>NC_084977.1:7721777-8965527 GCF_963691925.1 Scomber scombrus | reverse complement strand
AGTAACAGGAGTCTCCAGAGATATCACATCATTTGCTTCTCTACAAATGTTTACATTTTTTAACTTCTCATAAATGTGGACCTTTTTTTCAGTATCTTTATTTTCATGCCTTGTTACAAGTTTTTTTTCTGTTTTCTTTGAGCTGAAGCTGGTCTTTGAACATTTAAACAAGGAAATAAATTCTCATCAGATACATTACTCTGGAATCAATTTCCATAAATGCAGGTCTGGCCAAACAGTTATTCAATGCCATATGTCCACCGCAGCACTTTGCATGCATGTCTCATGTTAAAGTTCAGTGAATGGCACATTTGTTATCATTATAGGGGGGCTCTTTCCTCCGCCCCCCATACTACAAGGGACTTTATTTTTCTCTTGAACAAAGCTTCAGTTTTGGGCACAGCTGTCTTTTTAAAGTAAAAATAAGTTATTTGGACTTCGGTTAATAAAAAAAGAAGGTTCATTTGCAAATCCCCTATTGATGAAGTTCAACTCCAGTCTGACAGTGACAGTCTCTGGCAGTTACTTCACTGTATTCCACATGTGAGGGCACATGAGGGCTCAGGTGCAAATGAAGACATTTTGAAAAACTGCTCCTTGCACCAGCAGTTCATACAAAACCTGAAATTAAGCTTTCAACTGTTTCTATGAGAGTGCAGTTATGTTTACCAGTAGCCCCGAGCAGAGCTCTTCTGATCATCACTACTTGTCCATCCAGTAAAAGCTCCTCTGCAAGCTCCCTTGAAGTTGCAGCTGCGGTTTGGAGCTGATATTGACCCTGCTTTGTACTAGCACAGATCTGCCTTTAGGGTTCAACAGTTTGAGCAAACAGGAGAAAAAAAGAAAACCTGTAAAACAAGACTGAATTAGTATGACAAATAAGGGATAACGTTGTAGAACCTTTCTGATATGGATAATGCTATGAAGTTAGCCTATACTGTATGTAGAGGTGGAAATACATAGAATTGGACAATGCACTCAATGCACAAATATTTGTCTCAGCATGATGCCATATAGTGCTTTGTGATTCTTTAAAGATGTAGCGAAACACATTGTTATTTTTTATGGTTTTGTGGATAACATTACCTCATGAGGAGCTGATAAAAAAATAATTGCAGGTATCCAGCTGTGGCCTTAAGTCATATAAAGCTACACCTTCCTCACCACACCCCCTCCACCACACACACACAGACACACTCTTTCCAGGTTGTTATGGTCAGCTATGGAAGGGCGTGTCTGGGCTCTGAAGGTCCACCCACATCTGCAGGCTCACATCACTACCTCATGTTGACCTTCCTCTTCAACCTCTTTATCTCCCAGTCTAAAGGGACAAAGCTATTATCTAGATAAGACCTCCCTCTAGTGGAGTTAAATGGTAAACTCACTGTTAGTGTCAACAAATACAGCAAAGCCTTTTTGGGATTTTCAGATGATTAAAACGCCCAAAAATAATGTAAAAACTTCAACCACATTATCTACCACCAAAGCACTGGCACTGAGAAAACTGGGCAGTATATATTATGACTTAATAGGTTATACTTTCTGCTTCTGTCTGTTGGCAAACTAGTTGGCAGCCTCACAGATGCATTATTGCCCTCCACTGGCAGGCCTTCAGATTACATTTGTAATAGTGGAACAGCTTACTCTACATACTGTACAATGCCAAAGAATATGAATATTTTATAGATGCTTTTTCATCATTTTATTCTTAATGTGTGCATATGTTTTGGACATGGTAGTTGTGTGTTTGTGTTTGTGTGTGTGTATATGTCATTGCCCATACTTATAAAAGGCTTTTCTTTCCCCAGTCTTGTGTTATTCATATTGTTGTTATTAACCAATACATTATGTTATGCCAGATATATAAAATGAGCACCATTCGTCTAAGCTTTGTGGTCTCATTATTCTTGTCCAGGACTGCTGCATCTTCTATTGGATCCCATATCCCAGTGGACAAAATGTGTGCAATATTTCATTTGGGACATTTTATTTTTCCTTCCAAGTGAACCTTATAAATCCTCGAAAATCTGTCACTTGTCAAATTTCTGCTTCGGTGTGTAATACTTTAAAATCATAGAGAGCGAGACGACATAGCATTTTTTAACATTATAAATCATTTATTGAAATATAAATCATCTGAATGTACATGGTGTAACATAATGAAACGTAGCAGTAAATCATCATATTGGGTGATTACCTATTATTACAGATACTGTACCGTCAACAACACATCACTCATATCTGCGGCACATCCACAACATTCACATCCACGCTGCTTTAAACAGGGAGTCATCTAAAGCCAAAGCAGGCTAACTACTCTGCAACGTCCAAAACAAAACTGGGACAAAAGGAAAGTGCAACAATTGATTGCAGATTATATCACAGTCAACAGAAAGAGTCAGAGGCAGTGGTACAGCTGGTACAGTAGCTACAAGATAACAGAAGACTACACATAATTGATGTATGACATCAGATCAACACGAATCTCTAGTCCTATATCTAGTGTCTTAGTATAACTAGAACCTGCTAATAGACGTGAGGACAACAGATACAAATATGAGACTGGAGGACATAACCTGCTTGTAAAGCACAGCCATTGGATATAATTATGGTTTTGTTTGTTTTTTGGCCCTAATTTCATGTTTACTGACAACATGATGAACTGTGTTTCACTGTGATCCCTTTTATTTTATGCTTCCCATTTTTTGTAGTGGGTACATTGATTAATACCACCCGTGTCACTTATTAAAAACATGATCAAATATGAATATTTCTCATGCGATGTACTCCACAACTATTGTCAAAAACTGTATTCTGTCCACTATGATAGCAAATGATAGCAAATATTTCCGTGTCATTCCTGTTGTGGAAATATATGGGGGGGGGGGGGTTGTGCTTATATAAAATACATGAGTGTTATCCCATTTATTCTCTCTTATAAAACAACTCTGGAGCTATTTACATTACAATCACACTTCATTTTTACTAAGATTGAAGTTTTATCTGGAATGACTTCGGAGAACATTATGTTGTATTTGGGCAAAAAGTGAGACACCGCCTGCGACTCAAAAGCTCAATTCTCGTCACCATTCAACAGCTATGGTCAATATCTACTTGGTATTCACAAAAAAATACATGTTTACATAATGACAAAGTAAAAAAATAAACTGCACTTATTTAGCCATTGAAAACATTAGATGGTCATATGGTCATATAACAAAAAAAATAAAACCAAAAAAATGCACGTAGTCCAGATTTTGTGCTTTTAAATCCGAGTATTGCTACTGATTGTGCCAGCATCAGGTGCTTCTCTTGCAGCAGGTGAGGTGAGTTGACCTGCCAATGCTGTTGCTAGTATTGGACTCATCTAGTTTAAATAGTGCATCTGTAGTGGTTAAATATGGCTGATTGACATCCTGTGGTGTTCATTTAGACATGTTTGTTTCTTCCCTTCTTGCTTATATTGCTGTTAAAAAGAATGCCCGATAAAATAAAGCTCTGCAAATTAAAAAGACAATCTTTTTTTTAATCTGTTCTCAGTTACATTTGTCACTACATAGGTCCGATACTTGGGCTCAGTGGCTGTTTTAGTCCTTGAGGTCTTGCTTTCGTCACTGCTCACTCACTCCTCCAGCCCAATAGGGGGCAGTGTCCAGGGAGAAGGAAGGGGCGTACCGTACTATCACCACAGACTCATCCAGACAGTGAAGTGGTTTTGTTCTGTACTCTGAAAGGGCGGTCCAGGAGGAGTACTGATGGGGCTAGAGGGTAGACAACAAAGTCTTTGGTTGATTTACAGGTCTTTCTCTAGTTTCCCACGTCCTCTCATTCCTCTTCCTTGCTGCTTTCGCTCTACAGGCTGGGCAGGGGTCACAGGAAGCTGTCCTCCACGAGGTCACTACAGTCCAGACACATCTCATCCAGGAGTGTGATGTCCTCCAGAGTCTCACCCTCACGCTTTGCAAAAGTGGAGCTGCTGGAGCCCGTCTCAATGGCGCTCTCCTCGGACGTCTGAGAGCTGCACGGAACACAAATGACATAGGTTAGCTCCATCTGTTGCACACTATAGAAAGTATAGTAGAGATACATGTTAACTTCATTTTCAGTACCTGTGTCTGTTCCTCTTTCCATATTCATCATCAGATATAGGGTCCAGGTCAGGGAGGGGAATGATGTAGCCGCTGTCAGAGCTGAGCCGCTGCTCGTCAAATCCGCTTTCCCTGTCCTTCAGCTTGCCCTGGTTCTTGTAGGTGATGCCGATGTAGGCGTCGTCATTTTCCAGGCACACCCGAGTCACGGCGGGGTGGTCACTTTTCAGGAACTCGTGATTGACTTTCTCGTAATGCTGCACAAGAGATGAAAATTAGGGAATTAGATTCTGCATACAATGTACAAGCGTAAGCACAGACTTAATGTGCAAAGTCATATTGAGCCACAGGAGAACTGTGGTACAAGTACGTGTGATCACTGGTTGTGCTGCCAGCTGGATGGTGTGATCCAAGCTGAAAATCACACGTTACATCCAAGCCTGAGGTGCTAAAACAAGAGTTGGTTTCTCCACTGGCCCCAGCCGTTAAATCTCTGAACGAGGCAGAGGTAAAGCTGTTTTGATGTGCCATGTGTGGTGTGGAGTTTAATGGGGTAATTAAGGGTGGGTGTTGGATGCGAGAACTGGGGCTGCGTCATTACCCAGACTGAGGCCAGCCACTCTGACATCCAGCTGCTGCATTTTGCACTCTAATCACTTGTAGGTTTGTGTTTTACAGAAACACAGAGAGCTCCAAGCCCACAGAAACTCTCCAAATCCACTCACAGAGGAAGGGGAAGGCGTTTTCAAATGAACAGCCTGCTACTTTTAAAAGTATATTTAAATTATTTTCAACCTGCACTTTGCTGTGCAACACCATTAAAAGTGTGAGACGATGACGTCTAAAAAAAGCCAACGTGTAATGTAAAGAAAAAGAGGAACAGAATGTGCAGGTCCAACTGCAGGGTCAAGAATGAAAGGTGGTAAATTAGAAAGCAGGTGTTAGGAATCCGTGGAGGTCTGAGGATGTGAGAGGTCACGAGGAGACTCACCCTCTTGTAGCTGGAGGGCAGCAACGAAGCTACAGTGTCACTCAGACCCAGGAAACAAGGCCTCTTCTCTGGCTCACTGTTCCAGCACTTCATCATCATCTCATACCTGCAAAAGCAAAAACAGGCCATGTTAAATAAGAGAACAGTACGAACTGTCCTGTAACTTGTAATTTCACCATGACTCCTGTCAGCTGCTGTAGATCATACTTCAGAAACAAAATGTTCCCAGTTTAAAGACCAACACATTCCTCATCTGACTGGGTGCAAAGGGAAGCTTTATGTTGTGCAAACGATAACTTACACGTCATCAGGTGCATGTTCTGGTTTGGACATCCTATATCCACTTTTGATCTTGTTGTAAAAGCTTGAGTCCACAACCATCCCGGGGTATGGGGTACCACCTTAAGAACACAGCAGATTCTCATTAGTCTTCAGTTTATGTGACATTTACATATATTGATACTGAAATCAGCTTGTTTTTATTTCCTGTAAAAGACATTTGAAGCAGCTCACCTAAGGAGAATATCTCCCAGAGAAGGATGCCGTAGGACCAGACATCACTGAGAGTAGTGTACATATTGTCAAAAATACTCTCTGGTGCCATCCACTTCACTGGCAGGAAAGTCTGTGATCACAGAGAAAACGTCAATCACACTTGTATACCTCTTGTGAAAAAGTATAACAACACTTTTTGTTAGCATAAAATGATAATCATGTATTAAGAGAGACTTACGCTCCCTTTGGAGACATAATTGTTGTCATGCATGATGTCTCTTGCCAGTCCAAAGTCACAGATCTTCACTATCTTGCCTTGAGAGAGGAGGACATTCCTGGCTGCAAGGTCCCTGTGCACACACTGCAGAAACACACAAGGACAGAGTAGAGAAGTGATTAGCAGCGAATTGCAATCATACACACCAGTTTTCACTCACAATTCAACACATCTCTGTCTCTTCCATCAACATTTCACTCCCACAGCTACCGAATGCATCTATTTCTGCGTCTATTTCATTTCAGGCGGGTTTATTTTTAATACCGTTTCATATTGCTTTATAAAGCTTGGCCCTTGTGTAAACATGCCAGTTGGAGGGATAGCTGTGACCACTGGATATTTAGGGATAATAACTATGAAGCTGAATGAATAGCTTCTGGCTGCAGTGTGTCCCTGCCTGGTAATTCTAGCCTGGCTGTGCTGCTACTATATTCAGCCACTGGCCTCTCTCCTGAGTGGGCTCAGCCTTCTCGGGACTGCTTATCACAGAACCGCTGATTTCCTCAGTCCCCTTGGCTGGCACAGCTGTCATCATATAGGAAACACGTATAAATCCACAACCTGCCATCAGTGCAGTGGGAGTCAGGAGGAATGCGAGGCTGCAGGACCTACAGTGTGTGGTATGCAAGATACTCTCTGCCGGCAGTTGCTAGCAAAACAGTGCAAACTAAGGGGATGAAATTCATTCAGTGTCCCTCTAGGGACTTAACTGTAACTCACATTTTTGGAAGCCAGAAACTCCATGCCTTTGGCCACCTGGTAGGTAAAGCTGAGCAGGTCGGTGGTGGTGAGGCCCTCATTTTTTTCGTCTGACAGCAGGTTGTCCATCTCGCCCTCTGGTTTAGAAAACACACACACACACAGAAAACACCATGAAGTGGTCCACCAGTGTATGTTCATCATGTATTGTAAATATAGTACTGGCTCCTCAAACCTGGCTTTTACTAATGGCAGGGCAGAGACCGGGCATTATTATGTGTGTGCTACAATTATCCTCTCCATGTAATTACAGGGCTGTACCAGTCCTAAATTCTGACAAGGGTGTACCCCTCCACCAGCTCTGACTCAAACACAACACTAAAGCCAAGCGAGTATACACCAACAACTCAGGGACGAGAGTAAAAGGGAGGAAAGAGAGAAGAAACTGCATGTGCTTACCATTGGAGTCTTTTTGAGAAGGTGGGTGGTCGTAGTTAGACATTTGGATGTCTGAGTACTTGGAGGTATTGTTCATCTCAAGCATGGGGACATATTGAGTGTTATCAGCCTGCTTCATGTCCATGTAGTCTCCTTTGCTCTCGAAGGACAGGATCACATAACTGTGTGTGCATAGACAAGGGAGATGCAGAGGAGGAATGCTGTTAGTGACGAGGAGAGGACAGGTCGTGCTGTTCTACACTGTGGGAATATCGAGCGCACAGAGCCATATAAGAACCAACACATTATGTTGTATGCATCTATATGTACTATATTTTATTCACTCCTCTATTGTGTGTACGTGGAAGTGGTGTGTCAGTCCTCCTGGCTGGGTTAGAGGAAGATGTGGTTGAGGGTAACATAGAAGCCAGGACTAAATCATGTCATGGTCAATTCGAGGTGTGGTCAGTGTGAGTCATCCATCAACACAGATGAGCCTCAGACATAGATAGAGAGAGAAATGCTTTTTCACCATGGATGTCTGGGCAGAAAGAATTAACAGGTACATCCAATGCAATTAAATTAGGGTGAAAGCTGAGACCACTTCTGACTGTGATCTGATTAGCTGAAGACGCCAGACAATCTCCTCAACCATGGAGAAAATGGCGATAGAGTTACTGATAATGAGCAGGGGAGAATGTGTGTGTGTGTGAGAGGGAATTGGGCAAAGTGTTGTATCAATGGCTGGAATATTTGGTCTGAATTAAAAAGAAACTGTAATAAATTTAAATTCAATTCAGAGACTAAGTGCATGTGTTCACGCGTGCAAGCTTAGAAGCATATATAGTATGTTGTACCTCCTGCTGCTCTCATCTGCGGGGTTGATCCCAAAGATATCCATCTCTTTTTTAGTTTTTTCTGGGTTCAGGCTGAGGAAGTTTTCCCTGTTCTTGTGCAGGTAGTTAACCAGGTCTCCGTAGAAGCAGTACTCAGTGATAATGTAGATAGGGCCTGGGAACAACACAGCAGATAAAGTCATGCATCGGCGTCAGTCTGCAGGCTAATCTTATCAGAGGCTCATAAAGGCTAAAAGCACAGTCAAGAGGGCAAGCTTCTACTTTCCCATAAAAAGCCTATTAAAATACCACACCCACTAAATGCTGGGACAGGGCTGTCAATCTTTATTTCTTGCTTTTAGAGCTGTAAATGATATAAGTGCCATTTTTGGCAGTGTGAATGTGGGTGTTTTTGTGTGTTTCTTTGTAACACAAGGGAGAGACAACAAAGGTTCACCTTTATTATACTGTACATGTTTTTGTCTTTGTATCTTCAAAATGTGTTTAAATATATTATTCACCTGACTTGGTGCACGCTCCCAGCAGGTTAACAATATTGAGGTGCGGTCCAAGATGAGTCATGATCTTCAGTTCTGACATCAGGGCCTGTTTCTCACTGGAGCGTGCTGTGGCTGAAAGAAGGTACAACAAAGTGTGACTATGTTCCCACATGATCAAACTGTCAACAACATGACCACCTTTTTTATTCCAATTCTATACTTAGTTGTATCATCGTATCTAAAAAGGTTTTTTTTTTTTATTCAGTATCTTGCTTTCCATCTTTTTCCACTTCATTCCCATTGCCTGCATAGGTTCTGCACCAGTTATATCTAAAAAGCTGGCAGGTGAGATATATTCCAACCCTTACACATTACATTTTTGGGGACAATAACACTATGGGCCACTGATGATTTACAATTGCGGTGTTTTATAGGCTTACAAATCTATGTTACAGATGAGCTGCAGTAGTAACAGTTACCTTCACCTAAGCAGTCATTATAAGTAGTGAGTTTTGGTACTATAAAAGAAATATATCAGATAACTGCAAATAACATAGTTTAAGTGTCTTGTCAGTTTTGTTCAGTTAAACTCACGTTTCAGCATTTTCACTGCCACCTTCATGACTGGTTGGGAACGGCTGAGTCCATACGCGGTGCCCTCTACAACCTTACCAAAGGCTCCAGAACCCAGGATGCGACCTGATAAACAGACATAGGATCACTTATCAAGCAAGAGAAACAAAAAACCTTGCAAACACATCCATGCACTTTGGATGCCTCTGCTCTCCCATCTGTGACTTCTTCACTGGCTGAATTTCCCCTTGATCACTGAGTCGAACCAAACCCTAGCCAGCAAACCCCACAGCCCAATCCAGATTAGCTTATCATAGCCTCACTTCAAAGACTGAATGAGACATCCCAACCAGAACATGCCCGCAGGAAGATTGCAGAGCCACAAGCACAAGCCTACAGCATTAGCATTTAAAAAAATGACACCAGTCAGCTCACCAAGCACAAGTCTGTCACGGGGGAACTCCCATCTGGAATCATATGGAAGCTGCATGGGATCCACATAGATGTACTCATGGCCGTCTGGGCTCACAGACTCTATTACCCTCCAGCGGATCTCATATCTTGGTTTCTGGAAGACAGGAGCAGGAATTGTCCATGTCATTTGGTTATCGGATAGTACTCGTTTGATTTTAACAGCAGCTTTCTAGTGGCTTTGCACAGTCTGACCACAAGTTTAGTTTCATTTATTGGGTTAGTACACTTTTGCTTAACTTAGAAGTGTGTTATTTGCTGGAAACCCAGTTACTCTGCAGTTAAATAGACCAGCCTTTAACCAGTCAGAAATGCATACCAAACACAGTTGAAATACTTCAAAATGGTTGTCATAAAACAAAAATATCTAATTTTATATCTTGTACTGGAAGCATTGAGTCAATGTGAATGCTGCAAAAGAGGAAAGAAGTAAGTAGAAGGCTATAGATGGGAGAGTGAATATGTAGGAATGAGTGCTGAATAATGGCAGTAGTACCTGTTTCCAGATAACAACCAAGACAATGAGTGAGATGATGACAATGACCAGGAGCACCAGCACAGCAGCAGCTACAGTCAGCTCTGGGTGAGGGCCTGTTCAGGATGAGAGTCAGTGGACAGACATATTAGATGGTGAGCACATTAATCACATGGATGCAACATGTGTCTGTTGTAATGACAAGTGTGAAATGCTCGTGACTTGTGCCAGTAACACTAAAGTTAATTCAGTGGCATGTTGCACAAGAAATGTTCTCTGTCAGGCCTCAGAGACAGTTAAATCTATAGGGTGTCCTGATTACTGGGACCAAAAGCTATGCTGGGAAGATAACGCAGAAGTGGGGGATGGGGAGGCACTGGCTTAAGTGGAGTGGGTGAGGGGGGGTGAGGGTGGGGGGGGGGGGGGGGGGGTGGGGGGTGTAAAGCTCATCTGGAAGGACCAAATGGCCAAACCATCTCTGGCTTCCATGCATTAGCTGTCAGAATACAGAATCACTTCCTCGTGTTTAAGGCACAGCCCCTCGTTCAGCTGTCTCGCCATCATCTGACAGCTGCTCCAACACTGACAGCACTAACTCAGACGCAAACACACTCACTTACAAAGCCTGCAACACTCGGAGTGTCAGAAATGGAAGGAACTTACGAGGAAACAAGGGTGGAAACAACAACATCAAATGTTGATTCAAAGTTGGGTGAAAAGGAAAGTTACTGAGGAGGAAACAAGAATGGATGAAATGTTGTGTTTGATCTTACCGTTGGACACCAGTTTGACTTCCCTGCTGACGGCAGCCATTTCATTCCTGGCCAAACAGCGCACCGCCAGTGTGTTTTCCAGATGGCCAAACATGACCTGGCTCTCCAGGTTGTTGTCCTCGTCGATGTGCGAGTCGATTGTAATCTCCGTGGAGTTTGCAGGAAGTGGCATCCAGTAAGATGAGTCGTTGGCACAACTGATTATGCACAAACAAAGTGCAACTAAATTAATTAAAGTGCGTTATGACTGCATACTGTGCTGTGAAAAATCCCAAAGCATGAACGTTGTACTAAAAAAGACTGAACTTACTGTTTGATGTTCTTGCAGACGAACCATTCCACTTCAGGAGTGGGTTGCCCTCCTACAATACATACTACAGACTGGCCTGTGGCTGAGCCATGGTGGATGTCCATCAGGTCCACAATGACTGCAGGCACTGTAACAGAGTCAAACAGACAGGGTTTAGCATACCAAAGTATATGTGAAAAAAAGACAGACTGCATCTGGAGTTAACAGGCTGTAAGAGCAGTATCCAGGGACATACAAGCAAAAATGAATAAGGGGTTTTGTTCTGTTCCTCTCTGACCTTTGACTTGCAGGATAAAGCTGACACTGCGACTTTGGTTTCCATTCTCCACTCGCATTGTGTAGTTCCCGCTGTCCTCCTCCTTTGCACGGATAAGGGTAAGAACACTCAGGTACCTACACAAAACAACACAACCATACCAGAATGTACAATAACTACTCAGTGACAGAAGTTCATAATCGCACAAAACCCTAATTACAGGCCTGAGAAGCCAGGCTAATTTGTAGGAATGTGTCTTTGAGCTTGTTGTTAGCTCTGCTGTAATTAGTGGACCTATT
The DNA here is from genome assembly GCF_963691925.1 of Scomber scombrus. Lineage (NCBI taxonomy): Eukaryota > Metazoa > Chordata > Actinopteri > Scombriformes > Scombridae > Scomber > Scomber scombrus. Next base: position 8,954,046 of record NC_084977.1, on the reverse strand, counting down.
GAGAGTCTCACCTGGTCTCGCTAAGCTGTCGGAGGCTGGAGGAGATCTCAGCTGTCACATAGCTGAGTGGGAGGCCGTCTTTGAGCCAAGTGACACGTGCACTGGGGAAGGAGTCGATTTCGGCCCTGAACTCCCGAACCTCATCCAGCTCTGCTGATTCACGGACGCTGAACTCCGGCCGAAAGTACATGAACTCGTTTTCTGTTAGAGAGGTCGACAGATAATGAGCAAACATTCATTGATGACTACAAGAAGGATAAGAATATATGTATGTGAATTTATTTAATGTCACATGTTATTTATTGTGATTAAAGAAAATCTGTTTTTATACCATAAACTGTGACAACAAGTTGCTTTGTCTGGCTCTCATTACTGACAACATCAGTGATGGAACAAGCATAGATGCCACTGTCTTTGGCTGAGGCATGCGGGATCGTCAGGGTGTAAAGGATTTCCTGATCTCTCTTATTCTCGTGCACTGTCTTGATAGCACGATCAGCCTGTCAAACAAAAAGGATACCTTGAGTTTCAAACCAGCTTGCAATGAAGTGAACAGCAGCAACTTGACTAAAACCAAACACACAATCTTTTTGAGTCATCTTTTGTGCCGAAAACAGGGTGACTTATGTCCTCACCAGTTTGCCAGGGTATTTCCAGTGGTCTTCCAGAATTTCAGATCCCCGAGCCAGACAGTTGACTGTGATGGAATCTCCCACCAACAGGGCAGTCCTTTTGGCTGTTAGCTCAACATGCAGCGCTCCGCCACCTGACATACAACAATTTATTTTTTTAGGTCAAAACATGGAGATGACAGATCAGATATGACTGTCACAGATATATCCGTACACCTTCTGATACACAAACACACACCTGCCCACCCATGGACGATGTATTCCCCACTGTTGTGTTCCTCTCCATTTATGAGGGCCTTGCAAACATAGGTTCCTGCAGTGAATACGCCCAGAGCGCCCCTCTTGCTGTCATAAACACTAGGCACAGGCTCCTGTCTGTCAACATTAATCAGGGTCACATTAGCACTGGGATCAGACACTCGACACTGGATCTCCATCTCCCCGCGGTCGGACAGAACATGATTGCCGAAAGGCACCGGTGATGGAACAAAGGGAACATCTGGATCTGAGTGGGATTAAAAAAAGACTTTCAGACCAGATAATAATGTAAAGTAATGAAAAAAACATACAATCACAAAGCTGCTGTGTACACAATACCTGGCACATAGATGTAGATGCTGCTGTCCTCGGTCTCCTCGGTGGTATTTCTACTGTAAAAGCATGTGTAGAAGCCAGTGTGCATCGCAGTGGCAGCGTCCACAGTGATGGTGGTGACAAACAGGCCACTGCTGTCCTCCTGCGTTTGCTCAGGAACATCGAACGGCGTCTCCCAGGCTAGTTTTGCCTCTCCCCGACAGGTCAAGGTGAAAGCAGTGTGGAGGGGAACCACCATCTCCTCTTCGTGAGGCAGCAGCACAGGGGCCGAGGATGGTGTGAACATGCCTGAGGTGGAGGCTGAAAGAAAGACATGTACAATGCTCATTTATAGATCACAAATGATCTATCTATCTATCTATCTATCTATCTATCTATCTATCTATCTATCTATCTATCTATCTATCTATCTATCTATCTATCTATCTTACCTTTCACTTTGAGGGTGAAGGAGAACCGAGCAATGCGAGAGCCACTGACAGCTGTGATGGTATAATTCCCGTTGTCTTTCTCCAGAGGTTGCCGTAATGTTAGAATGCTTTGATACCTGAAAGAGGAAAATGAGCAAATATCTTCATTATTTAAAGGAATAATTGACAAATACACTTACTTGCTTTCTCACCCACAGATATATATATATATATATATTAATATTGATGCCCCTCTCATCTTCGTATGGTAAAAATTAAGCTTGACCTTAGCTTAGCATAATGACTGGGAACAGGCTGAAACAGGTAGTTCTGTCTAAAGGTAACAAAGTGTGCTACTGGAGCCTCTAAAACTCATGTTATGTGTCGGTAATTTGATGTGAACAAACACCAAGTGTAAAAACAACAATTTGTGCTTTTAAGGGAGGTTATGTGCTGGACTATTTCTTGAGTGGCAGCAGTTTCCAGGCAGCCAGCAGAGATTCCAGGAAGTAACTGTCCCTAGCCAAGAGGTAGTTTGTCATATAAGTCTGAAAAATAGCAAATGAGTGTTTGCATGGAGTAAACAAAAGAGACATAATATGTTAATGAATGTGATTTAGAAGGGCTGATAGGTGGATTTTATTCCCTTTGGACAGAAAGCAAATAAGCTTATTTTCACTTTCTGAATCTGAAACGCCTCACCTATTAATGTTATGATGAATCACAGTCTTTACTCTTACCTATTCCCTTCAATTTGGCTAGTTTTGGTGAGGAGGTAGTAGTTCTCTGGTATGGCTTTGCCGTCCTTCAGCCATGTCACTTTTGGGGCTGGATAGGCGTTAATGAGGATGGTAAACTCTGTCTCCTCCAAAAGGCTTACAAGCTCCATTGGTTGAATCCCACTGTGGTCCAGTGCCACAAAGGAGTTCTCCTCTGAATACATAGAAAGGAAATAAGAAAAGAATTAGTACAGGATAATGAATAAAAATGGATTTAAAAGGTGGATTCAGTGATGGTGGGCAGATTAAATATTAAAGATGACAGTGGAGCAAGGCAGGGATTGAGATGAATGAGAAGTGACAGAGAGGGTGAAATGAAAGCCTGACAAACATCTGCTGAAGCCATCCCATAAAACACAGTAGCTGATGTTGAAAGCAGAGGTGAAGCTTTACAGCCGGGTGGTAGAAAATGACTTCCACACACCACTAAAAGCACCTCGTGCACATATGAGAAACCACAATAACTTTACCTGAATGATGATGAGAATATTAAATGTGGATTAAGTGACTGTAAGTCAGCGGTGTGAGCATGCGATTCACATTATTGTGCTTCTGCTGAAAAGCCCATTGAAGGGATCCAGGAAATATTTCTGAGAGAAGACTTACCGAAGACGGTGATGGCCACCCTGCCGACTCTGACCTCTCTACTGATTTCGTGGGTGATGGAGCACTCGTAGGTGCCACTGTCCTGAGAGGTGGCTTGTGGGAAATTGAGGGTGTAGATGACCCGGTCAGGAAGAGTCTGTTTCATCTGAACAGCATCCAGAGCCTATAAGAACAGAAAAGAAATATGAGTTTCACCTTCTCTGTGGAAAATAAGCTATATCTTTCACTGTCTTTGTAATGAGATATTAGAATTTTTAAGTCAGTGTTTTTCCATATTACAGGTAAAACATATCCGAATCGGTTTGTCGTGCTGCTGAAGGGCTAATGGTTAAAACACTTGCTGTGCCACAGGAGATAAATCAGGATCACAGGGCCTTTTAAAAAGCCTGTAATTGCTAGTGAGACCAAAACCAGGAGTCAAGAGTCCTACGTTCCTGCTCTCACCATCTCTGGAAAATGGCTTAGATGAATCCCATGCAGGGTAACAGACAACATGCTGCATAGATTAGAGCAAAACATCTGTATATAAATATAAACAAACATAAATTGCACATGAAACTCTTTAAGCTCAAACTTCAAAGGTATTATATGTTTTGTTGGCTGTCATGTGTAGACAGCATCTGTCCTACATGTCTTAAGGTCACTAGGGTCAAAGGATTTATTGTCTTTTTTATTCTTCCCTCTTTTGAACTGCCTCCTTCCCTCCAGCCATTTGTCCTGAACTTTCTTGTCAGTGTCTCTGAGTTTCACATGGGGTTAACTGCAAGCAAGAGCAGTTTGGTCCTCATAATGAAGACACAAAATTCAGTCGCTGCTATTCTAACACATACTTTGTGACCACTAAGGGCCGTCCTCAGAGCTATATTCCACTTGCCACTGCTAGGTTTTGGTCCAAAACCATTATTGTCTAATTTAAGGCTCAGTACTGCTGGGTAGGAAATAACATTGAAATGACAAGGGGTTTGAGGGACACGGTGCAAGAAGGACAGCACCAAAGCCTGAGTTGAAGCAGATTATGCATTAAGCTACAGAGTAGACTGAATTGAGTTATTTAAACGAGCACAGAAAAAAAAGGGAGATGACTAGCACAGTGTTGAATCTTGCCTGTTTTTTAAGATGGAGCCACTGCTGCTGAAAGCCCAGTCCAGCAGGAGCGGTGCAGGTGATGTTGAAAGGCTGCCCCGCTCTCACTGTCTCCTCGCTGGCTTTTACATCAACATCGAAGTCCTCCACCTCTGCTGAGACTAGAGGGACCACCAGAGAGCAGATATCAGCACCGTCATTTCACAGGTCCCAAGATAATGACAGCTTGATTACCATGAACTCATTTATCACTGAGTGGCAGCTTAGTAGGTCACCATTACTCACGCATACACACACACACACACACACACACACACACACACACACACACACACACACACACACACACACACACACGTAGACTGAAAACAGGCGTGTCAAGTCCCCCCCATCCCCCCACCTCCCGGTGATAATGACATAATGTCATGGCTCTCATGCAGTGAGATCACCCTGCAGCCCTCTCATGGTAAACAGACTTGGGGAGTGTTTCCAGCTGTGCAGTATTTATTTTCCTCATCCTATCACTTTAGTGCTTTTTTGAAAAGAAAATCACAACAATAGCTTGACTCTTACTTCTAATTGCACTTCATCCCAACTGATTCAGTAACAATGCACCCATGTTTAAGACAATATCACACTAAATCTAGAAAATATCCCCACTGCATGCATGTTTGTCTGAACTTACCCTTGTCCTCTACAGTGTAAATAACACTTGTGACTGTCTGGCCATTCACAATAGTTTCACACTGATACTGCCCAGGGGAGAGGCTTTGGAAGAAGCCCATCTTGTTGTCGTAGAATGCAGGTATATCCCGTCCACTGGGGACACTCCTCAGGATGACGTGAGAGTAGGGGTCAGACACACGGCAGGAGATGGGGACTCCAGTATTGTCCATGGGTACAACCAAGTTTTCAGGAGACTCAGGAACAAATGGAACCAGGGGATCTAGGTGTGCAAGCAGATAAATGAGGTTACACTATGTTATGGCAGTTGGTTTGATTGAAAAGTGAGTTATTTTTTAAAAATATATACTTAAGGGATAGGTTAAAAAATGTTCAAGTTTGCCTTAAAACAGCAATCAGGGGCCTGGATGAACATTTAAACAGGTTTTGCTTGCTGTAATCATTCGTCCTGTTCATACTGACCATTAGAAGATCCCTTCACATACACTGACAATGTTTTGATGGAGGACAAAATACACAGTTCTTTGTTTTGAGAATAAATGTATTTAAAAGTTTGTCTGAAGATTATATGAGGCAGCCATCTGAGTTAGTAAAATAAAGTAGATATCTTCCACAGTTACAGACGTTTTTGGAGAAACATTGTGTCTCAGTGAACTGTTTTCCTGTTCAGCTGCAGTGAGAAGATTGAAACAAAAAGAGAGAAATTGGCAATAAAAAGACAGAAACTCTGAAAGATATTGACTCATTTGGACAGCTGAAGTCTAATATTAGCATCAAATACATTTTAGAAAAAAATCACTTTTGCGGATTTTGTCTCCTCACTGAAAATGCATTATGAAGTGATCTTCAGGAGGAATGATTACAGCAAGAACAAATGTTTCAATTATCCTTTAGGCACCTGACTGCTACTTTACGACTTTAACAAAAAGTGTGAATCTGCCCTTTTATTCTGTTATTACTACACATAACCATTTCTACTGCACATTCCTTTAATTTCTCATACAAAGTGAGTATGAAAAAACAAACAAAAATCTCACCTGGAACAAAGACATATATCCCGGCCTCATTCTCGTCTTCCAATTCATCCTCCACATCACCCTCCGGGGTTTCAAACGTGCACATATAATAGCCAGTGTTTTCAACAGTTGCGTTGTCAATAAAGAGCGTCGCCGTGTAGTATCCTGGATAAACGAAGACGTTTTTGGGCAGGGGTTCTTGCCAAACCACATTTCTTTTACCGGTGCAGCTTATGTTGAACATGGAGTTTGGCTTCAGGATAAACTCGTCTTCGTTGGAAATAATCTTTGGTGGTGACAGTCCGGAGGTAACTGCAAGACAGTTTTAACATTAGTGAGCCTGCAGCAAAATAAGTTAAAACATCAATATTATGCATTCTGCTTTGCTGTGAACTTACCTGTAACCAACACCAACAAGATAACCCCAAAGACGACATACATCCTCACCCCATCCATGATCATGGATGTTCTGGCCTATAAAGACAGAAAAAGTGAGTTATTTAATCAACAAGTAAGGTAAACACCTTTTGGCCCTTTCTGATTAGATACCACTGTCTGGACATTCTATCCAATTTGATAACATTACTATGTAATCAATAAATCCATGGCTTATTGATTTCTTAATGTCCTGTCAAACTCGACACATAGACACACTGACACTAGTAACCACGCTGTAGCCTTATAATCCTATAAAGACCCAAAGATTGATCTTTGGAATTTAACAGCAATGTAATGGCTTGTGGTTTCCCACATCACCTCAGTACTGAAACTATGTCATGTAAAATTTATCGCAGGATGACACGACTTTCTGTTTGCGGGTCATGCGTCAGGCTGCTCTTTGCTCAGCGTTTTGGTGAATCCACAGGATGGAGAGGAGGATTCAGGGAGCTCCAAATATGAGACCTGAGAAATGTCGGTAGAGGGCGACACAGTCCACATATTGAAGGCTCTAATGTTCCCTCGGATCTTCTCCCGCTTTCTCAACCGCTTCTCCAAAGTTTGGTCTAATTGAAGAAATGTTCCACTTTTCACTCGGTAAGCCTGGTCACGATTGAAAAGGTATAGTTTGATACAGTAGCTATTTTTTAAAGTTTAATTAAATTCTTGTATTGCCTGGCCAATCAATTTTAACTAAATGTCTACATGATGACTAATTAAGACATTCTCTAGTTTGGACAGACTGCTGTCATGTTTAGTTTTGTCGCTGAGCTCTTCAGTGAACATTCCTCTGATATGTCTGTTTGTCTGTCTGTCTGAAGAAGGGTCCCTTTTTTGTCAGGGGCCACACAATTTAAGCTCACGGAACGAAAGAATCTTTGTTTTCATAGGAGGCTGCACATCTACTTTTGAAAAGCAACTCCCGACTACAGGAATGATTTAACTCAAATGGTCTATAGAAAGTGCCTCCAAACAATAAAGCTTTTGGCCCTTACAAAGCTTCCTGCGGCTGTCCGCTCTATACTCATCCGAAACGTTCTAAATTATCCATGGGCAACCTAACTATATAATTAGTGGACTCACTCCGCACAAAAGTACATATTGGCGTGGGAATCAGCTGACAAAATTGCCAATCAGTTTTGACGTGTTTGTGCACACGCCTTGTCCCGAACAATTTCAATGAGGGTTTTTTTGCCTTGGCTTGGCGACGATCCTGCAGCCACTATGCGTAAATCTTAACTCTACCGTAGCAGACTGCCCGTACGTCCTGCTCTTCTTTTTTACCCCCCTCCCTGCTCTCACAAAGCGAATCAACAAATGTGCCAGATAGCAAATGCATCGCTCCGCTGGGCAGGATCCATTTGAGCAACAGCTGATAATGGCTTGTCTCAACTTTCTGACTCCCACGGATGGTTAAATGGTTCAGTTCAATTTCCATGGAAATTATTGTGAGGAGACATACAAAATGACAGTCGTCCAATACGCATCAGTGAACTTTAAAACAAGTTTTGAATCATTTCTTTTGCTTAATATTTGTGAAATTATCTCTACAGACAGTATTCCTATGCAAAATCCTTTGGTGACACAGCAGGGTTGGTGGTTAATGAAGAATGCGTCGTGGCTCCAAAACACACTCAGCCCTTCTTCACTTGAATCCATTCAGCTGCAGCTATGAAGCTTCATTCCTGTCCCTCCGGTGCCGATTTTCCATTTTAATTCCACACATTCCACGACCAGACGAGAAAACAATGTGATGTACAATTTCCAATGTGTTTCCCATTAAATGCCAGGCGGTATCCCACAATGCCGCCTTCAGTCTTCGAGGTGACACCTCCAGCTGTGAGGCCGAAATCGAGCGCTTTTATCCAGCCGAGTCAGCGACGTCTCCCCGCTCTGCGTCCAGCGGTGAGACCATATGGTGCACGGAGATACAGAAATCTTAATCTAAAAAAAAAAAAAACCCAATGCATTGCCTAATGCAGAAGTTGCATACAACTTGCAGGGAAGCGGAGCATTCAGGTATAAGTGAATAAAAGTTTTAAAGAAACGTTTGCAAAATTCCGTGTAAAATGAGAAAAGGCAATGTAACAATCAGAGGAATTAATTAAGTCTGCAATTAAACTCATATTAGACTTCCCTGATACTCCCTGCGTTTCACCCGATTAAAAAAAACACCCAAAACTTTTAGAATACCTCAGAAAAACTAGATTCAATCATCTTTTGGATCCCAACAACCTTTCAATTACCTTTAGTAATCCCCTCTTTATATTCCTTTCGTGTAAGTATATCCACAGTGAATTGGTCGCTCCAAAAGGCGCAGTAAGGGTCCTTTACAGCGGCAATAATCCTCAGAGATCCTGCGCTGTGAGAGCATATGTGCGACCCTCTGTCTGCATCCACGACCGCCCTCACAACTGCGCTGCAGCTACAGCGACCTGTAACTGATTCAATGTTACAGTCCACCCTCCTCCCCTCCACCCCCGTCCAAAAAAAAGTAATCATCTGGCTCAAAGTAAATAACTCTCAGGAAATGACACCCCCCTCTCCTCCCCTCTGGAGTTAGACCCCTTCTCAAAGTTCGAGTCTTTTCGGGGGAAATTTAGAGGAATGTCTCTTCGAAATTAAGCGAAGGAATGACATTTGTACTGTGTTTTATTTGGATGCGAGAACTTTTGGAAGACAAAAGTAAGTCTAATGGGTGTTTTAGGTGTTATTTTTGCTTCTGCTGCACAAATGTGCATGTTTTGTAGCTGGGATTGTTAGCGATTCTCCTCAACAAGCGTTTTTTGGTATATTACAATAAATAAAATGCATGTATGTTTACTTGCATGATGCATGGCAGCAGTGAATATATACAGTTCACCAGTCACAAACTGGGAACAGTGGAGCGCTGAAAACTCATAGAGGGCGCTCCAACACCATCATATCACAAACCACATCTCTGTCTCTTTCTCTCTCCCCCCCTCTCTCTCTCTCTCTCTCTCTCTCTCTCTCTCTCTCTCTCTCTCTCTCTCTCTCTCTCTCTCTCTCTCTCTCTCTCTCTCTCTCTCTCTCTCACACTCTCTCTCTCCCCCTCTCTCTCTCTCTCTCTCTCTCTCTCTCTCTCTCTCACACACACACACACACACACACACACACACACACACACACACACACACACACACACACACACACACACACACGCACCTCCCTTAACTTTCAGAGTACTTTACTGCACCATAGTAAACGAACAGGACCCCTGTTTACTGGCACACATGCGTCAGCTGGATACCGAGTCCTGCCATCATTTGCACCCCAGCTCCCCCCCCCCCCCCCCCCCCCCCCCCGTACCCAGAGGCTCTCCTAACGGGAAAGAATTGAATAATGGGCCCTTATGAATCACCTATCTCTGGGCACAGAAGAGGGGCATCAGACCGGTGTGTCTACAGAGCCCCGGGGCCGAGGCTCACCCCCTCCCAGCTCCAGCCGTTTGGCGCAATTACTTCCACATGTTGCCGAAAAGAACAGTATCCTTGTTCTCCAAACAAAAGGATCTCAGCTTCGGAAAGGCAAGCTTACCTCAAACTGGTGGAAATTCTCACATTTGAGGGATTTTCTGCGAATCATTTCCCCCCTTTTCCACAGTGTATTAGGTACATTTGGTTTCCTAAATTGGTTTTAGATCATCTGGAAAGTTTGCTGAAAATGTTGTATTTTTATTTTGAACACTGTCACAGTCAGCATTACATAAGGGAACTTATAATCACTCGTCTATAAACTCTATAATCTTCCATTTATTGCAAATAAATATAACTGAGAAGTTGACCATGTGATAACAGACTCTTAACTGAAGATAAAGCTGAATGGAGACATATCTTTTAAGGATCTTTAACTGTCAGGATGTTTGTACTCCATCCCCTAAGGAGGGATGCTACCCTGCCAACATTATTCATCCTCGTTGTGACCTGCCCGACCTTCCTTCATCTGTCCACCAGGGGGCTTAATAAAAATGGCAAACTGTATTAAAATAAGTTATCTACACTGTAAAATTCGTTAAATGCGTGCAGAGAAAACATTTAATTATGATAAAAAATCTTTTTTTTTTAAAGCAGGTTGAGATGCTGATTTCGACACAGGATTTGCCTTTCACTATTTCAAAACCTGGCAAAACTCCGAGAGTAACAACAGCCCTACATGTCTAAAATCTCTAGTGCTCATGACTCTACTCTTTACACTCCAGAAGCACTTAAAAATGTCCCATTGGAGCTCCACCTACTCCTGGATAATCCATTTGTGTTGTCGTCTACATTTTGTTGTTACCAAAAAGTTGAACTCTGAAAATATCTTTTATTGTCATTTTCTGACTTGCATGTCAGTGGTTGAGAGACAACACAACTGGCCTAAACACATGTCAGCACTGGACACAGGAAGTCCTGTTAGTCACAGGAGTGATGAGTCCTTTGAAGCTGACTGGTGGCCCTCGGGCGGCGGTCCCCGCTGGAGCTGTCCAGCGTGCTGAAATGTGTCTAGTCTGGCCAGTGATGCCTCTCAACCAATTGACTCTATTTATCCATGTAATGAATCAATCGATTGATAGTTAAATCAAATGATCCTATCTTTTGTCAACAGCGTTGATGTCCTTGAAGCAGTGCATGAACCGGAGAGAAACTCATTTGGCGTCAAAGAGTGAACCAGTCATTAACCATAGGTGAGTTTTTTTTAATTTTTTTTTTCAAAAAAGCAATAAATTAATAGATAAATAGGATTTATACATGCATAGCACGTTGGCATTGTCACAACTAGTTTGAAAAGACACTAATTTCTGATTAACTGGTATACTAAACAATTTTTTAAAATTTTAGATCTATTTTTTGAGAGCAATTGTTTTAGCTATCAACCAACCCATACAGATTACGAAGAAAGAAGTCATAAAATATTTTTGGCGGAAAAGGCAACAAAAAAAATGAATTCAATTGAATTCAGTATCAACACAAATCTGTTTTCTAGTACTCCGCTGGCCCCGCCTCTCTCTGTTGGTAGATGTACCTGACCTCGTTTATGCAAAGATGGATGTACTTGACTTTTAGTTTTCAAAGGTCACCATTATGATTAATTAATACCCCCAATACACACTTAGATAAGCCCCTCAACACTACGACAGAATGGTAGGAAATTACCCCCTTCTCCCCCCAGCCAACACACACACACACACACACACACACACACACACACACACACACACACACACACACACACACACCACCACCACCTCCCATTAAAATTCACTAAATACCAAATCCAAGAGCCTAAATGTGATCAATTTTCCAATGAAGTTCTGATTGTCTGGCCTGATAACAATTAAGCAACATCATCGTTTGCACTGTAGAGTTTGTACAAAGTGTGTGGTTAAAAGTGTAAAAATAGTTATTGGAAAAACTAAACCTGAGAAGACTGAGACAATATAATAGGAGCACAATTTAGAATAAGGACCATCTTCTTTTAGGACTCTTCAGCCTCTCTGATGTGTCGGTCAGCCGGATTCAGATGAGTTACAGGCCACATGGAAGATGACTCATAAATAAAGCGGACATCTCTTTAGTGAAAGACAACGCTGTTTCCCCCCCTTCTCCACACTGGCACTTCAGCTTCTTCTAGCCTCTATCTCTCCCCATGAGACAGCAGCTGCAACCGGCTCAAAAGCGCTCTTATTAATTGTCTTTTGTCATGCGTAATTGCCACATTTTCAATGGTGGCCGAGGCCTGACGTTTTTTTTTTTGGAGTGGTCTCGTTTCTCTGTGCATTAGTAGGTATATATAAGAGTAGGTAGATAAGTTCCACACCTCTGCCTTGATTTATTTAATTTATTTATATTAGATGAAGCGATGTGATGAGAATTTTCAGTGAATGTGACATTTTTGGAGAGAGAGACACACAGAGACACACACAGAGAGAGAGAGCCGTTTGACCTGGACCAACTGATCTATTATCCAAATGAGCTTCAGCCCATTATAGCGGCCTTACAGTCTGAGGTCATGTCCCGTAGAGCTGAAAAGGGGTGGGGGTGGAAGAGGGGGGGTCTCTCTCAAAACTGCAGTTTATTCCATTGTTAGTCGCTTTAAATGCTGCATTGGTCTTTCACACCTGCAAGGGAACTCTAATTCGATTAATAGGAACTTCAGTATATATTCATTAGGTGGCTTTCCCCCAATAATATATGATCACCAGCGGGATGTGAAAGGGGACCATTTATTCCCTCTCTGAATGGGTCTGCGTGGGACCAAAACTTCACCTGCTTCCCCTCTCAATTAGGAATGTATCCCAAACTCAGGAGAAAAAAAAAACACAGAATCGAGTTAAATTAGGCGTCAGCTAATTTCCAGTGGCCCCTCCTACGTAATCCCTCCTCAGAGTCTATCCATTTGAGCATGCCCCTTTAATTCACCATAAGTTGAAAGGTTCAAATAGTGCCTAATGAAACAGTGACTAAATCGTTCTCTGTCGCTCGGAGGAACCCTGTAGCTGTCTCTCAAAGCTCTCTGAGCACACAGCCGTCGGGGGTCTCCGGCTAAATGCGAATCCCAAGGCAGGACAATCTAACCTGTCAAAGCCTTTGCCCACTTCTATATATCCTTGTTCTGTGGTTTGAAGCAATAGCAGCATAATCAACCAACGTGGGACCGAAAACGCAATTAAACTCGCTTTGGACAACCAAAATCTTTTCAAAAGCGAACATTAATGGACTATTGGCTGCTCCCCAGGGGCGTTATCGGGTACCCTTTTGTGGTCAGATCTAATGAGAAATTACAGCTACAATTTAATATAGTTCACTCTATCCATTTTGAACTAAATAGCTTATATCACGTAAATGGCGCTCTGCAACGTGTGTTCAAATAAAATACGCATGGAAAACATGGCTATTAAACAAAACACAGAAATGACACCTTGACAAGAATAAGTGGCAGATGATAGAAAGTCGTTGCGTGGTAAAATCTGTAGAGGAGAATAACTTCATTCATTGATCACTTACGCAAAACTACTTACAAAGAAGCAAGAAAAATATGAATTTTGTGCAATGAATGCAATTAAACAGCCATGCAAATTAAAGCTTCCTCTGCCACAGTTAATGTTTGTTTATTTTTTAAATTTTGGTTGTCAGACAAATTGATTCAGCTGTGCTCATTTTCAAGGCTCTGCTTAGTGATGGTGTTGAACTAGATTGCATTATATAGAAAGGTGTTTCAAATCCCCCTTGTGTACTGTATCAAATCCTGTTATATACAGCGGAGTCAAATTTCTCTCATCACCAGCAAGGAACAGTGAACCATTGCAACCAATGTCACAGCATAATGCCTTATAGTCTGTGTAGCTTTTATGTACTAAATGCTGAAATGAAATAATGAAGGCAGTCTTCTTCTGTGGCTCATTTTAATTGAAATACCTTAATTTCCAATCATGTAAAAATATTTTAATTAAAACTCATTTTAAAAAGTAATCAATATTGGTAGTATTAGGTCTTCATTTTAAAATTTGAGCACATCATTGATCATACAAGGAGGCACTCTTTTTTTAGATGAAAATACACTGACAACTTCTTAGTTCAACTCATGTTTATTACAATAAATACAGATATACATAGTTTACAAATTCTTGCGTACAGGTTCCACACAGGTTAGGCCTATACTATTTCTAAGGGCTTTCATTACCACATAACGTCACTGACAGTGGTGGGATACCGGGCAATAGTTGAAAACATTTACTTGGGATTATTAACTAGACTTTAAGCTAGAACCCTGAAAGGATCAAAATACAAAAGTCCATTATGGGATACAGTAGGTCATGTTTCCAAGTATTTCACAACGAAGTTTAAAACACATATTCACATTTTTTTCCTTTAATTTAACGGGAGAATGAACATGAAGTGAAGAGCAACTGACATTTTCAACATTTCCTCTCATACTTCATGCAGGCCCAGAGGTTGCGTGATGCCATGACCCGTAACTGTAGGGCAGAGTAAGTGCCAGCAGTAGGAACTGGGAATCGTGTTGCTCTCAGATGGTTGACACCTCTTTCTCTTCCGAAGCAGAGGCTGGAGATAGAGACTCCTCGTCCTCTGACCTTGAATAGTCTGTGTGACCGCTTGTGCACTTGCAACCGCTGTGTGCGCTCCTCTGGGTGGCTTTCCCCTCCTTCTTGTGCTTCACCCGGCGGTTCTGAAACCAGATTTTCACCTGTTTCTCTGACAGGTTCAAATACGTGGCGATTTCGATTCTTCTGAGTCTCGACAAGTACATGTTCGTGGAAAACTCCCTTTCCAATTCCAAGAGTTGTGTGCTTGTGAAAGCCGTACGCATCCTTTTGCCATTCTGTATGTGGCTACTCTCGGAGGCGCCTGTTGGAGAGAAGAAGAAAAAAAGTCAGACGTTTAGTTTCTTACCATCGCTGTAAGTTTTAACTCAATCATAGATGCAATTACGCAAAATACCGTGCGTAAATCATTGTGCGTAAAAGCCGATCGATGACATCCAACTAACTGCCTGGAAATGCGTCATGAAAGGTTTTAAGACTAATCGAACAGGTGCCGAACAGTGACAGTATGAGTTGAGAATGTAGCAAACAGGTGGCTTACCAATAGTGAGACAGTGGTATCTCCTGGGATCTGTGACGCTGAAGGTGGGCGTGCAGACAGGTGTATGTCCAGGGTGCGCGAGTGCCGGAGACTGCTGATGCGCTATTCTATGACAGTACTGTGCCTCTGCTCCTGGAAAATGACTCTTCAGCATCGGGATACCGCTGCGGGAAGAATGGATGTGGGACGTGACGCACAGCGGGCAAACACAGAAAGTCCCGTTTTTCCTGGATGGACACACCGGAGCAGTGACCGTCATTACGCTCGGAGAATGCATGCTGATGGGAATAAGGAAGTCTTGTCCTGGATGCTCAGGTGGTCCAGGTCGCACAGTATCCTTGATTATTAAAGAATCGACGTAAAAAGATCTCGACATGGTTGTGCCGTTGATAAGTAATCGCTCCTTGCGCAAGATGATAGCTGTTTCTCATCTGAACCCCTCGGGATCTCCAAAGGTGCTTATGTTTGATGGTTCAACAAAAGGGACCCCGAAGAGGGTTGGCCCTGCAGCGTCACCCACGTGCGCACCCGGCTCCAAGGGTTTATACTGTCAACGACCCAAACCACGTGATGTCTACTCGGGCCTCCAATCACAACTTGAAGATTTACTCTTTTTATCCCCGAATTTAGAAAGTTTTGGACACTAGAATCATGGAACCCGTCACAGATTTAAAATAAATAAATAATTGTATTTATTTATTTGTTCATAACTAATTGTCACTGTCTCTCTCCAGCAGAATCATTCAGTAAGTGACCCATCATTTTTGAAACAATATTAAAATGCATTAAAGCTTTAAAAATACATTCTCACAAACATGCTGCTAAAATTTTAATGGAAAATGGATTTATACTTTCTTTAAGAAACTTGTCAGATAAATATAAAAT
Source organism: Scomber scombrus (assembly GCF_963691925.1). Taxonomy (NCBI): domain Eukaryota; kingdom Metazoa; phylum Chordata; class Actinopteri; order Scombriformes; family Scombridae; genus Scomber; species Scomber scombrus. Next base: position 8,938,313 of record NC_084977.1, on the reverse strand, counting down.
AACACATGTGAACTTGTATAAACTCTGATCACCAAGTAACACTTCAATGAGATTAAATGTGCATTGAATAAATTAGATAAATTACCAACAGTTAAAATAATAACCTGTTAGTGCAAGTTCAGTGATAACTGAAATATAAAAAATACTAGCTTAGCCTGTACTATGACTTCTGCAATTATAATAGAATAACCAGTTTGCAGTTGAATACATGTGATTGAATTATTACAGTTTCCCAATTCAATATTGAAATCAATTAGAATTGACTTATTCTTTAATCAGCAACTCATCCAAATTACAAGACCAAATCGGTCGTTTGACCAGGATCTAAAGCACCTCTACATGATGGATTTTATCCAGACCTGCTTTTATTCTTACTTTTTATTGTTTATTAATTTATACTTTGTAAATACTGTTGAAGGAATTGTGCACGCGACCATATAGCCCAGCACTAATTGCCTTGCAGCCTAATCATACTTTGAATCCGGTCTGCCAAGGTTTCACTTCCAACAATTAAAGAATTATGAACTGATGGCGAGTCTGGGCTGTGGTTATTTGATGGCGATTATGATTCAATTAGAAAGTGTTTATAATGGTTGGTCTGTGCGGGGGTAAACAGGCAGCTATTTCAGAAATGCGCTAATCCCTCATCTTGTGACAATAATTAGCGAGTTTGATCCCTTGGCGGGTCACCGGTAGGTTTAGCTTCTGCTTTCATCTGCCAAGTAACGCCTCGGACCTGCAGACAGAGGCGAGCCGTCAGTGAGCTTGTGGTGCAAACGGTTCAGGTCCAACACAACATGTGTCATTTTCACCTCTGACATCAGAAAAGAACACGTAAAATCCACTTAACATGTTGTGTTCCCCAAGTTGTAGAAGTCACCTCCATTGTTAGTACACCCTTTTTCCCTGCAAATAATCCACCGTGCAAAATCAAGAGATTAGGCAGAAAAGCAACTGAAGCTCTCATTGAACTGAGTTTAAATGCGTCTTTAAAAGAATTTGAAATTATTTAAAATCCACCTCCTCATAATGTTAAAAAAACAAACACGTCTGTCACATAGACAATAATTGCTATAATAAAGTGAAGCCAGTGTTTGACAAGGAAGACACACACAGTTGTTATGGTAAAGATAACAGTCTCAAACAAGAGAGAGAGAGATGGAGAGGCAGAGAGATGGAGAGAGAGAGAGAGAGAGAGAGCAAACCAAGCGGAATGATGCGTGGCGCGCGCCCTCATCACACCATGCGAGCTCTAATATTATTTTTCCATAATTCTGCACGATAAAATTTCATTGTCTATTAAGTAATCCCACAAATGAGATCCTTTATGAGGCTATAATGAGGCCTAATTGCCAGGACTAGTGGAGCCACGTGGAAGGATTTAGGAAGCATTAAGCCGTCGGGTACTGAGCACAGGCTGTTACCTAGCCATTACTTTCATAATTCAAGGAGAAAATTAGTCCATTTAAGGGAAAAATCCTTTGATTCCCTTTATTCTGCTCGGGGTGACAGGGCTGCAGTTTTTTTGTCTGCTTTGGTTAAGAAGCCGGTGCGAGAAACAGGGCCGCTGCAATATTACTCCTGTTTAAACGTCCCATTAAAAAGAATTTCAGAAATGTATAAAGCTTTCAGGGCCCCACCTTTCACTTGCCTCTTTTTTCTCTCCAACGTTGTGCGCCTTTTTACTTTATAGTGCAGCAGTCACCCTCCACTATTCACCCCCTTTCAAATCATGTTGATGGGCAATTAATCACAGGCCTATTCACAGTGCAATGAAAATTAAATTCAAATAGGGGATAAAAGAAAAGTTGATTTTGGGCAGATTTTGGTCACTTACACTGTTTTTGTGTATCTGCTTGCATGCATGTGCAGCAAAGAGGAAAGAAAGGTGTGTGTGTGTGTGTGTGTGTGTGTGTGTGTGTGTGTGTGTGTGTGTGTGTGTGTGTGTGTGTGTGTGTGTGTGTGTGTATGTGTGTGTGTGTGTGTGTGTGTGTGTGTGTGTGTGTGTGTGTGTGTGTGTGTGTTTCCAGCTCCTCCCAGTAGTAAAAACACACAAACTTGTTAAAGTGCAGTGCTAAAGTTCCCCCCTCTCATTCACATCGCATCCCATGCCATATTATACCGTGAAGAAGTCCATTAATGTTTTGTTGAACAAGCGTCATTAACTTGTATCAACGCCTTTTTACAAACCTTGCATTGTTGTGCAGGGCCAGTCTGCGGCCCATCTTGGCCAATACAGTGGATGATTTGCCCCTTTATTAGTTACCAGGCAACAGATCCTGAATACCAAAACTCAAAGGAAACACTCTGCTCTGCCATATAGATCTCAATGGCGATGGGGGGAAAATGAACAATGCTCCCGTGGACAACATAATGCCACGCAATGACTTTTCATTAACAATTATCTCGTTCATGTGAATAGCAGCTGCAGTGGCTAGTCTCCATCTCATAGCTTCCAGAGAAAAGGGGAGCGGGGAGAAAGAGGCTTGCAGTGAATAGCATCCTGCAGGAGTTAGGGCTTCATGGTCTCCATGAATGTGGAATCTAATTTATATCTGGGTGAATAATTAGGTTTCTATGCAAAAATGAGTTGGAAATAATTACATTTTAAAACGCTGTGACAACTTAGCCACATAAACAAAGAAAAGCAGTCTCTTTTAATGTGCCTCACCAGGAGTTTATGAGCTCTTCCAATTCACCGGTCAAGATCAATAACTTAAATTACATTGAGAAGAAGAGGAAGATAGATCAAGAAACAGCTTCTCTCTTTCCTATATAGGACTTATAACATCTCACTTACAAGATTGTAGTGTTGTACATATATCGTTGAAAATATGCACAGAGTGTTTCTGTGATAGTGAACAGTGTTTGAGAGCGTGGCCCTCAGTCCTATAGAAAAGTAAAGTGACAGCTTCAGTGTAAGAAGAGGCTGCTGAACAAAGCCAGCGAGGACCCTGTTGATGGCCTATAGAGATGTCCTGCACCAGGCTCCCTCTAATTAGGGAGACGGTTCTCAGTCTCACAGAGCTGCTCAGACCAGACACTCCAGACTGAAGTGTGCCCCTGCGCCAACGAGTGTCTGGATGTCCGCACTCGACGCGCACACATAGCCAGCATGTGTATGTGTCCCCGTTTGATAGTGCACACAATTAACGAGTCCCGAAAACGAGATAAACACCGACCGATAGTGACGCCGATCACGGTTAAGTTCCCAGAGAAATGTCTTTATTAAAGCTCCTTGTCAGAGCCTTGTTCCTCCCTCTGCCTCCTTTGTTGTTTCCAAAAGACTAAGCAAATGCAATTACGGAGACGAAATAAGCCGCACAACACAGAACAGCCCTTATTTCAATCTTTTCTTGCTTGAGTTGTCAAATACTGCTGAATTTTCATCCTTATTGTAATAAGAAGCTATTCCGTCGGTCACTTTGTGGTGCATCGCCACACTGCAGGACTTATCAGCTGCAAGGACTCATTATTGTGCTCCCTCACTGGTTTCCTGGAAGATCAAGATGCTGTTTTATCTTCGTTAATGATTGGCTTTTTACCGCAATTATTTGGGGACGGAGTGATGCCTTTTAGACTTTGTCTGAACCCGCGCTCATCTACGCAGAATGCAGAAAAATATCTTACACTCATTATTTGGTAAAAACTCACAAATTATAAGCAGCTGTGGCTATTTATGGCAACCAGTCAGCCCCCTCTGTGAACAAGGTTCTCACCCCTCCTCTGCTCACAACAGAGAGGTGCTGACTTCCCTTGAAACTTAAATCAGGAAATGTATCAAAGAGTGAATGACAGGAGTCCCTCCACCCAGTTACCCCAAGCAGTCTCTCCATCAATCTAAAAGAGGTGATATTGTAGCCCTTTTTCTCTCATTTGAAAGGGGAAATCCCTTGGATTGAGCTTGTGTGCTGGAGCGGAAGCAGACTGGAATGTGTGTCCATGCAGGCCGTATCTTTTGTCGCAGGGCCGGGCCATGAATAGACATGGGCTGCAATCCCTCTGTCCTCTGTTTATCAGACTGTGAAGAAGCAAACAAACCAGAATGTTTCATCCGCATGTTATCGGCACCTTATACCTGTCAATTTAGTCTGACGGGGATGGTTGAACTTGTCCAGTAACAGCTTCCACTGAATTACATCTTTAATCCAATCAGTGTGTAGGAAACAAATCCAGGTACCTGCAGCTTTTTGCTTTTAATTAGCATCCTTCTCTTTCAAGTGAGGTTCGCTGTTCTCGAAAGTTCTTGCAAAGTTTAGAGAAAGGCAGACAGCAGATCAAGGCTTTCGACTGCTTAAAACCAGACTTTTAAAAAAATATAACATTACAATTTTCTTTTTCTTCCTCTCTTCAGACTTCATATTGATTTGGAAAAGTCTTACGTTAACTAGTGTCTGTCATTATGTTGATTTTCATTGTTGTCTGTTAGCGTCTCTCAGGCAGCTTGTCGCTCCAACCTTATCCCAGTTGTGTCTCTGCGTTTGAGGTCAGCTACAGGCTTTCACACAGATATGAATTCTAGCACATTTCTTAATTGAGATGATATTTTCTGTCTATTATTTTTTCTTGGGAAGTCATGCTGAAGTTTATAGAAGGTGGAGAATGTGTCAGGCTCACTCTGAGGCTGCCTTGTTCTGCTCATTTGGACAATAAAGGACGCATCGATCTGATTCTTCCTCTGTTTTTGTTTTCATCATCGTTACAGCTGTTGGCATTTCAGTGTTGATTTATATTCATTCCTCAGTTTTAGCACAAGCCAATGTAACTGAAATCCTCCTCATATTTTATACAGTGTTCCTCCCAGTCAGGGCATGTGATTCTTTTTGTGTCACTCGGAGAGGATTATCAGATTTATATACAGTATATGTTAATTTGAAGAAGGCAGCAACAGGCAATTATTTACTGTCCTGAAGGGAACCACAACTGTGTTCTCATGTAATTCTCAGATTTAAAAAAAAAAGCTATAAGCTTTTGACATTTTCACCAAAACAGCTGTCAGCTACTGAATCAGCTGTGCTTCAAATTTTGTTTGTGACCAGAGGCAGACTCTGTTTTAGTATACCAAATATCTCTCAAGAGCAGAAAGGTTCTGACACTTTAATTTAGATAGACCCTACTGTATGTGCCAGCTGCACTTTTATCTGTTTAAGTACATGAATACAAGATTATCTGATCATAATAAGGAGGTTAATTTTAGATCATGAACAAATAGTGAAACTGCCTGCTTCAACGATCTGAAAAGGTCACTATGGTGACTGCATTATACCAGACTATTTGTACTTGCATGAAAAGGAGAATATATGTACAGTATCTGTATTTTCTAGACCAGCCTGCATGTGTATTGATAGTCTCAGACAAACATAGAAAGAAACGCTTTACAAAAGCAGAATATCATTTCAACTGCATGCTTCTTTTTCTTTCATTTTTCTTTTTAAACATGTTCACCCAACAATTGGGGAATCAAGATCGAGGGCATCACAAGGTTTAAGTGCAGTGAAACTCATGAAGTGTTTTAAGCCTCACAGAGCTTATTATACAACAGGCAGCTAATTGTGTGGTAGGTAGTTTGGGGCATCACATGAACTGGCTGGAGTTTGGTGGGCAGCTGCATCCAACCTCCAGCTCAGCGAGTCAAAAGACGTAGCAGCAACAGCAGCACAGAGCCGCCCTCCAGAGGAACAGAGCCGAGCCTCTTTCAAAGTGTGATACTTACGGGTTTTTTATGCAGTAATTCATATGAATCCGTTTAAATATGGAAAACTAAGTAGAGAATGCTGTAATCCCATTTTGAGCTGTTGAAATTTCTTCACACTTCCATAGAATATGCAATAAATGCAATGAAGCACAGCAGTACAGCAAAATTAACATATGGCCGTGCTGAGTTTAAAAAATGAACACAAATATTTAACTGCGATGTAGGCAACTTATCTCTCTTCAAACACAGTTTCAGAAAATGAAAAGTGAAACCACACATCTGCCTTGTTTCACATTGTTAAAGTGAATCATTGTGATTTTTGCTCAATAGAAGATCCGTCAGAAAACAAACAAGCATGCAAATAAGGAATTCGATAAATATGTAAATAAATAAAACTGGATAAATGAATGTCATCTAAAAAAGTCACCAGGTTCAAATCTGCCTCCTATTAGAGCTGCCAGTTTAGATCCAAAAAAGTGCTCCAGTTAATTAAAGTAGTTCATTACAGTTACCTTATTTAATTTATTGCCCAATAAATGCTGTTGGTTGGTTGTAATGAAACTTATTTTTTTAAAGATTATCTTTAAAATAAGATTATGTATACTAATGCTGTATTTTTATGAATATTCAACATTTTTTAAAATCACTGACATGTTACATTAGAAAAAAGCACAGATGTAAATAATAAATGAAGCTGAATTTCATTTATCTGCTTTAGTCTCAGGTCCTGGTGTTCTGCATGCTGCCTCACTGTTGTGTTTTACTGGCACACCTGAATACAAAGGAGCCATTGTTAATGTCATTAGTAACACCTGTATTTTTCTAGGCCTATTGTTTAAGCTAATGAAGAACGGTCATATACAGTAAATATGTGAGATGTTCAGCTTTATATTTACTCTAAATAAATATGTTTTCTGATTGGTGTTTTAGTACAAATTGTGAGGCAGAACAGGAACATGTAGCCAGATTGTATTTGCCTCACCCAAAAAATCATCATGTTTTATAACCTCTTCTGCAATAGACCAATCATTTAAATGGTACACATTCCACAGTGTGATACCTATACTGGATGGTATTTTTAACAATAAAATAATAAAACACAACAACAATACGTAAAACAATAATAACAAATACAAATACACATTCACTGGCCTGTTCCATATTAAACAAGCATGCGGCTATCTACACTGTATGAAGTAAAGTGAGAAGTAGCTGTGTTGCAGTGCTATTCACCCAGAGAATTTAATCCACAGTAACAGAATTTGCATGAACACATTTGGAGTTGTTTTGTCTGCATGGCATGTAATGTGAGCTCTTGAACCACAAAGTTGCTTGATTGTGGTGATTTGGCTGAATTCTAAGAAATACAGTTGGCACTAAGAGTGATGTAATTTAGTTTTTTTTTGTAAAATTACTCTCTGAGAACCAAAGTTAGTGAAGAAGAAAAAAAAAAAAAGGACCACGCTCTTCACTACTTCACTATCGGCCATTCAGCGCCACATACTGAGAGCCCCATCTCGATGAACATCTTTACTGGTCTTTTCATTTGAAAGTAAATGAATATAGAGAAATTTAACAAGTGTTTACTTCACACTGTTTGCATATCCAAGTGCCGTGGGCTTCCTTTTGAACGCAACTAGACAGCTGAGGTCAGGGCCAAGAGCTCCTGTCTGCATCGTCCCAAGCTCTGTGCTGGCCAGATAAATGGAGCGAGTGTTTATAAGCTGTCTGAGCTTTGTGTTTGCACAGAGTCACAACTTTGTATGGAGTCGAGGGGGAGTCCGGGGCAGTAACTCAGATTTGTATGCAGGCTACATCGCTCAGCTGCCCCCCTGGTCCACTCTATGTCCTCTCACCTGCCTGTTGCAGTAAATCATAGAGCCATCAAGTGAAGCGTGTTGATGGGTCTGCACGTGCAAGAGCTTTGCTGCACCTGTCGTGTCTGTGCGCGTGTGCATGTGTGTGTGTGTGTGTGTGTGTGTGTGTTCTCTGATGGTAAAGAAAAGGTCCTTGCAAATGACATTGTTTTAGCTTTTTCTATGGATGTTTACTTCTCTGTATTCACATCTTCTCCCTGTTTGTGATTCCTCTTGCGGGCCTGGGGGTCGGCGATAAGAGAGTTTTGAAAATCTGCCTATAGTTTGGTAAGTGTGTGTGTGTTTGTGTGTGTGTGTGTGTGTGTGTGTGTGTGTGTACGTGTGTGTGTGTGTGTGTGTGTGTGTGTGTACACGTGTGTGTGTGTGTACGTGTGTGTTTGTGTGTGTGTGAGTGCGCACGCCTCTCTGTGATAGTGGTAGTGATGGAAATCGAAGTAGCTGGGTGTCAAACAGGAGGTCTGCAGATGCCTGTCCGGCTGAGAGCTGCAAGGTCCCTCCCTTTGACAGAGTATCCATTCAGAGTCAATGAGCTGGGTCAAAGCCTGCACGTCAGGCTGCAGCTCGGCCTAGCACTGGGGCGGTCCAAGAGGTCAGTCTTATTCACATGGTGCTGTCATGCAAATGAACCCACCCACGCTTAAACAACTCTTGGAATTTTTATGTCTGCTCCCTGGCCTTTTTTCCTCCATTTCCCCCTTTTTTTCCTGTTTTCCTCAGTCCCTTTTTCCCTCTCCAAATCTCTCTCCCCTGTATTCACAAAGTCATTGACGAGACATTCAAAGCTTTTTAAATTGGCCAGCTTCATTGTGCTTGCACTGAAGTGGGGGGGTGGAGAGGGGGTGATAGAGAGAGGGAGAGTGTAAAGAGGAGTGGGCCTAAATATACTTCGGTCTGAAAGTAGTTAGATCATGTTCTTTTCATGGTCCGATTAGAATCAAATCGATCCCCCCCGCCCCTCCTGACACTCTAAGGTTTGAAGAGGAGCGGCCAAACAAAGATTTCTTGGCTGAGACGGGCGGGATGAATGACCAAACCTGAATGCTAAACACACTCTTAAAAGTCTGATTCTGAAGCATGACAATGCCCGAGAGAGTAAATGTGTTTTAAGTGCAAGTGAGAGATGTTTGCGTGGATGAAGAAAAGATATCTCTACAGTGATGATACTGTAGGAGCATCTTTGGATGAGACCTGATCTACATATAAATCAGAAAAACATCAGTGGAGGATCTACTCTAAAAGGCTTTAGGCTTCATGAGGATCTTAGTAAAAAAAGAGGTATCTTTCAATGAAATCTAATAAGTTCTTTAGGAGCAGGGTTACATATACAAAGTACGGAGAAGTGGGTCAGGGTGAAATATTTAGCATAAGGAGGTGGGAGGTTGGAGGTTGGAGATTCGGGTCGTGGTGTTCGATGACAGAGAGGACGTCTGCTGGACATTGCGGCTCCCCTCCAGAGAGGCGACCGCTGAGGATGAGGGGAGAGATGGGAGGAGGGATTTGAACTTGGTGACACCCTTTCTGCACCTGCAGCTGGGGTAATCATCAGCTTATTCTTCCACCAAACTGCCGAAATTCTCTCATTTAAATTGGCTCCTGTTTTTTTTTTTTTTTTTTTTCAAAAGCAAACACCTAATACGCTATTAGACCTGTAGATTGCTAAAGATGTCTTTTTTAGTCCTGATTATTTGTTTTTGTTGTAGATTTTTGTCATTATAATGTGAATATCTCCAAAGTGTTGTTTTCAGAAAAGCAGCCCTTTTTCAGCTTAGTGACAACGCATTAGAGGTCTCCAGATGGATTTTAAATATATTTTGGATTATATGCTCTCTTTCCAAGACTGGGCATGTGTAGATCCAGAATAATGAGCTATGACATAAAGAACAATGGATATATTGTTTGAGCTGAGCAATATAAAGAACCAAAAACATAATTTCTCTAATTAAGATGTGCCTGATTAATGGTCATTGCCTTTAAAAGTCAAATTAACTTTAACTTTTGTGATTATATTGTATTTATTCTAACTTGTTTTACAGCTCCTGCTTGTGTGCTCATCCTTAATTTTTGAATTATGTTTATTTGTGTATTTTTTTACATTAAAGGATAGGTTCACACATTTTCAAGTCTGTGTTAAAACGACAGTCGGGTGCCCATATGACAGTTGAAACTGTTTTTTTCTACCTTCTCTATTCATTCCTCCTGTTTATACCGACTATTAAAAGAGCCATTCTAAATGTGCTTCCACTGTGAGTGTAACGGGACAAAATCTACAGCCCTCCCTCTGTGCAATAATTTATTCAAAAGTAAGTTTATTTAAAGCTAATATGAGACTTAAGCTGTCTAATTTAGTCAGATCAAGTGAATATCTTCCAAAGTTAAAGCCATGTTAGCACAAATTTCCCTTTTTCTTACAATCCTTCCATTGCAGCTCAACACAGAAACACTTCCCAGAGAAACAGAGGGACTTTGTTACTGAAAAGATTATAACAAAGATAGTGGAAGATATCCATTTCATTTATCTAAGTTCGATGGCTGAACCCTCAGATTATCTCCAGATAAACTTTTTAAAACATTTTTCTCAAGATGAAAACTTTTGTCCCTCATCATTTACATTGCATGTGCATTATGAAGGGGTCTCTTAATAGTCAGTATGAACAGGAGGGATGATTACAGCGAGCAAAGCATATTTTATTGTGCTCATGGGCACCTGAGTGTTGTTTTGAGACAGACTTGAAAAACTGTGAACTTATCCTTTAAGCAGGAGTCAGTCATTACAAAATCATGCTCTGCAGTGAAATATTTAGAATTTTAGCTTCTAAAGATACCAAATATGTCAGACTGGTTTTTGAAGTTATGTGTATAAAATTATGCACTAACATCTGGAGTATTTCCGTTTGATGGTGGTACACCCACGAAAAGTGTTTGGTTTCAATATTTCACTCGGTGTAAACATATTATTATCTTCAGTGAAAATATGGAACAAGAATGTACACGCTAGTATTTTTTCAGACAGTGTGGTAAAGATTATTTTTAGCTACTTCAGTAGACTGAATGCCAAGGTGTTAATAACTGACAGTGTCTCCTCCTGTCTCTCTCAGATGCTTAACATGTACAGTAGGTAAATAATGCACCTTTGCTCTTCTCTCTGCACATTCTTCTCTTCTCTTTCTCACCCATGTCTGATTCTTCAGCAGTGTAACAGTCTGCGTTCAGAGCGAGTAGCATGACGACTAAGTTGTTTGTGTTCTGAATCCTAATAGAAGCCAAACTACACTCTAGAGGTGGAAGAACGGAGGGGTGGGACCACCCTGCAGCTGCCCCCTTCCCTCTCTCTCGCACTCCCACCTCATCTCTTCATTCCCTCTCCTATTCATTCTGCAGCTGCAGTCTTGTGCCCCTCTCTCTCTCTCAGTCTCTTACTCTGTCATACAAAGTTTCTCTCTCTCTCTCTCTCTCTCTCTCTCTCTCTCTGTCTCTCTCTCTCTCTCTCTCTCTCACTCTCTCTCTATTTGTCCCCAAGACACAAAGATGGATGGAGAAGCTCCTGGAATGGGGCGCACAATAGGTTGTGCCACAAGGTGAGCAGCCTCAGCTGCATACGGCCCAGTGCTGCCTTTTTTAGCTCCTGCGAGGCTCCTTACCCAGCTTGAGTATGTGTGTGTTAAGGGGGGTCTGAGCGGCACAGTATGGCAACAGATGCTTTTGTTCGGCCAAAAGTCTGAAAGGGGCCTTGGGTGGGGGGCTTAGCAGTGTCAGAGCACAGAGTCATTTTTCTCTCCTTTTTCTCTTACTCTGCCTCTCTTTCTCTCTGTCTCCCTCTCCCCAGCTGTGCCTGCCGTGGCGGCTGAGCAAGAGGAAATGTGAGGGCAACGGCATGATGGAATACGTAAGTGGGGCGCGCGGTTTTGGCCTGTTTTGTGGGCGACTTCATTAAAGGGTCGTTTATCTGGCCTGTGATCCCATTGTCCTGGGCCTTCTTTATCAGCCCCGGTGTGTCAGGGGGGCGTAATTGGCCGATTGGCCACGGTCTGCGCATGCTGAGGTGATTTATAAAGCTGTGAATGGAGCTGACTCCTCTCCGGGCAGCGCTCCCTCTCCCATATAGGAGACACTGCACTGCAGAATAACACTGAATAAATGCAGAAGAAATGTGAAAAGGATGAAACGTCCCCAAAGCTCTTTGTGGGAGTGTGAAATCAGAGGCTTGAATAAAAGGGCTGTGGAATCACTCTTTCTCTTGTCATCTATTTTCTCCACCTTTATACTCTATCTGACTTTGTTGTTTCACCTCTTTAGACTCTCTTCTCCTCTCTGTTGCTCACCCGCCTTTCATAGTTTTTACTTTCACTTCCCCTATATTTCATCTTAGGCAGCATGGTCCCAGTGTAACCCTCGTTTTACCTTTCAGCCAATCACATGCAATGTCGTTTCTTAACTGAAGAAAAAGCAAGAAACTGGTTATTTCAGGTTTTTTTTTTACATGCTCAGGTTAGAATTTTTACCTGTACTGCTCAAATAGAAAATGTTGCTTCTTAGACTGACAAGACAAGCTTAATATTGATAAAGTTTCACAGATAATGAACTGAAATGTTCAAAACTAGACGTGTCGTTGTGTGGAGCAGTCGGCTGTATTTGAATGCTAGTTGGAGCGCAGATTTTGTGATTGCAGGTGGGAGTGAGTGCTGGCTTTATGTGGTCTCATGTTGTGTTGAGGTTGGCTCTTAATGACCTCCTAATTAAAGCAGGCCCTCCTCTCAATGGGCTGATCATGTAGTGGAGGTCAGAGGTCATTTACAGGGCTGCTGGTGGCCAGAGTTTCTGCTCCATGCTAATTGCCCTACGATATGCACAAATGGACATAATAATCATAGCGAGGTAAACTCAACAGTCTATGTGCTTCCCTGTGGAATTAGTTGAATTCTGTTTTTTCCCACAAATTATAACTACATTAAACTCCTTTTTTGTCTTTGCTTTTTTTGTTTTTGTTGTTTCAGTTCAGCCAGACTGAATTCACCATTCAGTGTGTCTGCTCCCACTGCACACAGACTAGCAGTCTCTCTCAGGGACTTTAGCATTGTCCTGACCACAAACACAGACCCTGAGTTCATTAAGCCAGACTAAAGTGTTTGTCTAAAGGCTAGACGAGACAACTTAAATCCCCAGTAAGTGTTTGTGGACATGCAGATAAGGTCTGCAGACACATTTATAAGAGCATTCGTAGAAAGGTTTCAGTCTTGTTCTAATTCTAAAAAAAATGCTTTTTCAAATATTATAAGAAGGCAAATATAGCCATATTTTACTGTAAGATGTAATGCAGAAAGCCCTCAAGACAGTATGACTTAATGGAGTAAAATGAAATCAAAAAAGAAATGAAATGCAAATAATTCTCTTTAAAATGTGTTTTATTTGGAGAAATGTAATGTAACTTAAAACATGTGTAATGGTAACATGCATCCTAAACTTTATGGGGGAAAAAACACACTTTTCTTTGGCTGAAAAAAGTTCTCTGCAGGGCAAAGTCCTGTGGCAGGCTCTTTCCACAGGCGAGGGAGGACCAGGCGAGGAGGAGGGGCCTGGCTCGGGTTTAATGTAGCTGATTGTGCTTCCATGAAAAAGGGAACAGTTTCTTCTGTGTTAATTTTCAATTTTGTTGCTGTCTGTGTGCCCAGCCTTTGTGTTCAGTTCTTCTTCCCTCCCTAAACTGCTCCACCACCCCTCTCTTTTTCTTTTCTTTTCACTTCTCCTCTAGTCAGGCCGTCTAGATTATGTTGCTAAGGAGATTTTTCCCTTTCTTTTTTTCTCTTTTTTGCTTTTTTCACTGTTTCCCATTGATTTGGTGTTAATGCGTTTTGAATGCCCCTTGGTGTGTGCCGAGCGCTGGGGGAGGAGGGGGGGCACAGGGTCTTGCCGAGTGGAGGAATTTCAATCTGAAGCGGTTAGGTGGGGGTCTGTGTGGGTTAAGGCCCAAAGAGAGGCACTCAAGTGAGAACTGAAGTGGTTTGCAGAGCTGAGGAACCTCTTGGGCAGCCACTCCCCCTCTTCTTCCCCCTCTCTTTTACAGGGTCAGCCCTTCATTGGTAGCCCACAGGTGCACTGTCAATCTTACCCAAAACCTAACCCATGAGTAAAACAAACACGTTTTTTTTTTCCTCAATAAGAAAGCGGGAAACATTTGTGCCCAGCAGCCAGTACAACAAATGAGCCATATAATAGTACAGAAAACTCTGTATATTTTTTGTGCATAGGGAAAAAAATGTAATTTATTTTAAAAAGCATATTTCATAGGGCCATATTCCTACGCAATGTTAAAACACTTGAGTTGTATGGTTTGGTGAACACAGTGTGTGCTTTTTACACCACTTACGTCCCATTTCTTTTAATCAACTTACCTTTAACAAATCTTAAAGGTGCAATATGTAAGAATAGCCCAGGCACGTCCTGTCTTGTAATACCACTTTCTACCTCAGGAGACGATAGTGAGTCACTGTAGGTTCCAGTCTGCCCTCATCTCTAACATGAGGCGATGAAGAAGCAGCTCTGCCCCAAGCAGCCGGCAGCAATGGCGAAAAGTTTGAGTCAGGCTAAAAGCTGTTCTCATTTTTGATCCAGGACCACTATTATGTCACTTTATTAAGTAGAAAGTAACAATTTAGATTTCCAGTATTTGGTCAGATTATCCAAATAACACTTTTTTGTTTTCAGAGGTGTGCGCTGGCTGGATGAGACCAGTCGGTCATCTCAGCTGCTCGCACCTTGACTCCTGATATGACGGACTGTGGAGAACATGAGCTGATGAAGTGATCTGTGCAGCTTTTTGGGTTTTTTGATATCTTGGCATCATCGTAGCACAGATTCACTGAACAGTAGACTTCTTTATGCTGTCATGTTAGACTGATGTCAGTATGAAGACTACAGTGACTCACTGTCACCTCTTGAGGAACAAAGTTGTATTACAAGACAGGATGGACCGGGGCTATTCTTTCATAAAGCACCTTTAACCAGATGGCAGATCAGAAAATGTTGGAGAATGTTTGGAAGACACTTACAAATGATGCCACCCTGACCTGATCAAAAACAACAATACAGGTCATTTTGGGAGGAAATGTCAACAACCTGATTTGTTGTTTAGTTTGCAGGGCTCCAAAAGTCCCTGTGGTGTCGACTGTTTGCTTTGACCTGATTAAAATTTGCATCAAAAAGGCTGCAAGAAGAAAGATTTCTCACAGATGAATTTGGTTTTGATTATTTTTCATTTGTTCATTGGATCAGCATAGATACTGATAGCAGATCAGGTAATGTGCCACACATTAACATTACAATTTACCCTGCTAATTAACAGCTGTAAGCTAACTTGTGTAAAGACACCAGAGGGGATTAGATGGAGCGACACACAGGTGAAGTTGATTTGTGAGGCGATGCATATGCATGTAATGAAGCAGAGGGAAGCCTTTTCCGTGTGGACACGGTAAGTTGGATCACCGCTGCTTACACCAGCTGTGTCATGTTTATTGTGTCATGTTTATTGTGTCATGTTTATTGGGCCTGTACTAACACCAGCAACCTTACATCTTGGATTTTTTCCTATACTAAAATTTAGATTGTTAAGCCAAAAAAACAAGCTTAATATTGATAAATTTGCAGATAAAAACAATCTTGGACAAAATATTTGAAACTAAACGTGTTTATGTTGAGGAGCTTGTTGGCTGTATTTGAATGCGAGTTCATATCAAGAATGTAATGTTATGTCTGTCGTTATGAGGTTAATGCTTTGTAATGATACAATTTCATAAACCTCCGAAACAACATTTTCACAAGCCTAAAAGCATGTTGTTGGATGAAAGTCTCCATTCATACTTAAAAAGTGACCTGTAATTACAGCATCGCATTTTTTGATAGCATAACACTGCCACTATCAAATTGGTACTTGGTTTTGGTTGATTCCCTGAGTTTGGAATCAGTATTGTTATTTATAAAGACATAAAATGACTTGATTGCAGTTGTTGACACACAGATGTCCAATCCAATCTATCCAATTATGGCACAGTTTGATGGAAAACCACTCACAAACACGGGACTGAATGCTATTGGAAGCTCTTCCAGCTCTAGCTTTATATTTGTGTCTGCAATACCAAAAATATGCAGTCTAGGCAAGTCTGGCTGGCATGACTACCACAACTGATACTGCCAACCTTTCTTGGAGGAACTTAAGTGAAGACACAGGCTGTACTGACTGTAATCATTTGCTTCCCATCAACTAAACTTGCTTTCAGTCATGAGGTAACAAAATGGATTTATGGGGTCATGTTCTGGTGGACCTGATAATGATTCTTGTTAACGAACCAAACGATAAACTGATACATAAGTGTTGTTCTCAGTTTATGTTTCTGTGGTACGATGCTGCTATATTCATGGAGCACTGCATCACATTTATAATACACAATTTAGGAATAATACATGATCATACTGATTCAAGACAAAGGTGTTTCTTGTCCATATCAACCACAAGACTGTACAAACAGTACCTTGTGTGCCGGGAAAGTTTTACAGCTTCATACTTTTAGATCCTTTAGAACCATTTTCTTTCCATCTATTAAAGTGTATAATTTGTTTACTCTGATCCATTCTCCCTCTCTGTAACTTTCTCCCACATTTACCAACAGAAGCAGACATATACACATCTGTCCCTGCCCTGCAGCTGTGTGAAAAGTATCCCTGCATAATGACCTCTCAGACCATTTCATCTATGTCGGCGCTTAACATAATTAGACAGTCACAGATTTGCCTCCAGCAGAGGCTGCTGTTTGTAGGAGAGGGCCCACTTCTAGCAGCTGTGTGTATCATTTGGGTTGCCGTTAGTGAGGCTCAGTGCAGTGGGCAACATTACAGACACAAACACTGAGTTACCAGGGGAAACTACAGCACTTAACCCTAATCATTAGCAATGTATCCTCATGGGCTTTCTTGGTTTTATAAAATTATAGGTTTCTTGACATTTGCTGTGTCTGTTCCGAAAGAGAAATGACACGCTCCTTTAACAATGTTTTATGGCTCCGGGTTTAGTACAGTAGGACTGACTTCAAGTATTCAACTGTCTATTTTCTATACAGTTTGACAGCTAAGGTAGAGTTTAGTGGATCTTAAAGAGGGTGTACCATGTACATTTCCAGGTCTATATTTATATTCTGTAGCTCAACTGGAATATCTTTGCATGATTTACAGTTCAGAAAAGTCCTTATTTATCTTCTAATGGCCCTTTATGCAATCATGTCAGTTCAGCCTCGTTCTTAAACAAGCTGTTTTAGCTCCTGTCTCTTTAAAGCCCCCCTTGCAATGAGCCCACTCTGTTCTGATTGGTTAGTTCCAGAGTCTACGTAAACAAACAATACAGTAATAGCAGCGCTCAGACTTCACTTGGTTCTTTTCTCAAAATGGAAACTTCTCAAACTAACTTACACGTTCAACCCAGAATCTAATGGGAATTGTGCAGTGGACAACAAAAACAACGTTAGCAACAACCTTAGCAAAAAAGGCTATGGAACAGATGGCTGTTTGTGGGTGTGCGAGAATGATCTGAAATCAACACGAACTTTGCAGCAGTGTTCAAAACAAGCTGAGGCCCTGACTCAGCGGCAGTATTTTGTACATACACCTCAAGTTTTAGAACTTTGGCCATATTAAACATAGATATCTGACATAAAAACGTATATAAATGACAGAAAATCCCTAAAACATTTTTTTGTCCCCTTTAAATTATTAACTATTAACTGGTAAACCAAGTTTGAATGATGAAAAAGTTAATCAGTAGATAAGCTCTGATACCTTTTTATTTTGCTGTAAACATTTGAAAATTTGAAGTAGCTGTCTGGCGACATGTACTCTTGTCATTACGTTTGGCTCCAAAAGACTAATGTTACAGGTGACTGCCTGAGGAGCTTGGCTCTGTGTCAATTAAACCTATTCTACACCAGGACTGGGGTTGACCTCTGACCTGTGACCCTAATTTAACTAACCCTCATCAGTGTACTACAAGGAGACAAACACTACCAGCTGCTGAGGCTTTCAATGGCCTTTAACGAAAGGGGAGGAGTGTCCATTCTTTAAGCAGCGTTCGAAGTAGACTCAAGACTCTTGTAGTACACTTGTAGGAAGTCACTTGAGACTGTTGTATCAGTGGATAACAGTTATTCAAATGTGCAGGGATAATTCACTTTCAAAATGTTCTTCAAATGAAAATGCTAAAAACTGGGTATGATATTTTGATTTGGTTATAATTTGATAATGAGTCAGATTACAATTAACTCAAGAGCTAATTTTATTCATGTTGTCATACAGTACTTATCAAATATTCAGTCTTGATGTACTTGATGCACTTCCTTCTGTGCTTTTTTCCCCCAGTTTTTGCTGGGAAACTGACTGTGTAAACCTGTCTGTTTATTCCTGACCTGCTGTGCCAGCATAAACAATATCATTGTGACCAGAGAAAAAGAAATTACCTGACACATTTCATATGTGCTCTTTACTTTAAATAATGGCACTGGTTTTGGTTGGACAACAGATGGAATTACAGAATACTATGCATCTTTGTCATCAATTATGGTCTGCCCTGTTTGTTTCATTGGTCTCCTTTTTGATTGGATAATGATACCCTGAGCTGCAATGAGAGATATAGATGAACAAAGAAACATTTCACGCTCCATGTACACCAGCAATTATCTCTGCACGGTTATGCACACTGATGAACTGTAACCTTTTGTCTGAATAAATGTGGGTTTAACAAAATTTGGAAAAACACCCTAATCACAGCCCATTTTAGATGACAGCAACACAACAGACTTTCAACACGTTCAGTGTTGTAATCTTTACACCACAGGCTACAATAACTGCATCCTCATCCAAGTGTTTCCCCAAGGAAGAGCTTGGTTTGGTAAAAATGTTGCTAATAAATGTTTAATGTCTCCGGGTACTTTCCAATGTATTCTCATACATCCAACATAAAACCAACATCAAACTTATATATATAAGGGCTGTATTCATCTACAGTATATCCAACATATAGAAACAGCTGGAAATAAGAATTTAAAGAAACTGGACTTGTGACTGATAGGTTCGGCTGTAAGCATGTTCTCTCTTTTCAATAGTCAGTGCCAAGCTTTCCCACAAGAATGCTTCCTAACCCCGACTACTCCAGTGGAGCTACTGTACTGTACTGTGGTTACCACCAGCTAAAATACTCTTTTTTTTTGGTGAATATTTCATTCCTTTTTCAAAGTGGCTTTTGATTGAGCCAACTCTTTAAAGGAATAGTTTGATACTTTGGGAAGTATGCTTATTCACTTTCTTGCCAAGACTTAGAAGATCAACACCACTGCTATGTCTACTAAATATAAAGCTGGAGCCAGAAGCCTTTTAGCTTAGTATAGCACAAAAAAGGGGAAAAACAGCTAACAAAGCTCTGTCCAGAAGTTACAAAATCCCATGGTAAGTGACTGCACCTAGCCAAGAAATAGTCCAGCACATAACCACACAAATAACCACACATATCAAGTACACTGTATAAACAAACAAGATATAATATGTTGATTAGTGAGGTTTAGAGGATCTGTTAACTGTGTTTGGTTACTTTTGGACAGCGAGCCCTTGTATCCAGTCTTAGGGCTAAGCTAAACTAACCCGCTGCTGGCTCTAGCTTAACATATTTCCCAAAATGGCAAACGTTTTCCTTTAGCCTATATGTGTGATTTAAAAGCATAAATAATAAAAGTGTGCTACATTAAAGCTATCTATTATTAGTTGTTATTGGATTTGAAGGAAGCACAAGAAGCAATATCTGTTTTTCATACATTCAGGTTAGTGTCAAGAATGAATTCCCACATTCTGGTTACTGGATTGATTGTTGATCATATACAATAAATGCTGGTTTTAATCGGAGTGGATGGCATTGACCATACAGGACGTTATGTTAAGTCTCGTGGGAAACATGACAAACATTCCACTAATGTGGATGCCACTTGTTCAGAAGCGATTCCTCACACAGACAAAACTCACAAGCCCAAATGTGTTTACATACATTCACAACATATGCATGCATCCACTGCTGAAGCCACCTGTTTTTTTTCTTGTGCTTTACATAACACACGTACATGAAAATGCAAACACATGTATACATGTATTGGACACACACATATCCAGCGGAACAGTAGCTGCAGCAGCTGCGGTGGGGTGCCATCACTGGTCATGTCTTCATACGTTTGATCCTTTCGGCTGGGAGCTTTACTGCTGGAGGAGAAAAAACAGCAAAACTGAGCTAATGTGTGTCTTTGTCCTCCATGGGAGGGGAGAGCCTTTCTTCTCCCCAAGTACAAATCGCAAGACTTTGGCTGCATTCTCCCAGGACAGAGGGAGGCAATGGCAGAGAGAAAGATCCCAATCAGACATTGATCTGAACCAAACTAATCCCCCATTGGTGCCAATGTGACCTTAAAAAATCGGCTTAGAGCAGCTCGGTTAAACTGGACACGGTTTTCTATTTAAGTAGCCCCTGCACAGCCCACCCTAATTTTGCCACCCACAGACATTAGTAGAAGAGAATTAAGACACATACATTCATAACACTTTTCATTACAGCGAGGGTGGGGCTGTGGGTGGTGTATCTGCTGCCCTCACACAGAGAAACAGCTCTACAAGAGGGATAAGCCTGTGGGCCTGATGAGAGGAGATGGGATGATATCTCCCATTTTAGATGTGAGAAATTTTAAGTTGAAGAATGTTTTTTCATTACCCCAAGTATGGAAATTGAGGTCTGCTTTGTGCCTATGTGGGCTGCACACAAAGGATTTTTTGAAGTGATGTTCATACAAATGTTGGGAGTTTGATTCTAAAATATACAGCAAAATCTGTAGACACATGATTTTTTGTTGCTATGCTCCCATAGTTAGGTTTTGTATGATAGGGTGGGTTAAAGGGCAGCTTACTTACTCCATCGTTATTCATCTAATTTTGTTGCATGTTTGTGGTTTTCCAAACTTATCTTCTTTTTGTTCCTAAGGTACTGATTGAGCCGTCGGTGTGTCTAAACTATTTATTCAAAAAGTAGGCTATGTTGAGATCATCTGTGTCATCTTTTGGGATTTAGTTAATCTATTTTTATGTGTTTGTTTTTTTAGAATTTAAATCTGTTTTGTATTGCTTGTTATGGTATATTATGCACTCATTTTACAAATCTTACTTGATCATTTCCATCTACGAAACAGTATGCATCCAATTAATTATAAGCCCGTGTTTCATATTTTTTAATTTCTATGTTTTATCTTGCAATCACTCCTGTAAAAGAAGCTTTTAATTTTAGTTGGACAATTTCCTGGTTAATTAAACTTGTGCAAATTAGAGTTTAGAGAGGTCAAACTCAACTCAACATATTCTACCTACCTACAGTAACGCTTTAGAGAGTTTTAAAAGTTAGTCTTAAGAAGCTACGCCACAAACTATGCAATGGTGACACTATGTCTATAATATATGGAGCAAAAAAAGTTTCTGGATCTGCTCTGGCCCTTTGAAATGCTAGTCTGGCTGTCACTGTAAGCACTGTCAACTTATAAAACAACACACACATGAAAGCTCCACACATAAAAAAGAAAGAAAGAAAAAAGAAGCAGTCTATGACACAAAAATCATTTCCCATGTTCTCTGTGTCACATAAGCTTTCCTTGGCTGCAACTTCTTCATCTCCACTTCTGCTTCTGATGGAAGAGCCCCAACGGCTATAATCGCAGCTCTTCTGTGTTTGTGCCCGCCTGTCTGTCTCTGACTGTGTGTAGGAGGTTAGCACATGAATGGATGAGAGGGATACTGGAGGGGACTTTGTTTAGGGGGACTGGTATATGCAAGACTGAGACTGTAACAAACATTAAAGAGTCCAGAAAAAAACAATGAAGATATAAATGTGTGTTGTGGCCTGCCGGCTTTCAGGCCTATCTGAAGACAGAATGCTATTTTGGGCGTGGGGAAAAGGCATCTCAGCTTTGTTTGAGAGTCTGAGGCCATTGTAGAGATGTAAAAAAAAAAAAAAAAAAAATCAACCACAGTAAAACTAACCATATCTTGTGATTTATATGAGCACCAATACAGCCATGATCATCCACCGCCACTTCCAGGGATCAACGGCTAAACCAACAGCCAGTAAGAGGCATTTGGGGTTACTGGCACTGGGCCAGGGCCCATAGAGAGGGTCCCATTATGAAGCCAGATCCTCCTATTATACAGGCCGCACCACAAAGACTCCACTGACAGACATCGCACAGGAATTACACAGATACACTGAACACAATTACACATGATAAACACTTAAAGCTCATAGATTGTGTCAGCGTGCCATGAGTTTATGACTTTAGACTTGTATGCGACATCTCTGTAATTACACAGTCCAAATACTCTTGTTTGTATATAACGATGGGAATACATTTCAAAGAGTGTTTTTTTTCATTGAATGTGAGGGATTATGATCATGTTACGTGTGGAAAATATGTCAGATTCTGTTTGTTTCTTAGGCCATTCAGTCAGGCAATGGTGTAAACTTTGACTCGACACTGTGAGGTGTCTGTTTACTGTTTAGTCTGCACCATTCAACAACACAAGCCTGGCCTGCGTCCTGTCTACTGCTGCACCTCTCTGCAGGGAGGCAACGAGGTGTGTGTGTGTGTGTGTGTGTGTGTGTGTGTGTGTGTGTGTGTGTGTGTGTGTGTGTGTGTGTGTGTGTGTGTGTGTGTTCCAGCACCTTCATAAATCACTCAGTGGAGTTCTCCTGGATGTCTGGCTGACACATCAAAAGACTAGCGACTCTATCCAGTCAAGACATGAGCAGTAATCTTACCCACCTACAGCAGGAAACCAGGCACACACACACACACACACACACACACACACACACACACTAACACACCTCATACACTTGAGCTCAGAGACATGCAATACCCTATTATGTCACTGGCTGTCACAGTCACACATTTGTCTTGTCAGAGAAAGAAGCAAGGTGGCACACAGAGGGGGATTTAATTGCTAATCTGTTCGCAGGGATGCAGTAAGGAGATTTGGTTGTCAGTCGAGGTCATTTGTAGGTGACACCCATCGTGCATTGCCTGACCCACACACTGAGCTGAGTTATGTCCACTTTTTCGAACTTAGAAGCCAAACAAGAGCTCAAGCTCATCTGTGCTCAGAAATAAACGATACAACAGTTTCAGCTTTCTTGTCACTACTTCAACAAAACATTATGTCACTGATCAGTGATACTGTTTGAAGAAAAGTCCAACATAAATAAGAAATCAGCAACACCAAATCAAAGCCACATCTGATGCGGCTCCAGAGCACGACATGTCAACAGCAACAGTTTCACCATATCCCACATTTGAAGTGGAAGAATCCTTTCTCTCCCTGTTTGTGCCGGGTCTCGGTCCAACCTCTGTTATTTCCGTGTTAGTCCTTGATCAAAGTCAGGAGGGACCATTGTTCTCGATGGGTTTTGGGCGCTAGATGCACATTCTCAGGGTAAATGAGGCAGCTTACAAAAAGGACACCACTCTTAACTCCTCAAGAGAGACATATGCACTCAAGACTATTCTTAAGATGCTCTCAGTGCTTCTCTTTAAAGGAGACCAATTACCGTATAAGTAATCATTGTTAAGGTCAACAAAGTACTGTAGAGATGCAAACCACAATAAGAAGAGAGTGAGAAACTCCACCCAGCAGTGTGCAGTATTATGAGCAATCATTATAAGTTATTCTCATGATTACAATAAAGATTTTACAAGTGGAAACAAAAGCACCTCAGAGAACATTTTTAATTATTTACATTTCTATCTATTGTTTTAACAGTGACTGAATTAACAGCTGACCATCATCTCTGTTTATCTCTGATTTGATACCCTGTGCTTCATGAGTGCAACTCTGTTTGAAAAGACAAACACTGCCCTCTATCTGACTCATGTGGAAACACAGATAATATGATTCACCTTTATTTGTTGTATCAATAAAAAACATGATGTACTTGAATTGTCTCCCATCGCTCCGAAAAGACTAGCAATTATACATTTGTCCTTGGCTGATATTATATTTCTGTTGTTGTGGTATCTAATGCAGTTTTGCTCGTTTATAGCTGAGAGACTTCAGCTGCAGGGTTTTTTGTTGACTCAGTGAAAAGTGGGGTCAGTGAATCGTTAAATTGTTTCTTAGAGGGGACCAATAGAATTTCATTTACCAGTCTAATGACAATGTGATGTCTTTTTTTAACCTGGGGGTTGTTCCTCAGGGCCCTTCATTCAGCGAGTCCCACTAAGAAAAACAGCCATTGTGATGCTGTCAGTCGGATCTGTGTGTCAGCAGAGTATTGAGTTCTCACACGCTCCGTTTTATGAGCAAGGTTTTTGTGAGCAAAACAAACATTTTCAGTAATTTCTACTGAAAACAAAATGTTCAACATGTCCACGAGGCAAATGAGAGGAAGGGGATTAAATGCAGGATATAAATGAGGATGTTAAAAGAAGAAAAAAGAAGGCATTTAAAGTAAAGAAACTTAAAGCTTTTTTGCTCGTGGGACTGTTTTAGTCACAATTGGCAAACTTCCTAGATTCAAGTGTAAAGCATGAATGGAAATATGAATTACACATAATCACACAATGTTACTCTGCTAATTTAGGTAGAGTTTATTCAAATTACATTCATATTAAATTATGTATGGCTTCCTTTTGCTTTTTTGGATGCCTTCTTCTGTATTTGAGAGGATGATCTGGATTGCATTTAATATCATTTTGAGCTTAACAAAACATTAACAAACAGTGCTATTAGCAATTAAAGGGAAACTTAGATTTTTTTAACCTGGACCCGAAACGCTGCAGCTGGTAGTCATGGAATGGGCTGCAGTGTAATCCAGCGGGGCAACAGCGCCCCAGCAATGTACGTTCACTTAAAGTTCTAGTTTTAACCACTGACAGACTCAGATTGTTATATATCTCTGACAACAGTAAGTTTTTCTTTACCTTTCACTTGATCTGGTCTGTTTGTTATTGTGTCTGGCCAAGTCTCACTCAAGGAGACGTCTCATTCTGAAATGTCACAAGAGTTGAGTTGTTGTTGAAATCAGCTAAATAT
Organism: Scomber scombrus; assembly: GCF_963691925.1. NCBI lineage: Eukaryota > Metazoa > Chordata > Actinopteri > Scombriformes > Scombridae > Scomber > Scomber scombrus. Next base: position 8,913,605 of record NC_084977.1, on the reverse strand, counting down.
TCAGCCATGACTTTGAAAATCTTTTAGATAACACTAAGTTATGATTTATGTGCTCCAACACAACAAACTTTTCACAGCACTCCTCTCTCCAGCTCTTACTCACATTCCCACTCAATAATGGACCAATTTAAAAAAAAAACTGTTGACACAAAATGATGGGAAAATAGGGTTCAGGTTGAAAAATACAGAAGTTTCCGATTAAAATGTTAAAAGTTGAATTTATCAGGACAAATATATTGAATGAAGCATTGCCATAGACCACAGCATTTAAAACCTACACTAGTTTACACAGCCTTTAAACAAATCATCAGCATTTTAACAAACACACAAAACTCATCAACCCAACAAATTTGGTTTCTTGAGAATATGGTTGTGATAGGATCACTCAAAACCTTCATTGCAAAATGATATGTCATCTTAAGAGTTTTTTAGTGTTGAAGGAGTTGGCTGTGACCATGAAGTTACACAATAAGTTAAAAATGAAAAGATTATGGGAGTCATTGAAACATGTGTAGCAGTGAGTCTAAATGTATACATAAGTTTGCTTTTGCAGCTGTGCTCACCATTTATGTTTCTGAAATTTAAGGTGGGGCAACAAGATATTTTATTTCAGAAACTTTTTAAATTGTGTAATACATTATCCATTAACCTTTAAATCAATTCCTGATGTGGGCTGAGCTCTGAACAGAAAAAAGCCAGCTGACAAAGTTTCCTCAGTGTTGAGTGTTGGAAGTTAAAATCATAACAAAGTTTGCTGTGTGAACTCCATCACAAAGCCTTCAACACACACACATGCAGTAACTGTAACAAGACAAACTCACACTCACTCCTAATGAGACTATCCTGACACCTGGCCCCCAGACAGCCATTCTCCCTCTACCAGTGACAGTCCACTTTCTTATAACCATTGTATTCATTTCAGACCTGGTGACAGCTCATCATGTCTAATCCCCCGTGCGGCAGTCGCGTTTCCATGGTGACTGTGTTGGCCTGTGTGCTTGTGGTAGCTCTTGGGGAGGTGACCTATTACAGTGGATGGGGACCGGCTTCAAATGACAATGACCTCTGTGGCACTCAGAATAATCTCTGTCATTTCTTCCATCAGCCTGACCTGTCGTTCGGCCCGCTGTGAGATTAAAACCATCGCTCTCACGGAAAATCTCATTTCCAGTTGGTAATGACTTCTTCGAATCTTTTTTATGTACAGAGCGAGGAGCATTTGGACGACATTCTCTGTAAATAGAGATGATCAAGTTATAAAATTCAGTTTTGAGAGTTTAAGCTCTCCAGTTCATTTGCAAAGCTCCCTTTCTTTTTACCAGTTCAGTAGGTGAAGATCCAGGAGTTAACATGTAACATTTCTTAAAACGGCATCAGAGCACCACCTTTGCTGTCTGCTGGTTCCATGTGGGAGGTCAGCTTAGTAACCTAACTCCACCTCTACCCTGTGTGAAGGAGGTGGGCCAAGATAAGGGATTTGAATGGACACATGCTGGGAATTTGACATGGTTAGTTGGAGAGCTAACGTTGTTTCCGGGTATTGCATTTTTTCTTCCTCTGAACTTATCTTGATTCATACAAACTAAAAACTAATGTTTTTTAACTCCTTGTTTTCACTTTCTCATAGTGTAATAGCCACTTCATTTGTAGACTTCCTATGTCTCATATATAAACTGTATATATTCATATCATCCACTACTCTCTCAGATCAATGAGGTGTCACTGATGCTCAGTTCTGTGTTTTTTCTCTGTCTCCTGATTTGGTAAACTAAGCCTTTCTTTAGCCTCTATAGGTTAGAGGTTAAAGGTCAGGAGGACTGGTCTGTTGGTATGACCTGCTGTAAACACTGTCACCTACACCGCTCAATGAATCATTCAGTATCCCGATTCTTTGGAGCTGGATGCACATTGCTCTGTATTGTGACATTACCAATGTAATGCAAACTCTTGCACGCATGCTTAAAATTGTGTGATGAGTGCGTGCAAACAAATATCACAGTCCACTGCCCAAAATAACAGCACTTCCTATATCAATATAGCTTTGAACACCTCGTTGTATAAGCCACAGTGTTTTCTGGTTTGTGTGTAATCTCTGTGTTGCTGTTCTTGTCCGCAGGATTCATGTTCTGCATTCCAAACATGCAGTGTTTTATGGCCATTGGTGTCAGCCGTGGGGAAAAGCCAAAATCCAGCCTCTGTCTGCTGAAGTCATTAGGTTTGTGACGGACAGCCTCTGAAATGTTTTACTGTTAAAGGCCTGGTGCCCAGGAACTCCCGCCCTCTCCCATGTGGACCCCCACAGCCAGGCCGAATGTGCTACACACACACACACACACACACACACACACACACACACACACATAATCTGCAGCTGCATGCACATAATGTACGGTGTTCCCAAGAGGTCCTTATTAGACTGCACACCCATTCCTTTCATTGCATAAGCTGACACAAAACACATCTCAACTCAAAGCATAACGCATCAGGTATTTCGGCACACGTATGCCTCATATGAACTCAATAATGCATTTTACAGTTGTCAGCGCCCCAAATCCAAAATCTACAGTCTAAGCCGCATCACCTCCCCCCAACCTGAACGCCCTTCTTTTACTGCTTTGAGCTGTTGACCAGATCACACACTCTAGACCCACAGACCACCATCCTCCAGCCTGGTGGAAGATTGTTTCCCACGAGCAGGCGTAAGGGAGATGGCCCAGGACATAGAGGTCATCTCTCTGACAACAGAAAATGAATGGTGTGCTCATCTGCTGACTGACCAGCGTGAAGATCCTTCAGCGTGGCCCTGATGTTAAACACTTTCACAGAGGTGTGTGCTAACCTCTAATCCTATGGCCACAGGGGGACTGTAACTGCACTGTGTAAACATCGAACACACGCACACATACATGCATACCTACAAATAGGCTGTGGCTCAAGGCTTATGCAAAACTTCCAATTAAACATGACTCAATGTTGTCAACCAGCAGGAAAGACCAGGCTCAACAAACAGTACAGTACTTGAGGTTCATTTATCACTACATCTGTAAACACTGGAATCTTGTTGTTAATTGAGCAGAGATTCATCAAAGCTTCTGACAATGAGCCATACCTTCCTGGAAGTGTTTTTCATTAAAGCATAATAATTTCTTCCAATGAAAATGTCAGAGCATTTAGTCAAACATGATTTAACAATTTGAGGTTAGAGCAGAGTGGTCTGTTGAGTAGCAAAGACAAATTAAGACATATAAAGTCTAAAACCACAGGAAAGAAGATCTCCCTAGAAAAAACATTTTAAAGTTGTTGTTCTTTAAAAAAGCACTTGCAAATGGTCATTCCCGTTGGACTGTTTGTTCCTTTTACCCTCCAGAAAGTCATCATCCTAGGCATTTTTAGGAGAGGTGTCATGGTGGGGGCTCTGGCGTTGATGATGCTAAACAGACTCCAGATGTTGAAGGAGAGCAGAGGACAAGAGTGCATGGGGCCTGACAGAAAGTAGAGAACGAGGAGGAAAAAGCGAGAGCGAGTGCGAGAGACACTGCCGGCCTCCCAGGACCCCATGAGGGACGTGACTAACCACCGGGTCACATCCGTCTCCTTCTTTCAACATAGAGTCAGTCCTCTCTTTCCTCCTCTCCCTTCACAACACTCTGATATGTGTCAAAGCCCTTCCTGGCTGCATTCCTCACATACAGCCTCCTCTCCCTTATCAATACCATATCTGCTAAATTTACTATTTCCGTTGCCAATTTGGTTCTAATCTGGTCCTTTATTCTATGTTTCATCCCTTTCCTGCGCCCGTCTCGCTGCTTGTGGCCACTCTTGAGCATACTCTTCACAGAGATGTCTCTGTCTGTGGAATACAGAGGAATATATTTACTGGAAACATGAATGCAAATGAATGCAGGACTTGGTTTATTCTTGCTGAAAGAGCTGGCTTGTTTTCCTGACAGCCCTATGTGGCGGATGAGGAGGAATCTGCAGTTTCCATCAGTCGTCTCCTGAAACACACATGCACAAATGCTCCTGTATCTCAATTCTTTTAACCCTTGTGTGGTGTTTTGGTTTGCAGGACCCAATTTCAGTGTTTACTAAAAGAAAAATGATGCTATGAATTATTTTTTCATTGGCTTTGGCTCATTTTCTGTGAAAAACATTTCCTCTGAGTGCGCACTGTGCACCGCCTTACACATCTACCATAAAAACCAGCGTATAAATCACACCGGTGTATAAGACCCATTCTATTTTGGGGGGTGTCATGCTGGGAAAAACGCTTTTCTATTAAAGACTGGTTTATTCAAATGCACCAGTAGCTATTCATTTATAAACACATGTGTTTATATTCCAGAACAATTTACATTTACAATTTACATCTTCATCTGTGCTGTTGCTCTCAAAAAAAGCATCATCCGCTGTCCCATCCAGGAGAAAAACAACAAAGTTAGTGAATCTTTAAGGTTTCAGATGTGTGTTCATACTGCGTATCTCTGTCACAGCTCAATAAAACCTGCTCATTTGTGCGCTTTTGCATATTGCGCTTCAACATCTGCTGCTATCTCGAACTAGTGTCCCAAAATACTTCTGATCAACACACTGAATCAGCACCTGTCGGTGAACCCGCCTGGTTTTATTTTTTAGCCTATCTATTATCGTTAGCTGTCGATACAGCTGGAGCGTGCAGTGCCTGCTTGACACCACTGTTTATAGGTCATACATGTGGACGCTCACATCGTTATCTTTATAGTTATTATTGTTAATGTTCTTAGTGTGGACGGCCTTTTACAGACCTATAATCATATCCGGAAACAACCTCTCTCTGCATTTTACTCCTGTATAGGACACATCAGTGTTTAATACGCACCCCACTTTTAAATGAAAAAAAAAATGTGTTTAAGTTGCGTCTTATACACCGTTTTTTACGGTATATTACAAATTGTGTTTAGAGCCACTGGACCCAAGGTTAAAAAAAAAAGTGTGAACACACACACACACACACACACACACACACAATGTTGCAACATTGTTACATTTCAGGCACTAAGAACCTTTCTACTCACACATGTTCCTCCACATTTCACCCTTTGTAGTGTGTGAAACTACAAAATGTCTTGTGAGAACCTGCACCATGTTATTTCCAAAATTTCTAAACCTTCTATATTTTCTCAGACTCTATCCCAGCTGCAAACTGGGCACGGAACCCAACAAATAAATAGTTTTGCGTGCGTGGCTCCTTATCACAATCAATCAATATGGCAAAGAGATTCTCTGCTCAGAGGGTCTTAGAAATGATTTTAGAAGAGAAGTGTTTTCATCATTCTAGGCTGCAGCTGATAGCAACAAAAGGAAGCACTGCAATGTTTGTGAACCCGAGAAGGACATCAAGTGCAAGAAAAACATGTGCAACGCACACACAGTAAAACTCTGTCCTTCATGTGTTGTATAGACTGGCACGAATATGTGTGTGTAACATGGACTCCTTAATCGTTTCCATACTACAATAAAAATCAATATTAATCAAATTTTATCACAAATAATAATTTATAACTGAGATAAAGTCAACATACATACATACATACATACATACATACATACATACATACATACATACATACATAATACATACATACATACATTTTTATGGCTGCATTGTTGTAGTTCACCCGGACCTAAGAACATTGGCGTGAGTATCAAAAAGACAATCAGCACAAAAGGATTCTTCACTTAACAGAACAATTAATTTAGCAAAGATCAAAGACGGTGAAGTGAATTATTTGTATGACCTTGCTGCATTTTGTACATTTATGTAAAAGTGAGTGGACTATGGTAAGCTAGAGTGCTGCTATTTCAGGAATAAGTGGGATTCTTTCAAACAAGGGGTTTATCTTGGTTATCAGGGGCTTGAATATGTAACGGGGCACACATACACACACAGATACACAAACACATAGAGAGCAGTTATAACTCTGTGCTACACTGCCATCTACAGAGAAACTATTTCCTGCATTATCAGATTGGCACAGTATTTTTTTCTCTCAGCCTATATAAATATATTTTTAAGCTTATCTATTTGTGCATGCACACACTCATCCATGCGTGTCTGTCTGTGATTGACAACAGCATACATGGAGCTGCTCATGAAATCCACAGTCTCGTGACCTGCAGACTGTGGCTGGTATGTGCCTGATTGAACACATCTTCCCTCCTGAATCCCACCTGATTACAGAGGCGGCTTTCGCTGACCGTGCCTCAGACAAAGTCACACCAGCCCATTGTGACTAAAAGACTTCAATCAGATCAGCGAGCCAGAGCTGTAACGACTTCCATCCCACAGAGGAAATTGGACCAAACTTCAGGCTGTTTGACTTGGTGACATGCAGACTTGTAGACAGGTGTGTGCATCGACCTGCACACGCACGGATTGACAGTACAAGCACATTCACACTCAGCACGTACTCACCCCTGTTCTTCCCCCTTCATTTCTTTTATCACCACATCAGCCATGGAAGCAGAGAGCAAGGGAAAAAACATGCTACAATATAAAGGCTCGGGTGTTTTTCATTTTCTCCTCGGTGCTCAGACCAATCAGATTACTCCCAAGGGCCCAGACACATCAAACCCCTGCAGACAGTGCTATCAAAATCAAGGGATAAAACTTCCAACCGCAAAGAACAGCTTTTTAAGTCGACTTCCCACTGAGATAGTCACAGGATTTATTGATTTACCTGATAATCAGCAATTGTATGCAATCAAACCGTTCATTGCTAAAATTACCCATCCTGCATATGTTATGATGATTTATCTCAGAGTTTCTGGCCACATCTTGGACAAAGTGCTTGCAAATACACTTGGTAAATGTCATCTGGTGATAAATTCTGGTTTGTCTGGATGCATTACAATACCAGACCTTTGTTTTTGCTTTGTTAATGATGTCAGGGTCATTTGGCATCATTGCAATATGACCAGATTGCTTTGGATTGTTCCATTGTGTTCAATTTGTGAAGTTTCCACTATAAATCCATCTCCCACCACTGCACCACAGCAGCAAGATGGCTGACAGAGTGCTACATCGCCTTTCTCATAAATATTGCTATTGACAGAAGTTGCCAGTCAGCCGAGCAGCCATGTGTTTGGTGGCCAGTTGGGAATGTTTATGGTCACGGTAAACTATGGATGGTTATGTATGCAATCATGAAAAGATACAAAAGGCTCTCCAAGGAAGTTTGTGTTTCTGCAAAGCTCCAGTCCAGATGTTCACAGAGAGGGAGGAGGTGGAAAGACAAATATTAGTCTACTGGAAAGCTCAGAGGAGTGCACTTCGGGTTCAAAAAACATCAACAATAAAAGACAGAACACAAAAATTTGATGAAAGAGGAGAAGAAGGCAACAAGACTCTTGTCCAGACTTAAAAAGAAACTTTTGGCTAGAGTATCTTAGCCAGTTGGTGGAGAATCATTGTTCAAACATATAAAACTGTAAAAATTCATGTCAGCATGAGAGTTTATAGAGAGAAAACGGTTTCTTGGTGAAACTGTTTTTCTACATATTTATGCAGAGGGACCAAACATGACATAGCTTGGCCATAAAGTATCATTTGTGGTGGGAAAAACAAGGTCAGTAGTCGCTGAGAACATCTTTATTTTTATCAAGCGCTCGGAAAATGTAAATGGAGAGTTATCTTAGATCACTTCCCTGAGGATATCTATGTCAGGAGGATGAATTATAGTGAGGTTTAATGGTATATATATAAAAGCCTTTCATCATGCCAGTGTCTGAAGTAATCAAAGACTCCACTGAGAAAGGAGGGCGGGGCAGTGAAAGAACCTTTGTCTCTTTAACCCTGAAATCATGAGCTACATTATAAGAGCAATTGTGCATGTGTGTATGTGTTCATCTACATGTGAACTTGTGTGTTCATTTGTGAGGTTGAGGAGTGTGGCCAGCCAAGTTCAACTGCCCTTGACACCACAAATGAAGTCAGCATGTATTTCTGCTGTTGTGGCATTTTTTCCTCCCTCCATGTCAAGGTCCTGATGGTCAGGACTGAGTGTTGTGAAGTTCAGAGGCCGGGCCAACCCCCGACACACCCTGGTCATCTCCACTCATCAGAGCCCAGCCTGGTACACCAAACCCTAAAACAAGTGCTTACAGTAAACCAGCCCTCTCCGTGTCTCTGGGGCCCAATCGAAGGCAGGACTCTGGGTGTTAAGTGACACTGAATTGAATTAGCAAATAAAATGGACAGGCTGTAGCAGGGTAATTTACCATGTCAGGGTAAATCAAATTATCCCTGAGGTGCAGATGGCAGTGTATCCATTACCACAGCTGAACTGGTAAACGCAGGGTGCTGTTATCTTTAGAATCCCAATTTCCTTCTCTTTGCTTTGTGTAGGAGGGACCATGTTAAGTAGTGATGATAAAATAATGAGTGGCTGATTAAACATGATTACTGCAGAGGTATTTAAGCGACTGAAGGAAGGCAATACTTTGTGCATTGCTTTGCGTTTGCATAAACTGAACTGCAGAACATGCCAGTCTCTGTTTCCACCAGATAAAGACTCAGCGACACTGAGTAAAATAATGTTATTACATGTGTTTCAAATCGCAAAAGGTATCAGTAAAGAAAGAGTAACAGCAAAATGTTGGTATAGTCAATTTCATTTTTGTACCCTCTGCAGGTTTCCTCCTCAAGTGATACATCGACCTCTTGCCCATCCCCTTACGCAAATATTTAGGTTCCCTTGATACGTCTAATAAAAGTGTTTAGAATGTTCCTCCAGTGTTTCAACTCAGAGGAAGGACGTAAACCGTTTCACAGCACAGAAAGAAAGGAAGCGAGGAGCAAAGAGAGATTGAATGTCTAAGCACACCTTATGTAAATATTTGAGACATCTGCAGATTCTGGGTAACCTTTTCTGTCTCGAAAAAAGATTAACTGTTTCCTGTGATAAGTCCTCTGCCTCACCTTCCCAATAAATAGTGTCTCATTTGCTATCGTTATCTCTGCGCTGTGTTTCTGGTTGCCCTTGTCCAATGCTATAATTAAAACACCTGACATTCTGATAGAATAGTGAGGGGAATTGTTTCTTTTTTGCTGTCACTGCCTTTAAAAATACAGAATAAAGCAGTGTCAAAGAGAGGAAGAAAGTGAGAATAGATGAATGGGAGAGATGTGATTGTTAGGATTCAGACATATGAAGCTAGAAGAGAATATATAACAGCACTCGTGAAATCAAACGTCTTCTACTCTCCTCGTAGGCACGTGTCTGCCTCGTTCCCACTGGTGCCGAGGCTTACGTAAGTGGCATCACTGAATTAATATTTAAGGTTTGTTTTGGGGATGGTGCTCCCTGATTTTTTTTTTTTTTTTTTTTTTTTTTTGATGCTTGGCTTTCCCCTCGTGATGATATTTCAATTGAGCTGTTACATCATCTGGATCATGGCCACAGCTGAGATAAAAGAGAGCTGTGAGCCATTAGTGCAGGAAGCATGCTGCAGTATGGTCCATGTGATATGCATTAGCAGCTAACTGGGATGGCTGCTCATTAATATCAATGTTCCCTTAGATGTGTTTCCAATAACAGAAAGACTGACTAATCATTAATCCATGGTCATCAGCAGCAGTATTTGTCATCAGTTGATGTGTACACTCATTTGAATAACACAATGAGCCAGCCTGAGTATTAAACTTGATCCTGATGTATATATTGTTTTTAATTTAAACCTGTGCTACAGTCCTTTTTGTTTTTTTTAGTTAGAACATACCTGCATGCACAAATCCAGGGAGTGAGATAGATAGGAACCTCAGGGGTCAGTCGCTGTAACAATACAATACTCTCAACAGCATCACAACTTCAGAGCCCCGTTTTCAGGCCATGGCTCACTGAGCACACTACCCTCCGTCTCCAAAGACGACACCGCCCGGATGAGCGAGAAGCTGCAGGCTCAGTCCTCCCCTCGGCTCATTACTCAGGCCTCGCCGTAAAGCACAATCTTCTTTTGATGACAACAATCAGACATTCGGCGTGGTTTGAGGTTGAGATGGATGTGTAGGTAGATGATGTTTCTGTTTTTTTATGTCTTAATGTGTGTGGTGGTTTATGCTGTATAGTGTTTCTAAATCTTTCATGCCAGGAAAAAGACTTCAAAGTCTGTTGTTCTGACCTGATTAAGTCCTGAATAAATGATGAATTTATTATTTATGAAAAGGACAAACAAGAGCAGTACAAGGGATTATGATTTGAAATTGACTAGTCCTATATTAGGTTACTAATCCCAGTAAAGCTCTTTTACTTTAATAATTTGGGGGGTCTTACTTACTAACTGATGGTTGATATTAGTTTGATCTCTCTACATTCAGTTGACACACTGGTCTGATACCTGACATGGTATGCAGGACACTTGGTGCAGGGCATGGAGGTGAAAGGAAAAGAGGAGGATAAAAGCCATTCCCAACGCACAGGTTGTGGTATTCTTAGCTGGTTTGCTATCATTTGCCATTGGTGAGGCTACTTTCAGGAATCACCTGGATGGGACATCATGGGACATCTGAAGCTAACGTTAAAACTAGCTACCAGTGGTCAGTAAATACCTCCAACAATCCCATGTGTCATTTTCTATTTCTACTTCTGTTTAAATACAGAAGATGTGATTCGTGGAGGATTTGATGTTTAAAATGTATATTTGATGGAGCTGACCAACAAAAGTAATATGGTAAATAACTACTTTTTTATGCTGAATAATTTGTAAAGTTGTGTGATTTTGCTATGTCCATGGATGTAAAGCATTTGTGTTTATATAAAAATTACTATTAAAACAGATCTGGTAGGAAATTGTTCGAGTAAAAGAGTCATTTTCCAGTGACCTGAAACATTTCTAAAGACTTCTGAATTGATTTGGATTTGCCAAAGGACTTGACACATGACTTGGACTACTCCCAAATGAGTTTAAAAAACAGCTCTGGTGCCAGGAACACAGACTCTGTTATTTCCCGATGGTGTCTGTAAGCAGTGAGCATAACTGGAGATATTAGGACTTATTTTCTTACTCAAAGCAGAAGCCATGTTCAGTCATTATTTTTTGTACAATATGAAAATCAAATTCCACCACATTGAAAACTGCCAAAGCAAGATAATCCATGTCGGTAACTATGCAATCGTAAATTTGGTTGTGTCGAAGTTAGTCTCTTTTATCATTATTTCATCCATGAATTGAGTCTGCTCATTATATCATACTCTGGTTATTGTCAGTTACGTGACACCCTAAGGAAGAAATGAAAGTTCTGCCAAGAAATAATCCCTTAAAAATATGTTGCCCTACAAACTTTATTATCACACTTGTGTCTTTTTATTTAGAGGCTTTTTGCTTGGAGAATAGCAGTTAATTTCAAGCTTGGTTTACCACCATAAATTTTGTGCCTTAAAAATATCAAAAAAAATAAGTGTAATTTCCACAAATCTAATTACTTTTTGAATACATCACAATAGTAAGGAGAAATGTAAAGTAAAGCTGTAAAACATCTGTAACTTTAAATGTTATTCTCTATTGAAGTCTTTACTATGCCTATAAAACATGAGCTTTTGTTCATAACGAACTTTATCAAACACATATGATCATTTTTTTGTCCATATGAATCTGCAGCAGTAACTTTTGGCTTGCCATCTAGGCTCCCGTATTTCATGTCACCAGTTCAGGGTTTTTTTTTTCTCTTTGTCATGTGCTGTACATCAAATCCCAGTGTCCAACTATTCTGTCAGCTCTTGCCAGGACTTTGAGTAAGATGGCTGCTCATATCTGTCTTCAGCACCCTGAGGGGGTTCCTTCCTGTTTTTACATTTTTAACACTAAGCCATTTTCAATATTTCCATCGCCTGTCAGAGCTCGGGCTCGGAGTGAATAAGAGGATCGGATGGAGAGCCAGTCAGAGATAGAAAGACCATTTTTGTGACCAATTGTTAGAGTAACAGAGCTGTTTTCTCTTGTTTTCCTCCATTCATTTAAAATATTTCCTTCCAAGTTTTGCTGTTATTGATCTGCATATTGAACTGTGTTGAAGCATAATTTTGTACATTATTCATATATTGCCGTGAGCGAGGGTGCGTGAGACACTGCAAAGTATGAAGCTCCATCAACCCAGCTTCCTTCTCATGCATTGGATCTACTTGTGGGAACAGTGCTTTCTCTCACAGTTTCATGTTATATGATACTGTGGCTTTTCTCTCTCAAGTGAAAAACTGTGTGAAAATGTGAAAGCAATATCCAAACTGTTGCAGCTCTACACAGCTCTACAATGAGAGAAAAATCTGAATTCAATACATGAGACGTTCTGCATGTTGTGTAACATTTGTTCATAAATTATTCAATCATGAAAATGATTACACTCTGGACCTTATTACGCAACGCAGAATCCCTAGATCACTGGTGCTATATTCAGACCTTCAGAGCTGCTTTGGTCACAAGATACCACTCTGGAAAAAGGTTCATGAATATTTGACATGTGTTTAAGATGAGGCCCTTTACACTCTGCTATCTCAGCTATACTGCTCGGCTAAAGTTGATGAAAAAAATACAAATTATTAATCATGAAATGGACTGCCTGTACACAGTGGTTGCATGCTGGACATGTGAAATGTGGAAGGTGTGCTAAGGTTAAAAAAAAAAAGGAAATTACACGATCCATTCTGTTACACAAGTTAATCGAACCTGACAGATTGTCAATTTCATTTATGAGAGCAACTTTAAGGTTAACAATCGCAATTAGGTTTGACATGTGGTGGGTGAAAGCAATCAGCAGGGTTAGACAGTGGATCTATAGCAGTGCATATGTAATTAATGCATTCGGCTGTGCACAGGGCACCGTGCCGAACAGAACAAGCAAAATGCAAAGACTGCTTTAAAACCAGGATAAGTACAGCTGCAGATGTATATAGCATATTTTATTGTGTGTGCAGTTTTTCCCTGTCACACCCTCCTCCCCTCCCCTGCTTTGCCCCATTCTGTATGTGTGTATATTGCTAAGTACAAGGATATATAGAGCTAGGTGAGCACATGTGCCATTGCATTGTTTGGAGGTATTGTCTTTTTTCCTTTCTTTTTTTTCTTTTTTTTGCATGTGTATTGGCGTGCACATACAGTTAGTGTTGGGACATGTGTGGCAGACTTGACAAGCCATCAGAGGTGCCGTGGCAAATGAAAGTGATGCTCAGGAGGAGAGACGCCCGGAGGAAGGCTGGGAATAAACAGCCGGATCTGTGACGCACTTTGAAGCACACATCTGAGAGGAAAGAGGGAGGAAGGAGAGAGAGAGAGAGAGAGCGTGTGGGGGGGCGGCAAATGGATAAGGGACACAGACAGAGCAGGAGGGAGATGTTTTCTGAGCCCTTACAGAGCAGGAACTATAACTGACCAGACAGCCAGGCTAGCTTTCAAATGCAAACTAGCTCAACTCTAATAACTTAACTTGCGGGGGAATCCTTTTCGTAACTACACAGGTATAAAAACACACACATGCATACTTTGAATATAGAGCGAGCTGAGAGATTGACCTGCAGAGCACAGCTTCAGTCATAACATCAATAGTCATTTCTTTTCTGATGTCAAAAATGTTCTGAACCCCACTTATTTTCTTATAACCTGGTAGAACAAAGCAGGTAAAAAGGCAGCAGGAACAAGTTGACATGATGATGGCGTATCAGATAAGACTGCCATGCATACAAGCAGTGGCCCAAGGCAAAAGATGACACAGTAGGCTGCATTTTCTAAAAAGTCCTAGTCACAGAAAAGACAAGAAACTGAGGTCCTCGGGGAGCAGACGTGATGCGATAAAAGGACTCGATGGTTCACAGATTTGGTGCAGTACAAATATAGGTTTAAAGAATGTATTTACTGCAGTGTAGGATTAGGGTCATGTTATTGTACCAGCATGATAAGAAGAGCTGAGATTACTGACATTCTTATCTAAAGCCCACTGCCACTACAGGCAAAACTAGTCGGCTTACTCCAACACAGATGAGTATGATGTATGTATTCGAACAACAATGTGGGTGCGCGCAGACAGTTTGCGCATGTGTGTGTTGTGTCTTTGGACGGTCACGTTTCTCATGTTTCTTCTCGAAGTTTTAAATCTTATCGGGGCAGTGACAGTAAAGCTGCTGTGGTAAGATTTACTTAACCCCCGCATGAAGCTAAAACAAGTATCTGTTCTTACTTTGGGTATCCAGCTTACTATACTGCAGAATACAGGAGAGTTACAATAGATCTAGAGTGGCGATGAGCTAAAGCAGTTTGCATGTCAGGGTGTGGCAGTAATTGGGACGTTTCGCTTATCACACACGATCTAGAGAGAAGGACCCATGACAGAAATTGCCTAATGCAGTTATTGTTGTAATAAAAACCTGCATATATGACAGTGTACTGCACACAGATGCCATAGATGATAGGGCCACCAGGATATTCATTTGTTACGCCAATTGTGTTTGAAAGGAAAGGTGACGGACGAGCAGCCGTTAGCAAAAAGCAGTGACATGGGTTAGGGCCAGAATGCTGATTGATAGCCCCCCCCCCCAGCCAGCCCCCGCACACACATGCGTGCACACACACATGCAGATCGCTGACAGTGTCTTACTAACATACAGAAGGACAGACAGCTGCTGAGTGCCAGGAGCAGAGCCGGAGCTTCGGGACAAATAACACCCACAAGTCACACCGGATTCTGCTCTGATCTGGAGCCATTTACTGGCAGGCGGAAAGCTCAGAGTTTATTTTATAAACTTTGAGCAGCGGTAACAGTGAGTGCTCAATCCATGTGGCTACTGCTAAGCGGGCTATTGGGTTTATATTGGTTTGTATGTAGCAACATCATCCTGCAGAAACCTACATCAGGTCACCTGGGGAAAACTGAATTTTAATTTTTGGATTTAAGTATATGTGGAACACTAATGTGAAGCGACAGAATGATGTAAAAAATAAGGTCAGAAACTCAAAAAGTAATGCACCCGCCTTTGAGTTGCTGCCAGGATTATGTTCACTGGTAACATATTTCTAGTGTGGGAGGTGTCTTGTTTCCACAGTCGATATTTAACCAATTCCATGATCATTCCCTAACATTACCAACCGGTGCAAGTGCCAAAATATAACAGAGTTTACAAAGTTTGATAGTGCTTTAGTTCCTATGAGTGGATGTTGTGTTGCATGAATGGATATTGTGGGAAGACAATGAAAGGAAAGGTTTTACTGTTATGTTTAGTTGCAAGTATCAACTCTGCAACATATATGATTGGCCATGCAAGGGTTAAACATTTACTTTGCATGGCCAGTATCGCACTATATACATTTATTTTGATTTTATTCGCATTGCACAAGGGACTTTGGGTGGTATATATGCCATCTATGTCTGTTTGCTTTTCAGACATTTGTACAAGTTTTTCTGTATCAGAGCTTCCAGAAAAGTTTCTCAGCCAGTCAAATACGAATTCAGTGCAAGTCAGAAACTGGCACTCATAAATAAATGACATGAATGTGGTGCCAGTCTTTATTGATAAAAAAAAGTACTACAATTTACTGAAGTATATCTAACGCTAACTTTCACAGTTCTGTAATGCTTACTAAATGGTGGAAACATGCCCAGACTTTATGTGTGTGTGCATATAAAATATTTCTTCCAGGGTTATGGGTTGTTGTAATTAGGTGGCTGCTGGCTGCAGAAGTACATTAATAAAAACACACACACATGCACACCGACTAATGCACCCACAAATACTCACCACCCCCCACCATCCTGCATAGTGTAATGAGCAAATGTGTAGACAGACACCAGCCAAGGTTCTGCAATGGATCAGAGACAATCTTCATCCTTTTAGGGAGGATATGCTTTGAATGCAGCTCTGCTATTATTGGACAGCCAAGTGATGCGGCGCACAACCCCATATTAACACTAATCGCTTCAATGTATTCACCTGCACATTCTGAATGATTAAGCCAGGAGGCATTCATAGCCAGCCTCCATGTCATTTAATACTGTGAAAATATAGCAGGGATGCTTGATGGTTCGGTAAACACCGGTGTGATCAAAGAGTGCCATTCAACATGAATTATAACTGGGAGAAAGTACAAGAGCAAGTGTGAGTGATATTAGGTTTATACATGTGGGCATATTGTCTTCCGAGAGGCCATCTGTGTGTGTTTGAATTGTTTACACCTCTCCAGGTGTATATGCTGGGGCCAGGCTGGTGATAAGTGATAAAGGTCATGGAGAGTGACAAGGCAGACAGCCAGCAGGAGTGTGTCACTGGTCAGAGCGGGTGAACTCTGGGTTATCTGACAGGTATTTCAGCTGGCACTCAGGAAACAGCTGTTTCTGAGAGTGGCAATACCATGAGAAATGTGGCAGACCAACATCATTAATGTGGTGGTACTCAGACCACAGATCTGCCTACACTCCAGAGCTCGTACACTGGACAGCATTTTAGACTGATATTGGACAGGAAGCATCATCCACTGTGGCAAAGTTAGAGTTAGGGCCTGTGACTGGAAAAAGGGATGTAATGGTTAGCCTGGCCAGGCAACCAGCAGAGACTCCAGGAAGTTACTGAGCCTGGCCAAGTTATTGTATGACTCAAAAACGCCCTGTAAAAACCACAAAATGTTGGTTTTTACACAAAAGTTCTTGCATGGATTAAACAAACAAGGTTATAACATGTTAATTTGTGAGCTTTAGAAGTGCTAGTAGGCAGATTTTGTTACTTTTGGACAGAGTCATGCAAGATGTTTTTCTCCGTTTCCAGTCTGGGGGCCAAGCTAAGCTAAGTCACTGCTGACCGAAGCTTCACATTTGCCATACAAGGCATGAGTATATTCTCATCTAACTCTTAGCAAGAAAGTAGATAAGTGTCAAACTATTAAATACTCATAAACATCTATTTTCTATTTTGCCACTCATCACGAATGCAACACCACCTCCTCAGTTACTATTCATTGGTAGGCATAATCTTTAAAACTTCCTCCATACATAAGTATTGCTTTCATGTTGCACTCTGAACATTTTCCATTGCATCAAATTGCATCATCTCTTACCTTCAAAAACTGGGATAGTTTTAATGTATTACCTGTGAGCCTGTGTGTGACTGATGAAGGTAACCAGACAGTGCTGATGTCCAATGTTCTTGTCATCATTTTGCTCGATAAAGTCCAAATGCCACAGGGAATACGTCAACTTGCTGGAAGTTAACTTGAATCACTTTTCTTTAATCATTCTTACCATCCAGAGCAAGTCTGAGAGGTCAGCGGAGATCACAGCGTGTCAGTTGAACTGATTATGATGAAACTAACGAGGTGGAATCATCAGAGTCGTGGTATTAAGAAAAGGTGATAAGAAAACTGATATAATATGATAAGAAAGATAGGATGACACTGAAATTGTTCTATTGGAAAATAGACATTTAAAAACAGCAAAAGTGAAAAAAATGTATATGAATATAGTTTGTATGTATTATCCAAACGTGAAGGTGACTTGTAGATAAGGCTGATGTAGAATGAATAAATGCATTTGCATGAAAATGAAATTTAAATACTTATTAAACCAGTACGCTAAAAATAGCCTACTCTTGTAATTGCAAACATGCACATGGCTCGCTCTTGAGCCGCATGTTTCCGCATATGTGTGTGTACTACTGTGTTTATCTCAGTGTGTAAAAGGTCAGCATTTTGAACTGGATTTAATCATCTTAACACATGAGATCATCAACAGCAGTCATACTGGTTATTATATCAAAAGAGGCTCAAATGCACGCACAGCTGACCTCTCCTCCTCCAATATGACTCCCCTCCCCACCCTTCACCGTTGGTTGGAGACCTCAAATCAAACTGTGTTTCACTCCTCTGAACAGGCTGCCACTGATTTTTCTCTCCTTAGACGACAATAACTGTTGTTATCAGTACACACAGCTTTGGAAAAAAAGTCCAGCTCAGATGATGATAAAAAAAAGGTAATCCTTTACAATTTTGATAATCAATTATTCATTTTAGTTATTAATATAAATATTATAGTTTGAGGCTTTTTCTAGTTTTCTTTGCATTATATAATTTGAACTAAAAAAGAGTTATAAGATGTCATATTGGGCTCTGGAGGACATTTTTCATAAACTACAAAAGTAATATGATATTATTTGATATAATTTAAAAAAAAATGTAAATATATAATTATACATTAAGAACTTCCCCCCAGGCAAAGCATAGACATGCATTTCATATTTCTTGTGGTACAGTGTCCATAAACAGCACATACATAATTTCACAGGACTTCAACATCAAATGAATATTTACCAGAGTGCTTCACTGTTGGCACATATTTTGTACCTGACCACTCAAAATGGATCCGTCTGAAGGCCCTAAGGTGTCTTCCAACGGTAAGATTTTATGAGACTTACGAGGAAAAGCTCCATAAGCAGTGGTCCCTGTGTGTATTAGTTCTGTGTGTGTGTGTGTGTGTGTGGTATGGCTGAGCTTAGACCCCAAGGCAGACTTGCAGGGCAAAATGCAGAAGTGGTCAAAATGCTGTTTACTCTATAAAATGTCTGGCTTACAGCTGGTCAAAGGCAGGCAAACACAAACTCACAAATTAGGCTGAATGTAGGCAACAGGCAGCTCAGGCAACAGGTACAGGGAAGGCAAGAATGAGTAAACCACTACGGCAGCTCTCCTATGCAACATAAACAATCTGGCAAACTACAATGCTAACTACTCTCTATATCCTGGGGAGCAAATGAGCAGCAGCTGTGCAGGCAGGTGGCTGATCACAAGAGCAGTCAGGTGATATAACAGAGGCAGGGAACTTTTAAAGATGCCTACTGGGCAGGTATGGCATGACTGAGTCTGAAAATGAAAACAACATAAACAGGAACTGGCTGTTTGGCTACTCAGGGGATAAAACATCAGAAATCTCTATGAACGTCATAATGTGGGTGTCCTGAACAAGAGAAGAACAGCTTTTATTTTGCCTGAATTTGAGAGATAAAGCTGTTCAGTACCTTAGGCTGTTGTTTGATGGAGCATAGATGATCCTCTTCAACTCCTCCTATAAAATGGCATACAAACACATACAAACATCAAAGATGGTCACACATTCACAGCTATTCATACCATGGACTTGGACAGTGCTCATTGTTGATGAGCCACAAAACAGGATACCTCAAACATGGTTCTGGTTGCATGTTTAAAGAAATGATTTGACATTTTTGGAAACACATTAATTTACTTTCTTAACCATCAACAGGAAGTGACTGTCCCCAGCCAAGAAATAGTCCCCCACATAACCCCCTACAACACCACAACGTGTCATTTTCACACTTTTTGCAAAAAGGCAGAGCCAGTTCAGAGCCAATGTTTTAGCTAAGTGGCTGCCAGTTGTATTTACTGTATAAACATGAGAGTGGTATCAATTCTATTATCTATCTCTTGACAAGAACATGAATAAGCATATTCTCCAATATTTTTAACGATTAAATCACTCAGTGTCCTTCAGTACCTTTCAGTGGTGACGCAGACCTATACGGGTTAAAATGACAACAAGTACTCCAAAAACTTGTTATTTTGATTGCAGTGTGCTTGTCTTCCTACCCCTATTTTTACCATCATGGTAAAAGCATGAGATGTACAATGCACTCAACACGTCCTGATTTGAAAAATCACAGACAGGCAGCGTATTGTGAAGCCTGTCATTAGGGGCTGGACAAATTGCTTGTCGTGACTTCAATTCGAGCTGCAAGATGGAAAAATACTTGAGAAAAAATTAGTGCTTCAGTGGAAAGACACTGGTCCTGCCTCACCTTCACAGTGACCTCAGGCCACCTCGGGAACCTGTTGATACCAAGGTGCTGGTTTATGGAGATTAGAAGCTGATGACAGAGAGCTCCCCAAAGCACAGTTAGCGCTGTCAGCGGCAGCTCAGCAGGAAATGCCCAGGCTTCAGGCCTATCAATGGGTCCTTTCAACAGGCACACACCAGCCCTGTTCTAGCCAGGTAAACAGAACGTGATTTACACCTCCCATTGCAAACCAAAATGTACACTCAACTCTGCAAACACCATATCCAGTTAGTGAGTGTCTGACATGCCACATACACGTGCATATACATTATTGGAAGCTAACAACTCTATTTAACAAGCAAGAGTAAAAAACAGAATTATAATTTAAAGTGCTTCCAAATCATACTGTGTATCTAGTTTGTAAAGTTTAAATGTGACTGGGAGAGACATAGAGTTTGCTGTGTCAGATGAACACAACCATCTCCAGACGCTAAGAAAACGTGATTTGAGATTTATCTTTGCTCACACCTGTATGCACAATCAACTAGGTAATTATAATGAAGTTAGAGCTGAATTAAATGAGGCGAGGGAGACAGAGAGAGACAGGGAGAGAGAGAAAACAGAACGTCTGGGAGGAAGAGTGCATGAATGAGAGCATTAATTGAGGACCTGGACCGAAGGGATGGAGGCAGGTGAATAAATAAATTTAGAAAATAAGGCTGGGTGAAAAACACATGTCATAATCATGAAGATTCATTCACTCTCATTCCAGTTCACTGTGTGTGTTTTTGCTTTATTTATGAGGAGAAATTAATACATTTTAACAAGAGGACTTTGATGTTATTATTGATGAAAGGAAAGGGGGAAAGAGCCTTGGGGGAAAGTTTGTGTATGTGTGTGTGTTTACGAGACAGAGCCAGACAGACAGACAGAGAGAGTGAGAGAGAGAGAGAGAGAGAGAGAGAGAGGGGGAGAAAGAAGGGAGGGAAACATCTCCCACAGACAGCTGTTTTTCATCGTTCTGCTTCATGCTCGGCCCATCTTCCTCGTTAGTGGAGAGACTCGTGCAGCTTTCATCAGGATTTCTCGCACATCTCAAGAGTTTGGAAAAGCAGTTTCTCTGGCGTGTGCCTCCCACCTTTTCATAAGTCACCTTCTAGCTGTCATTCACGTTGCCTTTGAGCCTGCTGATGTGAATCACAGCCAAAAACAGCAGAGTGGAACTGCCTTAATGAAGAGTTTGCGTCAGATAAAATATTAAACCCAAAACACACAGGTAGACTTTGTGTGTTGCATAATGTGGCTGGTGGTGAGCTTAATGGTAAGAACCAGAAGTTTCAGATCATCTGATTATCATACTGATTCATTCCCCTGTAGGCTGTGAGCCTTTCACATAACCTTGTCTAATCACTGATCTCTCACATCAGAAGTGTCAAGCTCCTCACATGAATCCTGGCAAATCAAAAGGCGGCACAGAGACTGTGCCCTGAATTTTAAGTGCAACTGTAAAGTTGTTGCTTCTACTGGAACAAGGTGTTCTCCCCTTCCTTTCCCCCCCCCCCTTTCCTCTTGTAACTCTCCCTCACCTCCGTCTCTGTGCCCCCACCTCTCCTTTGCCGCTCTGATAAGAAGACAAAAGATAAACAACCCCTCCAGCATCTGCCATCGATCGCTCCGGGGTAAAAGCTTAATGGCTTGGCTCAAAGTAATAACACTCCTGGAGTTCTCTCAACTGATGGGGATGATAGATGCTCTCCCTTTAGCTGCAACTATAGTTTGTAACCAGACAGAGTTTGTATGTGGATGAGAGGGTGAAAGCAGGGGCATGGAGATCAGGACAAAGAAGAGAAAAAAAGGGGATATACACTTGAAAGAAATACATGAATAAAACAGAAAAGTTTTCTTCTTGAGGCAGGGAGCGTGTTGTTATCCCTGCCCTCTGTGACTGAGGAGGTTGAGGGGGTGCCCCGACGCTTGTCACTCATCTTGATGAGCTGTCCACATTGCAATTGCATCTAGCCTGTAGCCGAGGCAGCCTTCATCCCTGCACCCGGTGTTCTTATCTGCCCGAGTCTGTTTTCTTTCTCGCTGATTTCTAATTTTGTTTTTATTAAACTCCTCTGCTCATTGATTGCACACAGTCACACTCACTGCTGGCCATGCATGTACGCACCCTGAGAAACTGAGATACCGTGTTCTGAAAAATGTCCCAAATGCTACTAAGAAACCAATTTCAGGCGAAAAAGGAAATTGAGGCGACAAACAGCCTGATAATGTGAAATAGGATTTCATGGTCATTTTATTGTAATACAATAAAGATGTGTAAAGACTCCATACTGAAGATAAGCATATCATTTAATTCACGAAAAACAATTCCCTCAAGAATTACCTCTGGTGTTGTGATCACATTGGAGAAAATGAACCGTTTACTTGTCATACAATGCACTTTCAAACAGTTTGGTCGAATTTGATTTGTACTTAGGAAAATGAAGACCGAGGCAATTTTCTAAATTATTTCTCAATCTCTTATTGAACATTTCTTCAACCAGCCTTTTTGAAAAGGTCACACCTGTTCCTGGGGATTACTACAGTATTTATAGTGAAGGATAAATTTGCATCTGCTACAGAATTTGCTATTTGAAGTTCAAAGTTTAATATAGCATACAAATAAACTACAGCTCTCATTAAACTTTACCAGCGTGACATTGCCCGCCAAAGCTCTCTTCTAAAGTTGTTTTTGAGAATTTTAGCTGTCATCTCTGCTTTCTTGAAATCTCTACAGTTTTCTCCTCCCTGTGCTGGTATTACAGACATGTCTGAGCTTGTCACAGCCTTTTCAGTCGCCTCTTTGGTTAAGCTGGTGACATTTAACCTGAAAGTGTTCAAGACTTGTTCCTTCAGTTGAATGTTTTAGTCTCACTGTGCAGAGTTTAACACTAGAAGACTGTTTGCACATTCATCTGCCCAAAGTGGAAAGTTTCTCTGTCCTCACCTTAAATGTGGGTTTAAGAGTGATATGAGGATTAACAACTAGTTCTAAGTCAATCAAGGGCCAGTATACAACTTACACAAGGGAGTTTTTCCTTGTCACTGTCGCCAAGTGCCTTGCTCATGTGGGAATGTTGGGTCTTTTAATTAAAGAGTACAGTCTAGACCTGCTCTATGTGTAAAGTGCCTTGAGATGACTTTTGTTGTGACTTGGCACTATACAAATAAAGATTGGCTGATTGATTGGAAACAAGCAGCCTCTAGTGCACTGAAGTAGGGGACATCTTGAAACTTTTCAAATGAGACATATTTGCATATAGATTCTGGATTTCTAATGTGGGAGAAGGAGAAGATGTCATTTTAAGGATTTTTAACGATGTAACTGCACATTTTTTGGGGACAGAACATGTCAGATACAGTTTCTTATGATTTTTATATGTCCTAAAACATGTCTGGAGGGGATCTTTAAGGAAAAATGATGTTTGGTAAAGACCACTAAAAACAGAAGTATGGAATAAAGAGTATAAGTTAACCTTTTAAAAAGTATGTTCCAAGGCTGAATTTTTAGGTATATGCATTATCATGAATGTCAAAGTGATAAATCATTTGAAGGCAGTTTTCCTACTTTTGGAACAGACCCAGAATTTCCAGTTTCACTTAGACTCTAAGTTGTGATGATGAGGGCAGGAGGAAGAAGAGAGTAGAAGAGAAGCAGAAATAGAGAACACCTCTGCAGGCGCGCTTTGGGCCTCTTCTTTAATGCCTCTGTCTTTTAGAGTGGTTTTCCTCAACATTGGCTCTGACACTTTCTATAGCTTACCCCTCCAGACTCTCCCGTGAGATAGTGACCACTGCTGCTCTTCCCCGTCAACAGCAGCTTACCCTGCTCTAGAGTATTTAAAACATTTACTGGGGTCCCAACTCACTGAAAACATCTGTCAGACTCTATCATGCTCACATCACAATTCCCATGAGATAGTCCAGAGTTAGAGTTAGACCAGGAGGATTTTGCAGTCTGAAGCTTTACTGTAGAGTGACACCATCTTTGGTCTATTGTCAGTACAGAAAATCTCAGAAACTCAGAGTTTTGGTCATTTAGACAGTCCATTAGGGGGCTAATTAGCCATTAGGTCATTACAGTGACTTATTAGATTGAATGGTGTCAGAGATTGAAACAGTGTCATCCTCATACTAAAAATACCAATCTTTGTACTTTGGATGACTTCAGTAATTCATGTGAGCTTACAGAGCAGCCGCAGCAGACACTGTTACAATTTTCAAATTGGAATTAATCTGCTTAGAAAATTGTGTTTACAAGGCTTTCTTCCATTTATGTTTAATGAAACAGGGATAACTCTATCTCAATAATTCATGGGTGTCAAATGCCATGAGTGTGTTGATGAGGTGACAGTGAACAGACACAAGCCCCCTCTGCTACTGTGGGAACAGGCGTAACCTCTGACCCCTGACCTCACTGCTGAGGCTCTGTACGGTTAGCTGTCTCAGTGGCTCTGTGCGCCGCCTGATCACAAACACTCACCTTGGGCATGATGGACTGTGATTGATGGTAACCCGCGAGCCACGAGGTCAGCCGAGTCTGCCCCATACAACCTGATGACCTCACATAGGTGTGTTTATGTGGATGTACACATGTGGATGCGTCTCCATAATTCATTCAGTTATTCCTTTATGTTTAAATAAGCTTGTTTAGGCTAGATGAAATAAAAGGTGGAAACGCTAAACAGAGATGGGTTTAAATCTGCAGGTGTCAGCTGGCTATTGCTTAGCAACGGCATACTGCTTTTGTTGCATTTGGATGATAGTTCCTAGATTAAAAAAATCGGAGCCACTTTTTCATATTCAGTCATAAACAAACACCCACGTGTGCATCTCAGTGTATGCTGAGTGTTCAGCTTCGGCCTTGAGTTCCTCCTGTGGAGACGCACTGCGGTAGCTCCAGTCTCCTGTGTGCATGGCTCAACTCTTAATCTTCAAAGTGAGTCCTGACACTCATGAAAATGTCCCTCGGCATCACCCCCCAACACCCTTCCTCCCCTTTTCATCACGAGCGCGTTGTTGCATATATACATACGGGAGGTGGGGTTGTTATGTAAGTGTTCTGTGATAGATGGGAGCGCTGGCTAGCACATCCTATCTCTGAGATCAGCAGGAGGTGGCTTAAAGACACAATGATACGGAGGCGATAATGATGAGGAATTCAAAGAGAGGAGCTCAATCCTGGGTAATAACCGGTGAACATTACATTATTAGGCAGACCACTTTGTGAATGACATTTTCTGGAAACTGCTGCATTCTAATACAGATCCAGTGTATAATTTTGTAGCAGGAGCCAGGTAGAGAAATAAGCCAACAGCTGCTCTCATGTGATAGAGGTGTGATGCACATGTATGAATCACTAATGACACACTCATGAAGAGCCGGGACGCGTGGTATTCATATAAGCTGTCACCTACAGCACCCCCTCACCCACCCATGGCTGTCAGGAGAACAAGAGAGCTTGATTTCAACTTTGCCATAAACCCCAAAGCCACAGAAACTCAGAAGAGTCCATCTTTCATCATGAAGGGCGTCTAGGTAATTGCTGATATTTCCAGAGGTAAAATTAGACAGTGGGCTCCTCTAAAAGCTCTATAAATGGAAGCAGCTCTTTTGTTCTTCCTCCAGAGAAAGTCACACAGTCAAACACGGAGGCAGATGAATCAGTCTTATAGCCTGTGTGGAAAGGCTTTTACAGGGCTCTTTAACAAACCCCTCACTGATGGCTTCCCGTCACGTAGCCATCATAGAGGAGCTCACTCCCAATGATATTCAGCTACAGTCAATCTTAAGTTTGCTGTAGACTCGAGGCTTTCTGATTTTATTTCATCTTACAAATGTCTTGAAAGATGAACTGCCCTGGTCCTTGTGCCTTCTGCTGGCTGGCAAAGAAGCGGTTATGAGTAGAGGAAAGTCACTGGAGTTAATTATGTGAAAGGTCTGTTCTCTGTTTGGAGGAGAGACAGCAGGGCAACAAGACACTGTTAAGATAAAAGCGGGGGAAAGACCAAGCAAAAAATGAGGCCGAGAGGCAAGCAGACAGAGATGTTTCTTCTCACCAGAGACAATCAAAAGACTGACTGTACAGTAAGTGGGGCCAGAATTGAAAGATCATGCTGGGATGGAGACAAAATAATGAGAGAAATCTTTGGAAAGAAGTAGTGCAGTTATGGACAGTGTACAGTTATAAGGAGAGAAAGAGGAGAGAGCAGGGTGCTGACTGTGTAGGTTGGAGAAGACACTGAAGCTTTTCTGGCTGGCATACAATTACATGTAGCTTAAGGAAATTTACCAAAATTGGTATCTTTTATTCTAAGACAAAAAAACAGGACAAGATGTCCCGACAAAGGAAAATAAACAAGAGAGAAGCAAAGATTTCCAAAACACACAATTCCTTCCTCTAATAATAAGTTGTGGGTAGAACAGAACCCAAATCTGAATCACTAAAATATCAATAGTGGGTGGATGATTCATCAGTGGAAACGAGGCTAGAGAGAGCAATCTTTCACAACAGCCATGCAAAATCCTAATGGTCAATAGAACTCAAAGAATAATGAGTACTGAGAGAGATACTTGTGAGAACTCTCACACACGTGTATGCCCATCCTGAAGCACCAGGAGGATAATATGCAGTTCAAGGGTCTGGCTGGGATCAAAGGTCACATATTGAGTCTGTCCTCGCAGCGACGTTCATCTCTGACACCTTTGAAGAGGGGTCATTCATCATGGTGGGGAGTCCTGCGTGTCAAACGAAGACCTTGTGTAACAACTACCATCCTTCCTGTTTGTGTGTGTGTGTGTGTGTGTGTGTGTGTGTGTGTGTGTGTGTGTGTGTGTGTGTGTGTGTGTGTGTGTGTGTGTGTGTGTGTGTGTGTGTGTGTGTGTGTGTGTGTGTGCACATGATGGGGTGGATATCACAGCCTTCAATCTGAGGTCTTTTCCCCATTATTTATTTCACCCTGCCATAACAGTTTTTGTCTTCAATGATACTAAATGAAATATTTATTTTTTATCATTAAGCATGTAAGTGTTTGCATGTGTGTCTTTTAGTTTATGCACACACTAATATGTGTTGCTTCCCCTAAAAAAATGATTCCCAATGAAAGTGCATTTTCATGTTTTAGGATTAGTTTCAATCTTTAAGAGTTTTGGTTTTACAGGAAGTTCAGCCTGATTTTATTATCAAAAAACTGTTTTTCTTTGTTTGTTTTTTCCACTTCAAGTAATTATTAACCAAGAGTCTTCACAATTTGTTCTTTCCTTACCTTTCCACTGGTTGACTCAACTTGTTTTCCTTTTTTCTGCTGACCAGACATTCCCATCCCTGTGGGCTGTGGACCAGAACAAGGTCTTGGAACAATTTGCTACAGAAACAATATGATTCTGCAAAAAAAGGCTGAATAATCACTATGTAGCTTAACAGGATAAGAGGCTTTTTATTACACTCTTATTTGAGGCTTTTTTGCTGTAATTACCTTCAATTTCACGAGCATCATGTGAACCTGCAACATATACCAAAGGGGAACCCCCTCACCCCTATTCTAGCATGACTAAACACTAACAAACTTAATACATAAATTGAACTACACGGTATGACCTATGTGTCCATGAGCATGAGGAAAAGTTTATGTTACTTGCATCGTCGTGAATGGTCTTTGTGCTGCAGTCACCAAACTCTCAATTGTGTGTATTTCTTTACATTTTTGGTAAGTAAAAGCACTTTATATCCCTCTGAGAACCAAGCTTCTCTTTCCTCATCTCTTGCTGCTGGGTCACATGCTCTCTTGTGTGTCTTTGCAACCCATCGAGAATGTCGTGATAAGACACAACAATAACGATGGAGTAAAGATAGCCTCCTTCACTGGCCTATTTTCGGCCATACACTGCTTGATCTATGACACTTGTCCACCATTCTCTGATGGATGAGTCACAGATTCAGTGATTGCCTCCCTCTCATCCACATTTGACACTTCTCCGCCCCTCTGCAGTGCCTCTATCTCATTCTCCTCTGTCCATCTCTTTTTTTGTGCTTCCTTCACACTTCCTCCCTTTCCCTCCAGGCTTTCCTCTGTCTCTCTTCATGCTCCCCCTCTCAGTGACTTTGTGGATTTTTGCATCTCTGTTACGTAATGGCACTCAGGAGACGAGGGCACTTCAATCAATACTTCAAACAGCACGGCCCCAGAGGACTCGCTCCAAATGCCACGTGATAACATGGGAGGATGACATTTGAAGAGAGAAGGGAGAGACAGCACCGAAATACCTACTGCTACCACCAGGGCTTCAGATTTTTTGGGGGAAATGACGATGACTGGGAGGAAGAAAGAGAACGAGAACACTGATGAGAGAGATTAGAAACCGCTGGAGAGAGGAAGAAATTTCAGGAAAAGTAAGAACAACAGACAGATAAAAACACACTCACTTGGGGACACAGGCCCACTGTGATTCATATGTCTCACTAAGATAAAAGCAAAACAAAGAAACAAACAAAAAATAATTATTTATACTGTGGCGTCAGAGGGGGAGCACAAATTTTACTTTAAAAAGAAAGTAGCACACACTTTATTGGGCAGAATCACACTAAGGGACAAGTGAGTTCACATGCCTTTGAGGGCTGATTTTGTATTAAAGATATACACAAAAAATATATAGACATTGATAATTGCCTCCAGCCTAATGACCCCCTGTTGTTCTGTATTCCTGTTGATATGTAAAGGTGCCTCAGGCCTGAACAAGCAATATCCCAGTTACGAGCCCTTTGACTGAGCCTCGCTCTGTGCACCCAGCCCCGAGGAAGGTGAAGGCTCTGGGCCACATAAATCTCCCACTGCTGCCTGGTTCATGCTATTTCAGGCTTAAGCGGCCACAGAGACCTGACTGTAATTGTGCGTTTCTCTTTGTATAACTCTATTTATTTGAACCACCCCTTGTGAAGGCACAGTGTCCTCCACTCAGGGTTAATCAAGTGAATCAAACACTTGTGTGAAGATAGAATGGGAGGACGAGAAGGGAGAGGGAGAGAAATGTATGAGGGCAATCTCATTCATCCATAGAGTTATTACAGTAATACGTTTAAATGTTATTTATTACACTAAAGCAGAGAGGGGCCCTTTGTGCGTTAGCTTAAATGTCAAGATAATTACATGATAACCAATCGCTGGTGCAGTCAAGCAGAGGAAGTGGGAGGAGTTCATATGTGCACATGTCATATACACAGTACATTTACAGGATCAGTCAAAAGTTTGGACACACTTTCTCATTAAAGTGAATGGGATGATGTGTCCAAACTTTTGCCTGGTATGTGTGGGTTTATCATACCCACACATACTGTGTCTGATATGAGAAAGATCTGTAATATGTGAAGAAAAAAATCAGTGCAGGGCACCTGATGGAATAAAAGATTTAACACAAGGAACCTGACTGGTTTATTACTGATTTATAACCTAAGCTTCTCTTTTTGTTCTTTGAGGCCAGTGTGTTTCAGATTTCAGACCTCCTTGTTCCGCCTGCAGACCTGACCTGAATCTCTCAGCCTCTGGACAGGATTTTTTAAGCAGTTGTGTCCCGATGTTCTAGATCATCTTGACAGAGGAAGTTTACAATACCAGAAAGTAGTGTACTGGGTCACAGCAGCTACAGAAATACAGTGTGATTGAATGTGATTAGCATGGGATAGATAGATAGATAGATAGATAGATAGATAGATAGATAGATAGATAGATAGATAGATAGATAGATAGATAGATAGATAGATAGATAGATAGATAGATAGATAGATAGATAGATAGATAGATAGATAGATAGATAGATGTTTTAGAACACCCCAATTTTTCCAGTTTTTTATTGAAAAAATGTTTTCAAGCTTACCATCTTGGTCTTTTTTCCTAAGGTAGTTCTGGCATAGCTTGGACTTATGTTTTGGGTCATTATCTTGCTGTAGGATGAACCCCTGACCAACTACGTGCATACCAGAGGGTACTGCATGTCGCTGCAGAATGCTGTGGTAGCTGACCCTGGATCCAGAAAAACAGCCCCAGACCCTCATGCTTCCTCCTCCATATTTGACAGTTAATGTCCCACACTGAGGAACCATCCTTTCGCCTACTCGACTGCGTACAAAACTCCTGCGTGATGAACAGAATATTTTAAATTTTGATTCATCAGTCCATAACACCTTCTTCCAGTCTTCAGTAGTCCATTGCCGGTGTGTCATGGCCCAGGCAAGCCTGGTCTTCTTATTCTGACGTCTTAGCAATTGCTTTCCTCCCTGCAACTCGACCTGGCAAACCTGCAACTTCTCTTCACAGTTAAAAACTGAGACTTGCTTACTACGACCACTATTAAGCTGTGCTTGAAGCTGTTGTCCTGTGAGTCGCCTATCACGCAAGCTGTTGACTCTCAGAATCTTCTGAGTCTGTTGTGGCTTTGGGTCTGCCAGACCTCTTCCTTTCAGAGTTTCCCCCAGTTTCTGAGTGAAATTGTACTCACTGACACCTTGACTTTCTTCGCAAATTCTCTGTAGGAAATACCTACATTTTATAATTTTCAGTTTTGGGTAACCTTACCTTTTGCAGTTCACCACCTCTGGCAGTTCACTACATACCTTTGTACCATTTCAAGCTATTCATTGGACTTGAACTGCTTGAATTTCAATAAAGAAAATGGAAAAATTGGGGTGTTCTAAAACTTTTGACCGGTAGTGTGCAGTGGCGGCTGGTGACAAAAATGTTTGGGGGGGCGCAGTTTGATGGTTGGTGGTCCTAGGGTTAGTGTCAAATAAGCCGTAGCACCACTTCATACCGCAGCAAAAAAATATAAATAAGAAAGAAAAACTAATCTAAAAACAACACAACACACTATAATGTCCCCTAGTTTGTCCCAGTATGGTATCTCTGACCCACAGAGAGAAGAATAAAAAATTATAACCAGACATGATAAAATGCCCATTTCACTCACATCACTTAAAGATACCAGCAGTTAAAGCAGAGTTACCAATAAGGTAATATGCTTAAAAAGAGACACCACCTATATTTTAGTTATTGTGTCTTCAGTCCTGATTTCACTGTAATCTGTTAGTTGTTGCAATACCTAAACATGACAATAGATGGCGCATTAAGCACTATACACTGCTGTGATTAGGCATAATTTATTTAACTTATTTTAATAATGAAATGTACCCAAATCAACTGTAATAGTCAAAATTACTTCCATCATTTCTTATCCTGCATTTATGCATTTTAGTTTTTTACACTTCATAGTTATGTCTTTTATAAAGTATTTTTTAACACTTTACAATATTAATAACAGCAATGCAGCTACTACCTGATCTTTTATATGTCCTGTTGGAGCTGCTGGATGCACCCACTGACTGAATCTATGTTCCTCTTCTGGAGCATGGCATAGCAGAGGTCTACATGTGGCCAGATGTGGTGAAACAGCTGCAGAAAGAGCTCAGCAATGCTAAGTCTGCTAAAAACAACTTAGCTTCATGCTATTGTCTCGATGGCTTCAGCTTTCTGTTTGATTTTTTTCAGAGAGATGTTTTAGGTCTCGTTCCCCTGTTGTTGTCCACAACGTTTCGGTGCTGACACTTTGAAACAGCAAATAGATTAAGCAATAAAAGGAATAACTCACACTGCATCCAGCTAGCCAGCTCCGTTTATCATAACAGCAGGAGATACTCTCAGCTCCTCCATCACCTGCTGCTGCTTTATCCTCTTTCTCTCTTCTAGTGAAAGTCTTGTGAAATTAGGTTTTTGTAGAGAAATTACAAAATAATCTTCTTTAATTTCCGCGGCTCCACTTTAACGTCATCTCCTGAACCTACCGTCAGCAGGAATTTGGGTGACAGCAGCTGACGGGAAGGCGTGAATGACAGCCGGAACTGTCCAATCACAGTAGATTAAAAAACATGAAACAACAACAATTCGCTGCCAATAAAAGTGGGCGTGTCCGGGGCGCACTGAGCTGCGCCCCGTGGGAAACGTGACGCAGGCCAATGAGAGAGCAGCCTCAGGTCACATGCTTGTCAAAAGTTTGAGGGCTTGCATTGACTTCCATTAGTCCGGCGCCCCGCATACAGGAAGTACATATAGAAATTAATAAAATACCATTTGGAATCGATTTATAATGAATGATGACAGGTGCTTAGAGGCTAACAGGACCATCTTGCTAACTAATACCATTTATTTCCTAATTATTTAGCATTATCTAATTCATTTATGTTTAATATGTTTAAGTAGATTTTGGCCAGATATTTGATGGGGGCGGCGCCCCAGCGCCCCGCATTGACCGGCCGCCACTGGTAGTGTGTAATACAAACATATAAATACATAAAAATACACACTGAGAGATCAATCTGTGGTTTAGTACTGCTGTATAGCCTTTGTAATCTCCATTTATTTTAGGCTATGCTTAGAACTCCCACTAATAATTATACTGAGTGTATACAGATATTTGATTAGTGCCTTAAAAGGAAATGCTTTACATATGAATAAAGATGCAAGCAATCAGCACTTTATATACTGAAACTGTTTTTTTTTCTTTAGGCCCCGTATTGTGTAGGGTCCCTATGTTGAACTGTTCATATGCTTACATATTGCATATTATTAAATACATTTACATTTAATCAAGTTACAACCCAACTGACTCAGGGATGGGATTTAGTGGAGGTCTTAATTGGGGCCCACGGCTCATTTTCGTCCCAGGGCCCCTTAATGGTTTAATCCTTCCCTGGGCTGAGACACCAACATCAAACACACGCTCTCAGTACATTTACATGGGCTGCTCTTTTCCTCACTGCCCGTGTCTGACTTTTCTGAGGTTTTTATGTGCAAGTTTAAATGACAGTTTTAATTACCCATGTAAAAACATCATCCAACGGTTGATGAATTGTCTTAATTACTGATTACACAACAATTGTAATGTTTGCTGTTACAGAGGCTGATTCTGTAATCCTATCACAACCAGTTCAATACATTTTTCTCCATTCATGCATAAGCAGGAAGTGCACTCAGAGATTGTATGTTTTCAGTCGAGAATACATCAAGACATCACAGTAAGGTACATCCAGGGCCAAAGTTAATCTTGTTTCAATTCTGATTCATGGACTACTCAGACTGAGATGTTCCAAGAAATTGAACCTTTGATAATGTGTACTTATATTAAATTGCGAGAACAAAATAACATGTAGCACAGCAGGTTTGCCATTTCCAGAGCTGTTAACAGAGCAATTTTACCGCATTTCCACGGACGCCACAATGTGGTCAATTAGTGAGTCAAGGTAGGCAGAAAGTTAAAGATTCTTAGTCACTGTGATAAATTGCTCAGGTGGGTGAGAAGAAAAAAGGTGGATTGCTTATGTAAGATCTTATAAATACATAGTTATAAAAGTCTAGAACAGTTCTAGTGTTGTACAGTACACAGTATATAATGTCTGTAGATAATATGTACTTTATCTAACATCACAGAGTGTGATCTTAGAGGCTGATGAACAGTCAAAAGCTAAGATCCTTGAGATTTCAGTCCTGATTGATATGGTGACCTTGTGGTTGGTTACTGGTGGTGACAGTAGGAGTGGTTTAGTACTACTCGTCCAAAAACTCTGTGTGTGTGCAAACAGCAAAACAGCAAACATTTGAGGTGTATCTGTTTACAGCGCAGCCAAACAAACTCATGTTGTTTAGGTGATGAAGATCTGATTTCATTCTGCACAACTCAACAAGTAGAACACACACAACAACAGTAACAGGCACAGTAAAAGGGGCTGCCTCTTCATCTTATACTCCTTTATAAAAGTAAAGAATTATCCATTCATTAATAAAAAATGTAGCACTAACATCAGTGACATTTACACTGTGTTTCCTGTTACTGCTTTACAATAAAAGCCACTCTGTGTTTCACCAAGTCAAAACATTTAAAGCGAAGCTGCAGCGGTAGGAAATGTTTGCAATAGCAGTAACTTAATACAGCTCTGAACTGACTTTGGAAGAGTAAATTTAAACAGTGAGACTGATATCAGTCAGATAAAATTACAAACAGTAACAGTGGATTACATGCTCCGTTGTTTCCTTCATGTGTGTGAAATCCCTTTGAATCCAGCGTGGGAATGGTGAATTTCACCACCAACGATGGAAACTTCTATACAAAGAGGTAGTTAAAGAGTAAAAATACATTGAATGGTTGTTGCTGAAGAAATGTCATGAATAGTATCAAATACATGGTTTTATATCATGAAATCTTTACAGAGTATAACTTTCAAAGTCTAATTAAAGGAATATAATATAGATTTCAGAAAAATTAAAGTGCCCTTCATATATAACCTTGGATGACTGAATGTGAATTAATCCCATAGAAGATACTGCTGCTGTTCCAGTCACTTTAAACTGGTGTCAACATTACATTTCCCTACTGACCAGTTCTGGTTGTTACCAGTTTGGATACAGATACTGAGGACTCACATTCACCGAGCAGTGTGTGCCTGTTTCTGCAACTTTGTGACTTTGATGGAGTAACATTTGGTGGTAGTTTATTCAGCAGCTGTGCAGCCCTGGAGCAATGCAGTCTGTCCTGGCTGGTCATGGACGCTGTATGTCTCCTGAAAAGGCCATAGAGGTAAGTAATGTCTGTGCAGTGTTATAAAGAGTGTGAGAAGAAATCTGTAAACTGTAGCTTACATTGTGTAAGTTGTTTGCAAGCTGAGTAACTTGATTAGCATTTTTATTATTATGCATTGATTCAATTATTTCTTTCTTTGACCTTAATTTAATCTGAATGGTCTCCCGCAATTGAAATCTCATTTTCATGAGAGTCCTGCACAAAATGGCACTGTAATTATGTTATACAACCGAGCACTGAACATGAACAGAAGTGAGTAGAAAGGTGGAATAAACAAGGCATTTGAAACACACATTTTCATGCGACTGTTGTGTAATGAATGCATTGTCGTGCATCTCTTTGGCTCCTCCACATACGTCTGCCCTCATCTCTGTCACATTGGTTGCGACTCAGATCGTTGGCCTCAGAGGCTGATCAATCACAGCCAGCGCTGACCTGTACGGATGCCATCCATCATGGCTGCTTCTGAGGTGTTAGTGATGCCCTCTTCAGTGCCGTATGGCCACGTTCAAGCATTCGGCGGCAGGAGCAAGTTCCTAGAATTCATTTTATTTGGACTGGGACTATTAGGATAATGATGATAAACACTGCTAATCCCCCTGTGTGCTTTGTTCCGGGTATTAGAATTGCAGAGTTGATCCATTGATCATTTCTGGGGGGATTTGAAGAGAGTGCGTGACAAAATGCTGAATTTATTTTGGGATCCACAGGGCATTGTATATAAGTTGTCTGTAAGATCATTTTTGAAATTGGTCTGCATTTAATTAATCCTGACTTTGTGTCCCACAAGTCTTCTGGTAAGTTATTATTTCTTAGGTCTAGAGGCTTGAGTCCTCTGCTTGGTGGTGAGATGTAATCAGTCGTATCATACTCACAGGCATGACAGCGAGGGAAGAGTTTCTTTTTTAAAAGATCTTTTAAACCTTACTCTGTCCCAGTTTGATGCACAGGCTTGTCATAATGTTAGATGGAGAAGATCATTATCTCTCGACCTAAATTTACTGTCAGATGTTCACATGTAACCAGTGCATGTGTATCTCCAGTGTGTGTTACCTACAGTGGGATCAGATCTCTCTATGTTTTAGCTGCATGGTTAATTATCACAGCCGATGCTGACAGAGCTGAGGGAGCAGGCTAAACTGTTTGCCTGCATTCGGTCCCAGTTCATTTAGTTGCTGCCTGCGGGACTGTAGCTCTTTATTATGAATGAGGCGCCTCATTGATGTGCCTCAGAGTCAGAAGCTCATTAGGGCTAAATACTGTGTGCTGGCTGTAGTTGCATCTTGATGACTCCAGCAGCAGCAGCAGCAGTACACTGCCACTCTGTCCTAACTCCATCACTTCTGAGCGGTGGCAGCCGTCTGACACAGCTGCTTGAAACGGACAAAACTGCATTTTCTTTCCCATTCAAACTGACCTGTTAAAATGTTATCACAAACTCACCATCTGGTTCTTTAAACATGTATATGATTGGTGTTATAGATATTAAATGTATTACAGCACCCAGCTTTGAACATACAGTATGGTGTCTGCAAGCTAATCCTTGCGCAATCAATTAGCTTTCATCTGCAAATGTTGGCATTTTCTGATTGCTCCATGTATGTAAGAGCTCAGTATCTATTGAGTATTCAAGACCATACAGCTGTTAAATCTGTATAATCTGTACAACACGTGTGAGCTGCGCTCATAGCAACTCAAATCCATTTTTACTGCAAACATAAAGCAGGGTGCACTGAAAACCTCAGCAAAGCTTTACTTACAGTAAAGCAGCTCGGATCAATAGTGCACCTCTACTCAACTGTGTTACAACTGTCTATAATTTGTTACTTTTTCACCACGAACACTCTTACATAAGAATTTTTTTGTCACGGTTTGACTGCAATAACACTGTTAATAACACTCTGTTTTCAAATGTGTGAAACAATACTACACAGCACAAACGGGAGTTGCTCATTGTTTTAATTTGAATAATTTAGCATAATATGCATACTGACTAAACCCAGATGCTTTTTTCTTGTAATAAAAATGTCAAAAGAGAATTTCCCATGTACAGAATCCTTATTAACTCACCAGTTCAGCGCTTCCCTTTTGTTGGTCTGAGGCCACTTATCCTTCTTATGTTTCTCTGAACAGCCAGTGAATAGTTATCCTTCATTTCTGTCTGTTCAGTGCATAATTCTAATAAGCAGGGAGTTCTGCATAGTGTGTGTGAGAGAGAGAGAGAGGAGAGAGTGTGTTTATGGTGATGAAAAGAGAGAATGTGCACATGGCTCCTTTGGGGGTTGTTAACATGTTTATATGTGGGCTATGCCACTGTTTCTCTTTCTCCTTCAATTGACTTATCGATCCACTCTTAATTATGTAACAATTTCGGTTTAAAAATAGGCCTCTGCCACAGTCAATACGCTCCGTCATTAGCATCTAGTACAGTTAACCCAGCTCAAGCCATCTCACAGGATTAGGAGCCACCTAAATGGGATTACCACTAGTCCAAGGACCCCATTCTTATTAACTCTCTCCTTTTTTCACCCCCTCTGGGATTAATAGACCACTTTAAATTCAGCATGAAATGGTTTAAAACACATGAAATAGTTGAAAATGTAATTATGTTCTTCATTTATCCATCAGACACAACCTCCTTTGTGTGTGTGTGTGTGTGTGTGTGTGTGTGTGTGTGTGTGTGTGTGTGTGTGTGTGTGTGTGTGTGTGTGTGTGTGTGTGTGTGTGTGTGTGTGTGTGTGTGTGTGTGTGTGTGTGTGTGTGTGTGTGTGTGTGTGTGTGTGTGTGTATGTGTGTGTGTTTGGCTAAATGGGTTTTATTTTGTACCAACCTTGCTCTGTCACTTTGCAGCACAGGACTGCAGATAGAACAGCAGAGCACAGACATGCTGGGCAAACCTGAGATGTCTGATTACACTTCTACTTGTCAGAGAGAGAGAGGCAGACTGAAAAAGGAGTATTGCTGCTATAAGAGAGGAGATCAGTTCTCTGAATCACCAGACACACCATACTCTGTTAAGCTCACAGTAGTTGGCATTTTATACTAATCCTCCTATAAAAAACCCCACCAAAACAAAACACCAAAACAACAGATTATGTTAATGCAGTATGGAACCTTTGCTAAATACAGAAGTGTATGTGTTCATGTTTGCAAACTGTGTCCACCAGTGCATGTTCATAATAGGTCAGTTTCTATTTATGTCCGAGCCCCCGCCCATCCTCAGCCCCCCCTTTGTGCCTTCCCCCTCATCCTCTCAGTGATGCTAACCTCCACGTCTGCTTAACGTCACAGGACAGCCGCAGGGGAGGTCGAGGAAGGGAGGGGACCAGAGGGAGAGGGATGAGGAGGAGAGGGATGAAAGGAGCTGGTGTTGGAAAGAACAGCGGAGAGGGAGGAGACAGGGAGAGGGAGAGGCACAGCTCCAAGTGTGACCTAAGTGTCACTCCTGGCCCCGTCCTGCCAGTGGAAGAGTCTCATTTTACACACATCCATTAATCTCTGGCTCAGTTTTCCTCACATTCATCTGTCCATCTCCTTTCTCCCTCCTCGATTTCGTGAACCACTCATTTTGCACGACGGCTTAAAAGCCTACAGCTCTCTCCATCCTTTCCGCCTCCCTTTATTAGCTTTGTCGGCTCTCTGCCTGCTTTGTGATGTGAGAGCTGTCTTATACTTTTTACACATCCTCCCCAGTCTCCCACGCATCATAATAACTTCACATTCAAATACTGTTATTCTTTATCTGACTCTGACCCTGTTTCTGCTAAGCTTTTCTCAGAAGTTCAGGCAGTGCTGCTTGAATATCTTATCTAATAAGATATTCAAACAGCACTAACTGTACATTCTGTGTGTGTTTTGCAGATAGAGGTAATACTGCACACTGTATCGGACAACCAAGAAGACAAAGACACGTTGTTGCAAAAGCCTGTGAAAAAGCTGTTGTACACTGAGGAAAAGAGGGCAAGAACTTTACATAAAAAGCTGGATTAAAGTGAACATAACCGCAATATAGCTTGTTTGAAGCCATGAACACCTTCACAATATAATATGTAATATAGTCCAACAGCACATACATTTGTAAACTCAACCATCCTCAAGTTTTAGCAATACTAGCAGTTTGGATAGCAATGCCATCCACCACTTTGGTCCAAACAAAACTTCTTCTAAAGCTATTGGATGGATCGCCATGAAAGTTTGTACAGACATTCATGTTCTCATCAGGTTTGGAATTGGAATTATTTGGGTGATCGCTTGATGTTTCATCTAGCAACTGTCCCAGTTTGATCAGCTGGTCAAAATTTGTTGAATTTCTTTGTTCAAATACTTTCAAAATGATATTCCCTTGTGCTTCAGCTGTACTTTGTGTTAGCTGCAACATGACCACATGAAAAACAACGAAACATTACATGGGGGTTGAAGTGAATGTAGCAAAGTCTACTATCTATCTAGCTATCCACTGAACCTGCCTCCTCCTTAAAAAGCTAAATAAAATTATCTAGTCACCTTATCAATTCACCTTATATTGATGTCATTGCTATGGCTGCTTAATGGCGTAAATGTAACTATAGGTCGTTTTTGCCGTCCTGATTTTTGGAACTATGCTGTACTTTTTCTTGTAAGGACGGGCTGATTAAGTGCTAATTAGCTAATGTTAGCATGCTAACACGCTAAAGGGTTTGCTAAACATCAGCATGTTAGCATTGTCATTGTGACCATGTTAGCATGCAGATGTTAGCATTTAACCTTGAGCTACCAGGCTGTAGATTAATTCTTGTTACAATGTAACATTCTTGTTATCAGATGTTAATATGATAGTTATGTTACACACAGGGGCCATTTTCTTCTATAACAAACCCTCTTACTCTGAAAGTCATTTCTCTACTAATGCTACTGTACTTTCATATGACACTGCAGGAC
The DNA here is from genome assembly GCF_963691925.1 of Scomber scombrus. Taxonomy (NCBI): domain Eukaryota; kingdom Metazoa; phylum Chordata; class Actinopteri; order Scombriformes; family Scombridae; genus Scomber; species Scomber scombrus. The sequence continues at coordinate 8,874,234 of NC_084977.1, read as the reverse complement.
TTTTGCTTGTAACAGAGAGAGATTTTTATAGCTTTTTTTTGCCACTTAAACCTCATTAACAGATTTTCATTTCCGGGGTCACAGTTCTCCACCAGGTTGTTTTTGGCCTCCATTGTTTCCTCTGGACTCCAGAGGCCAAAAACAACCTGGTGGAGAACTGTGACCTCAGAATTGAAAACGTATAATCTAACCTGGGAGGGATGCACAGGATAGGACCAGATGTTCGGACAGAGAGGATTAAGCAGTAGTAAGTAACAGATTTTTTGGCCACTTGGGGGCAGCAGAAAGAAGTTATGAATACAGCATTGACATATCATCACCTTTTATGTTGATATGTTGAATTTGTTCGCAAACAGTTATCATTAGTATCATTAGTTAGTTATCATTTATGTGGAGTTCTGTGTTTTCTCTTAACCAACTCCTGAGGGAAATATCTGGCTCTTTATCTGCTAAATGCTCCATTATGTTAACCAGCTAGGCAGTCACTGTGTCTGTTTGCCATTTGGTGCTTAGCAGGTAGTATGCGTTGGGTTTTTGAAGCTTTTTCTCTGGAAAAACAGCCGCCCGCTGCGTCCATTGACACTATGAGAGTGGTGAGAGTGAACCAAAACAGTAAAGTTGTGAGCCAGACAGCTAAACAATGAAGCTCTGTAAATCCGAGGCATGCTGCAGAGTGGCTGATAATTCAACATTACACAGTCATTTGATACATTCTTATTATGAAAAAAATTCACTTGTGGAAGAAATTCACAATTCATCCACTCCTATTTCTGTCTCAAATAAAACTGGTAGGATGAGATTTTATTACCCTATGTTAGGGCAACATATCTGTTATCACACGCCATATTGTAGCATAATAGTATGTTGGCTCCTGCCTTAAGTATACATTTTGGCAGTGAAAGCACTTAATATGAGTATAGTTTACATCTAGTAAATAAGAGTTAAACTAATACTGACAGAGAAGCTAATTCTGAATAGCAGTGCTAGTATTAAAAGTTGTTTTTATTGTAGTGATAAACACAGATGCTACAGAACTGTCCTACATACATACATACTGTATGATATAACTACTTTTTTCTTCGACATGGCTGTTGTCTGGGTCAATGCGAAGTTGCAAAACAGAGCCCTTAGGCTGAATGAGAGCCATCAAGGTCCTTCACATCAAACACTGAGTTAGCCAGTGGTGACCGGCTTAAGATCAGAGCAGCTGCTGTGACTGGAGCAGTGAGGACAATGGCCAGAGCAACACATCAGACTCCGCTATAGTAACACAGAGAGACAGGCAGTGTACAGTGAAAATCAATACAACACAGAAATACTGCAGCAGTAGCAAAGCTTCACAAACATGCAAAACAATCGGTCAGAAAACACAGGAGCAGAAAACAAACCTGCACCAGGTATCGGTGTGGCGACAGCAAACACGTAGATCATGTCAAGAAGCATGAAATTAGAAACATATTTCCATGGCAACAGACAGACAGAAATAATGTCCATCGCAAATGGATGTCAGAACACCCAGACAGACCAATTACACTTGTGATTTTATATTAATGTGATCTTGTGCGGCGTGTTCCCGGCAAGGTCTCATGTCTCATTCTGAATACATGAATATTTCTCCCGACAAATAAACATGTTGGATTCCACTGTACTAATAAGTTTTTAAAGCCCCTATGGAAGTTGGCGCCTGCAAAGATCTAAGGCTGTTTGGACGAGCAGCTAAGTGATCACAGTGGGGTAGAAAGAAAGGAGGAGAGATTGGTGAATATTTATTAAGCGTAATTCATTCAGTGCTCAAATGTCCTTTCCAAAATGATGTTGCTTTCACAAACACTAAACAGAAGCAGTATCATCATCTTTGCGTCTTCTCTGACATGTTTTGCGCCTTTTCTGTATCATCGATGACTGGGTGTCACGCGAGATGCTCATACACAGGGACGCAGGGTTGCATGGCAGCGGAGTGGAGTGACTGTCTAATAAAAAGATGAGAGGATTACAGCTGTTATGAATGACTCCGTCTGTTCACATTCTTGTAAGTCCGGGTCATCTGGGCTGTTGCATCATAAGCCCAATTTAATCACTCCAAAATAATACGAAATGATTGGAGCAAGACCAACATTGGCCATAACAGGCCTTTTTTTACTGTGTGCTGTAACCTGACACAATTATATAACCATTACTACCATTATAAAAGATGGACAGAGTGGGAATTGGGGTGGATGACATGACATTTCTCAGGTGAGGGTTTTTCTGGTAGGAGAAGAAGTTAAAGTGATAGGGGGATACGGTCTCCACAGATCCTGATGTAAATGTCACGGGAAATTAGAGTGTGAACACTCTCCGCTTGCCATCTATTCTTAGTGGACTGAATGAGTTTTCACAGCTCTTCACAGGCAAGGTGGTCCTGCTGGGAGATCGAGGGCTTGTCGGGGACTGAGGTATGGCAGAGATATCAGCGTGTCAACAAACAGTGACTGATCTTTGCAGTTTACCTGCATTTGTTAAAACCCTGGAAAGTATTCTATGCTACATGTCCTCTCACACATTCTATCCAGTCATCTCTAGACAGATTCCTGTAGATACAATCCCAAGCTTTTCTATTTAATTGCACAAATTCTTAATGATATTTCTCACACTGTAAGACATTTTAATAAGCCTCCTCCTGTTACATTACCCGCAGCCAATCAGACCGATCTGCTGTTAAGGCAACTTCTGAGTGACATACCGGGTTGGCAGGGGTCGCTGGTAGCCTCTCACACTGGACCGGGATAATGAGACTGTCCTGCTGTCTAGCATCTGTGGCCCTGCTCTAGTTTTCCTTCGTCAAACACACACTTCAGCACACACATACAAATACACATACACACACATCCAGGCTTTTTTATTCACTGAGAGGGAGAAAATATTGAAATGAATGTAAACATTTTAGCAGTGACGCCTGAGTGATGGTTAATGTGCATGTGGGGTCCTTTAGATGTCTGCGTTGTGAGTGTGTGTGTCTCAATGCTAAGGTGTAGTTTTGGCAGCCGAGAGATTAAGTGCATTCATCTTCATTTGCTGGCTGCCGTTAGATGTGTTACCTGCTGGAACAGCAATGCTCTGCTTCCCCCCTGAGACTCAGACCACCGATTCGACTCTGAGAACTGAGCCAGACACACCATTTGTTTCCTAGCTTTCTCTCTTTCTCTCGCTCTCTCTCTGTGCCTTGGTTCATCCATCTCTTCTTCGCTTCTGATTCTGTATTCTGCCTAGCGTCTGTCCCTCATGTCCCACATGTACAAATGTCTCTCTCTTTTGTTACAATCTGGCTTGGTGTCACTGTGACATTTAACGAATAGCATAACAAATAACATTATCCATCCCGTGCACTTTGAATGGTGATATTCACACCAGTGATTACACACCACTGACTTATAGAGCAGCTGTCAGACACGCACGCATGTTCTGCACACATACACACATGCAAAACACTTTTCTCGGAGACAAAAGTTGAGCCCCTTTTGACACTAGACTAATGACTTATTGAATATGTCATTATTACTCCATATTATTTTGTCAGAGCAGGGGAAATTAAAATCGACTGCCCTACTTTATCTCCATGCCTTTTTGTGCAAATGAGACCAGCAGTGATAAAAGAGAAGTGTAACACTTAGATGAAAACGCTCCAAAATTCATCCTTCCTTTTTGATGTCTTGTCTCAGTGTGTGGCTCCAGACTGTGTTAGAGGAGGGTGGGGTTTTGTGTCGGTGGCAGTTGGCCAGTTGTGTCAAAGCAGAGACTAATGGATGAGGTCCTGTCTGATGCATGGCTTTTTTGTGTGTGTATATATGTGAAAGTGAAGCACTTGCGTTTGTACGTGTGGCTCTGGGAGTGATGGAAAGCCACATTCTATTACTGCTGCGAGTGAAGGGCCAGGGAAACAATATCAGACAGGAGCACTTGTGTATTTCAGATGCCACCTTGAATTAGGTAGCTGGAGATTACCAGGAGAAATTGAAAGTGTTTGACTCTGAAAATGTATTCATGAGGGGGAAAAACACAAAGTGAAACAGCACTACTTTTTTCTGATATTGAATACAATGAGGAGGTACAACAGAAAAAAGAGAGAAGAGAAAAAAAGGAAAAAGTAGGATGAGAATTGGTATGAGGGTAAACCAGTAAAAGGAAAAAGCACTATTGTGCAGAATTACCCTGCAGTGCAGACAGGGTGAAAAGCATGATGAGTGTCTTTCTTTCAGGTTGGTGAGTATTTGCAGAGAATATGACAAGAGGACAAAGTCTCAAAGCATTACCTTTGTTTGTATACTGTACCAAACCAGTTGGGCTAAACCTGAACAAGCTGCATCTAAAAATAACTACATTTCATCACAGAGATACAGAAGGTCTGAACTCAGTGAGATGCTTAATAATGAATCATGAGCAACCACTGTAGAAGTCTGCTCTAATGCTTAAAAAAAGGACATTCTGGTATTTGTTGAATTGGATTATTCTCTGATACTTTTGTCCATTCAGAGGATGAAGATAACTTTCATTGTAAAGATTTGTGAGCTTTCCAGAAAAACCCATAGTTGTAGATCGGTCAGCCACGACTCCCTTTACTGAATAGTTTCAGTCAATGAAAGCTCCATATTGTGGGATTGGTCATCTTATTTTTTCAGCTCGGTATCTTGAAGACATAAATCATCATCTCATGTTTACTGTGGCGTCTCTAACGTGCACAAATTAGCACATCGAGCTAAACCGAAAGTGAACCACACCCTCATACTATTATAAACAAACCAGCACTAACACATGGGGGCAGGTAAGTCTCTCTACTCTGCTGTGCATGTCATTACAACAGCTACAGGATTTTTTAGGAGACTACTCATTGTTTACTCGATACACAGATAACACCTTTAGTTTTGGTTGACAGGTGTAGGAATTTCCCTTTCATACTCTCACAACCTTCGCTTTGTTTAACCCTCATATACTGTTCATATTCTGACTCATAATTCGTGTCTGCACCAGTTCACATTCATAAATTCCCCATTAGTCATTAATAAATGTTTGTTTAATCCTTAATGAACTTGTCAGAGAGCAAACAGAGGATATTCTATTTATTTAGGGGGGAAAAAACAAAACAAAAAAATAGTCCAGGAGAACATTTTATAGAATATGAAGATTGAAGAATACAACAACATGTTTGAATGGTGATTTTTAATAAAAATGTTGCAGACACAGATCAATTTTGTACATTTGCATACATAAAATGTGCACAAAAATGTGAAAAAAAGCATTTTATTTTCATATGTGGATATTGTGGGTCACATTTAGTGAGAGGTCAAGCTAAAAGAAATGTACAATTGGGTCAAATTTGACCCTGAACAGAATGTAAGGGTTAATGTTCCTTAAATATGGAATAACTCATTTACAACAAGAAAAATCCAGTGCTGAATTACTCACTAAAATGCAGACATCATCCATCTTAACGGAGGTAGAAGAGTATAAATATAGTATAATAGCTACATTTATACTGAATCATAGTCCAATATGATTGTTGACTGCAGCAAGAGCTCAAGGTAGCATTTTATCTAAGTATAGTTAATGAGGGCTGTTTAAAGCTAGATTATTGTCCTTTAAGAATAGGTAAAGGAGAAAGCTTCAAATCATGTATTGCTTTTTGAGTCTGTTAAAAAAAACTTTCTTTTCTCTTGGCTCACAACACACAAACAGATGCATCAACATACCGTGGCCTCACACCTGCACCCACACACAGTCAGTGTTGAACGATCACATTAGAAGGACAAAAAGGAGGCCATCTCCGTGGTGATGGTGGAGCCTTCTCGACCGCGTCTATTTGATGACCTTCCTTCTGCCATTTGCCTCTTCAGTATTCATGCTACAGGTACGAAGGGCATTTGCATTGGTACCATGAAATATGGATGGTGTGTGGAAGGAAGAGAGATGACCGACCTTTCACTGCTGCATGAGGATTAATAGAGAAAGAAAACAATGAGGGGTATTTCAAAAACTGAGTTATAAGGGAAATATCCTGGCTTTGTATTGCCCACTTTATTTATTTTTTAATGTTCTCATTTGCCATCAGAATTCAAATCATTGCTGTGGACTTAGAGGAAAGTGTGTCAGAGGAATGCTAAGCTGAGAAAAGACAGAGGGAGCAGCACAGTGTGTTTGGTGCATGTGTGTGTGTGTGTGTGTGTGTGTGTGTGTGTGTGTGTGTGTGTGTGTGTGTGTGTGTGTGTGTGTGTGTGTGTGTGTGTGTGTGTGTGTGTGTGTGTGTGTGTGTGTGTGTGTGTGTGTGTGTGTGTGTGTACGAGAGAGAGAAATAAGAGAAAAGAGAGAAAGTGTCCTAGAGAGAAGGGGGAGATTGGTTTCACCTGCACCACAGTGTTTGGATAAACTCCAGCAGGAGGGAGCTGAGGACTCAGCAGAAATGAAACAGGATGCAGGTTCAACTCAACACTTCAAAGAGAACTTAAGAGTTCAAGAAACTCAAAATCTTTTAATCTCTGTAGCAATGCACACCATATAATTTGACAAATAGAAAGTATGTCCAAGCAGTTAGCATATCCTGCTGTATTAGTTGTCAAGAAGAGAAATAAGAAAAGAGACCATGTGGAGAGGAAGTGGGAGAGATGTGACGGCTGTAAAGGTCACCAGGAACTGCTCTACAGTCTTTTTGTTCAATCTTCACTCATTCAGTGAAGTGACCGAGTGTGACGATATACCACTTACAAATACCTCTGAATCTCCAAATCTAAACAAATATAACACAAACAATCCTGTTCCTGTTCCTGTCTACAAATCACTTGCAGGAGAGTTGTGAGTGATATTTGGGCTGAAAATGAGGATGGGAAAAACAAAACAACCATGTGTCATGAGTGACTGGAAAGTACATACAAATTACACAAACATTTCATAAAGTTCCTTGACAAGTTTTTCCTGATTCTTTTTAAAATAAAAGTCCTGCTTTTGTCATTTACTAATATGTTATGCTGGAGGCTCTGTGAGGTTGTACTTCTGCATATTTAGCTTTGAGCTAAATGCTAACATCAGCATGCTTACAGTGACAACGCTAACTTGCTGATATTTAGGTATAAAGTTCACAATGTTCCCTATCTTAGTTTAAAGTTTTAGCTTGCTAACATTTGCTAATTACAGTAGCACTAGACACAGCCAAGGCTAACAGGAATCATTTTTGCGTTTATTTGGTCATAAACTTATTAGATAAATGAAAATGTTTATCGGATATTGGCATTAGATTAAAGGGATCCTACTCAATCTGTAATATGTTTAATGACAAGTGATCTGATGAGTATTTCAGTCTGACCCAAAGTGGTAGAACCATGCTGCTATTATGGCTAAAGAAAAAAGAGGCTATATATAGTATAATAACACACATTACACCTGATGTTAACTAGTAATTAAAACATATTCAGCAGGCTTCATTTCATTTGATGGATACACTTGAGTCATTGATATTCTGTGCCTGAGTAACCACAGTCTCTGTTTATATTCTGCACAGACACAGCACAAATAACCGATGCTGACAGAGAAGCGAGAACGGCGGTGTACGATCATATAGATGTGACTCGTTCAAAATGGGTACAACTGTAAGTGCTTTGAGAAAATTCTCTACATATTGGATTACGTGTGATTCAACCCTGTTTACGTCACGGAGTGACTCATGAAGAACTGTCATTTTGTGTCTGCTGTTGTGTTTGTCTGAAGCACCTGTGGCTCACAGTCACAGGGTTTAAAGAGCTGCGTGAGGTAGGAAAAGCTGAGAGGGAAACCACATCTGAAAACCAGGATAACAACTGTTTTTGTACAAACTCAGAGTCATGCGCACATAAAGAAGCTATTGTCAGAGAGACACGAAACCACAACAAAAAAGGTCCTATACAAGCAATAAGTACTATACAGTCTGTATTGTACATAGTTTTCAAAACATTTGCTTTACAAGAAGCAGGTAGCATTACTAAGCCTATGAGACATGTTGTCATTTACTTAGATTATGGGCTTCCTGTTTAAGGCACAGAGTGCTGTCCTTGTGTTTACGTAAATGGTCTGCAGGAAATCAATCCTGTAGATGTATGAAATGTTTTTGTGAGTTATTAAATTTATATTGTGTTATACAGGAGGTCCTGCTGCTTGTGCAGTTTTGAAAGACATTTCCGTATTTCATTACAAAAAATAATGCCTTTTTTTGTTATTGGTACACTAGTCTACCATCCATTCTTTCATTTCCTATGTCCCTTCAGGTTCACAGAAAAATGTGAGTTACTCCCAAACTCCCAGAGCAGGTTTGGGAGGTTCTTGTTTACCTTTTCTCTGTCTCCGCCCCTCTGCTCTTCCACTTCCTGATCACCTTGGCCTGTTAGAGGTGAGCAGGTACTGAGCTCACACAGGAACTGTCTTCCTCATTTTGGGCCGGAAAATTCCCCCCAGACCAAGAGTCGGATAAGATTTCTCCACTGAAGACCGGCAGCCAATCGGCAGGCTCAGTGACTGGGACAAAGTCCTCTTCACTGAGTCATTTAATGCTCCATTCCTTCCCCTCCACCTCCTCTCAGAATGGTCTAATGTTACATCCTGTGTGAGGCTTTACCTGTCCAGGTGAGCTGCACTGCTGAAAGTGAACGTCGCTCATGGAGTGAGTATTATACTACACTTTCTCTACCTCAAGCATAAAATCAAAGGCTTTTATAATATAGATGTGTTTGTTACTTTTCTGAAATACTTCAATAGTTAAACTTTGACTTTGAAGTTATAAAACATTGTTCCAGTGCCTGTTGCTGCTCTGTGTTATTTGCATGGATTTCATTTGCACTGAGTCCCTGCGTGTTTTCACCTAAACTCTACACGTGTGAGACATAGATGTTTAGATTTTTCTGTAACCTGTGTATGTGATTGCTGATCTTAGCGTCTCAGTCGGTGTTCAGTACAGCCTGTGCTGACCCAGTCAGCCATTCTGATATTAGAGACATTTCACAGCGCTTCACATCTGCCTGCAGCTGTTCTCCCAGACTGAGGTGTCAGGCCTGGCTCGGACTCACCGTGAAGATAGCTATGAGCTCAGAGAGCATAAGCAAACATACACATACATGTTGTACATAGCCCTGATGCGAGGGTTATCAAAAGGGCAAGAATTATGCTGCTCTGATGCGCCACATCCCATATGTTCACTCTAAATGGAACTAGATGTGCTAGATATGAAAGACTTTTAAAATATTGAGTTGTGGTGTGTTATGTAATGGTATCTGTGTGTCCTGCACTTAATGAGCAAGCATAAAGTCGAATGAAATAAAAAACAAAACGTTTTAACACTTTAAGATCACATCCACGGCTATAATTTGCACATATTTAATATGAAACTTTGTATTCTTATATCATAATTCAATCATGGTTTCTTCACGTAAAACTAAATATGATATGTGCTTACATAGGCTTGAACCGACCCACTTCAACCAATAATATGACATCCACCCATCAATCAATTTTGAGTGTCATTATGACATGCCCACTTTTCAACGTTCAAATCAAATCCGTCTCTACTTGAAAATACGTCACAATGCGGAAGTTAGATACTCTCAGCTTTAAACCAGATAAAGAAAAGAAAAGAAAAGATAGAAATCACATTTCTGCTGTTTATACGCTACATGACCACCATTATAACAATAGATTCTTATTATACATGAGCATGTAGGAAAAACTGCCTCAAGATGAGATTAGAGATAGAGTGTGCATAGTTGAACACTTTAAGTGTTAATTATTCATACAGACATTTCAGTCATTTGTTTGTTCAGTTATCTAGAAATACTGATAGTAGAAACATTCTTTTTACCACTCTTAGTTCTTTTGTGTCCTTAAGCAGATGTCATCAGAAAGTGAAAAAAAGGCTTACTGGAATCCTTCAGAATTTTCAGAGACATGTCTGGACAAAACAGACTATGTAGGAGTCTGTGTTTGTTACTTAACAGGCTGTCTCATGTTCATTTGAGGGCTCAGGGTCCATGTTTATTGAGTTGCTTGGATGGGCGGGCCACCCTGATAGTCAATACTGTTTTGTGATATTTTTTTTTATGATGAAGAACTGATATGTCTGTGAGTAACTTTCGGCACTCCCTCTCTGAGCTGTAATTGCGTTGGTTAGAATGGAGTTCCCTACCATGACACTGACATAGCGTCGACATGACTCACTGAGTAGTTTATGGTCTTGACAATGTGAGACCGTACCTGTTACAACTGCAATGACCAGGTGCTCTCCGTGTCACTTAAAATAACACTATGACAGTTCAGTGCATTGCAGCACATGAGATGAATCTACCATGATTAACAAAGATGGTATGTAAAAGGACACCGTGTTACATTACATTACGTTACATTACATCAAGCATGCTGTCTGCACATGCAGCAGTTTATCTGATTTGGTAGAATGAGCCTTTTGCTCCGAGGGTGTGTTTGTTTGATTGATACAGATATTATTTGATTTATCTAGGTGAATGTGAGCTGTGGTTACGTACATAGAAACATGCTCGTTCAGTGTGGACGGTGAGAGTGCTGACACAGACACACTTCCCTTGTCGTTTGGGTTGTTTTTCAGAATCAATTATTAAGAAAGGGAGCTGACTTGGCAGGGCCTTATATCATTATTAACTCGTCAAGTCATCTCAGATCACAGGAGAGTAACCTGAGAGTGTATCAACAGTCCTATTTACATAAAATGTGCAATGTGTGAGAAAGAAGGTATGGGCTATCTTAAATAAACAAATCTTCTGGCTCTCAATAGCTGAAAAGAGAGAACCTATTGAGCCAAGACCTAACATGTCTTTAGGTGAAAAAGAAAGAAAACACATTTATCATAGTGTTGTATTTACAATCTAAGCAGCTTTTTCTTTCACCTTGTGATCAAAAGTGAACTGGAGACGTGGAAAGAATAATTACTTTGCAGCCAGAGTAAAAACCTCACATTTCACATTCTTGTTGTATATTTAACTGCAGACGTACTTATTAAAGGATATGGCTGCGATTTTCTATATTTCTCTTATGCCCAACAGATCTCACATGCAGAGAGAAACCAACAATGAACTGATCTACTGACAAATATTGTGTGTGTATCCCAAATCTGATGGGTCTTATTTCTCTGTGACGTAGACCTTCATCCTTGTCCAAAAAACGTTAAAAACGTATCAATGAGCCACACCGTCGCACTGGGTGACTACGTTGTAAGTTTCTCAAAGGACTTCAGAATAAATAAAAGTTAAGAGGTTATGATAAGTAGCACGACAAGCTTGAAAAGGTCTGTAAACGATACTACGTTCCCGCACATGTGCAGTGGTGTCTGTCTTATATGAAACTCTCCCTGAGACTAAAAATGTAACCCATTACTCTTTGGAGCCGTTTCTAAACAAACTATGGGAACCATTGCTGTCGGGGTGATGGAACATGTCCCCCAGCGATATATGAGTCATTGATGTGTTTTTAATTGTTTTTGGTGGAATGAAATGTATCACAGTACTTCAGTGGGATGAGTTCATTGTTGGTTTGGCCCTGCACATGAGATTTGTAGACAATATGAAAAATATTGAAAATCACAGCCAGCCTTGTCCTTAAATAGAACTTGGAAATTGTGTTCAGATTCACTGGAATTGAGTGTCATTTTACTTGAAGGATTAGCAATGAGAAAGGGAGCGCTGGTGCTCCTCAGGCACGGGTGTGTTCTCTCAAAGAGCCCTACAGTAAGAGTGGGTGTGTAGAGGCATGCATACGCATGTGTGTATGTGTGTGTATCCATGTGCGTGGCTTTGCATGTTGATACATGCATTTGTGTGCATGGAGCATTGTTACTGTGTGATCTTCATTCCAAACTCAGATTACTATGGTTAAAGTGTTCCTGCCAGTCTGTAAGTGTCTGGGCGCTGAAAGATGTCGTCCATTTTGTATTAGGCTACTAAATAGGAACATATTCCCAACCTTTTTGCAATATTCTTATTGTTCATGTGTTATTTTTTTCTCTTTGAACACCAAAGTTCCCCAGGAGAGAGGAGAGAACGAACTTCTAAGGAGATTATCTTATCCTGTTCAGATCAGGAGCTGCAGAGAATATCAAACCACCTTCATTTTTCATTTTCTTTAACTTTGAATCACTTTTTTTTTTCATTTTCTACTCCTGCTGGCAGGCATTTGCTCTTTCGCTCTCTCTCTCGCACTCTCTCTCTTTCTGTCTTTCGATTTCCCTCTGTAGTGATGAAAGTACTCTGCTCCATAGATCAGGACAGACCTCAGACGCAGCAGGTGCCACAGTGTGTGATGAATCAGCCATGTTACCGCAGCTCGCAGTGAGAAAGTTCATCTTTGTTAAGACTGCTCAGCCTCTATTTATTAGCTGTCCCCTCCCAGACGCTCAAAAAGACACTGAGCTTTTACGGCTGTGTCGCAACTCTTCATGCGCCCATTCTCACACTGCTTATAAGGAAATGAAAAGTGGCTGTTTGTTTTGAGAACTCTATTGTTGCACATATGCCAGGAAGCATTTGTATGTATTAGCATATAAGGATGCACATCAAAGTGGATTGTTTGTTAAACTATTCAGCACAAGAGCGAGGGAATGTGTCCAATTAAAACAGAGCTAGCACTTGGATTACATTTGTATGTTTTAGACTCCAAAGTTCTGTTGTTGTTTTTTTGTTTTTTTTTTACGAGATTTAGTATCCTCATTAGTGACTCAAGTGACTCAATAGTGAGTCCAGAAACAAAATTAGCGGAGCGCCAACAAGATGGCCGTTGCCAAGGTGACGTGTGTCTGACTGAGCCCATCTGTTCGCGTCCATGTGCTCAAGGAGCCTGCCTGTTTTGGGTATGACGTGTACACTGGCACACTCACAGTGTCAAGCACAGTGTAAACCTGTGTGGCAATAAAAAAATAAAATAAAAGGGCATTTTGAAATCATGTCACATTCCAAATTGGATTACCTGTGATGTGTTTTTGTCATGCAGTACAGTGAGTGAGTGCTGGAGACGTATCTGTGTCTATCTGTTTCTGTACTTGCTGCTGAGATGAGATGTATTGATACTGCTGCATCCAGAGAAGAAATCTCAGTATGTCGATACTGACTTTCCTGTGCTGGCAGGGGGGGGGGGGGGGGGGGGGGGGGGGGGGGGGGAGAGAGAGGGATCAAATAAACTGAGAGAAGAAAAAAAAAGTTTGTAGGACTGCTGCTTTTGTTCATGTGTGTGTGTGAAAGAAAAGCAGAGAATCCCAGCATTCTCTCTGTCTCTCTTTCTGCTCCAGAAAAACAGCTTATGAATATTTTCACACCCTGTTTATTTGACATGATAGCCCTGACTGCTGTCTCCCTGTCTTACACTATGTTTCTTCTCCTTACAAAGTTCCCCACAGATGTCTGCGGCTAATCACCTCCTCACTGGATCCACCAACAAGACATCCTGAGCCCTGCTCTCCAGATGAATATCCAGAGAGACAGAGGACAGCTTGAAATCGCCTTGACGATGGCTGAAGCATCGGCACCAACTCTCTCCCCATCAGACTTTGGACTGTTGTCTCCACCTCCTGACCTGTGCCCGTCATGTGGCCACTGTCACCTGCTGGAGGAGAACCATGACTACATCTACAAAGATGAGGTGGACGACGACCTCGTCTGTCACATCTGCCTGCAGCCGCTCATCAGGCCTCTGGACACACCCTGTGGACATACCTACTGCCAGGAGTGTCTCACCAGCTTCCTGCTGGAGAGTGACTTCTGCCCTGTGTGCCGCACGCCCTTAATGCTGCAGAGCTGCAGGAAGCCCAGCCTGCTGGTGCACAAGCTGCTGGACAAGCTGATTGTGGCTTGCCCCTTCACTGACCATTGCACTGAAGTACTGCCCCGTGGTGAAATGGAAGACCACATCAAGAGCAGGTAGGATAGTAGAAGCACAGCGTAGTTCATTCCAACACTGTGTTTACCAGCCTCATGTGGTAAAAGCAAAGTGTATCTTGAGACAATTGCAGGCCTTAAAATGTCTATTTAACATTAAGTAAACTAAGATATAAGCAATGGTCTTGCTATCCAGTAACTACTAAACTACAGTGATGCGCTGTAAACACTCACTCTAAGATACCCGCCCTCTTCTGCCCGTTGTCATTAACCCACAGCTTTAGCCCCAAAGGGGAGACTTCTTCCTCCAAACAGGCTTTCATCTAAACTAGGCCCAACTCCTGTGTTTATATATCATTAAAAGGCAGTACTTTGGTTTCTCTCAGTGTGGGTCTGTTTTCATTAATGCTCATTAACACTCCCCCAGTCCAAAGGCCTCTGACGATAATTAGTGCATCTCGCCACACATCACACACACAAGCAGCATATCTGCATTCCCTATTCATCATGCGCTTTATGAAAACGTGTTTTCTTTCTCCAACCAACCCCCTCCCCCCGCCTGCCCGCCCACCCACTCCTATTTCCTCTGCTTCTCTTCTCCTTTTGCACCTTTTCTCCTATTCTATCTTCAATTCAATCCCTTTCTCTACATTGCTCCATTGCTTCCCAGTCTTTTTCCTTCATGTAGTGTGAGTGTTATAATGAGGTGTGGAGCGCTGAGGCCTTGTCCCAAAAGGATTCAGCTGCTCTCCCATAGTTAGAAGGTGTTATCTGCAGAGGTGAGAGGTCACGTCCAGAGAGACGGCTCTACACTATGTGCAAGGATGTGAAAAGTGAAATACCCATTTCGACAGTTCTCTTCTCTCTTTCAATACGGTTCAGCAATTATCGCAACAATTGAAGCTGTGCAGTAAGTTTACCCTTTGCCATACGATTGACGCATGTGTTGAGATTTTATCATGAACGATGTAGAAAGGTCAAGTCACTACATTTGAGCAGATTCTTGACATGCATGCATTTCTGAAACATGTGTCATTGCAGAATCTGTGAGACATTAATTTTTTTCTGCTAAAACGAGAGAGTGTACATTCCAACTGGGTGCTCCACCTCACAAAATACAAAACAGCTCAAAAGTTATAAAAGGTGACACACTGTCGAAGCAGTCAGCATCTGTGGAGCTTCATGTTTTATTAAAATATCATTGCTGACACATTTTGGCCATATAAGCTTTCCTCAGAGCATAGACAGTGTGAACAGAAATGCTTAGGCTATGTTCATATAACATGCTGAAGTGGCCTGAATCAGATTTTTTTTTTTGCCTCCAAGTGACTCAGATTTTTTCATGGAAGTGTGAATAAACCAAATCCAATTTTTCATCTCACATCTGGGCCACTTGCAATACTGATCCATATCTGATCTATAGCAAAACGACCGCTGTCAGAACAGTCTGATCATAATTCACGTGCTTTTTGTAACATTTCACTTCTCTGGACGTGTGCCTGTCATCATCATTCAGTGTTGGCACCTCATAGGCTGGTAAAAATAAACATTTCGCTTTCTCTTTCTCATTCTCATTCTCATCATTTGTATTGTCTGCCGACCTCCACAACAAATAATCCTCGACATGTATGCTAACACAGCCATGTCATTCATGTCAATGATTTCACTGCTGCATAAATGACAATATTGATATTCTTGTATACATGCGTACATATTTCAGTTGCATGACAGTGTATGATCTCATTGGTGTTCACACATGGCACAAACAAACATGAATGTGAACCATCAACACTAAAAGATCTGTTCTGACTAAAAAATTGGAATTGAACATTAAGGCCTGCAATGTGGACATAACCGTATATGCAAGATAATCAATGTAATGATATATTTGAACAGTGTTAGTGTACAGCACACTACTCCCAAAGGGGGTGTTAACTCTCAAATAGCCACAAGGGGAAAGTAAAGAGACTGAAATCATTTTGTCTGTTTGTTTATATTTTGTTTGTGGAAGAAGTATTCAGATCCTTTACTAGCTTAAAAGTACCAATGCAGCTATGTAAGAAAATATGAATTAAGTAAATGTCCTGCAATGGAACTCTACTTAAAGGAGCAGTGTGTAGGCATCTAGCAGTGAAGACTGCAACCAACTGAATACCCCTCCCCCTCCCCTAACAAGCGTGTCGGTGGCCGTAAAACTCGCAAAAAGCCCTCTCTAGAGCCAGACTTTGGTTTGTCTGTTCTGGGCTACTGTAGAAACATGGAAACACTCAGGTAAAGTACAAGTACCTCAAATTTGTATTTAAGTAAAGCACTTAGCTACTTTCCACCACTCTCTAAATTTGTATAAGGTTCAGGTTCAGGTTTTCTCAAATACGACAAAAAGCTAAAAACAACTGACGTGGAAATCAGGTCAAAAAGGTCATCAACGGTTTCACACACACCATTCTTCCCCAACATATCTGTGGGTGTTTCGATGTCCGTGATGCTAGAGGACACTGTCCCTGGCTGTACACCAGAATCTGGCGACAGGTCAAGAGTTGTAATGACTGAGACAGCCATGCCATCTGGTCATACTCCTCTAATCATTCATGACCTTTATTGGCCTTTGGATGGGGAAATTGTCATTCTGGACACAACTGGTGCAATCAAGAGTAAAATCCTCACCATTTGATCAGTGGCGTTACTATTTCTTGTTGGCTTTGTGGCTTTGTCCTGAAAGGGCTTGCACAGAATTCAGCCAGAGAGAAACTCCCCGCCCCGCTCAGGTAATTTCTCTTCTTTAGCCTGTTCCGCATGTAACTGCATGTGCTGCCAGTAATGCTTAAAACAGGTTTTCACAAGCTTCTCATTCTCATATTTTTATATAAGCCAAGTTAATATTCCCAGAGTTCCAAGTGTATATTTAACTGATGTTCTGCCTTGAGCACAATAGAAGTTTTTTTCTTTTTTTTCCCTTGCTTTTTTGTAAAAATGCACTTGTTTTTAAATATACTTTTTATGCTCACAAAGGAGTTCTTCAAAGGTTGTGTGAATATTTAGAAAGGGAATGAGCCATCCTTGTAGTTAGAGTCATTTTTATTTAATTAACATATTCTTGTTACTTCTTTATGTGACCTTTCTCTGTGTTTCTTTGTAGGAAAGAGACCTTAATTATTAGTCAGATCATTTCTAAAGCATCAATGACATGTTTTTCTTCAGCTGATATTACATTCGAATGCAGAGACAGGCCATCAATTTACTGTCATAACATCTGTCTTTGCTAGGCAAAATTTCAAGACTAAAATGTTCCGTAACATGGAAATGAAGCCCATATTGTTGCTTTGTTTGAGGTTTAATAGCATCATACACGCAGCCAAACTCCTGCTTGGAGTTCACATCAGTATGAAGAACTGGCTGCCGTGAGTGAGGAATGAAAAGGAATAATGGGACCTGGGTATTTGTGTTGTGTATGTTATGATCTTGTTTTTGTGAGTGTGAGTTAATGTGGTAGAGTATGAAACGACTCCTGTGGGGCAGACTGGTCTCTGTTCACAAACTGCATCCTGTCACAATCCAATTACATTTCCATTTCCTGCGTGCCCTGTGGTCTTGTTGCTGTGCGTACTGTTCAAATACCGCAGGACAACTTACGCCTCAGTATGCACGCATGCATGCATTATCATACAAACACACACACACACATACACAAATTCAGCATGCCTACCTCCATCCATGAAATATTCATTCAGACAGGGTATTTACACTAGTTAAGTGTCTTTCTCTGGGGTAACAGACAGCTCAGCGCTATGAAAATCAGATAACTGTGAGGGGGGGGGGGGAGGTAAGAAGAGTGAAACAAGGGAAGGAAAAGAAGGAGGCGAGTGAGAAGAAGATGATAAAGGTCAGGATAAGGAGATTATTGTATGATGCTGGGGGGGGGGAAGTGTGATTTCAAGACTTGACTGCTTCTAGAAAAGAACAAAAGAAGGAGCAAAAGAGATTGAGGGTGATATTTGACAGGTCAGGATGAAAATTGATTAGGAGTGCATCCTTCAGCCACTCTCTTGCTCTGTTGCTCAGTGTTTACTACAGAAAGACACCGAGAGGGATGCAAGTGAGATCAGAGTAGAGATGAAAAAGATAGACACGCTTGACAGAGAAAATAAATCTTGTACTCGCCTCCAACAACCTCATTGCGATTTCTGGTTCAAGTATATCTTCCTTTTTGTATTCGCAATCGCATGACACCTTCAAGTCAACACCTATCCAGTCCATCAACACACACCTCTCCCTACAGCCGCTTCCCATCTGTAAGTGTTCTCCTAGATCCCTGCGCAACCAATCGAAATAGGGCGTGATGACAGATGGGTTTAACCTCTGGTATTGTGCATTCCCTGTCCCTCTTTTATATTTCCCTCTGAAATTTGAACAAATGCATGAATGAATGTATGTATGAATGAATAAATGAAATGTGTATTTAGACAGTGGTTCAGCTTAAAAAAATATACATTTTACATCCCTGTCGTTTTCTTTCATGCCACTCACAGTAACAACATCCAATCCCTGTGAAGAATATTGATTTGACGGTGTGTTTTGGTCATGCACTCTTTTTTCCCCCCTTTCCACACATGTAGGCAGATTCTTTTGAGTGATCAGACCAATCTGCTGCACAGGGAGCAGTCCATCGTTGGAGAGGAGGGGTGAGGGTTTAGAGGCAACACATTCTCTCCCTCCCCTTTATCCTCCCCTTCACGGGCCAACATATGTGTGTAGGCAGGGGGGGAGGTGAATGCAGAGGGTGTACGTGTGTGCGCGCGTGTGAGATGGTGGGAAGGCAGAACCAATCAGAGCAGCACCAGGTACCTCCCCCCCCCCCCCTCCTGTTTCAGTTTGGTCTGCTCCATCTCCCCCCTCAGTGGTTTCTGCTGCAGTATAAGTCACAGCCTGCGCTGTTCTCTCTGACATACACACGCGCGCACACACACGCATACGCACACACCGAGAGAGACAAACATGCACACACACGCATACGAGCGCAAATCCTCTTACAACTCGCCACTGCCCAGAGCAGATTAAGGGGCTGCACATCTCAAATTGTATTCCAAATGTGCCACCTTTGCATGGGTCTCCTTCCTCTTCTTCTTGCACTTTCTCCTCTTCCTCCTGTGCCACAACGGGACTTCTCCTCTGCACCTGCTTCTGCTGCTTCTTCCTCCTCCGCTCCGTCTTCAACCTCTGGCAACTGGCCCGTGTGCCTCTGCAGCTGAGATGACCAGGCAGCCAGCCTGAAGGCAGAGGGAGAACCTGCCGAGCTCTCTGAGACAGAGATCTAGACGGGGTGGTGGGGGGGAAGAAGAGAAAAAAAAAGGAACTGAGAGACGCTGAAAAAAGTAGGAAGTGAAGGATTTATTCTGATCTGAGGGCGCCTCTGGACAGGGAAGGCAGGCAAGCTATAGGGGGGGTCAGAACGGCCAGGTTTGGAGAATTGGAGGTGGAGGGGGAGGAGGGGGAGGAGGGGGGAATAGAAGACAAGAGAGCTTCAGCGCAGAGGGGAGAGAAAGGGGAAAGAGAGGAGAAAAAGAAGGGGGACAGAGCCGAGCGTTGACCATGAAGGCTCTGTTGCTGCTGGTCCTGCCCTGGCTCAGCCCGGCCAACTACACAGACAATTTGGGCAACCTGCACATCCTCTATTCTGAGCTGTGAGTACAACACTCAAGCCTCCTCCTGCATCCTTTCACCCACATCAGCCCATCTCTTCCCTCTCCATCAACAATCCATTCAGCTGTAAATCTTAATTCTGTATTTCTGTGACTGACAGCAGGGACTTGTTTGTGTTTTTCATGCAGCACGTTCATGCATATTTGTCTGTAAAGCACCATGTGTACATTTTGTCACTGCAAGAGTTGAAGCGTCCTTCTATGGGGTGAAAATGACCAAATAATTGCTCTCTGATGCTGTGGTCACTGGTTGCTGTGGTAGTGGGATGCAGTGGAGCTAGCAGGTAGGGCTTTGTGCTGTTCAGGACAGTTTGGATGCTACAGAGCGGCACTGCAGCATGGCATCTCTCTCTCTCTCTCTCTCTCTCTCTCTCTCTCTCTCTCTCTCTCTCTCTCTCTCCCTCTCTCTGTGAGTGTGTCTTTGACTACTGTATTGATTTTGAGCAAAATGTCAGCATGCATTTGCTCACAGTTGTAGGCTTTAAACCCTGAGTGTAGGTGAGTCTCTGTGAGCACACTGATGGATGTGACAACAGTGTGTTTGTGGAAAAAGACTTTCACTTCAGCTTTAAAAATTCATCGCAGGCTACTCTCCTTTTCTGTTCTATATATATTGAATGTTCTGTATGCACGCAATCTGTATTATCATTAAAGTAAACAACATCAGCTTCAATACCAAAACAATTACATTAAGTAATATAAAAACACACCTGTTGGCGCACATTTCCACAACAGTATACCTTTTAATTAATATTTCATCAGCATTTGCTAACATACAGCACAGATGGGCAGTATGTCAGGTGTTGTTGTTGTATTGCGACTCAATGGAAACAAACCTCTTATCTGGTGTTATATCCATACTGTGTGTCAACAGTAGTACTGCAACTAATGATTATATTCATTATCAGCTGTTTTATCTAGTATTTCTTTCAATTTATCAATGAATTATTTATCCAAAAAAACAGAATCGGACATAGTAAGAAAAAGGGCATTCTTTTTCGGTTTCACGCAACTCAAGCTGCTGTCTTCTAACAGCTTGTTTTTGGCCAACCAACAGTCCAAAATGTAACATTCACAGCGATATAAAACAAAGAAAAGCTGAAAATTCCTACATTTGAGAAGCTCGAGCCAGCAAATGTTTGGCGTCTTTGCTAGAAAATGGACTTTGATGTATCGGGAAACGAAACAGCAGACAAAATATGATCTATCATCTCTGTACGCTGCACTATACGTCACGCTGTCTTGGCTCCTCTACCTCGGATTGTGTTTTCTGCTCCATATTGGCCCTCGGACTCTCATTGTGTGGGAGTTAATGTTGACTATATTCAGAAGCTCCATGTGAAGCAAGGGCTCTCTGATTCCTGAGCTTGGCTACTGCTCCACTCTCCAGTCTGACGGAAATGTCCCATTATACTGCATGAATACATGGAACAATGGAGCACCTCACAAATCCCCTCATTTCATTGTATGCTCTCTCTCCGCTGAGTGGGGCTTTAGCTCCTGCAGACACCAAGAGCCCGTAGTATTGGGCAGCCATGGATGCCAAAGAGGAGGAAGAGAGAGGGTGGGGGGGAAAAGAACAGCGACGTAGGACGGAATATGTTGGTAGAAGAGAGGTAGCAGAGATGAAATCCTCACTTTTGATTCTATGCAGAAAGAATTAGGAAAGGAGAGATGGAAGTGAAGTGGATGAGCAGTTCAGGGAAGTGCAGCAGAGAGCAGAGTGGAGATGAGAGGAGACAGGGGGGTATAAGGTCACTTCCTGTGCTTGCCTTCCATCTGGCCATACATTCAGCTGCCATGGTGATGGCACCCCAGCACGCCCAGTATGTGGGTCATGTCTGTGAGTGTGAGTTTTGTAAAATGCTCACATTTCCATCCGAGTGAGAAATATTGACAGTCAGACAGAGTGTGTGTGTTTGTGTGTGTTTGTGTGTGTGTGTGTCTCAGCATTTGTGACAGTGAGCTTTTTGCTGATTATGACATGACAGAGAGAGAAACCAGGAGCAGACAAACGTGGACGTGGTGTTTTTCTGCCTGGCTAGAGAGCGGTGGCACACCATTTGTCTTTATCCATACCGTTGACAGGAGCAGCCTCCAGCTCCCCCTGTGTGACCACCGCCTCTGCCTGCTCCCTCTCTCTGCTCGTCTTTTTCCCCCCCTCCCTCCTCTGCCTCCTCCTCTTTCTTCTCTGATGCCTTTCAATTTCGGTGATTACTACAGTGAGTTTATATTGCGTGGGAAAAATGAGAGTGGCTGCAATCTGTCTTGCTCACACATAAATGCGCGTACACACTCTTGTATACAGACTATATTGGCTATATGCGGGGTGTGGATGGAGCTAACAATGCAGCAGGAGAGTAAATGTTTCTCTGTGATGAAATGCTTAATATGGTTACTGCCATTTTACACTGTCAGCACCAGCCAATAAAAAGCACGCACACACACAGACACACACACACACACACACACACACACACACACACACACACACACACACACACACACACACACACACACACACACACACATAGGAGAGCATGGAGATTGTGATTTTACCTCCTAAGACACATACATACACATGCCATTAGACCTTGCTTACTCCCTCCTCCCCCTCCCAGCCCACATGGCCTCTCCTGCTAATCTCAGTGCAGTGCTGTAGAGCATTAATGATTAATCTAAGTTCATTTCTGGTTCTGGGCTGAGATTTCTTAAACACTATGATTAGCTTAGCTTCCGTCTTTTCAGCCCTAATCTAGGAGGTGTTTGATCATCAAGAACTGCGCGTGCTCCCAGTGCTCCGGACATCTTCAGCATGGACGCATCCTAACAGGATTAGCCACCCGGCCGCCACGCACTCGCTGGATCTGAACAATACCAGTCATTTGTTTATGCCAGTCAAAGTCAAAGGCGGCGCACCATGCCTTGAACTCTCCTGCCTCCTGTCCACTCCAAGTGCGGGGCAGGCTTCACTAATTAGACTTTTGTTTGGATTAAATATTAATCCCTGTTCAGTAGTGAGGCAGCTCTCCCTGTCTCGTTGTATCTAGCAGGCCAGAAACACAGGGAAGGCCAGGGGGAGTGTAGATGAGAGATAAAAAAAAAAATCAGGCTAACAGCCTACTTCCTACCCCCCTGCACAACTTGCACAGCTCTGTAAGAGAAGATTATATTAAATCACCTTAATTATTTTCTTGTGGGATTCACAGTATGGAGCACATTCAGTGAATCCACTGTGGGAGCATTTATATGCATGGGTAGACAAAATGTGCAAGCAACACTAGTGTTAAGCGTGCACCGCTTACACAATCACACATGAAGTGCAAGACAGGGCAGAGACAAATTGCAGAAGACATACCGATCACAAAGAGACAAATACATAAATCTCTCATTATGTATCACCCTTCACGTAAAACAAATACACATGGAGCAACCTACCAAGACACATATTTGACTATGTACCGTAAAATCAAAGTGTGCGCGACACCTGTGTAAATACACAGTCGCAAAAGAACGGATTAATTATGCATGTATTCATTTATTCATGAACAGAAGTGAGTAGCGGGTCAGAGTGTTTACTTTAGCAGAGCCTTCCTGTCAGATGTCTCTCTGTTCAAGCAGAAATGTGGCAAGGTGAGCAGGTATTAGTGTCATCACGCAGGGAAGCTTCAAAGACGGGATTGAGTTTAGTACGTCGTGCTTTACTACGTTACATTTTTTCTAAACTCAAATGCATAATATTTGTTTTCCGCAATGCGGTGCACTTTCATATCCGAGCTGAATCATTTACATCAAGTGCCCTACTTTCTAAGCTGTGTCACTGCAGATGGGTGTATTGTGAAAATAGGTGTCTGTTAACCTTTGCCTCTGACTGGCTGGTATTAAGGGTCTTTGAGGCTTGTCGTGTTTAACATGGAATACTTTCTATCGTCTGCTGTCTGCGGCGGGCTAATCTGTAGGCGAGGTTCCATATGAACGGCCTTCAGTGCAGGGAGTCAGCGGAGTGTGACTGACAGCAGAGGGGAGAGCAGTGCAGAGTTAATCTCTCACGTGAACAGTGCCCTGCTGAGTGCCAGGGCTTTGGGTTGGGCTGACCAGTGCTGGCTGCATTTCAGGCAGTTGTACCATGGCACGTGGAGGTAGAGAACCAGGACACTGCCAAGGGCTAGTGTGGCATAGAGTGAGAAATATAGGCTAAAAGGTGCCAAGAGCAATGTGGGACAGCAGCCTAGTGGGGATTCTCTATGATCATGCACTGTAGTGCGGAGGGGAATTACAGGAGTTGTCTGCACTTCAGTGAGAAATGTACACATAGTATTTCACTGCAGGGCTGGAAACCAGCCACTGGTGAGTTGGACGTCAGGTGCATTTGTAAGCTGCGATCCAGCTCAGCCAGAGAACAGAGAATAAATCAGCTCTAGTACTTCCTGTGCTCTTCCTCCCTGTTGATAGAGAGTGTGAGATGCCTTCCTGGTTGAAACCAGACACTGACACAATAAATGCTGCATAAATGTCCTCCCAGCCTGATCATGAGGTCACGGCCCGACTGATGATCGTACATATTGATTGGCTGAAAAAGCATGACTCAGAGTTTGGGCTGTGTCTAACAGGCTGACTCGACTGGCACAGCGCTGGCTGGGAGGCTGGGAGGCCTCGTCTCTGCACTCGTAAACACACGGATGCAGCGAGCGTGCCAAACCTGCCGAGCCACCGCTCACTGCACAGGAGCACAATGAAAAGTTCAAACACAAAGACAGGATTTATCTGCAGCGTGGGCCGCTCCACACATTTGATTTCCGTGTGCATTACAGCTCTTCCAAGGCAGTGAGAAGTCACACCCAACAGAGCCTCACCTCCTACCTCAATTTAGCAGATCTGTCTTTGGAAACAAGCTGAGACAAAATTCCCTCCCACAGCAGAGACCGTCCCTTCTAGCTGCGGTCTCACCCCCCTTCCTCATGCAGCAGATGGGATTACCCCTCACAGCAGGCGGATCCAATCAACACACCAGCGCATCCTCTGATTAACACTCCTCTAGTTCATCATTAACTGGATTACTCTGTCTGTCTTTATGTCGCTCTCCCCTCTCTCTATGTATCTATCTATCATTCTGTCCATTCCATCCCAATCAAACTTTACTTTATGCGTTTGGCATGTGCCCAAGCGCGTGATAAAGGAGCAATTGATATACTAATCTAATCAAGGGAAAAATGTCCACGGCTTTATCAACATAAATTCAATTAATGACCACCACCACCAACCCCTCCCCACACTGCACCAGCATTCTTGTTTGGCTGCTTTGTGTGTGCACGTGTGCGCATGTGTGTCACAAGCTTACAGTCACAGGTGCTTCCCCAGAGCCCTGTATTTTTTTTTCAGGGAGTTACTCCTTATTGTGTCTCAGCCAAAAGCTATTATGGTTAGACAGTTTTCTCTCAGGAGGTCCATCTCTTGAATCAGCTGGAGTACATTCTGAGTCAAGCCAGGGGCCATAAAACATCCCCAGAATTTACAGATTGTTTTCTTTGCATTGTTTAACTTTATAGTGAAAGTGACAGGACATGTGGTGGAGAAGGGTATAGAGTTTGCTTCTGGCTTTTCTTCCAATTTGTACAATATTTTGATCAGTTCTATGTCCCCAGTACACTGGTCGAAGAAAAAAATGATGTTTTTAGTTCACAGCATCGCAGTGACAAGAATGTTTCCATGCACTAAAATGATCAGAGGCACTAAGAAGTCATTAAATATTGCACCATCTGCATTCCTGTATTCATTAGTGCTCCAAGAATAAACTTGCATATTGTATTCAACACATTCTTCAGTGAGAAGAAGAACCTGCAGGCTACATACCTCCTGGCTCACATTGCAACAGCAGATTCTTTCCTTTCTTTCGGTGTCTTACATGGCAGGTGTTGCTGCTTTATTTTCAAAAGCATCAGAAAGTTGGCTGCTGGAGTCATAGCTTGTCAGGAACAACTGCTCACTGCTGCTTTCAGATTAATAAAGCGGTAGGAAGATGAGAATAAAGACAATAAAGACAAGTCAGTCATATTGTGGGTGTTACACAGGTCAGCTGGAGGTACCCTCACTAACACAGGGTGTCTTTGTGAAATAAATAAGGCTTTGAATGCCTAGCCATTTGCGTGGTTGCAGCAGCATGTGAAAATATGCACCGAGACTTAGCCCATTCTCTGTATGCGACTGCCTGACCTGGAATTGTCACCTCACCGCCTGGGTAATTTGCACTGTATGCGGAGTGTGGCACAACACGATTGTCCATGGCAGTCAGGGAGCGGAGAGAGTATTTGGGTTAGGAAGGATAATCCACTCACCCCTAAAGAGGATTGGAGAATCTCATAGGCTTTGATGAGTCGTGAGCTGGTGTTTATTTCGCATCTCAAGAACAGGGCTGTTTGTGTCACAGCCAGGGCGCTCTTGCACGACCACCGTGTCATCGGCGGCATCACGGGTAATTGATACTGTGCTGGAGGGGGGGGGGGAGAGAGAAGGAGGGGAGCGCTGAGGATGTTTCGGTGTCTTTGCGCCCTTATCTCTCCACAGATCCCGAGGTTTAGAGAGATGATGTGATAACGGGGGCTGTGCTGACCGAGACACGAATACAGCAGTGCTAATGAGCATCCTCTAAGCTCTGTGTTTGTTAAGTAAAGGATAGCTTTGCAAAACCACTCCAAGTTCAGTCATTATACACCAATGTTGATGTTTGTTTACAAGGGGAAAGAAGAAAAAAAAAGGAGGGAAAGTGAATGTACGTCCCCCCTATGTGCTGCATCTCTCCGACTTGCATGCTTACCTTGGCTCTGAAGGCTCTATGACCACCCTGCTGAGTGAGACAAGGGGTTTCTGTCATGCTTCCCTGCCTTTAACTTCAAGACAGCACAGACTATGGCCTTAACACAAAAACTCAGATATTAAAAGCTCTAAGCAGCTGAGATATGGCTACGGTTTTAAGGCACCTCTTATCCCTCAGAGGAAGGAGATTTTAATTAACGAGAGACAAAGCCTTTAATAAACCAGCTGCACACTAAACAAAGACTGCGTGCCGCTGTCTCAGAGACTCTGTGTTGTGATAGCCTCTATGTTTCTGTAACTTATCATAAAGCACTACTTGTTTCAGTTGTTCCCTGTGATAGCTCCTAATGTATTTCTCTGTTTTTTATCCTCTTTATCTCAGCAAAGTATAAGTTGTTGAAATACACGCCTTGAGATCTTCCACAGTCACGTAGACAGTCCCTACTAAACTTTTGTGTAGTGTGCATTTAGTGGTAGCCTACTTAGACAGACACTTTGCTGGGTGGTCTGTAAAATGTATGTTACTGAATGAACCAGTGTTCAAGAGTATTTGCCCATCTCCACTGACTGACTGTGGTTTTTCCATTTTCCACTACCCATTTTTTTTTCTTCAAAGGAATGTCTTCAATTCCATGTAGTCAGATTGGACCAAAAGTTTTATACAAGAGCTGAAAGACGTGTGTGTGTGTATGTGTGTGTGTGTGTGTGTGTGTGTGTGTGTGTGTGTGTGTGTGTGTGTGTGTGTGTGTGTGTGTGTGTGTGTGTGTGTGTCTGAGTGAGATCTACTGAAGAGAAAAGCAAACTGTGCACCAGATGAGAAGGCTAGGCAGCTGGAAAACAAAGAATACCGAGATATAAATGTCTATATTTGACATGTGCAGTGATGTTTAAACAAGACATCAAAATCTAGTACATGGCTGGATAGGCTGTTTATAGTCAATGTTCAAAATTGTGGCCAGTTTGTTACAGGGATAGTCAGTGTAGTGTCTATGTTAATATGAAATGTTTCTGTAGTGAGTTGGTGGTTAAGCAATGTTTAAGAGTTTTAAAAAAAGGTTATAAATGCAGTTTTCCACTCATATCTTGGGATGTTTGATTTCAAAGATAACTTATTTATTTTTTATATTGATTTTTATGTTTCTATCTGCCACTGTTTGTAAATATTGGTCTAATCCATATAGGATTAGCATGCTAGGCTAACAGTTCTTCAGTTGTGTGACGTCATATCCATGCCGTGACTTCTTCTGCACAAAAACTGTAAACACACTTCTCACCTGCCCAGCAAAGTGATGTTAAACGGGTAACCATGGCTACACCTTATTTTCATACAGTCTATGGGCTGCGGGTTGGTGCTCATGACAGTGTCGGGCCCAATTCATTTTAAAAGTATAATGGCCAATAAGGAAACTCCAATATTGGGCCGGTCGACTAATGGCATCCCAACTCTCCCGGCAATTCGGGGAGTATCCCGGAAAATTGATAGCGGCTCCCTGACACTCGCAAATTATATACAATCTCCCAGAATCTGGAGCAAGCGAGCAAGAGTGCGCACTAGAGAGTGATTGTGTGTGTGTGTGTGTGTGTGTGTGTGTGTGTGTGTGTGTGTGTGTGTGTGTGTGTTTTTGTATGACTATCAATGCAGCGCGCGTGTGTGTGTGTTTCTGTATGACTATCAATGCAGCGCGTGTGAGAGCAAAGCGACCTGATTGCTCTGTGTTGCTGCTTAGTAGACCAATCGCACCCTCTCCCTCCCCCTCCCCCCCGGACCAAACCTCCCTAAAATGAGTTTTTGCAGGTTGGGATGTCTGTAATGGTGTAACTTCATCACTCAGTCAGTGAGTGATACACAAACATTTGGGGTTATAGAGCTGGTCCGTGGCCAAAAAAGAGGAATTAAAAGGAAGCAAATGTTCAGAGAATAGACTCCTTCAGTACTCCTACATGAAGCTTTGGTAGGGAGTGAATACACACATATATATAAGATGATATTATCACCAGCTGGGAGGAAATAAAGTTAATGAGGACACTGTTACACAGGAATGGTAACAGCAGTACTAAATTGTGCAAAGTAAAGACAATTAAAGCTGGAACCTGTTAAATCTTTAGTTAAGAGGTTGTTATAATACCTATCTGTATGTTGGAGTGTGGTTATATGGTCAGATGACAATATACGTGTGTAACTTAATCACTAGACAAAATTGTAGCATATTTTTACAGTGTAAATATTTGCTCTGTAAATCACTCGTCCGTTGTTGAAAATAACAATAAAAAACATTTAAAAACGGAGAAATGCATCTTAGTTTGTTGAACAAACCACCAGACAAACATTCAGATCGCTAATTAGTTGCTCTGCTGCAGCACATTAAACAGCAAAACAGCATAACATACCTGCAAATGTCACTGTGGTTCATTTAGATGCTGGTGTGGTCCTTACTCATCAATACCACTAACAACACGACAACACACTGTCTGCCTGCGGCTTGTAAGCTACAGCTTCAGTTTGTTTACTTTGCTGCTGACTGTCAATCAAACACAGACACCGACAGCCCTGCAGCGACTGAGACAAAAGGAGCTTTTTTAAATCTTTTTTTATCACTTCTTTAATAATAATAAAAATCATTAATAATAATGTTATTTAAAAAAAACATTGTCATAGTTTTGATTAGAGAAAGACTGACTTAATGTGATTTCAGCTGCACTTTCAAAAACACCATGCTAGATACCCTGTTCATTTCACTGGAGGAAAAACATGAGACAATGCACATTAACCACAGATTAGTAACTGACATATTTGTATTTACATACAGGCACACATTTGTTTAGGGAGCTACTATTCTTTCAAACTAATGCTTTTGGTGCCACAATGTGAGTTCCAGTAGTATTTTCAAGCTGCATGCTGCTTTAATTCTTCTAATTGATAGTGAGTGACACGAGAAAAAGCTTCTGCCCCCTCAAGACTGCAGCACTGCCCTCTCCTCTGCTGCTGATTGAAATATTGCCCTATTCAACCACTTCACTCAGTTAAGTGCTATGTTGCTGCATGGACATGCTTGATAGCATTCAATTTACTAACTGAATGAACAAGAATAACTCACAGCGGTACTGCCCACGCACAGGTACAGATACACATGCAGAGACGCATGGACTGTATCGCAGTGTTATGTCACAGAACACAGGTTCAATACGGATCAATAGGTGCTTCAGCTTCGTGTAATGCTGTAGCTAACTGAGACACTGACTCCAGGCTACAAGTGAGATATAGAACCCATTTTAAGATGAAATGATTTTCTCTGGGAAATGTGGACAGAGTGCATGACCCACTCAGACAGCCCTCTTATTGAGACAAAATGCTGCTTCCAGTGATGTGGTGCCCCAAGGGAGGCGATGGCCTCCCTAGGATCAAATAGCTCACCAGCATGTAATCTTTGTTTCTTTTGAGGCTCTGCAATGATAGCCACCATTTTACCTTGCTTTTACCCCCTCCCATTTAACTCGACTTGCTCAGCCCATCTAAAAGCACAGGAGAACGATGCCGCTCCTCTTGTTTTTCTGAGCTACTGTTGAAGCGGAGCCTGGGTTTGATCCAGCTCATTAAAACCCAGTTAATGTTTGTGCTGATGGCTCCGCAGAGACAGCCGGAGAGACAAGCCAGTGTTATTCCTGTCTCTGATGAAGTGTCAGCTCAAAGCCTTTATGGCTTACAGATGGAGGAAAATTCTCCAACAATACAATACCATACTCTGTAGGAATATCTTTTATTCACACACAAACATTCCCAGTTTAATAATGACAGTGTGAAAAGCTGTTTAGGGCATGCAGCATAATATGTGCACAATTGTGTATTTGTGTATGTGTGTGCGCGCGCGAGAGAGAGAGGGAGAGACAGTGTCAATGTGTTGTGGTTGCGGTGTTGTTGACAGAGAGTAGACATCTGGAACTTAGGAATTAGATTTGTTTTTGAGAAAAGACATTCAGCCAATCTCTTTTTATATATTCAAATGTTGTGTCAGTTACCCACCCTCTCTCTTCTGTAACGGCTGTTTTCTTACATTTGTATTCAATCATCTGTCAGAGATGCTCACACTCACTGCCACAGAGAAAAAACCTATCCTACATGTGATTACAGATCCTGTCACAAAGAAGGTGTGCAAGCGGCAGAAAAGGGGAGAGATTATTTTTTCCCCTATGACATTTCTGGTACATCCTTCCGAGAGGTGCTGTGTGAATTTTAAGTGAGAGCGCCTGAAAATATGTTCAGCCACAATATTTGTTGTTGCAGCCTATTGTGTATGTGGTATTGGGGAGAGTTTCTGTTTGAGTGTTAAGGTCAGATAAGCTGTCTTTGTGTGAAGCGATCCCAAAGCAGAAGATAGAGGTCAGTGTGCAGAATGCCGCAGGGCAGGAGGAGATGCTAAAATCTGCTCACATTATTCTTGAGATTTCTGACCTTTGCATTAGATGTTAACATGAATTTGTTGACTTCCACTCTACGGTGATAATGATGCTGTTTATTGCTGACTGCTTCACAATGTGGTTTATCACAAAATTGTATTTGTTTAAGACTTTAAGAGCATGCTATGTCAGATCATCAATCCCATCATTTCATCATCATATTCAGTGTTAATTGCACCATAACTGACTGTGTACTGAGTTTGAGACTTACCTTTTGACCCTTGTTTTTCATATGTGCAGGTGTAAAGGAGCCTCTCACTATGGGCTCTCAGCAGACAGGAAGCGACGTTCACAGGAGGGTGAATGCACCGACAGCACATCAGAACTCACCATCGCCACGTTACCCAATGATGGCCCCACCTCGGCCGCCGTGGCCCTCCTGTCAGATGAACCCGGTCTGGTCAACCCTGCTTTCGACCCCAGCATGGAGGACAACAGCCAGTCAGGCAGCACGACCAGCTTGGCTGCTCGCAGCAGCGGCAAGAAGAGTGAGTGTGAGTGGGCGAACGGATGTTTGTGTTTGTGTGTGGTCATGTTCAATCCTGCATGACGTTACCCTGAAGTTATCTGAGAGAGGGAGAGAGAGAGCTAGCGGGAGTATGCGTTTTCTAGAATGACAGACGGAAAATCAATAGAGTAGAAAGCTTTCTAGTCAAAGTTACACAGTCTCCCAGTCAAAACCAGATGCCCGTGATCTGTGTTCAAACATACATTTACACCTGCAGAATTACAATGTAAAATTCAGGCGCTCGTTCAACCTCGAATATAGTCTTTGTTCTCCCTAATGGTCACTGATAGAAATCCTATTAGCCAATTACCTCCTCTGACTTCTTTTTTCACCAATCCATAAAATCTCTCTTGGTGGAAAACAGTAGAGAGTTAGATGAGAAAGTCACTGAGAAGGCAGGTACATAATGCAGTCAAGGAGAAATGGAAGGAGACGTAGGTTAAATATAGCCAAACGGATTGTGCGTTAATGCCCAATGACATGATCACCTCTCTTCCTCTATTTTTCCCATCTGTGAAACAACAAAGCAGTCATGAGTGTTCCTCTCTGTCCCTCCATTCTCTACTGGAGGTGCCCCCACTGCCTGTATGCTCACAGGCAATGGGAACACCAAATGACGCTGCACCAGCACTTTAGGCCTGGCCGACTGAGCGCCCACCACCACCACCACCACCAGCGTCACTAATGCTGAACAAGCTGTCAGCTCCAGAAGCGGTCGGCGCTTTTAAAGAATAATGTGGCTGTCAGGAGCCCTTGCATCTCCCCAGCCCCGCAGAGGGAGGGAGGGGCGCTGCAGAGGCTTGCTGCCCTGTGCTCGGTGCAGCCAGGCTAGGGATGCTGCCTTTTCACTGCAAGCTCCTGTAGCTCCTGTCTGTCATTTTCTAAGAAAAGCCAAGTACCAGACAAGAGTCTCTGTGGGAGGGTGTGAACCCTTCTCTTATGGACATGGTCACTAAAGTCCACTGTGTGTTACATCACTGCTGAAGTTATGCAACCATGTAACTTTAGTCAGCACAGATTGAGTTTATTAATTGAAAGGACACCGGTTGAAAGCCTCAATCCATTAAAAAAAGATGCATTATTTGGGAGGCAAAAACAACACAGCATTGTAATGAGACCACTGCAAAGTATTGTTTAAGGCAAGGCAAGTTTATTTGTATAGCACATTTGAACCATAAGGCAATTCATAGTGCTTTACAAAAAAACACAAAAAGCATCAAGACAGAATGTACGGTAACAGCAACACAAAGCAATATAAAAGTCATTTAAATACAATTAAAAATGGGCTAAATACAATAAGACAGATAAAACAGGAGAATAAATGTTTCAGTGCAGTGTTGAAATATTAATCAAAAACCTCATGTTTGAGTTTATATTCAGTATTGCTCACAATAAATTGTGTGTAACCATGATGATACAACATACATATTGAATGTGTTTCCTTCCTCATAAAACATTTGCAAATCTTTTAAAATCTTTTAACCCTGCATTGTTTACATCCACCTTTACTAGGAGTGCACTCTCCCTAAACACTGGATAGTACTGCAGGCTCAGTTTTAGGTACCACAGCAATTTCTGGCTTGTGTTATCTTACATAAAGTGATTTGCACACAAGGAAGCATACAGACTTTAAATTAGGGAAACAGAGAGCACTGGTATCTGACTCTTGATAAGCATGGCACCAGCGGTAGTAATGTGTAACATGTTGTGCAAGTGGGCGATGTAAAACAGGGACCCTCTCTTAAAATGCTGCTCTACAGCACTACTAGTGGTCAAAAACTCTGCTGGCTACCTTAAATGCAGTGAAACTTCACCCAGCAACATACTGCAATGGCCAGTTAAATTCTTCTTCAACAGCGCAATTCTAATTTACCTTACTATAATTGAATTTAGACAGAGGGGAAACTGATTGCTGAAAACTTTCTAGAGCAGTAAAATTCTGTCATCATAGTGTTATAAACTACAGTACAGTGCACCTTTTTAGCATCTAATAAGCCCAAAAACTCCTTGAACTTCCTTGATCATATTTTATCTTCTCACTAGTACCAACACAGATCTATTTGTGTTTTAATGCACCTCTATTTTCAGTCTAAATATCCATTAAACCATGAGGAAGCTGTTTGATTGGCTATGAGGAGGCAGATTCAGGCATGTCTGGGCATGTTGAGGGTGAGCTCATCTATAAAGTGCCTCTCTTTCTCCTCTGTCCCCTTTGCAGTCAGAAATTTTGACCGTTCTTCAGTGAGGAGCCGCTCTTTCAGGAGACTGAACCGGGCGTTCAGTGTCCTGCGGAGGACCAAGAGTGGCAACGCAGTGAGCAATGAAACATCTGAAGAGAGAGACAATGCCAGGAATTCCAATGTGCCACAGGAAGGTATGTATCAGGGCTTGTATATCAATCTCTTGTGTCTATGTCTATACTTGTGTGTGCATTGTGTCTTGATTGCATAATGCCACTGCTGTGTTGGAACTTTTCATGATTCCCTGAAGAGGATTCTAGGGAGAGTGCTCTGTGTGTACATGTGTGTCTCCGTGTCGGTGTAGTTGTGATGTTTCCTCAGCTGTATGAGGAGGGTGACACGGCTGGGAGCCTGTTGTAACAGTAGCATATGTTTCTTTAATAATTTAGCTGCAGATTGCATAAGTCCACTGATGCATCACTAGAGACAGAACAGGAGGGAGAGTGGTAGCCTGAGGCACTTTGGCCAGGGAGAGGATGCAGGAGGTCACAGAAGAAGAACCAGATGACGTCTTCTCTCCCTTCTCCACCTCCTGTTCTTCCACTTTTTTTATCTCAACCCCCTCCTCCCAGTCCTCTCATTCTTCATCCCCCCCTCCTCCTCTTGAACTCCCTCCAACACAGTCAGGGTCAACAGGTTTGCACCAACTTGATGGAGCAGTCCCCAGAGAGAGCTGTGTTCTCGACATAACATCCATAAGATGTTACGTAGTAAAGAAAATGTGCTCCAGTGATATTTAACGTTATATCTGCAGCCTGAGCGCAGCACAGGGAATGTAGTCAACTATAAAAGTGGATAATGTTGAAGTATAACTGCAGCATGATGGGAAGAGGAGAAGGAATGTGGCATTGTGTAAGAATGAAGGATGACGAATGATCGGGGACTAGATTATTCTCTGAGGCCATCACTGTGGAGGCTGAGAGAATAGATTAAATATTCATTGCCTGCCGCTGGAGAGACAAAGATAGACGGAGAGGATGGAGAGTGGAGTAGGGATGGATCCATACAGAGCAAATGGAGAGAAGACTGAATACAGGGGAGAAAAAAAAGAGATAAGAAAACAAATAAAGGGACGGTAATGTCCCCATGGACGGAGGAGTGGGAGAAAAAAAGAAATGACGAGATGAAGAAGGACAGAGGTTGAAAGAGTGTGTGATGGAGAAAAGCAATGGTTACGTAATAGTTGCAGGTCTCTGTGTTAATGTTCTCTCCACCCTTGAAGCAATCTGCTGCGATAAAGACAAAATATTGACTTTGGAATGGAGAAAGTGCAGCGTGAGTAGAACGAAAGACTGAGGCAATGGAGCTAGAAACACAGGAAGACAGTGCACTGAGGAATGAGGAAAGGTGGATAAGAGACATTTTTCATAACCAAAGAAAAAGAAATGAAGTAAGGAATACATCTTCTCTGTCATTTATTGGCTACGGCTGTTGGCCAAAATAGTCACAAAATATCCCCACCCACATCCACATGGTCCAGTCCAGGATGTGTCATCCTGCTGCTAAAATGAGTTCATCCATGGATGAATGAAGAGAGCTGGATACAGTGTTGGAGGCGGGGCCACATTCATTCCTATGAAAGTTGCTCAATGAAGCCAAAAGTCACTTCCCACTGTAAAGAAATTACCTGGATAAAAACATGCTGAGCATGCTCAATAATCACATGCTCACTAGAGCCATCTGGCTCACTTTACATGGATAAAACAGTTCAATCCTGTAACTCTTCTAGAGTTGAAATGTGATTGGACCGAATGGAACAAATTCTGATAGTGAAGTCATTTTGCGGGGGTTGTGATGCTCAAAACAATCCATCTGCTGATTTGCAGACATCACTTTTACAATGTTAGTCTATGGGGGAAAGTCATTTTGTGCCATTGTGCAACGAGTGATGTTGTAATAACACAGTTTGGCTGCTGTGTCAAATTTGCTTCAAAGCTTCTCCTGTGTCCAGTTCTTTTTATACATCCATAATTTACAGCTGGGTATTAGGGATGGGTGTCATTAAGATTTTATTGATATCAATCCCAATACTGCTTATTGATACTGATACTATTGATATTCTACTCTCTAATTTGGTGCAAACTGGAATTCTACCTACTCTTCAACCAATTGATTAGTTGATGGGGAAAAAAGCGGCGTGCACGTAATATATATAAGTCCAGTTAGCCCTCTGGGTTAACGCATACTACTACTTTTTTGCCAACACTATATCGATATTGATGAATATATCGATATCAAACAAAAGCCAGAGACAATATCATATTAATATCCTGTGAGCTGTAAATTCACTACTTGCAAAGTCTGACAATCTTGGGCAAGACCTCTCTACCTCTGGGTTGCTCTCCTGCTCCTGCTCCTGCTCCCATCTCAGACTCGCTCCTCAGCCTGCTGCAAGCTGCACAGTGCTTTATTCTTCTTTCCATTTTATGGCAACCAGGGTTAGGGTGCATTGCTGCCACCTACATCAGCTATGTTACAATGAATTAATGTTGCATAAATACCGATGCCAGCAGTGTTGGTCCAAGAGCTTATCAATCAACCCCTACTACTTATCCTTACTGGACATGAAGGTAGTGAAGCTTGCACAATAGAATGGGATAAAACCAGCAAATAAAATCATTTCTCTGAGAAATATTAACTTACAATCAGGGTTTTTTGGATACATTATTTTGCCAAGTAAAGTCCTGCATTTGTTGCTGTGGCAGGATACTATATGTTGGTTGGGTTGAAGTGGAAAACAAAAATCTGCTACCAATCCCAATTGAATTTTCAACATATTTTCTTGACAGATAAGGATAAAGGATTTTACCATGGGCAGATTAATTTGACTAATTTCAAAGAAGACAACAATTTATGAATCAGTGTTTGAAAAATGTCTTTGTTTGTATTCATATTTTCACAGCGCAGTGGTTGGAAGATACACAAGTGTATGTGTATTATAACTCCACTTGTATCCCCACCCATGTAATAACATTGTGGAAATTTGAAATTGAGGGTTTTCCCAAGCATACTTGGTACAGATGTATGTGACTAATGATACAAACATCGAGCAGTATAATCAGCCAAGTAAATTTTCCCTCTTGGCTTGTACAAGTTTGTTTAAGTAACCTGAGGGAGTAGAGACAGCTGGTTCCACTGCTGAACTTCTCCACCACGCTCTACCACTCGTTCTCCCTCGATGTGTCTTTCTTTCCCTGCACAACACTCTCTCGCATTTCCCCCTCCTCGTTCCCTTCTCCTACTTCCTCTCCTGTTTTATTTGGCTGTTTCTCAAAATGGGCTTTTTTTTCTTGCCAAAACTCAGCCTTTTTCCTCTCACTACTTCTCCCATAGTGCTGGCTCTTCCGCAGCTCCATCACTTGATCCCTGATGGTGAACTTACCAGTATTAAGATCACACGGGTGGATCCCTCAGAGCCGCTGGCCATCAGCATTGTCGGCGGCAACGAAACCCCCCTGGTTCGCATCCTCATCCAGGATATCTACAGAGAAGGTGTCATTGCTCGCGATGGACGCTTGCTGCCTGGGGACATGATCCTGAAGGTATATAACAGTAACGGTTACAGTACTATCACATATCAGAAAGCAGTGATCTGAGTGATAACTTCCTCTTTTTCCCTCTCAGGTAAACGGCATTGACATCAGCAACGTGCCCCACTGCTACGCCATGGCAACCCTCAAACAGCCCTGCCAACTCCTCCGGCTAACCGTCCTCAGAGAGCAGCGCCACCGCTACCGCTCACATTCGCACAGCCACCCACACGGCCACGGGCACGGCCACGATGTCGCCGGGGGCCACCTGTCTCACGGCCTACCTCACCACCCCTTGAGGGATGACAGCATCCACGTGGTCCTGAATAAAAGCACTCCAGAAGAGCAACTGGGAAT
The DNA here is from genome assembly GCF_963691925.1 of Scomber scombrus. Lineage (NCBI taxonomy): Eukaryota > Metazoa > Chordata > Actinopteri > Scombriformes > Scombridae > Scomber > Scomber scombrus. Next base: position 8,836,764 of record NC_084977.1, on the reverse strand, counting down.
TAAGCTAGTGAGGCGGCCGGAGGAGCATGGAGTCTACATCTTTCACCTGCTGGAGGGAGGCCTGGCAGCACGTGATGGACAGTTGTGCGTCGGTGACCGCGTGCTGGCCATCAACGGGCACGATCTACGCTATGGAGCGCCAGAACATGCTGCTCTGCTTATCCAGGTCAGCCAGCGAGGGTTGTGGGGAAAGTCTTGTGGTCATTTAACTAAATGAGATAGCAGGTCATTTATAAAAAGTTGTTATAGCCCATAAACAACTGTGTTCTGTTCTTATGCCAGGTCCCTGAGGTATTAAAGATAATTGTAGTGATTCAGACTAATTGTTTTGCTGTGCTGTTGTGTCTGTGTTCACTGCAGTTAATAATATTTAATTGTGGTGATTCCCTGATGGACTGGGCCATGAGGCTGCCTCTAGTTCCTGGTTGATGCTAGTCTATGTGCTGTGTTTGTGGTTAATCGTGGTTAATTGCAGTGTATTTGCGGCTGACTGTGCAGGGTCTCTGGGCCTGGTGTTCCTGTCTGTGCAATCTGAATGGCTCTTCTGGGTCTCTGTGGAGCCAAGATGGCCTCTCGGAGCAGGCACTTTCTGGCAGAGATTAAGAACTGGCAGGGAAAAAATTAAATTAGTCCAATTAAGGCAATAATGGGCTGGACCGGCTAATTCAGGAGTCAGCTCTGTGCTACAGGGACCAGGGGAAATCTCAGAGGAATGACAGAGCGGGGGGGGGGGAGCAGCCAGTTAGTCTGTGTGTCTGCTCGACCACTTGCATGCAAATGTGTGAATGGACTGGCAGATCAGTCGCAGGAGTTTAAGTCGCAGAGAGAGGAGAATCCCAAAATGTTACTACTGGGTGGCGATGAACTTACAGGAAGAAAATCATGGTTTCCTTCATATGTCTCTCAAAGGGTCAGTTCACACAAATGCTAGACTCTGGATAGATGGATCAATAAAATCTTATATTCATAACACTTAAAATGACATTAAAGAAATATAATAAGTAAAGTTACTTTTGGATGCTTTGAGAAAGACAAATTAAATTCCATTATATAATTTGGGCGAACTATCCCTTTAATAACAATTATTTTATAGCCAGTAACATGTCTATTGCTTTTTTATGTGAAATCTTCTTTTCTTTTTTTCTGCTCTCTAGGCAAGCGAAGAGCGTGTCCACTTCATAGTATCACGTCAGATCTGCCTGCCTACCCCAGACATCTTACAAGAGGATCCGTGGGCTATGGATGGTCCCCCACCATATTCCCCCGTGGATATAGAGCAAACACTACTGGTGAGCAGCACACATAGACACACACAGGAGACAAGTACAGCACCAATACACTGAGAGGAAGCTTTGTACCTCCGTCTCCCCTTCCCATGAGAAATATTTCCTTTCAGGTGCAAATGATCTACGGAGGTATTATACTTCCTTCAAAGCCAAGCAGGTCATTCAAACAGTACAGTGGGCAGCATCTATGATGTCAGCCATCTTTGTTTTTCATCACACAAAAAAAACATCCTCTCACTCCACAGGATTTAGAATCCTCCCCCAGAAGATTTTCCCAAGCTCCTTACTGAAACTGGAGATAACTCTAATAATGATCAGTGTGACAGGTCTACCTTGTATATATGATCTGCTCTTCGTGATGGTGTACATATTCATATACACAATACACCACACAATAATGTACAGCACAAAACCACAGCGCATTGTTTGTAGAGAGCAGTGTCAGTGTCGTGCCCCGGGGTCAGTCACGTGACCACGAGCGATTTCCTCCTGCGAGCGCAGCAGAAATGTGTGAATGCAGCACATTAGCGACGCAACACAAGCTACATCCCATCAACCTCAATGTGTCTGTGTGTTATTCATTACTAGTCTACTCTCCCTCGCTGTCTCCCATCTGACTCACAAGTACACTGGCCATAAATAAAACCTCATTCAGTTCATCCCACACACACACACACACACACACACCGCCTCGCTCACCAAACCAAGTAGAATGTCATACGTCTTTGAATAAATCCATTTCTCTGTGTTGAACATGAACACAAAATGAAGAGGCACTTGAGCCTAACGTGCTACCCTAATAACCACCATATATTACACATTAACACTTATGCTAATGAGGTCCTTCATTAATTAACAACTATGTCTATGTCATTGGACTCTTATGCTCCTATAGCACAGTATGGGAGGTATTCATTTGGATCTTCCTATCATTAAGGAGCTATCACAGGTCACAGAGAAAACAGCCCTTATTAATATGCAAATGAGCCCCTCCAGAATCTAATTAGTCTATATAAGGTGCCTTTGATGTAACAATTACATTTTTATCATGTTTGGCCTTAAGTTATTGTGTTAATAAGAATCAATTGTGACTTGCATGTCTTTGTGTCCACAAAGTGGTAGCAAAATGGGGCATAAAAACAGTTGGGGTGAAAAGCACCACTGCTGTTCTCAAAAAATACATTTTATTTTCATTCAACAATAGTTTACACTCCACTGTAACTATTTTCTATCTGTCTTGTATTTTCTGTGAAGGACTCTTGTCAGAAACCTGCATGCTATGAGAAAACAGTTACTCTGACCAAGGAGCCCTACGACTCTCTGGGTATGACGGTTGCAGGCGGCATGTCCAGCCGAGGGTGGGACCTCCCTATTTATGTCACAAACGTGGACCCCGACGGAGTGGTGGGACAGGAGGGCTCCATCCGAAAAGGTAAATCTCTTTCTATTACCGCTTTATAATTATCAGAATATTATTTATATTTCTATATTACAAGGAATGCAATTCTTTGTGCTTTAGTGCAAATAATTACTCATTTAGTTTGGATGGAGTATTTGTTTTGTCTGGTTGTCGTCTACTGTTGCGCAAAGCAACGGAACTCTCTTTATAGAAGGCGGACTGTCATGGATTTGGCTTTGGCGATGAATACTTTGTATATAACAAACAGGGTGATTGATGAACACTTGTTTCATTACGGAGGTTATTCATCCAGCAGAAAACTCAGTAGTGCTGCTGTGGTTCACTGCTCCACAAATTGGCTTAAACAACGATACAAACACAAACATTTGCATAGCTACACTCAGGACTTATTGTGTTCCAGAAGAGAATCTGTGGAGTACTTAATTATTTCATTTTATGAAATCAGTCAACTCTGAAATAGAGCAAAACATGAAGCAGCACACAAATAACTGATGTCATAGCAACAGTCTTGATATCCTATAATGCGGCTGAAAGATGAGAGGCCCAACTGCTGATTCCAGCATATCCATCTTAAAGCATAACTATATTAAGCTTGTCATTAGACTCAATCCCTCCCTGCCTGGGGCTATTTATGAGAGGAATGAGAGAACTGCTGTGATGGAGCACAACAGTAGAATACAGTAAAGACTTCATAAAACAGCAAGCAATTGAGTCTGTTTGTCCTGTGCATGGTTCAAGGTGCACATTACTGTATTCATATGGGACTGAGCAGCAGCAGCTGTCTCTGTTTGTGTGCTTATGAAACATGTTTGTGTATTGTAATAGCCTATTCATTTGCATTTGCATATCCTTCCAGGGTAAATGCGTCCTTTGAGTTGCTTGCTAGCAAGCTGGACTGTGCCGTCTGTTTTTCTTTGCACCACTTTCATCACTGGGAGGCTTTTTAAAGCACAGGTGGCGCTTGGTTTCCTTCCCTTTGTGTTCTAGCAGGGAGGCTGCTGAATATTAAATAGACATATGATGAGTCCCTGTCGTGTGAGGTCTTTTGAAAAGCTATTATCAGGGCAGCAACCCTGGGCAGAGGATGAGCTGTGCTGTCCACTTCCTCCCCTGCAGGTGACATCTTGCTAAACGTGAACGGGGTGGATTTGACGGGGGTGACACGAGGCGAAGCTGTGGCCAACCTGAAGAACACCTCCTCTCCCGTTGTGCTCAAGGTCTTGGAGATGCGTCCTCCCGATGAAAGCCTGCAAGAGTGTCCATTGCCACCCTGTCTCACACCCTCACCAACAGATAGCACCAAGAGCCCACTGCCCAATGATGATTACTCCCCACTGTGGGTGTCATGGCTGCAGCTTCCCAGGTGAGCAACCTGGTGTCCCTGTATCCACTCAGTATATATTTTCTCTTTTCTGAGCCCAGTATAATTTACAGACCGTCCTACCGTCATACCCGGTCCCTTTGACCCTGTGCCAGATGGTGCCAGCTGAAATTTTGACAGAGCCAGCTGGGAAGAAAATCCCCATTATACTTTCAAAACTAACTTTTTAGCTGAAATATTCACCACTGTTCTATCAGTAGAGCTTCTGAGGATTGAAAACTTTGTCTCTGGGATTGCAGTATAAGAATTTATCTTACTACAACGTGTTGTCAGGAAGACAGCAGTGCGCTGACAGCAGTAAAAAAAACTGCTTCTCCTGCTTTTATAAAATAAAGTTAAATAAAAATGTGTTTCTGCTCAAACACTGAATTGATTTGGAGGCGAAACAAGTACTGAGTCACCGTGGGAATGTAGACTAGGCCAGTGATGCAACTAAAAGGATTTGAATATAATTTTCACTCAGTCCTGGGCTATCTGTATGAGACTGATATAGAAGTCCCACTAGTCTCATTGCTTCACATCTCTTGGGAAAGTCACACCTTCATTCCAAGGCCTTTGTCTTATGATCGGGGCTGGTTTCAGCAATATAGTGTAGCTACTGCGCATACATTCGGTACTATACGGTGGATATACTGCACAGTATATATAATGTAAAGATGCAGTTGAGAGATTAGTAAATTTAATCTCCTTCTTGGCTCATGCAGGCATCTCTACTGCTGCAAAGACATTGTTCTGCGGCGGAGCACTTCGGGGAGCCTGGGCTTCAGTATCGTAGGAGGTCAGGAGGAGGTCAACTGCAATCAATCCTTTTTTATCCGCTCCATCGTGGAGGGGACGCCAGCCTACAATGACGGCAGGATAAGGTATTCAGCCTATACATATCGCCTATTATCTTTGGTTACATCCACCAAATAATTTCTTGGTACTGTGGTAGTCTTTGGTTTGCTGTCAATACATGTTTTAAAAAAAATCTCTTTCTCTCTGTCTGTGTAGGTGTGGGGACATCTTGCTCGAAGTGAATGGGAACAGTACATGGGGAATGACCCACACAGCATTGGTGCGTCTTCTGAAAGAGCTTCGAGGAAGAATCACCCTGACCATCGTCTCCTGGCCGGGCAGCCTGCTGTAGCAGTGCTCCAAGCCATCAAGCGCTGCTACAGTGGCACTGACCAAGGAATGTGGAAGGCAGAACTTTTGACTGGCTGACCACCCTAAGCTTGCTGTGTGGGAGAAGCTTAGAATAGTGCTATAGCTGTATGGATATCTAACTTCTGATGGACAGCTGAGACTTTACCAGAAGTTTGGAGAGGGACAAACATAAGACTGGATTGTTACCAGAGTTCAACTTGCCCCTCCAAGAACGCTGGAGTGGGAGGATCCAGGCCTGAGCCACTTCTAACTAGGATGTTGGGCGTTATCTGTTAAGAGGACACTGTCATTCTCTGGCACAGCATCCAGTGAGTGGGGTGGGGGGATCGAGAGAAGACACAACACGTTGCCAATTCCAGTAGTTATATATTAGGGTATGCATTAAGTTGGACTCACATTTCTTTACTGTAAATGTTGGGTGTCTAAAAAAGTACTGATTCAAGCACTTGTAATACGTTTCTTTTGTTTGTTTGTGGTATGGCCTTATAGGCTCCATTCTGTTTGTACTGACAGTGGTTGTCATCTTCATCTGTGACCAGAGGACACATTGCCAAGTAGTAGTCTGTGTTGAGGTTTGGTTTTTTTGTTTTTTTATTTGATTTTATTTCAGAAGCTATGGCTAAATTATCAAACCACTGGCAAGGAAAAAAATATATTAAAAAAAATAAAGGATCAATGTGTTCATAACATGTTAAAAAAACAATATTTAATTAGGTGACATTGTGGAGGCCTTACTAATTTTCTTACTTTTAAGAAAAAAACTGACTTGGTTTCTGTGTAGCAGTAGATGGTCTGGGGCCTATCTACTGCGGTTCTGTCTGTCACGCTTCGGCCTGTGTAGTATATCTGATGGTACATTTGGTTAAATAATCAATAAAGTCGTTTGAAAAAGAAAGTTGTGTGAGAAAACTTACTGCAAAACAACAGAAACAACACTAAAAGCTGATGCAACATAAACACATTGTATAGATTGCGTACATATTTTTCTAGTTTCTCTAATAAAATTGAATTCCGATTTTTCTGATATGACATTCAATACTGTAAGAGGCCACAGAGCACTTCCTCAGACTGGGAGACTGAATGTCAGATTTTAATTTCCTCTTAGTCAGCGGAGGACGTCTCATTAGACGCCTTGTCTTTCTTACTTCTCTTGGCTTTTTTGTGTTTGTGTCTACTCTGACTGTCCCCGTCCTCACCATCATCCTTCCTACTCTTGCTGCTGCTGCTGTTGCTGCTGAACATAAATGACAAACAATAACATTTCAATTGTTGTCTTTCTTCTTTTCTTGACGAGTATGGGAGTGTGTGTATGTGTGTGTCTGTTACACCTGCATGATGATTTTTTCCTTCCCTCGCTTGACTCTCTATGCCTCTTCTCTCTGTGCCGTCCTTCTTTTTCTCCACTGAATCTCTCCAGAATGTGGCGTTTGTGCCCTCGCTCCGCAGTGTCCCTGTGCCTCATTCTCTCCTCCCTGCTGAAAAATACCATACAAGCATGCAATGTATTTTTTCCATTTGCTATTGATGAAAATAGAGACTTTTTTCATTGGGAAATAATACAAAGGGAAAAGAAGTCATGGCCTGAAGGAATGAGATTGCTGGCCTTTTCTCAACTTCTCCACTGGGAGAGAGATAAGACAGAACTCAAGGGACCAAGACCTTAACCACAGTGGCTGCTGTTTGCCTGGCTGAGCTTTTGTATCCTCCCCCCTGGACTAGACTTTCAGTAACAAAGAAGCCAACACTAGTGTCAAAACATGCCCTTTCCATTACAGCCAAACAGCCATGCTGCAGTATCCACTAAGCTAAGAGAAAAATCCATTATTAACCTGTGGTCCTGTGAGACCACAAGATTTATTCATCACACCTCTTCTCCCCTCAAATAACCTCTGAAAACATGCATGCAAATTTATATTCATGCAAAGGAGCAATGGGACAGTTGAGAGAACGTACTGTTTTCACTGGGAAACATACAACTTTCACAACAGAGGGGGCTCATCACTGAAACCAAATAGTGTAATGTTGGTTGGAATGAACACCTTCAAACTCCCAGGATTATGATCATTTTCCAACTTTTTAATGTACAGTTTTAATATAGTTTCGCCATCAAGGCAATATTTATATTAACTACATTTGTGTTACATTTTCAAACCTAACAAAATGTTATAATTTAGCTAGGACTTGTGGCGTTCAATTGTTTGATGGCTGTGTGTAAAAAGTTAGCCCCCTAATGGTTGGCTAAACCCCCTAAATTCAACAAGTTACTAAAACTAAAATCGACCTAAACTAGTTGGATGATGGAAGGGGGAAAGGACGAGGGCTGCTCTGAGTCACAAAGAAGAGGTTAAAAGGGAGATGTGGATAGATAAGGTGACTGTACAGAAAATACCAACATAGAATGAACTACCATACAAGTGTTGAAAGACTACAAGAGCTCAGAAGTGATGTTACAAAACAACTGTCTGATTTTCAATATAACTTCCAGACAGACATTAAGAAACAACTAAATGAGTTGTGGGCTGACAATAAGATCGGTGAGACAACATAAAAAATTGACCTCACAACCAAAAGGCTAGAAGAAGCCGATCAATGTATTGGCGATATAGACACCTAGGCCACAGGTGCAAATGATGCTCGGTTAGACTTTGTAAAGAAGTTTCAGATCCAGACAGATATAAAGAAAGAAAATAAATGTAGTTGTCCAGCATATGACTCAAATTTGAAACCAGCATCCCAAGTTTCTAAGATATATACACTGGATGAGGCACTGTGTCACATAATATTCTTATTTAGTGAAGGAATTAGTAGACTTCCAGTCTATGTCAGAAAAATATGGTTTAGAGAGACAAGATTTTTATAAATACTTGCAAATGTGGCACTATTATGTAAGAGACTGGGCAAGGACTAAACCCCTGATGTTGCACAAATGTTTATTAAAGCACACAACTTTGAACCCACCAGACATATTACTGGGAACCTGTATCAAAGTATATGATTGATGAGGAACAACTCAACAGACTACACAAAGCAGAAGTGTGAGAGAGAACTGGAGGTATCTCTGCAAAGGAGAGACTTTTGTACCATTCTGTGACTGACATCTCCTAAGTAAATCATCCAATATAACTGAGTGATGTCTTACAGTAGTTATTGTGTTGAGAAACAGAAAAAAATAAAGTAAAAAAATGTAATAAATTACCAATAAAAAATGCCACTATGAAGAGATGGTTTAAAAAAGTTTGGGGACCATTGTTATACTGTCCCATTTCAGTAGCTGTCTACTTCGGAGGATGTGTCTAATGCCTCCTTCCAAAATGACATTCACCATAATTATCACATTAACACTGCTCGACCCTCCTTCAGTTTATTATGTTTCAGTTAGTTATGCATACTTTCCCAAAGTTTGTGTATAAGACCTACAGCACAGTAGAGATGCCTTTTGTCAGACTCAGCCCTGCACAGCTCCAGGCCTGGAAATTAAATAATTAATAATAGGTATGACCATGTTTTGTCTAGATTATGTTGTATATTGTAAATTGCATTGGCTTTTATAGAAAGTTTTCCCTCCTTACTCAAAAGCAACATCAGTATTTGTTGTTGTTCTTTGCCGTCGTTCTTCTGCAGTTTCTCAATACACTACACAGCACGCACAGATCTTTGAAGGGAGGAAATGCTGGTTGAAAATTGATGGTCATAATGAGTGAAAGAGACTCCTGCTAGAGAACAGTAGTCTTTATGGCCCATGTAAATACACAAAAAGCAGATTGTGTTATTGTAGAAATTGTTTTATTGAAGAGAAAACCTTCCTGACTGCTGAGGGGAAATCTGTAATGTATAAAAATGCATCAGCTTTTTCTCTCTCCCTCGCCTTAAGAAAAGACACCTCAGCACAACTTGCTGTTTTCAATTTCAGAATAATCAACCTGACCTTTAAGGATCGTGACACTGAGGGCATTTCTTTCTGCCTCTTTAAAAGTGTAATCTTGCCCACAGAAGTGTGTAGGAAGTACAAACACTGAACTGCTAATGCAGACACTCAGCTCACACATGGCTGGAGTAATTATTACCATTCACTCGCTCAACAGAAAAGAGAGAGCGCCTTAAGGGGCAGAGTTTTCACAAGTACAAAGCTAAATGTATTCAATATTTGGAGACAGCTCCTCTGTTAGCAGCAGGGATTAGGACCCAAGGCCTATATTTGTTTTCGCTCAAAGCCATTAGCTTTAACACAGAAACAACCACCTCACATAACACCAAGAACACTGACAAATGGTTCCCAAGGAGACAGTGTTAGAGGAACTACAGTATATTATAACATGGGAGCCTTTGGATTAGTTTTCACATTTCATGATTTTATTCATTATTAGTGCACAAGCCTGTATCACAGATTTCATGAGATGCCCGGGTCTACCGCTGTTCAATTTGGTCTGCTCCATCCCTACAGTCATTTAAGTGAGAAACCAATATGAGTCAGTGGGTGTTACCCTCAGACAGGAAATACAATTTTTGATTGACACAATTAAAATCAAAGTAATATCCACAGAAATAAACAGCAGCTGTGAGTGGGGAGATAGGATTAAATGTCAAATGACTCACAGAGCAGGAGATGTTGTTATTTTATCTAGATTAAGGAGGAGAATTTGATTGCCAAAAGAAACCCAACTGAGCAGTGCAATAAATCTTTTTTTTCTGTTAAGCAAGAGTTTGTTCTTTGAGGATGATATAATAACATTTTTAAAAACAAGAATATAACACAAATAACATCATATAATCTCATGTGGCTTCTCTGCCACTCACGCTGTTTCTTCTCTCTCGTTCAGAAGCACTATTCCATTCTGCCATAATCATTCTTGATATTTACATATTACCGCCAATTAATCTAATTGATCCTTAAGTATATTCTACTGATGTGACCTTATTTGGTTACTTTAACACATCCCATGGTGGTAGGTTGTTTAAAAGCGACTGCACAACCAGTATCCAAAATATTTCTGGCACTTGTCTTGTTTGTATTTCTCTCCACGTACAGGGAGGCAGCATCGTTTACTTAAAAAGCAAAAGTAAAATCTTTCCATTCCATCACAAATTAAGTCCCAACCCATGCTTCTCTGACTCACTATGGGAGGATTAACACATTAAAACCAGATTTATACAGTATTTTCCTTGTTTGATTTGGCCCATTATACCGTGCTATCTTATTGAATATGTTTTTGAGAGGACTTTTGTGCGTAAATCTCTTAGAAGCCAATATTTCTGTGGGAGGGTGACTGTAAAATCAAACAAAATTGGGGCCGCAGGTCAAAACGTGGAAACTGCAGCTAAGTACGTGAGAAACAAACATATTTTATAAAAGACAGCCAGTGCTCAGTGCCCTTGAGAAGGAAGCTTTAACTCCAGCTTGCGAGCAAATGTTGCCGGCTGTTAATGGCACATGATGGAAGGAAAAAGAGGATGTACAGGCCCAAAGATTTGGCCCTGTAAATAAATGTGTTTCATGAGTGAAGTTGTGGCATGAAAACAGAAAGTATTTCTCATTGAAGGCTAAGAATGTAGGGTAGAGGGAAAAATAAAAACAGATGTGGGTGGAAGAATGAACAGGCCCTGAGACAGACCCTGAAGCCAGGATAAAAGTGGCATCAGGCACAAAAGCAGAAAAGGAAAATCAAGAAACTGGCAGATTTAACCGTGCCCGTTTGCCTACAGTAGAAGGAAGTGGCAACTTGATCTCCTAAAAACAATTTGGATCATGCTGTCTAACTATAAAGGAAGGAGTCTCTGACTGTTCGTGTGTGTGTGTGTCTGTTTCTCCCCAAACTTTCAGCTTATCTACTTCATATTTGGCAGGTATATTGCTGGGTACCGAAAGAAGTGCTGTGTCAAGTGTGAAGATGTTTGGATAAGAAATGTTAAACCTATTATTAAAAGAAAATATTTAGCAGGTCTGGACCTCTCCAATATGGCAGCTGCAAATATTAGCATAAATACCGGCGCTGCATTTGTTTAGTAGCGGATCTTGACCTCCTATGGCAGCTGCACAGATGCATCCCTGCAATATACAGCAATCAATCATGTGTCGAAACATGAAACATGTAAAACATTGTGATGTTTTACATTTTATAATACTCTTAGTTTCTTCACTGTAAAAAAGGTAACTGCTTTGGCAGTCTTGCTTTCTCTTTCTCATTCAGAAATGTCTTCCTCTCTACCTCAGCCAGCAGCCAATATTTGATTTTCTTGACAACCGTTCATCCGATCGACTTCACACTTGGCGGGCATCTTGCTGAGGACCCACGGAACTGCAGTGTAGAGAGCAAGCTCATGAGAGACTACAGTCAGAGAAATAAGTAAGTCATAGAAAAGTAATTTCACATGGCATGCTCTAAAAAGAGAGAAGTAGACAGCGAAAAACAGAGCTTTTAACCAAGAATGGACAGACTTTTATATGGTCATTCTTTACACGGGTAGATCAAAACCAGTTTGTCTCCTTTGTTCCGAGACCACAGTGAATGTGAAGCACCACTATGAGAAACCAGCAAACCTACTCAAATCTGAACAGAAGACATAGAAAATAAACAATCCAAGAGTCAAATAAAATCAATCTACTTTATTTTAGGATGTATGTTTTATCAAAGGCTATCTGTTATCTTTAAATGCAGCAAATGAGAAAAAATCACATTATTTACCATTAGAGTACTATGTAAGTAACTAGTAATTTATAACATCTGTGTATAATAAAATGTTGGTTTCTTTCATGGTGTATAGACTCATTCACGCCTTGACTCAACAGTATTCATTTCTGCATGCATTGGAGCAGCAGCCACAGGCCGAGCAATCAGCTTGTTCCAAACAGGCAGGTTTTGAACGGGCACTTCACCACTGCATCATAAATCTGAAACAAAACCTAAAAGAGACACTAGGCTGTTCCTGAGTCACAAGGCTGCCATCAAAGCTACCATATGGATTCCAGCCAAAACACAGGCAATACTTACGAAACACATGAAAATGTAGTCCAAATGTATTCAGCTATGAAAAGAAATCATTCTTTTATGCATTAATGCAAATTGAATGAGGCTGTTATTGTTGACTGGTGCAAATTAGTTTGAGGCTGTAAAATGTTACTGTCATGCTTTTGCTGTTCTGAATTAGCAATGCCCTAATTTGGTTTCATTGTATTGTATTACAGCTGCCTTTTTCAATTATCAGTTGCTTTTCTATATTCGGAGTCAGCTAAACCCTTTGTTAACAATGAAACTAGCCTTACAGCATTTTATAATGAAGCTTTTAGTGCGAGTTTAAGCAGGAAGACAATTATCATTTTAATTTCCTCAGTGGGACTTCACCATTCAATTATTATCCGGTGAACTCAATGGGTTCTATGTGCAAGCTTTTCTGTCATCCAATGATCAAACTAGCCAAATGGTATTTAAACTAGATTTGCATCTGTTTGAATGTGTGAACCGATGCCATGTGTAAGAAGAACAAGAAAAATAGTGGACATTGCATGTCATCCTGTGCATATGTGCACATGAAAGAGATGGTGAGGGAACCTGAGGCGGTGCCAGCTGGAAAGAAAAAAGCTATATTTATCATCCAAAAATATGATTTACAGTCAGAGGGTCAGTCAAGTCAGTCAAGTGTTGACCAAATGGCCAGTCAGCTACTCAGCTTGCACCCACTGGAAAAAAGATAAGGTGCTGGATGCAGGGGGACAGAAACAGAAAAATACAAAGTATCACTCTGGATGAATGTGAACATTAGCCTCATGGAATCTATTAATGGTAAATTCAGGGCATGCGGTCGCAACCACAGCTGATAACCAGTAGCTGCCGCTTCAAGGGCTGCCCTGCCACACTCTTCCTGTGTGTGACTAAACACAAGACATGTGGGCTACCAAGTACAGGTGCTACATCATCAGCCCAAATTTGCAAAATACCAGTCTCACTGTCCACCTAACAATACGAGGCACAAGCAAGAAGACGATGCAAGGCTCCTTCTGTTTCTCTCTCACGCGCTCAGTAACAATGAATCCCTCCGGTTCTATTCTAAAAATAGTCTCCAGTGCAGTCATAAATCAATGCAACGGAAAACACATAACCTCTACATATGAGCGTGTGTGACACAGGCAGCGTGAAGCCTGATCATGTGACTTGAATGTAGGGCACACATGTCAACAGAGCCCAGAAGGTGTGAGCCGCACACATTGGACTAAGAGCCACAGCAATAGTCCTTTGTGACTGTGACATTAGAACAAATCTGTGGTGTGAATAGCTAAATCTCCTGTGCATTCTCCGTACGTCTGTCACACACATGTGATTCCGGTATTTCTTATCTTCTGCAGTTAGCCCACAGCTTCCCAGCTGTCCCCATGTCCCATTTCCCTCATTTGACCCGCCGCAAGACTGTTCTGAGCTTATTGTGAAAACCTGAAGCCAAAGATCTAACACACACAAATACTCCAGCAAAAGCTCTCCACTTTAAGTAGTAGAAGTGCTGAAAAGCAGAATAGCATATAGGGATATTTTAATAGAGCATATACAGCAAGAGATACTTCAGTTTGTCATTTTTGCTATTTTGCATTTATTTCCATGCAAGTTAATTAACACTAGCTGACAGAGGAATTCATCGTCATCAACTGCATTACAGCTATTACACCCACCGACACAGACTGAGAAATTATATTAAAGTGCAACTATCAGTTGAACTGTATGTATTTGTAGTTTTAGGTATTCAAGGGAATAGACAGTCACAGTCTAATGCCTGAGGCCCGACTCCAGATCTGAGGCCACTGCCTCAGTCAAGGGCAATGGCAAGAGCACTTCTGATGCCTAACATGTACATGTTTTGCTGAGAAATGCTCTGTCACAGCAAAATGTCACATTCCCCCTCTCACTTGAGCCTCAGGCCAGCTGAGGAGTATTAGAGTAGGAGGAGATGTGCCTGTGTGTATTATAGTTGGCAGCTGCCTCAGTTGATAATAATTAAATAGACATCTGGCTACTGGTCAACACTGAGTGTGCAGAGGAAATGTAGGGCAGGATTTGGCTCGTGCATGCATGTGAGCATGGGTGTTTGACTACACATACGGCAGCACTCCGGTTGTCAGACTGTAGGGTAGTAGGGCACTATGTGAAATTTGGAGTGGAAATCAGATTGGCTCTTTTCATCCATGAGCCACAGGGAGGAAGAGCCCAAGCTCCATGCAGAAGAGTGTACACTCAATTATTTCCTGACAGTGGCTGGCAAATACAGCGAGTTATTCCCTCATCTACAATGCACCCTGGCCCATCTCACTGCACCAGGAACAACCAAAATAGTTCTGCGTATGCTGGCAATCATTTCTCCTGGTCTTGCAATAATCTTGATTTCTGTCAAAATAATCTTATGCTTTTCTGCATTGGTGTGCATTTCTTAACAACGGCTGTGCATTTTCTCAAAACAGTTTATATCAGCTATCAGCTATGAGAAAGGCACCCCTCACAATCTCATTGCACAATCCCTCCCGCCATTTTATATGTATATATAAGTAGATTCATACACATTTCATGGGCAATTGATTTTATAACCCCACTCAACACTAACATCTGGGCTACACGTTATTGTAGGATATAAACAGAAGTTATAAGTTATTCTGAGGCCGATACAGTTGGTGCGAGGCAACTCAAAAGCAATACATTTCTGAATCAAACATTTTCTTGCCCATGTGTCTTCAGGGCTTTGGTTCTCTGCCAATTAAGGCCGGCTCCTACAGAAACTGCCATCAAATGCTTAAATATTACCCAGTTCTGGTGCCGACACCACTCGCCGAACTCCTCCCCCTCTTTGTTCTGTTTTTGTCTTTCCTCCCAAGTTTTCAATCACTCATCTGACAAAATGTGCTTGCTGTACACATATGCTGCAAATGTGCACATATTGAGAGAGGCCAGAATAGACTGCAGTTCTGGACCAGAACCAAAATACTATATGTTGCCTGATCCAAAAGACCAAAGCTGCTCAACAGACATTTGTAGTGATGCATTACAGAGACAGAGAAAGTGGAAAGCATGAGGTGGAGAGAGGGAAGTGTAAAGGAAAACAGCCCAATGTGTCTTGCACTTGATCAACATGATATACAAAAGGGAAACAGACTTGAGAATTACACAACATCAGTTAAATTATGGATCTAGGGTATACGCCACCTGGTCATGAATATATATGTATAGCTTCAAATCACTGAAACCCACCTGTTGTGTGAAGAGAAACAGCTCTCTCTTTCTCTATCTCTGCCTCTTTTGCTGTCTTTATCATGACCATGTTCTTTGTATCTGTTGCTGTCCTTGTCAAACTTTTCCTCCATATCCTGCCATACATGGCATTCCCAGGCCTTGACAGTGTCAATCATTCCAGCGCTTAAGGCCTTTCTCCCTGGTACTGCAGACGATAGACCTAAGAGAGAGAACAGAGCCGTGCCAGACAGATGACTGGAGACAACCACGAACAACAGCTGGCATCTGCATCACATTTAATTTACTCAGTGTGTAAATTAAGCTTCTTTCAACTCACTGTATTCAGAGCAGCACCTGCCACCTATTTATGCCATGCTTTTCTATTAAAGAATCCTTCAGAAACAATGCTTGTGTATGATTAATGTAACTTCTGAGGGCAGCACTTCAACCATAACAGTCTTTCAAACAGCATATTTGGGACATGCAGACACTGGTGAGGTTCAAACAGAATATTTAGTGCAGGTACTAAATCTGTTCTCTATTGAAAAGAAAAGAAAATGCATAAAATCTAGAAAAGCTGTGCTGAAACAGTCAGACCGAATCTTAAATGGTTGTAAATGTACGCTGATCTATATAAAAGGCCCACAGGTTCCCAAGACATATTTTCATTTTCCTGAAAGGAATGTTTGTCCAGACTGTCCAGGAGCAACATTCATTCATTCTTTTTTGATACTATAGATTGTTTATAAAACCCTGATGGCATAGTTATACAGTATATGGTATACGGTATGAAAAAAAAAGTCTTATACCTGATGGAAACTGGTATAGAGGAGTTGAGGGATCATCAAAGCCTTTAGAAAGTGAACTACTGAAAAGGAAGAATAAAAAGTATGTGAACTATGTCAACTAACACATAAAATCTCCAAATGAAAGTGAATAAAGATCCCATACATGTAAGCTAAAGTGAAAATAAATACACACTGAAGATGGTTGCCAATATTGTCAATTTAGAGTTTATATGAATGCAATTGAAAAAGTTTTAATAACACAGATTACTACAAATAAACTACATAAATAACCAATAAAAAAGTTACAATATGAGAAAAAAAAAAGTTTGTGAAGTATGGGTTTTATTGAAAAAATGTTTGAGAGGTGTTTAGAGGGTTTTTTTTGCTCTAGTATTTACAAACCCTCCTGTTAACTACCTGTTCCTGGCTGACACTGTATTCCCAAGTTTCATTGAAATGTATGTGGTGCTGAAGGTCATTCATTGTAAGAAATGTGAAAGGAAAAGGAGAGAGCAAACAAATTTACAGATGAATCAATGAATAATAATAAAAAATAGTGAATGGGACTGCAACATGATCAAAGTACTTTTTCCAAATGCACAGCTGTGTTTTCCAAGTGTTTGAAGTGACTGGCTCATTGTCAAGGCGCAGTGTGTGCTTGCCAACCCATGAGGAAAGGATGGAGGGCATATTACTGATACGATTTGAATATTCTGCCTGTCCACTGAAAATCATTCAAGTCCAGTTCAGAAGTTTGCTGTAGTCGTGTGAGTTTTAATGATGCTGGTGAATCCACTGTCAAACAAAAGCACGTAGAACATGTACGTAGAAGTGATCAATAGTTTTGTAATATAGTTATCAGATGGGTTGCAAATACAGTTGGAAACAAAAGGCAAGTAAGGGGGCGGCATTTGCTTTCACACCTTAGGATGTGACACACAATTAGCTAAATCAAGGGACTTAACCAGGAGGGGACAGACGTCACTCAATTAGCAAGTCTACACTTCCCAAATGTGTATTTCTTCATCACCACATGGCTTGAACCCACACCCGTTTCCAATTGAAAACTTCCGAGTGTACTGAAGGTGAACTGGATGTGTATGAAGCTCATCCAATGGAGCTGCTTCCCACCAGGTGTGGGTCCAAAAACACTTCACAATAAATCCAGTGGAAAACAGGTCCATCATTCCCTGTGCTACGTCAGCCATGCCACGGCCAGTTTTCTATCTCTTATATTCTATTTTTGGTTTAACAGAGACACAGAGATGGGTTGAGGCTTGTTTGTGAATGGAGACAGAATGAGTGAATGGAGTGAGCCTGGGTGAGTGAGCATGTGGCTGCTGGCAAGGCACTAACAGGAGGATAATAACTGTACGCTTAATGGTTCATCAAAGCATTTTACACTGCTCACTGCTCATGCCTCTCACTTTGTGGCCTCTGTGTTTCATCAACATAGACACTGACGATTCTAACTGGATTTAAAATGCAAGAATAGCACCTTTAATGGTAAACAATATATATATATATCTTATGACTTTGACCCTGTCAACAAGAGACCTTGTTGCTGCACCAACGCAGAATAAAGATCAAATCCGAAGAGATAGATAACATTTTAGGCAGTATCACAATCTATAGTATTGTTCTATAAATCTAGATGTGCCTAGCTTACTTTTCTAAGGATATTTTGTAACATTGTACTTTTACAATGTTATTGGAATCAAAGCAAAGATGACTAAAAACCATATTTAAAACAAAGAACAGAACTAAAAAAAAAACCACAAGTGGAGCAGAATTATTCAATTAAACTCTCGTTTTTGGTTTGTCGGTGTTTCCAACATTGTGCTTTAATATTAAAATATCGAGTGAATGTTTTCTTTTTTTGCGAGGAAATGTTTCACTCAATTATGAGAAGCTTCCTATTAGCTTGTGTGTTGTTCTCACTAACAATTATCCACTTTTACAACGTGATAACTGAAACATCTCCTCTTGTGGGTTTGGAGCTCTTCATCTAACCACTCACACTGTATTAAACAAATGCACCAATAAAAAAGTGATGAATGTGTCCAAATGTAGATTTTCTAAATTACCATAATAAGCCCCTTCTCTCTCACATAGCACTGGCTTAATCAGGTTGCTAACATCTCCTACATGTTGACATGCTGAGTTTATAGGTTGCATGAAAACATTAATACATTAGATTAGACTGGTGCTGAAAGTGAGAATGAAAAAGACTGAAACGCATACATGTTCTTCAGCAAAGGCACTACTAATCTCCCTATAAAGGCATATAAATGGAAAATTAACAAAACTCAAATACTAAATATGGACGTTGGAAGCCCCATGGGTCCTTGGCCCTCCACACAACATCTGAAGCCAGGTCACAGATCATGCCAGAAATACCTGCTGTTTCTAATATTCCCCAGGGAAAAGCTGAGCGGCAACAGTGAGGCAGGGACTATCTATGTAGACACTGCACATGTGTGCATTAGAGAAAAGTTAAAAAGGAAATGATTCATAAAGCGTAAGGGAGATGACTGGCAGAGTTCATAGGAACAGAAAGTCCCTGAAGGATGTGAGGATTTGGCAGATGGACTGAGATGTGAGAGAATCCATCTTTTAGGACAGAGTACAGAGTGAATTCAGGCACACGTAGACACAGCAAATTAGGAGAAAAGGGAAAGCGTAGGATTGAGAAAAGAGAAAAAGATGAAGGTACAGGAAGCTTGAGAGACGGACAAACAGAGAGATGTATTGAGACAGGCTGGATACAGACAACATCCAAAGGAAACAAGTTGAGCAGCAATCAAACTGAAGTGGAGCTACATGGAGGGGTATGTGTAAAGGCTGGGGCACAGCGTTGTCCACTTGTTATCTATGTTGTGTAAATTAGAGCTGAAATGTGGGAGTTTGCAGACAGGTTGTGACATATATCTGAGGGGAGGAGTGGGGGATGCCTTGGATACTGATAAACAGGAGACCAGAGGCACAAACAATGTTGCTGTCTTGCTTTCTACCTTATTTGGCCATTGGTCCAGCTGCAAAATCAGCAACAGAGAACAGTGTACGGCGATAAAACACATCCAGCTCTGAATAAAAAGCAGTAATGCCAATAAACTTCGATGGGTTGTCCTTTGGTGTCAAATGAGTACAACAGGGTCTGACTCAGACATGAGGCACAGTCTTCCAGCAGCAATTATTTTGTTTCAGATTTTCAGCACTTGTGAAGCTTTTATTAATGATCTGTGGACCATTCTCTGACTTCTCTTTCTCCCACATTTTTGCTGAATTTGTGTCTTACTTGTGCTTGCACCTGAGTCAAACCTCCTTGAGTAGAGATATGTGTTCTGTTTCCTTGACACTGTGTCCCACCTACAGTATCTCCTCCTCCTCTATTGCTGCCACTACATACAGAGCTCTGTGGTACCACACACACATACACAGAACGACAAAATCATGGGCTCACCTGTCCAAAGTAGCCATGTTGGAGAGAGAATTGCCTCCTGGTACGAAGAGGAAACCTGCTTGGAGTAATACAGATTATCAGGTCATGCTCTTGACAGTCACACGGTTCACATTAAATCTATTATGATTAATTTGTCTTCCATCCACACTGTTTTTTTGTAAAGGTTGTTGTCCACAATGATAATAAGAAAAATAGAAAATACACATAAATAAATCTATTGTCTTCTTTCACTGTAATGGGCGTTGGAAAACAACTTAATGGTAGCACTATTATCTGGTGATAACTGTGGTGAGATGCTCGTTTTTGTCATAGCAGTTTGTTTGTTTTGAATGTCTAATTCCAATACACTAGAGTTCTTTTCACTGCCAACCCACTGTTGGACTGGGAATGGAGTAGACAGACATCAACAACCCACAGCATCATTGTTGTGTGCTTAAATTATTTGGAGTGTAAACACAGATAAAAATAGAAAGAACGATTGTGATTATGAATGAGCATCCATCTGAACTACTGAAGCAACACTGCTGATTTGTGAGCATCAAGACGAACCGATTCAACCTATTCAAAAGAAAAAATAAAGCATACTTGTAAATGCAAACACATCATTTGTCTTGTGTAGAACTAAATGCATTTCAGATTGGCAGCCATTACAATAAAGCACAACATGAGACAGAACAGACACAGTATGGGCATACGGGAAGGCATGTTAAATGTGGGAGGATCAATGTGCCAGCATTAATATGTGGAACGAAACACAGGGGCACAGTCCCAAGATTAAAAAAACATTACCCCTAACCAACAACATAAAGTAATAATTTATGGTGTTACTACTTTTAAGGTAGAGACATTAGATCAGCCTCAAAATGTCAGAGTAACTAAATGTAAGTCCTACTTGCCTTTCTCCCCATCAATAAAACAGAACGAGTCAAACGCTTGGGTGCACAGTTAATGGTCCCACTTCTTATAATGCTCAAATTTTACGTGACCGAGCAACACAATCAGTTCTGAATCGCACACATGGGCTGCACTGACTACACATTGCACGCACACACATACACACATATAGGGATTCCTTTGAAGAGTCGAGGCACAAACACACATTCACATCTGGATACCATCCCCTTCCTTTTTTTCAAAAAAGACCCCTAACGTGAGAGTGGCTTAGAGCAGTTTTCAACTACATAAAGAACACAAAAATGGTTGAAACAGGAGGAAGAATAATAAGAGCTGTTGGAAGTTCAAGCTTGAATATATAAAAAGAGCGTGGAGCTCCCCTGCTTTGTAAGTGAAATGTAGAACATCTTCCTTCCCTTTCAAATACAAGTCCCACTGAGTTAAGAGGGCCTGAACTGCTTGCTATGGAGGAAGGACCCAGCAAGGCCTTTGATACCTCATACACCTGGACATCCAAGGGAAGAGCAAAGCTGAACATAAAAACACACACACACACACGTACACACACTGAGAAACATCTAGAGGGAAACTTGAGTTAAAATACTGAGCACCTTCGGGCTAAATCCCTGTTGAGTAAACCAAAAGAAAATGGTGTGATTCTTCATGGACACAGAGTGTGCTGCATGGAAACAAACACCTGAGACAAGGATTCATTACAACAAATAGATGAAGTCACTGACGCAATATAAAGTTCACAGAATGAAATATCACGTAGAAAATAATGTAAGTATGCAATATAAAGTGATTAAATAGAGCATGTCTACTCCTAACTGTAACTGCGCTTAGGGAATGCTATGTAGTGCGTTCTGCACTGCATACACACATGCACACGCAGTAAACACCAGCTCGTCTACACACACACACACATGCCATCAATGTTAGCGTGAGTGAGTAATTGTTTCTACCTGTGGTGATCTCAAGTGAGTGTTTGATGAGGGCTGGGGTTCCATGCTTGGCAGCATATGAGAGAGCTAATGGCTGAGGGCTAATTGCCACCGATTGTGCTTGCGTGGCTTTCTCTCTCATGCTAATGTTTCACAGAGCTACAGGCTGGAGGGTTTTAGATGGAGTTGATATTTCACATCAGACCACATGCTGCTGTTGTGCACTACAGCAGTATGGGCTAGAGTTTTCTTTTCTTAGGTAAAGGCTACTGTTTCCCACAGTCTGAGACGCAACACTGTGCACAGACAGATGTGCACAATGTCTTTCAGTGACAGTGTCCCGCCTTTGCTCTGCCATCCGTAAAGAGCATAGCCATTAGCTGCTGCTCAAAAAAAGCTGCTTTTCTCAACTCTAAACATATATTAGGTGCATACTTTTTATTGACTGATCAAAAAAGTAAAAAAAACACACACACACACACACACACACACACACACACACACACACACACACACACACACACACACACACACACACACACACAAATGTTTCTTTGGAAATGACGGCAAAGCCAGGAACTTAAATCCAATTCTTTTTTTAAAACCGACTTTTAAATCTTATTGGTATTATTGTGTGAGTGCTGATATTCCTCTTTTTGATTTAAATGATGCCTGCAGTTGTATTGTCGAGGTCAGTGGTTCACATCAATAGCCCTGATCGGAGGGCATGTGGTAATGGTGTGGTCAATTCAGAAAGAACTGCACATCTGCTCAAGTGTTATTTTCAATCGATGTATCAGTGCCAAATCAAAGGACCCTCATGTACAAGCTCTGTTGCTACACTGACTTTAGTGACCTACTAACCAGTTATAGAAAGTATTAGCTGCAGCACACAGCAGCAGACATCCTAACCTTGGCTGTACGCTGTGCTGCACTGATAGATCACACAAGTAAAGCCCTGCAATGGCAGAGCTCCTCTCCAAAATCCGCTATCAAACACACTTGGCATCTAATGTGACCTCACTGAAAAACAAACACAAAAAATTAGAAGAAAATAAAACAGCCCCTTGTTTCCCTCTCTCCCATTCCCCACGGTCGGTCTGTTCAGCACATTTCTCGTGCCACAATCTGCTGGCCAAGCACTTTTTTTCCAGGGGCTATTTTTATCATGTTACACATTTGCATCACAAATGGAGGCAGGGCATATAACTTACAGAAAGGGGAGTGGCCTAGATAAAAGATACGCAAATACACTTCAAAGCTGGAGCCGATTGTTCAAAGCTGCAGTCGGCAGGATGTTTGATATTTTGGTTGTATTAGCAGCTCTGGCATGGGCTCGCCAGGCAGTAAGGGGCTCACAGGGGGCGTGTGAGGGGTAAAAAGGGGGTCTAAGCCAGCATTTCTATTTTGGAACCTTTGAAGATGAGGATATGGCATGTGTTCGGCTGTGTGAACGGGCCATGGAGCCTTCCTGGATTTCTATCTGATTCACTACGAAAGGCCAACAGGAAGTCTAAAGATTGACAGCACTGATGGACTCACACCTGGATGGCACTACAGACACCTGCCTTCACGAAGACATATATCCATACAATGTCCTCAAACTCATGCATGCACACACATAAACACACGCGTGCACATACACACACACACAATCAACAATGTTCACCTCTGTCCTTCAACTCCACAGGATTATTTATTATGACAAGTGTTGCAGCTTCACAAACACACACTTGCCCAGATTGCCATTAGTCATTTGTGCAGCTGCATGGTGTGATGTGGCCCACAGGGGGTTCTCCTGGGGCCTCTTCCACCTGAAAATCTCTCTATACTCCCACACCATCTTAGAAGACAACTTATGTGTTCATGATCATAGCATCAGATGAGAAAAGGCAAGTGCAAGATATTTGCGCAAAATAGTTAATGATCCAAAATCAGGTGTAGGGATGTTATAAATGAGCATGTTTAAGGGTGTTTTATTTCCCCAGTGGTGGGGTAACTTACCCGGTGGAGGGGTATATGGAAAGATATCAGTGAAACTTAATGGTGAGGGCTGTTGAAAAGAAGTAAATCTATTCTCCTCGGGAGACATCTCAGTAACCACCTGCAATGTGAAAATAGTTATTAACAGCCTCACTTTGTCTTTCGCTCTCTCTTTCATTCACAAATACACATGCACACAGACACACACACATTACCTGAGTATTGCTTCCTTCAATATTGAGACTTTGGGGGACTTTCACTCTGCTGCTGGATCTAGGTTGTCCTCCAGTCGCATCAATGGCAGCACTTGATTCTCTGTTGATCAGGTAATATGACACTTGATAAACACATCATGCCCTTGCGAGATTTTGATACAGTATTGAAAATGGCAGTCGAATCTTTCTCTAATTCTTTTTTCATATTTACCTTAAATGATGCCTACATGTAGTTTTGATGTGCACTTATCTAATATTTATCAAGACAGAACATAACTTTGTCCTAATCTCACTCCCCTAAAACAACCCCCTGCAGGTCCATTAACGCATTAAACCTCCTTAACTGGGTCACAGCCCTTTACGATTCTACACCCCCGCCACCATCAGGCACCCCACACACACACAAATGAAACACTAACCCCTTTCTGTCACTTGGACTTAATCAACAGTAAAGAAAGACATATGTAACAACTGGGAAGTGCTCGTAGGTTTTTTATCTTTCTTCTGCTCAACTCGTTTCAGCTTTGAAACACACGCCAAATAAAAATTTTAACACCATGGCTTTACAGAAATAGAGCGCATAATTTCTACTACTTTCTGATACAACATGAATATAAAATTGTGGGAAAATTGTGACTAAATCTCACTTACATCCCAAAGGAAAGCTATTACACATGGTAGATAACACCAAAGGAGTACCTCTATCCATACGCTTGATGACGGTGTTGTGTCTGTCAGCTGTGTGTTTGAATGTGTGGCCGTTGTGTCAGGCTCTGTTCAGGTATACCTCTGTCCTTTGCTGCACTGTTGTGTCTGTCAGCTGTGTGTGAGTGATATGTGGCTGTTGTGCTAGGCTATGCTGTTAATATTCATCTTGGTGCCTGTAACATTAGCATTGATAATGTATAAGGCTTGTATGATTAAACTGTGGTGCATTCAGGCAAATATAGTTGTTATGGCCTATTTTGGTTCACATCTGTTTCAGAACCTATTAAGCACGATTGGTTTTGGACAGATTAGGCCTACCTGATTTTCTGTGGGACCACCAACAGTGTGATTTCTGCTTACACTACTGCAAAGGACAACATCACACCCAGATCAATAAATACAGTGTGATGTGATCACACAACAGGTGCTGTATCAAAGCCTTGTTGAGATCATCATTGACTGGATAATAAAGTGTGTCTATTTGTCTCTGGCTGCTATGACGTCCTGGTTCTCCTCTGGTCCAGCTCTGTCACTGAGGAAGAGGTAGATGCATGAAAGCCACTAGCGCTCAGATCCACATTGAACCTTGCCAATGGAGGGAAACATCATTAAGGGACGGGTCTTTAATTAAGTGGTCCTATCAGTCAACCTTATCCCCCTCAACTAACAGTCAGGACCTCCACCAACATGCATCCTTGACAACCATTAAGCTAAATGAGAGGGAGTTGGGGCAAAGATGTTGTTTTGTATGGGCAAAAGCACTCAAAGGCATACAACACCTGGTCCATAAATAGAAGCAAAGTGCATACTGGGACTGGATGCTATTTACTAACATGACAAGCATCTGCTGCTCAGTGTATACACAAATGATGGGTGACTATAACTGGGTTGTAAAGCACTATGAGCCCAGTCTAACAGCCCCGTCTCCCACAGGCATCAGCCAGCTCTGCTGTTCAAACCTTTTCCTTAAAAGCATCTATTAATGTGAAGAGGAACACACACAGAACAAGAGAAGGAACAGAGCAAGTTCACAACACAAAAGTCAACTATTAGTTTGTTAGTTTGATTTTTAGATTACTATATAACTCCTATTTCTCTGTGTTAGAAATTTGTTTTTATGCATTGAATTGATTATAAAAATGAATCCAACACAAAGGTATTGGTTGTAGAATACGACCAGTGGTGGAAGAAGTTAAGCACAAATAGCATTAAAATATCAAGTTGCTCTGTATCAAATATCTGGACATCCTTTCACAGCACTCTATGAAATGTATGAAATTTCTCTTCAGCCTTAAACAAATGACCATAAGCAATTGTTTACCTCAACATTTTGGGCTCCCTTGCCAATACAACCCTAATATGCTGAGCCCATCTTAAGATCACAGAAAACAGATGGCACCAGCCAGATAGTTGTGTCATAAACAGAAACAACCAGCTGCCAGCTTCTCTGGGCTCAGAGCTCGAAGCCACAGCAGGGAATGGGACGTGAGGGGGAACATTGTCGATGATGAGATAGACAATGAGAGCAGGTAGACGACATGATACTAACCTGGAAGCTAGTACTGTTCGGCTGTCCGAGGAGAGATAAGAACAACAAGGTTCTTCTTTTTCATGTCTGGTGGGCCCCTTCTGGACCTGAGTGGAATAACAACCAAGTGCTCAGTCCTCCTCTGCTCTCTAATGTGCCCACACTTCATTTCTGGTTAATATTAAAACAAGAGCAAAGGTAGCCTACTCTATTCTGACTCATCTATTGTGGCTCATGTTCTAAGAGTCCCTATTAAGTCTTCTCAAAAAGAGGAGGTAGTTGACTAAATCACATCAGTAATTTCCTGTCTTACCGTTATTTTAGTGCGGGCCTTTTTTCTATTAACAGCACAGTATTTTGCCTGTTTCCTACAGTAGACCTTCCAGCTTTCCTCATCAAAACCATAGTTGAAGTAATCTGAGATGTCAGCACCTAAAAGCAAAACACAACATAGCAATGAAAGTCTGCACACTGTATGGTCATTGAATAAACAGTTGCACTGAACCGGTTAGGTTAAAACAAGCAAACACTGCAGAGAACCGCCTACATCTACAGACCACCACTTACCAGCTTTCCTCCAGGGTTTCTCCTCTGAAGGATCAATATTAACCATCAATACTGGGATATCGTCCAATGCATCCATGATCAGTCTCTTTGTAGCACCACCTGTTAAACATTTGACAGGATACAAGATCTCTGAATAAGACACTTCACAATCTAATGTACAGGATCATTATTTATTCATTTTCCATAAGGCCATGGGGCATTTTTAGCATAATACATCATTAAACTGAGCCGACATGCAGCAACGAAGCAAATATTCTCAGTGTAAAGGTCAATTAATGATGAAAGTGTTAAGGATGTGAATAAGTCAATTTTTTAAGGTCAAATAGTGCCTGGGTTACTCACTTGTCTCAAGAAAGAATTACATTGTTCTACAGCTAGGCTAAAAGTAAGTCTAATAGCTTTCTTAATAATGGAAATGAGCCTGAATGCTTATCAGTTTTTTTTTCTTTAATGACACTTTCCTGGTCCTCCTGTTTTTGAGCTTGTGTTGTTTTTATGTTTTGTGTTCTGGACATTCCCAAATGGTGTAGCAGAGCACCCACTTACTGACTGCATGTGGCGTCCTTCCGCCATCAGTATTCAGATACACAGGTGTTTGCTCAGGGCTGAAATAAGACAAGAAGCATCTCCATCATCAAGACAATAACTTGAAAACTGGGAAACACTGCGGGCTGGGTTGTGTGGTGATAACCTAATTTCAAACCCAATTTCTTCACATACAAGACTAATATTTCACAAAAGAACAATGAAAACATCCCAAACCTACATTTTGACAGAAGGAGGTTCCTGATAAATAATGCACATTCATATTATGCCCAAGAGGCAAACAAACATAATAAAAGGCTGGAAAATTTCACATTATTTTGTCAGAAGATGGATGGTAAATATTTATACTCTCATATGCATGACTGCTTGGTTACACAAAAATCATTGCATTCATCAGCAGTGTCATCTTCACTGCCTTCATCATCTTGGACAGCTTTCAAATTTCCCCATTTAAACAAAAGAAACACATGAAAATAATAACATCCACTTGCATGCAAAAAATCATAATAGTTTATTTTCCAGATGCTGTACAAAGTACAAAATACACAGTACATAATAATGAGGACTGGAGATACAATTCTACAGTGAGTGTGGCTATTTTTAGCTGAGTGCTTAACTCAGATGACTCTTGTCAAGAACAGTCACAGGCTAAGTGCCCACTTTTACAGATTCTTTAGAAAATGGTGTTGCCATTTATAAAAGAAAATAGCAGTTCCTCAGTCAGTTATTGCATGGCACAAAGCAAACATGATAAAAACACCTGAATAGAGGCATACCTTTATCTGCAGATAACTGATGTTTTGCTGGAAAAGGCTTATCTTGACAAAAATTAACCTTTTTAAATACAGTTATCAACAATATTCAAAGTGGGTCATCCTAACTGCAAGCCTCCTTTAAGTGTCACAACAACACTTGACTGTGAGCACCTTGCAAGTGTAAAAAATACAAAAACATTTTTTAAAAAGACTAGCCTCACAAAAAACCTGAAGTATTGCTGCAGCTTTGGTGCACGGTGGCAAGGTTATGCTACACTAACTCTGAGACAAAGAGGCTGGAGAATGCAGGCCACAGATATCGGCAGTGCTCCATTTGTTTGATTGCTTACATCCACATTTCGAGGCTCACAAATAAACGCTGCTCGCCTGGCAGAGGATTTAATGAGCATCAAAATACTTCTTAATGTTCCACATGACTGGCTGCACATTTCAGGCATCTCGCAGGGTGCAGTCACAAGCGTACAGTGCAACTATAATGATCACTGTCATTATTGTACTGTGAAAAGTGTATTATATCTGAATGCTTTATAACTGTAATGTAGTTGGTTCTAATTGGAAATAAGCATGCCAGCACAATTCATTCTGAATGTGTTATTGCTCACTCACACTAATGGCCTGTCAAACCTGTTTTCGTTTTTTAAAATATTAATTTGTATATTTTAGGTCATTTTTTTGTCTTTTATGGATAGCTGACAGTAGAGAAGCAGACTGGAAACAAGGGAAGAGAGAGGTGTATGGCATGCAACAAGGGTCTGCAGCTCCAAACCTGTTTTGAACTCATTGATGGACTTTAAATTAAGAGAGGTAACTGGAGAATTAAGTGAAATAACTAATAATAGGATCATAAACAATATAAGATCACAATTTTGTCATGATTATGGCAAGAAAATTGTGATTGTATTCATGTGTGTGTCCATAACATTATTTTTATTAATTTTTTAAGTGTTAATGTTAAATATGAAAGGGGCACTATCATGGAAACATATATTGGGACTACAGTCACCAGCCACTTCATTAAGTACACCTGGGCAATCTAATTCAATCCAATCCAACAGCTCTGCTATAAATTCTACTTTTTTAAAAAAGTTTATACATTTTCAGTTTTTGTTGACATTGTTAAAAAGGTGATAATTCTACTTTATGTTTATTATATTGACTGGTGTTGCTATGATTTTGCCTCCCTCGTGTATGTTAATGGAGTGGACACATTATTAGGAACGTAATTCAATATAATGTACCCTAATACACCACCACCACCCACGTTGACCTCTATAATAAACATAAAGCAGAATTATCACCTTCTTGACAATGTCAACAAAAATTTAAAATGTATGAGCTTTATCAATGTAGAATCTATAGCAGAGCTGTATTGGATTGCATTAAATTGCACAGGTGTATTTAATAAAGAGGCCAGTGAGTACATGTGCTAAATACCTGGATGAAACCTCTTCTGTCTCCTCTGTGTCATCTGTGGAGTTCACGTTATAAATCCCTGAAACACAACAGGAACATTTTTAAATAAATGTTAGTGACTAAATTTGACACTTGAACTTCATCATGGTGTATGACATTCACTTGGAAACCTGTGGCACCCCTTGGCAATTGTTTATTCTGAAAATGGAAAGAAACAAACAATAAATTAACCTAAGCTAACTTAACTTACACTTATATATTTCATCTTCTTCTTCCTCAACTTTGCCTTTAGAGTCTTCGTTCAGAGTAGCCATTTCAATTTTAAGACGGTTTACTTTTTTTTTTTTTTTAAATAAACAAATATACACCTCAAAGAGTTAGTTAGCTGCGTATGGTTTTCGATAAATTCACCGTTAACTATCTCTGTAACACTTTATTATGAGCTGTTCTTGACGCTGCTCATTACCATAGCAACGAGGCAACGCTCTTGTGACGTATTTTACGCTGCGACGCGCGAGTGCCACGTCACCTTTGAGAGACTCTACAGTTTTGTTTTGGTTTGTTGGAGCTACTTTTCTGATGTGTGTCTGTGATTTAGCTGCATTTAGCCAAAACTGACAATACACAAAATGCTGACGGCGGAGGAATTTTCGCACTTCCCGCTCCAAATGTGGGAGAGGGTGCTGTCGAAGGTAAAGAAAGCTGTTGTTTTTATGGATGACAAGTGTGCAGAGGCTCTCCACTGGAACGGTGGTGCTGCCGCCCTGTTTGAGGCTGGAGCCAGAAATTTAAAACAGTTTTCTAGCTTCGAAGCCTGCGGTGCGAATGAGCCAAAGGCGGTGTTTGTGGTGAGCACCCTGTTGAAAGGGACGACGGTCGACATCATGAAAGACATCATAGCCCTCAGTCACTTCCAGTACTGTGTTGTCTTCACCACCGTGTCTCACTCTGTCCACCTCCTCGCTAACAATGTCACCACAGAACTGGAAGGTAACCCTGTGTTTGAGCAGTTTGAAGAGAAGCTTTGCGAGTGGATGGGAAACATGAACTATACGGCTGAAGTCATGCATGTCCCGGTGGTCTTCGCCCCTGTGTCGCAGCAGCTGTTCCTCACACCCACCTTTGCACACCTGTTCCCCCTGCTCTTACCTGACCTGGAGGCAATAAATGCAAAACGGCCAGAGAAGAAGAGATTTGGAAGCCTGATAGACTTAGACATACACTCCCTCCCTGCTGAACTGCAGATTGAAATAAAATCTTTGGCTTCAGCTTTAAATTCAATGTTTGAAGCCACAGGGACCAGGGAAGAGAGCTTTGCTGTGGGTTCAATGAGCCGGATCATAGCAGGGGAACTGGCCAGTCACCCTCAAGCTAAAAACAGAAGGAAAACCGCCCCTAATAAAGCATCGATCATCTTTGTGGACCGAACAATGGACCTTACAGGTGAAACCCCCCTCCCTCTTTGGGTGTCATGTGTGTCAAAGCCTTAAAACACATCACCACAGCAGCAATCATGATCACTTTTATGCTTCATTAACATTCATATTAATGTAAAAATGTCACTGTCAACTGTTACTACACACTTGAATCCCCCATTTCTTGATTCTCAGGAGCTGTCGGTCACCACGGCGACAATCTGGTGGAGAAGATTTTGACCATGCTCAAACCCTTACCTGGTCATGTGACAGATGTACAGGTGGACATGCTAGAGCTCACGAGTGTGCTGCGCACCCCTCACTCCCAAACCACCGTGGCCCCTGGCTGCCTTGCACAGCCCCAGTAAGTGCATCTCATCTGGACAGAGTTATTATTTTTGTGTTATTTTATTGTAATAGTCTTTTTTTTGTTTTGCTTTTGTATTTGTATTATACACACAGTGCTGAATGACTTGGATTGAATTAAGTTAGCAGTGATCAAAACTCTTCTATAAACCTTTTCAGCCATCATTTGAAACTAAGATTTGCATGTTTTTTGCAGGAAAGATCTGATTGTGGCTCACTGTTATATCCAAGACTCAATGTGACATTTAACATGTTTTCAAAGGGCAAAATTTAGTTTTGCAGATATAAATCCCACTCAAATAGTATTTATTTATTTTCTGGCAGTTTGTTATTTTAAAAGGATATGAGCTGATCAATTATTTCAGTCCGGCACATAGCACATGAGTGAGTGAGTGAGTATAATCCCCCTACACACAGGGAATTTAGCAATATACTGTTTTCCTGAACATTCATTGGTCCTTCCCTAATTTAAGTACACAACTCAGTAGTAGTTGCACACAAACTGCAGTGTTTCCCAGAAAAGCAAGACTCCAAAATCTCATCAAGACAAGCTGATTTAATATCAGCTCCAGGTAAGTATTCTGTCATGGGTCATTTGTCTCTTTATGGCTGATTTTAAAAGCTATGTGTACATCACCTCACAGACAGTGGACCCTTTCTTATCGTAAAAGCATATTACTGCACGACCCATTCAGAATGAGCCAACTGAGTAGTTTGCAACTGTTTTTCTTAATAATTTGATATTACACTATGCTTCATCCCCTGCAAACTTGCACACTATAAGTGGGTATGAATAATAAATTCATAGATTATTTAATACAGTACTGCCAGGCTAGGCCCGCTGCTAATGGAGGTCATTAAATATGTTCTTCTATTACAGCATAACCTTCTCTAATTTGACCATGGCTAAACGATGAGTTTAGTTAAGGAAGAGCATGTCAAATGCTTAATTAGCTAGCTCCACTGGAGATATTAATCATATCTGAATGGGTTACAGTTGTGCATGTTGTCCACTGACATGACCACATTATAATCATTTTTACATACTTTTCCCACCTGATCACACACACACACATATCTGCACAAACGCACACTCTCACCCCTCAGAGCCACCCCACACTGAGCAGGATGAATGGCACATGACCAGCATTAGGTGGCAGTTGTTCAGTGAAGCTTGCCTCCAGTCTTGGCTGTGCAGATCCACGTGTCAGGCGCCTGCGGTGGAACTGTTGTACATGGCAGGGATTAGTCCTACATCATGTGTTCCACTCCCCCTTCACTCCTGCATGTGGTTGCAGGAGGAAAAGACTCTGACTGAGAAGAAGAGTTTTGTGGCCGGAGCTGTCATACAGTTTGTCTCACAGCTTTGACTTCATGCACCGGCTCACACACTCTGAATGATGCAGGGACTGTTCCGAGCTAGGTGGGAGGTTCTGTTGTAATGGAACCGGCTTCAGATCTTTCGAGTCAATCCTGTTTAGACAGCACGTACTGTAGCAGATAATGTGAGCACAGCAGGGGCAGGTTGCACCGACCCCTCGGATGCAGGGCTCAAGTCTGGGGCACGTCAACCAGTTACCTACAACACACCCACAAATGCTTGTCTCGTGTCTCAGCTTAAATGACTCTAGTTGTTCTGAATATCTTGCTTTAAAGTCTTTTACAGTTTGTCTGTAGATGGAGGAAATGTTTTATATTACATGCTGGATGCTGCTGTAAGAATTGAATCCTCCCAAAAGGTTAAATATGAAGATTGAAGCAGAGTACTGGAGTGGGTCACTGTGCAGCGGTTTTGATCCTAGCAGCAATGCTTGCACACATTCCCCAAGAACATTTGAGCATAGCACAGCCAAGAAGCTTATCTCAGAACATTCAGAAGATCGATTCAGATGTTGTATACAAGGTCTGACAGGCGCTCAGACAAACAGGTCTAGAAGTGTAGCTGAAAGTAATAAGCAATGCAGCAGGGGCTCTGCTTGTATGGGGTTAGCGTATGATCGGGGCCAGCCGGATCAGCAGGAGTGTTATTGCTTGTGCTATCTGTGAGCAGATGGCCCGGTTGAGCCTTATCACAGATGTTTAGGAGATTGAAGTGCTGCCGAGGCACAGCAAGAAAGAAGCCTAGAGTTCCCACTTTATTTAACGGCCTTCAAGTGCGCAGCTCGCCACAGGCAGTGTTTATGTCGAACGCTATAGTATATTCAAGACGGCTCTGCAAACACGCGTTGTTAAAGGTGTGCCGTTCTTGCGCCTTAATCTGCGAAAGATAAAAAGGAAAGGTTTTCTGGAGCTTGTTTTCTCTACATGATGTGAGCTGTGCAAACCACTAGACCTTACTGGCTCTGTGTGGTTTAGGTTGTCTATAATATAATAAGTTCCCTCCTGCTGGATGTTTATACACTTATGATTTTTCGAGTTATTTTTAGCCTAGATTGCAGTGTGTTTTGATTGGTTTTGTTGTGTAGACCAGCTCAAACCTTTTAAATATTAGGTGTGGACCTAATTTGAACCTTTTTGTATGATATTTCCCTCAGTAATTCCAGGATATTTTTATAGATTACTGTGTCTTAAACATTCTGTGGGTGGTTGTTGATTCTAGCTCTCCAGGCAAGACCCCACACTTACTTTGCAATTACTGTCGTATTGTCTTTCATAAGCCGGTGTGAATTTTCCTCATCCTACAACCTGACTTTCACTCTGTGGTTCTAGTAATCATGCCAGGGGAAAAAAGTATACTTTGAGTGGGTGTGTACATGCACACACACAGACACTGACACACACACATATGCACACTTAGCCTGCGTGGGTTTTATGTTATCCGCTCTTGAACTGTGACATTCTTTTGCAGCCATTAAATAGTGCCAGGATGCAGAATTGACTGTTGAAAGCTTTTGAGTGAAAGTTGCAGTCGAAGTGTTGTTTTGTATGTCTGTGTATGTGTATCTGTGGTCAGGTACCTTCCAGGCCAGTCTGTGTAATTTGCTGTGCTTGGCTGCACGGCCCTTTTGATCCTGAGAAGGCCATATGAACCCCATTGGCAGAGGGCACCAAGTTTTCCCTCCGTCTCAGACTGAACCCTGCACCCCCGTCATCTGGCCGCCTTGGACCTTGATCCTGTGGTGGGGGTGTGTGCATGTGGCTAGAACCGAGTACGGGTGGCCAAGGTGCTCTGGGTCTGCCTCGGGAGCTGCTGAGTCTCAGCCAGGCAGAGTAACCGACCGCACCCTGCCATGAGAAAACACTGCGAGGCTGCCATCTCCTCCAAATCTGCCCAGCAGATTCTGCACACGCACCACCGAGACGGAGGAAAAAAAACACCTATTTATGTCCCAGCTGGGAAATATGAACACGAATAAAAAGTCATGCACACTTAGTTGATTTGAGGCTGTATGGGGAAAAGTAAATGGAAAAAAGAAGCAGAGATAGAGGAGTGTGGAGAGGAACGAACAAAATGATAGACAGCTAAGAACAGCTAACCCTGTTTTTACCCCACCAAGAATAAAGAGGGGGTATGAAAACTGGCCACATTCATTCTATGGTGGTTCCTTGTGGGGTGAAGATTGTTTTGCCATTCTATACTTAGACTGTAATATGCTGGTGTAAGGAGGTTCATGTTATTGTGAACAGTGGCACAAACAGCAGAATGAACATGAAGACTTTGGAGTGATTTATAGACTATGCAACGAGTCTGATTGAGTATTATTTACAGTATAGTGTGAGTTCCCATACAGGCCTGCTTGTTGGGTATGTTTTGAGGTTTAGAGGGTTTGTTTGAACAGAGACACAAGCAGCGTGGGATATAGTTACTGACCAAACATCGGATTCCTTACATCCTTACATTGTGTCGCCCAGAAAACTGAATTCTTACAGTCAGTGGTTTCTATGATCCACTCCTGCCATGGTTTAACCTGCAGCTGATGATACTGTAAATAGTCTGTGGTGATTAGTCTGTGGAAAGTGAATTGCAGTGCTTATACAGTGTGTGTGTGTGTGTGTGTGTGTGTGTGTGTGTGTGTGTGTGTGTGTGTGTGTGTGTGTGTGTGTGTGTGTGTGTGTGTGTGTGTGTGTGTGTGTGTGTGTGTGTGTGTGTGTGTGTGTGTGTGTGTGTGTGTGTGTGTGTGTGTGTGTGTGTGTGTGTGTGGGTGGGAACTGTAGCTATGCACTTCATATAACTTAGTGAGAATCAACTTGCAATACTTCAATATAGCGACGATCAAACCAAAAAATAGTTGCAATTTAATTTAGAAGCCTTCTTTCAGTTTTTCGATTAAAAAAAAAGAGATCGACTTCTCCCTTTAAGCCATACGCATATGTTTGTTCATGTGAAAGACAGTTTGGTTGCTTTCATCTAATAATTTATCATAGATTTGTATCAGCCATCCCTAAAGGTCAATGATTGCTTCAGAGTTGCTATCAGTGGCTTTGACTCGTGAAGTGAAGTTTAGGCAATGCAGGGATTTAGTCATATCTTAGGATTCAAAGAGCTGACATGTTCTCTGGTCCATCTCTGATGTTGTGTCTCTGTTTCCTTCGCTACCTAATTTTGTTTTCTCTAGCAGAGTAGAAGGCGTCTCATCCCAAAACCCACACAGTACATCAATCAAGTAGATAACTTGCACCTGAACAACTTGTACTCGGTGTTCCCATCAGGGCTGAGATAACATAACCTGTTCTGTCTTGTATGCCGCCAACGACATTTATTTGATTTTCACTCCAGAAACACACTTCTAGCAGAGAAAAAGTGCACATTTATTCAGTAAAATGATAACCCCCCCCCCCCCCCCCCCCCCCCGTCCCAAAGTTGGTACTTTACATCCTCCAGGCCCAATCCTTCAAAGAGCCCCCGCTGCTGGCTTTCATTTGAAATGGTAAACTAGCCAAGAGACATGAAGGGAGGAAGATACTCCTGCATCACCCCCCGTCCAGATCTTTTGAGATTTCTTACCTTCTTCCCCATTTTACCATCCTCACTACTCCGTTACAAAATAAGATCTATTTGAAAAAAGTCAATTTTATGTCTGTTTTCATATGTTCATATGTCATTTTTCCCGTCTTTCACTGTAAATGTGTATATATATATATACTTTATATGCTTAACATGCTTTTAGTGTAATTTGAAGGAAATTTGCTACTGTCATCAAAGTTTGCGTTGTTGTTGGGAGCAAAAACGTACATTTTAATTGCAAAGAGTGTTAACAGTAAAGTATTTTACAATAGTTTTAGTAGGATATATGGAGTCATCCCTATTGCTGTGTTCATGTTATACCGGAGAAACCATAATTACAAGTTTCCGCCTTCAGGTCAGTCTCCAGGTTGTGATCATGACTGCGAAAATGGGATTTTTCTGAAAGGTCAGATATATCCGAATTAGCATTTAATGATACTGAAGTGCCTGAAAACCAAGCAAACATGGACACCTCACGTTAGCCAAAGTCTGTCGTTCAATGTGATTAAACCCACATTTAACATACATAATGTAATTTTGTCAGTGCGCAGTATTTCAAACCCTCATGCGGCCCTAATGAGACTGTTTCCGATCTTTCCTATCTGACGTAGCGTGAACTCAGCATTAAGCTGACATCACTGAATCGTAGCTGGTCAATTAAAGCTCCTCATGTACAGCTGTGTTGATTTGTTTAATTTTTACTGTGTATCTCCCTTTCCTCTCCTCACTTCCTGCAGCAGTCTCTCCCTTTTTCCCCCCGTCCATAAATCTGCTGGGTCATTTGTCCCTCTTGCCAGGACACACAGACACTCAAGGCCAGGTCTGGTTTTGGTTCAGTCTTTTCTCCCCCTCCTCATGTCACGTCCTGTTCCTGTGGTACATGAGATGTTTACAGGGAACCGACGGCATGTTTTCACTCCATTAAACATTCTCCATAAATTAACGGCCAGGAATTTTTGCTGATCTGGCACAACTCTAGTAGGTCGTTTCCATTAGATGGACTGTAAGTCTGTTGCAAAGAAGGATCGCCGGAATCATAGGAAAATAGGAAATATTACAGATTATACTTTGAGTGTGAAGTTTCTAAACTCTTAATCACATTGAGATTATATTAAAATGTAGACGACTATCTCCAAGAAGTGGTGTCAAAGATTTATGAGCTGTGATCTGTAGTAAGAAGTTGCTCAGCTGTCAATTAATAGGGTAGAAGTTAAAGTTACAGGCAGTTTAATTATAGTTTTTTAGTATTAAAGGCTTGGAAAATCATATTTTGTCACTTATCTCTCCTGATATCTAGCCACGCAGATAGTTTGGGTTATATTTGCAGAGGTTTTAAGAGATTTGTCTCTGAGCTTTCTGCTGCCACCCCTATACAAAGTAATTGAATGACATTTTATCTGCAGCATCCAGAAATGACTTTTTAGAAAGAAGATCCCACTCACTTCTACAGTATATAATACACAGACTTTACCATATTTATATTGGAAGTACTTTCTGCAGTAGAAACATTGCCCATGAAAGCAGTTAACAGCGTGTTAAGCGGATTATACAGAGAAGTGGGGATGCCTTCTGGAAAGAGATGTTGCTGCAGAATTTTAAAATTCCATGTTTCAATGCCGTGAGCCCCACAAACTCAATTCAGTACAGTAGTGTATGTTACATTTTGCCACTCATCCCTAGAGGCCTCATCAGTCTTATGTATGTAATATGACTCACTTTTGAATCATGTTATGAATACTGAAGTGTGTGTGTGTGTGTGTTCGTGTTCGTGTTCGTGTTCGTGTTCGTGTGTGTGTGTGTGTGTGTGTGTGTGTGTGTGTGTGTGTGTGTGTGTGTGTGTGTGTGTGTGTGTGTGTGTGTGTGTGTGTGTGTGTGTGTGTGTGTGTGTGTGTGTGTGTGTGTGTGTGTGTGTGTGTGTGTGTGTGTGTGTGTGTGTGTTCCACTTGCCACTCAGCCTAGAGGCATAATCAATCGTATGTATGAAGTATGACTCACTTCTGAATCATTTTATAAATACTGAACTTTGGGGTGTACGCTGTGTGTGTATGTGTGTGTGTGTGTTGACGAGAAGGAGTCAGCTTAGACAAATAAACACTAAAATGTGTACGCACACACGTGTGTTTAACTAAATGATGAGGGGGCCACAGGATGAGGAGTAAATTGAAGAAATCCTGCGTCAGACCGGTTAGGGCCATACTTTTCTGCTGTATCATACACTTCCAGGAATACTATCCCCCTCCTTACCCCCACAGTCATTAATATTTGGAGCCAGTCAGAGGTATTTCATCACTTTAATGGGCGCATGAGTGTTCATTCTTCTACGTGGTGCACACATCTTTTCTTCTCTTTTTTTCTAGTTACACTATTTTGTTGCTTAACTGACTTTTAATGGTACAACACTCATAACACATCTAGTGGAATTCAGTTTGGGGCACAAACACCCACACTCTCCAAACACACCCACACAGCCTGTCCAAGTAAGCCAGAGAAGACGTTCACTGTGATGCACACAAGTCAAGTGCAAGAGTGCCCCCTTCAGTCTGAGCAGCATTTTCAAACAAGGAGAACCACTCTGCACTTTACGTTCGCAAACAAAGCCACACAGATGGATAAGCACAAACGTCCCGCGCCCCCAGCCCCCCCCCCCCCCCCCCCCACTCTCCATCTCTCCCTCCTCTTCCATAGTATAGTAGTTACTCAACAAGGTTCCTGGCTAGTTATGGAGCCTGTCTCACACCCTGCCAGTATAAACCTCACCCCTCACCCCTCGGCCCAGCTCGAACCCCCGCCTTCGTCTGACCAAATGGCCCAGGGAAAGCGTCAGGGGAGCTGGCCAGTGGAGAGGGGGGCTGGTTGGGCAAAGAGCCAAATTAGAACCATATTTCATCCACACTCTGTCGGGGCCCTCGTCTTCTTGGAACACACACAGATGCACAGGGTTGTGTGCAAACATATACAGATGCATGTACACATATCCTTAAACACATACGCATGGCTGCTTACATATGGCTGCTTGAGTCACACTACTGGTATTTCAGCCATGACAAGTATGTGAGACTTCAGGATTTTCATAATCGTAGCCATTCCAATACTTCATCATTAAGTGCATGGGAGGTGTTTCCAAAAGGATAAAGAGACGTGTTTTCCAGAAATTATACCATGTCATCAATCTTGACCAATGGCTACAATTCACTATTATCTTCACGTTCTTAAAAAAAGACTAAACAAGCCAAGAGGTTGTTATGAAATACCTGATTTATCTTCTTTTCTTTTTTTTTTTTTACTGTATGAGTCTTTTCATAAGATTTTGTCCTGAGTTCTGTGTCGTGTTTGCTGGTCTTTGTGTCTGGTTCTAGTGTGAAGATGGCGGCCGTCCCAGTGTGAGCCCCTCTCCTCCCCATCCAGCCCAAGCCCAAGGTCTGGAACAGATTACATCTGATATTAAACACATGGCAGCAGTTAGAAAGGAGAAAAGGCGAGAGAAGAAAAAAGTTTTTCAAAAAAGAAAAACAGAGTGGATTTGTCAACGATCTCCCTCCTAACTCCCCTCTCCCCTCGTCTACTCTCTGTCCTTAGCCTCTTTTCTCTCTTTGTCTCTTTTTCCCTCATCACTTTCTGGTCACTCCTGAGAGCGAGGAGACGATCGTGTCCACTTGTCTGTCTTGTTGTCAAAGGCGCAGACATAGACGTCGGCTTTTGATGCCTTTTTATCCATCCTACAAAGTGTCGGTGCCTTTAACAGGGCATGAAATGAAAGAGGAGATAGAAGGAGACGTATAAAAAAAACGGATTGTAGCTTGAATCTAGATACAGGGGCCATTTTATAAGACTGCGTGTCACTCTGTGAAGCTAATGATGATAAAGTTCAACAGCACTCTTTGATTCTTTGGTGGAAAGATTTGAAGCTGTTTTCCTTGCTCATGGCAGATGGTAATGGTCTTACACACATGCCCTATCCTCATTCTCCCACCAGAGATGCGGATCAGTGTGTTTCATAACCTAGCAGATAATGAGGCGAGGGACCAAGATGGTATCAAGAGGAGCCTTGGTCTCCAGGCTCTGTTGCCACTGATGTACTAAGGACGTCACAGATCAGTCCAGAGGAATGTTGATTCACATTTTAGGTGGATTGAAAACATTCCTAAATGTTCCCCGCGCTAATTTCTTTCTTTTTCCTGTGAGGGGTCCCACAGGGGAGTAACCACTCTCCAACTGGGCCAGCTCTCTGTCACTGAGACAAGCGCTCAATCAAGTCCGTGTTGTTCTTTTGTGTTTACGCTCAGAGGCCTGCAATCTCTGAACAAACAAGAAAAGCAACAGTTGCTCCAGCGCAGGGGGAAAAAGATCTGTTTTTTTTCATGACTTAACTGACTTCTCTGATTGTTCTACCTTTCAGGTCATCTGCAGCGCGGTCGCTGTGGGAGGCCATGCTGACCAGTAAGCATAAAGAGGGAGTGATGGAGGTCAGACGGCAACTGGTGGAAGCAGCCAGCAAGGAGAAGCTGCCAATCAAGATGAGCATGGGTAAGAATGAGATAGCGACCAATGAGGAATACAGGGACACATATTGTTTCCCAATGTTAAAAAAAAAGAAAGAAGCAAATTCATGCCAATGAAAAAGAAAATACATAAAAATTGTGTGTGTAAATATTGCACGATTGTAGTGCAGAACTATAGCGCCTCCTATCGAGATCCAGCTTCTCCTCCTTGCCGTGTATTTGTCCATGTGGCCACAGAGGAAATCTGAACCACATGTTGGCTCGATGACACACACTCACACACACACACATGCTCGCTCGCACACACGCTGCTTTCGAAAACTTTTGTTGTTTGTTAATGAAGCAAATGGGGCTGAAGCAAGGGATAAAAATATGTGCAGGCACGCAAAAATAAAGTCATTACACGCACAAGTATACACGCACGTTCACCTTTATGCAGCCCTCTGACTCATATAGGTAATGGGTGACTGATGTACTACACTTACACAAACACACACACACACACTCACACACACACACTCAGGGCTAATATGCAGGTTAGCATCTGGCAGAAGGAGGGAGTTAAGAGGGAGGGGCGGCGAAGAAGGTCTCCTCTCTTAACAAGCAGGTTGTAATATGTTGGAGGTCGCACACATATGTGTCCACACCCCGCACACTCTGCCAAGCATCTGCATACACACGGTGGTTTCCTTTCACACATTTGGGCTAAACAACGATCCTTCTAATTCTGGGCGGCCGCTTCGTCGCAGATTTATTTAGACAAATGTACAACAACAAGAGAACGAGCTGCAAGGGAGAAAAAAAAGAACAAAAGGAACAGATTAAGAGTGGCAGTAAAAGCAAGAAAGTATGAAGAAGGTGTAGCGTTAACGCTGCTCCCGCCTGCTGACTGACAGTCTGTTGACTTAATATCTTTGCTGAGAGAGAGAGAGAGAGAGAGAGAGAAAGAGAAAGAGAAAAGTGAGGAAAGAGGGGGGCACCGAACAAACTCCTTAAACACTGAACCTTTATACCCCAACTGGCGGACGACCAAACTCCACGAAGCCTTTTAGACTCCCAGCACACCCCCACACAGTTCCCATCCTGCCCACCAGCACCACCAGCGGAGTTCTCAATCCATCATGGTCTGCTCATATGAGACCAAGCTAAACCCAGTAACATGAAACGCTTAGCATTAATACCTATCTGCTCTCTCAGTGCCCACTCACACTCTAGGAGAGTAGAAATTTCCATTCGCACCCTGGACGCATTCTAACTCTGGGAGGTTTATGCAGATCAGCAGAGAAAATAGTCCAGCAGTGTACTACAGGCCCCTGCGTTCTCACATACAGACCGACCAAACTTGGCTTCTTTTCATCTCAACAGGATAAGATCATCCACAGAGAGAAAGAGAAAATAATCCATTTCTCAGAGCCCGAGCATGACCCGTCAGGTTTCTCATAGCACAATAGGATGATGAAATTCCCTCGCTCCCTGTGTGTGTGTGTGTGTGTGTGTAGATATGTATGCGGTTGTGAATCCAGTGTTTATCTTTGGTGTTTTTGCTCTTAGCAGGGAATTAGTCAGACAGCTTTGGTTACATCGTCCGTTAACGTGCGTTTATCTTTTGTGTGTGTGTGTGTGTGTGTGTGTGTGTGTGTGTGTGTGTGTGTGTGTGTGTGTGTGTGTGTGTGTGTGTGTGTGTGTGTGTATGTGTGTGTGTGTGTGTGTGTGTGTGTGTGTGTGCGCGTGCGTCACAACCTTACGTTATGTGTACAATGTTATATTGTTTTCACTGATACTGCAGTGTAAATGAGATGTGTTGACAGGGCCTTTCTTCCCTCGGTGTACTCTGGGATTTCAACAGCGTGGAGGAATGAGACTCAAGCACACAATTGATTGCATTCATCATTTCAAGCAGTGTGAAATAGTGTAGTATCGCAATTAGTTCAAATCAGTATTCATATTCATATCATCTCTTCCTTTTTAAATCTTCAATTAAAAGACAATTAAAGTGCGAAAAAAGGTTGCTTTGTACTTCAGTTCATAATTGTTTTGTTTTTCTTCTTCAGTTAATAAGATTATTTCATTTATTGGTATTCATCGCATATTTTGGTCATCACCGTTGCACAAGCAAATTCAATAAAAACATTTAATTTAAGGGAGAAGCACAATAATTAGCATTTCTGTGAGTGTGCCAT
The DNA here is from genome assembly GCF_963691925.1 of Scomber scombrus. Taxonomy (NCBI): domain Eukaryota; kingdom Metazoa; phylum Chordata; class Actinopteri; order Scombriformes; family Scombridae; genus Scomber; species Scomber scombrus. The sequence goes on along the minus strand of NC_084977.1, from coordinate 8,794,099 downwards.
TGTTAGACAGAAGACAGAAAGATGCAACAAAATTAGCATTCTCAAGAGACAGCAACAATAATACAGCAACAATATGTACTGAATAGTACAGGTAGCAATGCAGGCAAGACAAGGCGATGAAACACAACCAGCCAAAACTGATTATAACCATTTTGTGACACATGCTAACATGCAGAGCAACAATAAGCAGTAAGATATAAATATGGTGTCAGCTGTTTATTTCTTTCAAAAACCACAGTGTATACAGTACTAGGAATCAGTCATGCAATAAGCATTATCAAATGTACTATATTTGGAAATTTCACACATGCACACAATCCACGTACAGCCTCAGTTATACCTCTGTCATTCCAGAGACACTTTGTTTAAAAAGCATAAAATACACAAAAAAAGCTGTATGATTACAAGATCAAGCAGATCATATATTTTTTTGGATAATCAAAACTTGTTCCAGTTTGCTTTTCAGAGTTGTACCACATGGCTCATCCATGCAGATGGAACGGATTAAACACCTTGTTCAAAGTGATTCATCAGATATTTGGATCATCACATCACTCATCACAACACACATTTTGATTGAGACGGATCCAAAGTTAAACCTGTCTTCCACACGGACATTAAACATAGTCTGAGTGACATGTTGGTGCATCTGTGCGCTGCCCTGTCATGTCATGTGCTCTCCATTCTCGTACAGTAGAGTCTCAAAAGGGGCCCCAAAAATACATCCACAAGTAAAAGTTCCCGGACTTTGCCTCCTCTTCGAGTGCATAAATAAAAGTCTCTCAGCCTTCCTGTGTCCCCCATCCATGCAGAATTACTTATGAGGCTGTCCAGCTGCTGAGGCAGGCCACCACTCAGCTCCATGCTGACATCAGACATCACTTAGCCTCTGAGTAACCCTGTGCACCTAGAATGCAAGTCATCTTCCAGTAACCGGACTAAATCATTGTTGGCCCCTGCCCTTTTTTGCATTGTTCATGACTTTGATCATGGCTGAGCCTCAATTGCCACTTCTGCACATCAGGGTAAAATGGGCAGCAGCTCAAAATGTTTATAGCATGAGAGTCAAAATGTGATTTGTTTTATGGCAGGTCCGGCGATAAATACACCCAGAAGAACATTAAAATGGCCGAAAGGTTCAGGTTTCTCTACCATCTTAGGTGATATCCAACATGCGCCAGGACACTACAGCAATGTAAATTCCTGAAACCTTAGGCAACTAGTAAACAACTGGTTTAACTGAATGAACTCCACATTAGAAACCTTTCATGTGCCTAATACTTGATACAGATAGCTTAAACACATACATGAACTATTTCTGCTGTTTTCAACACTAGAAATTAAAGACTTATGTTTAAATGTGCTAAAAATGAACAGAAAAACACAAAACAATAGATTTAATCATAGAGTTAGACATGTAATGGAAACAGTGTCACACAAATCTTAACGCTGACATGGAAAAGTTAAGTCGCCGTGTCTTGTTACATATACAGACTTATTTATTAGAGACTGAAACATAGAAGCTTTTCCAGTCAGTGCTGCTTTTACTGCAGAAACACCCAAAGTTTGAGAGTACAACTCAGCTGTCAGATCTTCCCCCTAAGATTCATTTTTTGCATCTGGCAGCAAGATGACTGAGGAATCGCAGAATTGTTTTGAGGGAAGTTTAGTGACATAGATAAGAGCTGATGTTGGACCAGGCCTGTTTGATTGTGTAATGGAGAACAGGCTTTTGTGTGGCTTTCCCGTCTTAAGTTCTTTGTCAGGTTTTTCCAGTGTCTTACATTTTCTCAGTCAGTCTAACCTGGTCTGTGCTAGCTGTAAAGTCTCATTATACTTGGCTGACATTGTACAATTCCTGGTTGCCTATTCTCGAGCGGAATTATGCTTGGCCCTCGCATTGGACCTATTTCCTGGTTCTGTGCTGAATTATAGTTGGCACATCAAGATTCGTGAACCATGGTTTTACCGCCAGGATTTTTATGGCTGGATATGTTCACAATAGAGCTTTTCAGGATCCTGACTATGTCTGGACTGAAGCTTATTCTTTGAAAATGCTTTAATTTCAACAAGAAACTTGATCCTCTTTTTGTAGGCACTTGCTTCATTTTGCTCGTAAGTGCAGCACGACAAACAGACACTGTCAGTGCAGCTTAGAAAGTATGTTTCCCAACAGGCCGACTCGCAGATTTCTATTTCGCTGTCAGGTTTACGCATCAGTGCAGTGAAAATGAGTTTTTATTGAAAGCTGCCCTGGATGATTCCTTGCAATTTTCTCTCTAAAAATATTCCATATTCATAGATTTTATCATCTAGTTTAACAAAGAAAAAATGATTTATCTTCACCTTTGTTAATAGTCACAAATCTATATTGTCTTTAGTATTCTGTAGCTTTCTGCTCCACTTTTTATTCTGCCTGTCTGTTGCTCCTTTAGTCATGTGTTTGGCCCCGCTAAAGAAAACATTGGCCATGTAGTCCAACAGGAAATACTCCCACATCTGGTGCTGGTTCAGAACATCAACATGAAGAAGTAGTCTTTATGGGGAGTTAATGTGTGCCCCTCTCTATCCCAACCCCTAAAACAGCGCCTCTTACCTCCAGGCCACCCTACACACACACACATACAAACACACACACACACCCATTGGCCCTTACAGTCTTTATGCTGCTCTTCTTGTGTCTTTGTGAATCTTCGTGGGACGGGCAGAGGAGGATGCAGAGGGTCTTAAACAGAACGAGGAGTCCAGCTTCTCTCTGCTGCCTCTGTAAATAATCAGTGAAAACCTCTGATTTACACTTATTAGTCACACTCAAGACCGGCTCTCAGGAGCTCTTATCAACAGTGCTGTACCTCTGCTGCATGCAAACACGCACGCACACACACACACACACACACACACACACACACACACACACACACACACACACACACACACACACACACACACACACACACACACACACACACACACACACACACACACACTTGGGGATGTTTGTGACTCGTATAAACATTTCACTGAAAACTCTAACACCTGAAGCTCACCCATATAAAGAATTTTAGTTCCTGACTGGCACTTCGTGTGTCACACAGCCACACACATACGCACACACACTCCTGTTTCTTTCCCAGCCTGCTTGAAGTTTTTTGCTCATTAAGATAATATTATGATCTGATTTAGTATCAGTCATTCCCCTCTGCCCTGAGCTGAGAGTGTGGTGGTTATTAAAAAGGCTGTTATGCTTGGGAAAAGGTTGTCTATTTATTCTGTTTCCACGCTCTGCTCTTCCCAGGATGAATAACTCGTGTATGTGTGTGTATGTCACTTCAAACATTTTTATTTGTTTGTAACAGATGGTACACAAAACACCATTAGGCCAGTTGTGGATTATATACAGTATATACTGTGTGTTATGCTTTGACCAACACCGATTAGTACATTTGCAATAGGGGTCCAAATTTCTCCCCAAGATAACAGTTTTGTGTTCCCTCCTCTTAGGCCGTGTGACCCCCGAGCAGCTGTGCACCTACATGAAGCTGTTTCGGAGCAGCTGGGGAGCGCTAGAGAGTCACTGCGGGATGCTCCAGCTGGGCCTGGCCACGGCCCAGACTCTCCGCCACCCCTGCCTTCCCCGCTGGGACGCCTGCCTGGCCTTCGAGAGGTTGCTGCTGCAGGTCCGTACTCACCTTACAAAAACCCGTTATCCATAAGTGCTACAGGTGATGAAAATGAAAAGGAGTGTTTCAAAATGAGATGTCCACAACTTCAAAAAATTGAAGCCAGACAGATTTTTTTTAAGCCTTTTAACCCTTTAGATTCATGCAACTCTCTTTTCAGTAACGAGGAATGTGAATCAAATTACAAAATGCACATGTTGTTTTAAAATTAAATCCTAAACAGCGTCACACTGGCCAAATTAAGTATTGAAACAGCACATTCACCAGCAATGTGTGCTTAACTCCGTAGTTATTCTTTCACATCTTTGCCTTCGGTAAATATTTTATGGTCTACGCTCAGCAGGTAAGTGGGTGCTTGTGGCTCGCTCGATGGGGGCCAGAATGTTGTGTTAAACTGACAGAGACAGGAAAAAACGCAGGTCGCTCTCCTTCGTAAACAAGGTCAGTTGTGTTTGTAGGGAAAACATTCGGCTCCAGTAAACACTGTGAAAACGCCAGATTTCCATCATGTTGTTTAGTGGCTTTTTGACTTTAGAGGAGGGAAGGGGTCTAGTTTACGGGGGAGGACAGAGGCGGATGTACATGTGTGTTTGACGGTGGAAAGGTCAGAGGGCAAATCTGATAGAGAGACAAGAGAGACAAGGGCCAGCTTCAGTCGTCAATAGTTCGCCTCTCACTTCAGCATCATCGGTGGATATTTTAAAAATGTATGTTCTACACTGTGAGCTCACTAGTACTAAAACCATGTCCTTTTTCCTTCTCTTACCTTTCTGTTTTCATGGGAGTCTCTTTATATTCCTGAAGCTGTAAAGCAAGCAGTAGGACAGCCGAGTATTTAGGAACTTATTAAACTAAATCACGGAAAAATAAAACAAGCTCGCAGCAGTGCCCCATGCCAAATTGGAATTTGAAAACAACCTCATAAACCTTGGTCCTCAGCTGGAGCCATCGCTGGTTTATTAAATAAAGGAAGAAGACTTTAGGGCTTATACTTCCAGTATCCATTTACTTCATGAATCTTTGATCCACTCTCCCATGGTCGTCTGCTATACCTGGATAAATCAAAGTGCAACTTTCTCACCACTTGTTTGTGGTCAGATTCCTAACCAGCAGCCTTCTAAGGTGAGTTGTCCCCAGGTGGAGCCGAGCTTCATTAAACTCACGGTGACTATGAAAAGAACAGCCCGTTGTTGTATTTAGCAGCAGCGTTGTATATTTAGCACTTGGCCGCTGTTCAACTTGACATTCTTCAAGAATCAAATCTCACAATCAGGCCTTGAGCGCGATGTGAGAGTTGGTGTTTGCAATCAAAACGAGCCCCGAGTTTTATTGAGGTATTAAGGGAAATGAGTTGTGTGTCCTCTGTGCCCCCTCTGTTTATTTAATTTCCATGTGAGATTTTTTTTTACTTTGGCTCAACATGGACAGAGGGAAGTTAATTACATTACAGAATGGCGGGATGAAATGCCTTTTAGCTTTGCCTGGCGGTTGGACTGTGTTTGCTCTGCCTGAGTGTGTGAGGGATGCTGTGGGTACGACCGGGCAGAGCTTGGGCGCTCCACCATCGCTGGTGCACAGTGTGAGTTCATTCAACCCCTCTGTGACACACAGGAGCCTTGGAGTGGGCAGCAGTCGAACTGAGGCAAAGGGCCATTGAGTTCAGGGGCTTGCCTAGTTCACGTCTTTCTCCGCATATATCCACACGCTTTGTGCAAAATAAAATACTCTGTAATAGCTACTTTGTGACCCAGACATCTTTTCCAAGCAGCAACCTAGTGTTTTACTCATGAGGTAATGCTTGAATATGCTGTAACACTTAAAAAGCTCTTCTGAAATGTGCAAGTGTGCTTTTGATGATTTTAAATGGCAACCTTTGCTTGAAGGGTACCTGTGAGGGTCTTGCAGCTGGGATGTTATGAGTTAGATGTACAGATGTGGTTATGGAGGTTGACATGTGAGCTGGACTGAGATATATAAATGCTGTTGGTGTAATATTTACAGTTTATTCGGCCTTTATGGAGACCGACCGTTGGATTTTCTCAATTTAGCACTGCTATTTGTGTGAGTCGGCCAGATATCTTCTTGGCTGGCACTGCCACCCTCCCTGCACCTATAACCTCCCCCCGTGGCTGTCTGGCATGTGACTGGGTTTCGGTCTGAATGGGTCAGATTGAGCAGGCTTGGTTCAGCTCCAGCCCACAGCTACAGAATGTGTATGCTAGAAGTACTCAGCGCTGGACAGGGGCGGCGCAGCCAAGACGAAACTCAACAGACTCGCTCTTTCTCCACTTCCCAGAACATCACAGGAGCACCAACCTTCCCATCAACAGCCCAGCCAGAGTCTCTACCTCACCAAACCAAACATGTACACTACTACTGTGCATCCCTCCCAGAGAGAGCTGAATTCTTTTTTTTGCGGGGGGGGGGGGGTTAATGCTACATTATCTATGTCAGATTTTGTAAGGCCAGCATTGACTTTGAGTGTGCTGCGCAGCCTACTGTTGATTAGTCTGTCACACTACTGAACATGGTCGTGATGACAGCAGTGCAGTGGAGAGGAGCTAACCTCTCTAACCCCGGCCTGTTGCTTTACTCTGCTGGGATTACCAGGGCATGCCTCTGCAAACATTCAAGCGCCGAGTTATTACTGGTCACAGCGCTGCTCAGACAGAAGGCTCCGCTGGCTGCATGTCCCCTTCTCCCATGGGTCACACAAACTGCCTGCCTGCTCCTTATCTCTGGCTTCTCTGTGTGTTTATGTTTCAGTCAAAAATGCTGTATATAATTGTCAAAATGGAGCCATGAAGCCGCACCCAGTGGTTCACGATATTAATTTACAGCAGTTGAACTTCATAGAAGAAAAAATATTTGTATTTATACAATGAAATGTGGTAATTTGCCTTCATTATTCAACTTATCTACTGGAATGCAATAAACTATGAACTAAAGTTCAAACTAGTTTATTAAAACAACTAGTATAACCTTCCAACAACTTTACAACATAACAAAAAAGAAACTGAATGAACTCTTACTGTACAAGGAACAATGACTCCAAAATTAAATATTTGTATATATCGGAAATGCTGACAAAATGTATAAACAACTCAACAAAATAACAAAACAAAACCAAAAATCCCACTTACACTTTATACCATCTATCATTTGACTGCAGAAAAGAAAACAAATGATAGAATAAGAGAGAAAAACTAAACTAAACATATTCTTGACAAATGTTCCTACAAGAAACACTGCAAAACTAAATTTTCTGCTGCTGTGTCACATCTAATTCTCTAGATGATGTGTCCTAAGTCTTTTCCAAACTAATGTTTCGCTCTTTGTGTCTGTGTCTGTTGTTGTAATTAGTATACATCCAAGTTGGAGCCTGGCCTGCATACCCCATTAACCCCTCTAGTACAGTGTCAGTTTATGCTGGCTTAGAGATTCATGACCCTGCACCTCTATCCCTTGACCCCTTCTGGACATATACTGACCTGTAAAGGCTCAGGCTTGCGGTTCTGTGGTATGTCAGAAGACTGACAATAAAAACAAAAAAAAACCCATGTCATTCTCCTTTTATGTAAAACCATATGAAAGCATGCCAATCCCCAGAATACTTAACGTGCAGTTATATATGTAACATCTGGATTGTATCATTACTTAAGGCGACAGAGGGAAAAATGTTGATATTGGTCCTGAGTAACTTTCATCTTATCTGAGCTGCATGCCACAGACAGACAGGGGGCTTAAAGCCTGTAATTGGCCTTTCCCCAGGGTATGGAGCCTGTCCCCCACATCCCAGACATTCCCCTTATTCTCCATCTCGGCTGTGTCCCCACAACCCCCACGGGGGTGGCGTTGCTGTGTTCTGCTGGAGATTGTAACAAAGGGGCGTGAATGACTCCGGGGCACTGCCCTGAGATGTCCAGCATTGACCTCCTCCAGCTCCCTACTGTTTAACAGTCTCACATCTGGACTGACCTGGACTGACCCTCTCCCCATCCACCCGCTTTCTGTACCATATTCTCCCTCATCCATCCTTTGTGTATCCTCTCTGTAGCCCTGGAGCAACACAGATCCGCTGGCAGAATGAGCCACAGGAGGCTTTGGATCAAGCCCTGACTGTCTTTAGACAAAGTGGCCTCTCTGACTCTCTCCTGTCATTTTCAGTTCATCCCTTTTCTCCAAACTACACGTTATCCTGCACTTCCCTTCTGAATATGTTATGTTTACCCTGTATCTTTGTTATGTGTTCTCCAAACATATGCCTCGCTATAATATACACATACACGTGTAGTATGTGCTCAGTTTATGTCCAAGCTGCTGTATTTTGAAGCATAACAAGCCTTCTAAAAGTAGAGGAAAATACAGAGCTGGAAGAGAGTTGGGTTTATCAAAAGAGTGAGTTATTTACCGATCTCTTCCTTCCTGTGTTTAGCTGGAGAGGATTACAGTGGGAGAGATGAGCATTGATGGAGTTCACTCCCAGGAAGACCCAGGAATAGCCCCATCCTAAGCTCCCCTCCTCTCCGCCCTCCCCCCCTCGCTCAGCGCTGGTACCCTGAGACGGCTGTGTTTACATTGTTCTGCACAGCTCAGGCCTAATGTACTATCTGTTTAATAGGCACAGAGAGGCCTGTTTATAGAGAGGGACCTTTTTAACAGAGGTGATGGGCTGGTAGGCCAGAGGGCAACACCAACTCATCTCACTTCCTGTTATCATTACCTCTTTTCTCTCAGAGAGCTAGGTGCTTGTCTCACTCCGCTTTCTGCATTACTTATCCTTAATCACCTCACCATTCTGCTGGCTATGATTGTGCTCAATATGTCTGCCCTGGAAAAATCGAGGAACACAAGAAGACTCAACCAAAGTTGCCTCCTATTAAACTTCACTGGCTCCACTTCTCAGCTCAGTAGTAATTTGCATGTGCTGCATTTTAAATGTTCTACTAAGCATCTTTCTACTAAATCTATATTTCAGCCCACTGAACTGAAACTTTATAGGAATTGCTTTGGTGTTAATAGCCATAAAATTATAGCGCTACGGCTCTCTGCATGTTAAAGTTGAGGGGGTAAGATCGGCCCATAAGGGTTTCATACATTCAATATTTTCTCTTTTACATAAAGCCGCCTTTTTCTTTTGGCGTTCTGTGTTGAGTCAGAGTTGCATTCACCACACATGTGCATCTGCAGATACTCTTTGTGCTGGTCTCTATTGTTTACTGCAGCTGGTTAACTGAGGAGTCAAAACCCTTCACGTCAGGAGGGTTTTTCATGTGGCTTGTTTTTTTTTTCTCCTCACGAATGTGTGTTTTTGAGGGCTCTGCAGCTTCTGCCAAAGGAGGCTAGTTTTTCTCACACTTGATCAGACCGACCCCACAGTATAAAACGGTTGATCTTTCTTGGAGATCATCCACATTGCTTTCTGCACTTCAGCACACTTTCGGTATTTCAGAATTTCAGTTTTACTGAGCTGCATTGTAATCTTGCAGTGTTTGGGTGAGGTTGTCTAGGGAACATGATCGGAGGGGCTCTCGGAGCTCCCGCTAACGCTCTCCGTCCCCGGTGAATCAGGTCAGTGTGGTCTGCTGACTTGGCCTCCTGGCGTCAGACTTCATTTGAGCATGCTCCAACAAGACACCACAGACTAGGGAAAATCCCACAATGCCCAGCATTCACCCTCAGATTGTTAACAAGGAAGGCCGTAGAAAAAGCTGACCATTAGGTAAGATGGCGGGGGTTGCAAGAGACCCAACAATGACCCTGTGTCCCGGATGGAGCCGGCCAGTGAACCACTTCATACATCTGACGGACACAAGACCTCTTCCGTCAGTTTAGCATGTCACCGCTCACTGTTTATATGCCATTTCCATGATACACTGCATCTGAAACTATAGCCAGATGTGCTTGCAAGTGCATGTGCGGCCATGCATGCATGCATGCATTCATGCATGTGCATCCTTTAATGTGCTTATTCTGGTAACAGTGTCTCAACTTCCTGTTGTCACAAACAAGCTCTCTGTTCCCTGCAGAAAAGCTCCACCTCAGGACAGATTAACTATCAGGTCATTTGTCACTACCTGCTGAGCACAGGCCAGAGAAGGTCACGGGCCACAGGACATGCGTCTTTGTATCTGATCTGAAATGGAGACAGAGGAACATTCCAGGACCTTAAAGCGTCTTCCTTAGACACTGATTGACCCCCTTTGCGCAAGATTGAACATTTTTAGTCAGATTGAAAATTTCATTGTGATTGATCAGTTAAGGGTGAAGAGTACATCAGCGACCAGTTACAAACTAAAAACTCTGCTGTTCCAGGTCCACACTAGTCCTCGCAGAATTAGCATACTTTCAAAGCTGCAGATGGACGGATGACAGATGTTCTTTGCTTAGTTGAGTGATGATGAATGCTCAGCCTTGTGAACCAGTGGACAGTGAACTCTTGGAATTTTTTTGACAAGTTTCCTACTGATTTACACTTTTTGGAGACAAGGTAGATTGGTTGTGCCCCCTGCTGCCAAGCGTGAGCAAAGACTTGCAAAGATCTGTGGATAGAGTGGAATGGGGTAAGGTGGGGGAAGTGGGAATGATCCCCTTAGGTCGTGAAGCAAAGGTGGGACAAAGACTGCTCTTTGGTATAGCATGTCATTGTACCTATCTGAAACCTCAGTCTGCACCTCCTTCTCTTCTCCACCCCCACCACTCTGTTCACTCATGCCCACCCTACAGACCACCTTGTCGCCCCAGGGATTCGACCAGTCGCCCGGTGGGAACGAGGCTGACCAGTCACTATGGCAACTAAGCGGTGAGGGTCAAACTGGGTCAATCAGAGACAGATTCTTACCACCCTCGCTCTGTCATTAATTACCCATAGTTCCCCGGGGCACTGCTCCACGTGTAACCACATAGCTAAGCAGGCTGGATCCAAGTGGTTTGAGTGTATGATCAGGTGCGCAGCGCCATTTGTTTCATATGGGTATTAGTGACGGGGTCAGTGTTGTCTTCATTACCAGCTAAGTGAGTGTGCCACCCTGTGACAGTGTTTGGAACTAGCGTGTCAAATGGATATGCCATGTTATCAATAACAACTCAAACTTATGGTATCGGCTGTGTAATGTTTCAGGGACCTTTGGCCTTAAAGGAAGGTTTTATTTGATGAAAGGTTTAAAAAGTTCACGGTTGAGCCATTTAAGATGAGTCTAACAGCATCCCAAAGACATCAGGGCCTGCTGGTTGAGAGAGGGCACTTTGTTTGATTCAAGCAACCAGAGCGTACAGACCCCAGCCTGCTCTAGCTTTAAATGTTTATAGGTTGTGACAACATTAGCTGTATCTGGTTTTAAACTCAGCTTTTTAACTCGAGCTGGTATTTGCATTTGTTAGGAGCCATGTGGATGACAAAAAATGCATACAGGGTCCCTTCTTTTCTTGTGTGTGTTTGACAAGCCTGCGTTTTGTTGTTCTTGGAATCATCTTGTATGAGCTAGAAATTAAACTCATCTGCGGAAGGAGCTTTAAGGAAGGGACCGCTCCTCTCCCCTCGTAATGTGATTGACATCAAGGAGAAGAGAATTTTGGGAGATGCCCTCAGGCTCTCTGCTGGGGTCTGGAGGTAGTTAAATATCCTTCTATCACCATTCCCTATATTATTAGTATTTTCTCTTGGTTTTGAATGTATTTTTTCGAGCTTTTCTCCTTGAAGTTTGTCTTTCTTTACCCCCAACCCTTTTAACTCTCATCATGAATTCAATTGGTCCTGTGTTGATTTGAGGAAATGTCTCTCATTATATCTGCAGTCTTTTCTGAAGCAGAGGGGTGCATCTGGTACGGCATCGAGAAAGGCTGTAGCCACATGCTAAGTATCCTGTAAGGGTCTGCAACCAGAGCAACTGATGTGAACATGTATGAATCAACAAAATATTTGCAAATAGATTTGTTAGAAATCCCTCAGAACAGTTGCCAAAATACTGGATATGTTTAGTGCAATTATGACAAATAGAGACTGATAACTCACGTGTTTTCTGCTTATAACACACAGAAAGAGCAACACATGATATAAATTCATAGAAGTTGTTGAATGTGTAGGTTATTGTACCATACACCAGCGCATTATGATGGCCCGTAGAGTTTTGTCGAAAAGTTTCCACTGCCCGTCATGGTGTATGCCAGTTTAAGCCAAAACTAAGCAGTTCCAGCTCTCCATACTACATTTTATCCAATAGGAAAACTTGATTTGAAAACATGTGAGGGAAAACCTCACTAATTCCTGTGTTTTCCCGCTAAAGCTTTCATCTAGAGTGAACTCATATGCCCCACTTCTCTTCTTCTATTGTTCTAAGCTTGGGTGTACGCTGAGACACATGTGGGCCTGTTTGTCCCACTGCTGTTTTCATGGAAATAAGAAAAGGAATGAAAGTAACCCAAAACGAGCACCGACGCCGAACCGCTAATTATGAGCGAGAGGAGGGATGGAAGGGGCTGGGAGACAGGGTTTCTCATACGCTCGCCATGTGCCCCCCTCACCCACCCTCACTCTCCCCCCCTCCTCCTCCCAATCTTCTGCTCCTTAACTCCCCATCTTCTCCACCCCACTGTTTCTTTCTTCTGTTCTGTTTCTTCTTGTTATTTAAGATGCTGCGTGCTTTCTGTTTCATGTTTGCTGTTGTGATGTCTTTTGTGTTCCGAGCAGCCGTGTGTCTAAACAGCACAGCGGAGTTGTCTTTTCTCATCTCGTATTTCTAAGCAAGAGCTGGTGGGTGGGGGGGCGACAAATGACAAGTGACATTGTTTACGGCCTTATACACACCGCGCATTGTGTCTTTGAGAGGCATAATAAATATTAGCAGCTATGATTTGATGAGTGTGTGTGTTCAGATTGGGTGGCCGTGTTTGTGTTTCAAGTGTCATGAGCTTGCTTATCTTGGATAATAAGAGTAGATTGGAGAGAAAAATGAAGCGCTGCCTCAAGTGACACATTAAACGCATATTGCACATCTGGCTGTGAGGATCAGAAGTTCAGATGTACTCATTCACACTGCTCTAACCACCGCTCCACATCCTGTCTAAAGCATAATAATACGGAGGTTAAACTGCAGAATCCATATTTTTTATTTTAGCAAGTTTGCATTTCAGTCTGTAGTCGGCTGACTTTGCTCACAATATGTTTATTTTTTATGTCTCCAGAAAACTTAAGCATTAGTTAAGCACTTTTTTACTCAATTCTACAACATGTCATAAGTGGTTATAAAATAAAAAAAGATTATGTGCATGACTAATGAAAAGAAAACTTTTTTTTTTTAGCTACGCTTTGCCAGTTACAGTAGATGCACTTCACCTCTCTAAATCTAATATAATCTAATCTAATACAGCCTTGCAATATGTAATGCACTTCTATCATATTCAGTTTGTGGTGAGACTGTGTCAGAAAAGTGCTGACTCAGCTCCATGGTCATTTTGGAGGCTGTAGTGTTTGGTAATGTTGCATTACATGGCATTATAGTGAAAAGTTGTTTGCAGTATTTAGTCCAAGCTAATTCATGTCAAAGAAGTTGGCCAAACTATTACAAACACCTTCTAATAAAATACTTTTTTTTTTTTTTGCTTATTCATCTCCACACATCACTTGACTTTTATAAAAGTCAATAAACCCTTGCACTGAAATTGAAAAGCCATTAAATAAGTCATTAAACTGACGTTAAACCACTGTATGGTTTAATGAAGTGTTCATAAGTGTTGCTTTGTTTATACCACATTTTCTGTCAATTTAAATGCATTTCCTTGTTAAATAGCCTTTCTCTCTGTTGGTGTTACTGCAGGCAAGTACAGTGGTAGTGGGAAAATGACTCCTCCAACCACCGGTGCTCGAGCTAAAAGTTAAAAAAAATAAATGGATAATATTAGCTAAGTGGTACTTTAGCACTTAGACCATCAAGCACACAGTGACATTGTAATTCTCATGGTGTTAGTGGTGTTTGGAGAAGAGGTACCTCTCTGCCAGTGTGATGTGTTTAGTCGTTGTTTAGCGGCGAGGTTCTGCGCTGCATCACAGGATAGACAAACAGACAGACAAGACATTAGTGATATGTTTACCATCTGTTCAGGAAGGACAGAAACGATGGGAGAGGTTGAGGAAGAGAGACGTTTTCACGGTGTACAAAGGGACAAGCAAAGGGGAGGGGGGGGTGTCTGAGGATTTACTGCCGTACATCAACCGTTACTTATCAGAGTGGCCATGTAGACGTTGTGGTACCCTCTGTGTCACGTTGTCATCTTTAACCTAGAATACAGGTCAGGGATTGTCAGTGATGCTGAAATACAAGATCTGACTGAGGTATGGTTCCCAGCGATGGGGGGAGGGATAATGATATTGGAAGCAGCCGCCAACATTTAGAGACCCCCAGCTGACGGAAAATCTAAATGCTCAGAGAGAGCCCCGAAATTTTAAGCACCGAAAGAGAAACAATCCCAGCTGACAGTCATGAAAGTGCGAGAAACGCAGTCAAGCTGTTGCCCTCAGTTGTTGAGGAGGATGCTTGACATGTGAGGGGATCACAGCTCATGACCCAAGAATTCTGGGAAGTGTAGGTGATCCATTAGACCCCAGGGAGATAAGGTAAGGATTGAAGTAGAGCGGAATGAGCTCGATAAAAATGGAGTTTACTTTTGCTTGAGTTTAGTGTAGCAATCCTGCAATCAGCCAACCCCCCCCCCGCCCTCCACCCCAATATTACAAGACGTTCTCTGAAAACCTCAGCGGAGCTGTTATTTGATTAGATTTATACACTCCTGGTACTTTTCGGTTCTAGCAGATTCGATCGTGTGCGAGATATAAGTTATGATTTTGCCAAGTTGTGATAGCCTTGGAGGAGTTTTTAATCACGTCAGGATAGTTTTAGGAGTTTGTAATTCAGCCAGAGCAGAGTTATGCCTTCACAAACAAGGCGATGAGAGGGAAAGAGAGGGAGGCACTGGGGAGTGGGTGAAGAAATCTGGGAAAGAGTGAGACAATAATAGAGGGAGTGATGTAGTGGGTCCTAGAAAAAAGATTTATAAAAAGAAGAGGTGTTAGAATGTATTAATGGTTTAGGCTTGTCTCGTTGCCCTTCCTGGTAGTGTTTTTTAGCTGAGCTGTGGGCTTAAGGCTCTGGGAATGTTTGTGCAGTAGAAACCCTGGGCAATGTTGTTTGTATTGTTCTTTTTCAGCCTGTTTGTCGAACCGCCGTCAGCAGACCAGGACTGTGTTTTCTTTTCGCACACAAAAAGAAATCCGTCATGCACTCATCACTTTGTCTGTCTCCATCCTGACATCGTCTCCCAAACTCTCCCTTTTGCCCCCGTCGCTCTTTTGTGTTCCGCTGCCACTTCCATGAAATGTGGGTCAATGCTCAAATGAATTGCCAAAAAAAGAGATCCTGGTAAAATCCTCTGATATTCCAAGTGTTATAACAGATGGAATTCATGCAGGACAATGGGTGTCAGTATCCAGACATGTAGTCGCTGTATGTCTGTGCTCTCTTTCATTCTAGCTCTACCTATGACACGAAAGTAAACATTAGCGTACACATACACACATATACCTTCTGTTGCCTGTGTGTGTCTGCGTGCTCCAGTCAGACTGGATTCATACTGTTTTGGTGGGGACAAGCTTGCCTCCATGCAACCTGTGTTAGCAGTGGCACGCTAGTTTGTACGTGTGACAGAGGACTGCTGTGTGTGCAGAATGCCACCCTGTGTCTCAGGTCTTAGATTACTCACAGAAAGAGCGTTTTCTTCACGGGCCGCTGCTCCGATACACTGAGAGGAGTCACTGCGTTAAAATAATACATGCAATCATCATCACAGCAGGGCTTCATCTGTGAAAACCTTTTTAAAGGTTTCTTAGCACATAATACAATTTAAGTAATTAAAGAAGGGAAATAAGCATGTTTTTCACAGTTTTTCATCTCTGAGCTTTGCTTTTAAATGTTTTCCTCCCTCTCCTTCCTCACCACCACTACCTCTCATTGTGGCTTCTATTGCCCAACATTAATTTTCTCTCTTTTTTGTGTGAATCAGGGTTTTCCAGTAAAACAAGGATGGGAGAAAATGCCTCATTACCCAACTCTGCCTTTATTTAATTGTGTTATACATGCGTGTGTGTGTGTGTGTCATGTTATGGAGACGTAAATCTGTTTATACAGTCATGTTGTGGGGACTTGAATCCTTTATAAGGACACAAAGCAAGCCCATTTTACATAAATCATTAATTGTACGGTTATGGGTTGGTTTAAAGAGTTGGTTTAAAGTTAAGGTAAGTTTCAGATTATGTTAAGGTTAGGGTTACAGCAAGTCGTGGTTATGGTTAAGGTCTCCAGGAAATGAATAATTCAATGTAATGTCCTCTGAAGTGAGGGAAACATGAATGAGTGTGTGCGTGCTACAGGCCTGTATTTCAACTTTCTTTTTTTTTTGGTTTCTATTTACACAGAGACCCCTTATGTTGGCCCCAGCTCAGACAGTAAATAACCATGTTTATCATAATTGACTAGTAAATAGAACATTGCTCTGAGTCACATCACTCATGTGGTCATCTGGGAGCATCATGTGACCCAGCACACTCACACTACTACCGATAATATCTCTCAGTGGAGGTCTCACTTCATCCCCTTCCCATCATTCCAAACTTCATTACTGTTTGTTTCCCCCCCCCCCCCCTCTCTCTCTCTCTCTCTCTCTCTCTCTCTCTCTCTCTCTCTCTCTCTCTCTCTCTCTCTCTCTCTCTCTCTCTGTCTCTTTCTTTTTCTCTTTTTTTCTCTCTTTGTTTGCTTTTCAGATATTTTTTTGTTGTTTATGCGATGTTAGCTAACATGATCCAGTGCTTCTATTTTGAACATAATTCATCTCCACATCCTCCCAGGTGTGTGTGTATAAAGGCGCATTTGCGAAAAGATGCACGGAGATTATTTGTTTTCCATTTCCCGTGTCTGTAATGAGTGTTCTATAAATGTTTGGGGAAGAGCAGACATGTGTAGGCGTGTTTGTCAGTGTCTCCTGATAGAGATACAGGTTGCCGGGACAATCCAGATTATGATGCAGACCATATTTACACCACAAAAAAAAACCACTCAGGCATGTACATCTAAATACACAGTCCTCCCTTGCAAAAGCTTAGCACCACTTTAACTTAAAACAGATGTGCACATTACCTTCTTTTTAATTTACATGTACTCACATAAATACAGAGTTACCTCTGTGACCTCTGTGTTAATGTGGGTCAGAGAAGAAGCCCTGCCTCTCTGCAAATGTGGCACAAGAATATAGGAGACGCACACACACACACACACACACACACACACACACACACACACACACACACACATAACCCCTCCTCCTTTGAGAGACAGAGAGCGAAACAGCTGTGTCTCCGAGTCATGACGCACATCTGAGAACATCAGTTAGTGACACAGCTCTCGGGTAATTCATGGTGAATTTCATGTTTTATTCAAACTTCTCGACAGAACCCCAACAGAGCTCTGCAGCCTGTGATGACACGCTGCCAGGTTTAAAATGATGGCGTGGACAGAGCTGAGGTCAGCATTGCAGAATTCACAATGCCACAGCCATGACACGCCTAACGTACAGCTAATAGTTTAAAAATATCCAGCACTTCAACTCCAGACTATTTCCTGTCTATTGGATCCTTCTCCAGGATGGAGGATGGAGTTTTTGAGGGAAAGAGACAGGCAGATCTGTGCAGACCAGGATGAACCGTGCCTGGACTTGGCATGGTGCAACAGTGCCCCCTAATGTTTGAAAGTCTCCACAGGCCCTGGAGAACATGCCTCATGAGCAAAATTAAAATGTGTATTCCTCTCTAATGCAAATATACACATACATTCTTCAAAAAAATACATTTTTCATCACCTTAATTATGCACAGTAGCTCAAAAAGAGAATTTGATCACACATACAAATTTGCCTGCAGCTTGCTTACAGCCAGCAAAGCCAAACTCCAACCAGTCAAGCCAACCACCCTCCCCCCTCCCCCCGCCCTCCCTCTCCCACCCGCCCCCCCACTCTGCACCCTCCTCTCCGTGTGCAAGACACAAACTGGAATCAGATGGGCTGCTTTAATCTTTCACACTACATGTTTCTTCATTTAAAAGAAACAAAAAGATACAAGAAAAGAAAAGTGATCCCTCGTATCATGGCCGTATCGTCTGTCTTATGGGCTGCGATGAAAAATGAAACAGAGCAACTGCACAGTGTTGAACCCAGTTTTTTTGCTCTGAGTCCCATCGGATAAATTGCGGTTCTTGCATTCGGCTTCGTCTAGAAACCGTCTGTTTACCTCAGGATGTTTTCTCCCCTGCTGGAGCCTCCTGAGTCAATTAGTAGTACATGTAATGTACTGTCTTTGGCAGTATTAGTGTGTGTGTGTGTGTGTGTGTGTGTGTGTGTGTGTGTGTGTGTGTGTGTGTGTGTGTGTGTGTGTGTGTGTGTGTGTGTGTGTGTGTGTGTGTGTGTGTGTGTGTGTGTGTGTGTGTGTGTGTGTGTGTGTGTGTGTGTGTGTGTGTGTGTTTCAGTTTCTCAGTGTGAGAAAAGTGCGGGAGGTTTTACATGGCCCTGGGGTTTGTGGCTGCAGGCAACTCTCATCTGGTGAATTACGCCATAATCTGTTGCAGCCTATGTGGCAAAAATAAAGCCTCATTAATCCTCCTATGTTTCCAAACACTCAGAGTATACTGCCTCAATACACTTCTTCACATTTGGAGCTCCTACGATTTCTATCTCGCTCATTTTTCCAATGAGCGGCGTATTGGGTCTCAGCCGGAGTGTGATAAGCAGGCAGGGTGTCGCGTGCCGGGCAGACAGAGTCCAGCCGCAGTGACCAGCATGTGGCTGGCAGGCGGTGACAGGGCGGGGTGCGGGGACTGTGTGTTTGTGTCTGTGAATGGGTCCCACGTCTCTTCTAAATTATAGGTTTCAAGCGTTGCACCGAGCCAACCTTTGACACGCTGAGCAAAGAGAGAAAAAAAAGAGAGAAATGCAGATTAAACAAATGGATGTGGGAACAGTGGCTTAAAGAAGGTGACTGAAGAAGATAAAAGGTGAAACAAAGAAGAAGTGATGTGAAAGCCTCCAAAAAGCTTTTTCTTGTATGGCAAGGGAGGCAGCTGCCTGTTCATCCCTCCTTCCAGTGAGCTGACCTTCAGCTGTGAGTGGGACTCTATTGATTTTCCTCCCAGCAGTCCAGCATGTAGACCTGCGACCAGGCTGTACGGCTGGGCAGAAACAAAACAGAACCACCTCACACACTGTGTGGTAATTCAGGCCTCATTTAAAATGAAAGATTTATGTCTCAGTGCTCCTACAAACACAACAGGCATCAGGCTGATGGAGCCAGACCAGGGGTCACCTTACTTTTAAGAGCTTTTCCATCCACCACAATCTGTCCAATCAATCAATCAAACAGTCTTATCTGTAGCCATTTCTTTTCTTTTTTCCCCCTCCTTACTCGTCTCCGCAGCCATTTCTATGTTTTCTCCGACATGCAAGAGTTAACCGACTGATGGACAAGCCATGGAGTAGTGGTCTGGCTGAGTCCATTCAGTACATTCCATCATTTACTGAGTATTAATAGATTTGTTGTGATGTAAATCCTGCTCTGTTTTCCCAGTGCAGTCAAGCAGGGTTTTTGCTTAGTCAGCAGATCACCTAGCCGATGATCAGTCTGGCGAAGAAAGTGAATATGGCAGAGGTTGCAGCGTGTACAGTTACAGAATCCTTCACCTCGTAAATGACCTACAGAAAATAATAGCAAATGTGTTTTGATCCAACAGGATTATGATTCTGTTGTTTGATCTCCTTTACAACATAAATCTGAATTTAGAGACTGTATTCTGCAAACTCTTTATGTCCAGCAGTTTGTTCCCTGGTTAAAACAGATATATAAACTTATATGAACTTTCTCAAATTCATCTGTTGTTCATTTTCTTAAAAGAAAGAGCAAGGAACAAGAGAGAAATGTGGATTGCAAGCTAGTTTTGCACAAAGTTGATTTCCTGGTGATCTTCCACTCTTCAGTGTATATATGATTCTGTGTGCAGACTTGCTCCTCTTTGTTTAAACACACATTTCCGCTGTCCTTGTTAAAGACGGGATACGTTGTCCACACCTTTCACACAAGACAGAATAATGGGTATAAAAAGAGAGTCAGAGATAAACTTTATTTTTCCATTCCGCCTCAACTTGAGGCAAATTTCCGTCTTTTAATAAACAGAAATTTTCCGGTGAACCCATTCTAGGATTCATCATTGTCACGGCCCACAGGTTACAATGAGCATGTGTCCCTGAGGAGATGCTGTACATGTGTGAGTGCGCTGGCAGGCTCAGATGAGTCACTGTCATCCACAAAATGTCTGTCTAAGCCTTTGTTAGTTTGCTTTTTGAGTTTCGGTGTTTACATTTTCTAAATCCTGCCAGTCTCCCCGAGTTTGAAGACATACTTGTTTGTTTTCCAGCTGTTCTACTACAAATCAATAGTAAGCTTGCTGTACATAATTTGGAGTCAAAGTTTAGTTGCTGTCTTTTAAGTGCAAGATTTATGCATTTAGTTTTTGTTTTTTATGTCTTCCAGCTTTGCATGTTGTTATTTGTGAAGGCAAATTGGATGTGATTACATATTTGCAAATGAAGCACATGTGTGTGTTTTCACAAGAATGCAAATGGGTTGGGTGTTTTTTTCCCCTGGTCGCTATGGTAATGATGAACTGTCTGACATCCATGTAAGTTGACTCCTGGCCAGGTTGTCTTCGGTTGACTACAACAACTGACCTATAGCCAACTTTGTTTGTGCTCCCACCAGGACCCCCACCTCCAATACCCACCCCTCCCCCTGCCGTCGAGCCCAGAAAAGGTTCATTGTGCAGGCAGGGAGCAAGGCAAGTGAGGCCTGGTTCTGGTTAGCGCGTAGAGCTGCATCTGAAATACTCGCCTTCCTCCAGGGGTTGCATCTGGAGCTGGTTTCCTGTTCAGGCTGCGCTGGGCAGGGGCGGAGTTTGGCCCAGCTCTGTGATTGGGTGAGAGTGAGCCTTTATGGACCCCATGATGGTTGGGATTGCCAAACAGTAATCTGTCAATCACTGGCATACAGATTCAAACCAGAACATAATGCAAGGGGGAGCTTGGGATTGGTGCAAAGGCCTGAGCAAGAAGTCAGCGATGCTTTAGTCTTTTACCAACAATCCAGCGACAAATTCAGTACCAGCCAATTTGCTGAGCCCATTCAGAGAACAAAGAGGTGTTATGTTCTATATTTTTACCTAAAGTCACTTTTACTTTAGGAAATATTGTGTCATAATAAGAAACTGAAAAGTAATCTAAAGTAATAGCTTTATTTGAGTAATTGCAAGCCCCAAAATTAGCTTTGTTTTGATAGAGTAATGCCATTGTTTATTCTATAATTGTGTGTAATGGTCACATTAGACCATGGCAGCAAGACCAGTGGATTCAGTAATGGTGTATAATAATAATGTTAGCTTCCTGTTATTACTGCAGTAATGCTATAGTTCAGGCCAGGAGCACTGTTTTTAGAGTGGACCTTTAACGCCACATGAATCCAGCAACGTTTTTTGAAGGTCTGTCATTGAGAGAAATGATGGATTTTTAGAAATTTATATGAATGATGTGATGAAAAAAGTACTCATGTCCTTGATATCCTTTAAAAAAAAGAAAGTTACCTTAAATAAACCAGGTATTAGCAGGAAAAATGTACTTGAATGGGTCCCTTCTGAACCGTTAAGCTATTGATGCATGAACCTGTAAACCTGGGTTCCCAGAGGTGTACAGTACACCACCTTTCCAGTGAGGCCGTGTGTTAGCGCTGTGAGTTGGTCATTGTTGAGTGTAGCTCCAGTGCTGGAAAGAGCTTTAGTCAGTCTTCCCACTCAGCTTCACTCAGTTCAGTCTCAGTTCTGTACCAAAGACCTCCATTTCCTGCTCTGGCGCCATGGCATGCAGCTGACAGCAGCTTTTATAGATCTCCTGAAGGGACCCAGTTACAGTGCATGCCTCCTCTCACACGTGAAAACACACAGTGCACACTTTAGACACACGGTTAATGAAAGTATCCTATGGTGCATTTATATGAATGATTGAGGCCATGAACCAAAAAAGACAAACCAGACATCTTTGTGACAGAAAAAGAGAAATGAAGGGAGATTAGTGATGACAGTTGCAAGACTATTAAATATAATACAATTTTTCAGTGGAATAAATGTTTGATGATTTACTTTAAACTACTATTTCAAATTAAATTTTCCAAATCCAGATTCAATTTTAATTTAGATGCAGTCTTTTACACACTTTTCCAGGCATATAAAAGACCAAAACAAATGACTACAACTGAGTAGAATTACAATAAATTAGCTGCTGCAATTAGCTGCTACTATCACAACACACCCGAATCTCCCAAATGTCTGCACTCGAGATAGTATACCCGGTTCCACAGCATCGATTTTGAAACTTTTCTTAATCTTTCCATCCGGATAATGTTATTAGATTAGATTACATTGAACTTTATCATCATTGTACGCATTATTCAGTTAGCTTCCAACCAGATAGGGCAAACAACAGCGAGGGAAGTAGACAAATAGGCTGAATAAAAGTGCACTGCTAAATCAGCTGAGTGCTCTTTTAATGCATGTAATAACAATAATGGTCTAAACAGGCTTTTTCTAAATACTGAAATGATGATGACTGTGATGGTGAAAATGATTACAGGCTTGTCTGGCGTCATTGCCCTGCTTTTAATGCATACTAGTTGTATGCCAGGTAGCTACTGGATGTTGACCAACCTGCAACCTGTCAAACAGTAAGTAAGACCACATGTTGAAGGATAATAGACTTTAAAAAAACCTGGATGCCAACAACTGCGAACATACTGTGAGCTTTTAGTGTGCTCAGAGGCCCACGAGGTAATACTAGTCAGGTTTGAGTGAAGTACTTTTTGACAGATGATGTTAGAGAGTCCCTCCAGAGCTCCTCTTTCAGCTCCTCCTCTCTCCACTGACCCATACTGAGAGCTTCTGATGCCAAAGTTACATGGCAACAGGGTACTTCTCAGGCCAGCGCTGGTCAAAATGAAAAAGTAACTTGTTGACAGTGGACACGCTTGTTTGAGAGCCTGAAAAAGATTGTATAAATGCATCGCTGGACATGTCGAGACAGAGGTGTATGAGATCAGTAGTTGCTCTAAAGTGAGAGATGAAAGAGAAAGCGCTTTGCCATTTGCATTTCAACAAGAAGCCCTTAATGCTCTTTGTCTTTCTCTCCACACCAGCAAAACGAGCAAGGGAAACATCTCTAACATTGTGTGGCAGTTGGAATGAGTGCAACTTGGAGAGGTATTTGATTTCACAATGTTTAAGAAGAAAAATCTGTGGCTAGATTGTGTTTGAACGGTCCCCAGAGGCAAACCGTTGGCCCGGTCTGAGACAGGGAGGAGGCCTTGTTGTTGAACTGAACAGACCAGCAACAGTGCGTTCTTGTGATACCTTGCAGGTTCGTAAGCCATGCAGATGTCACTATCAGCGGCATCTGTTCATGCCACAGCAATGACTTTCACCGTACTGTTAACTTCAAATTAATATTTATGATCCAGGAAATCACTAACGTCCACAGAGTCACAGACATTGACCTTGCGTTGTGAACAAACTCCTCAAGGGACAGTCGTCTTCCAAAAAAGACTTCTCCGTAGCCACTTCTTCATGAGGGACATTTAAGTCTGCTCTGTGGGTTTGGCTCACCATCTCTGTGTCTGATTGTGTTGCGTCTTTGGCTCAGTTTAAGAGTTCTTCTGGGTCAGACACAGGATCCCCCCAGTGGGCCCACCATCAGATCCAAAGCCCCTCATTCTCAAAGCAGAGAGAGTCTGTTTGTCTTGGTGAGAGGAACACAAAGATCTTCACAAAGGAATCCCTCGTTAGAATGAAATCTATCCACAGGGGCATTTGTAGCTCCATCCGACACAAACATACTGTCCTCTGTCAACAATCATTCCTTTTATACTATTATTTGAAGCTTAATACTTCTTGTAATATCTTCTTAAACTCCCGTTCTTCCCGGCTTTATTTTTTACTTTCTCGCTCCACTTTGATTCTATTGCCTCCTCTCCCCCCTCCTAGAGTCCTATTTTTCATCGAAATTTCATGCTGCTCATCAGACAGATTAGCTCCACACCCTTGCTTTATAGGTCTATGAGCTCACCCTTGTTATGAGAGTGGCCAGTGTTCTGTAAACGGTCCTGTGATCTACAGCAACCGTGTGGGACTATTCAAAACCTGCTCAGACAGGCTCACAAAAACAGGTCACTGCACCTAAACATTGCCCCAAATTTTGGCTGACTGTGTGTGTATCTGTGTGAAAGTGTGATAGAAAGAGAGAGAGAGAGAGAAAGAGAGAGAGAAAGCAGTTCAGTACCCATGTGAACAAAAGAATGAAACAAAATTAAGCGTTACCTCAACCATTTGCAGGGCTGTAAAATTAGCGAATGGAACGATGAGCTCACTCACAGAGTGGTCATAATTTAAACACTTACTGTATCTCTACAGGATGCCAACCAATAAGAATACAGACTAATGAATATGTAATATCAAATGATGTAAATACTCTTTGCAACATAATGTAGTTCACACGAAATTTTCACTTATACATTCATTTTGCATTGCAGCATCTTCCATTGACAAGAAGACAGTCAGTTTCCACAGCCAAACATCTTTTGGTTAATGGTTTCAAAGGAATCAATTGAGAAATTGATACCACTCTCATGTCTATACAGAAAATATAAAGTTACAGTCATTTGTTTAATTTGTGCAAAAACCTAAATTGTAAAACCGACATGTTGTGGTTTTACAGGGGTTATGGCACAATAACATTCTGGAAACCCAAATAAAACCACCACAAGTCATTTCATTTTGGTTTTGTACAGAGTAAACAAACGAGATTTCCCCTTGTTACCAGTGTTTTTGCTCAGCTAAATGACTGCTGGCTGTCATTTTATATTTACTGCACAGACATGAAGGTGGGATAAATCTTCTCACCTAAATGGCTGCAATAAATGAAATAACTCTCCAAAATGTCAAGGCTCTGGTTACTTTGTGCTATTGGCATATAACTTATTATACCTCTACAAGGTGCAAAAATGGCCATCTTCCGATTAACCAACTGTTTTTCATGCATGTGTGTGTTTGTGTGTGGGGGTCACAGGCTCTTGGAGACTCTGATTTCCTGGGTGTGCTGAAGCAGCTGCTGCCCTTGATGAAGCCCCATGGAGGCGAGGACAGCGTGGCATCTGGGTCGAGGTTTGGGAAGGAGGAGTGCGGGCCCGATGAGCTGATCCTCCTGCTGGTCTACCTTTACTCCCTCGCTGATGAGGCGCAGCCCGTCGACCGCGACGCCGAGGACGACGAGGAGGAGCTGGAGAAGCTGGAGAGGGAGCTGATAGGAGCTCTCACCCTGGTCATCACCCAAGAGACAGAACTCAGCCCCCTGCTGCAGAAACTCACAGGTGAGAAAGAGTTAATGTGATCTCCACTTCATGATTACTTCCAGGAGCCATGCTCAGTTTGCCAGATTTGCCAATGGTCTAAGAGGAGAGAAATTAGACTTAGAGAGTGGAAACAGCTGATTGTTTATTTCCTGTCTCTACCTCCAGTCCTTCTAATGGGAGGATTTCTATCAAAGTCTTCACACTTCATCCCTCTCCCGCTGCTCTCCTTGCATGCACACATACGCGCACACCTACACACGTAAAAAGTGCACTGCCAAAACAATTTGCCAAGCAGCTACAAAAATAGTCGAGTGTGGGAACCGCTGGGCTTCATGCATGTGCGTAAGTGTGAAGGAGAAATAGTGTGATAGAGAAATTAGCGCGTCATTCCCTCCATTTAATCCTCTACATCTTGCAGGTATAGGAAGACCTTTTATTTGTGGTGCTAATAAGCATCAGCATTTGTTTGTACTGGTTTCTTTGTTCCTCCGTGTAGCTTTTGAGTCTGTAGCTGAGCTGGTAACTGTGTGGTATAGTACATCAAGGCCAGCACTTAAGACGAATTAACCATCTATCTCCACACCACAACCAGCTGTACCTCCCAGAGTAATAGCGTCTTTAACCTTGAGCCTGTACACACACCGTCTCCTCCCCTGCCACATAGTTCATAATTAGAGCTACTTTTAGTTTTGGCCCACTCCATACCTTAACACACACCCTGAAATAATACACTGCTGTTAGGGTTTCCATCTCATATCGCACATAGGCTCATATAGTATATATAGGGTTGGTAAATCTATGTAAAGCACTAATAAAGATTGTTGATCCCAGCTCATTTTTACGCTCTCTCTCCATCTTTTCCTTCTCATACTCTGTCTATCGCTCTTCCTGTTCTACTTGGCTAAGTGCTGCTTGGAATTGAGGGGCCTCTTGGCAGGCACAGGCCTAGAGATGTGGCTCATGTTAAAAACCTGACTCTCTGTTATAAACACTTCATTGGAAATTACCCTGTCATAGTGTGCCAGGTGTGTTTTAGACAGAGAAAATAATGTGTGTGTGTGTGTGTGTGTGTGTGTGTGTGTGTGTGTGTGTGTGTGTGTGTGTGTGTGTGTGTGTGTGTGTGTGTGTGTGTGTGTGTGTGTGTGTGTGTGTGTGTGTGTGTGTGTGTGTGTGTGTGTGTGTGTGTGTGTGTGTGTGCACATGTGCATGTCTCACCCATTCAGAGGAATTCAGCAGTGTGTGCACCTTTCTTTTAAATCTGAGCGTGTGTGTGTGCGTGTATGAGGGTCTGTGCAAAGTTTTTATGGCAGCCGATGAAGTGCTTGGCTGGGGTAACATGAGGCGGGAGGTCGTCTCTCTCCGCATCCAGAGCCAAACATTGATTGTGACATTCTCCCCAATTAAAGGACTCAAATGGAAACCAGACGTTGAATGAAACCTGGTCGCCATGAGAACAATGTTTTTACAAATTCTTCTATTCTGTTCCCCCTGGCTACAGTAAGCAATTGGAGCTTAGCTCAAACACTGCAGATACACAGATACACACAGTGCATGCACAAACAGGGTGCAGAAACACAAGAACAATATACACGAGAAAGATTGCCAGAAACGGAGAGAAGCGAGGACAAGTGAGTTTTTAGGACAGTAAGCAGGACAGGATAGGCTAATGCAAACACAACCCGACCCCGCTAACTACCTCCTTCTGGGAACAAAATTAAAGAACATCTACAGGAAGATGTTGCTCAGACTACTTTACACTGTAGATATTACATGTCTCCTGTCAGCCCTGGTGGATCTTTGTTTTCTTTGGTACAACAACATATTTCCATAAAAACATAGTTTTAACAATAATGCAGACAGCTGGTGAATGTCCCAAGTAGAGTGCGTCAGAGAAGCTTTTTTCCAATAGGCTAAGTGCATTCTTTTTGTCAGCAGGAGATAATTTAGGTGGATATGCACCTTTATGGCAAAGTCAGTGAATTCCAATAAATTCCAATCCACAATCAGTGGATTTGCTTGTGGGAGTGAAATAAATCAGCTCAGATTTTTAGCATCAAGTTTAACTCAATGAATTTCGATCTGTAAATGCTTTCCTGTGACAAGTGTAACAAGCTAACGCTGACAGACAACAAAAGAGTCCAGAATGGAGTACGCTTATTAGCTATTAATGAAGTATAAACTGCTCCACAAAGGAGCACTGGTTTGCAGACAGTTATGAGACAGGAGTCGATGTTAAAAATACTTCTTTTGAATAAATAATGTGAACTTATTTGTCCTGCTAGCAACCCAGCTAAGCTAACAAGCTTGCTAATAATTGACAATTATGAAACTCATTATCTTGGAGATCTTTATTTTCATTCTTTGACGTTTTTATTAACAAAATGTTGTGCAATGGTGAATAAAATGCTTGGGGGAGTTAAAAGCACAGTTCAGACTGAATAGAAAGAAGCTTAGATAGTTATTGTGGCTGACTAGCGCTTGCCCAGTTGGCTAGCATGTTAGCAGTTAGTAGTTAGCTCCCCCACTGAGTTGTCATACACAAATTAGTTTCGCTATTTGCAGTTTCCCTGTGTTGCAAGAGTGGAGGACAGCAGCACAGTCAAATAGACTCCTTAAAATGTCATAATAAATAAAGCGTCAACCAGAGTTTCTGGTTTTCAAGTAAAAAATAAGTATTTTTATGCCTGTACATTTGCATTTGTGATTACTTTGTCGTCACTGTGGGTGCCTGTGCATGTGAAATGAACATCCATACTCAACAGTATGTCTGTGTATTGTTGTGTCAGGGTATGGCTTTGATTAAAGGGTTGAACAGTATTTATCCAAGAAAATGGTTGTGCTTATTGCAGACTGGGAAACAAGGTCTTAAACCAAATGCTCCACAGCCAACACCACATGTGGAAAGAGCTGGATTGGTCGTGGGCAACACCGCAGAGGGAGAACTAACGATGGGATTGGATGAGAAACTCACTGCTCTCCTGAACCCTGCAGTCTGATTGGCTGCTGCCAGACAGTCTGTGGTGTATATGGGTGGTGTGTGTGATGTGTGCAGGTTGTAAATAGCTCCAAGCAGTTACTGTTAATCCCTCGTTCAGTTGTGGCAATAACTACATTGATGCTGGTGAGAGAGCCAAAGAGAGTTCCTCAGACTACTTTATGGATGTGTTTCCTGTCAACCCTGGTGGGTCTTAGTTTTCTTTGGTGCAGCATCAAACCTCTTCCCTTTTCTTTAAATTTGTTTCTCCTCTTCTCGCAGCATTGGGGTACAGTGGGCCGAGAGAGAGACAGAGAGAGAGAGAGTAGGCCAACCCAAATGTTCCTAATTCCTCACCCTAGGACAGAGCAAGCTCAGTATGATGGATCATAGTTTGTCTACACTTATGTCAGTGTGTGGGCGTACAGCTCCAGTAGTGAGAACGTGAAATCCCCAGTCCCCAGATGGTGATGATAGTGATTTACTGGCAGCAGTGACAGTGGAAGGGAAGAAGGTCGCAAAATAACTTTTCGAGCAAGACGTGAATTTAACTGAAATTGTGGCAGTTTCGTGTCATGTTCTGCCCCGGACTCACATTGAGTTTGTTATTCATCCTTTCAATGGGGTGTGCACCAGGCAAGGAAGAGGGGAGCAGTGGGAGAGTCAGACCTCCCCAACGCAACTGTTTGGGTTGGCGCAGCAACACGGGCCAGTCAAGGGACATGAAAGGGATCACACATAACTCTGGCCACCAACTCTACGTCTGCCTACTTCTCAAACTTTTCTTCTCTTTGTTTTTTCTTCATTTCCTTTTCCATTTCCACAGCTCTCTCTCCCTTCTTACATTTTTCACTTTTTATACCTCCCTGTGATTCTTCTCCATCCCCTCTCTCCCAGGCCCTAAAAGCACCGAGCTGGTCATAGGAGGAAGTCGAGCATAAGTCGGTCTAATGATCGTGCCTGATTAAATATATTTTCCCTGTTGCACTGTGTTTATGAAATTAGTCCCAATTATTTTTAATTGGTGGTCTTTCTTTACTTCCGCCTCTGTTACGCAAACACAGAGACATATACACACACATACATATATGAGGTGAAAACTGTAGACCCCAGGGTGAACAACGCAGCCGGTGGCAGTGTTCTCTCTAGTTCACTTCATCAGATAAGCTAATGACACAGAGCTCAGGCTTTAATTAGCAGAGGCTCATCAGCTCCTTACTGCCGGGCTAGACAGGCTTGGTTTACAGGCAGGCCCACACACATAGTCGCGATCAGACCCCCAGACTCGCAGCCAACCAACTCTGCTCCCAAGTCTGTGGTAGGGTCTCCATACTGTACCGTTATTTCCTTTTATCCTCCCAACTCTCTGCTTCCTCCTCCACTTAGTTCCGCCAAGTTAGCACCAAGGCAAGGTGTGACAGTTTTAGAGGCAAGAACAGGACAGAAATATAGACACCTGGAAGTAGAAGGTAGATTTAAAAGCCAGTATACGCTGTTTAGAGGCAGACTTACAGTTATGCTGAGGCAGGCAGGCAACTAAGTGAATTTGTGGTCAAGTTTCAAAGGTAACAAATAGCTTCAACTTTAAAGCAGAATAGCAACAAAGTCATATAGATGAACTGGCATATACGTGTGAAAAACTGCCGTCTGATGGGTCTGTTACCCCTTCAAATGGTTGCATGATTTTACTTTTCATGTTTTATTGTTTGAGTATAAGATCAGGCTTGTAGGAGGATATCTATCATATTATTAACATGAAAAGAGGAAAAAGTATCAATTTTGCTAATTTTTGTATTTTGTTTCTTAGCACATCTTAAACCTTTTTTATCCCACATCTATGTACATCTACCCCCCCCCCCCCCCCCCCCCCCCAAACCACGACAGTCTCCTTTAAAATTCTTAAAGGATTATTCTCAGTGAAATCTCCGACTGATCAGACTGATAGAATGAAATTCCTTGACCTTATGCAGATAATTCTTTTTCTTTAAGAGCGACTAGAGAGCTTTAAAAAAAACATACTTTTTCATTGACTATTCTTTAAAAAAAACACAAACACAGTACAGCCATGGATGTCCTCTACTTGGCTTTCACACCAGGGCTTCTGGCCCAGAATGAATTGGCTGGTTTGAAACTGCAAGAATTTGTTAGATGCATGAATGGATAGTTTACAAATTAATAACAATCATGGAGTTATTCTGCTGCATCAGGCTGTGGACTGTCATTAACTCTAGATTTGGTAATTATATCTCAGTAAAAACTTGTCTGAGTTCATTTCAATCATCCAGTGTCAAGTATGAAAGGAGACTGAAGAAATGAAACAGAGCAGAAACAGAGTATAAAGTTCTGATGAGTGGTGAAACATCTGTAACTTTACAGCTTCAGGCCAGTGGATCATTTCATTTTGACTTGTGGATGAAATAAGAGAGGAAGATACTTTAAATCTTTGTGTAGGAAATATTTTCTTGCTTCTTTTCATTTATTTTTGTCTTAAGATGACTTCAAAATCAACTGTGCACAGTAAGAAAAGTTATACCTGTATCGTCACTCAAACGATACAGGTTGTCAACTATCAAAGCAGTGCGGTCAGTAGTAGTCATAGTTTGTCGGCTAGATTTCACAGAGTTGTCCTGGTGTGTAGTTTACACCTCTGTTTGCTTTATGGAGTGTGTTAGCGCTCAGCAGAGAATTCCTCTGCTTCTTATTTATGACAGGAAATGCACATCATAAAAGGCTCGTAAGCACTTATATCTCTGCTGGGAATTGGGCTTGCAGAATGAAAACGGACACTATCACCATCCCACACAGACTCGCAAATACACACACAAACACACACGCACACACACAAGCAGTCGCTCACTACGAAGTGAAAGCAGAAATACATACCAGACACACATATACGGGCCGGCTCCAGAGGGACTCTAACTGAGACAGCGGCCCCTGGCCCCTGCACACGCGTCAGTGCAGGCGGGGGTCAACCCGTAACCCTTTGACGGAGGGTCAGTGGAGGAGTCCAGCCTACACACACACTACCCGCTCGCCTCTGTCTTGTCCTACAGGGACACTCCTTGGCTCATCTGGGGGGACATCCCTGCTTTCATTAGCATCTGGTTTAGAGTCTGCGCAGCACTCAGACTGACAGACAAAGACTTTAAAGCAGGTCTTTGTAGTAGTTTTTTAGGTTCTTGGTGAAATGTGTTTGTGTTTGCCGATCTGTGCGCTTTCTACAGTATGATGGCGACAGAAGCAAATGTCTTTGCTCAAACAATATTCAAGTGTGTAAGTGTAGCAGACCGTGTGTGCGTGCGAGTCTGTTTTTTACCAGACTCAGTTGGTTTTTTACGGTATATCTGCGTTTTATCTGTGGGTGCGGAAGGACTTGTTTACGTTTAGGATTCCAGTCAGCAGTGAAAGATGACCTGTCCTAATGTACCCGCTTTCCTCCCCAAACTGTCCCCTCGCTGTCTCTCTCCACCCCTTCCCACCCCCAACCCGTGCAACTTCCTCCTCCCCTCTTTGAATCCGAGGAGCTCGCTAACCTACTTTTACCTCGTGCTCCTCACTGGATGTCCAGATTGAAACTTTTCTGCTAGAGTTTTACAATGTGGTCGTGATTGTTGAGGGCCTAGATTGAAAAAGTCTTGCAGCTCAGTTCTGTTTTTGGCAAACAACAGAAACTGAAGGGTGGTTTCTGTGTAACGATACAAGGTGGGAAGCACTTGGACTAATATCTACAGACCCTGGAAGTGAAATGTGTTCATTCAGTTCGAAGTTCTTCTGCTCGGTTCTCCTGGGTGGAGAATTCCTCTATGGCCTCAACACCAGATGGAAGCTCTCCTGGCGCTATGAGCTGGCCGGGTCATTTCCTGTCAAGAGGCCTGGTGTTAATCAAGACCCGAGCCAGCGGGAACGCCTCCTACTCCCCTGCCTCCTCCTCCTTTTCTTTTTTACAACCCCTCTTCTCTTACACCCCCTCATCGAGCAGAGAAAAGAAACTCACTTTTTTTTTTCCACCCCCATTTTCCCCCTTTAGTTTCTCTTCTTTTGTCTTCCATACCGTACCCCTCGCTCGTTTATTACATGTCATACTCCACTCAGAGTGTCTTTAGGTGGTCGTAAACCATGAGAAGGTAATGGTCTGTGTTATCAAAGCGTCCCTATAGCGGTCCAGCCAATAGATAGAAGGAGATAGTAAGGAATGAAGAGAAAGGAGTATTTCTTTACTCTCGGCCTGGTGTTCTGGTCACTTTCTGTTTCATCTGTTAGTGTCTTCAGTGGTGTGATGGACACAGTGGGAGATAAGCTTATCTCAATGCTCAACCTACTCCGCTGACCCTCCTGTCTGACCAGACGCAGGCCCACAAACCGAGAGGGGGGCAGTCAGATGAAATGTTTGGACTGAGTTTTCCTGCTATGTTTTTCTTAATCGTTTAATGGTCTACGTGCCTCATCTGCAGAGTTTAATGGTGATGTGTTGCCTCAGCTGTGGTTTTCCAGTGGATTCATTTACATGCACGGAGCTTATTGACTCATGTATTTATCACTCATGTTTCCTGGTTTTGGGTTAACACATACAAACTTAATTGTGTCCAGTTAAAACACCAGTTGAGCAAAATATGAGAAATTCAAGAACTTGTGATGACTTTGGCTCGAAAACAATAATTTCTTTAGGTTGTGGTTTTTCACCCTTTAATCTCATAATTATGATTGAACTTTTATGGCCCCAAGTAAATCATACTATTACAGTTTTAGGAGAACATCGTTTATTTTTTCTCTATCCGAGGACACAACCTTGGAAGAAAAAAAAAAGATACTAATTGTTCATTCATCAAATAAACCTTCCAGTCAAAAAATCTCTATGGTGTTTAATTTTCATCTGCAAAACAGATGGAAAACAACAGATTTCACAAGCAATGGTTCACCTTAACAACACTTAAGATTTCAGGTCTCAGGTGCTACATATCACAACCACTTGACTTCATATTACATTGTAAATTTCTCAGAGAACTTCAGTACAAAGTCAAGAGGTTTTTATATATGGCACAACAAGCTAGCAAAGCTCTGTAAACCGAACCGCATTCCCACACACGTGCCGCCGTTACACAGAACTACTCTCTGGAGGCTCAAACCGTGACCGCCGTTATTAGTATTTGGAGCTGTTTCTAAACAAATTAACGTGGCCAAATTCTTCATTGACATGTTTTTAATCGTTTTTAGACAACAGCAGAGGTTAAACTACGGCACAGAGGGATAAAATAGGTCAGGCTTCGGATACAAACACAATACTTAGTAATACAATACTAAATAGATCAGTTAATTGTTGGTTTGGCTCTGCACATGAGAAATATGGAAAATCACCAACCATATCCTTTAAAAATAATGACTCTGAAAGTTTGGAATCTCCAAAACAAAAAACCTCATTATTGGGTAATCAATGCTGAAAAAAGTTCATGTAAACCAGCTTTAACAAGACATTAGCAAGAGCTCAATCGTAACCATGTGACTGCGCAGACTACTGTAGATACAATGCCACTGTCATTCATTAAGTTGTATATCTGGATGTAATGCAGTTTAATGCAATCGCTTAGCAACAAACAGTCAATGTAAAGTTTGAAATGACATCTGAGTTGAATTTCAGGTCTATTGTGTTGGATTGCTATGGTTTTATTCAATACTTTTTTATATCAGTGTTAATACAATACTTTATTTGAGTTTTGGGTAACAAAACACTACTGTATATTTCTTTACTTGGAGAAATATAAACTTGCTTTTCTACAAAACAATTTCTTGTGCTCTTCTGTTACAAATAAGCCACATTTCCTGAATGCATTCTGTCTTAACACAAACCAGCCACACAAGAACTTTGCCTTGACAAAATGCTGTCGAAAATTGATAAAATAATCATTTAAATCTGGAAATGGTTGATAAAAGAATTGTAAACAAGAGTAAGAGTCTGTTCAGACATTCAGTGCCTGCTTTCAATATTTAGTGTCACAGGCTCATTTTTGTCAGTATTCTCAAGTACTGAGGTTCAATAACAAGCCCTGAATATTAGGTGCTCAATTTATTTTGCCCACACCCTGCTAGATGACTGGTCCTGCTGCAGTGACTCAGTCTGATAAAGCACAGACTGCTGCGGAAGATTATCATTTAAATCCTGCTATCAATAGAACCTATTTCCCCATCACATTTTCTGTCTGACTCTCCATCATTTCATCTTATCTCCTGTTAGCTCTGTCTGCATCATGGTCCTCTAAGGCTGCCTCTTACACATTCCCTCTCTCTCTCTCTCTTTCTCTCTCTCTCTCTCTCTCTCTCTCTCTCTCTCTCTCTCTCTCTCTCTCTCTCTCTCTCTCTCTCTCTCTCTCTCTCTCTCTCTCTCTCTCTCTCTCTGTCCCTCTCTCATACACACACACACACACACACACACACACACACACACACATTCAACAGTTCTTTGATGCTGGCAGCTGCTCACCGTCTGCACTGTGTCTTTGAGCTCGGCCCTATCACATCCGACTCAGACCATGTCTCGCTCTGGTGGGCACAGAGAGATTCTGGGGGAATGAATGAATTGTCTGTTATAACATTTCCTCTGCGGTATATCTCTCGGGGGCGAGCAACTTTTTTCGGCGTGGACGACCGTCGCTGTCGTTATCACCGTCATCCACAGAGCGTGGGCGTATATACAGTGATAATGACTTTCTGCGGCGAAGGAATCGCTGCAGTGAGGCTAATATAAACTGAGCTCCCTTCTCTAGAAAATAAACACATTAGATCTCACACATATATACAGACACACACCTCCCTTATAGCTGCCCTAAGGCGAGAGCACCCCCCCCCTTACTCCTATTATACTCACCAGGTCCTTGACACCACAGTCTTTGACCCAGAACATACAAACTGAAGTCTCCACATTGAAAACACTCACTATTTTTGGCCGTGCTATAATTTCCCTCACCGATATCAAATCCTAAGAAAATCCACTGTAGGGGATGTGTTATTTCCAGGATGGGATGTATGTTTTTAATTTTCTGCATATCCTGCTTTCTCCTCCCTCCCTTCCCAAGACTCTCTCCTCTCATATTGCTGCTAGAAGAGTTCAGTTTTACTCCACAGTTACTCACTTGTACACAACCTCTCTCCTATAATGAAACACTCACTTATTCATCTCTAAGTGTTGACAAAGTGACATTGCTTCTGTGATGTCTGATTCACATCTTGGGTGTGGATCTCGTAGTGTAATACACGCCGAGAATTAATGACGAAACACGGCTCGAACTGTTGAATTATGAGTCGGTTATTTGAAAAGAATCGTGCAATCAGGATAAGTGCTCGCACGCTGGTGTTTTTTCATTCTGAAGTGCTGTTAGACACATTAATGTGCATTTTATAGCACTGGGGTGGCAGGTTTAGCCCTCTCCTGTCTGCCTGTGTGGACGCATGAACTCACACACACACATAACACAAACATCTGTCTCTCAGGTGGAAGCAGCCACCCTCTGTTAGGCCTCCTTGCATCACTGCACCAGTCAAGAGTCTCTCTCTCACACACACACACACACACACACTCTCTACACACACTTTCACCGCTGCTTCACACTTTCTCTTGATCTTAATAATTCTAAAACTAGCAAGCCTTGCATCGCAAATGTTATTAGTTGCGATACACCGTGCCCGACTTCCTGACCCAATCCGTGACAGCCCTCTGTTGCGATGTGTGAGAGCGGATTAGCCCGTTGTGTATTTTGAATGACAGGATTATCGAGTTTGTGTGTTTCCATAGGGCTCGGATGTATGAAAAGTTGTGTGCGATTAAGATTTGAGGCAGAACATCGAAGCAATCACGCTGCGTTACAGTGTTTGTGTTATCCTAACCTGTTTATGTAAGCGGGCAAACACACACTCTCCAATTACAGGTCATGTCAACATTATTAAGACAATGGACTGATGGTGAGAAAATGAGGGACAGAAGCGAGCGGATAGTTTGGAGACGTTCCCCCTGAACCCTGGCTGGTGTCAACGTATTTAGGTCAGAAATAATAAGTGGTATGTCTGCTAGCGGTCACCATAGCGCCAGCCTCATCCAGCCCTGTAATCCACTTTCATGCGGACCTCAACCCCACCAGGACGTGATGTTTGTGTAGGATGCCTGCCTGGATGTGTAAGTGTATGTATGATCCTGTTTGGTCTCGGGTATCTGTGCGAGCCTCCCGTGTTTTGCTCGTGTGATGTTGTCCAGCTCAGGGGAATGAGACAGGAAGTAGAGGGCCGATTACGAGCATTTGACATTTGCAAGGGGGAGCTTCCTGTGATAGGAGGCTTCCTCTGTGTCTGTGGGACTCAGCACCTTATCTCGACTCCCTTCTTACTAACTGCGATGACTACCTCGTCTTACAGTTCACTCCTCTGTCAAACACTGTTGCTCGACATGTTAAATGTTAATGTCACACTTACTTTATTCTCAGGTTAAAAGTTCAGTTCCTCAGTGATAAATAGCCAGTCAGACAGTTTTGGTTTTATTCTGAAAGGTTTTGAGATGTCTGTGTATGGGATTTCTGCCTCGACAGCTCAGCACGCATTTTCCATAATTGTAATCACTTTATTTGATTATAAACCTCTCTGAAATGAAACAACTCTATTCATGTTTTGCTTGTCTTTCTTTATTCTACCTTCT
This sequence comes from Scomber scombrus, assembly GCF_963691925.1. Taxonomy (NCBI): domain Eukaryota; kingdom Metazoa; phylum Chordata; class Actinopteri; order Scombriformes; family Scombridae; genus Scomber; species Scomber scombrus. Next base: position 8,757,246 of record NC_084977.1, on the reverse strand, counting down.
TTAGAGAAACAAAGTTTTATCCTGATTATGGAATTAATGCCAGTGCGACAACATATAAATACAAGCTCTGCCATCCACAACAGCTAATAGTTGACACTGACTTCCTTTCCTTTATCCCAAAAAACTCTTTTTACACCCATATGAAGTCAGCAGGTGTCTGTTCCATTTGCAGTCCCTAATTGGACTGGTGTTGCACAATCTCAAGCCAAACCGCTGATCCACAGCTTAAATTTTGTGCAAGCAGCACCAGACTTATGCCAAATAAGTCCAGAAATCCCCGTGCTTATGTGCACGTTGGACTCGTCCTTTATGATTCATTATTCGGCACAGTTTTTTCTGAGAATCAACAGGAGTGTTGGACACAGATTTATTGAAAACAGTTCACACAGTCCCATGAAAAATCATATGAAGTAAAACTTCTTTCACCCCTAATAACTCAGAACCATCTTTACAAGGAAATCTCTCTTTTCCATTCAGTACATCCGGTAACTATGGGCAACGACTGCCTGCATTATCCTTTTCAAGAGTCAGGCCAAAGAACTGCCTGAAGGTCCACATTTTAATCACAAAACAGATATACGTGTGGCTTTAATCACCAACATGATTTGATATTCACTAGATGATGAAGTTAACGCTTATAGTGATGAGAAACTTATAAATAATTTATATGTGGATCATTACTATAGAAGATTAAACAGGCAAATATTTATTTTGTCAGCAGTTATTTGTATGTATGCATTTCATGTTATATGAATTCTAACTGAATTGAGCTTCAGAAATAATTTCAGACATAAAAACAAATCATGCTACATAATAGCCTGTATTAAACTTTTGTAACTGTGTAAGTGCAGATGGTTAATATATGGATCACTGAGATAAAAAATAAATAGATTAAAAAAACCTCCACTGTTACACACAGAAAGCATAGTTACTGTTGGATATTCAGCATGTTCAGAAAAGTGAATTCAGCTTAAATAGACTCATCGTGTACTGTTGGCAGCATATTTTAGCTGCTGTAGTCATATTTTAAACTCTGCATGTCCCAGGGAACAATAAGTTTCCAACCCTTGGCCACAACATTACCAAAGGTGAGAGTGCATGCCAAGCGCTCTGAGTGTCTCCATATCTATCTTTCTCACATAGCTTTTTGTGAACAGTTTCATTATAACCTTTATTTCTTCATTCATTGGAAGTATTATTTATAGTTCACTGGGACTACATTCTATCCAATAAGTAGTCCCAATGAAAATTGTTCACCATATGTTCTGCCGAAGTGTTTTAAGTCGTCATTATGGTCCTCACTACATGTGAGATCTTGCACTTTCATTCACATCTCAGTAGAGCTGTCCTCATCCCTCTGCAGCTTCATCCTCTTCCTCACTATGGGATTATACACTGACACAACCTCTCCTTCCTGCTATATGCTACTATCCCTTCAGACCAACAACAGAACGTTGCTCCACTCCTAACAGCAGCTGTCATTGTTGAGATCACAAGGGAGGTTTTTATATGTTTCACTACAAGGCTCTTGTAGAAACTGGGGACTCGGAGATGAAGACTTTGTCTCTTTGTTTTTGTTCTCTGCGGCATCAGTCTGCAGTTTGCGAGCTCATCCCAGAGCACAACACCCCGTCATTCTCCTGTGTGAAGAAGATGTGAGTCATGCTACAGCACAATAGTGTCTGAGTAGATGAGTGTGAGTCACGGCTAAGTGTTTGAGTGTACAAGATGCAAAAAAGGATAAACAGGAACAAATTAAGTGTATGGTCCCTTAAATGTGTTAGAGTATAAACATTTTCATCTACTTTTGGCTTTCCCTGTGGTGCTTTAAGAGGGGAAAAAAACATTCCAGATTAATCAATCTGTGTGTGTGTGTGTGTGTGTGTGAGTGAGTGAGAGAGAGCGTGATCTGTAATGCGCTTGGACATGTGGCTTTAATCTCTGCTTTCTGTCATGTCCCACCCCTCTTTTACCCTTCACAGACACTTGTGACAATTTAAGACGTCTTCATGGTTGAAAACAAGTCATTTAATACTGAACTTCACATCTTTTATACCATCTGAATATCTTTATAGCAAAAAAAAAGAGAAAAAACTAACAAAAAAGACAGATTTTTATGGAACGGTGTTGTTAAGAAAGATGGATGTGTGTGTGTGTGTGTGTGTGTGTGTGTGTGTGTGTGTGTGTGTGTGTGTGTGTGTGTGTGTGTGTGTGTGTGTGTATGCCCTTGTGGTGTGTTGACTGATGAGCCAGTAAACACACCCCAGTGTCTCAGATATCAGCTGAGTTTATTGCCCCAGGTTCAGATCTGGCAGGTCTGACTTGTTTATTTAGCTTTCAGGTATCAAATGAAAACCCACAACTCTCTCACAATCGCGTGTGTATTCCCTCAGTCCGACTGCGTAGTAATAGCTTTGTAGAGTCAACAAACAGTCGCGCATGAACTTGTTTGCACAAATACACAGCTCGTTGTCCAGCATGTATAGAAACTAATCCCTCTTTTCTGCTTTCCCACAGACACATTTTCTCTCTTTTCCCTCCTTGCAATCGCTAACTTTTTCAACTACGACATATACATTACATACAGACAGATACGAGGCTACCGAGTTCCCATGCTTTGTCTCAGATCAGCTCGGTTACATAGGTCAGACGCAAACAAACATTCTCCCCACCCCCCCAATCTGTAGCGCGTAATTCAGACCAGCAGCACCCAGGGACCACCAGAGGGTAGATGCTATACCACCACCAACATGTCACCCACCCATCAGAGGCACACAAACACACACCCACCCCCACACACACACACACACACACACAGCAGCACCGCCAACCAACCTCCTCCTCCTCCTCCTCACCGCTCCATCCCTGCAGCCATTATTAAAGGATGTGAACAGCGTCAACATTATCTATCTCTGTCTCCCGGGGGAGCAGCCGAGCACATAGCGCAGTTATCATTGAGCAGACACTCACTCTCTCCAAGACATGCCTATGTACACACACACACACACACACACAGACACACACACACACACACATACAGAACTGAGTGTAGATCAAAGGTTAATCATGTCTTTTCATCAGCTGCACCACCCTCTTCTCTATCTGTCCTCTTCTCGTCTAATGGTTGTGGGTTTTTGTGTGTGTGTGTGTGTGTGTGTGTGTGTGTGTGTGTGTGTGTGTGTGTGTGTGTGTGTGTGAGGTGGTGTGTACATATGTATGAGTTTGCGGTTGCGGCAGCATTTCTGTCTTCACTAGTGGACACTTTGGATGCACTTTGTTCTCTAGCGCGCAGTAAATAAACACACTGTCCTCCTTTTCCATTGTTTTCTTCTATCTTTCTCCATCTCCAAGAGGTTTTTTTTTCCCTCTGAAACCAAAATCTACAGTTTACATTAGATGATTTAATGGGAACCAAGTGTTTCTGCTGTACTTGTAAAATTGGCTATTAATTTGATGTATGCTCCAGTAAAGTCTGTGTAATCAAGCCTTTCTATGATTTGATAAGTATGTGAGATTTTAGTTTGTAAGTGAACTGAAAATTCTGCTCTTTGGGTGTTTTTTTTTAAATGTAATTATTTTATCTCTTTTTTTCTTCTTCTTTCGTTGGAGTTGAGAAAGAAGTTTAAGTTGAGAGAGAAGAGGACATTTCAGAGTCTTACCCCCCTCTGTGAACCCCAACCCTGACTGAAACAGGAAGTGCTTATTCATTCAGGAGGTGTACGTTTACAGAAATCCCTCCTGAACTATCAAATGGAGATTTTTTTTACATCAGGGGCACAAAATGGCAGTGAGGTGCTTCAGCGTTCAAAGCACAAGCCAGCATATGATATCCAAGGATCATACTGTATAAGAGTAAAAGATGATGATTCTCTTGTTGAAAATGATGTGATCCTGCAGCCTGAGCAGTGAACCCTAAAAAATCCTTTTGTTCTTAAAGAAAAAGTTCAGTGTTTCAAGTTTGATATGTCTTAAAACGATAGTCAGATTCCAAACTGAACTTTAACCCAAATTTTTCTTGCTACAATCATTCCTCCTGTACTTACTGACCATTAAGAGATCCCTTCATAATGCACTTTTAAAGTGATGGGGGACAAAATCCACCATCTGTGCAAATATGTATTTCAAATTTTATTAGACAAAATATGAGGCTTTAGTCGTCTAAATTAGTCAAATCACGTCATTGTCTTTCGAGTTTTCTATCATTTTAGTGCCAAAGTCCCTCTTTTTGTTATGATCCTTCCACTGCAGCTGAACAGGAAAGCACTGTCTGTCGAGACACAAAGAGAGATTTTTTTATTAAAAAGACTGTAACTGTGGAAGATATCCTCATGATTTGATTAGCAGATGGCTGAATCCTAATATTATGTTAGGATAAACTTTTAAATGTGTTTTGCTCAAAACAAAGGCTGTGGATTTTGGCCCCAATCACTTACATTGTGAGCACATTTGAAGGGGATCTTCTAATAGCCAGTATGAACAAAAGGAATTATTACAGAGAGCAAAACTTCAGTTTTCATTTGCGCTCGTGATTGGTATTTTAAGGCAGACCTAAAAAATTGTGAACTTATCCTTTTAAGCAACAGCGTGAATATGAGTTAGTCTTTGGGTTTTTGCTTGCGTGTTGTCTTTCTGCAGTTCTCCCACGGCAATAATTTTCAAACATCGTAATCGTCTCAATTCAAAAGTAGATATTTAGAAATATTCCTCTGTGTGTGAGTTTCCATATCATTACTCCAGGCTGTGTGCTTGTAAAACAAAACGATATTAAATTATGCATTAACTAGGAAAGACTTCAGGGTATGCAACCAAGTTCCTTTTCAGTTATATATTCATTTATTAACAGTGGTTTAAAATGATCAAAATTTAATGTATTCAAATCTGAATTTTGCCTTATAAGTTAACCTTCTTTTCTGCTGCATTAATGTGTTATTTCTGTTAGCAGAGACATCTTGTGTTTAAACCGTAGTTATTTGCGGATTGGCCCTTTTCTTATGTTGTGCAAAAACCTCAGGGAGTAGCATCCACATTTGACAGCTCCTCTGAGTGTCTGAATTTCATCGGCGAATCAGGCAGGCTTGGAACAGGAAGTGATATTCTGCCATGAAGTAGCCTCCAGCGTTGTGCTCCATACTTCATTAGTGATAACCCCAGCAGTGAGGCTGGCCCGCAGCCATGCTTCTCCTCCAGCTCTTCATTAGCATGGTGGTGCAGGCTCAGAGCAACCAGGCTACACTCAGGGTTATAAAGGCTGCCATGCACATTATCACATTATCATGCTTCCTAGTGTGTGGGATTGAACATTTGCCATCAGGCTTCTGAGCACTTTCACACACTGATCTGACTCACGCTTGTATGTGCTTGTGATGTCTTGGGAAACTGCATGATTTCAGTGTTTTGTAAATCAAGCAGCACCCATCTCTTTGAGTCTGGTGTGTTGGACTTATTATAGTCCGTCTGGTTTAATATTCCAACAGTTTCCATTATTCATCGAATAAGCAACTGTCAAAGAGTGATGGCAAAACTGCAAACTGTATGATGTAGAAATAAATTTATTGGGTCAGATATCCTCAGGTGGCCACTATGAGTTGATTAGTTTAACATGCACATTTGCAACAACTTGATTTTATGTCATCGTGATTTGTTAATAATACTGACTTCCAGTGAGTTAAATGGAGAAATAGGATGTAGACATTGCAACACAAATATTTCTTTTAAAAAATGACACCAGGCAGACATTAATAGGGTGCTAAAGGTGCAGTGTGTAGAATTTAATGCCATCAAGAGGGACGAACTCGGCAGAAATAGAATATAATATTCATAAATATGTTTTAATTAGTGTGTAATCACCTGAAATAAGAATCCTTGTGTTTTTGTTACCTTAGAATGAACCCTTCTATGTAGCACCTCCATGTTTCTACAGTAGCCTAGAACAGACAAACCAAACACTGGCTCTAGCGAGTTCATGTTTGTCTTGAGTTTCGAAGCCATCGTAGGTTCTTCTACGCATTTGGAAATGGAGGAGGAGGGGAGCGGTATTCACTAAATTGCAATCTGCAGCCTCAACAGTAGATACTACTAAATCCTACACATTGGTCCTTTAAAGCGGCTATTCATGTAACTAAGTCAGACAGAACCTGTATATAAAACTTGATCATTCTGTTTTCCTCCATTACCTCCCCCCAGAAGATGCTACCAGTTGTATTCTCTTGTGTATCGCTGCTCATTTGTTCTACTAAAAGTGATTTGTACTTTTTGAAACTTACCAACAGCTCCTCCGACTCTGATTTGTAGACTTTGTTTTAATTATGTCCCTTGATGGTACAAGTGTGATTCACTGGAGGTGGATCATTGGGCGCATTTGGAGGACACTTACTTAGATTTGTGGAGTTTGTTTTGTCGCATCCGAACATGGAGACGATCAAAGAAGTAGTTTGGCATTTGGTGTTTGGCCAGAGCTATCTGACCATCTGACAAGCAGTACTGACGTGGTATATTAAATGAACTCCCCAAATTGCATCGTGTGTGTCTTTGAGGCCTGAAAAACACATTGAATGCATTTCCTTCTTGGTAAAACATTCGTACAGCCAATTTCATGAAATATTTGAACTCCTGTCCAGTCTTTCTATTCTTTTCCTTTATTGGTGCCACCAACTGTCGGTCAGCGGAATAGCGTGAAACCAAAACTGGCAGTAGGACTGTGTGTCATACTGCTTGTGTGTCCATGCATGTTTGTCCTCATGCACAACACAAACTAGACAGAGACTCACTTATGAAAGCATTGCTCCGTTGTGCTACCAGTGGTCAAAACTCCACGAGGTAACACATTTTTCTCCTTGATAAAATATCTTTATCTGACTGAGTTTCATATACTGAAGCTCACTAGCGACTTTTCAGTCTCTGTCTCCTTCTGTGTATCAGTCTGTGATGCAGTATCTCATCATGTTCACCGTCTTGTCAGTGAATAAAACGTACTGCTCCACTGCAGAGTTAAGGATGCTTTGATACAGGCGATACTGTGAATGCTGCTTTTTTTCATCTGAATACCTCTAACACCAGTCTCATAGACGCATCATGCAGCCTGCTTACTATCTGCATGGCTGTCTGCACTGATACTGACACTGATAACTTGACAAATAATGCACTACACATAATTTAGGAACTACTATGAAAGTATGCTATCTATATTAAAAGCAGTATGTTTCTAAAACCAAGGCGTGCAATCTATTTTAAAAAGTTTGGAGTTTGTTTGATATTTTGAACCTGTTGACAACGTGGCATTGGTGTGTGATTTAAAAACCCTCCATTCAGTATCATGTCAGCCATTTATCCCGTCTTTGTAGTTCAAAAGGCTGGGTCCTACTGTTATGCCTCAGTGTCTCTCTCAAATGTCAACCTGTGTCCAGTATGATTGCAAAGCCTCTATTTTCAACCATCATTACAAGTTTACAGGTCCCAATTTCTGTGTGAGGCACAGCACCTCCCCAGATGTGGTTTAAACAAGACTAGGTGGACCATGTATGACACAGTAAAGAGCTTTTAAAGACCTAGTGAAATGAAAAATACATTCTCCCACTTCTAATCCTGTGTCTCTGTGTTAATTGTCCAGTTATTTCTTGATATACACCAATTATATGTCAAAAATATATATTTTCATCAAAATCATTGTCTTTCCTTTTCCTGGAAAATGGTTTAAAATGTTTAGACGATTCATCTTGATGTCAATGGTGTTTACAAAAGTTAATCCAATTAAATGTGATTTCGGGCGCAAACTAACCGCACCCATCATATAAAACCACACTTGACCGCTTGTGGGTTGTAGTAGCTAACAGAGCATTATGGAGAGAGAGAGATGGATAGAGTTTTTGTGTTATCGGTGGGCAAAACCTTCCAAAACAGTGTGGTTAAAGGTTTAATTCGTTCACCTCTCCCTCGTCCTCCTGATGTAACAACAGGTTTGGGCGAGTGTGGAATCAACAGTCCTCTGAAGCTCACAGTACAGAAGCTAAGACACTCTAACTTGTTTTTCAGTGGGGTACAGGAAGTGGCAGCATTCAGTTGACCAATCGTTTAACTTCATCACTCAGCCACTCAGTCACAGATATTTGCAGTTATAGGGCTTGCTTTGTGATTGCGGTCCAGCCAAAAATGCTGTACTTTTAACAATCTTTCATGTCCCACGCAAGTATTGGACCATTGTAAAGTGTCTTTCCAGTAGTGGTTAAGAAAGAAAAGTCCAGAATAATAACACATATGTTCCAGGAAGTCAAAGCTGTCCCTGCAACATGTTAGGGTAGTGTCACTTCACGCTACACTTCCACTGAAATATACCATGTACAGTTGTAGAACAGAACAAAGTCAAACACTGGCTTTGAAATGACATGACTGGTGTCAGTGGGTTACTTTGATTAGCAGCTTGTCACTGCTGAGTATCAACTGCTTTAACCAAATGTCTCTTCTGTTTGAATCAAATTTATCTGTCTTAGATGAACTGTTGTATTTTTCCTTTATTTATTTATACTCACTTGTATGTGTTGTCTGTGTGGGCAGCACTTATTTAAACGTTAAAGTTACTTCTTTCTGCAGAAAGTCAAATTTCTGTTTATGTGGTTCTTTTAATATGTCATTAGGTTCGAAAAACAACAAAACAGCACCGCAGTAAAGTAGTATGAGTTAAAAATGGACAAGAAAACACAGAGAGCGCAGAGGAGGAGGGAAAGTGGCTGTGTTTTTTAGAGTTTAGAGTTGGTGCCTCACATCTGGGCCACAACCTCCATGTATTATCTGAGATGGAGAAGTTGGACACAGTAAAAAAAAATTTAAAAAAAAGAAAGAAAAAAACTATCTCCCTGAGGAGAACAAGAAAAAACAGCTCAGTCGTGGCAGCAGTGTGTTTAGGAGTGTGTGCGTGTGTACCTGAATATGTGTGAAGGCTGGTTAGTGAACAGTGTAACAGTGAACCCTTGTGACCATGTCAGGAACTGCATCCGAAAAGATTGTATAGAAACAGACTCCAGATAAACTCCCCTGTGTGATCAAAGTATTTCTCTGCGAACACATTTGCTCCCATCGTTGAGATGAAGTTCTTCAGAGCACCATCATCACTGAAATATATCTGTTCTCACAGCAGAAAGCATTTGGAGACGAAGCTTATTTCTTTTTTTTTGTTCTTGTTGTTTTGTGTTTTTTGAGAAAGAAGGAGGTTCTGTGACAAAGCCCAGATGTTCTTGCCAAGTGAAATATGTTAGCGCTTACACAATATTTGCTTAAGAATTGTTTTTTGAGCCTTGGATTTCTTGGTCTAATATGTATGCAACATGAACTGCAGCCACAGCCAGAAGACAATAAAGCTGGCCGTCCAGCTATTGCTGCAGACTTGAGTTGAGCTTATATCTGCCACACACACTTTCACAGTGGTCAGAGTACCCCAGCAGTCGTGAGGTTAGGCGACATTCCTCAGTCTGCCTTTGAAGTTTATTTCCTCACCGTCTGATGAGAAAACAAAGGGATTGCTTAAGAATAATAGCAGGTATATGACACAGTACCTCATCTTCAGATTAATACTGTCCCTCGATGGTGCTTTTAGAGGGGGGGAAAAAACATTCTAGTTAAATCAATCAATCAATCTGTGTGTGTGTGTGTGTGTGTGTGTGTGTGTGTGTGTGTGTGTGTGTGTGTGTGTGTGTGTGTGTGTGTGTGTGTGTGTGTGTGTGTGTGTGTGTGTGTGTGTGTGTGTGTGTGTGTGTGTGTGTGTCTGTGTGTGTGTGTGTGTGTGCGTGCATGTGTCTCTATGTGTCTGACTGAGCACATGTGTTTATGCGTTCTTGTGCACCGGTGCAGCTTGTAACTCTAGCACAGCGTGTTGCTCCGAGGAACAACCACAGATGTTCAGATGTTTCTCTTTAGAAAACAAACAGAACAGAGGCCATTTTCTCCAGGACATAAGGACTGTCAAAATATGAGCTGGCCCCCTCGGACCTCCCCTTCAACAGTGACTCTCTCATTCACAAGCAGCTCACTATATGTTCTGTCTACACCTTTTATGCTTTTAAAGGATTGGTTTTTTTACCTACATTTTTTGAAGTTAGCTTCATGAATGCTCAAGTTTATTCTGCATTCTGTTTTTATGTGAGTTGGGGATTTGCACTGGGGAGGGGTTTTGTGGGTGATGATTCCTCAGACTGTGAGAGATTTAAAATCCTGAGAGGTTGGAGAAAACATGGTGGGAGAGCAGGACATCCCCGCCTCCTTCTCCTCCTGCTTTCCTCCTTGTGCTCCCTCTTTGATTAATGTCTCGCTCCCCACAGTGTATAGTAGAGCTCCACAGGGCCTTGGGCCCCAGGTGAAGACCTCAGGGAGGCAGAAATGGAGGAGAAGAACAGAAAGACATGACCGCAGATAGAGAAAGAGCACTGGGATATTTGCTTTTATACATTTTGACTTTATAATAATGATAACGTGGTGTATTTTATCCGACAGATGCATCAGTCTTGCACACGAGACGAACGTAAGACAGGCACCTACTGGCACAGAAATGGCAAACCATTTGTATCAGTGCTGATAGTAAGAGATGAATGTGACAGAGTTGGAGCAGAGAGGAAGCAAACAAGCTGTTTGAGCTGTGAAATTGAAGAGGATCAAAGTGTCAGCGAGTCATAAATAAATCCTGGGCCCTCCCTGCGGACAGATGGAGCGGACGTTGTATTACTCTTGATTCTAACAGCACTGTGGGCAACCGTATACAAACAGCTATCTCTGAGCTTATGTGTGTGTCCGTATGTGTTTGTGTGTGTGTGCGTGCGTGCGTGCGTGCAGCTGTGATTTTTGTTAACACTCTCGATACTTTAACAGAATGCAATGCCGGCATGGTTACTCATGAAAACCAGGGAGGTGATCCACTGAACCCCCACTGGCCGGCAAATTTTCCCAGAACTCTCTCTGCCTGTGTGTGTGTGTGTGTGTGTTTTTGATGCAATGTTGGAAACTAGCTGCACTATGAGCTTGTTTCCTTTGGGCCACATGTGCTCTGTAGTGCTGAGCACACTCAGAGCGCAGCAGTAATGAGAAGTCCAGGTGCAGATTTTACCCTCAGGGAGGAAGTCCTTGTTTACTCATATTTAACCTTGTTGCTGACCTCTCTTTTCTTTAGGCTTTTCTGACCCCGCAAATGTTGTGCTATTGAAGTCTTACTGGTTCAGAAACTGTTGAGATACTCAACCAGATACCACTATGTTGACTTTGATATAATGTATACACTGGTAACCATTAAAACCCACAAAAAATGACTTCATGCTCACAAAATCAAGATGAGGTCCAAAAGAAAGCCAAAAATCAAAAATTTTGCAACACATACAATTAAGACATTAGCACAGATGTTTCAGCAGCTTTTCTTTGTTCAGTGATTGCATAATGTGTGTAACTTGTAGGAGAATAAACATTAGCTGTGTAGCCAAATAAAACTCATGGTAAAAATGAGAGAGCTTAAAAGTTTAAAGAGTTCTGAACAAAATCATTAACTTACAACTATTTGTTTAATTGCAGTGAATAAAATTAAATCTCCTAATAATATTAGATCTTCATGGAAAAATAAGCAACAATCAAAGTTAAAGTTAGGGGAAAAAAACATCCTGAGGTGTTATTTATTAGGAGTTGAACACTAAATAACTCAGCTAAGCTGCTTGGGTGTGGTCTGAATAAATTTGATTGACGGCGGCCTGGCAACATAAATAGACAACACTATAACTGTCATCACATCTGGATTCATATGTTGATAAATCCTGATTGGTGCATGGAAGTGCAAGAATCGTCTTGGTTCAAATGAGCCTCACCCACTTCAAACTAGCGAGATGAGACAACACAAATATATAAATATCTAATGTTGGCTGAGCACTGCTTGTCCATGTATGACCCATTCACTCATAGTTAGAAGCTGATAGAGAGACACTGTTGTCAAGGTCTATTTCAAACTTTCACAGAGCATCTGCACGTTTTTTCAAACCTCAAAATCATTCAATCCCATCCTGTCGGAATGAATTATCTATAATTCTCTGCATGCCATCGCTTTTTCCAGCAGTGACAGTTAATTAAAACATGTCAAGCATATTTCAACTTGTGTTCTGGCTGTCTAGAACCAACTTTATTGACTTTGTCAAGCAGGTACAAGCTGACAAGCCAGTCAGTATTAAATGATCTCCTCCTCTTACACCTGCACTGTTGATTTATACTGATTTAAACTCTGCTTCACCTGAGGAACTTAGTTTAAAGGGCATCCTCATATAACTGCACTACATTTATTTGGCAAACCCTTTAATTCAAAGCAACTCTCCTCCCTGTTCAGTTTCTTGCACGGACACTTAAACATGTGGACAGGAGGAGCAGGGGAGCAAACCACCAACCTCACGATGAATGGCACTACAACTTGAGCTACAGTCACCCAACACACACATTAAATTGTCCATTAAATTTAGGTGGATGTTGAACAGAGGCAGCAGAGACAGTTGCTATGTGTTGGTCTGCTTTTGACCAACAGAGGGCTCTCTGTCAGTGGAAAAAAAAAAGTTTACTAGTCTCAGAAGAATACCCTCTGCTCTAATAAAGGTTTAGCCTATTACAGATACACTGTCATAAAGTTTTATACCATTCGAACCATTGAGGGAATTGCAATCTTGCAGATAGACTAGACACTATTCATTCAAGCTGCCATTCACTGTACCTCCAGTGTGCTGCACATAGTTCACTGTCTGCTCTGCCTCTTTTGTCCTTTAGGGGGCAGAATAGGCTTACTTTTGCTAATAGAGTGACCCTGCTTCAGTTTGCCTAATTTACTGGATGGCCCACCACCTTCCTTTGTGTAGCAGGGGGAGCTGGTCAGCTCAGCATGATTATTTCATGGTATGTCTGTACACAGTAACTTGTTTAAATGAGATGCCTAATCTCACAGCACAGTCCTACAGTCAAGGTCTTTGTCAGCAGTTTGAGGAGCTCAAATGCTGCCAGCTCCTGCTGGGAGATTAGAAAAAGGAAACACTGTGAGCACTTTTCTCTGTGGAATGGCCTGATGTCTGCAGCGCTGACGCCGGGCCTCAGGAATGATCTAGAATTGAGGAGTGTTGAAAACTGTCCCTTACCAGTATGGACACACACAAACACACACATTGACACTTGTTAGAGTGTGCACACTGCTTAATCATGCATGTGCACACAGGCGCAGCATATTTCACCAAATTAAAAAACACTCTCTCTTTCTCTGTCCCGGCCTGGCGCACACACACACATTCAGTCATCGCGGTGCTAATGACATTCTTTCACACACATACACACATACAGGTATGATTGCGTCGCAACACTGTCCAGGTTGAGTGGGGTTCAGTGACTGACATACTGGACAGAGATGTTTTTCCAGAATACAAGGTTGTTTGCATGGTTTTAAAAAATGTACAAGAGGTAGAATTAGAATTATTATCTTAAAAGATTCTCAGTAGATTTAAATGCAGTGCTGAAATGTGTTTTTTTATAGCAGTTTCCTTTGAAAGGGTTTTGTTATCGGTCAAGGAACTGAAGTAAATCTAAAATATCTTTTCAATCAGAATTTTCTAGTTTTGCAGGCGAGGTGATTTTCAGCAGCTACTCTTTCTTCTTTCATAGTCACGTAAGAGCTGCTGCAAAAAGCTGTTTTTTGTTGGTTACATAACATGGCCATGGCCATGGCCAGCCAATTGTATGATAAAATACTGTTCGCTTCTCAGATGCAATCACACCTCCCTGAACCTTCACCATTAATTAAAGCTCCCTTATTTCACCAAAGCGACTGTTGGTAATGCAAAACATGTCTGATGCTCATAGGCACATGTATGTGTGTGTGTGTGCGTGCACAAGTACCCCTCACATTTAAATGCACACAGACACACAAAGAAAGCAGATTGTATTAGCTTTACTGTGCTCATTCAGTGCAAGCAGCCTTTTCAGCCTGAGAGAAGGTATTGGGTTGCCATGTCAACCACGTTCTCGACCCGCATAAACATAAATCCTGCAGACTGGCCAGATAAGCACCTTGTGACACACTATGTGAACCCAGACACCCTAAGTACACAAGAGCATATACACAAGTCAGAGATCTGCATAAAAGTATTTAGCAGTGTGAATGCAAGTTTGAGTTCCTCAACTACAACACATGTGCTCTTTATAATGTGCATTATTAAGTAGATGCTGTACAATCTCTGGTTTTTGTTTGAATTTGTCATTGCATTGATACAAATCCAAAGTGAACACTGTGTTACCAGAGAAAGATAATGTAGCTTGTATCAAAATATTATGCACATTTGAATTTCACTGTGATGTAACTCAGATTTTTATACCTTACAAATGATAATGAAAAAAAATCAGTGGTATAATACATCAGTGTGGTTTGCAAAAGGGTTACCTGTAATATAAAGTATATAGAATTGGTGCTAAATGGGCCAAAACATGAACAAACTGTTATGGTCCTTTAAAGCTTTAAAGCTATATTTTAATATCAACAATATATAAAATTTTGAAGGAACAAAAAATATTCCCTCATCCATGGGTGGGTGTGGCATAATACCAGGTGGCTGGTTAAAAATAAAAACCTTTCATGAATATTGAATGATGCATTAAAAAACACACCAATGTGTATTGGCACACTTGCGCTCCTCCACATACAATGAACCCAAAGCAATAAACAGTAACTCTACACACCTGTGAAGTGAACCCAATACATAATGCTTGCATTGTCGGCTATGTTCACATTACAGGCCTTTATGCTCAATTCCCACTTTTCAGTCAGATCGGATTTTTTTGTGAGTTCCAGTGTGAACTTTGTAAAGTGGCATGCATGCACAGATTTAACCAAACATGCCACATGTATACAATAATGACAACAGTTGTTTTTTTAAAGTCTCAATATTTAAAAAAACACTCGTAAATAGAAAGACATAAAAACAATATGAAACATGAAATTCACTGGAACAACTACATAAGAATAAGCAACTCAGATTTAATATAGAGTACAATATATAATAGTGATTAATGGACCACACCTTCCACCTAATATCTACTTCTGGCTTTAAGACTGTCAATCCAGTATGCTTCTCTTTGTTCATGCTCTGTCACCACCTCTGATGTCCAAACCTAATACATGGAACAACTTTATAAAAAGTGAAAGGTAGTGATGAATAATCACCTGACTATGTAGTTTGCCTGATCTATGGAGCTTTTTAGCATCTTTCAGTTCTGTGTTTTGGTTTTATGGTCAGCAACATTACTGATCCTCATCCAGCCCATTATGGTGATTAAGTGATGTAACACTCTACAAAATATGTTTAAAATCAGCATTTTTTCATTGGCACCATCATTATCCCTATTTTGTTTCACATATCCAACCCAAGCATCTCCATGTTGACCGCATTCAGCCCATTACATTTGTTTATATGCATAAACTAATAGTATGAGTGCTGCATTTGTATGCATAAACCTGTGTACATGTATTCCATTAATCCACTGAAGAATATTTTTGCAGTAGACGTGTGATTAAGCACCTGGTGATCCACTGAGATGTGGTTATGTAACTACAGGGAAATTTATGAGACAGGAGTGCTAACACACTCTATATCCAGTGAGGCAGAAAGCCGCAGTAGGCCTGATGTGGAAAAGGGGTTTGTTTAACATCCCAGCATAATACACACACATACACACACACACACACACACACACACACACACACACACACAAAACCTCTCTCCCTCTCCCCCTGCTCCACTTCGCCATCCTGTGTGAAGGAGGGGACTCATGTTGCATTGCGTGCAGAGTCGTAATTTTGTCTTTGTCTGGAGTCGGTGGCATTTTTGTGCAAACTGCCAGATTTCACTGATTTACCTTGAAGCTTAAAACACTGGAACCGCCGCAATTACGATACACAGCGTCACTCTCACACAGTCACCCACTCGTGCACACTCGCACAAACATACCGCACTGTAATTACAGAGGATCAAAGTGAAATTCAGCGAGTCTGATAGTCCGGCTAATAGCAGACGACAGCGAGGTGAAACCCAGATCATGGGGAACAATATCAAAGAGTGAACCCGGGGTTAGGAGAAGGAAACACGAGTTTCTTTTATAGTGAACATTTTCTTTTATACAGCTAATTGTCTTCATGAATCAGCCATTGTCTGGGAGAATTGAATTTGATTTAAAAAAAAGTCCTTAGTGAGTAATATTTTTTTAATATAAAAAGCAATAATGTGCCTTTTAGGCTCAGGGTTACTTAAGGTAAGTTTGTCTCATTGATGCATTAGGTGTGTATATTTTGTGCGTCTTTTATATACACAGTGTCTGAAGAAGTGCTAAGATTTTTCCCAAACAGACTTGTATTTGGTTTGTGTGCGTATTAGTACGTGTGTGTGTGTGTGTGTGTGTGTGTGTGTGTGTGTGTGTGTGTGTGTGTGTGTGTGTGTGTGTGTGTGTGTGTGTGTGTGTGTGTGTGTGTGTGTGTGTGTGTGTGTGTGTGTGTGTGTGTGTGTGAGCCTAACAGCTAATGTGCAGATGGGGGAATAAGCGGCTGCCACTCTCTAATTGAGCATATCATTACCCTGTGATTTAAGCCACTTTCCCCACTTTCATCCATCTTTCTTTTTGTTTTCACACACGCAACAGAACTCTCTGATCTACTTATAGAAACACAGACGTACCCCCATTCTCGTCCGTCATTATATTAACCGCACGTAAACACACGCAGAAACTCCCTTTGGCTGCTACAAGGTGATTCCTCCCTGAGTGAGTGAGTGCGTCCTACATGCCTGCTGTTTAATCTCCTCACGCCTGTTAGTAGACAGCGTAACATCTGAGGACCCTGTTGCCAGGCCACTGTGCAGCCCGCACACCCAGCCACTAACACAACCACCCGGCCGACATGAAAGCACTCAGGAGACAGTGCTTTACACCCAGATCCCTCTGTTCTCCACAGCTGTGCTACTTGTGGCCCACTCCAACCATGAAAAGTTTTCACCAGGAGACCACACCCTCCTCAGCATGTGATTAATCACATCCACAGTGGATACACAAGCTCCTGCAGCGGAAGACTGAAGCTTAGGATGCTGGCATGCTGTAACTACTGAGTGTGTGTGTATGTGTTTGTGTGTGTATTGTTCAGCGCTTCGTAAAGAGTCTATGAAGCAGCCCAGATTAACAGGTCTTGTGTTTTCCCTCAAGTGGGCCACTTGGGAGAGGATTAAGGCTTATCACCGGAATTCAGACAACTGTGGACCGAACTTCTGCTTACACAGCAAGCCAAGTCACTGAGCCATCTGTGGCCGACCGTCACCTTTTATTTTTGCCTTGTCGGCACCTCTGGCACCAGCTGGCCCTTATTTTGGCCAATTGACCGAGTGTCAGAAGCAGCCTAAAGGGAGCTGTTTAACAGGCTGTTCAGTGTAATGAATCAGGGATCACATGCTGACAACACCAGATACAGTTCTTTAAGCCCCCATCCCCGACCCCAGACATTTTTTTTGTATTTTTGAATAATAATTTGGTGGTCGGCCGGCTGGGGCCCTTCTGTGTGGAGTGTGCACGTTCTCCTCGTGCCTGTGTGGGTTATTGGTCACTCTAGATTGTGAGTGTGAATGGTTGTCTGTCTGTTCTATGTTAGCCCTGTGATAGACTGGCGACCTGTCCAGGTTGTACCCTGCCTCTCGTCTAATGACAGCTGGAATTGCTCCGGCCCCCCCCCCTCCCCACTACCCTCTCTAAGTTAAGCAGTATGGAAAATGGAAAATGAATGAATAATTTGTGTGTAACATGGTTTTTCCACAAAAGTTCAGTTATGTACCCCCTCATAAAAATTCCATAAACTGTGAATACGCAAATATTTTTCATCTCAAGTTTAACTTTCGGGACTCCTAGATGTCTCCAACTTCACTGTAAAATCAATTCTCAGTGTTTGTGCTCTGGAGGCTTCAAGTTTCCACATCGCACTCTTGTAAGCTGAATACTGGATCAGAATCGAAGCCAAACACGGCTTTTAACTCAGATTTACGGTCAAACGTGGAGAAGCGATGCCAAAACAGCCTTTCTAGTATCAAACTCATCCATCATTCTGCACAGTGAAGCTCAAACATCACAGTGAAATAACAACAAAACCCATTTTTGAGTGGAGCAGGACTTTTAAGTGTTATTGCTTTTCAGCAGACACATTCTTAGTCTGCAGACACATTCTGAGCATGTGAGACAATTTAATCATATTCACTGGCAAGAAAATAGTAGGCACATGTTTTGTTTTTTCTGGGATATGAATACAGACTGCTGACTAATTACTGAATCCTCATGGGAAGATATGTGATCCGACTTTGTCACTGTATTCCAGGTTCCTCAGGATAAACATCAGGTTCAGTATACGCTGGATTTAGTGTGCAGACATTTTTAAACTACATATTCTTTGATATAATTTAATACATTTTCTCAACCATAGAACTGTAGTATTCCATCATTTGTTTTTATTTTTCCCTTTTTGTGTGTTTGCTTTACCTCTTAAGGATAATTAGAACAGCTGAAGGTAAATGCATTGTAGCTTCTTGTAAACATTCATGTGCGCATTTCCTCAGTAGAGCTGAGCTCCTCTTATGTCAGTCTCATGATCGCACCACGCGGAGGTAACTTCCTCCCGACCTAGTGATCACACGGTTGCCATGGTGACCACTAGCATCATGTAAGAGAAAAGGGGTCATGACAAACCTGTAGCTCTGAAAACCCACCACTTCCGTCTCTCTCCTTTCATCCAGAGATACAGTAACGGTGAGATTTCCCTACCTGACATTCCACACAGGATTACCAAAGCTGATACAAACTGTCTGTTTAAAAATAAAAAAAAATAAAATAAAAACTTTACTTTGCTCCCTCTCTCTCTCCCTCTGTGTGTTTCTCCTTCTCTGATAATCACGGACCCTCATTCTTTTCTCAGACCAGAATAGAATTTTTGATCAGGTTTCAAAATACGGCGGGATATTTATAAGTAGTCTGGTTGTCTACATTCCACTGATAAGTACAGAGCGATTACTTTTGATTGTGGGGCCTAGATGTTGAGTTGTTGCAGTGTTTTGAGGGTTGTTGAGGAAACAGACCGCATTTTTCTAATTTAATGTTCCCTGTGTTCTTTAGCAAAGGCCATATTTCCTGCAGGCAGATGCAGGGCAGCGGTGCTAATAGACACATATGATTTCTTAATCCACATTTCCTTCTTTTTTTCCTTTTTTTATTAATTATTTCCACACATTATGCACCATGTTCCTGTTTGCTCAATTGCTGCATAATAGAGGTAGTAACTACCACAGTTATTGTTTGTTGTAATCCCTATTCAGGTGCATTTATTAGTGATGCATTTGTGTGTCCATCTCTACTTGATTTTTTTTGCGTCATGAGTTGCGCTCACACCCCTTTCACTAACTATTGCTCACCTACGGCTCTGTTAGAAAACCTAACAATCAACCATTTCCTGTCTGGATTCTTATTGTTTCTCCATTTCAGGACCAAACTGCATTATCTCTCCTCCTTTTCTCCCTCTTAGCAGCGCAGTGCTGAGTCAGATATTACATTGTAATTTACTAAACAAGTTGGCGACTGTTAAACTGAGCAGTTTCGGGAAGTAAGTGCATGTTTTTATGGATGTAAAAAGGCATTATGCAGGGCTGTTCAGATGACATGTACTTACTCATCATTTCCCATCCTGTGCCTCAGTTTTACAAAGGTTGTAATCATATAAAGACTACACATTATGCGAGGAGACAGTGAGGTGGGAGTTAAATAAATAAGCATTCATTATGGACTTGATTTGAACAAAACAAAAATTTGGTTCCCATATTTGCGTGCGAGATACCAGACAGTGGACGGGGGTGTCAGTGTGGTGTGGCACAGATACGATGGGTCGCAGCATTGCGTGAGATTAATTTTAGACACAGGTGTTCACTCTCGCTGCCAAACTGGATGTTCCCGGATCAGCACCTGGTCCTGCTCCCACTCAGGATCTGCCACGATCAACATCGCAACCCACAGATTGCCTCAGGGGGGAGGAGGGGGAAGACCAGCATCCAACAAACCTGCCGCAGTTCCAGACCGAGTCCTGGGCCTGCACTGTATGCTTTGGCAACAAGTCAACCAAGCTCTCTCCCACTGCAGACACGCAAGCACTGGAACAGATTTACACTTCTCCTACTACCTAGTCTTTATAACCAACCCACTCCTACTCTACATTTCCTCCCTTGCACACGTGGAACATGCACATATCCTCACTAACACATGGTTACAGTCAGATCATGGAACATCTAAATATACTCCACATTTGCAATTTATGCTTCTTTTCTCCTTTTTTTTGGACAGTGCAAATGCTTGGAGACAAACACCAGCTTTAGTTTGTTTTCTAGGATGCCTTTCTCCTCTGCGGGTGTCTGGAAAGATAAGACCCACATATGACTGAGTCTTCACGCTCAGCACCATGAAATAGCACTCCTGTTTTTTCCTAAGAGTTTACCTCTCAGCCAGAGCAGCACACAGGAGAGCAAACCGCCGGGCTAGACACTTTACATTCCTGAAGGCAGCGACTCAAAACAATGACTCGCCGTGCTGAATTTGATATCATCTCTATGAGATGGAAAAAGGAACTATCAGAGAACAAACAACAGGCCTGACTAAGTCAAGCTGCTCTGGGAGCGTTATCTAAATGCTCTGACATTGATGTATTCTGAGGAGTATGTAATGTGCTAAATCAAATGAAGCAAAAATATTTACGCAGGTCAGTTTTCAGTCTTGTGGAAGTCATATCTTGCCTTTACGGTCTTGAGGGAGAAGAGTTAGGAGTGATATAGCTGCCCTCGTAATCCATCAATTTACTCCATGTTACAAGCAAAGGCAGCAGTGAATCTGTGTGCACAAAGGCCGATTTTTACCACATGTCTCTCGAGTGTTAGATCTTATCTCACATATTACTCGCACACATGCCTTTGCTTTCTTTCCAAAGTAAGCCTGTATAATGTATGAGCTCATACGTTGTTATATAATGTGGGAGAAAGAGCTTTAATTGAGTTTCTAGGGATTGATGGTAGCCCCGCAGTGTCAGAAGTCATGCATAACCTTTTGAGTCTAGCCTTATTAGTCTAATCAAAGTTGGAGTGCCTGGGTAATTCTCGCTACCTTTCACTGAGAGCAGGTCAGACAGTATCCTGTTTCACTGAGAGACGAGCGTGTCCCACTTTGTTAATATATTCTATGTTCTATATGCAGCACGTTCCGGCAGAGATTTTTACTGTATCATTCGGACACACAGTATTTTAGCTTTCATCAGTTTGGTGTAATGCAGTTTTTCTGCTTTTTACAATATTTTCTCGCTTTTGCTGTTTTCAGCCATGCTGGCAGCAGGGCTATATGGATGGGAAATATTACACCCCCACTTTAGTCCAGACTGAAATATCTCAACAAACGATTGAATTAATTGCTATGACATTTTGTACAGACATTTATGAACCCAAGAGGTTAAATCCCAATGACTTTGGTGATCCCCCGACTTATCCTGTAGCACTACCAACATTTTTTAAAATGTTTGTCCAATACTTTGATTTAATACCAAATACCCGCAAAGGGCATGACATTCCTATCAGCTGTACTTCATAGCTGCTGGTATGGCTGTTTTGTTAGTTTGGTAAACATCCATCTCATTTACAATATGGTATAAGTTCTGTTATGTTGTGACTCTTGTGTGTTTTATGCTTTAACTGTGATCAGTGGACTGTGGAGGAAAATGTCCTCACAGATCATTCAGAATCATGAAATGCAACAACCATGGTCCCTTACAAAATAAATAAATAAACAAGTAAGCACACCTATAGACAGTGGTCATGGTGGTGTAATACACTTCTTATATCACAAAGTGACCCAACAGAGCCCAGAGAGGCAGGAGACGGGAAGTGGCTTTTGTAATCTCATCCCAGCGCCCACTTCACAGCTTCCATCCATGAAGCTTAAAGTTCCCGACAGGTAAAGAAAATGTGGAGCTACTCCTTTAAAATATAAACACACTACAATGGTGTGAAAATTACCTTCATATGTAAATTTGCTGTTTCTGCAGCATTAACAGCAGAGTCATTAGTGTTCTTGTTTGTAACGAGCCTCACAGATGCAGCTACATGCTGATGCAGCTTTCAGCCTTGTGTTTATATCTTCTATAACACAGCTGACCATCTTGTTAACAGAAGGCTGCCACATACCTGAACAGCTCGAGAGGGAATCGCAGGTGCCAGTCGACCTACTTTGCCCACAGCACTGTAAACTCGGCTGCCATATTCTTTCCTCCTCCACGGTCTTTCTATCCTCTCATTTTCTCTCTGTTTACCTCTCGCTCACATTCTTATGCCCCCCAACCCCCTCCACTCTGTTGTCACCATCTCTCCCGTCTCTCTCCCTTTATCTTAACCGCTGCCATTTCAAGTTTATTTCACAGGGAGTCTCTGCTTCCCTCCGTACTTCTTTAGAAAAGAGGGAACATTAGCTTTTGATTAGACAGCAGTGTTTTCTCCTCGAATAAAGGAGCTCTTGTCCTCTCGCTTCCAAGCGTTTACCTTGATAATTGGTTTCAGCACACACCCAGCTGAGAAAATTACCCACAAATGCCAACATGTTACTTCTTATTACCCCATTTTTTTCTTGCAGATACAAACTTTTTTTTTTTTTTTTTTGCATGTGTTAGAAAGAAAGAAACCTATTAGAGTTTCATCTAATAATAATTGTGCATGTGTGTGTGTGTGTTGCTAGGTTGTGCAAATCCAGAGGAGCTGACCACAGAGCGAGTCCACTCCGCAATGGAGGAGATGTTCGAGACCCTCCGAGGTTTGAGCCACACTAGAGACCACCTCAAGCAACTTCGCTCCGTCTACACCGCCGGTGATGGAGTCCACCAGGTCAGAGACACACAAACAGTTATTAACAGTGTCAAAAAACACACACACATCAACTGTTAATACACCACCGCATCCTCAAACGACACAGTTATGATCCCGAGCACACACAAGACAAGCTGAATATTTGCTGCTTATCACACGTTTGATTAACCTCGTCCTCTTTTTACCTGTTTCTCTACTTTGCACTAGATGTTGCACGAACACAGGCAGAGATTTAGTGGAGGACCTTTGGCCCTGTGTTGCTTTTGTCCCCTTCCTGTTTGCGTCACACATGCATACAAGCAAAGAGAGGAAAGTTCACTGTGAGAGCCATCTTCACAAACCGTCTGTGTCTTGAAGCTTATGTAACTCTGAAGGGCCCCTGTGTACATCTTTGTCCTTGTGAAAGATTCTTACCTTTTTCTCCCAGACAATCAACAGTCTCCACTCCCACCGTCCTTCGTTTTGGTCAGGTAGCTTTTCAGAGAATAATAGGGCAAGAGCATAAAGGTTAGTCAATGAAAGTTCAAGACACTTCATTTTAATGGCCGTGCTTATTTCTTAGCTAAAGTCTTTGGGAGAGTGGATGAAATATAGTTGGAGTTGAGCCTGAATGGAAAGATTTGCAATAGCAAATGTTTGGATGGATCTCCGTTTTTTTTCTCTCTATTCGTCTTTTATTGCTTGTGTTGTGCTGACGTGTCGATTTAGGTTTTCATCTCAACGCTTCTTACATAAGTTCTTTAAGCAGTGAGTTACAAAGCTGGGGGAGCATTTCATTTTCATCCATTTTCATCCTAGTTTAAATAGCTGCATATCTGAAATGTTATATCTAGTCATCCAGAGTTCATTAAACTTACTTCTGCTGTTCTTCTCCCTAATTGTCAAAAAAGTTTTTTCCTGCAGCTTTTTATTACTTCACGATCTCACTGATTGTGGCCAAGCACCATATAAAGTCAGTTCTGTCTTAACGTCTTTGTTACTTTACAGACGGTGTGTGTGTGTGTGTGTGTGTGTGTGTGTGTGTGTGTGTGTGTGTGTGTGTGTGTGTGTGTGTGTGTGTGTGTGTGTGTGTGTGTGTGTGTGTGTGTGTGTGTGTGTGTGTGTGTGTGTGTGTGTGTGCGCAACCATGTGAGGAGCGCTGTTGTGTTTTGTGTTAGGACGGTACTGTCTGTCCTCTTTCCTCCTGCATTATGAAAATGATTTCATATAAAAAGAAAACAGCATGATATCTGCCAGCTACTGCCTGTTCTTGAGAAACCTCAAAAATCCATTAGCCTGCTCTCAGCAAGCATCCCCGTCCAATGATGAAGCCGATACCTGCCGGTCAAGATGTCATCCCAGAGGCCAAGCTCTCCTCTTCTGGGTTCAGACATAAATGAGAAGTTTAGACACACACTCTTACTCTTGTCTTTTGTTTTTTTATTGTATGCCATGTAAGTTGCTGTCAAACACTGCAATTGGTCAATATGGGATGAATACCACTGAGCACAGCACTATTATCTTCAGTAATCAAGCTTTCACAGTTCATTTAAGCGAAGTAATGTCTTGAAAAATAGCAAATGGATTTAGTATTATAAATGAGAACAGCACAGTTTCTCTGTTGGCTCCAGTCACGCTCTGTTTATTCCAACCATAATTAATCAAGCCAGCAAACATCATCACTCGTATGCATGTACTGTCACATGTATGCCCGCTGTAGAGCTGCATGAAAATTGCACATTTCCTGAGCACATATCAAGCTGTGAGTTACTGAGTGCTGACGAATTTCTTGGAAAAAGTACATCAATGAAATCAGAGTGACGGAGCCTGTAACAGCTGGAGTCTAATGCTATGTATTGACCTCAGCGGAGAGGAAGGGTTGATTTACCGCTTTTCTGAGAAACATTTAATGGCAGATATTTTGTTGCTGCACGAACTCTCATTCTTATATGAAATCTTTGTTAAGAGCAGCAAGAGTTAAGGCTAGAGTTACATAACCAAGAAATATCCGTAAAGACAAGAAAATGATTCATCCGGGTCTGACTTTGTATCACACACATAGTCATTTTTACACATACCTATTACTGACTATTTATTCCATATGAGTGAGTACACACCTATGACTAGATGTATTTTCCACCTACCAAAGTGCAAGTCATGAGCATTTTGACAGAAGCTGTATGAAGTATTGACTGTGTTAATTTATCATTGAGTATGGAACATAATGTCATACATGTAATACATTAACATGGTTTTGCAAGACATCAATTATCAGTATCTAGTTGTACTGTGTATTTCATATATTTCATTTAAAGAAATAGTTGCCTCGACATTTTCGTGTCCAGGTCAGTGACTTACTGGAGTCTTGTCATCACCATGATGTTGCCCAGCAACCAGCAGACACTCCACAAAGACACTGCTCCAGGCAAAAAAAAAAAAAAACCCATATCCTTAATGTTCAAAAATGAGTGTGGTATCAATCTTCTCATCTAATTTTCAGAAAGAACACAACTTACACAAAGAAACACAATAAGTGAATTTCCCAAAATTACTATACTGGTGCTTTATAATAAAATGTAAAAAAAATACTAATAAAAGGGTTGGTTCATCCAAATTACAAAGAACATTACGTACTACCAGTACAATCTATGCATGCACATACTGTAGTGTTTAGTTTCCCAGGTTTTGAGATATTTATCACATGTTTCTGCCTCCACTCTTTCACTATAGAGGTGAAAAGAATTTCAGTCATATTGCTAAAAAATACATCACTTACAAACTAATTTTAATATTTGTGTGTGTGTGTGTGTGTGTGTGTGTGTGTGTGTGTGTGTGTGTGTGTGTGTGTGTGTGTGTGTGTGTGTGTGTGTGTGTGTGTGTGTGTGTGTGTGTGTGTGTGTGTGTGTGTGTCGAAAATCAAAGTGCATGTGTTGATTAAAACTTGGCACATTGTTTTAAGAAATTTAAATGCGATGTAAAACACCACTTTGTTATCAATTTGACTCCAGCCTGTTCTGTTCTCTGTTCTATGTGTGTTTTCGTTTTTTGATGTTGTCACCATGTTGTTTTGGAAAATTAATTTGTTCATCCACCTCTATGCCAAGAAAACCCCTGGGGAAACTGATACCCGTGTGTGTGTGTGTGTGTGTGTGTGTGTGTGTGTGTGTGTGTGTGTGTGTGTGTGTGTGTGTGTGTGTGTGTGTGTGTGTGTGTGTGTGTGTGTGTGTGTGTGTGTGTGTGTGTGTGTGTGTGTGTGTGTGTGTGTGTGTGTGTGTGCGTGCGCAGAGGAATATTTAAGCACTGGTATTATCATATGACTAATTCTAATATTGTTTTTCTTTATCATGTGGGTGTTTGTGGTGGTGGGTTAATAGAATTGCTTTTAGCTTTTTGGGATGCAGATCAAAATGGAGTATGCGTGGGTGTGGGTAGCATCTGACGTTTATTCCTGCGATATTATTGGTCGTGTATGTGCGTGCGTGAGCGGGTTATTTAGTCGTATGTAAATCATTAATTTGTTTACTCCAAGCTTAGTTTGTGCAGGCTGACCCATGCAGTAAAGTCATGTTAACAGAAGTAAATGTTAGTTTACATAATTCAGGATTTCCCAGGCCTCGTTTGGCTGCTCCTCAGTGACGAGAGGAGTGGGAGTCTTCTGTTAATAGTGAAATATACAGAAACTCCATGTCGAGGTGAGTAGATGCTTGTGGGCAGAAACACCTGGGCGCATTAGTATTTGGTCAGCATTGCGTGTGTGTGTGTAGGTGTAGGTGTGTGTATTTATTGCCTGAATCAACAGTTTGGTAGATGCAGTCTTTCCTGAGTGTTCAGATGTTCCTTTGACGTCCCAAAAAGAAAAGATTTGTTTCCTGCCTCGGCCTCATTTTGAGTAAATTGTAAACTCATGTAAAAGATAATCAACGCGACTATTTTAAAAGATCTGCTGTTCAGAGAACCCAAATTTATGCTCTGCCAAGTCTTATCTGGCTCTTTATTGTTCTCTACGACAGCAATGTTCACTCCCATGAACAAAAAAAAACCCTTTCATTAATTCTTGATCTTCTAGCTTTGAGGTCTATAAATGGTTCATTCTGTGCTGGGTAGCCAAGCATAAAAAGCTGACTCCCTGTTTCTGTTAGAGGTTGGGTTTTTTTTCATTAATCACCTCTGAAGAATATTAAAAGGCATTTATGAGGCTTTATTTGAAGCTTTGCAGTTTATGTCTTTCAAGGACATATTTCAAAGTAATAAAATGTGCCTATTGTGAAAGCCAGGCGGTGGCTCATAACTATGGAGAAGTGAAGCAGGTGCTGTTTACTGTTTTGGAGAAGCAGGTCAGGTCATATGACAGTGTTCAGAGGAAAAATATTACAGTTTTTCATTGCACATGCACACTAAGCTTCATTGAAAACAGCTGAAGCTGAAATGTGACTGACTTTCAGCATTCAGATGTGTTTTGCTCAAATATTAACACTGTCTGGGCGATTTCTGTTGCTCTTAAGCACACTACAGCTTTGAGCTAAGTAGTTCTGCATGCTAGCATGCTATCATATGCTAATTAGCTCTGAACACAAAGTACAAGTGAAGTTGATGGGAATGGCATTAGTTTTGCAGTTATTTAGTCATAAAAGCAAGGTATTGGACAAATAAAAGTTACATAAGTCATTAGGATTCATCCTCTGGGCTCCATGATTATCTTTTCCAGATTTTAAACATCGTCAAGACATTTTGCTAAAAGCTAAAAACCCCATCGTGGTCCCTGTAGAAAAGAGAAGAGATCCCCTGGGGAGGAGTGACTCATCCTCTTAGGACCATGAATTGAGCAGCAATATCTATTTCCAGAAACTTTTATTTGATTTTTCCCTCAAAATATTGCTCATGGTGGGCTGAAGTGCTGTTTTCATCCATGTACACATTCACACACACACACACACACCACATTCAGCCAACATAACAATGGGGATTTTTTTTTAACCTGATTGAGGCACTCTTCCTGAAGTGATTCATAAGTCAGCGGCCTGTTTGGTCCAGCAGAGTTTTTTATAACTCCACTGACTGTCACACCCACAGTTATTCACACAAACATGCAAGTGCTGAAAGAAGGGCACACCAACAGCTCCTCAATCATATGCTCACACATTTATTTAAAGATTGTTTAATTCACTGTGAAATGTATACATCTCTGTGTATAAAGTCTTGTCAGTGTAGGTGTCTTCTGTGTTAATTTTCATGTTCATGTGTGTGTGGGGTTTTCTAGGCTACCTACCGTCCTTTCCTGAGGCAGATATTGGAGGAGGTCTTCCACCCTGACAGACACGAATGCCCCGACATCGAGCACATGTCCGGAGGCCTCACCGACCTGCTCAAGACCGGCTTCAGCATGTTCATGAAGGTCAGGCAGTGCTCACTCACACGTACACACACATTTTTATATGAAATGGGGTCAGCGATGTCACATCCTTTTAACTCTACCTTTGTCAACCACT
Organism: Scomber scombrus; assembly: GCF_963691925.1. Lineage (NCBI taxonomy): Eukaryota > Metazoa > Chordata > Actinopteri > Scombriformes > Scombridae > Scomber > Scomber scombrus. Next base: position 8,728,850 of record NC_084977.1, on the reverse strand, counting down.
CATGGCAGACAATGAAGTGATTTCTTCTGTTGCTTGGACTTGACCTAATTTAACAATTTGCTGAGTAAGCGTTCCATATCTGCAGGTATACTGTTTACCTTACAGTTCATTCTTCATCTTGACTTTTCATCGCCAGACATTTCAGATTTTGATGCACAGGAAACATTGTCAGATAATACAGATTCTGTAGCCAGGAGCGGAAAGAAAAACACAATACATTTGAACAAGGATCACACTTTATAGGGCAAACATCCACGTGTCTCCACATGGAGTCACCAGCTGCTTCTTTTCACAATTACGGAGCTCAATTTTCTTTACTGAGACAGCTTAACACGCTACCCCCCTAAACTGATCCCAACCTCCCTTTTGCCCTTTCGCCAACCAGCCAGTAAAAAGGTTTTCTTTATTTGTATTACCACCTACAGTCACTGCAAACTGTGTTCTGTGGGGCGCATTTTCAAGAATTATGGAAGCCAGAAGTTGAACCCTCTACCCTGCAGTGGTGAACAAGAGGTTTTTCCCCAGACAACCGTAAAGAAGACCTAACCACAAAACATTTGAATTTGCAGAACTTTCTGTTGTATAAAGCCTCTTTCACACGTGAAGTCTATCCCTAAAATGTTCACGAATATTTCCTGCGTGGGGTCACGTGTGAATGGCAGCAGGGATCGATGTTCAGGGAAATCTGTACCGCAAGTTTCTTAGCTCAATACCAGGTAACGTTTTGTACATTATCAGGTACGGCTGTGTTGTGAAGGAAAGTGGTAACATCGCAAAGATAAAGGGTTACCTCCATCTCACGAAAGACACTTTCACGTGAACCGTTGACTTGTTTATGGTTACCTCGCCGATGCTTTTCTTGGTGATTTGTCTCGTGAACTTGCGGAATATTAAATACATTACTAGAACACTCACAGCCGACAAAAAATGCTCTACACCCGCCATGTTTCTGAAAATAAGAACAGACGTCTTACACATATGCTGTGCTCCATTTACCTACCTAGTTGGAAGTCGGAGCTGGGAATGACGTCACACCCAAGTTTGTGTTGTTTCGGTTTAAAGGTCAGAAAAACAGTTCTAGCCAGGTTAGCCATTGTTAGCAATAAAAGTTTCGCACATTTCATAATGTAGCAACATGTCCACAGATAGAAGTTGAACAGTGCTGTGTGTGTGCGATTGATTTAATGAGACACAAATAAGGCAAAACTGCTAATAAAAAGGATATAACTACAACTTACACACTGTTAATGCACAGGGCTACTATCTTGGATCTTGAGATCGGGGCTGGTGTGGTACGTCCGACTTTCCGAGTCGGAGATCTGACTTCAGGGGGCGTTCCCGTTGCAATTTACTACTGGGAACTCGGAAATTCCGACTTCCAAACACAACTGGAACCCACCCCTTTTTCTTCTTCTGTTGAGTTTCATTATTGGTATCAGTAAGTGTTGCATGACCGCCATCAGCTGGACTGTCCTTTGCCCCGTCTATTCCCGCATTGCGAAAAGGCGGAAGACAGAGATGTTCCTGAATGTGGCTGCATGTGTGAATAGTGAAAATCACTAGCAGCGCCTGAAAGGTTATCCCAGTAATTTACCAGGAGCTATGTGTGAAAGAGGCTTATGAGAGAGTGGAAACTTTTTCTAGTTATTATATATTTATACATACATACATTTTACAATTTTGTTTTTTGAATGTCTTGAATGCCTCAGAGGGAGATGCAAAGACCTGCATTTTTGGGTTACTTATGTTAATATTTTGGCCAAATGCTCTTTTGCAACAGACATGTAGCTCTGGGCTTGTGGGTAATGTATATCCACCGCAGAGCAGATCACTATCCACAGTCTGATTATCCCACATCTGGGCCTGATTAAACTGATGAATACCCAGGGGGAGGAATTAGACTGGTTGTGTAACAGTGACCTGGTTTTACACAAATTAAGAAACTTGGCCCACGAAGCACCAACTCAGACATAGTAAACCTATAAACCTGAACTCAGAGAATTCTATAGGAGCACAGAGCACACCCTTCATGCAGTAAAAGACGCCAATAAAACATCTATTTTTAACCACAGGGTATACTGTGTACTTCAGGGTTTATATCATTAAATACTCTGCAGACCCTGCAGTGTGGGTTATCACCCACTGAGAGCTTCTGCACCGTTGCTAAAACTGTCATCTTAAACTGCTTGTAACTAATTGGCTACATGCGTATGCGCAGTGTCCCATGTTTAGTCTTTATTTAGACTGTGTGACCCCTGTTCCTTCAAAAGTTAATTAGGCCACAGTTTCTCGAACTAACACCTCACATACAACATTTTAAATCCAAGGTTTACAGGATTTCTCACATTTATGAAGCACAATTTGTTATGTGCTGACTAACACTATGGATTCATCCAAACGCTAACATTTTTCTCAGCAGTTAGGTGCAATTTGTCTACAGTTTTTGCAGTGACCTTTATGCTCTGTTAGAAAAGGTACACAGATCACTACCAAAGTGCCAATACAACAATTTATTGGATTATTATATTACATTACAAGTAAAGGTCCTGCAATGAAAAGCCTTCCTGAGTGAAATAACTAAAGTATTAACAGCTAATTTTACTTAAAGTAAACCTGCTTACATTTACAAAGCTTATACATTTTCACTTTTTGTTGACATTGTCTGAAAGGTGATACTTCTACTTCATGTTTAGTAATGAGGGTGTAGTGGGCATGGAGGTGGTTTACTGGTGTGCATTATATTGAATGGTGTTCCTAATATTTTGTCCACTCCATTAACATACATAAGCTTAGCAAAAATAGAGTTTATGGCAGAGCTGTTGTATTGGATTACCTTGTATTGTACCTAATGAAGTGGCTGGTTAATGTATATGACATTATTAGATTGTTGTTATTGCATCCGTGTTTAAGCAGCATATCATAGTAGCTGTTCAAGATGGAGCAAACTTTTATCTACTTTATATACTGTTAGCTAGTTAAGTCTATTGATTCCCAATGTAGGGATCAGGCCCCTCCAAAGGGTTACAAGGCAAATCTGAGCTGTCATGGGATGAATATAAATTTCTCTTATCCTTGATTTGTGTGTGTGTTTAGGTGGTAAATGTCTCTTTGGTGGAACTGCTAAATAACTCATAGACATCTGAAACATGACAAGGAGCCACAACTACACACTGATTTTATACAAGAGCTCACAAGACAGTAAGGTTGAAAACTACTTGTTTAATATTAAACAGTTGGTTGTTTTGTATAAAAATATTTTATGTTTTCTATGTACAATTTTAATCTGAATAGTAACCAGCTGGCATAGCTGTCAAATATAGGTAGTGGAGAAAGAAGTGCAAAATTTCCTTCTGAAATGTGGTGGAGTAAAGGGATTTCATCAAGTAAATGTACATGACAGCCGAAGAGGAGAACAGGGCAGTAGTCATAAAGGATATACTGAGCAACACTGGCAACACAACTGTGAAAATGTATCTGAGGCATTTAAATCTGAATAATATGCATCAAGAACATTGAGTGGGTTGCATTTCTACATCAGTGAATGTATTTTATCATCAGGACATAGAATATTTTCTTGTCCTCACTTACACTTATTCTCGCACACACACCGTCTCCACACACTTCCATAAGCCCCTCCTTCCCTGTAAGTCCCGTGGCAGTGCACATGGTTCTCCGTCAACACGCAGGTGGTTGTCTTCTCGCACATGGTTTTGGTGTGTCTGGGAAACCACCGAGCGCCACTGAATATACAAAGCATAACATGAGCAGAATACACGAGAAAATGTTTGTTCACACATTTTTCATGAAAGCCACGTTGAATCATGCCTGAAACACGCTTCACCCCAGCCTGTTGGTGCTTCACGTGTACAGCCATTCTGTCCTTGGCCTTGGGTCCGCCCCCTGCAGCTCTGATTGCTTGGTTAGTATTCAGCGGGTGCAGATGTGTCCTGAATGCAGCTGACCAACCAATAGCACACAGCCATTATTCCCCAGAAAACCAATCGCACACAGCAGATACACCAGACCTCACCCTGCTGTTAAAACACATCTTAAAGTGGTAGTGAGAGCTTCCCCATGCAGGTGATGTGGTGCAGTTCTCTCTCTGTGTGTGTGTGTGTGTGTGTGTGTGTGTGTGTGTGTGTGTGTGTGTTTGTGTGTGTGTGTGTGTTTGTGTGTGTGTGTGTGTGTGTGTGTGTGTGTGTGTGTGTGTGTGTGTGTGTGTGTGTGTGTGTGTGTGTGTGTGTGTGTGTGTGTGTGTGACCACATGTCGACCATCATAACACCAGGGTGACAATCATCTGTTGAGCTTTTGTTTGTGGTGGCTGCGCCCTACCTCCCAGTGGAGTTCACTCTCATCAGCATCAGCGCAATATCACAAGCGTCCAGCTGAGCAGAGACTAAGCAACAAGACACAGAGTCAACTATAGATGGTATCATGAAAGGGAAATGATGAAATGTTCCCTGGACGAAGTGGGTTGTTTGTTACAGGCACGTTCTATAATGAGAAACCGAATTAAGGTCTCAGACAGCCTAAAAATACACAGACAAATCACAATTTGTCGTCTTAACTCCACAGGTTAGTCGTCCACATCCCAGCGACAACCCTCTGCTCTTCCTCTTCCTGGTCGGTGGAGTCACGCCCTCAGAGCTTCGGCTCGTTAAGGAGATTGTTACCACGCACAAACCAGGCACCCAGGTGAGTGAGTGGGCTAAATACAGTTAGTAAGTGACTAACAGATGTCAGTGTCTATGTAGTCATGGTTGCATTTCCTACATTACAGTTACTTGTATAAAAAGCCCAGCTGTTTGTGGATGAAATAAAACATTTGTCCATCTGTATTTGTATTTGTGTGAACTAGCTCGGTTTCAATTGCCTTGGCACATCATCTCACTCTCCCAATACAAATCCTAAAGACAGGGATCATCTCTCAGACTGTCTCTTTAAGAGGGCCGGTGAAGTCTTTCAGATCTCCTCGTGGATAATGCTAACTGTGTGTAGTAAAGGGCCTGTGGGGGAATAGAACAATTTTACTGCATCTGAGCTGGACTTAACTGTTCTTTCTTGTCTCAAGTTCCCCTTAAAGCAGTAAAAGGATCATTTAGGATCAAACCAAACTGAGTAAGACACCGGGGTTCACTCAGCCCAGAATTGTGCACTAACAGTAGTGTTACTGTATGTTATCTTCTCAACAGAATCACATCATTTTAACTTAATGCAAAAACTATAAAACATCAAGTTATCTTCATACAACTTAATTGAAATTCAGCTTACTTTTACATTTAATTTAATGGAACTTGTGGTTCTAAAATGATAAATGCTTGGCAGGTAATATGCTAACATGGAAAAGCTTAGCACAGTATTTTAATCTGCTTTTTCAATTATGTTACTTTATATGCCATTATATATCAGAAGCAAATATTTGACAAACAAAACATGTGACCAGCTCAGAAAGTATGATGTATCTACCCAGTAGATAAGTAGGTCAAATATTTCAACATTTAAAAAGCTGTTTTTTTAGGTTAATGCATCATCAATAATGATAATCAATTATTATAATGTATAATAACATAATACTGACATGGGCCACTTAACTTGACACACCACATGGTTTGTTACACAGAACCATCTGAGAAGTCGTCCTTGGTAACTGTTTAGAAAAGGGCAGGTACTTCCTTAAAAAATACTTGTCAGGTGATTGGATGAACCATCTGTCACGGATTGGTTTGGTGGTTTGGACACAAGCGCATAACTTGAAGCTGGAAAATTCTTGTGATGTCATAAGATAAAGGGCCATTCTGCCAGCATAATGAGTAGAAATAGTAAGTACAATTTTGAATGCATGACTTTTACTTTAACTAACCAAATTGAATATATGTATATTGTGGTTTTGCTACTTTTACTCAAGTAAAAGAAGAAGAATTCTTCAACATCTGGCAACAAAATAAGTGAACCAGATTAAGAAAGACAAAAATTATGGAGTTTTTATAGTAGGTTGTGAGTAAAGCTGTTGTTTATTAAAATCAACCAGAGCAGAAAGTGCTTCAGTGTTTAATTCTGACAGACAAAATATACAATAAAACATGTTAATGATAGCTTGACTCTCTCTATCACTTGATGAATCATCAACATACATTTCAGAAGCTGCTGCCCTAATTAGATTTTTTTTTTTACAAAACCATTATGTCCCTGTAGATGTGTCAAACTGTAAAATGATCATTAAAATATTCATCCAGATAAAAAAAAGGAAAGAAAGTAAACTCTACAGGCTTAACACTGGGTCTGGTACCGATTTCATACCAGCAGATTTAATACTGTGCCTGGCAAAGAATGTGAGTGAAAGAATGAACATAAACGCTGACCTACATATGCAGGTGGCTCGGATCAGGTGTAGAAGTGAGAATGAATCTGGTCTTTGTGTTAATTACAGTCATTTCATACGTCAGATGTTGTGTCTTTCTGCCTTTGTGTTTGGGGGTGTTTTAAGTGCTGATTATATATGCAGTCCACACTGCCCACTGCAAAACATGCAGATGAATGTGTCTTCTCTGGGTGAGAGGAGGGCATGCAGGGAGATCAGGCTGGGTAATGTGGGTTTGTCTTAATAAAAGGCTTCGAGAAGGAGGCCAAGGGAATGAAAGGGCTGGCCAGGATCAAAGCCTTCCATCTGTAATCAGGGAGACTGAATAAAGACAAGCCTATATAATATCCTCCAGGCCCACACACACACTGACCTCAGTACATATAGTACAAAAGTTGTAAGCACTTCAGATGTTTAGATTCTTTTCCATAATGCAGTACCATGAGGGAGGCGCCTGATTGGTCCCAAACATACAACCTGGGTCAATAATAGCAATTTTGATCAACAAGAACAAGGAGAACAGATGGTGCAGATGGTGTGGCCCATACAGAGTCCTGATCTCAACATCATGGACTCAGTCTGGGATTATATGAGGAAACTGAACAAATTTAGATACTTAAATCCACAAAAGAACTGTGGCAACTTCTCCAAGATGAAGCCAACCTACCTACAAAGTACCTGAAGAACTGTGTGCAGGTGTACTGAGGAGAGCTGCTGCTTTTGTAAGGAAAAGTGTGCTCAAACCAAATATTGATTTCATTTAAGGTTTCTTCTGATTAATGCACTTTTCTAAAACAATTCCTAGCATTATTTTTGTTAACATCCTAACTTTACTTTTAGTGCCTAACACTTTTGCACAACATACTGCATTTTAACCAAATGTTACACTGAAACCAAACTGCACATTTGACTCTTGCATTTTGGACAAAATTCCGCTGAACCATACATACCCTGCCACTACAAACAGGCCCACTGCCAATTTGAGGTGCCGACCCAGTGTTAAAGCAACACTGCAGCAGAGGAACAGAGCGGCTCTGTTATACTGCAAGAGGACTGAACCTCTTATTCTAACTAGACAGCACTGAAAGAGGGCTCAAGTTTTTTTCACTGCATCTGGGTCCAGATCTGCATCGAAATACACATACCAAAAGGAAAATCATGGTGTATGTAAGTCTATATGAGTTTTTCTATTCAAGAAGTCCATTTAATGAGGATCATTTTCTTAAACCTTTATTTGAAAAACCCTTGAATCCACACTAAAATTCAATCACTTGCCCCTTTAGCCATTGTCTAAATTTCCACCTATTTTCATTGAAATGTGTTTTTTGAGTGTCAAACCTTCACCCCCTGTAGACTTGTGAATGTCACATGTTTGTACTGAAGGTTCGCTTATTTGCATAGAACAAATGGATTCACAGTGGTTTTGAATTCTAACATCTCTATTTAGTCATGCATCACACCACGTAAATATTGACATGCAGTCATGAATTAAACACCGTCACGTTAACATTAACAATGACAGCAGCACACAGTGTAATGCACGGAGGCTAGATGCATCAATGAAGAGCATTTTAATGAACTGATCACTTAATTATCACCTCTTATGTACAAATAAAATAGAAATGAATGAACCATGAAACACTGTGAATGAGCCCTTATTGAAGTTGTGGAGGTTCCTTTTTCAAAAGCAATTCAAACATTTAAAAAAATTATATATAACCAGGTTGTTTTTAATCCTTTTGTATTTAAATCTAACCAAACAAAACCGTAGCAGTATAGGATCAAAAAACTTTCACAACCGTATACCTGTGAAACTTTGCAAACCTGTGCACTCTCTTCCTGTGTTTCTATATGTGAGCAAATAGGGATTTAGGCCAATTATTCAATGCTTGTGCACCATCACTCTGTAAAAATAGGCAGCAGAATTCTCTGTCTAATGGTGCAATTAGTGGGAACATTTATCAGGGGGAGCACTAGAAGAGAAGCACTCACAGTCACAGCAGTCATTAATTAAGCCTTCAACCACAAAATACGTGTTGGAACCCATCACTGATGCAAACAGTGATGTAACTGAAAAGTCTTTTCTTTCTTGTTGACATTACTTTTCATCTCACCGCTGCTCGTCACAGTCGTTTCCAGTCATAATTTATCCCCAAAACTGGGTCAATACACAAGTTTTATCTCATTCTTAACACATTCTTTAACAGTATTTCCTACTGAAAAAAGAGATTTGGGGTTATTTAAGCCCAACTGAAAAGTAGTTTTTAAGGTATCATGCCATTTCAATCAATGAAAACCAACAGGCATGTCACCTTGGCGGAGATAATTAAGTTAATTAAAATGTAGCCGTTGCCAAGGCACCTGATTCATGCACCTTGCTGATTGCCGCTATTCACACGTCTGCTTCACTCAGAAGTGTTGGGTTACACACGGCTACCTACCTTAACGAACGTGTTGTGTTATGCTCCAGGTGCTGGTTCTGTCCACCAAACTGCTGAGGCCAACGGATATCCCCGACCTGCTCTTCACCTCCCAGAGGCTGGTGCCCAATATCGGTGTCTGAGGCCATCACGTGGGAACGCTCACGTGTAGGGACACATGGGTCTCAACACCTCATCGCGTATGAGTCAGGCTGGATGAGTGAAATTCTCTGTTAAAAGCCGCAAATGGAAATCATGGAGACTATAAAAAAATTTGAGAGACATGTTGATGAAACATTCCTCTGTATGTGTGTGTGTGTCGATTTGTTTTGTTGTATTTAATTCTAAAGTGCAAAATAATGATTTAATTGTCACTATTGGGCTTATTTTTCTTGGAGGCCATAAAGAAAATGAACATTTTTATGTGGGACTGACAATGTCTTTCTTATTCTGCCAAACAGAAGTCTGTCAAAAGCCGCTTTGTAGTTTTTGCAACATGTGTAGAACTACGACACACGTTTCAGACCACCCTTGATTCAAATCTTAATAAAATTATCTTCTTTTCAAACAAACACTTGTGATGCTGTTTTTGTTGTTTTGCATTTTCAGGACTCAGTTGTTAGCCGTTTCAACCGGGAAGTGTTAAAAGCAGGCGCATGTGTGAACTCATTACAGGTGAAGGTGTGTGAACAGAAGAAGGCCTGCAGTTGTGGTGGAGAGAATACACACTCCCTGTTAGCGTCCGCTCTCACCTAACAATATCACATGGTAGCTAATGAGAGCAGAGTGACTGTCTGCTATGAATGATAATTAGGTCACACATAGAGCTCGCCTACACCCTCCTGCCCCCCTCCTCCTCGCTCTACGGACTCTTTATTCTCTCCGACATGAATCACCTCTGCTGGAGCTCAGTCATTTCACCCACCTACATCGCTTCTGAGTAACAAGTCTCCCAAGTTGTGTCTAACACACGAAGATTAAATCCTCAGTTTTGTGTCTGACAGATAGGAATCAGATATTCACAATTCACTAATGAAGTTCTGGATTGTAAATAAACCCATCTCAAACCTAATAACACACATTCAGACTTAATTGGAAAAGAGCTTAATAATATTTTCTCCTTATCTTCTGGGAGCTCGCCGTTTCTCTGACGAGTCCCTGATAAAACAAGGTCAGCTCTGAGAAAACTAACATGAACTCCTCCATCTCTGTCGACTCAGGTTATTTCAACACCTTTTTATTTGGGGTCAAATTCATTTTCTGGGGTCGATGATATCACTGGGTTTTTTAGCTTTAGAAGAAAACCCTGAGAGGCCACTGTAGAGTCATGCTTCTGTTGTCTTCATGCTATTCAATGCTGTTATAAAAGCCTTTTTTGTGAAGTGGTTTATTCATGTATTTTATTCTCTATGTGCGTCATCACCTTAACAGCAGCAGTGATGTTTGTACAGAGCCAAGGACATGTAGACATTCTTTGACTGCTTGTTTGAAGGTGCTTATAGTCATTCCTGCTGTCACATGCGCCCCTGTGCTGCATGATAATTAAAGAACCAGAGACATTGTCAAATTCATCATCATTTTATTGTGAACAAAATGTGGATTTGCAACAAAATAAATAACAATAAGCCCTTTTGGACTATTCCTGTTTAAAGTGCATCAGTGATAATAATCGCAACATGCTACATACTGTGTCTGCTGCCCTGCTACAACCCACCCACCCCCACCCCCACCCCACTCCATCATGCACAATAGTTCTCAATGGTGTAAAAAAATATATATACACTGCAGACATTGACATACAGGAGACTGAGTACACAATTCAAACACACACACTGCTGCACAGAGCCCTGGCTCAAGTGTCTGGTATAATACCAGCAGTTAGTGGTGCCATGTTGTGGCAGTCTGGATAAAGAACAGCCACAATAGGCAGCACAGCTAAAAATAAGTAGGAGTCCTTCAGAGCTGCTGTTGCCAGGAGAGCTTGATTAACAGTTTCAGAGTTTATATGCAGTGTCTGAGGTTCAGCAGCTGCTTCTGCTTCCTCTGGTGTCTTTTCTGCTCTTGAACAGTTGATGAACCTCCTCACTGTTTCTCCTCACACATGGTGTCTGTCAGGAGAGACACCTTTCCACCTTGAGGTCATCACCTCTGTAAAGATTCATCAACCTCCTGCCTCCTCCTGTTCATCTCACACCCGCCCTCTTTAGCCTTAATGGTACAGGACATCAGTGGAGAAGCATCTTCTCTGTCCTCATTTCCACCTTCAACGCTTTCTTTCTGTCTGTGGTCACCCTGGACCACTATCAGCTTCTGGTCTTCACACTGAGGTCACAGTCCTGACTTTTGCAGAGAGCACTTGCTTGAAACGCCTCTTAAGATCTTGCATGTTGGGAGACTTGGGCCTTGGGATGAGGGGCGAGCGCCTCTTCTCTGTGGTGGCGCTGGCAGTGTTGTGTGAGGAGTTTGGGGCGGGTGGCGGCTGCTTGGCCAGCTGGCAGCACAGCCTCTGGAAAGCCCCATGCACCTGGCTGTAGTCCTCACTAGCAGACACTTCGTAGAAAGAGCAGCCCAGCGTGCCCGCCAGCAAAGGCCCCTGCTGGGAGTCCACGCGCCTCAGGTGCAACAGGTCTGCCTTGTTGGCCAGCAGGATGACCGGGGGCATATTGGCACCGCCGGTACGAACAACCAGCTGGTGCAATTGATCAATGAGGTCAAAGCTGCGGCGGTCTGTTACAGAGTACACCAGCACGACTGCATCGGCCCACTGGATGGAGCAGCTCACATGGTCAGGTAGACTGATACCATTATCAGCTATCTGTGAAGGAGGAAAAAAAGAAGGAAAAACTTATTACAACATCCAGCACACCTCCTTAGAGACACATTTTCAGGTTTTTCTGTCCTAAAACTGAATGAAACTGAATTGATGCCAGGTTAAACATTCCCTGACTTTATGCAACAGATCTTTTGTAATGACTGGAATGCTGACTGAGGCAGACGAGAGCTATAGAGTTACTCCTCCAGAACAGTGAGGTGTGGGTGATTGAGGAGTCTGGATGTAGATCAGGGTATCATTTACCCTGGCCTCAGACATCCATTAACCTAAATAGGAGATTAGACAGCCAGACTGAAGGGCTGTACTAGCAGAACAAAAAAAAATGTATTCAGACAGGCACAGCACAGATTGGTGCTGGACTAATGCCAAATCAAGAGAGGCTTAGATGATTTTAACAGTCAGACAGTCAATTAGATTATATTGTCTTTGTATTGGATTATCCACAGCTCTTAAACAGATTTTAACGTGTTGAACCTGGTCAGCCCTTAAACATTAACTCATCTGTCTGGTTTCAGTGTGATTTCAGGGAGCGCTTACCTCAACACCGGGGGTGTCCTGAACCTGGATGGTCACTTGCTCTCCATCCACCTGGACTTCTCTGGAGTAGAGGTTACCTGCACACACAAAAACCAACACAACTATGTTAATATTGAGAGTCTCTCTTGTCTTTGAGAGCCAAATTTGCAAGTTTCTACCTAAAAAAGAAAAAATATGGTTTCGTAACTCACCTACGTTTCTCTCATAGTCTCCGATAAAGCGTCTGGTTAAGAATCTCACGACGAGAGCTGAAAGACAAGCAGAAGACAGGATGTTAAAAAGCAGAACATTAGACGAAAATGAATCACTCTGTTGCTGAGCTACAAATAAAATACGACGCTGTGCTTTTGGTTTTTTTCTTACCTGTTTTCCCAACTCCACCGCCTCCTATCACCGCTATCTTAATGACCCGGTTGGGGACAGAGGATTCAGGTGCTGCGTACTCCGCGATGGTCGTCATGTTGTGGATAAGACGCATTTTGTTCGTACTGTCCGTTCGTCTATTCCGTTCGAAAAGAGGAAAAAAATGAAGACAAAACTGTGTTCTTTTCTTAAATTTTTCAAAGCTCAGGGAGAAAAAACCTTCAAGTGAAAGCAGTGAAGTGACTCCTGGCTGAGCAGAGGTAACAACACACGAAGGAGAAGAAGGAAAGATCCGCGAGCACTGCTGCAGAGGAGGAGCGCACGCGGCTTTTATAGCGCTGGAGAGACGTTCGCATCTGATTGGGTGTTGGTCACCCCCTTCTCCTCCCTCGTGTCCCCCTCCCACCTACACGTGGATGTGCATGCTGTACACAAGCGAGAAAGCTCCTGCAACAGGTGGGACCCTGGCTGGATAACCTGATGACACTTTGTTTTAAAAAAATAAAAATAAAAAGTGGTTGTTGCTTTTCAGTAACTACCCTGTTGTCATACTATTAAAAAAAAAAACCTTAAAAAAAATTAAAAAATTAAAAAAATCTTATACCATAATGCCAGTTTTCCATAAATACACTACAAAAAGTCAGCTTTCATCTTTTGAGCATTATTCATGGTTATCATAATCATCCTAAACATTTTAAATAGCCCTTTTTTTCCTCACTCATGTTGCAAGTTTTCTGCATGTGTTTCATACCGCATCCTTTTGTGTGGAATTATAGGATGCACATGGATCCTGTTCAACCGCCCAGTGTTGTGCTGCAGCTGGTGACCTGCTCAGACATGTCCCTAAACTTGTGAATTGTTCACACACACACAAACACACACACACACACACACACACACAGGGGATTAATGGCTGCTAATGCTGAACAAATGTAACCCCCCCCCCCCCCCCCCCCCCCTCCTTCACCACCACCGCCACCCCCAGCACACACAAACACACACTTGCACATAACTCACAAGAGCTCATGCAGAAAGAACTGGATATCAGAGCAATCGGTCCTAAACAGGCTCAAGTGATGAGACCTCTGAACTGAATTAAATCACACGATATTAAAGTCCGTGATGCACAAATGGCAACCGAGAGGTGAAATCTATTTTTAGAAGAAACTGCAGAAGATGAAAAGCGTTGCTGATTTTTTTCACATGACAAAGTGGTTTTAGCGGCTGCTCTTCAGCACCTCGCACCTCTGATTTAACCTGTGTCATGTCTTTGTCCCACTTTCTTTCTGCCTTCTCTGTCACATCCCCCACATGCCTCCTTCTCCCTCTCCCATCTTTCATTTGTGCTCATGTGCGCTGAGGTATTTTGGCTTCCAGTCCTTATGTGATTATGTTCTGGTATGTATTTTTGATAAGACTGCTGATGACAGGTGGCTGCGCTGAAATATGAAATTAGTACCCAGGATTCGTGAGCAGACATGGTTGCTAGGTGTGTACACATGTGCACGCACACACACACAGCTGTCCCTCTAACCACATCACAGCCGCCACAGCGAACTCCACCCTTGAAGCATTATGGGATAGCAACATGTTTTCTTGATAAAAACGTGTAAATACTGTACATACTTGTTTGATGACATTTAAACTTGATACAGCTCACAGTTTTTAAGTGCAAATGAAGCTCGGGCTTCTGCTTTGTTAAATGGAGGATGTTAGTGAGGTGTCACCATTTAGTCATCTGAGCCCACGTTGCAGCATACTTGTAACATAGACAGATAAAAGACATCGCTGTTGTTCCTTCCTCTAGCAACCAGGCGAGGTAGCTACTGATGATGGGGGGGGGATGCTTGTGGAGGTGTAATGAAGGACCAGGATTTACTCACTTGATAAATAAGAGGCCTTGAAATGTTAAGTGTTTCACAGCAGCAGTTTAAGCATTAGATTTTTACTGACTTTGAATAGATTATGACAGATGGGGTCCAACATCATGTGTTTTATATTTTAGAAACAAATATTTATACATTAACTCCACTGAACATCACTCCACTGTCTGTGTTGTCATGCCCTCAGGCCAGTGTTGCCTTCACTTTCCCTGAGGGAGGGCTGGGGGTGAATTAAATACCTTTGAGTGAAGGCCTACAATTACAGCTACAGTAGAGCAGAACAAGGCCTGACTTGGGGATCAGAGTGTCACTCACACAGAGGTGACAATAGGTTAAAACGGGGGATAATCTCTAGCTGGGGTGTGGACAATTGTCAGGAAGAATTCAGGGTATTCACTGAAAACAGAGGAATGTCGAGTTAATTGGGGGCTGGCGGAGGGGATGAGGGGCAGGTGAAATCTGGAGGAGGAGGGAGGGTGTCTCAGAAGGATGTCCTTGTTGACACAGGAGTGAGGACTGATTTCCCGAGGTGGCCTCGCCTTTAAACAGTGGAGCTGAGAAGAGGCATGTAGCCGTCACTTGCCCCCGGGCTTGATCCCACAAAGGACAGTCATTTGGGATATCAGAGAAACTGGGGCAGTTTGGGTCTGCCCTCAGGGCGCATGGTCATAAGTTTATCAGCATCATGATAGATGCTTATCATGCTCAATGCCTTTAATCATTACCTGCAAAGGTGATTATAAGAAACCAATTATTTTACACTGAGATCTTGTCTTTGATTACTAATCTTGTAGTTACTTCAAAGCAGTGTGAACGCTCCACAAAAACCATTATGTAATACTCTAAAATTGGACCCAACAGCTTGCAGGTGGGGTTTTAAATGGTGGTAGTTGAAGAAACAATAGAATGTAATGACTTGTTGTTGGACTTCATCGAAGATGCACAAACTCTGAAACGCACATCTATTCACAACTCTTTTCACTTATTTGTGTATATCTGTAAGCACATTTGCATCTCCAATGACCGATGGAAATTGTATTGGCTTGTCGGCACAAGCAGCTCTTGACCCACACAAAGGAAGAGAGGTTGTTTTTTCTTATTGAAATGTAAACCATCCAACATGTTCATTCATTTGCATACCTCTGCATGTCAACAGTAGTAGGGGGATGGCAGCACAGTGGTAGTTTTGAAGGGGGGGGGTTGTGTGTTCTGTGGCACTGCCTCTGAATGATAATAGTAGTCCACCCTTTCCACCTCCTCCTCAAGGAATGCCAACCTTAAGCTCTCAGGCTGTGAAGTTATCCAGGTAGTCACAGTCTGTAAGGAACAGGATGGAAAATATTGAAATCTTGATTCTCCATCTATCATTCATGCCCCCCGTTCCCCCTGTTTACATTCCGGCGCTGATCTCTAGCGTAATATTGGATAACTGGTTTCCACTTTCATTTCTGAGAGTTGACGTGCACGTGTCAGTCCCCAAACAGTTTGTGTTTGCTAATATGTATAGCTGTGTGTGTACAGATTGTGTACATATAGGAGACAGATAGAAAAGCAGCAGTATAGGTGTTGCAGTAATAACAGAGGATAGGGGTGTTTTTGTCTGGCGTGCATGTGACCATAGACATGTGTGTTTAAGGTAAGACCTTAAACTCTAGGATTATCCTGTTTCCACTGATTGAGAAGTTGTTTTTCTCTGCTCACGTGCAAAACCTGTGAGTGAAAAAAAATAATCTAAATTGCACTCGGATGCGTGTTTACTAGGTTTAAACCATGGCCGTTGGAAAAGTTAGAGAACATTTTGATGGGAGAGGGAAGGAAAGCATTTTAAAAATGTGTTTATGTTATAATGCTGGAAGGAAGAACAGTCTTTTTCTGGCTGGAGCTTAGCAACATCATAAACCCAGTAAAGCCAAACTGTGATTAATTTCAATTCCCAGTCTTACATTAGAAAGATTCAATTTTCGAAGTAACTTTAATTATATTTAAAGACGTTTCTACAATGCTGGTAATTTAGGTAATTTGTTTTCAGTCCCAAACCTTCCAATGTATTTTGGTAAATAGAGTTTGTTTTTAGCTTCTTACTTATAACATTTACATAAGAATCGATTCTTATTTTTGTTCTGATTCTTAGTCTGATGGAGAAAAATATGGAAACAGCTTAAGGAAAGACAGATGGCAACAATCTCCATATTATGTTTGATGCATCCTACTTATGCACAAAGTAAATAATTGTGTCATCAGCATACATTTGTAAGCTAAACCGTAATGAGTCAGGCAGTGCACCTATTAAAAGAGGGTGGGGGTGGGGGGACAGTATTGAGCTACAGCATAGAAAGTTAAAACAAGATTAAGTTCACATAATTGTTCAGTCTAAGAAGGAGATGTGGATGGATGGATCTCTAGACAGTGGAGACAAGCAATTTCAGCTTCGGTTTCATTTTTATGAATCATTATTGCTCAGGCGTCCGTGGCAAAGAACACACACACATTTATTTATAATGAGATTTCTGTGTAAAAAATCTCGGAAGATACAATCATTGCTAGTATGACGGGGACGCTCTGCTCTCTGCTCTGCACAGATTGTGTTGGGGACACCGGTTTCAATGGTTGAGATTTATGGTTTTCGGCCCCTGTCTGTAATTTAGAACCCCCCCCCCTCCTCCTCCTCCTCTCCCCACACACTCTCCCTGAGGGCCCTGTCTGTCTGTCTAGCCTGCTTTTACTCCCCATCCTAAACGGAGCTGGAGCTCATGCTGGAGGCAGAGTGAGGTTCAGAGTCGGGCCTCTCCGGTTTAATATAAACAGACAGCTTCCTTGAGGGCTGACTGTGGGCTCGGGATGGAGCTCTGTTCTGTGGAAGCGCTTACTGAGTGGTTGAGATGGAGCTACTGCCAAATCCTGCTTCACATACTGAAAATTACACAAGCAGTATGAGAATGTTTATGCATAGTAATTCTGTGTAATAATGATGTGTCCCGGCATGGAGATGAAGTGTGGTTTATATGCACAACAAAAGGGAAAATAAAAAAAGAGTTATTCAGATATGATTCTGGCTCTAATGTGACTTGTTGTTATCACCACTCTCCTCTGCCCTCTCCACAGTCCTCAGCGGGGCACCGTGACCCGTTCAGCTCGTCAGCTCACATGTAACAAGAGCCCAGTGATGAATGGTGAAGAGAGAGAGGGGAGAGGGGTGGAGTGAAAAAAAATGACTGCTGTGCACGTGTAGCCTGATTCAGGTCGGTGCAGAATAATTAAAAGTAAACATAAAGAGAAAAAGAAGAGTATGTGCACACAGAAAATTGCGTCCCAAATATTTATTCTTATTCTCAATCCAAATCCCTTCATCTGTCGTTTTTTATCCTCCCTTCATTATCATAATTCTTTATTGACAGCTTTATTATCTGGCTATTTAGACACTTTGCCCATGCATCTGTCATCTTTTACTGACCCCCGAGGCAGCTTTTCTGTCATTCCAGTGGCCTAAAGGCTAAATAAAGTTTTGTGTGCAAACTGACAGATGGCCTCATTCCTGTCACTACCTTTCACAGGAAGAATAGCCCTGAATACAGGTGGATTAGGCACCTGTGAACACAAGTCTAATGGCACACACACAGACACATAAACCAATAGAGAAAAAAAAGGGAAAACTTTACAATATTAAGGTGTTAACGGCGTGTTTGCATCAGAGTGTGTGACCTGAAGGACTTTACATCAATATACTGAAGACAGACATGACAAGAGAATCATATCTGAATAGACAACACAGAGGTAGTTTAAGGTTGTGTCACCTCCAGTGAAGTGAAAAAATATCACACCCAGCTCTTCGCTGAATAAACCAACAGCCCTGTTGTGAAATGACGATAACTGCTTGTTCTTTTAATATGTTTTCATGTGCAGAAAATGTCTTTGCAGTGTTCTTTATAAGGGTTGAGGGCTCATTAATCCTTTGACGAATTACTTCTCCTTTCCTCTGGCGAGCAATCTGACTCAGAGGAGTTTTGAAACAGCAGTTTTTTTTTTAGAAAGTAGAGCAGGGACGTAATTGCATTGAGTGTCTTCACCTTGTTCCTGAGATACACACTTAATCACTGATGCTGTTCTGCCAAGTGCCTTACTCGATGGCCCATAAATCATCTGCACCTTTGCACAGCACAGTCAGAGCTTTTACATGTTAATTTTATTTTAAGGGTAATATCTGTGCTCAGAGCATGGAGTTTGTGCAAGGTGATGATTTTTAGATTTTTATCAGGAGTTGCATCATGAGTCTTCTTTCCTTCACATGATAATGACTGGAATCCTCCTCCAAACACACTCGGTCTCCACAAATGCTTCCGTTTCAAAGAGATACTCCAACAGATTCATTGTTACAATATACACTTTCATTCATATGCACATACAAACCCACACAGACACCCAAGCTTTGGCGTATGCTAGCTGATTATGCAGCATGCTCACAGGCTTTGCACAAAGAATTAAAACATTTCCACATGAATGTGTGTGTGAATGTGTGTGTGTGTGTGTGTGTGTGTGTGAGAGTCTGATTCACAGGCAGACTGAGACAACTGAGATTCTCAAGGTCAATCTCAGTGACAGCGTCTGTCCTTTGTGAAGGCGCTCAACAGGAAGAGAGCATGCGAGAAAATATGGTTTAATCCATGTGCGTTAACGGAAGTTTAAAGTTTTACGTTAGTCGGAGGCAGAAAATGGAAAAACTCACCACCTTTTTTGGACTCAACTGCATACAGGAAACGGCAAATCTGCTCATCTGCAGAAAAGCAGATTTGAAAACATGGTTTTATTTGTGATTATGTGGATGTTGTTTATTGATATCCACATTTTAGAACAAACCCTGCATATTTAAGGTCGCCCTCTGCTCAAAAATATGTCCTTCTTCTTCTTACTACTACAGTTGAGTCTTACAGAGAGATGCATGTGCACAGTTCAACGCTGTTTTCACCTTCATCTGCTGAAAGTGGAAAGTTTCTCTGTGACATCACAAATAGTTTGGAAGCCAATCCTAGTCCAGTATGGACCTTACACAAGTGTGATGTGGAAACTTGTAGCCTCCAGTGCACAAACACTGAGAATGGACTTCACAGTGAAGTAGGAGACATCTTTTGTCAAATAGTTAACTTTAAAATGAAACATTTTTAAATATTCACAGATTCTGAATTATTAATAAAGCAGAGGGAGTAGATACCATTTTAAGGATATTAATGTCATAACTTTACTTTATTCTATTAAAACCATATCAGACACACATTATCATTCTAAGCAGAGTATTTTCTTGTCTTAGTACATGTCTTGAGGGGATTTTTAGGCGGTGTGTTAAAGCATCATTGGTTAAGAGTGTGCTGTATTGCATCCCTTGATGTGATGATCCAATTACTTCAACCGTGCCTCGTCTTCTCTGCGGCCTCTTCAGCCCACCACAGACGATCTTTGGATGCCTGTTAAGAAACACACAACGCCAGCCTGGCCCTCAGAGGCACATTATGTCTGCTGCAGGGAGGAGTTGTGGTGCAGCCGTGCCATTAGGACGCCACAGAGTGAAAAGAGGGAAACAGACAGGCCAAACTGCTTGTGGCAATAATGGAGGAGAGGTGTCAGTGTTCTTGAAGGGTACACACTGTACCCTACGCAAAAATTGGCAATGACAATGAAAAAAAAGAAAAAGATGTGCGTCAGACATCCTGAAGAAAGGACTACCACAACCTCCCCACCCCCATCCCCTAAACCACTGAATACATGAGCTGTTTCTTCCTAATGTTTCCCACTTCACACTGAAAATTACTTGAAGTCCTTTCATAAATTTTAGGAATATTGTTCATACTTGCACTCAATGTGTTGCAGAATCTGCATGAATAGTCTTCCTTTAAGGAGCAGATATTCCATAGATATATGATATCATCAGATCAAATCAGGATTCACACCTTCAATGCTTTGACGCACGAGAGAAAGTCAAGGTGATTTTTTTTCCCCAAAGGAATGTGTTCACTTCTAGCGGATAAAAGAAGGTTTGTACATTTTTTATGCAGGTGCATCACAAGAGATTCCTGCACGCTGATTTTACATTCAACACATTCATTGAATCAGTACATTCAGCTAATGTTTTGGTCCACGTAGACCTCCAAGAAGTAATGTGTCACAACAATATGTGTTTAAAGGCACACTCCCCAATTTCCTTAAAGAGCCTCAAATGTCCAGATTTTATACCTCAGTTCATAGTTGAGCAGTGGTGGAAGAAGTATTCAGATCCACATACAGTATGAAAAATCCTATTTAAACAAAAGTACGTAAATATGAGCCGCAAGATGTAGTTAAAGTGTTACAGTAAAAGTAGAGGTTTGGTCCCTCTGACTGATATATTATTATATATGACATCATTAGATTATTAATAGTGAAGCATCAGTGTTAGAGCAGCATGTTACTGTTGTAGCTGCTGGAGGTGGAGCTAGTTTACACTACTTTATATACAGTTAGCTAGTTTAGTCCAGTGGTTCCCAACCTAGGGGTGGGGCCATTTTTATCCATTGTGTCAAATCTTCATCTGAAAACTAAAGAATGTCATATAAATGTAGTGGAGTGGAAAGTACAATATTTCCCTCCTAAATGTAGTTTCATGGAAGTATATATGTAGCATCATATGGAAATATTCAAGTAAAGTAAAAAACACATCAAAACTGTGCTAAAGTACCTGAGCAAATGTACTGAGTTATTTTTTAGTATAGAAAGTATTTTTCAACGCCAACCTCCACTTTGATACCCAGTTCAATAATGTTGTCATTCCAGCTAAAGATCCAAAATCTGGTTTTTTCTATCTTTTACTGATCTTCAAAAAGTTGTATTTGTTCTCGCCTTGACTACTGTAACGCACTCTATTCAGGTATCAGCTAGGGCTCCCTTCACCGTCTCCAGCTAGTCCAAAATGTTGCTGCTCGCCTCATTACTGACACAAAAAATGTTTGAATTGCTCTATTTATTGCTGTACAACTTTTAATTGAATTCATTCTTTTACTGTTTTGCTTCTGAACATTTTATTCACCATGATCCATTACTCCTGTGCCTCTGTGTGTATCTCTGTGCTCTTCATTGCTTTACTTTTATTCCTTGTTTGGTTTATTTCTTCTGTAAAGCACTTTTGCAACAGTGTGCTATATAAATAAAGATTCTATTATCATTATTATCATTGCTTTCATGTTTTATTTTACTGAAGCAATATAAGACAAACTGTGTCATGGTCATTTTCCATTCTTCTATCCACGTCTCATGCTCAAGTGTGCTGTGTGAAGGCCACGGTACATTCACTTAGCAGACATCCAGCCTCTCAAGCACCTGGCAGAGTGAATTAATGCGGTTCACAGGACTGGAAAGTGGGTCAAGCTCCAGTGCCTTCTGCAGCAAAACCAGCTCACTGTAGACATCCAGTTATACAAACACATCTATTGTTATTGACCATGATCAGGACAAGATGATGCTGAGCCTCCAGAGAGGAAGTAGGGCGGCACAGGAATCTGGAGCTGCTAAAGCGATGAGGTGAGTGTGCGTGAGTGTGTGTGTGTGTGTCTTTTTTGATATTCTACCCATGGAACAGGGTTGATAATACATCTGCAAAATGAAATGGTTGCCTCATGTTTCATTGAATTCTCGCAGTTCTGAATTAAAAGCCATTGTTGACTCACTCCTTTTATTGTGTGAACAGAACACAGTCACACAAACACTCTTTAGACAACCCAGAATCACCCACAACCCAAAAGCATGACAAATCTGTGTGCAAATGTAGGTGAAAAACATAAAAACTAGGCCAGCGTTTTATATAGTCTCACTGCCACTATTATCCACTGACACTCTGACCTCCCATCATAAACCCGAGTGTTTAAATTGAACACTTGACTGAAAATCCTTCATGACCCTTTCTAATTTGGGTGCTGCACATTCATTTGATTGCATTATGAGCACTGAGTCACCCACATAATCATTTGCATTCACCCAACTGCACACATGTATGAGAGCTTACATACAGATATACAGGACTGCCTGTATTAGATGGACACAGTGAACTCTTCTGCTCCCAGCTTTGTGTAATGAGAACAATTCGGCTATTGTGCTGTTGTCACTCTATCGCTGACTGAAAGTGGACGTGCAGCAGAACAGGTGCATTTTGCGGTAGTTGAGGCGAACCGAGGAGGAGGCCGTTTGCGGGGTCATCACCCATGGGACCATTTCTAGAGATGGGTATTTTTTAGCATTTTGTAAGTTTGTAATAAAGGAATAGAAATACTACCTTTTATTGAATTGCAAAAATACTAACTGGTTCCATCTCAATTGTGAGAATTGGCTTTTTTTCTGCTTTCATCATTTTAAGTTAAACACTTTTGAATTCTTGACTTTTAAATGAACAAAATAGTCACTGTGAAGACATCACTTTGGGCTTTGGAAAACTATATGAATATATATTTAAAGATATATATAAATAATAATAAAAGTATTAGTTTGGCTGTGTTTTTTCCATGATCAGCTGGTGATAAAAACACGTCCAGCACGCCAACGTGTCAATACAGCAGTGAGCCTGTGCAAATCCATGGAGAAGTGCCAGCACCCAACATGTCCTGTTCCTCTGTTTATAGAGGCAGGGGTACCGTAAATGTAAACTAGCGTCCAGGAGAGTCTGTTTGGAACAGTATGTACTAAAGGCAATAAGGCGTGCCAAAGCTGGTGTGTGCAGCTAATAATTCATTCCCCCTCTTGTCTTCGCTGTTCTCTTTTTCTCGTCCAAGTTCTTGTTGTTTTTTCTCTTCATCTCATTTAATAACACAGGAAACGTTTATTATATTAGGTTTTAGTGTTCGGAGAGCCCCCTGAGTGAAGAGTGAGGAAAGTAACTTGACTGTAACAAGGGAGTCTTATCTGATTGGTCCAGTTAATCATGATTGTAAGGCAAGAAACCTTATTGAGACTGAGTATTTGTGCGCTGGTGGTAAGTTGTAAGGACTCTGACGTGAACTGACTTCTCTGAGAGTTCTTTAAACCGAAATCTTTCAACAAATCTGCTTAAAAAGCCACATGCATATTTTATACAGTGGAATTTCATTTCTCTTGTGATATTGCATCTCTAACAAAAACTGTGCCAATGTTTCAGCTTCTTCCTGTTTGCCAACTAGGACAGCTTTGTGCTAAGCAACCTCACTCCATAATAAACTAAACAAAGGCTTCCTCATTTATATTGATGCAGGTGCATAAGATCCAAGTCTCATGGTACCAAATCATGCACACAAACGATCTGAAATGACGACCACTTGCAGTAAGACACTAACCTGCTTTATCTCTAACACCGACTCAGGCAGTGGCAACCTGCAGAACACAGCACACTTTCACTCTTATTTATGTGTTGCTGTGACAGTGAACCTCTAGCTACTGTATCATATCACCAGTATAACCAGCATCTTTGAGTGGAGCAACTTTGGGAGTGTTGTTGCTGGTACTGTACAGATGCTTAGATACGCACAGGTGCATGGATTAGAAACTATGAAATGTGCATATCACTAATTGTTATTTCTATATATCCATACAAAAATTGAGCGTAGCGTTAGTTCAGACAGGCCATAAAGTCAAACTCAGCTCATAAACCCAGCCTACATCAGCTGATAGCAGCTGATCTTAAAGCCAGCCCACATCAGCTGACGACTCAGCTGATTCCCTTCTATACATTCAATTGGCAAACTTCATACAGGGCACTTTTTGAAGTTGCCTTACTCTGTTTACCATTACTGCTCCCTCAGCAAGCTGCCATGCAACCCGCCTCCACCCCAGCTCTTCCTTTACATGCTACACCTGACTCAATCAATGTCATTTCTGTTGTCATTGTTGCTGGCTCTGTTCTGTCCCAGGGGTCTTTGCTGCCGCTCTAGGCTTTCCATGTAAGTACATCGAGCAGGGAGGTCCCAGGACTGATACACACTGCCAAATATAACTTACTGCAGATGGAAATAATGGTTTACTTTAACTAAAGTGGTTGTGACTGAAACATTGTTCTGACTTATGCACAAAAAAGGACTGCAATCATTCATTTACATGTCTTGTACATATAATTTGAATGTCACTTTTGAATAAGAACATTGAAAATGAAGTTTTGTTTGAAACAATAGTAAATAAGTAAAGAAATAGTACACATTTCAAATGGTGCATGTATTTTATTTCACTTCAAATGAAGCAAATGTCACAGTAACCACACATAATAACAGATTTTCCTTGTGAGGTGCAAAAGTGCAAAATGCTTTGTGGTATGACTCAGTTTGTATTTTCAGCCATCGCCCAGTAAAGTACACCAGCTCTAGCACTGTGAAAAAGAATAGCTTCTCTGTTGCAAGTAAACTACTACAGCATAAAACAACCTTAATAGACCCGTAGTTAACCTTGATTTCTCAGGAGTCTGTGCCAAATGTCACCAGGCTGCAGTGAATCACAGATTCCAAAATGGAGGATTATTTTCTCAGCGGTGCGGAAATGATGCATAATTCATTCGCCTCTCATTGTAGAAACTGAACAACAGGAAGGTCATCAATGCTTTTAGTAGAGCAGCCAGACTCGTTTATGGGAAACATATTCTGAGCTCACATTATTCATTTTTTTCTTCTGCATGTCTGTCCGTGTGTTTGCAGCCACATAAAAATCCCAACATTCTTCCCCACTTCTGATTTTGACCGAGGTGAGCAGAGGAGGTCCTCTGAGGATCACCTGCTGGCTGCCAAAAAACGTGTTGTGGATACAAAAGTCCTGTCTGCTCCATCTAAACACGAGGAGGGGAACCACAGGCTGGATGAACGAGATTAAAACTCCATATAAACACAGAAGCACAGACCGAGCAGCCTCTTTGTTCATCTGAAGCTTCACGTCAACACGTGAGTTGCAAAAAAATGAAGACAAAACTGATTTTATCGCCTCCACAAGGCTGCGACTACTTTATCAGATGCATAGAGCTGGGGCTGTTTTGATGCCTAGTTTTGGTTGCTGAGCGTCAATGAACATTATCCATATCCCCATATCCATCAGTAAGCCAGTGAAGAGCAGCAATAATGACAATAACAGCAGTATGAGTCAGTAAAAGGGCAGCTGCATCCACAGTGCCCCTTGGTCTCATTAATACTGACTGGACTGAAATAGAAAGTAAGTCTGGGAATGTTGTGTATAAAGAGCCCGCAAGCAACCACACATGTAATTGTTTCCCTGTCAATCAAAGACATTCATAAATAAACCTGTGAGAACAATACGCCCATGGTGCATACTAAAAGTCTGACCAACAATGAGGCTCTCCCATCCTCCACAGCTCAAACTGGCAACCCTACATTATTCCTTTATTTGTTTTTCTGCGAATACTTTTATCATTCTCTCTCCTTTCCCGTCCTTTTTGAAGTCTGTTAATCATAATTATTTGTTGTTTTCCTTTCTTTTTGTTCAGATGTTAATGCTAAGGAGATAATTGGCAGGGGATTGTTGTGAAAGCACTAACAAAGCCGGTGGTGAATGAGTGTCCTGGGGGCCCGGGACTCCTGCAGAGCTCTACAGACCTTTGAAGGCCCCCACTCTTCGTTATTGCCAGCTAATTGGTGGTTAGAATGTGGAATACCTGCAAATAAAAGAAAAAAATAAAACTGGTGACATCTATTTAAATTCATCTTGGGTTTGAAGACTACAAATTGACATGGAGGTAACCTGGCAGTGGGGGTCGAATGAAAGACACAAACTAACTGCATCATGGGAAATGATGGATCCAGAGTTTTTAGAGCTTAGCCCATACATGGGACTAAGAGTCATGTTAGCTCTATCACTCTATTACTTTCCCAGCATCACTTTTGATCATTGGTCTTTTAAAATCTTGTAAATTCCCCATCCTTATTTAGTTGCATAACAAAACATGCTCAATTTAGTTTTTTAATGGTTTCTTATGGACAAAATCAGTTAATTTACTATTAGCTGTTTGTATTATTGCCGAAACAACAATTGACTGCAAATATATTTCCAACTTTAATTACCAGGTAATAGTTTAAGTTATTTATCAAGCAAAAGTGCTACAGTACCATGTTCCAGTTTCTCAAATGTGAGGATTTGCTGTTTCCTCCTTTTATATCACTGTGAATTGAACATATTTGGATTTTGAACTGTTGGATTTGCAAAATAAGCAACTGGAAGATTTCCCTTGAGGAAACAGGAAATTTTACAGTTTTTTTGTGCCATTTTAGAGAGAAAATGAAAACATGAATGAACTCAAAATGAGGTATAGCCTACTTTCATTGAAATGAGGCTTATTGACTATTATTTCTAAAAATATGTGTAAAACCTGTGGTAATAAGTTGGAATGAAGTTGGCTAAACAAAGAATTGGGTGATAATTTATACCTTATGCTTTATAAATAGTCAAACCAAACTGGGTCAATTTTGACCAGGGAGGATAAAAGTTTGAGTTATGTCAGTTTTATTCATGAATGACAAATTCACACCCAGACAAATTCATATTGAAAGAAGTAAAAGTTGAAAACAATCGTTGCAGCCCTACATGTGTACACCTTTGATGAAACATAGTTTTGCATATCAGCATACATCTCTTTAAACGCATCCCAATAATAAACTACAACTCCCAAAAGCCATTGCTTCAAATAGCTATCGATGATTGGTTGCAGCTCAGCTAAGCTTCACCATCCAGGTCTGTGTTTGGCTGTCTTCTCCTATCAATCACGCGTAGAAAATCTCAACCAATCAGCTGTAGAGTGTCTGTCTGGAGGGCGGGGTTACTACGCTCCCCTCCTCACAGCAGGCTAGTTTCCTGCTTGTTGCTAACAAACCTGCCGTCTGCAACTTCGCTCGGCCACCATTCACTTATGCATTGACTCTTCTTGGCTGCAGGCTCGGTTCCAGTGTGTGAGGATGGAGCCGTGTGGACGCTGAGTGCAGCTGGACGCTCGGCTCCGTGCTGGCTGCATGGTGCTCCGTGTCTCTGCCTGCTGCTTTCTGACGCTCGGGGTTGCAGTCTGGCCTCCAGCCGCGGCTGCGAATTCACTTCATTTGTCAGCGTCGCCTTGCTCCCAAAGTCATGTTTATTTTATAAAGATGGCGGTGAGGGGGACACTGTGAACTAAATGACTGTCAGAAACATCGCCTCCATTTGTAATATGGTGAGTAATTCGCTGGCTATCTGTGTTGCTATCGATCTGCCTGCAGCCACTGTGTTGAACCTGGTGTGTAATGATGTACATGGGTGAGTCGCCCCCCCCCGCGCTAACACACACACACACACACTCACGGTGCAGGATGCAGGCTCTTTATAAACCAGGATGCACAGTAAATCTGACTATGAGATGTCCTACTTTAACAGGCCTGCATCACACATCTTGATATCTATCATATGTATCGTGGACCGTTGCACACTGATGCCTCCCATCAGCGTTGACATTGTGTTCTGCAGCATGACGAGACGACACAGTATGCACTTTGTGTGTCTGTCACCGATGACTGACAGGTGAATGAAGCCGCTGACAGCTTGTTGGGATTGCATAATGTGGTGCTCCACAGGGTCGGTTACATCCTGGTAGCAGAGAGCAGGGATCTGCACTAATCTGTGTTTACATTGTGTTGAGGGGCAGTGAAGAGTGGGGAAGAACAGACTGAAACGGCTCTGCTTAATGCCATTGGCCTTCTTATGTAGACTGGGTACTGATACAGTACTGTGGAGCCAAACCATTAAAGGGAAACTTCAGTATTCAGTAATTTCAGTCCCACTTTTTTGTGTTTAAGCAATTAAAGAGGACAAGAATTTTTCAAATTGGTCCATTAAAGCCAATAGCCAGCAGCCATGGAACGTGCTGCAATGTAATCCAATGGGGCAATGGAGCCGCACCAATGTAGGTCCTCTAAAAGTGGTTGTTTTGTCGCTGGCAGACTCAGATTGTTACTATAAGTGTCCGACAACATTGTAGAAAGGACCACACAGAGAAATAAAAAGTTTCTCTTTTCTTTCACTTGATCTGGTCTGTTTGTTATTGTGTCTCGCTCAAGAAGAAGTCTTGGTCTGAACTCTTGTGAGAGTTGAGTTGTTGTCGAGATTATCTAAATATTCAGCCATGACTCTAAAAAAACTTGGAAGATAACACCAACAAAACAACACCAGCACTCCTCTCTCCAACTCTTTTATTGGACATACATTGACGGAGCACTGTTGCCCCAAAGTATTACATTGTAGCTCGTTTTGCTGCAGCTTGCTTAAACACTCTCACTCAATACTGGACCTATTTTCAAAAGTTGTCACCATAAGTCACAAAAGATGGGAATAGGGTCCAGGTTAAAACATTTCAAAGTTTTCCTTTAAGTTCTTTGTAAACCAGGAAGAATATTTTAAATTGCATTCTGAAAACAACAGCCAACCGGGGAAGGTTACGGAGGACTGGAATTATGTGGTCTGAACTTTTTGTCCTGGACAGAAATCGTGCAGCTAAGTTCTGGATGAGTTGTAATTGACAAATTGTTTTGTTTGGAAGACCCATAAACAGAATCTTACTAGTCCAGCCTGCTCATGACATAAGTTACGCATGTGTTTGTTAATAGTTTTACAGACGTATCGGTGAAGACTGGTTGCTGTTTGGTTACATGATATCTCAACGGTTATGAGTCACACCTGTACCTGAAAGGCTGTGTGACATCTGATATGCTGGTGAACAGCAAGCTTCTCCAGTCTGCAGTAGAACTGAGCGCTATGCTTGATATCACGGCATTAGTAAGAATATTTCTCTCGTATTAATATAGCCTATTACTACATGGAAA
Source organism: Scomber scombrus (assembly GCF_963691925.1). Lineage (NCBI taxonomy): Eukaryota > Metazoa > Chordata > Actinopteri > Scombriformes > Scombridae > Scomber > Scomber scombrus. The sequence goes on along the minus strand of NC_084977.1, from coordinate 8,699,645 downwards.
AAGGATGAATGCAAAATGACTTAACTCTCACTTTGTGCTAAACCTTCAGTTATTCATTTTGTTAGTTTTCAGCTGAAACATACCTGCAGGCACATAAGCTGCTGTGTGCATGTTTCCCTGGGAGACAGGAGGAGAGATTAAACCTACTACTTCTCCATTAAAAAATTCCAGATACTAATAAATCTGCAAATATATTTCATTCCAGAAGTTTGGCTGTGGGACACAGGATGTTTCCTACTTCACTTAAGAATCAGTTCTCAGTGTGTGTGCACTGGAAGCTTCACAAATCATGCTCATAGGCCTTAAAATTAGATTTGCTATGAGCTCAGAGAAACTTTCCATTTTCAGCAGATGAATGTGAAAACAAACTCTGCACATGCATCATTCTGCACAGCTAAGCTCAAACATCCAACTGTAAGAACAAGAAGTGTGAGTGGAGGGGGATTTAAACTTTTGAAGGATGCTATGGCATATTTAGGTCACCGGCACACAGATTGTACCATTTATTATGTGTAATATGTCGGTAAAGGATCTTCAGGCATTTAAAAGCAAGTAGAAAATGAATATAATTTAGATGTAAGGTAAGAATAAAAGTTTCCAGCTGCAGGCGATAATAATAAAAGTGACGACAGTGGGAGTTTCACATTGTCTTGTTGTGCATTGTTTTCAAATGTGATGTCAGATGGATATATTGTGGAAATTATTGTGGACTGTCAGGTGCACTAATGCTACATTTTCACAGAAGTTTTCCAAAAATGTAACCCCAATTTTGTAGAATAAAAGTTTAGGTCTGTAATTGCATTAAGAAAGAACCAGTGTTTGTGTGTGTGTGTACAGTACATGGACTTGTGTCTGCGTATGTACCGCAGCATTTCAGACTGGAAGCGGCACAGTCGGAACAAAGAGGCATTCACTGTCTGGTTTGACGGAGAGAAATGACAGTCATTGAAAGTCAAACTAAATTGTCTTCTGTGTTCGCTCAACAAAGCTGCGGTTCATTTGGAAAAAGCTTTGAGCTCCGACAAGTGAAAAGGCTCTGACATGAGATAAGTGGCCTGTCTCAGCAATCAGGCGTAAAATACTCCTGACTTTTGACGTGGGTGCACCTATTTAGAACATATCCTTTTTCTACTTTGACAGAAAGTGTTTTTTGGGGGGGGGTTTTTAGTTTTTTTTGCCTGGCAGCCAGGGAAGCGAGATGAGCCGTAATATTCTGTGAGAAACCGAGACCTTGAAATTTGGCCAGAAGGAAGGTTTATGAGTTAAACTGTATGAGACAGGCCTCTATTTTTGGTTTAGCCTGCTAGCCCTTTGTTAACTTTTTAAAACTTTCCATATTAATTTGGTTATACACACATAGACAAATTAGCTTTCTTCTTTGCCTTTGCCTTCTAAGCACAAACAAGCAAACTGTGTTATATGACCTGCATAAATGTGATGATAACATTAGTTAAAGGAAGAATAAGTGATTTCTAAGTTTGTAAACACAAAATTGTTGGCCCCTCCTACCAGCTTAACGAACATCCTGCATGCTTTTATAAGCTGGAGGCTACACACTCACTGCCCAAAGGTTGACGCCCAGAAACATCCCGAAAGCAACAAAATAATAAGAAAATACAAGCAGAGCGATGGGTCAGTGCAGATAAATGCAACAATTGAGAGTCTCTACATAGTTTTTTTAATGAAAACCCTACTCATTCAAGGTTTAATGTTGTGCACAATGTTCTCACAAAGCATGTTCTCATGTTTTCCTTCTGTTTTTTTCAGGGCACCAATGCCTCTGCTCTGGAGAAAGACATCGGCCCGGAGCAATTCCCAATCAATGAACACTACTTTGGATTGGTCAATGTAAGCATCAGTAAATCCTCTGGTACACGAACAAAGGTCTTTGCCAAAAAAACACTGGTGTCATTTTTCAAAACAGAGCGCTAGAGTGGGACCCCGATGAGTCACCTGTCCTGTATTGGACAGCTAGTATTGAAAATAACAGGCTGTGTTGTTGTTGTATCTGTTAGCTGATCCAGACGTCACTTGAAATGTATTGTTAACAGAATAAGCCAGCGCTGATAAGTCAATACATTTTGCCAACTATTTGGTAATGGGCACAAAAAGATAAACAGAAAGATAGAGAAGAAAACATGACAAATGGGGGGGGGGGGGGGGACAATTACATAACAATTACATAACAATAATTTATCATTAATTCATGATTGTAAAAATTAACATTAGAAGCGATAACTTCAAATTGACTAATGAAATGTTCTTCTGGCAAGACTGCAAATTAAGAATGTCTTACTATGATGTAATCTCTATTTTACTATGTAAACTTTACTTTTTTTTAAATAACATACACCGATCAGCTATAATATTGAAACCACCTGTCTGATATTGTGAAGGTCCCTCTCATGCCACCAAAACAGCTCTGTCCCATCAATGCATGAACTCCAAAAGACCTCTGAAGGTGTCCTCTGGTATCTGGCACCAAGACATGAGCAGCAGATCCTTTAAGTCCTGTAAGTTGTGAGGAGGAGCCTCCATGGATCGCACTTGTTTTTCCAGCACATCTCACAGATGCTTGATCAAATTGAGATCTGGAGAATTTGGAGACCAAGGCAACACCTTGAACTCTTTGTCCTGTTCCTCACACCATTCCTGACCAAACATGTCTAGAAAAGAAAGAAATCCCTAAAGAAATCAGACCTTCTTCCATTGCTCCATGGTCCAGTTTTGATGCTTTTGGCAGTGGACAGTGGTCAGCATGGGTACTCTGACCAGTCTGCAGTCCCTTACACAGCGAGCTGCAATGCATTGTGTGTTTTTACACCTTACTATCATAGCCAGCATTAACCTTATTAACTATTTGAGCTGCAGTAGCTCTTCGGAGGGATCGGACCAGTCTTTGCCTCCCTTGAGCATCAATGAGACTTGGGCGCCCATGACCCTGTCGCAGGTTCACTGGTTGTCCTTCATTGGACCACTTTGGATAGGTGCTGACCACTGCATACCTGGAATACCCCACAAGACCTGTTGTTTTGGAGACCCAGTCATCTAGCCATCACAATCTGGCCTCTGTCAAAGTTGCTCAGATCCTTATGTTTGCCTATTTTTCCTGCTTCCAAAACATCATCTTCAAGAACTAGTTGCCTAATATATCCCATCTCTTGACAGTTGCTATTTTAACAAGATAGGCAAAGTGAATAACTTTGATTGTCAGTGGTTTTAATGTTTTGGCTGATTGGTGTAATTTTTACTTCCTGTATGTCGCTTTGATGGTGTTAATCTCCTGAGCTGTAAGACCTTGTTCAGAGAGGCCTCACAGATTCTAAATGGAAAACACCATGAGTTCTTGTTGCATGTTTTTATAAAAGAATCATTTCTCTTCTCCCCCCCCCCCCCATCAGTTTGGAAACACATGCTACTGTAACTCAGTGCTGCAGGCACTCTACTTCTGCCGGCCTTTCCGGGAGAACGTGCTGGCCTACAAAGCCCAACAGAAGAAGAAGGAGAACCTGCTCACGTGCCTGGCTGACCTCTTCCACTCCATCGCCACACAGAAGAAGAAAGTGGGCGTCATCCCGCCCAAGAAGTTCATCTCCCGCCTACGGAAGGAGAACGGTGAGAGACCATGCCCGATAATAGTCTGAGGTGTCATATGGCTTATCAGGACACTTCAATGAAAGATATCCATCGTTAATTATTTGTTACACTTCATCTTTTCACATGCATTTAAAACCACAGAGAGCTGATACTTGCAGTTTTGTGTTCTGTATTGGTAGCAGTGATGTCTTTAATGTAGTCCGAATATCGGAGGTGAAGGGCAGGTGCATGTTGGTGGTAAGGTCATTCGGAGAGTAGAGCTGACAGAGAGGCCGACTGTTCTCTGCTGTCCATATTGAGGAAGCTCTTTATGCGAATGAACAATGCGATCTCTGTTGGGGCCGAGCTTTTGGTCAGCTGCCTTCTCTCTTCTGGACGTTTTTTTTTTTTTTTTTCTCCCTCTCCCAACTCTCCACTTCTCAGTTTCACCTTTCACATACAGATCTGTCAAAACAGGAGTGTGTAAGGATGTTTGTAATATCAACAAAGCTTTCTGATTTAATTGGCTTGATCTACAGTAGACCTTTCTCAGGGCAGAAATTCTCCAAATAGATTTTTGATAGCAGGGGAGGGGAATGCACAGGTGTAACCAATCACTGTAATGATGTCTCTGTTTAGGTTGGCATGCCAGTGAGCCAGCAATCATTAATGTTATCAATTACAGCTGCGCTTGTCAGAAAGCGCTCAGTGAAAAAGGTCTATTATTGATTCACATTGAGACTTCTATAATAATATAATAAATTGCTTACTGAGTTTATTATAGGCGCTGTGCAGCAATATGATAAACAGAAATATGAATGTTAGATTGAGTATTAAATGACGAGAATCCAGATTTGGACATCCTAATCAGTTCCCTTCAATGAGTTATCCCCCTTTATCTTCACCCTCCAGATCTGTTTGACAACTACATGCAGCAGGATGCCCACGAATTTCTCAACTACCTGCTGAACACGGTGGCCGACATCCTGCAGGAGGAGAAGAAGCAGGAAAAGCAGAACGGACGCCTCAAGAACAACGGCACCGCTGTCACCACGGAGACCGAGACAGAGAACAAGACGGAGCCCACATGGGTCCACGATATCTTCCAAGGCACACTGACCAATGAGACACGCTGCCTCAACTGTGAAACAGTGCGTGGCCGTATTTGCCTATTGAATACCTCTTGCTTGGGTTGTATATTATATGTTCTGCTTAATGCTGATTACCGTTCAACAATTGTCCTTTCACACATTATCTATACACGCCAGTCCTGGGGTGACCGTGAATAACAGATCCCTCCTGACAAAGAGATGAGCCCTTTTACATAGATGCTGAGAGATGAGACAGAGAAAAAAAAGATGTGGTGAGCAGGCCCGGTGGGCTCTGGCCACCCACTTTACATCAGGGCTGCCAGAGGCTTTGTCCTCAAAATGGTGAGGGCGAGCAGTGGGACGGGTTGCCCCGAACAACCTCTGCAAACACCAAGGCGCCACTCTGTGCCGAGACAAAAGCTGTTCAGTGTAATAAGCATTTCAAAGACTGTGTGTGTGTGTGTGTGTGTGTGTGTGTGTGTGTGTGTGTGTGTGTGTGTGTGTGTGTGTGTGTGTGTGTGTGTGTGTGTGTGTGTGCGCTCTGTAACAGCACTACAGGCTTATCCTCACTGACTCAGGCAAAGGAAATGACGGTTCGATGACATCACTGTCCCTCCCTCTGTTTGTTTGACAGGTGAGCAGCAAAGATGAGGATTTTCTGGATCTCTCTGTGGATGTGGAGCAGAACACATCAATAACACACTGCCTCAGGTAGTATCCATTTATCATACATCCAGTCACACCTTAAAAGGCTCAAAATAGTCATCATACTCTCTTTTGGTTTGAGTGAGATGGAATAACCAAGCCTCTCCTATGGCATGCTGTCTTCTCCAGGGACTTCAGTAACACAGAGACTTTGTGCAGTGAATACAAATACTACTGTGAGGCATGCTGCAGCAAGCAGGAAGCACAGAAACGGTCAGTTAAGCGCTACGCTAAATACCACTGAGACGTGTGCAGAAACGTCATTCCTCTGACTTTGTACGCCTCTCTGCAGGATGCGTGTGAAGAAGCTTCCTATGATCCTGGCGCTACACCTGAAGAGGTTTAAGTACATGGAGCAGCTGCACCGCTACACCAAGCTGTCCTATCGAGTGGTTTTCCCCCTAGAGCTCCGTCTGTTCAACACGTCCGGAGACGCGGTCAACCTGGATCGCATGTATGATCTAGTGGCCGTGGTGGTGCACTGTGGCAGGTACAGTATATAGTAGTCACCATGAGGATGTAAAGATAATATCTAAGTGTCAGGTTTCGAGGTACAACAACAGCTGATCTGACTCTAGATTTGTTGAAGTGCAAAGCAGGTTTAGCCAGGTTTGGTCATCCACACGCACAGGAGCCACTGATTCTCATTGTATCACATCGCTCTATTCTATATAATATTGAAATAACAGTTTGACATAGCATAAAGACTGGAAACAAGTGGAAACATTCAGACTGGCTCTGTCCAGAATTTATATGAATCCACTTGCCAGCACCTGTAAAACTGTCTCGCGTGAAAAAGACAAGTTTTCCGTTTATGTGCTGGACTGTTTCTTCTCGTTCTTGTTCTCGTACACTTCCTGCAGCCTCCGTCGGTTGCCTGGCGCCCTGAAAATACGACAAGATTAATGCAAGAAAGCAAATAAGCGTATTTCTGAAAATGTCAAACTTCCTTTTAAGCTTGCAGATGAAAAACAGCAGCATAAATGACAAGCTCCTTGGCTCGCACTCCGGTATGAAACGACGGAGATCTTGTGTTACTGGACAGAATTACCTGAATACCTGTAACACAGACATGTTTTCACCATCTTGTTTTACTGCAAATTCCTTTGAAGGAATTTAAATGTGATCTAATGATGACACACTTTCTCGTTCAATAGAATGGTATCATGGATCCAAGCTTTTGATAAGTGCTGTATATTTTGGGTTGCATTACATCACAATAATGATAATAGAATTTAAAAAGCACTGATGTAATGTTTTTACTTTACAAGTATGTGAGTTCTGATACTGCAACATGTGAGTAAAAGAAAGTCACTGTCTCTCTCCACAGCGGCCCAAACAGAGGTCATTACATCACCATAGTGAAGAGTCACGGCTTCTGGCTGCTGTTTGATGATGACATAGTGGAGGTGCGTCACTCACATTACTCTCTGCTTGTTTGTTTTGCTCGATGTTCCCTGACTCACCTGTTTGTACATTTAGTATTGTTCGCGCCATTACTCAACCGTGTCTCATTATGTCTTGCAGAAAATTGACGCCCAGGCCATCGAGGAGTTTTATGGTCTTACCTCGGACATCTCTAAGAACTCTGAGTCGGGATACATCCTCTTCTACCAGTCGAGGGAGTGACTGGATCTGGATCAGTGACACAGGAAGAGACTAAACAGGATGAGACCTGTTTGTTTTTGTTTTTTTTTACCTTACAGATCCAGATTCACCTTCACCCCCATCCTCCTCCTCCTTCCTCCATGTCAGACCTCTACTGACGTATGTGCCAATCCTCTACCCCAGCGCCTGCCCCTGGGTTTGCCTGTTCCTCATCTCTCTCTCTCTTTCTCTGTCTCTCTCTCTGTATAATTTGCTTCTCATGTTCTAGTCACCTGCATCTGGACTGCACTTTAAGAGAAAGGCAAAAATGCTCTACAGCATGACAGAAACATAAAAGGAGTGTACATCCACATCAAGCCCTGCTCCCTTTGGTGTAGACTGGTAGGAGAAACCTAGCAGAGGTGATTCCCCACCAGGAACATGACTGGGCGAAGGGTCTGGCTTGTCAAAAATTGTACTATATCATTTATATGTATATACGGTCTACTTCCATTCATGTGTCACCTTCCCCCCTCTCCTTTCATTAGGGCTATTTCCCCCCCCTCATCACTGTTGGGTCCTTTAAAATGTTCATGTCCCTGGTGGATGCATGAGAAGCGAATGAAGTTGGAGACAAACACTGTATAATAGGCACAGATAGATTTCATGCATTTCTAATGGTTTCGAAGCAATATCTTAGCATTAATTAGTGAGAAGTCACAAGCTGAAAACTACCTAAAACGATTAACTCCTGACAGTACGAAGGTCGTCTGTATCCCATAGAGAATCACTCTGAGCTGCTGCCTGTCTAACCAGATATGACCCAGTACTTTAACACTACACACGAAAGGACACTGCTGTTTTTAACATCAGCAGACCTTTCTCTATCAAATCAATCTCCACTCAGATCAGCTGAATCTTTATAATTTTTTATGATATTAAAAAAAAAACCTATTTATTGAACTTAACATATTTATTACTGTTATTTGTAATGCTGACTGCTTGTTAATGAAGGTTTGTGTGTGTAATAAGGCTCATTTCAGAGCTTACTGTCTATGCTCTTATGGTGTATGTAATACACGACTTGATAGGACAGCTATGGCAGGGTTGCAACAAAAAAAAAAATTGGTTTTATCAGTTTGTTGTTCGCATGTTATGTGAAAAGATGAGACAGATTAACATGATGCAAGTGAGACTAAACCCACAACTGCCTAATTTATCGATTTGACATTTTAAAAAAAAAAGAAGAAAATAGGGCAATAACAGGGGGAGTTATTCAATGTGGAATTACCCCATGAGACTTGATATACAGTATATTTAAATGTTAGTAGATGTGTTTCTTAGCAGCTGATCTTTTCCCCCCCAGTGCTGTGTGTTTGTGTACCCATGATCAAAATAATACTCCCCCCTTTTAACACACATAATGCCCACTTACCTGCTGGGATGTTTGCTGCAACGTTCTGTCATCCATCTCTTTTGCAACCTTACATGGCATTGTCTTTTTCTTTTTATTATTACTCCTTTGTTGAACTACAACATTGTTTTTCTTGAGTTGTCTCTTGACTTTGATGACGTGACTTGTGTATTTCATATGTAGGACATTGCTCCCCTAGAGGTAAAATTCATGTTTCAATGTTAATTAATACAATATCCCGTGTAGATGATCTTCTCTTTGGCCTATTCCCCAGGGTTTGTTGCCATGTCCTGTATAGTGAGACATCAAACGCCTTGTTTTCATGTCAATGACATTCCTATTTGCCGCACATCAGAGGATATTACCATTTCAAACGCATCTCATTTTAAATAAGAGGTAGGACTAGGATTAATCTGTTAGTTTAGTGTCTGTGTCTATACAGGAAAGACAGAATTTAAGGTGAAAATAGTGAAACTCGGGATGTTGAATGCACTTGTTTCTGCTGTCTCTTCCATTGAGTGTGTTACTGGATGAAGTCATGAGGAATATGTGCCAAACTGGAGTCGATATTGAACTTGCAACATGTCTTTAACAGAACATTATTTTCTTTGTAAAGATACAACTGTACATATATATTATGTAGAAAACACTTCTGGAAATAGGAAAATATTTTTTTAAAGTGAAGATCTTGAAAATGTAAAAACAACAAAAAAAACACACACACAAAGATTTTAGCTTACCGTTGATCATAAATGAAACCCTGTTAAGAAATACTGTGCTATTTTACAATCACTCGATCACATTATCAATCAGAGAATCATACAGAATCACCATCTGTCATATTATTGCCGTTCTTTGTCGGGTTTAACTGAGCCAGGGTAGGGAGCGGTTGAAGGATTAGTCTTGAGACATTTTAGACCCGTGTGAGAAGAAAGAGACTTTTAATGCGCTGATCTTCCAATAACACTTATGCACTCGCCCTCACTGAGATGCTCAGTCGTTGCACTTGGTCTAATTTATCTTACTGTGATAGTGTTCTACCTAGGAGAGCTCCACCAGGTGGGATCTGATTGAGCTTGTGGGAGGGAAGGAGGAGATGAATTTGACTCTCCATTTGGCTGTAAACTGAAAGTGCACTTTATTAGTGATGAGCTTCAATGCTTTAACATGAAGAACCACAGTCTAAGGCCCGATCCCAATGTCCACGCTCACGGACTATAATGCGTGTTGCTGCTAAGTCTGCAAGGGCTTAGAGCTGTGCCACTGTCAAGGCTTATGAAATTAGTAAGAGAAAAAAAAGACTAAAATGATCCTATAGTGACTCACCATCCACTGAAAAATGAAGTTCCATGGCCTCCACTGTGTCTGAAAACATATCAAATCTCTAGAACCCTGGAGATTTCATAAAATGTTTGCTTCCGAAGTTGTGAGAACCATAAGTGGGTTATAGCATGGTGACGTTAAATTCGGAGTTACCAGGGGATGTCTGGAAACATTTAAATTTAAAAAAAAGAAGATATACATCATGTGGAGCACTTGCAGCCCCTCGTACCACGCCAGACAGGTGACATCAGTTCAGTCCGTGAGCGCTCAGGGCTTAGACCTTGAGGGGGGCATTGGGATTGGGCCTAACACACTCATTTTGAGTTTTGTTTTTTTGTTTTTTTTTCTTCTGTTCAATAAAAATGACTATCGACTAACTTGCTGGAGTGTTTTTTATTTCTCTGCTGCTTCCTGAGTAGAAAGATAATTCATTAAACACAATTGCTTTCTCTCTTTATCAACCAAAAGATGTCCTTCATCCCCTCAGCCATTTCTGCCCTTAATAAATCCTGTTACTGTGATGTTTTTACCATTTCTATTTTGTTATTGTTACATTTATCCAGCTTTGTCTGTGACCGAGCCATGTCATGGGGACTTTCTGTTAGTCTGTGACAGACAAAGATTCTTGATTTTTACTAGGAGGAAATGATTTGTGCGGAGATGTAGGTCAATCAGACAGCAAGTTTGTATTGCCACTGTCAATTCAATCTCACAAGAGAGATAGAAGATGAGACATGAAAATGTTTCTCCAAAGATTGTTTTGTTTTTTTCCTGGGTTGTTTAAAAAGCTGCTTTAATACAGCTGTTCTGTGTGCTTTGCTCAAAATATACAAGCTGATTATTTAGAGTATACTTTATTATGTCAATTTTCCGATATGAAAATAATACATACTCAAAAGCTGCTTAGAACTCGTATGGTATTTCCATCCTTTGATGGAACCAATTTCTATAAAAAACCAAGTATATTACCCAGACAACATTAAGGCTGCACTCATGAGGAGAGAACATTATCACAACCATTTGTCACCTCTGCAGCATCCAAATCTGTCTGGTAGATAATTTAGTCCAAAAGAAACTGTTTGATTTGCTTTTCACTGAAAATTAGACAACATGTCTGTCTTCACAGCTCTCAGCTTTGTGTCCTATCAGTCACCGTGAAACTTCGAATAATCCCCCAGGAGGAAGAATACAGCAGCTGCCAGGAGTCTGGCACAATCTTCCACCTTTTTTTTCTCCTCTTTTTCACCTTCAACTCTAGTTACTCTCCCTTTGAGGCTGAATTCAATAAGATAACACAGTAGACAACACATGAAAAAAATTAAACTTTACCAGACAAATGCTTTATTTTTCTATGTGTCTTAATGGAAAAAAGGATGAAGTTCATATATTATGTATCGCACACATGTCAAGTGATTATCAGTGTTCTGTAGAGCCTGACCAATATTATGAGCCTATCACGGATATATTGGTATAATTTAACTCAAGTAATTTACTCATACTTACATAAATTGATATATACGTACAGATGTTTTTTGGTTTTTGGTTGTTTTTTATTATAGTTATTTAATAGCCAGTGAAATTTGCTATTTCAGTGCACTGATGTAATTTTTACAGTAAAGTTGAACAGTAAAATATCACAGCCTCCATTAGTAACTTAATTTGAGGGATCATTACAAAAAAAATGTATGTTCATGTGCATATTCTGTATGAGCTACAAAGGACAACCCTGATTCACAAATTATTTTAATTACACATAATTATAACAATCATCTGCATCATTAGCTCACCCATATCAGCTGAACATTCATGACTACCAGTACGTTGATTGGGGAATAGCCTGCTGCATGTTAGATTAACAGATAAATTACCAAACAAACCACACATTTTTGATTATGTTAAGATTGGAAAGATGTTGTTTGTTGGTTAACAATGTTCACAACCATGTTTCATAATCATCATTTTACATCACTACAGTGAGATTGTGTGGATCACAGGGTTTCCCAGTGTGATTTTCCGGTGGAGTACGATTTTAGGCACAACAAGACGAAGGGGTATCCGAGGATGTTTGTGTTTTGTGGTGCTTTCTTGTTAGATTTAGAAGTGAAGCCACAGTGAAAACCGCAGGTGGTCTTGGACTTGATACTGACCTCTCATTCTGTTTCTTTGAAAAAATCCCAGGCTCTTCTCTGAAACACTTCGTCTCCTACAGAGAGCTGTGCTGAAGGATAAACTGAACAACCCAACACACACACGTACACTCAGTCACACAATATGTTGCAAAAAATGACAGTGTCCTGGTTATCAGCATATTTTAGGAAACCTTATGCTTCTTCCCAGAAAAGTCTCTGTAATCTGAAGCAAGAGAAATGCAGCAAACTGAAAAACAATGACACAAAGTGTAATTTACGTACGAGGTCTATTTTTGTACAAGGACGTTTCTGGAAAATAAAGGATGAGAAATCTTCCTGCTAAGGAAGACGGAGGATGTTTGCAGACCAAATATCGCTCTAACAGTTCCGTTTTTTTAATGAGCTAGTTTACATTTTCATGGACAAGAAGCTACAAAGTTTTATTCAGCGTTCTTTAAATACTGCACCCACTATCATTTCCAAATAAATGAAGAGTGTTTACAGAAGACTATTTTCATTATGTTATGCCCAATAAAACCATGCAACGGAATCTTGAGACCTTAGTCACAGCTATTTTGGTGGTCGCTGGATCAGAAAAAGGCCAAAATAAACTTGCTTGTTTCCTACAAATTATCGGACAAGTGCTCTAAAAATAGAAGTTTGATGTAAATACCCGGGCAAAGTCTGCAGAGAGAAGATGGCTCAGTGACTTCCAGTGAGTCTGTGTGGACAAACAACCAGCTTGTAATGCGTCACTATGAGACCCTTTTCTGCATAGTCCCTTAGATATTTCACGTTAGATATTAAACCTATATGCGATGATAGGATAATGACATCATAGCTCATCAGTTTAATGCCAAGCAGATATAACTGACCGGTAATAAGAGAATTTGATTTGACCAGAAAACAACATGCAGCATGTGTTTGATTGTAAAACTGATCCAAAAGCAGTTCTGAACCACAGCTTCATGCAAGCACACTAAGTGGGACATTTATATAAGCTCACTGTGAGAGACAGATGCCCTCCTTACCTACACACTGACTTAGTCACTAGTTCTCTAACTGACACCTCAGTGATTATGTGTTGGTATAAGTGTGTCGGCAGCAGACTGACATTCGACCGGTCTGTTTTCTTTGTGGCCCCAAGAGCCAGTTGGGGATGCTCATGTACCGTGTTGAATAAGAAGAAGGTGTTACACACTGTATAAAAGTAATAAAGCATGTTTTGATAGTTAACTTGCTTTAATTCAGTTCAGAATTCAATATGTTTAATGTGTTTAATGTTATAACTTAGGCTTATTGTGTTCTACTCTTATTGTCAGCTTCAAAATAAGCTGGCCCAGACTCTGTTATCCACCCTTATTCTTGTGGCAGCCTGCAGTCTGATACCAGTGAAATCTGAGATTCCATCGAAGATACTCCACAGAGAACTGGAGCAGAGCAAACATCAATAAACAGTTATCCTTTTCATTTTGAGACTGTAAACATACAAAGTCTTCCAGAGAAATTTTGTAGACTTTTATATTTTAACTTGAGTCTTAGGTCAGACATGCAGGGTGCTGGCCTTATAAAGCCAGCAGCTAGATAAACCAATACCATCTAAGGGAAATAGGACAATACAGTAACTTTGAGAGACACATTATTTGGCCATTTTCTAATTTTCTAACAGAACGAGAACCCTGCTATACTTCCAGTGCAATAGATGAATTGAGTGAATGAGTGGTTACAGTCTGAGAACTGTGCAGGTGTGCTTCTGTCTTTCCATGTGTCCATATTGCAAGTGAATGCAAACACTGCAGCCAGTTCAACTCATGATTTGTTCTTTGTTTTCTCTCTGACGACCCTGCAGTCACATTCTCTTCTTTACAGTACATTTTCCAGAGCTGACATCTGTGATATTTAGAAGGAAACCTCCTGTCATGCTTACAGACTTATCCACACTGTACACACCGTAGTAACCATACTGTAGTAACCATACTTATATATCTCATATGTCACATTTATATGTTGCCATGTCAAAGTAGTGCAAATCATAATGACTGAATGAGACACTAAAGCCTTCAGATCATGAAAAGGCCTTTTAATGAAAATGATGAGAGCAAATATCACTCCAAAAATCAATATTTTGCATAAAATGATCACCTGTTGAGATGGAGATTTGTTACTGACCATCCTGTCGTGCATCATTTTCATGACACATTAGCTTGCTTCCACATTGTTGCATTTGTTGACCCCCAGCCCCCTCTCAACCTGCTGTATTTGATGAATTGAGTGCTTGTTTGCAATGAAAGAGAAAAGATGTTCAGAGCGGAAATGAGACTGAAAATTTGAATAATTTTCGTGCAGGTGTTTTTAAAGCAAACACTGGCAACAACCTTGTACACAAAGAGGAGACTGTGCTTGCAGCTAAGCAAATAAGCTGTAAACGTTCTCCCCCATCATGCTGAAATATTCTCTCACTAATAAGCATGTGAATTTTAGATTTACATACACATAATGACATAATGACAACACACAGGAAATACCTCACCTTTTATGGCCTTATACTGTGTTTATTGTTTTCGTTACACACAGGAAGAGCATTTCTAACGAAATTATCTTCCTTAAATGACCACCAGGAACACTTTTTGTTCCTTTTTTCACCCCACTAAATCAGTTTAGACCCTTAGTCAGCAGGTCATGGCCAGTAACCATGAATTTTGTCTTGATCGGGAGGAGTGTCCAGTCATACTCCCCCTACCTGCTCTGTGTTTTACCTCCCCATCATAGAAGTAATATTTATCTCTCTGCCCTTTTTTGGGGACTGACCATGGGCATCCGGTAGGACACAAATAATGAACAGCACTGTGTTAGTTCAGGGGCCCTGGGCAGGCACATACATATATCACAGGAGATCAGCTGGAAAGTGTTTGTCCCACTAGGACAATTAGCAAGTAATAAGCATGAAGGCATGCTCACTGAAAGCGGTGTTTCACTGAGAGTAACTTGGCTAGAAAAAGATTCATTATTGTGTTGAGCTGCCATCTAGTGGTGAGTTTTAGTCAATTACTGCAAGACAGCTCACGAGAAACACAAATCTCTGTTAGTTCTGAGGTTGAAAAGTGATATCCAAACCAGCTCCCTTATAATATTTGATCATCCAAAGTTACACAAAAAAAAAAACATATTCATCAATCAAAATGCATCTCATTGATGTTGTATTGTGGTGTTGTAACAATGTTCAGCCTCTTTAGTGTTTCTTAGAAAAAACTGTTTGCACAACATTTTTGTTTGCTTTTACCCAGTGCCAGTTTCACCTCCTCACATCTAGGATAGACAGAAATAGACAAAAGACAGAGACAGACTGATCCAAAGCCATTGTGGTGTGTGTTCAGTCAGTTCAAGTGAAGCTGAAAATACTCTGTAACCCCGGAGGTCAAACCACCACAGCCACAAAAAAGTTTCCACATATCTAATAGTTGTTCTTGTTCTCTGTGAGGCCGATGTTATTCCAGCTCTCACATCCACCAGATATTTCTTTCTCATTTTTTTCTTTCTCTTTGCCTTTCTCTCTCCCTTTAATGTTCCTTTCTTCCAACCCTGTTCAGGGTGGGGGTGCTCGGACACAAGATTGGCGCCAGGTTTGATCGCCTGTTTCCGTGAGAGTATCAAATCCAGGCTATGTGTAACAAGTCCCGGCGGAGCAGTAACATTCGAAACTCACACCTGCATCAACGGCCCTCTACCCTGCCAGTGCTCCTCTGTAATGTAAATGGATGGCTGTTATACACATTAATCACATCATCCAGATGTGTTTTTATACGGAGCATTCCAGCATCCAGGCAGGGCTCCTTTTTGAGGACAAGACCAATTTTATAGAAGCAGGTTAAGTTAACCACAGCTCACCCTCCAGACAAAGCCAAAGCATGTAATTAAGGTACAGTTCGACATCTCTTCTCAGCAGTTGGGAGGTTATTCCCTCTCAAATGTAAATAGATTTCTCCATGTCAAGCCTAGCCAAACCATTCAAAACCCATTGACATCTAGTTGATCTTTGTAGTCCTCAAGAAAGAGAAAAGGTCATGACAGCCTCAGAGGTTTTAATGATGTGTTAAAAACTGTTCTGTGGAAAATCATAAGCCAGATCACATCTCTCTGGGTCCTGCTTTTGTGTTGCTGTTCTTTCAAGCTCATGAAAAGCAGGGCACATGATTACCAGGCCTGGTCTGGTGCTTGTAAGAGAGCACCCATGCTGATTTCATGAGGAAAATATTACATTTTGAACAAAGCTAAACTAGACACGTCTCAATGATTAAACGTACATTTCATGTTCCCCAGTGTCTGCTGCAATGTCAGGAAATTACAAGTTCACCAACGCAGGTGTCAACCTTTGTGAGAAAGTGACTATTTTGAAGAGAGCAAGCAAAATTATTCTTAATCGTGCATTTCTGATGATAGCCCAGATGTGCAATGGATGACAGAGCAGGAAGAGGAATAAGCATGGATAAATGTTCGCATTGGGAAATAGAGTGTCCAAATTGGAAGTCGTTTTTCTTTATTTGAAATAATAGTCATCATAGAGAAAGGAAGGAAGTATTATCCGTGGTATCTCTGGCAGAGTATTTGGCCACTTGATGTCTGATCTCACTGGAACTGAGAGGATCAGTTGTCACGCCTGTTTGCTCCTTAGCATCCATCGGGCTGATGCCTGCAGCCAGCCCTAACTATGACCTCACATGCTCAGTAGTGCCAAGGAATCGCCCAAGGAGGGTGGGGTTGGGTTGTTCATGTGGTGAACTTAACAATTATTCACCCACAACATTGCGCTGATGTGTACAGCTACGGTCATGAGTGCTCTGTCTCTCTCTCTGCCTCTGTTTTGTCCCTCTTGTCATAAATTGTGAGGTCCTCCTGTGCAAACCTGCATCCTGCTCCATTCCAGATGTGTTTAACAGCCTCTCTGGGCCACAGACAGCACTGCCTCTCCAAGATGCAGAGGTTTTGTTGACCTGAAGTGGCTCATTGACTCCTCTGCTGAAGGGTGACTCCATCAGATCGACACACCCCTGATGATGTTTATGTGGAGTAAAATAGAAAAACTAGTTGTTTACAAAAACAATTAGCTGTTTTCCATCTTGTCTTGACCCATCTGCATTTTTGCGTCCACTGCCTTGATTTTCTCTATCCTTTCTCTGTCTATTTTGATATTGTCTTTGATTTATACACTGTAGTCTGGTCAACCATAACCATGTCATGATGTGCTGTGATATACAGCCCCATTAATATTTCCCCCTCTGGTCTAGCTGCAGGATCAGGGCGAGCACTCATCATGCTTAAGCTCAAGAAACTCAACTCTTGCCAGAATGGAGCACATTAAGAACAGCCACAGGAAACATCACACGCTCCAGGAGCATTGAGTCAGGCTTCTGCCACCAAACTGGAAACTTTAGCTGTATTTGCAGCTTTGAGTCTGTTAAGGGTGAGCTCCAACTACTACTGTCTCTCCAGTGAGGCCACGGATTAAGATTTCTCCAAAAGATGACTAAATCTGCATGTGAAAGCTTAATAACAACTGTAATAATAATGATAATACATGTATATAGGGCTTTATCTTGATACTAAAAGTGTTTCACGGTGAAGAAGGGAAACTGACCTCAACCCCAACCAATGTGCGGCACCAATTTTGTTCCAGAACACCCACCAAACATCAGCTTGAGGTGTAGAGGAAGCAAATCATTGAGCCAGTTACACTGGGGGATGATTAGATGGCCAGATGGAGAGAGCCAGTAAGCGCCATGGGATCTTAAATGACCACAGTGAGTCAGGACCTTAGGTTAATGTCTCATCCGAAGGACAGTTTCACAGCACAGTGTCCCTGTCACTGCATTGGGGCATTGGGATTTTTTATTAGGAAAAGAGGGAAGACTGACCCTTACTGGCTCACCCACACCACTTCCAGCAACAACTTAGTTTTTCCCAGGAAGTCTCCCATCCAGCTACTAGCCAAACCCACACCTGCTTAGCTTCAGTCATGCAGTAGAAAGAAAATAAATGTTAGTGTGACTGCTGACAAATGCTTTTTCTGTCTGTGCGCATCACAAATGAAAGCAGATTTGATGCTTTATAGGGAGCAGGACCATTTTCGAACCTCTCTCATCTCCATCTATCCGCAGTCTGTGATCACACTGCCCATGACACCATAGCTGACCACAGCAAACCCCCACCCCTCAAAGGCTCACAGAGGGACAACTGAGCTGAGACACAGTCTACAGGCTCCCACCCACTTACATCGTGGTAGCAAGACATGGCCTGTGTCCCAGGAGCTAGGACCTCTCCGAACCGCTAGAGATCAGACAAGACTCTCATTGTGTGGGAATGGGATGAGGAGGCATGGCGGAAGTTTCCATGACATGGGTCTCTGCATATTCTACACATCATTTTTCCATACATATTCTCCAGCTCTCACAGATTCACCAATGCAAGGGTTAACAAAGAATATGTTGTGTTGTTGTGAGGATGTATGTGAATTTTGATGTCTGCCTCTAGAGAAAAGGCATAGAAAAAATTAGCATGGGATTTATGTTTATACTGGCATGATACTGTAACCACAACACATATTTTTGCTCTCTTTGTGGGTGGAATCATAAGATGATATTATGTGAGATATATGCCATTCTTAGTATTGAAGATGTTTTGTTCCTCTTGCATCCTCTGATTTGGGTTGCTAATTCTTGCATCAACAAACCCATCATATACTCCTTCCTCAGTGTATATATTCAGCTGGGCATAACCAGTAGTGGATGAATATGATTTCCAACTATTTAACAGAACAAAAGAGTTTTTCTTTTTATGAATGGACGGATGTTAACTTGGATATTAGTAAATTCCCATCCAGCAGTGGTCAGTGAGTGAACCTGTTAGGACTTTTGACCTGCTGCAGCTCAGTTTCTGCTCCACAGAGCCTGGTTGTAGATATGCTTTGAGGAGCAGACAATTTAATTGGTTTCGCTGGTGCAAAACTAGGCAAGACCTAGAGAGAAAGGGGCCTAATTAGATGGCTGTGATTGCAATTTCGCGACTGGGATGTTGCTGCTGGGATTCCCTCGAGGACCCCATCCGCATGTGAATGTGAAATATTGCACTTGCATACATGCATCCAAGCACGCCCACCCACAGACACTCACACACATGCCTACACATGCATATACACACAGAGTAACACTTTCTTGCCTGTTGTGTTCATGTTTGATTTAAAATTTCTCCTCGAGGTCATGGCCACATATATATTTGTACACAAGTTTAATCACTTCTGACTTCCAAGAAAGCCCAAGTCTGAACTTTATTTGCAGAAACTTAAGTAGTTGAGAAACTGTGCTGTTTCACCCCCTGGGGTCGAGATATATGATAGAGTAGCAGCACCCTCTATTGTTGAAATATGGTAGTTGGTAAGACTGGGATGTCTGGAAATGTAAATTGGGGGAATTATTGAGCCTATTCTGGAAACAAATAACTACAAAGGAGTCCTTTGACAGCCTAATATACTTCAGAGAGGAGCTTTCATGATTAAAATAGATGTTTTCTGCAACTTTATAACTACTTGCATTCAGTTCTTACTCTAATTTATACTATAACTAAATTGATAGATATCCACTGCTTAATTGTTTGATCAGTTAAGCAGTCATTCTGAACAGTCTTTAAAGGTATTTAAAAAGTGTTGCTACTTTGCTCAACAAAGATTTGAAAACAAAGAATCATTGACAAAAGCCCTAAAGAGGACAAGAACTGCAGGAAATCACAGTTTTGTCATTTATTCTAAAAAAAAAAAAACTCTCATAAAAGGCACAGTCAAAGTTCATGTTCATCAAAAACTGCAATTCAACCCAGGGTGAATCAACAAAAATGTGCGCTCAATATTTACTATATTCTGTTAGTTCAAGTCATTAAAAGGCAAATTAAGTACAGTAGTATCAGATATAATCATATAAGTGGTGTTATACAGTACACAAGTTTTAAATGAGGAAATACAATGAAAACAATGCAATGTCAAACTGACATTGCTGCAAAATGATGAGCTACTATTCATATTTCTATACACAATAACACACACTACTGTTGAAAAAAATCTAATTTAAAACCAATCTTTCATCCTTAAAAACTATAAAGAGGCTATTATGTTTTTAATAAATGTTCTCAAAACTCAGTATGTCTCACTTTGTCTCGATACAGTTTCCAGAATAAAAAACAACAGCACCAACAAAATAATCAGAGACAAAGACAGCAACCACTTTAACTAAAAATCACAATGACCAATATCAGTTACTCAAGTACTGGAGGAGTTCATGTTAGCACAGATCTTTAGCACCATATCTCCCGCAGCATGCTGACAAAGGATTCTGCTACATTGACATTTGGTAAAAAGTCAAGAGGAGTAAAGGTTGAATAGGTTTCTACATATATAATTGTTTACTTACCAGTCCAACTGAGAAAGTGCTACTGTGCAGGTCAAGTTTTCACCTGGAAAATCTACCAAAAGTTTCTGATTATCACTAAAATACTGTTAGCATAATCTATCAAAAACCTAGTCACAGAGTTAATATGGAAAACTAAGATTACTGTTTAGTTAGCTGCCAGACTATTTTTCTCCATCTGTAATATTCTGACTGTATTACTCTACTCTACTTACTGTCAATGTCCCATCCCATTAAACTGCCCTCCAGCAGTGTAAACTCTGAACAGCCTTTGGATAGTACAGTATCGAAGGATTTCATTGCTTTATTTGGTGGAAGCATACACATTTGAAAATACCTCACATTTCATTTCCCTGACATCAAGTAGGCCTACAGATGTAGATTTGTGTCCAGAGGTCACAGGCGACTGAATGTGAGACGCTGAGGAGACAGACTTCTTTTGCTGTTAAATCGCTGAAAGCATGAATCAGAGGACAGAGCTGTTAGAAAAGATGATGCTGCTGAGATATTTACAACTTTGGAGTACGTCAAAACTAGGCAGAATTTTTGAAATACATACCCTGAGGGCCATGGTGTGCATGTTATTTAGTGGAAAGAGTGATAAGTATGAATTTAAAATATTGCTGAATTAGTTGAGAAATGCTGAACACAGCAAAAGGATGCATTCCCTTTTGTGACCAAAACCCACAAAGTGTGCCGTTATTTCTGTATGGTTGGTGGGATTGTCAAATTTGATAGGGACTTACAAGGCTGCGAGATGGGCTGAGAGAGCGAGCACGCACAGGGCTGACACTCCTGCTCCTGCTACGGCATCTACTCCACTGCACAAACAGACACAGCATCAATAAACACATGAGCCTCTCCAGCTACCTCAATACTCTTTACATTATTCTCTACAGCGACTATTTTAAAGTAGTATAAAGTCAGTACCGGAGCTCCTCTTCTTGTGACAGCTTCGCCCTTCACCAATACAGCATGTCCTTCTACCAAGGTTGGCCACACATGGTACATCACGAGAGGAGCAGTGAACTCAGAGTCATAGCTACGCCGATACCTGTGAAGCAAAGAGGGATGGCAGAACAGTAAGGGAGAGCAGTGACTCTCTGTGGGTGCCATCTGTGTGTTTAGGGCGACCTCCACTGGTAGGAACCACATGTTACCTAATTTATAAGTAGCAGCACTGTTTCACATTGATTATTTGAAAATGCAACAGGTAACAGGAGTTAATTTAAACAGTCTATCATTTAAGTGTATCACAAATTGATTGAATGGTTCAGCAGTAGATTTACTCTGAAACTTTTCATGAAATTCCTGTAAAAGAACAAACTTTTGACACAAGTGCTGCACATAGGACTGACTTGCTGTCGTTGTAAAGTTCTCCATCACTGGCAAAGGCCAAGTCAAGAGGGGGGTCCAGTGTCTGCATGGCGAAGACCACCCTGCATGTCTCCCTGATCAAGGCACTGATGAGGGCAAAGTCCACCTCTGGTGGGAAGGAGATCCGAGGGTTCACATTCATGGCGTTGATCACATCCTGGGGAGATCAAACACACATCAGATACGCTGCCTTTTTCAGCACTAACTATTAAACTATAGTTACTTTCACAAATATAGCAGAAGAACTCTTTCCTACATTGACACTGGCCTGTACATCATAGAGGTCCAGGTTTCTGACGATGTAGTCCACAGCTGCATCCTCCAGACTTTCTGGCCCAAAGTGGGATGAAGACAATGTCTTTCTCACACGCAGCTTGAACTGACGGTAAGCCAGTTTTGCTGTTTTAAAGGATTCCTGAGATGTGATAACATATAAAAAAAAGCATAAGACAAATTGTCATCCAACTGCTCCATATGCCAATGATGCGCAAATCTGATCTATTAGAACAACATGGCAGTCCAAATGACCAAATGTGGCACTCGTTAGTATCTAACTCTTCTGTTTATCTTTAAAAAAATTATAAGTCATACCACGACAGCGATGAAGATGATTTTCTGGACCATCTCTAGGTCATCAATGTAGCGTCGAAGCAGGGACTGGGCCTCCAGACGCTCCACAGCATACAGGTCACTGAAGCGTGATACCAGGCGTGCGTGGCGGGAGGAGTTAGTGAGCTGGGCTCTGGTAGGTGACTCACTCCTGATGGGGCTGGTTGATCGGCTGAGCCTGGGCAACGGGCTCGGAGAACGACTTCTCACCAACCTGAGAGAGAAGGAATGAAAAAACACATAAAACCATTGAAATAATTTGAGAGATTGTGCTGGGTGTGGATGTAAAGTATCCGTGCGTGTGTGTGTGTGTGTGTGTGTGTGTGTGTGTGTGTGTGTGTGTGTTTGTGTGTGTGTGTGTGTTTGTGTGTGTGTGTGTGTGTGTGTGTGTGTGTGTGTGTGTGTGTGTGTGTGTGTGTGTGTGTGTGTGTGTGTGTGTGTGTGTGTGTGTGTGTGTGTGTGTGTTCTTGGTACATGTGAGCACCTCTCCTGCAGCATGGCCTTCTCTGTGTTCAGATATGACACTTCATCTCTCAGGAGGTGTACCTGCCGCTCATAATCATCAAGAGCATCCAGCTTCCTCTTATAAATCTCCAACTGCTCATGTGCGGATCGCAAACTGAAAAAAAACCCAAACCCACACACACCTCACATTAACAAAGGAATCCATACTGTATATTGCATCTAATATAATGTTTGGCTGTATCACCCACTCTGCTTTCATTTCTAATATTTCATCTTCGGTGGCCAGCAGAGTGGTCGCCGACTTGCTCTTTGTCTCATCCAGTTCCTTCTGAGCGTCTTCCAATCTGTAAAAAAAAAAAAACTCCCAAAATTGAATTGTATGTTTTATGTATTTCAGAACATATCATTTAGACAATGAAGAGGAAAAAAATGTGCAAAAAACCCTCATATCCATCAGAGAGATGTATCTTTACCGTATAATTTTTCAGCTGATCCAAACCACATAAAACAAGAGCCGAGTAAGGAAACTGGCTGATTTATGATAGTTTGCTTCATTCCAAAACAAAATGTGCTGCTTTTATTAAATCTATATTAACATAGCTGTCATGTGATTGTGAGTGATGTAATGAACCTTTGCGTGAGAAGTATCTAAAAGCAGAACTGCTCATCATACCATTATAATTTAACAGCTGTGTGTAAACTGTTTGTGGTTCTGTTAGCCAGTATTACACATGCTGTATTATATTTGTGAAACTCACTCGGCTCTGACAGAGTCCAACTGCAGACGAGTAGAGCACAGCTGAGTTTCTATCTTCTGTATTTCATTGTCATGGGAGGCAGAGAGCTCCCTAATCCTCCTGTCCTTTTCTGCTGAATCCTAATCATAACAAATGACACAGAAAAGTCACAGTAACCCCAACAGCAGATGGCCATAATTAAAGAAAATGATTTGAATTGTTTTGAACATGTTTTAAGTCATTTTATGTCTAGGAAGTAATGTTACACAAAATTAGTCTGACGCATTGTGTATTCAGTGAAGTTACCTGGATGAGTTGTAAACTGGTGTTTTCAGTGACTGAGGTCCTCGCCATTGAGAAACAGGTTCCCAGCCACGGCAGCAGGCGCATTTTGAGAGTGTCCACCCCAGCATAGTGTCCACCTGTTTCATAGGGACAGATTAATACAGAGTAAGTGTTGAAAAGTTCATGAGTGATTATGACCTGTTTGGCGCTTTGTTAAAGAAAACAGTGTCTTATACTGTAAATGAAAAGTTTACCTTCAGCAGCTGTGAGGTTAAGGATGGAAAACAGCTGGCCCTGGATGGCAGCAGTTAATTCTATCAGATCACAACATCTGTTCAGATTCTGGTCACAGGAAATCACCTGAAGGGGTACCCATGACAAAAATAGCTCAATGAACAAGATCATTTTTTGCTGTGTAACTTTTTCAAGTTTTTTGTTTGTTTGTTTTCATTATACACCTCAATTAAAAAAGACCCCCAAAACAGGAAAATGATTTTAGTATTACATAAGAGGAGATCCCCCTCCTTCTTTGCAATTAATAGGACTAATTTATTGATGAATGGTTGCCTCTTTGTCAGATAAACATGGCATTTAAATTTTAAGGTTGCAATCGGCTTTTTAGTACTTGTATTTTAGAGTAGACACTAGACTACACTTGAAAAAACATTTTTATAAAAATCATAAAATGATACCGGTTGTATCAGTTAGGATGTATGTGTCTTTGTAGGCTAAATACTTTTGGCCATTATTAGATATAATCTTGTTGTGGTAATGTCTGTAGCAGACAGGTGGGGATAAACCAAAGGAAGAGTCAAAGAGTATCTAAAGAGTTCAAGAGGTATCACTCCTGCCTGCCGTCAACCTCCATTAAAAACAGTTCATTACCGTCTCTAGACAGTCCCGGTTTTTAAAGCTACACACTACAACACAACGACACAAAGTGACTGTTGTGTGCATTTATGGCACAACAAACAATTAGCCGAGTATTTTTTAGGTTTACACAAAGCAGTTCCACCCAGCCGGCAGAGACTTTCACAGCAAAGACGTGAATCATCTTAACAGTGAAGTAAAAGATCTCTGAACTAGTTCAACCGTAGCCATGGCGACTGGCGTCCATGGCAACCAAACTCTACCAGGAAATCCAGTACCTAGCTAAACAAGTGCATTCCTTTACTGTAATGTTTTAAATTATTTCAGCCATTTCAATAACGTTATCCATATTCATAACAATAATGATAAAAAATAATTGGTCGAAAATTCTCCTTTTAATGAGAGCTAGTAATAAAAAAAAGTCGCCATTCCACAGGAGTATACATAGCAATTTATAATTCCCAGTGGTCATTTTGTTTGAAAATATTTGACAAAAAATGACATTTTAAGTGTATGCAAATGTAAGTTTTAATCAGTGGCTAATTGAAGAGATAGCATTATGGAATATGGCAGTGATGAAGTGGTTTGGTCAGATTTAGGTCGGTCATCATTACTTATTGATGAACTTACATGATAGTCTTCGTGCCAGCTCTCCAGCTTGTCTTGTAACACGCTGAAGGAAGATGTTTTAGCCAGTCTCCTTAAAGTGTCGGCCATGTCCGTCCGTAATAACTGCTTAATCCTCTGAGGTTTTAAATGCCCCAGTGGAGGACAACAGTTGGAGGGTTTAATCTGTAAAGGGAGTGTTGTAAAACTTCCTGTCCTGGCAGCTTTCTCCACCTACGACGCAGATGCCAAGCAGCGCTTCAGTTGTGGCAACCAAGTGAGGAGGCGAGCCGACAACCAGACCACTCAGTGTTTTAAATAAGGGAGAGCACCACTCTCAGTGCACTGCAGGTTGTAATGTAATGTCATACTGTCAAACGACACCAAAGCCTGTAGCTCAATAACACCTAAGTACCTATAACTATGATTAACACACACTGATGTGTCCTCATAAAGCATTGTTTTGTTTTTGACTGTTGACAGCATACACACACATCTGTGTTAATGTCCAGTTATGAGTATTGTTTTATATTGTTGTAAGTATTGTTATTATCATTATAATTTTTTTTGCTTTGATCTATTTTATTTTATATCATTTTTATTTATCATGTGCATTAGTCTCAAATTGTGTATTTTTTTCTGTTTATGTCTACACTATTTTTGTCCCCCCAAACTTTCTGACAACTTATTGACAACATAGAGGTAACAGTTAAGCAGTAAAAAAGCAACTTTGTAAAAAGAGGAATCCAAAGTCCATTCATTGGGAGTGATTTTAGAGCTCAAATAAAATGTACTTCCCTGAAAAATATT
The DNA here is from genome assembly GCF_963691925.1 of Scomber scombrus. Lineage (NCBI taxonomy): Eukaryota > Metazoa > Chordata > Actinopteri > Scombriformes > Scombridae > Scomber > Scomber scombrus. Next base: position 8,673,614 of record NC_084977.1, on the reverse strand, counting down.
GAAAGCCCTTGTACATATGTTTTTGGTTCACATTTTCAAATTCAACTTGAGTTCCACCACGAAGTAATGAAAGCAGAGTTTGGAGCAATTTGTTTCTATTTGTGGATGTGGACCAAAAATGATCAGAAGTTGAATTATGTTGTTTTATTATTGGCATGTCAGTCATCTATGAAGCACTTTGACTTGCCCTAACCTTTATGAAAGGTGCTATACAAATAAAGTTTAATTGACTGATTGATACTACTAATAGAACTAATAATAATAATAATAATAATAATAATTATGATACTACATTATTTATTGCTACATGAATAATGAATGAAATTTAAATCCGCTCACTGTCTATCTGATTTATATAATAGAAATAAGAGATAATATAATAGAAAATGTTATTTGATTTTTATTTGAATGCAAAAGACACTTATTGATATACACATAAACTACAAAAATGTGTTGGAGAGGTTTATAATTATACAGGTTGGTGTTCACTAAAACAGACTATTTATTGTCCTTCTGCAGAGAATAAAGCAGCTGTTGTAACTCTGAGCCAGCTGTGAAACTTCGCTTTTGCTTAATTTTGGTTGTGATCTTTTTTTCTCTCCATCAAATACTTTTTAGACTTTACTGTTAAACAATTATTTGGAATGAGTATAAGCATCCATGGAAAGTATGAATGGGTATGTTTTTCTATTTTTGGATCCTTCTGTCATTGGCTGGTTAGCTTGGACTGCACCATCTTTTATTATCATAGAAAACGTCCCTTACTAGACTCGAATGAGCTCGGTTCAAATAAAAATACCTAAAATTTCTTCTCCAGGTTTGTATTAAAATAATCTTTTATTCACTGTTAAGTAATTAAAAGTCAATAATTACCACGTAACCCGTTTTCCATCTTGTGTGAAAAGTGGTATGCTCCCTGTCACTCTGCTAGCAGGAGAGGGAGGGTCAACATGGCGTCTGAGCAGGTCCGTTATATCCAATATTTGTTGTTATTGCTGCATTTTCTCCATTTCTGCGCTAGTGTTTTTTTAGACGGCAGTGATATAATTATTTTTCGAGTAACCTAATATATAATACAATATATTATATAAACGTACTTGGCTATTCTCGGTCCTTAATGTCAGTGTATTAAATCTGGCCTCCGCTTTGTTATTTCTAACAGGCAGCGTTACATGCACATTAAAATGCTGTTATTTTAGTGGCTCTGCTGTTTGACAACGAAGTCATTTGCTAATATAAAGATATTATAAGCTGCATGATAATGAAACATTCGAGATTATTTACAGTTAGCGGCTAAAATGAGTGCAGTTTATTTTTAGTTATGGCCACAGACAGACAGGCAGGCGCGGGGCTTTTAACTGAGGTGCATACCAGCGCAGAGCACAAGAGACATCCAAAATAACAAGTAACTAAAAGCTGACGTTTGTCATGTCATAATTGGTCATCTCTGACCAGTTAATGAAGACTGGTGGAGACATGACATAGAGAAACACAGTGTTACTAAACTGAGCGAGGAAACCATTATTATATTATTACCCCTGTGTGTAAAATAATTGTAATTTTGAGGTGAATGAATTAAAGTATGGAGGTGGAAACAAGATTTTAAAAGATCAAATCCAGGATGTATTTTAGTCATGTGTATCATGGCTCAGTGTTAAACTAGTCTTTTTGGGTTTAAAAAAGAGATTGTTTTGCATTACAGGAAAGTTCCAACGGGCCAGTGAAGAAGTCCATGAGAGAAAAGGCCATCGAAAGACGCAGTATCAACAAAGAACACAACAGTAACTTTAAAGCAGGCTATGTACCCATTGAAGAGGAGCGTCTTCATAAGACTGGGCTGAGAGGACGGAAGGGAAACATGGCTGTTTGCATCATCGTCCTCCTCTTCCTCCTCGCCTTAATAAACCTTATTGTAAGTACTGAGTCCATCCAAACGATGCTAGTTAAAGAATGATCACAATGTGTTGTTTCATTAGTTGTGAATCATGGTCTTTCAAAATCTGTATTCACTTTCCTTCAGATTACACTGGTAATATGGACGGTGATCCGCATCGGCCCGAATGGCTGTGACAGTATGGAGTTCCACGAGACCGGCCTGCTGCGCTTCAAGCAGAAGGCGGACATGGGAATTGTTCATCCACTGCACACGAGCACAGTAGGAGGTCGTAAAGATCAGGACCTGGTCCTTGTTGGCAACAACCAACCAGTGAGAATCCTTATAGAAGACACTGAGCATTTTTTAAAAACATGGAAAATGACACATGGTTTGGATAATTCACCCTCTTTAAACTGTTCTCTTTTATTTCATTTGTCTAAATCCAGGTTGTGTTCCAGCAAGGCACGACTAAGCTGAGTGTAGAAAAGGACAAGACCTCAGTCGTCAGCGATGTTGGCATATCCTTCACTGACCCTCGCACACAGAACACATATTTCAGCACCGACTTTGAAAGCCATGAGTTCCATCTGCCCAAAGGAGTCAAAGTCCTCAGTGTTAAAAAGGCTTCTACAGAAAGGGTGTGTATGTTGCTTATGTTTCTGAGGTATTCATTAATTGTGTCAGTGTTTCACAACCTGGGCACAAAACAGCGTCTCTTCAGAAAGTATTCAGACCACGTTTAGCATATTTTGTTGTCTTATACAAACATTTGAAATAGATATAGAGAATCATTTTTAATATCATTCTATGTTCAATAATTCATTACGGTAAAATTAAAGTGCAGTTTTTTAAGTTTTTGCAAATTAACTTCAAACGCACTGAAAGTCCACAGGAACACATTTGAGTGCCATTAATTTAAAATGTAGGATGTTGAGAGCCAGGGACAAAACGTACACAGCTCAGATCATTATATAGCAGTCTTAGAGTAAGTATCTGAAGGCTTTTGAAGGGCCAGGTTTACAGTTCACCAATGCTCCTGAGCCAACCTGACAGAGCCTGAGAGGATCTGAAAGAATAGCAGGTGTACAAAGTGGCTTAATACAGGCCCAAGAAGACTCAAAGCTGTAATCACTCCCAGATGTACTTCTACAGAGTTAAAAATAAAAGCCTGGCCCTGAATATAGATATAGATGATGTTAAAAATTTGCTTTCACATTATAATTATGAGATTTTTCATTTAAACAAAGTCTGAACACACATATTGGAGTCTAAACACTATATAAATCCTCTATATACATCTGCTATTTAAAGTTTGACTACTCTCACATTTTTTCTCTTGATTTTAGATCACCAGCAGTGCAGCATCTGACCTGAACATCAAAGGGGACAGTAAGGCCATCATTCGTGGAAATGAGGGTGTCAACATCATGGGCCGGACTGTAGAGTTCAAAGTGGGTGGAGGCATCGAGCTCAGGGCTGTAAGTATATGTGATTTGTGACACTGGGTTTGGTGTGGGACACTGTTGGATGAGCAGAGGAAGGCGTGTTTTCTCAATTTGGTACAAAAACCTTCAAATTTCAAACCTTCAAACTTTTCTTTTGCATGGATACTATGTAAAACTAAGGCATTTCTCATTGCAGGAGAACAGCATTGTCCTGAATGGATCAGTCATGTTCAACGCTACACGCATCCCTAACTCTGCAGCAGATGAGTATTTTAATGAGGGTCTAGAGAGGTACAAGCTCTGCATGTGTGCAGATGGAACTCTGTTCCGTGTGCAGGTGAAGTATCCCAACATGGGCTGCCAGACATCAGATAACCCATGTAGAAGAGCTCACTAGGAAAGTGGACTGGAATCTGCTGAATCTCCTTTCAATCTGTCACCACTGAAGTCAGACAATGTGACATATTTTGATATTGTATTATTGCAAATCATACGATATTCTTCATAGCTCGCACATAATACCTCTACAGTTCATCTGATAAATTCTGTATTAGTTAGTTTGCCAAATAGCACTTGTGTTACAGATCATTGCCACTTGGCCAAAGATATTGACATACTTTATAAGTGCTCAAGTTTTTTTTCAATGTTCTGCAGATTTGCCAACATAATATAAAGTTCATAATACCATATCAGCATTAACACTCCGATATTTAATATTATACTGTGGATTACCCACTTCTTGTGGTGTTTTGCAGCTACAGTATTTATTTTTTTGCCTTACCGTCCAGTATTATCTATAAACAAACCCTGTAGAGGGTCATTTTATTTGCTGTGCATTGTTTCTGGCAGCTGTGTTTGATATTTTCCTTACTACATATACTGACAAGTGTGAAACACTATATGATAATAATATTTGCAGGTGAAATGCACAGAGTTTTGGATAGTGTTATACATTAGATACATTTTAAGCCATCCAGTAATGCTAAAGCAGAGTAGGTCTCTTTCTGCACATCTTGGACTGTCAATCATGCACGTGCCAATGGATTAACAAGGGATGATATATAACATAATATATATGTAACATTTAAATTTTGTTGCAAAAGCTTTTTTACAGTGAAGTAGTGCAATGTGTGGAGAAACAGAGTGAGTGTGTTTGCACTAAGTTATGCTACGGATTAATGCAAATCTCTTTAAATGTTGATGTTCATGAATGTCAGGAAAGTTTAAATCAACAGCAACTTGGGTCTAAGCCTTCACTGAGTGGTTTGAATTTGTGCAATATAGTATAAAATTTGACTTTCATTTAGTTTGGATTGTCTTGTCTGTTTTATAACATTACTGATGTTGAGAAATGTCATGAAGTAGCTGTTTTCAAAGGATTACAAGCTTGTTGCCTGTTTTGAGAGAACATTGTTTTTGATCAACTAAATGGAAATAAGAAAAAAGACTATCAGCTTTATTTTAAAAATGTGTCCAACATTTCATTGCTGTTTGTTTCAATAAAGAAACATGTTAAAACACTGTTGCAATGTGAAATTTCTTATGATTTGTTTTCATTGTGTTTACATGGTTATTTAGAACCATAAAAGAATATTGTGTCTCATTATGATGTTTTATTATCTAATAAAATGCGCTGGCAGGGCACGGCTTTATCATAAACCTCCAGGATCTTAGTTATTTATGATACATAACAAGCGAAGGAATGACAGTAAGATATTAACTAGACATGTAAATGATTGAATGAATTGCAGAATTCCATCTTGGGGAGTTTTACATGATAAGCTAGACACAGCAAAACACACTTCAGACTTTGATCAGAAACTGCCCGAGAGCCAAAGTTAAAAGACTAAAAGCCCTGCGAGTGTGAAAAGGTGTCACAAGATTTCCTGTCAGCGTGGCAAAGAGTGGATACCCAGGTCAGTTTGCTGTTTTTAATGAATTAGCTATTTAATACACTTATTTTAAGTTTAAACTTTTTATGTTTGTGAATTGCTATGTGATGAAAAGTGATACAAATTTAGCATCTGGTCTGTTGGCATAAGATTTAGTAATTACATAAATTATTGTACAAGTCATCTGTCTCGCATACAACCAATCCTAATGGTAAAAATGGGTCTTATTTTATGTTTTTGTGTTAAGCTCTTTACTGTCATTCATAATCTATCTGTATTCTCAGGATAGGTAGTGATGGCAGTGGCACAGGTGCCCTTCTTGGCTCTTGTGCTGCTCATTGTCTCTTCTGGGCTCCATTGTACCTCTACTCTACCTGCCTGTCCAGAGTTCTGCACCTGCCAGGGAGCTCCCTTGTTGAACTGTTCCTCCTCTGGTCTTTCTTTGGTACCACAACACATCCAAGACTCTGTCACTGAGCTAGATTTGTCTCATAACCTCCTCGACTTTGTTACACTCCGCCAGCCACATCATAACCTCAGGATTGTACGGCTGGGAAACAACAGTATCACACACCTGTCTCTCTGCATTGAGAGAGCCCCAAGAAGCCAATATGTCAGAGGTGGACGTCTGCATCGCTTGAGACCTCGGAGCAGAGGATGTGTATCTTGGGCCCCGACCCTGCAGCTGTTATCTGTTGAGAGGAATCAGCTAGTGCAACTCCCAGAGGGTGAGTCAGTGTAATATCGTCATACACCCACATATAAAACACTGTTGTAACACATGACCAGCATAATTACCATTGCTTCCAGTGAGCACAACATTAAGGAATGTGCACATTTCAATAAATCAGTTGCCACAAATGTCTTGTAAGTGTTAACACTCTGGTGTTGTACTATTTTCACATGCCCATGTTAACATTTTCTTATCAGCTGTTATCTATATATTATGTACATGTGAGTAACTTGTCCATTACTGCACTAACTCAACTCGGACTGCTCTCATCAATCAGTGTTGTAAGTATTCAGATCATTTAATTATGTAAAAGTAGCTAAAACACAGTATAAATACTCCACAACAAGTAAAAGCTTTACCCTCAGAAATTTATTTGAGTCAAAGTACAATGGTTTGAGCAAAAAAAAAAAAAAGTGCCTATGTCAGTGTTAAATGATCATATGATTGAGTCATTTTGATGCATTTACAATTGAACAACCCTTGAATGCTGTAGCTGCTGAAACACATTTTAATTGCTTTATGCGTGGCCGGGTAGTTTACAGTAGTTTTACAGTAATGAATTATATTTATATAAATCATATGTTTTGTATGTGAAAAAAGCTGAAAAGTAACTAGTAACTATAGTTCAATATATGTTAAACATTTCAAGTGTAAAGTAACTCCAAAATAGAAATAATCAGGCAAAGTACTTCAAAATTATACCTCAGCACATAACTTAAAATACTTTACACCACTGTTGATTATAATCACAAAATCTTAAATATTAGCCACTAACACTGGAAATTATCAGCAGACATGAGTAAGGACTCTTGCTACACACCTGAATGACGTACAGCACAGTAAGATCTTATGTAATTGACAATATTGAATAGGATCCTATAATGACTTATAGGCCACACCCAACATGCTAAAAGACTAAATTCTTACAATTAAGGATTGTCTTCTTGTGTGCCTTCATCACAGGTGTTAAAAGTTTATAGGTTCAGAGTTTTCACCTTTGAGCTTTTCATATTGTGTGTGCAGAAGTTAAACCATTTAATATTTCACTAACAAAGCAAAGATTAGAGATAAGTCCAAAAAGATCTATTAGAGGGTCTCAGCTCCTATGGTGGGAATCAATGACGTAGATGATGTGATCAAATTGCATCAGAACATCCCTTTTAAAAAATGTGTGTGGGTGATCAGGGATTGTACATCTGATAGAGAAGTTGTAAAACCAACATGATGCACACCTTTAGTTGCCTCCTGGAATGTCATTGAGTAAGACCCAAAGGACCGGTCCACCTTGCAGGTTAGAGTTTACCAGATGTTGCTGAAAAAGGAAAACAAGTTAATTGAGTTAAGAGTTTTGAGGCCTTCTTATTTGTCAGTTTTGATAAATCTATGAGCTCTGTGAATTAATGTTACTGTTCTTTAATTTCATTTTCATATATAAACAAAGAATCCCATTTATATCCTTTATCTTTAGTACTTTGCTCCACTAAGAAATGATTAAACCTGAGACCCAGATAATGACACTGTACAGCCTTTGGATGGTCACAGTTTTTATTGACATTTCCGGTGGCTCAAAGAAGGGTGTAAATACGCAATGAAACACTTACATTTCCCTCTGCGTCTCTTAGAATTTCTTCTGCTTGGTTGAACTTATGTGTGTTTCAGATAAATGCGTTCTCTGTGGTTCTTTTAAAGGCATGTGTGGACAGCCCATTTACTTAGCAAGAGCTGTGTTGACAGTCAAACTTCTTTCCTGTTTGGTATTCAGCTCACAGAACCCTCAGTGCCTCTCTAATGAAGCACAGACCCACAGTGCCTTACTTCAGCCCAGCAATCTCAGTGAGATTGTCTCAGGCTAGTGAAAAGGATGAGACAGCAGGGGAGAAGGAGCACCACAAAAACATTTTAAGCCCTAAATTAGTTATATTATAAGAGTTTTCACAGTGAAAATAGGCCAGAAGAATGTAGATTCATAATCCAGGCAAGGGATGTTAATTGATTAACATTTGACACTATTCACTATCTAGAAGTCCATAGAGAGAGGCCTGTATTTTACATGATTTAATCATACAATACTAAGGAAATGAGAGACAGATACCCTCTGTTATTAACTTCTAACACACAGTACATAGCTTTCTACCTCCAAGAGCTATCACATCATGATTATTGTTGAGTTCTAATTAGCTCTAATTTTCTGTTATACAGGGTTAGAGGGTAGCGAGTCCTTACAGGTTCTGCAGCTCTCCTTCAACAGGATCTCAACACTACAACCAGGGGTCCTTAGCAATCTTCGACAACTGAAAGAGCTTGATCTACAACATAACCTCATCACGAGTCTCCATCCACAGATGTTCCAGGACTTAGCCCAGCTCACGGTAACACTGATTTTCGCCATTTAGGAGTTTATGTATAAAGGGCAGTTTATGGTCTTCCTATCTGTTCATCTTGTCCCTTCATCATCCAACTTTTTGAAAACATGCACACAATATTTAGTATACCAACAATAACCTCATAAGCTCATTATTTATCATTTTCAGAAAAGTATTCTCTAAATAAAGGATAATGTATATTAAGTGTACATTTGAATTGTTTTCACAGTCAAATTATATTGTCCATATTGTGTATCCCTCAAAGGTCCTTGATCTGAGCTTCAACATGCTGACCAGCATCCATCCTTTGATGTACCTCTCTCTGCGTAACATTGGGGCAGACGTTAGCCTGGGTGGGAACAGGTGGGAGTGTGACTGCAGCATGCACAGTCTAAGAAGACGGATGGCCTATGACAGCAGCAGAAGCCTGCAGACCTGGAGCATCGTGTGTGCTTCCCCCTCTATCCTCTCAGGCAGAGATCTGTTACAGGTGGAGGAGAATGACCTTAATTGTTTTAACACAAAGAAGAGGCCAGAACTCCACCAAGATGTGACAGTCCATAGAGGTTCTGAGATACTACTGTCTTGCGCTACGGAAGGTAACAGTCAAAAATTCTAACATTACTTTTCCAGTTTAAATAACCAATAAGAATTAACTGCATAGTACATACAGTACATCAAAACTATGGACACACCTTTTCATTGAAACGTTTGACTGGTACTGTGCATACAGTATAACAAAGCTAGTCAGTCCAACTACAACTCAATGTTTTTTTTGTGTGTGTGTGTGTGTTTATTTTTTGTAGATTCGTTTTGGTTGATGCCCAATGGTCAAGCATCTGTGAGGCAACCTCAGGCTGGTCTGCTCATCAGGAACATTACTGAGAAAGACACGGGACTATATGTGTGTGTGTCTAAGGAACATGAAGTTGTGTCTGTGTTTAACCTCCATATTAGTAGGACAGAAGAAACAAGAAGAAACCCTAGAAGTTTATCTAGAACCAGCCAAGAAATAGTTGCACAAGGCACATTATTAAATAGGGGTCAAGAAAGGAATCAGACAGCTCCACAGTCTGACTTGACATTAGCTGTGTGTCTGTCTGTTTTCATCACATTTCTGATAGCCTTTATCCTTGGAGTCCTAGCAAGACCTCTTATTGATATTGTCTGGAGAAAGATCACCAAGAAGAAGAGCTCCTCTACAACCAACTCTATCTCATCTGTAGAACAAAGACAATATGATAATGAGGCCTATTCCAATGTAGAGGAACTAGAAGAGACAGGAACTCACAGGGAAAGGAGGGTCACATTTAGCACTGTAGACTTTAAAGAAGAGCAATATTATGATACTGTGTACAATGATTCAGTGATGGAACATGAAGCAGCTGAGGCTGAGAAGGACAGGCACACAGCTGAAGATTTAGGAAGTGAAAACAGCTTACAGCAGAACAGTCCAGAAGGCAACCGGAGAGATGGCAGCGACCACACACACAACATGGAGTATGAACACATCCCAGAGGTTGTTGAGCTGGAGGAGAGGAGAAGGAAAAGCTTGTCTTCACAGTCAGATTCTTCATTATCTGACGAGGAATCAAAAGAGGACCAGATGACCCAGGGACACCACACAACACCCAAAACTCCTCAACTAGAAGAGGACTATTTTCAGCAGAGAGCTGACTCCTCAACAGCAAGAGATGTAGAGGTGCCACAATTTTCCAAAGGGGGCACAATTGAAACTCCTGGATTTTCCTCTGAGCCCTTTGTAGATTGGTCACCCCATGCAGATACTACCAATCTAACAGATCCTGAGCTGTGGCAGGAGAATGGAGAACTATTTGAATTTAGCGATTCTGTTCGAAGCACATCTGCAAGGTCCAGCAGCCTGTTTGGTTCATTTAATCATTCAAAATTGATCGTGGTACCTACATCACATAAGCAAAAGAGGGGGGATATGTCCAGCTCCAGCTCCAGCTCCAGCTCGTATGTCAGTGAGGATGAACCTTCACACTACACTGTGAACTCAGACCCAGGGGAAAAGAAGGAAAAAGAAAAGAACTACACTGAACCTGAGGTCAGTTTTGAGCAACAGATCCATGATGTAGACTCATTCAGGCCCTCAGTAGGATTGAATAATGTTGATTCCAGACATGATATAAAAAACCCTGCAATGAGACCAGACCACTCCTCTTCCTCAGATTCCAGTGACACTGATGGGGAGTCAATGCACAACACAATCAAAAAAGAAACAGATAAAGATGAAGAGGAGGAAAAGTCCATTACTGGATCTGACAAGCCAAGCAGCAAGGTAGTTAAAGAAGAGAGGGATACAAATCAGAAAGTTAAACCCCTGCCACGGACAAAGTTTCGGGATCTCAGTTTGGGTGTTATGAGTCTCAGTAAGAGTGTTGATATTGGAGTACCATCAACACCTGCAGCTTATTCATCCTCTTCCAGCAGTGAGAGCGAAGCAGAATTCACCAATCTCAAAGTGGAACACAATAAAAGCAGAGTGAATGATGGGATTGAATTTAATGAGCGAGAAACACTGTCAACTCAACTGGATCACCAATATATCCCCAAAGACAAAAGGCGTCTAGATGTAAAAGCACCATCACCACGTCCTCATTCATCCTCTAGTAGTGACAGTGAGGATGAAACAACAGGCTATATAGAGAAGCAGAGACCAGGAAAGGTGAACATTGCAGGTCTTCCATCTCAAGAATCTCAAACAGTAAGTCATGATCCAGAAACAACGTGGCCTGCCCTTGATCTCGAGCATATTCCACGCATCTCAAGACGTCTGGATATTAAAGCCCCATCACCAGCTTCTGATTCATCCTCTAGCAGTGACAGTGAGGATGAAGCAACAGGCTACATAGAGAAGCAGAGACCAGGAAAAGTGAACATTGCAGGTCTTCCATCTCAAGAATCTCATATAAAAAGTCATGATCCAGAAAGAAGGTGGCCTCTCCTTGATCTAGAGCATACTACTCGAATTAAGAGGCGTATAGATATTAAAGCACAATCACCAGCTTCTGATTCATCTTCTAGCAGCGATAGTGAGGATGCAAACACAGACCACATAAAAAAACATGAGCAAGGGGGGACATACAAAGCAAGGCCCCATATAACAGTATCTCAAACTGTGAGTCATGACCCTGAAAAAAATTGGCCTACCCTTGATCTTGAGCATATTCCACGCATTACAAGACGTCTTGATATTAAAGCACCATCACCTGCTTCTGATTCATCTTCTAGCAGTGACAGTGAGGATGAAACAAAAGGCTACATAGAGAAGCAGAGACCAGGAAAGGTGAACATTGCAGGTCTTCCATCTCAAGATTCTCAAAGAGAAAGTCATGATCCAGAAAGAAAGTGGCCTCTACTTGATCTTGATCATACTACTCGCATCAAGAGACGTCTAGATATCAAAGCACAATCACCTGCTTCTGATTCATCTTCCAGTAGTGACAGTGAAGATGAAACAACAAACCATATAAAGAAACAGGAGCAAGGGGAGACATACATAGCAAGGCCCCATATAAAAGTATCCCAAACTGTGAGTCATGACCCAGAAACAAAGTGGGCTACCCTTGACCTGGAGCATATTCCACGTGTCACAAGACGTCTTGATATTAAAGCACCATCACCTGCGTCTGATTCATCATCTAGCAGTGAAAATGAGGATGAAACAAAAGGCTACATAGAGAAGCAGAGACCAGGAAAGGTGAACATTGCAGGTCTTCCATCTCAAGATTCTCAAACAAAAAGTCATGATCCAGAAAGAAAGTGGCCTCTCCTTGATCTTGAACATAGTACTCGCATCAAGAGACGTCTAGATATCAAAGCACAATCACCAGCATCTGATTCATCTTCCAGTAGTGACAGTGAAGATGAAACAACAAACCACATAAAGAAACAGGAGCATGGGGAGATATACATAGCAAGTCCCCATATAGAAGTAACTCAAACTGTGAGTCATGATCCAGAAACAAGGTGGCCTACCCTTGACCTGGAGCATATTCCACGCGTCACAAGACGTCTTGATATTAAAGCACCATCACCTGCTTCTGATTCATCTTCTAGCAGTGACAGTGAGGATGAAACAAAAGGCTACATAGAGAAGCAGAGACCAGGAAAGGTGAACACTGCAGGTCTTCCATCTCAAGAATCTCAAACAAAAAGTCATGATCCAGAAAGAAGGTGGCCTCTCCTTGATCTTGAGCATAGTACTCGCATCAAGAGACGTCTAGATATCAAAGCCCAATCACCAGCATCTGATTCATCTTCCAGTAGTGACAGTGAAGATGAAACAACAAACCACATAAAGAAACAGGAGCAAGGGGAGACATACATAGCAAGTCCCCATATAGAAGTATCTCAAACTGTGAGTCATGATCCAGAAACAAGGTGGCCTACCCTTGACCTGGAGCATATTCCACATGTCACAAGACGTCTTGATATTAAAGCACCATCACCTGCTTCTGATTCATCTTCTAGCAGTGACAGTGAGGATGAAACAAAAGGCTACATAGAGAAGCAGAGACCAGGAAAGGTGAACATTGCAGGTCTTCCATCTCAAGATTCTCAAAGAGAAAGTCATGATCCAGAAAGAAAGTGGCCTCTACTTGATCTTGACCATAGTACTCGTATCAAGAGACGTCTAGATATCAAAGCACAATCACCCGCTTCTGATTCATCTTCCAGTAGTGACAGTGAAGATGAAACAACAAACCACATAAAGAAACAGGAGCAAGGGGAGACATACATAGCAAGTCCTCATATACAAGTATCTCAAACTGTGAGTCAAGACCCAGAAACAAAGTGGGCTACCCTTGACCTGGAGCATATTCCACGTGTCGCAAGACGTCTTGATATTAAAGCCCCATCACCTGCTTCTGATTCATCTTCTAGCAGTGACAGTGAGGATGAAACAAAAGGCTACATAGAGAAGCAAAGACCAGGAAAGGTGAACATTGCAGGTCTTCCATCTCAAGAATCTCAAACAAAAAGTCATGATCCAGAAAGAAGGTGGCCTCTCCTTGATCTTGACCATAGTACTCGCATCAAGAGACGTCTAGATATCAAAGCACAATCACCAGCTTCTGATTCATCTTCCAGTAGTGACAGTGAAGATGAAACAACAAACCACATAAAGAAACAGGAGCAAGGGGAGACATACATAGCAAGTCCTCATATAAAAGTATCTCAAACTGTGAGTCATAACCCAGAAACAAAGTGGGCTACCCTTGACCTGGAGCATATTCCACGTGTCGCAAGACGTCTTGATATTAAAGCCCCATCACCTGCTTCTGATTCATCTTCTAGCAGTGACAGTGAGGATGAAACAAAATGCTACATAGAGAGGCAGAGACCAGGAAAGGTGAACACTGCAGGTCTTCCATCTCAAGAATCTCAAACAAAAAGTCATGATCCAGAAAGAAGGGGGCCTCTCCTTGATCTTGAGCATAGTACTCGCATCAAGAGACGTCTAGATATCAAAGCACAATCACCAGCTTCTGATTCATTATCCATTGGTGTGTCTCAAGGCTCTCTGCAAACTGAATCAAACTCCTCCACAAGTGACAGTGATGATGAAAACAGAAAACAGAACACTAAAGTAAGCATGGGAGCATCTACTGTATCAAAGACCACAGAGAAAAAGTTCACTCAGTCTCTAAAAACCCAAGAAAGAAGCATTTTACACAAGCCAAAGACAGACCACAACATCAAATTAGAAAAGTATACAGTTACTACAGATGACATGACTACACCAGAAATAAACTCAGAGCTTCAGGAACGGTGGGCCACGATGAATCTTGGTTTTTCTCGCTTCAGAAAGCGTCTTGAAATCACATCACATACAGATGGACAACCAAATCTGCCCTCATCACCTCCCCCTGACTCACCTTCCTCTTCCAGTAGTGAAAGTGGGAGAGAGCGTAAAACCAGTCGACCAAAACAAAAGGGGGTAATACCAGGAATCATTCCAACTGAATCATCTCTTACCCCTAAAAACAAACCAGTGAATGTTTCTCTCAGTTTGAAGGGTCGAGATGACAACTCAGTAGAGGTTGACAATAGATTAAGAATAGACTATAGCCTCCCCACAACTAAAGAAAAGTCAAATCAAGATACTGCGTTGGCTGGTGTTGGTACTCCACACGATAGGAGATACCTGGATATCAAGGTCAATGATAAGGCTCCTGTTAAACCACCACAACGACTGTCTGATTCCTCTTCCAGCAGTGAAAATGAAGCCAAATCAACAGAGCATGCAGGTAAAGGATGGAGAGAGTCCCAGGATCGTTCCTCTCTATATGTGGCCCAAGCTGTTGATATCAAACTAGATTTGACACGGAGCAAAACTGCCGATGTAGAGAAGGCCAGGACAGAGCTTGAAAGTCAAACATCAAAAGTGGGAAAGGAGTCGGATTCATGGCATCATCAGAGTCTCACCAATGTCCCTCATATCAATAGGGATTTGAATATCAGAGCACAAAGGGAATCCTCCTCCAGCAGCAGTGAGGAGACAATGGACCAGAGTGTGCCTAACCTGAGTCATGGTATCCCTCGTGTTAAGAGACGTCTGAACATCAAGGCACCCTCACCACAGCCAAGTAATTCCCCATCTTCCTGCAGTGACAATGAAAATGAGGTGATAGGATACACTGCAAAACAGAAATACAGCAGCCATGCATCAAATCTATCGGGAATGACTGATAATGACTCGTTGATAACTTACAAGCGTTTAATTATCAAATCTTCATCACTACCAAGTGATTCCTTCTCCTCCAGTGGCAAAGCTCAAACTACAGACCATACAAGACAGAGATATACAGGGGCTGAAATGGTAACTGGTTCATCCCATAGTGTGGGAGATAGTAATGCCCCTCTTGCCCCAGGGAGAGTTCCCAATATGAGCTTTGGTGCTATGGTAAAGAAAAAGGTCAGGCAGGTCAGACACACCACAGATGTGGACCTGCCACCTGAGATAAGGTGGAAGGGTCATCTATCTGATCTTTCAATCTCCAGTCCAAGGAGGCATATGGATGTAATCGTATCATCTCCACAACAGGCACCACCTTCAAAGCCAGAACCTGACTCCTCCGACTCATCCAGTAGTGAAACTGATGATGAAGTAAAACAAGAAAGAAGGAAAGCAGATGCGACACCAATACATGAATACTCATCTCTTAGTCCAAGTAGTGTTTCTCTTTCATCAGGTAGAGCTCTTGGCAAGCTTGACAACTTATCCAGCAACACAAATGAGATTTGGAGAGTTGTATCAGAGAAAAGAGAAGAAAGGAAAGGCCTCAATGCCCTGAAAGCAATGTCATCAGAGAGACAAATGTGGGACACTGAACACAAAAACTTAGATATGGGTACATCCCCTCTGTGTGATGACCAGCGCCAACAAGGGGACATCAGTTCTTACCACCATAGGTCAGAGGAATACATCAAGCCCCTGGCCAAACAGTCAAAGTTACTTTTTTCCTCTACTTCAGTACATGAGCGAAAAGCAGAAGATCGGTTGTATGGTATTCCCAGTTACAGGAGACATGCCGCTGTAGCTATTGCACCACCCCAAGAGCTTCCACCTCCTATTCCAGCAACACCACTGCCAGAAGAAGCAGCAGATCTTTCATGGAGGTCACAACAAAACAGTAACAAACAAGGGCGTGAAAGCACAAGATTCAATCTGCAACAGCAGAGAAGCATGGGGCAGGCTGACCCTTCTTCACCTATATCAGAGAACCAGACAGACTATTTTGACTCCCCAAATGCGAACATTAGTAGTGTTTAATAAAGAGGCCAATGAATGCTAAACACTGATCAAACGGTAAATCATTGGCATTGTTGTTTGATCTTTACTTTGCTGGTGAATTACAAAGATTATTTTGAATTATTCTATTTTAGATGTATTAAACTGGAAATTAAATGTAAATACTGATCATTTATTTTGTTATTGTATTAGCTGTTATGAAGCAAAATAGATGTTTTCTTTTCTGTTTCTTTACCTTTGCCTTATTTCTGTGAATCAAAAGTAAAATTGTATCATCTTAATGAACATACATTATTAATGCACTTATTAAGAGACTTAAATAAAGCCACATTTCTGAACAATAAAATGCAGAGCTGTCATTTCTAAATATGGGTAATAGAAACCCAGTGGTATGGACAACCGCTAACATAAGAGCCCAAATACAACACTGTAAGTTAATAAACCCTTTTATT
This sequence comes from Scomber scombrus, assembly GCF_963691925.1. NCBI lineage: Eukaryota > Metazoa > Chordata > Actinopteri > Scombriformes > Scombridae > Scomber > Scomber scombrus. The sequence goes on along the minus strand of NC_084977.1, from coordinate 8,657,067 downwards.
TAAGTATATAGACATAGGTTATAGTGAAAACAGACATATAGACACTTACAGAGTTTACATACATATATACAGTTGGGACAAGGCTGTTCATCCTCCTGCATTTTCTTGGGAGAATACTAAAACATTTATCTGTACACAACATTTGGTAAGCGATCCAACAACTACCTTAGTCTCAGATTTTATGCTGATGGTTTATGCATTGAATTATGACAATAGAGGCTTTCATATAGATCCATCAGTTGTGGATTTCAATGAAATGAGAGCTGATTTAAATGTGTATTCTAAATGTATGTGACTGTGCAAAAGTTTCTTCCAATAAATAAAATAAAAACCGGGTTACTGGTTGCAGCTTCCTAGAGCTTTACAGAATGTGTGAGGATGTTTAAGATTGGGTAAATGCAGGAGGGAACTCTCGTTCCACCGTGAGGTTACAGGTGTGTTCCAGGTCTTAATAGACACAATCATGACTTTCATCAGAATTAAGATAACATGATCGTGAATATCAAATTAAGCACAAAACACTTGCACAAATTCCTGTACAAAACAAAAATGTGTTTGAAAAATGTTTTCAAAAAATCTCATCCATTCACAAAAGGCTCTGTTGGAGCATGCATGCAAATATTAAATCTTCTGACAATTCAGCATCACACCACAGCCAAAGACAAATTTATACATGTGTTACAAGAACATTATACTAGGCGAAAAGAACAGCATAGCATCAGTACACAGTTCCAAACTGTCAGTGTCCATTGTTTTGATTAGATCCTATGGGTGGTGCAAAGCAATGCTTACCTAGCTTTCTACTCAAGCCTAAAGGACCTCGTCCTGAGAGGGTCACTCATCTTCCACTGTAGTTATTTTAACACTGTCAATGTTGGGAGAGATGCTACTAGTAAGAGGAGACCTGAAACTATCAGTGGACTAAGGAAGACAAAACAGATGCCACATATCAATACAAAATGGACACCAACTAGCTCTATGTCATCTTCTAACACAGCCCAAACAGTCTGAATTCATCCTGAAATATTCCCTGACCACTCAGTGTTTGTGTGTGCATGAGCATGTATGAATGTATGTATGTGTGCGCGTGTTCACACACATACACACACACACACATACACGTGTATATACATTTGGGTTTGTTGGTATGTGTGTGGCACACACAAAGTGACTTCCATGTTTTGAGGCACAGTAATACTCTTACCTACACAACGTAGATACATAAATTGGTCATCAGACCAATAAATGCTGATCAGAGCACTAGTGGCTCACCGCTGTACTGTAATAAGAGTTAGTAAGCAGCAATGCTGATTTGTTTGGTGTTATGAGGTCTAAAGCCTTTGCCGGGGTTTAGCAAACTGTTAGCATTAGCTGGAGCAAAACAGCAGGAGGGAACAAAAACTGGAGGGAAAAAAAGGAAAAAAAAATCACTGGCACAAATCAACAAACAAAAAAACAAACAGCACAGGCACCGGAAACCTGCAATCAACCATTTGACACAGTGTGCTTCTTGAAGAACTCCTATTTAACTCAAAATATGACAAACTATAGTTAGTGCCATCTGTTCAAGTTCAAGTTCATTGCACAGATATATAGTATTTAAATGTGCCCAGGTCAAAGTGACCCTGTTTAAGACTCAGACACAACGCATGAATGGTCACTTCCGTTGGTTTCTCTGTGCTGAAGACAAGGGGTGAGGAGTGGTTCTCCCACATTACACCATTTTGCTTTCATCATCCCTGTATGATACCATGTTATCCTAACACAGACAGCAATATGACATGTCACAGTGAGAGAGAGCAATGCCACTGGGGATTGCTGCAAGCTAGCCCACTATGCAACTTCGGTAGGGAACATAACTCCACAATGACAGCCCTCCGCCTCTGCGATCTGGGCAGCGTGCACCCAGGCAGCAAACCCAGCGCCCCCACCCTAGCCCACCCACAGCCCGAACCCCTCCTTTACCGGGAAGCACCCCCTGTCACTGCCTCACCATTTTTGTATTGTTTACTTATTGGTTGTTGATTCTCATAGCCGTTGTTGTCACAGTTGTATTTTTTGCCATTTTCCATTTTGCTTCTGCAGCTATGACATCTGTCTTTCCTTGTACCATTCCACAAACTCGTCCAACAAAACTGGCCCTGATAAAAGGAGGAGACAGAAATGATAAAAGATTAAAATATTGTAATTTGTGAGGCTCCGTCATCGCATCGATGTGTAGTTAAAGATTCACTCACAGGCACCATCCTCATCATAGTTACTGAGGTCCAGGTTGATTGTCCTGCTGAACTCTAAAACATTGCACCACTGGTCTTTGTTGATGACTTTGTACTTGGATTGCTGAGGAATAATACAGCACCACAACCTTTTACTGTCAATACAAAACTACAATTGAAACAATCTAATCAAAAACCTCTGTATGAGACATCTTTGGTTTTGCATACTTTTGTAGAGGCAATTTCTGAGCATGGCCCTTACCTCTAGAAACTGATTGAACACGGGAAACAGAGGCCACGTCTTTCCCAAAAGAAGTCCCAGCATGCACTTGGCTGTGTTCAAGTCCAAACTCCTCTGATCCTTTTCCTGTCCAATCAAAAACACCCAGAGCTTTGTGAAATCGATGCAAAATGTCAACTGCATTTTAAGAACAGGGGCAGTCTAATAACATCATTATCAGCAACATTTGCCCAACACACACAACATGCTGAATTCTTTAACCCACTGGTAATAAAACGTTACATTGTTATCACTACTGCATCTTGTTTTTTCTCACTATTAGTATTTGCATTCACTAATCGGGGACTTTCTTTAAGCCATATCTTTAAAGTCAAGCTATGTAAATAGGCTATACACTTGATAAGTGCTTTCACACTCCAAGTCAAACTGTAAAATGATCAACCTTTTCAAAACATCAAGGTTGGTCCGAGTGCTGCTTGACCTTACATGAATTTCAATCAGACATACTTAGCAAACAACTATGTTTGCACTATTGAACTAAATGTGAATGAACTTGTTTTGAGAGGGCTTGTGTGAGCCTCTTTGCAGACAAAACTTGGCTTGACTCACCCGAGCAAAATCAAAGGCATATCTATAAATAAGCTTAAAACTGGTGCTGTCGTTTAGGACAGATCTCAGGTAGTCGAGCGAGTTCCTCAGCCTCTCTGTGGAGTCGCACCTGACAACAGCAGAAAAGTGCCTTAGACATGCTCTGTAATTTGCCACCTGCTCTGCTAAAAATGAAGGGCATGCTTGAAAAACATGACTCGAGACAGGGAAAACACAGCAAGGGGACAAAAAATGTTGAGAATAATGTGCTAAAAGATTTTTTTTTTTTTTAAAGCAGGTAACTGACGTACTGCAGTGAGCCCATGCCTCTCAGCCACTCCTGGAGAGTGAAATATCCCATACTCTGGGCGTCCAGCTTCCAAGCAAGCACCAGCATCACCACCTGGGCACAAACAATAATCTTCATAGCTACAGATATCCTTAAATAGAAGATGTGTCATTCATATTATCAGTCCTTCAACTGAACTGACATGTCTGTTAAATGTCAAACACTGAAAAAAACTGACATTAAAGACCTTTGAGAGAAAACATGAGCATGGCTTACTAATTTAAACTAGAGCTGCATCCAACAATTGTTTGTTATTAATTGTAACTGCACATTTTAGAAAATAATAAATTATAAAAAATGGACATTACATGTTACCACAGCCAAAACTGGTGCCTTAGAACTGCTTGTATAGTCTGACCAGCAGCCAAAAATATCAACAGCCACGTCATGAAGCGATAAATCAAGCAAACTGCTGCAATCAGACTCGTCTTAATATTCAAAAACGCACAAAAGAAACAACTATTTTGCTTACGTTCTCTGGTTCCACTCCGATGTCCTCACAGAACTTCTCCATGCCCTCTGGACCCACCACATCATCACAGCCTGCTTTAGACACAGTTGCGAAACCATATGTAGCTTGAATGTAACATGTGCAACTAAAAACCTACAGGACTGAACAGTGGTTGAATGGGAATAAACCTATTATATACGTTGTTGTGAGCGGTGTGGTTTCTGACGTAATGCCTCACCTGCATATTCATAGAACCACTCCAAGCATCGTTTGCTGGAAAACGTCTCCTCCTCGCGGATTTGTGGTGTTTCATGTTTCCTGAAGACACTGCAGAGGAAAAGAAGTAGTAGTAGTTTTGGTCACCGCTTGGCAGCATCACAGGAAGCACACAACAGAATTTCAAAAGTAGTCAATGTGATGGTTGTGTGATGGTCAATGTGATGGTTCCTTTATAAGAAAATGAAACTCAACTTTTAAGTTCTCTTGTATAACTGGATAAGACAATGAGTCATAGCTATGCCACTGAAGGGGTTGTATTGTGAAAAGTAAAAGTATTGTGTCACACCTGTCCTGGCGACTTTTTTTGGCTGACATGTCATCTCCAGCAGAGGGTCTCCTCTTTTTCCTAGGAGGCATGGCTCTCGAGCAACAAGCTGGGGAAGGAAGAAGAAGACAGAGTGAAAAACAAGTAGTTATAAACAATTCTTAGTTGATGATTTTGTCTCTTTCAAATTTGGTAAAGACAGAGTTGTTGGTAGTTTCAAACATGACTACTCTATTTATGTTAAGTTGCTGTGTAAGACACGTGGACCATCATTACCTGAGGGGTGGCTATCCTGTCCAACGTCTTCTGTCAGGTTCTGTTAAAACAGATACATAAAAACACCACATTCTTATGAACAACACAGATATGTACACTATGCACATCCACACAATCACACACACAAACTAATAAAAACACACGAGCTGCCAATAAGTATTTACCAGCCTGTGCAAGGTGTGGTGGATCTTATGGATGCTGGCCAGTGTAGTCAAGTGGGAATTCAGCTGAAAATCTATTTCCACAAAAAATAAAGATGGCATCAAAAAATCAACCTAAAGCATGACACACAACCATCTGCTGCTAGTCAAACTTATGAGCCGGGTTGTAAGTACAAGGGTACAAGAAGGTGACATCATTACATCGCCAACAAGAGCCTGTGATTTGAACTGCAAGTTTCTCAGTAAAAACAACCCCAAACATATCAACTCTATAGTATTCTTGTAACTTTCGTGTGATTTCCACTTTGTGTTTTGGGTAAACGACAGAAAAATCTCCAACACGAATGAGGGAGTGACTCTCTGCATTCCTCGACAGACATGCAAACTCGAAAATACTGGATCATGCATGCTACCTTTTCGCCAGATGTCATCTATACACTTGCGTTGAAAAGCTGTCATCAAATGTCGCTGCTATCAATTTATTTTTCAGAGGCCAAAACCCGGACAAACCAACACACAGCCGAGCAGATAGCACTAGCTGCATACCTAAAATAGCAGTGCAGACGCGCAACTTGCACAGAGTTTACAAAGTATCTAGAGAGTTGGGTGTATGGGCGTTGTAGTCCATTTCCTTCACGGAGGCCATGGAAACGTCAGCTGTGGTTAGGATACTGAACTACAATTCCCATGCCTCGACAAAACAACTATTTCTCCTAGACCCCTCTACCCCCCAACATAACCCCAACTGACTGAATGCATTTAACATTGCCTTATATTAAAAAAATATCTAACATTATATGCCTACTTGCACACAAGCACTGCGCAGACGTTTTGCAGCAGCGGGTTTAGGTGTCGCAGAGTCCGACGGCACTGCTGCAGTAGCCAAAGAAAGATGTTTTACACAAACTGCGTCACAATTTTCATTCTCTGTAATAGTCCGCAGTTGACCAGAAAATTGACCGATTTACAAAAGCGTTACGTTGATGCCAAGTTTGAGCAGAAACGCATGTAGCATCCTCAGTAACGATTACTATAAAGACCACAACGCAGCCAGATTACCATCGAAAACCTTCATGAATTAAACGAACGTTGGCTGCATTCAACCAAGCACTGCTAATGCTACACAAAAAATAACTTCAGGAGCACCGCCGTGTCAAAAGTAGCCTCTTGTATGTCCAGTGCAGCAGTTATTTCACTAGCTATCCTTCCTTTGTTGTCGCCAAAGACAGCACTGGCAAATACAAAGAGACCAGCAAATAGCACGGAATTCATGCGTCCTCATCAAATCCTACTGAGCCACGGAGTGTGAGGAGACTTGCTATCACAAAGCGTCCGCCTGCTTCTCTCCGGCATCATCCGCGAAAGGTTGTAATTTGACCGACAAGAAGCCCCTTTTAACGTTACTACTTACTTGCCGCATCAGAGTGCATTTTTATGAAACATACAACTGTCTGTGGGAAGTCCGCAGACCGGCCAATAGGCGGGCCCTGTGTTCGTAAACCACGCCCGCGGGTCACGATTGGAAGCGATGCTGTTATGTCTCCGCCTTCTCTCGTCAGTGATTGGCTCCTCAGGCTGTCATGTCTCGAGACGGCACAAAAAGAAATAGACCCCTCCCTTGCACAATTGTGATTAGTCAGAGTTCCCAAACAGGCTGCGCTGCCTCTGCCGTTCATTGGTGTCGAGATTTTTATAAGGATGTCAATCACCAGAATTTCCTCGTGCAAGCATGAAAACCTGCCCACGATGGAAAGTGATTGGTCCACTCAGTCATAAGTTGACCTCCCGGTGGGTGGGAACCTGCTGCTATTTGGGTTCGTTTAATGTCAGCCCAGCCGGGTCGAGGTTTGTGCTAATTATCGTTTTACGACCGTGCTGCTCCAGCCGTCAGCACTTATCTTCTCCGGTGGGGCCGGTCGGATGAAGCCCCGGTTGTTAGCACTGGTCTTACCACAGAAATAACGCTTCGGTTACTGTGTCAAACTCAGTATTGTGGAGCACTGCCGGTCAGGTGATTGTAAATGCTTGTTGTGAATCAAAACGAACGGATACACACAACGCCATTGCCCCCTAAGTTTAGTTTTTATTACCAGTAACGCATACATTAATGACATGGCCTCTTTACACTGACTACCCCAAATCTTTAGAGTACTGCACTGAATCTTTTCCGCCGTAGGTGACACAACCTGACCACCTGGGCCCGAATGCCACCATTTTTTAGTACATTCATATTTACAAGATGGGGTTGAACAAACTGCCTGTAAGTGCTGGCAGACCATTGCAGGGACTGTTTGTTAACATGACCACAGCAGCAATCTGATGTTTTATGATTAATATGATCTACCACACCTGTTGGTCCTCCCATGAATAGAGCCAATGTTTGCTTTTGCAGTGGCATTACCACTGGCAGCAGTTTTCAATACAAGTAATACAAGACTTTAATGCTACTTCAAACTTATACCCAGGTACCTATCAGAGGGAAATATTGTGCTATTAGTTCATTACATGTATCTGCTACATTGCAGATTATTATTTTCCACACAAAATATACTTTTATATATACTTTTTATATATAATATACATTTGTATTGTGTCTCGAAAAACCAGCTGCATACATGCCTTATGTGTGATGAGGTCATGGGTCATGATTGAAATGATCTATTGTGACCCATTTTTATTCCTTTATTCAGTCCAAATTAATGTAGGTCAGCTGGGCCAAAGACAGTTGCCGTGCTTTGCCTATGAAAAGACTGACACTAGTTATATTCTGTGAAAGATGCCTCCTTTTGAATCAATAGTAAAAAGTGAAATTAACTGAAGAACCTCTCTAATTCTGTTGAAATTTGTGCAAAACAGTAAATCTGTGTCATCATTGCCTGTTTATCTGTAGCAACAAACTCCTACTACTCATTGATTTAACCTATAATAACCACTTTGACGTGCAGTCCTATTGGCAATCTAGTTTGCTTGTCTAGTACAGTGACTTTTGTACATTGACAGACTCATGTTAAAATATCCTGAATGCACCGTTTATGTTTTACGTTTTCATTTTCAGCCTAATTGGAAACACAAAGGGACTTTGAGCATGGAGGTCAGTTGCATTTTTTCTATTTCTATTTCTTATTATGCATTTAAAGTTTTCAAAGTATCTATTGGTCTCTTTTCATATACTGTACTTCATTGTGTGACATTGTTGATATATTGATTCAGGAGAAACCATGCACAATATTGCCCCTAGAGGGAGCTACTGTCCTTAGAATTATAATGTAATGTATTTACAGTTTTATCTGTATGAGTACAAAATATCTTACAGGGAGTACAACAAAGGAATAAAGACAGTACACCAAATCACTTGGACTAATAATTAATTGCAATACATGTTCACAAAACATAAGAAAACAGATGACCAAAATCAGGCCATTTCAAAGAATCAGTGAATTGAGACTCCACCAAAATACACATTTTAGGACATGCATAATGGAAATGTCACCACCAGTACAGTTTATTTAATAATTACATTTATTCCATCTATCTTTATGTTCGCTTCGTCAGTAAAGAAAATAAAAGTTACTGTATATTGGACCCAAATTTCACCTTTTTATGTGCAAATGACATGATACCGCCACATACAATGACTACAGGTTTCTCCTGTTTAACTGAGATCACAATCCTTTTAGTTTTATTTCAACTGAACACCTTTGCAGAGTTGTAGTTGTTATGGAAGCTTCACTGTTCATACTGTGTTTGTGTTTGATGTCCTCTGCTTAAAAAATATGACATGACAGAGTAATATCCAAATACATCTATTTCTTGAAATACTGTTTGCTTGAATATAATTATTATCTAATGGTATCTTTCAATGGTATATGAACAGACATTTTTTTTTTACATAGAAGAGGCAAACCTTCTGCCACACAGTTACTAGTTTAGCAGTTGCATGGGATCACAGTCATTCCATACAGCATGTGGATCTGGGTGTTGTGTGATAAGGGATGTTGCTTTGAATAATTTCTACAGATTGAACAGAGGTCAGCAGATTCACGACCCACGTATAGTGTATGATGCTTGAATGAAACTGAGCCATTGTTAATGTTATCAGTTCCACCTGGTGCTCCCTATATGACAAATCAAAATGTCTTGTCTGTTGACTCTTGGGGAATTCCATATATTTTTGTTCACTCAAATATGATGCAAGTAGGATTTGAACCAAATTAGGACTGTGCCAGAAAGTCCAGTCCAGTTTGCCAGCCTGTCTAGTAATATAATACAGGTCACCATGATGCTGCAGTAGGAACAACTAATAACCCTGGAACTGAGATTTTGCTGCAGTCTATATTTAATGGTCAGATTGAAAGTGAGAACAGACAATATCAGAACAACGATTTGAGGCCAACAGAGTAGTAAGTTGTAAGAAAACTTAAAACACTAGCACAGTATTATAATAGGCCTGTGTTTGTTAATTACTAAGGTATCATGATTGCTCTGTTTAGTAAATGGCAATCAGTTTTTTTCATCCATAGATTTCTAGAAGTGTAGAAAGGTGTCACTGAAAACCATGTCCTCTGGTGTGACACCATATGATTTAAATCAGGCAATTCCACAGACAACTTTATTCAGATGAAGACCCCATTCAAGGTTGAGCCTCCTGTGATGCCCATCACATGTGCACATGGTGAGTTTTTGTTTCAGAATTGGTCAAATATTGAACTTTTTTAAAGCTACTATAAAAGTGTTAAGTTTTGTTGTTCTTTGATGTGACACCTTTAAATTCTATATTTTTGTATTAAAAACTGTATGCTAAACTACACAATTATACAAATATGCCCTGCTAACTACTAATGACAGGTTAGGCAGGAATAGCAAGATGATTAACTGACACAAAAGGCTGAAACATCCTGTCGTGTGACAGAAAGTGTCACTTGTATTGTCACACAGGAGGACACTAATGTCTCACAAGAGGACAAAGTCTACAAAGAAGCATTTAAATGAATTAAATAAGATTTGTTTAACTCCTTTTGCTCTTTTTTTTGAAAAATGTCAGTGTTTTTAAACGAAATAATGACAAATAAATACATTTAATTTCCAAATTTCAACTGCTGGACACAATGTCTCTTATTTAGCTTTAAAGTCCATTCTCATTGTTTGTTCTCAGGAGTTTCCAGGTTTCCACATCACACTTATCACACTTATGTTATCTGAATATTGGACCAGAATTGTCTCCCAAACTATTTTTGATGTTACAAATCCCGCTCATAGGCCCACCACTTAAAATCAGATTTGTAACGAGCACAGAGAAACTTTACACTTTCAACAGATGAATGTGAAAACAAACAATGCAAATATATCATCCTGTAGTAGTGAAACTCAATCATCCAACTTGACACACATTTTTGAGTGGATGAGGCCTTTAACAGCTTAGTTTTCCACCATCTTCTGGCAGTGTTGACACTTTGGTGTTTCTACTTTGAGCACAAATAATTCTTACCTCATTAATCATACTTATATGAACTATATGAGAGGTAGCCTACTGATAAAACATAGTGGTGTACCTTAAAGTGTGCATATTCAGTGTTCAATTGCAGCGTGCAGCCCTTACATGCCCGCCTATCTGTGTAAATTTCGGTGTACTCCGGTATGTAAAAAAAATGAACCCTCAGACGTCATCCAATCAACAGGTCGATTTTTTAGGATTGCCACGTATTTGGTGAAATAGAAAGCTATATTTTATGTAGGCGTACACCAGCACAGCCAATCCTCAGCAAGGAGGGCGGGACAAACAGGCTACCGTCTGCTCTGACAGTGGAGCTCTCCCCAACACGAAACAGACCGAGAGAAAAAAAAATCACACCACTACGCAAATCCTTCCCATGGAGGAGGGCCAGGACGCTGAAGCTTGTTCGGCAAATGAGAAGAACGTCTGCAAGCTAGCTACCTACTAGCTCAACTAAAGGGAGAGGAGACAAAAAAGTTGTGAGTAACGTCAGCTCAACGATTATTTATGTAACTGCGGACACGGTGGTTGCTACCCGATGCAAGTTAACGATGGCTTAGGTCAAGTTACGTGATTTACTTTGTTGTTTGGGCTTAACGTTAGCTTTCCAACTGTGGTACCCAAACTGGCTGCCGTAGCATGCTAAAGGAGTTTGGCTCCTCTGCTAGTGTGAGTTAATCGCCTAGCTACCTTGCAAGTTAAACCGCACGGCTTCCGTGTGACATCAGTTTTATCGTTGCCACACAGTTAATACGGCTCTCGTCTTAGCACGTTGAATGTTAACTTACAGCTGACAACTGGCCTCTTCCTCAACATTAGCTGTTTGCTCGGCACAGCATCAACACCAGGCTAGTTGCTAACTAAAAGCTACCGTGAACGTTACCCTGAGTATATGCTAATTGCTAGTCTTAACATGTCTAATGTCAGTTCTCCTTTTTTTGTGAACATAGTTTTCGTCTTGTTAGTAAAACTACACGCGCCTGACAACATAATTATTAACAAAATTGTCAAATGTGCTTATCCGCAATGTCAAAATAACCGTGCACACACAAGCAGAACTCAGTAAGCTTAGTGTTTTTTAACGCACTGTTTATCTGGGACATATAACAACGGAAAAATACAGCGTTTTTCTTTTTTTAATGCAAGAACTTTTCTGTTCATAAGAGGTCACACTATTTAAAAAATGGTGCGTTGGAAGGGACTAAGCCATAACATGTCCAAGCATGGTGATGGCTTCTTAAATGCATTGGCACAACAGTGAGAGAGCTGTCAGCGTTGCATCTCACATTCCTCGGAGGACTTCATTCTCCCCGTTCAGACTGTATCAGTCATACAATGAAGCATTTGTTCGTTTTCTGTAGGGACCCGAGCAGTAACACTGGGACACAGTCAGAGAGGAATCTGCTCAATCTGCTGGAGGTGGAGATGGCCAAACTATTTCAGAAGAAGACTCAGTGACAGAAAGAAAAGTCAGTTTGTCTTCACTCATGGGTTCCACATGAGGGTGCTCAGCTACACCAACTTTTGTTTTGCAGACAAAGATAGGTTACACCAGTTCAGCGGATACACCTGTGTATTCATGCTGCGCCGCTGGAAGAAGGTGACACTCATTTCATACATTCTCTGTTTTATTTTGCTGCAGTCAGTGTAATTTCAGTCGACCACTGCAGTGTCGCTGATGTGAAGCTGATATGCAGTGACACACTTAGTTTAAACATTTTATACAGCAGACTTTGCAATGCTGCGCCAGGCCCGACCTAATAGACCATCAGTCTGTGCAACTGGCTGAGCCCCCCCCTCCTTCTCATCCCTTCCAGGATAAGCTTCTGATGGCAGTACAGATGTGTAGTTTATTCTCTTGTATATATGCACACAAACTAGAGGGAATCCCCCTAGACTGAAGAGAGCCATCTATCTGTGATTATCTGGGGCATAATTCCAGCGAGTTAGTGTGTGTTGGTTAAATCTGGTAAGACATTAATGGTACTGAAAAGTATGGGGATGAAAAACCAAACTCTGTAAAAAAAAAAAAAGAAAGAAATACCACCCCCACAGTGGCCCCCTTACTAAGCTGCCCCCTTGCTAGGATTAACTGTTAACTCAGCAGTTCAGTTGTGACTACAAATAAATATTATGCAATACAAAAATAACAACCCATTTTCTTAAATATTTCATGAAACAGCGCTATCAAGTAAAACGACAGCTGCTTTGAGGTCTGTTTTGAGCAGGTGTGATGAATTACAACACTGTTAAAATGTTTGGATGAACTATTATCAGCTGTTATTTGAAACTTTCTTCTTGTTCTTAACTTATATTTTAGTTTGACTGACTGCCGCGTTGTCATTTGCATAAAGTAAACATGAGGTGTTGCTTTGTTTGCATGATCCTGGAGCTGGCGGCGACACAAATATCTGGGCCGGTGAATTTTCTTCAGCACCTGCTTCTATGGCCTTTGACCTCTCAGCAGTTCACCAGGTGGCATATGATGAGAGTCTGTAGGAAATCCTCACGGACCTTTTCCAAAACTGTGCCATGTTTTTTCATGTCATACCATATCTGCGTTTATGTATTTTACTAGATAACGGCAGATGACCTCTTATCTAGACCTCGACTGACCAGCTGTGTTGGTGTGTTTGGATGCGGCTAAATTATTAACTGGACAACTGAACGTGGAATATGTGAAGGAATCGCTCATGAACGTGGCTTAAAAACCTTCAGCTGTTCAATTGAATAAGTGTCCAACCATTTCCTGTCTATGCTTACACCTGTCTTCATAGTCAAATTGTCCCACACTGAGCATTAAACATAATACAAATTGCACCTCTGGAGCACTTTACATGGAACAGCATGCTCCTCTGCACTCTTTAATTCGGCTTGTGGGAAATACACATACTAAAACGAAGACTTCCTGTGAAACAGTGAAGATGAGAATATTCAGGAGTTGGTAAATGATCGAGAGAAACACTACTCAAAAAGGATGATGTTGTTCCAAAATGGTTGATAAAACAAAAGTTTAATAAGGTTTGTACTGGATAGAAGCCTACATAAATCAGTGGTTAACAAAATAATGAGCCATTATGCAGATTTGTGTGTTTTAGAGGTAATAAATGATGACTGCATATTATTTCTTTATAATTAGCAGTTTGTTGCCATTTGTCTGACCGTCACAGATCTAACCTCTCGTCTGAAAGTCTCCTCCTCATCGCAGTGCGTCGTAGAGTAAAAGCACAACATCGCTCACTTGTGTTCCTGGATTTTATTTTATTTTTTTCATTTATTGCATTGAGAGACTTGGCATGATGTAGCACACAATAAGAATGAGTCTAGCTCGAAATAACCTATAATTGAGCCCTGCTGAGGAAGATTATCCTTGGCTTTGGGAGAGAGGGTTTGGAGCATAATTGATGTTTGGGTCTGCCTCTGCCAAAGAAACCACCCTGTCTTTGCCCTCAAGACAGCCCAAGCTGGGTCGCAAGTGTTGTTTTTTTCCCCTCCATGTTTAGATCCACTAACCGGATCTTTTAATACAGTCTTATATTTTTCTGGCTATACACGTCATCCAAAGCAAGATAAAGATAAGAGGAATATCTGTTAAAATGTGGGGAAAAAAGGGAGTTTGAGTTTGTGTACTTCCCTTCCCGGTCGGAAGATGCTAGTAATGTTTCCGCTCAAGAGGTAGTGATTACGACAGGGCCAGGCCTGTCATTTAGTTCTGGTGGGAGCCAGATATAGGCTCTTTTCCCCCCTCCTTTTGTCCACTTTACTGTAGCAGCACACAGCCTTTTGCTGGCTACGCGCCGTACCAAAGGTTTTTACAGTGCACAGCAGCAAATACACATCAGACATTCTTGAATTTGCTGCCTTAATGTTTACGGGGGCTGCGCAGCTGCGATATATAAGGGCTGAACTCAAAGGGAACTGTACAGAACAGGTCGCGGGCTACTGGAAGTTGATATGCAGCAGGGAGGAGAAGGGAACATAACAAAATGAGACAGGGACAATCTAGTCTTTGTCAGGGGTTATCTTCTGTTTCCCGAATGGACGATCAGCCTCCTATTTGCAGCATCCCCGCCGCCAGTATTACAGTGTAATATTAGATGAAGTCAAGTTAACCATTGATCAGATAATTTCTCATCTGCTGACCTTTAGCCCCCCCCACCTGTGTGTTGCACTTCCATCAAAATGAACAATGTTTAAACGCTGTAAACAGATTTGGAAATGTGCTGATTTGGTAGAATAACGAGGGATCAGATATTTCTCAGCGTTAGCAGAGAAAATGCACGTGTTAGAGCGTTTTTAAATATAGAAACAGGAGCTTTGTGTGTGTTGTCTGTTTGCTACAGCATTCAGGACGTGCACAGAGTTAGGCTCACCCCCCCCCCCCCTTTTTTTTTGTGGTCAAACTTTTTTTTTCTTCATTTTTTGGAGTCGCTGAGTTGGAACAGGAAGTCAGATGTGTTATTCACAGGTCTGTCAGCGTGAGAATCAACTGATCGAGAGTGAGAATTCTTGTTTTCTTTTCTTTTCCTCCGTGTTTGTGGTAGGTGGGATGCGCTACGTGGCTGTTACATGACTTTACGGCTGTCAGGGTTTTTTGTTTTCTTTCACTTTGATATGTCCGCTGACCCGTTCTCACCATCTTTCCACGGTACTAGGGTGGAAGTTCTCACACCTCAACTTCTCTGTCTGGCTGTTGCGTGACTCAATGGCTTGCTCTTCCTTCCTTTGCGTGACTACAGTTTGATAATGGTTAGCAGTTCAACCCTTTTCTACTTTAGTTTCTTTATTGATGTCAGTCTGCTGTCGCTGGATTACGTCTATGCACACTATCTTTTTTTCTTTTCTTTTTTTTACTTACCAAAAAAAACCTAATGAATATGTTTCATTCTGAGATTACCTGACTATAAAAGGAGCCCTTTTCAGCCACTACGATGATAAACTGACATTAAAGTAAATTTTTGGAGGCCGGAATCGCTTATGTAACTGCCTCTTGCATGAAGTGGGTAATCTTCAGATTATTACTCCGCACAGGAGGAGGTTTTAATCCCGTCCCAGTACAGAGCAAAACCAGGCCGAAGCCAGCAGTAGGTTGACCTATCACTCCACTGTGACATGACAGCATCCGGCCTTTACTCCGTCCTTCACGGCCTTCTGTGTCTTTGCAAAGTTTTACTGAACAAAACATGAAAGTATAATATTTGTAGAATGTGACAGGGAATTAAGGCTGCCGTTCAGACGTGTTAAAGATATACAACTATTGAATGATATATTATCACGGCTGCTGATTAATGTTAATGGTTTTCTGAGAGGTCAAAGGTTGGATTGGATCTAAAGTAGGACATTGTGCTCAGCAGTGATAAATTACAGTTTCTAAAGATGTGGTTTTTACGTGCTTTCTGTTTCAGATTCTTGTGCAGCGAAGGCGCGGACCCCACCCCTCTTTTTCTCTCCACCGTCAGCTCCCCTGCTCTATGGCCTTAAGGTACGTCACACGGGTTAGTTGGGTAGTGTGGTAGTGCGGTTTTAGCTTTCACAGGAACTGCACAGCTAAGTCGCGGGGGGGAATGAGCAGGGTGTTGGTTTAATCTCTTTGTTTTGCTGAATTCTGAAAGTAGCAAAGTAGAGTTTTTTTAGTTTTTAGCTGCTGGTTTTTCCCCACTTTCTTCTTAGAAAACTTAAACGGCGACTTGAGCGATTTTCAAGTTGATTCATATGGTTTTTATGTGGGGAGAATTTTATATGAATGACCTGAAACAAAAAATATACCTTCAATAGCCTTCAAAGAGGGTAAAATGTGGGTCTCCCAAAACACTCCATCTACCATGTTATGCTAGCGATATGGAAAAGCAGACACTGACATGTCCTACTACTAAATACTTTAAACTATCTGCATATTTGGAAGGAAACTAGTTTCATGATACAATGCCGAATATCGCGAGAAAGCGACCACCAGAGTTATAGTTCAGCGGCAGCCAAAAGAGAGGTGTTACAGCCGGAGTAGCTTTGCAACATCGACCGGTGCCCGGTGAGGATCATCAGAGAGAATGGAGACTGTTGTTTATAATGCCAGTCTGCTGGGAAACCCATCTGCTGTCCATAAACACACCATCAGTATTGGATTGGATGGGCTGTGTGTAATGGATTCTAGTTGTTGTTAGAGGTGTGAACATTTCTCATGTCTAAGATGCGTTGCGATGTGGATGATTCTCCCGGACAGTCTACAATGTGCTCCTTGTAATTCATCTATAAAAAAAAACAGCACTTGCAAGCATTTTTTGATTCAACAACTACATTTTTCACAGTTTTCTCAGAAAGAAGTGCACATTTCTACTATATTGTTGACATAGTTTTAGAAATCATCATATTCACAGCTGTGAAGTTTCCCTTGAAGTTGTACTCTGTTACTAAAAGTTGTCCATGCTGCAGTCAAAAGTTGAAGAATGCCTCATTCTACTTTGTGTGCAGTTTTAAAGCGTCTCCATAGAAGCCAAAAGTTTCTGTCTACAGACACGACCCAACTTGTGTGTATGTTATATTTTTAGAACATCAACATGCTGGTTTGGTTTATACCCTTAACACAGCAAATCAGCTGTTAAATAGGTCAACATTATGACTCTGTAACCGGTAATCAGAGTGATAAAATAAACATGTGATGCACAAACATGCTGTATTTAACTTCCCCCACGAAACAGAGGGCAAAACTTATGTCAGAGGGAAGTATGAAGTGTGTCACATTGAAAAGCAGGTGTTCATAAAATAAGAACGAAACAAAAAACATTAAGTGCATGATGCCTCATGCCGATAAACATTAAATGAAAAATTGAAGGGAGTATTATATTTCAGGTCTAAATTTTAAATACGTATTCATAAATTTACCAGTAGATTACCAAAGCAGACTGGGAAACATAGCACAACATAGTCTGTTTGATTGGTGGAACCAAAACTTTAGTAATCCAGTAACGTACTGCATTGGTTGGTTCAATATATATTTACAATCAATCAGTTTATTTAAAAGTTAATCAGAAAATAACCTATTGATTATTCTGCTGTGAAAATAACCTTTGTCTGCAGTTGTAGAGCTGATCAGCATCCTTATAACAATAAGTGTAAAAACACTGTGGTCATGCTGCTTGAGCAAGACACTGTAAATGTTGTGAAGTTGAGTTGTACTGGTCTGTTCCTCTAAATCGTGTTTTTAAATGTTGTTTATTGTGGTCTCTGGAAGAGGAGCGTCATCTCAGGATGGTAATTAGTCAGGACAAAAAGAAAGAGGCTTATTTTGATGCGGGTCCGGTCAGGTCACATTCTCGCATTCTTCAGCAGTGACGACCAACTTCTCTGTGGGTTGCCTCACAACTGTCATTTAGGACTGAAGAACCAGCTCAATCTCTTTGTCTGAGCGTCTGAATGTTAAACATTGCGATTCTTGTTGCGGTTTGCAAATGAAAGACGGCCTGCTAACTACAGTTTGTAGACAACCAGATTTGAAAGGCAGCAATGAGCAGGTTTATCGTAAGCAAGAACAGAAAGGAAAAGTGTTGTCTTCATACAGCAGAGCTCTGAATGAACCATAACTGAACTGACTGCGGTTATCAGAGCGTGAGACTTTGTTCCTTGACAGTCTTTTTGATATGACCTTGTTGATTTCAACTTCTAAAACCTGGCAGGACTATAATAATAATAAAACAGTTATAAAATATTTAAACTACAGATATGCAAGCAATGACGCATATCCTGGTCTTATTCACAGGATACATCCCTGTTACTGTTGTGAACTACTAGTGTTTTTTTAGGTTATACACTAGCATACACACACACACACACACACGGAATATATATAATTTCCACTGAACAATTGCATTTGGGCTTTTATAATGGAATAAATATATATCGATTTAATTAACTAAATAATGAGCATATATCAATAATGTGTCTTAACTGAGCAAACCTTAGTAAGGGAATTTATTCTTTAAAATTTGTAAGAATCACTGATTAAAGTGAGTGAGAATTAAGTGGGCGGTAACATTAAAGACATTTAAATAAAGTTGCACGAGGGCAATTGCACGCACACCTGTGCAGAAATGTAGTTTTATGGCTGCAAAGTTTCAGGTTGCATTAACTCTGCAGGCAGCCTTGATAGTGTAGTGTCTATTTGCACCAATAGGGGGCAGTGCATCGTTGTTTTAAAGTTCAGCCTACCTGACAAACTGTTTACTGACAGCGGGAGAGTAGCAGGTCAAATAAGTGCACACTCACAGTGATCAACATGACTGTAGTGGGGTTACTTCTGACAGTTTAATGTCCAGCCCCCCCCCCCCCCCCCCCCCCTTCCCTCCCCAGCTGACTGCACAACGGACTCTGACTTCTGGGCCCCAGCCCACCAGTTTTCCTGTTTTCTCCTGCTTAAAAGCAGAACAAGACTGAGGCGGGTGGGACCCAGAATGGCATAGGAACGCTGCACATTGTTCCCAGAGCTTCCTCTTTCACATTCCTGGGCTGATTGGGATCTGGGCCTCCTGTACAGGGGTATTGTTCTAACTCAGCAGCACCACCAGACCTGGCCCCAGCAAACCGCAGCTGCCTCCACTGACCATTGTGGCGCACAGGCCCAGTGATGGCTATCTTTGCCTCATCAGTCATCTCTCTCTCTTTCTCTTTCTCTCTGGCTCTCATTCTCTCTTTCTGACTCATTTAGTGATTCTTACCAGGATCTGCTACCTCAGCCTCTCTGCATCTTTCTTTAGGTCTCAGATCCTCATATTATCCCAACAAATACCCTTACAACTTAAAGCAAATTTTCTCTCTTTTTCTGGTGCCTGAAAGACGAGATTTATTTATATTTATATATTAGAAAATTGAGCCCTGGGTTGTCCGTGACGTCTCTAGAACAGACCAGTAACTTGATCTTGGTATACATAATGATAATGATCACACATCCATTTACAGAAGTGTTGTGAATTTACTTGATATTTAAAATGCTAAATCCATATCATATATGCAACTAAGATGTTCACCAAAACTTTAGAAAGAAAAGCACACAGCATCGTCTGCTTTTATAACTGGGTCTTAACTATTTAAATGTTACTTTATCCGTAGATTGTAGAAGTTGAAAATGGATTTAACAAAAAATAAATGTTACATGAATTAATATATATATACATTCTATTAATCTGAGTTTTGACAGCTTTGGATGAATGGCGTGTTATTTGAGTCCAAACTTTCTGCAAAAGCATTGGTGAGCCTGAGTCCAGCTTTAGCCAGCTCTTGTGCGGTACGCCATCGAATCTTGCTGAGTGTTTTGTTTTTCCTCAGCAATTTGGGGCTCGTCAGTAGGTTTCAACTATTTGTTTGTGCCGCTCGGCGTGCTTTCTGCCAGCCGGCCTCTGGAGGGCAGAGTTTTTCACACAACTGCTGCTGCTGCACTGCATTTATCATTGCATTCTTCCACTTTGTGCTTACTCTGCAGACTACATTAGTCACTGCATAAATGTAATAAAAAAGGGACATAGTTGAAATGAACAGATGACTGTAGTAATTTCACTCAGGGAAAGAAACAGTGACAATGATGATCCCCCCCCCCCCCCCTTCTTTTCCTCTTAGTCTCTTCACATGGTTTGTATGCTAAAGCAGTTACATCATCTCACTGACATTTTCACACGCTGCAGTAGTGGGTGTATGCACAAAAAGTTTCTGACCACACATACCGGTCTTTCATACAAAGCGACGTCGCCTCAAAATCTTTCCCCAAAGAAATCACTTTCTTATAAGAACATGACGACCTTTAGTCATGAGGACATGCAACCCAAAAAAACTGAGACTAGTTCTTTAAGCTCCTATTAAATTGTACTTTGAATAGTTGTTATCCACTTCAAATGTCTTAAAATATAATATCTGTTACTGCAGTGGTTTTAGATGTTCATTTTTTTCATTGTTTCATGAGTTGTATCTTTTGTGAAGTGCGTAATGTATCCCTCCTGTAGACACTGCATGGATAATTTACTGTTGTAAACAGGCAGCATACACAGTTTTTTATGCTGGCAAGGACTGATTTATGTGAGAAGGTTTCATTTTCAACCCTGAGACTCAACCATAAGCTTCATGTGTGGCCACAAAAACAAAAATAAAAATATCTGAGGTTAAAAGCTGCAAAGTTCAATGTAACATGAATATCGACATGTCGCTTCATGGAGTTTTAATTAACTTTAAACAAAAGTATTGTGCTGTTTTGTCCAGCTGTGTTATTGTGGTGCAGAGGTTATGATGAATCAGCAGAAAATGCTTATCTTAGAAGTGTTTTTTAACAGTTTGCTGCCCACTGGTGCCTCAGTCATCTGTACTGAGGACTAGCTGTGTTTGTGCTTGGATGGGCTATTAATTTATTTATTTTTCACTCAGTCCATGAGAACAGCAAATTGATGATTTTTCTAGTGAGCTTTTATGGGAGTCAGCACAGCGTAGTCCCTCTCACTCCTCATCTGTGGATATTTGGAAGAGTTTGAGTTTGCTGCAGGTACAAACTGTGCAGCCAAGCAGAGCGCAGCAGTCTGTCATCGGCTCCGTTTCACCGACCCCATCACTTTGCTCCGTCTGCTTCTCTTCATAATACCTCAGCAGAAGCAAAAGCAAAGGGGAGAAGCGCTGTCATTCGAGCGAGTTAGCAAGAAAGCAGACACGCGCTTGTGTTTGTGTTTGTGTGTGAATGCTAACAAGTGACAGCAGCTGCGATAAGGGCTATCAGTGAACGCAGGCGGGCGAGTGCAGCCCGCTCTAAAGCTTTCCTACTTCTCACAGCGTCTGTCAATCTTCTTCCTCCTGCTCTGTCTCTCTCACTGGTGAGCGAAGCAGGCCAGCAAGGGTGTGGCCGACGTCGTCTCTGTTGTGATTGGCCGCCGGCCCAAGCTCATGTTATCTCCTGTGGAACATGTTCTAGTCGCACCCCAGATAGTGCCTGGCACTCAAACCTAGCCCTGCCCACTTACAATTACATCACAAGCCATGAAAAGTGCCATGTCTGTTTGCTCTCTGGCTTCATTGTGAGCAGACAGGTAATGTTGCAGCGCAGGAAGTTTCTCACTCTGTCATGTAAAAACTAGCTGCAGTACACAGCTTCTCCACTGTTAGTTAATATAGTCAAAACAACTTTTCAAGAAGCAGACAGTGAGTTTCTCCTCTGGGCTGTAAGGGCAGATCTCAGAGAGGGCTCACACATATAGGCCTTGACGGTGAGTGAGTGTAGCTGCTACATGTAGGCAGCACCGCCTTGTTTGCTTGTTCGTCTGTGAATGGGGCAACTGAGGCAGACAGGTAGCATGCGTGGGAGAATGGCAGGGCACAAGTTTCTGGACCGTGCACCAGAGTGAAAGACAGAAAAAAGTCTCGAACATGGAGTTTCTGAAGAGCCTGGTTCCAGCCGTCATCTCAGGGGAGGCGCCCATTGAACATGGGGGAGCCTTGCCCAGGGAGTCTGGCCCGCGGCTGCTTCGCATGAAGCGGCTGGGCCTACTAGCCATGGGACAGACAATCGAGGAGGATCCGGCAGACCTGGTAACGGGGGTCGGTCCGATGATCGGCTCCTCCAGTCTGGCCACCAGTAACAAAACCCGCCTCAAAGGTACGACTGACTCCGCTGCATATCGACGCAGTAGTGATCTGTACTGATTTTGTTTGCTCCTGCTGATTAACTAGGCCACTTCATAGGAGCTTCCCATTGTTTGCATTATTAGGTCAGTATATGTTTGAGCTTTAACTTGTTAGCAACGTTTGGCTTTACCGCTATCTCATCCCCACCCTCTATTAGGGATGTCTCGATCCAGCTTTTTGCACTTCCGATCCGATACCGATATTGTAGCTTTTAGCATCGGCCGATACCGATACCGGCCGATCCAAGCATGTATTAAAGATTAAAGATATTTACTTATTTTGTTGTTATACTCATGTTGAAAAGGGTTTTACTCTTAAGAACAACTAGCCAACTTAATTAGGTTAGTTTGAATAATCCACAATGGTTGGTAATAAGAAGCTGACCTGTTTATTCTTAACAGGGTTAAATAAACACAAAATAGACAAAATAATAAATAGTCAATTAACCACACAAACTGAATTGGCATCAGTGCTCTGCTCTTGAACAACAAGAGTGTAAACCAAGGCTTAAAAAGCCATCAGTGCAAACAATATTGTAAACTGTATGAAAAAAGCAAAACACACAAAAAAGCTGAGTAGAAATTAAATAGTGGGATGCTGGACAGGTCCCTAGGTGTGCTGAAAAACGCGGACCGGATTTAGGGGGAAAAGCTTAAAAAAACTGGAATGGATTACCTACATCGGTGCGCTGGAAAACACGGACCACTGTACCACAATTGCCTGTTACTTAACTGCTGTCATCTACACGGAGATTGACATATCTACAATAAGCTAGTGTTGCCCAAAACATCGACCTAGCTCCATCCAGTATCAGCAAGTGGCAGTAGGGCTCACCCCGAGGCCTCAGCAAACTACCAAAACTCTGAGTCTGCTTAGCTTTGTGCTTTGCTCATGTGTTTAAACACACAGATAGACACCATGCAGAGCAACTGAGACTGACTACATTGCTGCCTGGCGATGACAACACAGTTCAACACAGTTGTATTAATGATTAAAGTCTAATTTAATTGAAACTATTCAATATCATCCAATGATGAAGTTGAGTTAAATTATCTATAGAAAATCCTCATTGTTTTAACATTAAAATTTGAGCAATTTAGTCAGGTTACATCATATAGAGTTATTCTTTTATTAGGAGAAAGAGTTTGTATCAGATTATATCGGTCATATCAACACCGATTCATTAAACCTAAGAAGTGGTGAGGCTTGCACTGATACATGATGTTAGGGCTGGGCGATATGGACAAAATCAAATATCACGATATTTTAGACCAAATACCTCGATATCGATATTACAGCAATATTGTAGAGATGACTGTTGATGCTTTCACAAAATATTTACACTATGAAATCTTTGATAAATAATCATCAGTAATGTCGATATAATGAAAAAGTGGGAAAACGTAAATAAGAGAACAGCTAGCACAGTCTGTTAAGTTCAGAAAATTACATATTTTTCTATAATGCAGCATTTAAAACCAGGAAAAGACAACTCTGATGACATATCGCGATATTACGATATCCAAAATGTAAGACGACATCTTGTCTCATATCACGATATCGATATAATTTCAATATATTGCCCAGCCCTACATCATGTTTATCATGTATCGGTCTATTTGGCCTCCCAGCAGTGTTTTAAAAGTTGCAACCAGACCAAAATGAGTGGCAGCTGGTGCTGGAGGAGCCCTCAGTCACATGTTTGAAGGTACCGGTACACTTAAGCTGCCTGATCGTGTGGACCTTCAGTTTGATTATATTAGAATTTGTTGTGAAACTTAAACGTGTTCAGACAACGATCAGTTTCAGGACATTGTTTTGGTTTCACAGCCAGCAGATTTACTGTATGATTCAGTCTCACCGCTCTCATTAATCCTGTCGCTAGCATTGCTTAACTGACTATACATAACCTGTGTGGAGAATGACAAAGTTGGCAAAAATCTAGCAAGTTAAAGACCATGTTTTTTTTTTACATGTTCATGAAGACCAATGCATAGTTAAAATGACAGTGGATTTTGGATTTACATTTGTTACGTAGCAAAAAACAAGAAATAGTAACGTTGCTCTGTGTCTGCTGAATGTGTAAATAAGCATTTGTTTGCTAACACAAGTGTTTGCAGCTTGTTTTGGAGTTTGTCTGAACCCAAATGGCAAAACCATCATTGCAGCTTTAACTCAGGACCAAGGACGTCATTAACTCAACTGTGTTGAAGTTCTGTCCTATTTAATTTCCCCCCTACTTTTCATCATGTGATTCTTGTGTATTGTGATGCAAGTGTTGTTAAATAATCCTTTAATTCTTAACAGTGTCGTAACACGGGCAGTGTTTTTTTGCTGGATGTTTTTTGTTTATTTAGCTACACGATGATGAAATTGTAAGATAGGAAGACATGTGTCAAGTTAGAGTAGGAGGCCTGTGTGCAAATGCAGGAGAAACTCAGTGTTGCTCTGTAGTTGCACAGTGAGTCTGCATTATTCTCTGTGACTGAGAAGCTGTGATGCAGTTCATGCTTCTGTAATGCAGAACTTTTCTGCTGTATGAATTATTTTATCAAGTTTAATGCTGGCTTAATTTGCAGTCTGCAGCTACATTAAGAATAAGTAATCCAAAATATAATTAAAAATTATGGGGGGAAAAAAAACAAGATTTGAGTTTGTTGCAAAAGTATAGAGTTGGTACTTAAAGTATGAGCTGTGCTGACAATAATAATCCTATGAAATAGCTCTGCTATTGTATCTATGGATACAGTAGTTAAAGGTTTAGTAGATGTGCATGTGAGTGTGTGTGTGCAGGCCAGCCAGTTTGCATAAGCAGTGGCGTGATGAGTTGTCATCAGTCTTTTAGTATGGCTGCAAAAGAAGCCATACTAAAAGACTGTGTTACCTGTCAGAGCACGCTTGCTCCCTGTTTGCTCATGGCTAAAGCATGACAGAGCTCTCCCTGCTCAGCTCACCTTTCTCCTGAGAAAAGGGCTAGACTGGCTAAGCTAACCCACAATAACAATGATTGGATGACTGTTTCTTGGACACACATTGATTTGAAGCCTTGATTAGTTATATAAATACTTTGCCTATGACATCAGGATGACTCCTCTACATCCTGGATTTGGGCAAATTGTTTTCAAACCTTTCCTTTCTTTCTTTCCAACTAGGAAACATCAGGCGTTTTAGAAAAGTCTCCTTTTTACAACATGCTGGTGGTGGCAAGGGCCACAATGGTGAGTTATGTAATAAAAAGAAGTAACGTAATGACCACAGCAGTTAAGGGAAGGAGGGATATATAGAAATTGTCATATGGGTTTTTGTTGATACCTCAGGATCATTTTCCCTGCGTTTTAATCAGTGCTGAGTACCACTCCCTGTTGCAGAACTGGCATAGCCTCAGTTGGCTTTTAAGGTGGTGCTGCTCCTTTTCTTTTTGTCATTTGTCTTTCTTCGCACGCGCTGACATCACCCGGTAGTTAGATGTACAGCTGAGTTTTTGTGAAGGGTTTGATTAGGACAGTATTTGGTTAATGGGCGCAGCAGGTTTCCTGTTTGTGATTTGGGAGTGTTTGGAGCATGAGACAGAACATGAGTGTGCGCACTTGGTGGAATCGTGCTCTTGTAATGAAAGACGAACATGTGATTTCTCTCTCTCGGAACAGTCCGCAGGGTGTGTATCCAGACGGCCCCGGACAAACTTATTCATCAAGTTTCTTAAATAGGTGTGAGCCAACTCCAGTGAAAGAAACATCCGTAATGGTGTAGCTCAGAGCAGACTGTGCACTTAGTGGGAGAAATGGTGTCATAGCTGGGGAGACGAATGCTGTGAGTCACTGTTGGTGCTCGGTCTTTTACTAGCTGTCCTCATAAATGCTCCTCTTTAGTGAGCAACTTAAAGGCAGCTCATTTGAACATGTGCTCTGAATAACACGCTGACCCATTACGTACCTGTGTTTAGATGAGTTTTAATTCAGATTTGCCTCGTGTGAGCCTCTCTGTTGTTTCACAGAGACAATGCGCTCGTGACCTAAGAATGACTCTTTGCTGAAAGGAGTCGCCTCTCTTGATTTGCCAGGCAAATCTGAGAAATGCGGCTTGTTCATTCTCAGCTCAAGCAGAGAATAAGGGGAACTGTGGTTTGTAATAGGAGCTATTTACAATGACATGCCTGAAAATATCTAGCAGTGCACATTCAGGTTATGGTTTCAAGCCTTTTTACCTCACAGAATGTGTAGAGTTTGTGTCTGTATGAAATTGCCGGTTCCTGACTCGAGGGGGAATGTTTGAAAGCGAGGGGCAGGTCGTAGAGCCGTGCCGCATACCCAGACTGCTCTGATGGATCTAAATGGCGTGTCCTCTGCAGCCCAGGCACCACTGGGGAGGTCAGGGATTGAATTACAGCTCCTATCGATTATTGTTCCCACCACTGCCCTTCAGAGAGGCCAGGACAGGAAATACATCCTCCACCATGTGGGCTCCTGGGAAGAACAGCTCCCCTATACCTGCAGTCAAGATGGCTCGCCGTCAATCACCGCTCCCACTTTGTGAATGGAGCTACTCGCCTCAGCTGTGCGTTTTGAGTTAAGATGATTTGATCAGCGAGCTCTTTGTTTCCAGGAAGTCTGTTATAATGTTGTTAATTTGAACGTCTGAGCGTCAGCTGTGTTGGACAGAAGCTCGTAACTCTAATGTTCCCAGAGAGATGATGTTGTGTGTTATTCCTCTGCATTCTTTAACCAATAAAGCTGGTTTACAGACAACAATGCCTGCTGAGGTCTCTGCATGTTTGTGTGTTAACTGCTCTGCTGATAATGGTGATTAAACGAACTCTGATTCTGTTTTTGAACATAATGTGTACAGATTAAGCTTCCTTCCTTCTGCTTGCCCAGGAGCTTGAGCTTAAAGGCTTTCAGTACACCTAAACAAGCATGCTAGTACCACAGCCAGAAGGCAGTGCACTAGGGAAGGAAACATGTTACCTCTCTTTTTGTTTAATCTGCACACACACAAAAAAAACCCAGAGGGTAAAAATAACAAGTTGTGGTTTTTATGTGAGGTTACATGCTGGACTGTTTCTCAGCCGGGGCTCGGCGACTTCCTTCTGTCTCTGCCGGTTGCCTGGCAACCTCACAGTGACGACAAGACTTCACGTCGGGCAGACACGAGAGTGGTGGTATTGACCTTCTCATCTGACTCCCGTCAAGAAAGTGTAAATAGGCGCACCCATGGCAGCCCGCTGGTTAAGAGGCTGGTTCGATTCCAGCAGCAGACCTTTGCTGCATGACTGACGTTAAATAGAGTCTGTTCAACTTAAAAAGATGTGACTTTTTTTGGTTATTCACCGAGAAAATATAATGTTTAAATGTCTCATAATGATCGTCAAACTGCATTTAATTGTATCCAAAAGGCACCGAAGCAGGACAACAAATAAATTGAAGCAGTATGTAATTATAGCAAAGGCACTGTAACGAATCTGTGCTTGTTTATTCCACAGTGGCAGGCTGCATCAGGGTCGCACCGGCCAGGCCTCGACAAAGCATCTGCTTGTGTTGTGTTTGTTTGCAATGAGCTCTGCCTCGTTTTGCATAACTTGTGTAGCGGAGGGCATGTGACAGTGAGAGAGACCGAGGGCGAGAGAGAGACAGAGAGAGAGAGAGAGAGAGAGAGAGAGAGAGAAATGAAGACTAAATCGACACAAGACAAAGAGCATTTGTCTTTCTTAGCCTTCCCAGCTCTTGTTCCCTCCAAATATTTTGTTAACAAACTTTAATCCTGAGCTCAACTACTAATGACTTGATGGTCATGCAGATCTGTTTTTAAGTCTCGGCAAGGGCAGAAAAAAAGACGACCATCAACAATAATTAAATTATCAGACGAATCGTGTGTGTGTGTGTGTGTGTGTGTGTGTGTGTGTGTGTGTGTGTGTGTGTGTGTGTGTGTGTGTGTGTGTGTGTGTGTGTGTGTGTGTGTGTGTGTGTGTGTGTGTGTGTGTGTGTGTGTGTGTGTGTGTGTGTGTGTGTCACACAAACACAGTCAGCTGTTTTCTCACTAATGCAGTGTGTAGTGAGTTTGTGTATCTTTCTGTGTGTTACTATGCCTGGTAGCTTTTGGACGGAGCAATGATGTAATGCCTATGACCCCATTGGGTGTGAGCGGTTAGTTTTGCAAATAGATGAACTGCGATAGCTATCATTGCGTGATCTGACATTAGAAACTGGTTTGAAGTACTAATAACACAGTGTCATGTGTCCCATAGTTTGGACTGATGAAATATTGTCATATTCTTTCAGAGTGAAGCTAGAGCACAGTGACTTTGTATATGAATAAGAGGAGATGTAGTACATTTAATTTAGGAATAATTTTATTATCTAGGGTCACGGATAGGAGTAGGACTCCTGCTTTTGCCCAACCCCCCCATCCCTCCCTACATTGAGTTCATCCTCCCTTTTTTCTTTCTTTCCTCTATCCTCCCATTCTTTCCTTTCCCTCCTACTGCAGTCAGGGATGACGCATCAGTATTGCCGTGGAGCTTACAGGAAGTGTCGTCTCGATAGGCCAGCGGAGAGGCAGCACAGTAGCAGCTCTGACATGCGTATGCATTACTGAACCACAGCCAGGGAACACTCGCAGCATTTTGATGACATCACCCGCCCCCACACCGTGCTCACGCCCCCCCCCCCCCCCCCCCCTTCTGTTTGCTCTTGAAACGAGCTCTCTCTCTCTGTCTCTCTCTCTCTGTCTCTCTCTCTCTCTCTCACTCAAAGAGAAAAGAGCAGGCATCAGTAAAAGAACTCGGAAGAGGAGGGGCCGCCCGTGAGC
Source organism: Scomber scombrus (assembly GCF_963691925.1). NCBI lineage: Eukaryota > Metazoa > Chordata > Actinopteri > Scombriformes > Scombridae > Scomber > Scomber scombrus. The sequence continues at coordinate 8,628,306 of NC_084977.1, read as the reverse complement.
GAATGGAGAGGCAGAGAGCTTCGGGGGGAGGCGGAGGGTGGCTGACAGTGCTAGCGGGCTAAGACTGGGCACACACACATACATACTCACACACGCGCATATACACACACACAGGAAGAGAGGAGGAGAGGGAATATTGCCGTGCATTGTTAAGACTTTTTAGCGTGTACTGTTCAGCTGCTTGTTTTCTTCCTACCAGGAGCAAAAGTTCTCACCCGGTTTTGTCCTTCGCCTTTCTGGATTTTTCCGCACTGAAATGGGGATGAGGGACTCTGTGGATTGGCAAGTGGGCAGCAGGCATCGGGGTGGAATACTTCTCTAGCCAGGCAATGCTCTCTCTCCTCTTCTCCCCTGAGCAGTTTCACTCTTCACTGAACTAGGTGGCAGAGGAAACAAACCGGTATAGCACTTCTCTGGTCTCTCTCTTCTCAGCAGCTGCTCGCGGAGTCAGGATGCTGCCTTTTTAACTAGCACCTGTGGAGGGGTATCGCACAGTTCAAGTCAAGGGGAGAGGAGCTGCAAGCTCGAGAGGCGCACAGATTTTTTTTGGGGGTGTTTATATTTTGGAGACGAGTGGAAATGTTTGGGTTTCGTGACATGAAAGTGACAGGAGCTGTGTAAAAAAATATAATACAATATTGTGCCTTCCGGTGAAGCCTAACTTTCGAGAGCCGCCATGCTGAGCCTGCAGGATTCAGTCTTCTTTGAGATCAGCATCAAATCTCTGCTCAAGTCTTGGAGTAGCAGCTGTGAGTACCTCGCCAAGCTCGCACACATGTTTACATACCACCAGACTTATCTGCCACACACACAGTCGGCAGGGGCTGCGCAAGCCACCCTGTACACACTCGCATGCAATCAATGCTTTGAGCTCTCCTATCTCCCTACCTGTATAAGAAAAGTGGTTATTAATGCAGATGTCAGGATGACGGATTATGTTTAGTCCAGGTTTAGCCAGACTTGTTTGATGTGTATGCAGGTGGCAGCGGTTAACCTCTTCCTTCAGCAGAGTCTATCATCCTTCTGCTTGTCCCATAGATAATCTCTCTTTTGACGAGTATCTGCTGATACACAGCACAGATTAGTGGACTCTCAGGCTCTTGATGGTACTTCCTGCTCTCATTCCCCTTCCACTTTTTCTCATTTAACCATCCAAATCTCTCTCTCTCATCTCTTGTTTCCCGCAGCAGCACTCAATGCAATCTTCATCCCTCCTTTTTTTTTCTTTTTTCCTCCTCCCCTCCTACTTTTATAACCCTCTTCTCTCTTCCCTCTGGGACAGCTAATGTTTCCCTACTATTGATCCGTCTCCTGCTTCCCTCCTATTATTAGCTCCCCATACAGCCCATTACATCAGGAATCCGAAAAGGCACCAGCTCTTTATTCCCACTCAAGTCTAGTGATGGAAAACAGCAGTTTGAATAGTCCGGCTGCTGCTGTTGATTCATCACTCCAGTTTTACTGGCATGAATGTTATTAAATTATTGGTTTATATTTCCCGAAACACACATGCAACACTGCGTCTTGTGCAAACTCAACCACACGCATTTTGTCCACGACTTATTTTGGATACAGTTTTAGAGAATAACTTATATTTGCTATGAGTTTCAAATGCAGCAGGGCCGTGTTTGTGTTTACATTCGGATCGCGGCCTTCGTGGTGCCTCACGGTTTGAAGTGTTTGATCAATCTCGCTTTCCACGCAGCTGTTTTGACTGCACGGAGAACAGCACATAGCCTACAATACATAGATTTGCTGTGATTGCAGAACCACAGCCACGCAGTGAGCCATTCCTGTCCGAAAGAGGAATGTTTGGTGCACCCTTTTTATGAGGGATCACCCACCGGTCATTCCTCACCTGAGTTGGAGCTGTTTGGGTTAAAATTAAAAGGGAATTTATATTTTTTTGGTGGGGCTAGTTCCCTTTTTTGTGACCACAAGATGAAGTAGGTGTTGGCAAAATCTGTCACAGTATGTACATTTTATGTCACAATATCAATAAATGTTGTTATATAGTGACTTTTCTGGCACATTAAACAAGTAAAGATACTTTATTACATTTATTTAAAAAGCCATAATGATTGAAAAATCCAGTACTGACATAAACCATTTGCTATAAGTAGTGTCGTCACAGTCATCATCATTTCGTCCTATTCAAGGCCTAAGTGAGAGGAGGGTTGTCAGTTCAGACCAGACTGACTGATCGTATCTTTTGTATTATAGATGCTAATGAGAACTTCACATTAGCTTTCCCTTCTGTTTGACTCTCATACTCTCCCTCTCCCTCTCCCTCTCTCACGCACATACTGATAGTGGCGGGGAACATATTCTACAAGTTTGTTCTAGATAGGGAAGTTTTGAAGTTTGGTCAAGATATACTTCACCATGTTTGGAATTTGATTTGGGAGCAATCAGCAGACCTGTGCTGATCAGAGATTTAATTTGGTCCTAAACTATTTAATTATTTATACACACGTGTCTGTTCTCTGTCTGTTCTGAGAGAAGTGGATTAATGTCAGAGTCGATGTCTTTTCCTGTATGGAAAGATTTTTATCATCCATATTGATGAATCAAAAATGGGTCCCTGATGTAATTGTAGGTAGGTGTGGTTGGCAATAGGATGATATAGACCAAAAGGTGCTAGATTTATCATCCCATACAGATGGTGATTCATGGTTTATGGATGTAATTATCTCATATTATCTTTGGTTTCACACAGCAGGCCAACGTGCATCAAATAAAAAAAACGACTTTTGGAGAAATGACTAAGTAATCGAGTGGAGGCGCTACATCACGCAGCCAGTCATTCAAAGAGTAAGAAGAGTGTCATCAGCATACTAGGAAATGTTGCTTTTCATGATATGAGCTGTAGTAGCATCTAGTGGTGTGGATTGATCTCTGGGATCCAATCTTTTAAGAAAGACTTGATGAGGTTTAGTATTGTGCCAGTCACTCCATCAGTTTTCTAAAGTCTAGCAGCGGACAGTTCGATAGTATACATTAACATACCATAGATAACTCAATGATGAACTGAGATGTCAGGATCATCATTTTGTGCGATCCCAGACAGGTCCAGTGTCACATAATTCTAATCATCATATATGTGAAGCATTGCATGATATAGCAGTGATGTAAGCGGCCTACATTTCTGTGAATTCTAAATGTATTTGTTCCAGTGTGGGGATTTTTGTGGAAAATATTTAGGTCATTTTGTGTTTAACACATTTGAATAGAATGAGGAAGGATGAGTATAGCACACTGCCTAGGAAATGGTTAGTAATGTCAGACGTAACCTCAGATAGAGCAGCTGTCTGTATGAGATTTGTCATCGGACGGTTAAAACCACACATAGGCTCAACAGATTGATGATCTCAGATGCACATTTAGGGTTGTCAGTGTTGTCAGTAGGATAAAGCATTATGGATTATGGAGATGATGGAGCATTTGTGTGTACCGTGAATTTACCAGCAGTTGAATTGTGTCAAAGAAAAATAAGGCAAATTCACTGCAAGACTTGATAAAGAGAAGATTGAGGGCTTTTGGCACTTGAAGAATATTTAGCACATTAACTGTGGCACATAATATGTGAACAGTGTAATATTTGGTTAAAACTTTAAAAAGAAAACACAAATTTCTTTTTTTTAGCTCAGTAGTTAGAAACTGCCACCACAGAAACCTCAAAAATGTGTCTGGTTTTAAACTTTTCTCTCGCTGTCTCTACATTTCCTTACACAATCCAAAAATATGCAGCTTTGGCAAATAAGAAACACGAATAGCTCATAGGTGTGAAAAATGAGCGTGAATGTATTTGTCTGTATTTAGCTCAGTGATAGACTGCTGCCCTGAGTCCACCCTGCTCCTCATTCAGTGTGCTCTGAAAGAGTTTCAACCCTCACGACCCTAAACAGGATATGGGATTTACAAAATAGTGAACAATACTGTAACAGCGATGTATTTACAATATTTAATAATGAAACATAGCAACCATTGTTTTGAACTTCTCAAATATTGCCCCCCTCCCTAAAAACAAGGAGGACCTGCATGCATTCCAGGACACTTTTTATTATCTCCCTCATGGCAAGAATAACTCAAATTATGTAATATATAAACATAATTGCACTCTGTATCCCTAAAACAAACTTATAGTTACCACTCAGAAGGGCCTATGCACATCATTACTGTTAATTAACCTTCCCAACGCCCAGTTTTAAATCTCGGATTACTTTTATCTTTCCAAACACTGTTTTAAGTCAGCATGAGCACAGAGTATTAAAGGTTTCCTGTTTGCTTAGCAGTAAAATGTTCACCTGTTAAGTAAATCACTTTCTTTAAATTGCCCTGCTTTGTAATGACTGTCCCCCTCTCTCCCCCTCTTCCCTGTCCCGTATCCTCTGCTGTTTGCCAGTTCTTGGTTGGGCCTCTCAAACAAAGAGAGCCTAATTTCAGAAACCCTTTCCACGCTGTCCCACTACAACTTCTATACACATACTCTCTCCTTGTTAGCGTTTAGTTAATGTTAATTAATGTTAATAGTTGTTTTCTTTATCCTGACATATATAAAGCATATATAAGACATGTCAAGTTAGAACACGAGTCATACTTTGGCACTTTTACTGTTAAATCAATATTTGATTCACCCAGTAAACATGTTGGTTTCTCAATCTTTTCCCATTTTGTGCTGATATCTCGTCAGCTTTGGGTAACACATTGATTTTTATTTGGTATCTTTTAAGGTGGGAGCGCTAATGGTGAAGAGTAAACCAGTAGTAACTCGTCAGAGTCTGTGCATGTTGAGACACAATAGCACAGTTGGCACTGCCACACCACATAAACATTGCCGGTGACTCTTTTGTCTCGCTCTTAAAAAAAAAAAATTAAAAAAAGAAAAAGAAAGTGGACGTACTCACGGCCCTGCATTCCAACTGTATGTGTATTTGTGCTGTTATTTCTCGTTGTCCTGACAGGGGAAGTGAGCAGGCGTTTTATTGAAACTGTGACAAGGTGGAGTCGCTGCTCTAATAGTTGTATAATCCTGCGGGGTGCTGTGTTTCTCAAGTTTAGCCACGGAGCTCTGGCAGAGTGGAACGTGTTGGCCTCTCACAACAAAACATGATGAGCATTTTTTTTTATACAGCAGTCAAGCAGCAGCTTATCACGTCTTTCTATCAGAACTGTAGTTGAAGTGCTGTCCACCTTTTTAGTCCAAGATGTTCTGAATCATTTAGATACCACTGGTACCACTGCGGCTGAGGTAGACCACAGATAAACTGTATTTTAGCAGATGACTTGAGGTATATAAGAAGGAGGAAAAACTCTTGAGCTACTGGTAAATCAGAAACCAGTAAACCAAGGCATATTTTAGTGATGAGAAACCCGTTTTTTTCCATTTTGAATATTTCGAGTACAGCACTGACGACATCCAACAGTTGAGCTGACAGCGAAATAACACTGCATTTATGAGGTAACGCATAATCTTCCCAGTCAAAAGGATTGTACTGGAAATACTTGAAAGGCAAACCTTTCTCTTTCTCTTTTTTTTTTTTTTTTTTTTTACACGTTATTTGCAAAGCATGCTTGAACTTTAGTATTTAGATTGGACTTGAAAAGGAACATGGCCTCAGGGTGACGAGTGACTCACTGGAGTCTTAGTCGGTACACTTCCCAGCTTAATAAAAGTGAGATGTTTGTAAGCAACCTTGCACTATTTTTTTCTTCTTCTCATAGTTGGCTAAGTTTTGTGCAATGGGGTCAGCTTTGCAAGGGAATTGTAGTTTGGCATGCCACAAATGACTGGCATGTCCTAGGGAGAAAGAGAGAGGGGGAGGAAGGGAGGGAGGGAAGGTCGGTGCAGAGTCTTGGCCCAGAAAAGGATGCCTGGCATTTTTTTTTTTTTCTCATTTTGTTGTTAACTGGAAAATTACAGTGTTGGGGTATTCATTTGTGTTAACCAGTCAACAATCCAGCTGGCCCCAGGGTTGGGTAGAAAAAGAAGGGGGGGAGGTTAAAGGACCTGGCACTGATTGGATATCGGGAGCTGGCTATGTGACATCATCGGTGGTGAGGTGGGGGGTGGGGGGTGTTGTTGGTGAAGCACAGTAAACAAAGAGGGAAATGCTTGAAAGGCTCTCTGTGCTGCTGGACAACATGAGCACAACACAGCCAACACTTATCACACTGCTCCTGCCTCTGCCCCACTTCAGTGTGCCCTATAAAAAATATTATGATACGTTTATGATTAATTTAATGAGAAGCAATCAACTTCAGTTTGTTTTGGATTGTCTTTTTCTACATTTTTCACATGTATACTTTCAAATTGAGTTAGTTTTTAAGGGGGTGTTGGTGTTGTGATAAGTAAGTGGTTACACATTTTATAGGCCAAAATAGTCCCTGTAACTTAACCTGGTCAGATAAAATATTGACACTTTAGGAATACTATATAAAGTTTCTGTTTTGGTGCATGAGTTTAAGTCTGCTGTATTCTCTGGTAAATCTGACAAGTAAACAAAGCAATTGTTTTTAAAGCACCCCCGTGATGAACCGGTCTCTGCTCCCTGAACTCAGTTACAGCTGCAGGCAAAAAGCATTTCAGTCCACAGTCAACCTTTAAGTGTAACTGTCACCTCTGCGTGTTGTTGCTGTGACAGCATAATTGTGTTTAATAGACCTCGCTTTTATTCGTATTCACCCTATTCACCTGGTTTCATTTACCGATTCATCCAGTACCATGTAAAAGAAAATGCAGTTTTCTGCTCATTAATTGAAATATTTAGTTTGAAAAGATTAGAAAAGATGTGACTAAAAAACTGCATTTCTCATTGAATTCCTGCAATTTCTACAAGAAAAACATTGCTTGATAAGTGAAATCTCATCTCTTGATGTTTTGGTTGGGAGTATCCAAGTAGTCTGTTTTATACCAGACAGTAAGTGATTCATCATATAGAGGCTTCTTGATTAGCAAGTAGATTAAGTGAAAAATATTTAGAATTTTTGTCAGATAAAAAATCTTTCATGGACTAGGTGTGAATGTTTTTTGCCCTCAGCTGAAAAAAAAACTATGCTGTACTGCAGCTCAGCTCCTCAATGGTATTCAGACTCTTCAGTATGCACGAGTGTTTCTGTGACAACCAGGAAGAAACAGAACAAGGCTTTTCCTGGGAGGGAATGAGGTAAAGGGTCAATTTACTACTGATTGTCTACTTGGCTGGACTGGAACCATTGTGGATCATACTGGAAGTTCTGTCCCGGCTGTAGCATAAATCTCAAGGGCACCATTATATGTTATGAAGCCTTTGAATAGATACAATATGAAGTTGGCCGTCTGAGCATGAAACCAGACGAGCATTGTGTGATGTAATACAGTTTTTGTGATGCATTCAATTGATAAATAGCGGAGATGGTACTTAAGTGCTTTTCCAGGTAATTGTGTTGTGTATGTGTGTGTGTGCATGCCGCAGTCCGGTAAACCTCAGATGATTTAGCAGTTACATGGGAATGCGAGTGAATAAGGCACAATGAGCTTCACTCTTCTTGGAGAATCACAGCAATGTCGACACTTGACTCGCATTAAAACTTTCACACACTTTCATTTAGCAGGGAAGAGTAAACTCCTGCTTCTGTTTGGCCAGGAAACCATAAACACTGGGCTCGTAAATGTTGCACATTTGATTTAGTAATTAGACTACACGGCCAAAGATAAAGAGGCAGCCTAACTAAATATGGAGACGCCTGAAGATGACACCCATACGGACATGAGTTCAGCCTCTAGGCCATCTCCACCGAACACCCAAAACTAAACCCTTTATGATTTGCTTATACTATTTGAATAGAATGACCAAATGATCTGTGCGGCAGGCAAATGTGCAGAGAGCTCCGGGTTCTCCTTACTGACCCTACATGAATGAGTTTCAGGAAGCCAGTCTTAAATAGTGCGATATCCAGAGATTTTTTTTTTTTTTTTTAGTCCTTTTTTTTTTTCAAAGTTGCTGCACACATTGATTAATTAAATATTCCTTCAGTTTTTGGTGTTTGGAAAAGTTTGATTCAACTGGCTCCATATGATGGTTGTAGGAAAAGTCGGCAGAAAAGCAGAAATACTATTGCTGAGTTGTAGTAACACAGCACAATGCACCGCTGACATTTTACCTGCTAGGATTCATGTAATCCTCTCTAACCACAGTGACTAATTCACATTTGTACGAAGCTTTTTCTGTGGTAAAAAAAAAAAGGAGGAGAGAAATCCAGATAGGCTTTCCTTAAACACCATGACACTAAACAGCTATTTGAGACCTTAGTTGACATTTTATTTTTAGTTGAACCAAGGACATCCTGTTTAATATTGCATGCAACAAAAAACCAATGATCTGTTAATGGTCACTGTAATATCTCTTAATTTGTCATAAATAATATAGATGCACACTTTGTAAAAATATGTAGATGATATGCTGATGACTCTTGATGTTTTGCTTGGTACTTAGTCTTGCAAATGCGCTCATATTAAATATAAATGCAGTAGGCAAATAACCATCTGTAACATCTAACGCAGGGTAGTTGTTAGTTAGTGTGTTATTCACAGCTTAGAAATATAATGGAAATGTTGGCATTATCTGACAATGTCTCATCATCATCCATGATGAGATAAAATATAATCTGAATCTACTGTTTTAAATGATTAAAGGGATGAACATGTTACAAACTGGAAATGTGCAATGGACCTAACATCTCTACTGTAAATAGGGTGAAAAGCAGCATTCCTATTTACTCTCTAACTGTACAATTCACTAAATCTCATATCATATTATAGTGTGTTCAGTGTTTCACCAATGCTAGATGTTTTTGTACTCTTGATGAAAGGTGTTGTAAATCTTACTTAAAGGTATAGTTTACCACTCTCGTGTCTGTACAGTAAATATAAAGCTACCGTCAGCGTCCAGTTAGCTTAGCTTAGCACAAAGACTTGAAACTGCAAGCTTGGCTCTGTCCGAGGCCTTGAACAAAGTGAAACAGCTTGCCTGGTTTCTGGTCTTTATGCTAAGCTAAGCTTACCAGCTGCAGGCCGTAGCTTCATATTTACCTTACAGACCTAAAAGTGGTATCAATTTTCTCATCTGATTCTCAGTAAGAAAGCAAATCAGCCTCATCAGAACAACAACGTTTTTCACATAGCTGTTGTGCGGCTGCTTACTCATTCTAACTTTAGACATAAACAGACCTTAAGTAAGATTGGGCGATAGGGTAAAATATTTTATCATGATCATTTTTGTCATATCAGTTCATATAGATATAGTATAAAGTATATATATATCACAATATGAATCAAGTTGACTTGATTTACTTTCAGTAGCTTCTTGAATTGTTCCTTTTGGAGGAGGAAGGTAACAGCATGTGTAATGTCTTTGTTGGTGTATTGCTAGAATACGCAGACAGGACAGTTTGTTTCTCTGAGCAGCACCTTGCTGCTGGTTGTGACTGTTAATGTGTGCACTCAGCGTCTGCTGTTGGGTGACAATGTTTCAGGTGATGAAACACGTTTGTAGGGGTTTCCCAGTTTCCGATATATGCTCCGCTCTGGCAACTTAAAGTTCGACTCACATCAAAGTATTGACATCTTTGTACCGTCTTTACCCACAATATTTTCCTTTGTTTACGATAGTGGCCGCTGAACTGTCGCTTTCTTTTTCGACACTTGAAGTTTCCACTGAAGAACCACTTGTCTCTTTCAAAATAGCAGCATGTGGTTTTTTCAGCTAAATTAACCAACTTTGCTGGGTCCAGCCTTAACCATGAGATATTAACACATTATTAACAATTAATAATATCACTGTAATAGGAGTTATTTTGATCCTAAGGTTTGTTTTTAATATAGGACCAGACAATATATCTATTATATCAATATCGAGATATGAGGTTAGATGTTGTAATATTGTGATACGGCATAATTGATGTCTTTTCCTGGTTTTAAAAGCTGCTTTACAGTAAACTGATATGATTTTCTGAACTTTCTGAGATTGTTGTAGCTCTTCTATTGTTTGACTTTACCTACCTATTATGTGCGATACAAGTTTATTATAGACATGAAAATTGTATGTTTGCTCCACTCTGCACTGTTGAAGTTCTTGCTGTTTCATCAATTCAGTCCATTGGCCTCTTTAGGAAATGTCTCTGTTCCTGTTTGGATTAGGACTAGTTCATGACATTGCATACTTTTACAAGAGTTGTTGTTCTCTGTCTGACCCTTCTGCTTCCACTCCCACTGTATTATTTCCTAACCTCTGCCCTCTGCCCTCTCCGCAGCTTCTGCACCGGTCAGCAGCAGCGTGAGTAGGCGCCGTGCCCCCTCCTCGGTGACTCCCCTGTCGTGGGATAAACACAACATCGCCGCCATGTCGAGCATCACCATCGACCCCGAGCTCAAGCCCGGGGAGTTTGTCATCAAGAGTCTATTTGCTGAGTTTGCCGTGCTGGCCGAGAAGAAGATCGAGATGGTGATGGCTGAACCGCTGGTGAGTTTACGAGGGGGGAGGGGGGAGGGGGGGGGGGGGGGGGAGAGAGAGAGTGAACACTAGTGTCAAGAAACAAAGGAAATGAAAGTCAATACAAAACACGTGATGTGGAACATGCTGCTGAGATAACCTCCTCTATTTTGCAACTAACTGCCAGGAAAAACTGAAAGATTTGTGAGGAAACAAGCAGTAGAGGCGTATAATCATTATGTACTCTAATCTAATGCACTGTTTATGATCCACAGTAACGATAAAATAGTTAATTATTAACAGAGCGGATTGACTGTCGGCGTATATCCTCCTTTTCTGAGGGACTGCGCATCCATACATGTCTTTTCACTCAGCTCAGTTTCTTTCCTTTACATGTGGGCTTCAGACAGGCTAATAACCAGGTTGATAGAAGTCTTACCTCACCTTAAAATTGTTATTCTCTATCATTTACTTAATTATCATCTAGCCTGCTGCTTGACTGACAGCAATCTGCTATTGTGCAAGTGGCAACAGTGTCTCTGCTGGGTTAGTACACACTTATTCTCAATAACTCATTCTTTTTTTTTTGTCTTCCCCGTCTAACAGGAGAAACCCCTGTCCCGATCCCTCCAGAGAGGGGAAGATGCACAATTTGACCAGGTCAGTCCAGCCTTTGCTACGACCAGAAGTTAAAAAAACCGCCATCAATGTGACAGTTTCATTTCCCCGGACCAACAGCAGCTCTCTCTCCCACCTCCTGTGTGTGCACGCAGTATTTGAATCCCCCCAGCTCCACCCAATCAATCCCCCACTCAATGGCTCGTCTGTCCCTCATCTGTAGCTGGTGCAGAACTCTATACAATGGGCCTGCCTGCTGCAGAGTGCTTTGTTCAGCACAACACAAAGCCAATGAGGATATGGTGCTATAGATCCAGCTGTCCCCCCATTGTGAGTGAGGGAGAGAAAACGGGTATAGAGAGCGCAAAAAGTGAGAGTGTAGAATCGCTGTGTCATCCTCAGCAGTAAATCAGCATTGGGTGCTGGAGTGTATCTGCCTCGCGCCATAAGGGCAGAGGGAGCAGTTGCATAACTCTCCTGCCTAGCATCCACCTCCCTCATCACGCTGCACTGGCCCTTAAACACACACACACACACACACACACACACACACACACACACACACACACACACACACACACACACACACACACACACACACACACACACACACACACACACGTACACTTAAATAGTTTATTCATACTGACCACCTTATCTCATGTTTTATGTATCGTCTGAAACTATTTGGTGTAATCTTGAGTTGCCAAAGTGCTGATTTCCTGTTTTCTCAGTTCACTTGTTAGTTAATAAGACTTACTGTTTTCTCACTATAGTTACTATACAGTGCAAACATTCACCTGTTTTAAGTTCATCTCTCGCAATGAATTCACCTGACATCAAAATGTCAAGTGTGTTTGGAGGACAGCCTATCATTTTCTGCTCTCTTACATATGAACAGCACTGAGCCATGTGTATTGTGAAGCTGCTCGGTAGGGTAGCAGCACTATGACGTACTTCTTAGGTCACCCAACACCACCCTCCCAACTGCAATCAATAGCTACAGTATGTCACCCACCAGTTTAGAAAGCCTCCGGTCTGTGCTCATTCTGTACTGTATGCCACTCAGTTATTGAATATTCACTTTGAATGTGTGCTTGTGGGACAGCAGCACAGCATTTCATTTTTGAATGGTGTGAGCATTACATAAGCATTTTAATGCTGAATGGAGACAAGGTTAACTTGTTACTAATCTATTTGTGTGTATATTGTTTTGCAGTTAATAAGCTCTATGAGCTCAATAGCGGAACACTGTTTGCCCTCTCTACTGCGCACACTGTTCGACTGGTACCGGCGGCAGAGCGGCACTGAAGATGAGTCTTATGAGTACAGGCCTCGCTCCAGTACTAAGTCCAAAGGGTGAGATGCTCTTGTTTTTTTTCCTTCATACACGCCTGTCTTCTCTCTTTGGCCAAATTTTGCATGATTATAATTGCTTTGTGTGTTTTTGAAGGTGCTCAAAATTCCTTGCTTACACTTACTTTTCTCTCCTGCTTTGTAGAGATGAACAGCACCGGGATAAAGATTACCTTCTGGAACGGAGGGACTTAGCCATAGATTTCATTTTTTGTTTAGTTTCAGTGGAAGTTCTAAAACAGGTAAGATACACAAGGAGTAGAACCAGTTGGGTGATGACTCTTGTGACTACTAAATGTTTACATATAGTAGAGGAAATGCTGTGTACTTGCTTGACTAAATATTGACACAATCTCACCAAAGCTGTTTGCAAGAAGTCATACGTTTTGTTTAATCCTAGTACAGTTTTATATACACTATAGAACATATTTCTACTGTAACTTTATGTAGGCAGAATTGCTCTTTTGTGTCTGTGTATTCTCTCACGTGATTTTTTCTATATTTGATTTGGTTTTTGTATTAGAATTTGAAAATGGAGTAGTTTTAGTTCACCTGAAATAAGCGTATTCAAATATTTACATATAGTTTAATAGGTTTGTACTGGTTTTATTTACTTATTTATCGTGATACAGGAATGAGGTGCAGTGCTTTTAGCGAGGTCTTAGTAAATAAACACGATGGCACTATACCAACTTCCAGCTGAGTGTGTTTTCTAAAGCAGACTGTCTAAATCTAAGCAGCATTCTTAACTAAAAGCCAATCCCCGGAGACCAGAGCTAAGTTGTCCTTGGCTTTGCTCCTGTAGGGAGGGTAATGAATGGTAGCAATGTGAAAGAATGAAGACTTATGAATGCATCTAATAAGACTAATGATTCCATGTTTACGTCACAGATTCCTCTTCATCCCGTGCCAGATGTTTTAGTACATGAAGTTCTAAACCTGGCGTTCAAGCACTTTAAACACAAAGAGGGGTAAGTAAGCATAAACACACAGATAAACCAGTGACAGATAAATAAGGCATGAATAAGAGGTGCTGATGAGTGAGAGCACTGTGGCACTCTCACCATACTGGGTGTTTGGCTTTGCAGCGGGGATTGAGTTATTTATTTATGACATTTATGTCATTGTGTTGCTTGATGAACTGTCTGTATCATTATTAATATTTACACAAAGCACAAGTGCTTCTTGTTGAGCAACTTCAGTCAGCCTCAACTAAGCACACTTACTTGCACATAGCTCCTGTTTGCTTTGTGCATTGTTGTTTTGATGTATCATCGGATGCATCATGGATATTATTGTGAAAACACAACTTCCACAGAAATGTTCTCAGACTTGCTAGTTTGAGTTGACCGCATATTCTTTATCCATTTCCCAGGTACTGTGGCCCCAACACTGGCAATGTGCACATCATCGCAGACTTGTATGCTGAGGTCATTGGAGTCCTTACACAGTCGAAGTAAGAGAGCTCAACTCTGCCTGTTAGCTCAATACTGAATAAAATTCTTGTCAAATTGTCACCTCTTCACAACATAGGTTTTTTTTTTGTGATCCTACATTTATGTATCTTTGTTTGTGTGTTCAGGTTTCAGGCAGTGAGGAAGAAGTTCATCACAGAACTGAAGGAGCTCAGGCAAAAAGAGCAGAGTCCTTATGTACTCCAGAGCATCATCAGCCTCATCATGGGCATGAAGTTCTTCCGTGTTAAAATGTACCCAGTGGAGGATTTCGAGGCTTCTTTTCAGTTCATGCAGGTAAATTATAATAGTTTATATACATGCATGTAGTCAGGCTGTAGCCTCAGAAAGTGTGAGTTTGCCAAGACGTTTTGCACCAGACATTTTTTTTGTTTTGTTTTTTTTACTGCTGGCCATTTGTTCGAACTCAGCAGCTCTCCATAGCAATGGCTCAAAAAGCCAGCCAGATGAGTAACGATCAAAGGTGACGTTTGCCAAGGAGTTAGTGTATGTGTGTTTCAGACTCTGCTAAGAGCTGCGAATGGAAGCAGTAGCTTTTCATTAATCTCTATACAGTGGTTTAAAAAAAAAAATCACTCACTGTTCTCTCTTTTAATGTTAATGGAACACACTGTGGTTTATGTCCACCACTCTATTTCAGTACATATCTTGGTTTTTCCCCATATGGTGACCAGTTTGTGTCTAAATAAAGGTAGTGATACGTTTAGAAAGTATTATTATTATATATTATTATATCTAACATGAACTTGAGTCAGGGTTGGCAGTATTATGGTCTTAATACTATATGTTCATGTCAGACTGCACAGTACTTGTCAGTTTCCTTATGTTTACGTCTGTATCCGCTATATATTCTTCTTAACGTGTGTGTCTTTTGTTGTCCTTCCCTAGGAGTGTGCCCAGTATTTCCTGGAAGTCAAGGATAAGGACATAAAGCATGCACTCGCAGGCCTTTTTGTTGAGATCCTCATCCCTGTCGCTGCTGTGAGTAACACTTAAAACCACTTCCTTTGTTTTTACTCTTTATTTAGATGAATCTCTGAACGTAATTGTCAATTTGAGAGATCCGTGTTAACGACATGTTCATTCTCAGGCGGTGAAAAATGAAGTCAATGTGCCGTGCCTGAAGAACTTTGTGGAGATGCTGTACCAGACGACATTTGACCTAAGTTCCAGAAAAAAGCACTCTTTGGTAATAATTGATCGTTATAGTTTTTTTTCTCTCTTCTTCTTCCCCACTCCTGCCACTATCTTTATCTTTGCTACTTCCTTCTGCTTTGGTTTGTCACTCTTCCTGTATTTTGTCAACGCCTTTATTAGCCTGTGCACATCAAGTATGTCATCATTATCCAGAAATGTTGGTCTGATATGACTACAAACTTGTTAGTCCATTATGTTTAGAGACAAAGAGTCTCTCCCATATAACCTGCTACTGTTCAGAAGGAGCTCTGTAATATATCGAGTTCTTTGACATATGCTTAATCAAACTGGGATCCTTACATCATTAAACAGATCTAAAAGCAATTCTGCTGCTGCGGTCTCAGCTTGTTAGACTGCTTTTCACACTTTGTTTGCTCTTCAGAAATCAGAATCATCACTGCTTGACATCTGCGTTGTGTTTTGTAATGTGAACTTAGCAAGGAATTAAAGGAAGTGTACGAGGCGTTTGAGTAAAACTCCTTCTCCCCCCTTTCTGTTTTGATCTGACACTCTTAATCTCTCCCCCTCTAGGCTCTGTATCCCCTGGTGACATGCTTGCTGTGTGTCAGCCAGAAGCAGTTCTTCCTCAACAACTGGCACATCTTCCTCCAGAATTGCCTCTCGCACCTGAAGGTAACCCCATCACGAGCCTTTAAGAACCAATCTTACTTCAGAAAGTTTGCAGTCTGTAGCTCTAAAGAGCAGCACAATGACTGTATTCTGCACACTAAAGTATATTAAGGGCAACATACTCGCCTGACAATACCTAATTCAGTTTGAATCTCAGAGGTCTTATGACTCTTATGAAACCTACAATAAAATGGTGGTGTTCTTGGTGGCAGTATAAAGTGACATAAACCTTCTTCAATATAATAACGTCACTCTTATGAATGTGAAGGCATCGACATTTATTTTAAGAAAGATATTATAAGTGTTGTGATGGTTAATATGTGTTTTGAAGAAGTTCTCTTGGTTGTGAAGGGTGTGCTCTGTGGTTCTGTCTAAAGATCATAATGTACTTTCCCTTCCATTATCAACAACCAGATCTGGACATGAATAGCACTTGATTTGATAAGGTAACAATAGAGCCTTTGTTTGAACAAGATACTCTATGATTTATGGACAAAATACAAACATCCAAAGCTTACTAGGTGCCATTAATGATCACAAGTTGAGCCACAACTAATTTTTATAGGCATACTAATAAAACAATCCTGTGTAGCAACTTCAAAAATATCTTCCATCTTAGCTAAACCAGCTATAATAAAAATGTACCTTATATATTTAATCTCAAGTGCTGTTTTAACTCAGGTCTGTTAATGACTCCTTGCAAACCAATTACAAACAGATCAAACCTACTTTCCTCCTATCCCTCACCATCATGAAACCAATTCAACTGCCGATGGACCGAATCACTGACTGACTGAAAGACTTGACTGTCTTTTCCATTCTACATTGATTACCCCCTTTCTTCTTTTTTTTTTTTTTGGAGATTGTTCGATCTTGTGGTGGATGAAATTCCGTTTGCGTCTTTCTGTGATGGTGGCATCCGATGGTTTTGAATGGCAGTATTGTCTTCTCAGTGATCTCATCCCAGCATTCTCTTCTCATCATCGCAATCTTTTTTAGATTTCCTTAATTTGAAACTTTGTAATGAGTCTCCTGACGGGAGGGGGGGTGCTGATTCTGTGATTGAGATGATTTTTGCGGGTTTGTGTGATGGCTCAAGTGTAGTGATGATTTTAGTGATGTAGGGCTTCTTGTCCAAAACTGATTTAACCCTGTGGCTGCTCTTAATATAAGGACTAATAAATTACTTAAACTGGCTTTTATAAAGTGAAAAAAGGGCTCCACCTCCAAGCAGGAGGCATTTTTAGTGATTAATTCATTTTATATCAAATTACAGCAGTGTATAATGGATACAGCTTAAAGTTTTACTTAATGTTGCTGCTACAACGTGATTATTATAATATCATTATATGATTAATTAACTTTTCCAGACAGGCTAAGACTAGTTGTTACTACTTTGGAAATATTCCAATAAAAGAAAGTGTATACAGGAGGAATATATGGAATAATTGTTTCATTCAATCTATTTTAAAGTTAGACCCCCACAGGGTTAAAATGTCAGTTTGCATTCTGAGTGTGCTTGACATAGATTTGAATGAATCGCTGAGTTGGGTGTTGCTGCTTGTCAGCTTTGTAGGTGAAACAGGCAAATTTTTCTTTTTTTTGTTTGTGTGTGTGTGTGTGCGCACCCTTTTTTCCTCTCTTCCATTTTTTTCCACATCCTTTAACATCCCTTTCCTCATCCCTATGTGTTCCACTCATCTATTTATGTGTATTTTCTCTGTCCATCTGTCTGATTCGCAGGCCACAGCACACCTTCTTTTGTTTTTAGTTCACACTTCTACATTTTTAGATTTTGCTCACTCTCTGTTTAAATATATAATCTCATATCAAATGCAAATGAACTGTTTCTTACAAGCATGCCACTAAAAAATCCACCATTAAATCCCATGAGTGGCATGTTAAACAGTCCATTGTGTTTCATTTCAGTAAAATAGTTTTGATTTATTTAATTAATGTCACACTGACAACAGTTAGAATATTTTCTACTGCTCTTGTCATATTTGTTTAGGTTATGTTTTTTTTGTTTGTTTTTTTGCTTATAACTTGCATGTGTCCCTCCCCAAACCCTACATTCTTTGTCTCCTGTCATTTTGATCTTTTTCTCACACTGACTCGCTCCAGATGCCGTCTAACAACAGCATCCGAAAGCAGATTGAGACGCTGCAGGTGAGTTATCTTGTGTCAGTGACCTGCCCGGTGCCCCCCTTTAACTGCCACCTGACCAGGACGCAAGAAGGTGGTACACTTCTGCCTGTGATTGGCTAATGAGAGGTGTTAATGAGATGTTTTCTGTATTTTCACAGTGACATTTAAATGTGAATCAGTAGAAGTAGAGAAGAGGAAATTGTGATGTTGTCTTAGGCTTTGTTGTTGTTGGTTTGTGTTTATGAGCAGTGGTGATGACTTTTGTCTGCTGTCTAGTTACATATTTAGATATTTATGATGGAGTATTTATTAGGGATGCACAATTGTTTGATATTGAACAAGTGTCTTTTAAAATATCTATTTTTATTTTGACTCCTATCAAATTTATCTTCATAATTTTGGGAATATTTGATGTCAAAATCAGAAACACTTTTATTGACCCAGTTTATTTACACATGCAATGAATTTTACTCTGGTTTAGTAGCTATCAGTGTACTTACACAGTCAAACAACAGTCTTTAGAAATATACATAACAAATGACTGTACACAGGTGAAACTGTTCCTGTGAACTGTAAACAGGATACAAATAGCACAGAGAAGAAGAAGTTAAGTGTGCTGGGATAAATATGAAATGGTTAAAAAAAGGGATGCTACTTAACAGGGAGTTAAATATTCATAACATGACAGTGAGGGGAAAGATACTGTTCCTGTGTTTGGTGGTTTTTGGTGTGCAGTGCTCTGTAGCACCTACCAGAGGGGAGAAGTTGGATCGGTTTATGTCCAGGGTGTGAGGGGTCTGGATATGATCTGTTCCATACAGGTTATTTATGATTCAATTGATAATTACACATAATTACATCCGTTTTACAGGCACTGTGTGTGAAAGGGGCAAAACCAGTTAGTAATATAGTGGTAACCATTATGAATAATAGTTTACTGTCAATTATAAATAATGGTTACTATCAGTGCAATATTGATTTATACATTCTGAATTGTGCATCCCTAGTATTTATTACCTGGTGGTCAGGGGTTATAGATGCCTGAAAGTTTCATTTTGCTATCATGGAATTTGGTGTTTTGCAGAGTTTTCTGGCATTAGATACTGTGTTTTTTTGGTGGAAATAGGCTTGCTGCCTGCAGCCTCTCAGCTCCATGTTAATAGCCAATGAGGCAGGTATTGCACAGCAAGGAGTGGCAGAGTATTGTTTTATTAAGTTGTTAATTAACAATGTGTGGCAACCTTGACATGCACAACACTGAAGTGGGGAGGGGTTGTTGTTGTATTTCTTCAGCAAACATATTGCTTTGGTATGTGGTGGAGTCTCTCAATCTCTTACTACAATTAGCAAATCCAGATTTACATTTACATGACCTAAGAAATTAGGTTACTGCAGACCAAACTAACTAGGTTAAATGAGTGCTTGAAAACACAGTGACTGCACCAGTGTCCAGTACCTGATGTCCGGCTTGGTGCTGACAAAAATAAGACTTGTAAGTGATGACAAATAATGCACGTATGAATTAACATAAATATAGTTCTTTTTAATCATTGACCTGTTTTTCACAATTGTAGAGTCGGATAAGTAGAAACAAAAGCTGAGAAGGGTAAAACACAGAAGCTTCAACATTTGCACTTTTAACATTTCGCATTACTTAATATGTTTGGACCATGTCAGGTTCTTGAAATAGAAACTCCATTAATAATTTTCTTGCTTCTACACAAAAGCAATTTACATAAAAAGGCTGACTTCAATCAGCCCTACTTGACATTTAAGACTACATTTATTAGTGCTCAGGGATTTATTGCTCTGTGTGACTGATGTGTTGAGTTACCGACAGAAAGATAAGACATGTATCATTAATGAATTTGAAAAATGACTTCTGGACTGTTGTTTTTAGAGGTCTGTCTCAGACGTATCTGCTACCACCTCCTTTTGCAGTATTTCATATGTTAAAGCCAAGTCATGGCGTACCATACTTGCAAATATTTCCACAGCACCTTCCCAATAAGGGTTCTCTGTGCTAAGCTGGGAGCAGGGCCACACTCGGATGGTCTCTGTTCTCAAACTGTGTCTTTACCATTAATGTTCCAAACTCCACTAACAACAACTAACTTAAATATTCAAATAAAGGAATGGTAAAGGGAGGTGCAGGCACAGTAAACTATAGGCCAAAAGGCACTAAATGTTGGGTAATCCACAAACCTCCATTATGCCATCAAGGTAAAGCTGTCATATGGAAATCCACCTGCGCAATGACCACATCACAGTATGGCACTGTTAATTCCCCAACAATACGGATACTGATTACAAGAGGTAATATGGTTGGTCCTAATAATTCCTGAAATACTGACTGGATCTGTGCTGTTCAATTGAGCATTTAAATGGTTTCATTTTATTTTAATGGATTGTTTATTTTCCTAAAGACGAGTCCCTCTGGTTGGGAATGATGGCCTCCATAATCTGCATTTCTTCCTACAGCCCATAAAGTAGTTTTATTAGTTTTACTGATGACTACACCAATTAGTAATTCATTAGAAATCATGCTTAGAGACTGAGAAAATGATGGTATTATTAGTTTCTGCGTACAGTCATCCAGTTTGAATGTGATGGTTGATCTGAATTACTTCAGACCACAACGGCCTGATGTCTTTTAATTTCACGGTTGGGTGATGAAATGTAACTCATAATACTGTTTTTACTTCCACAGAACAAAGACCCCAAAATGTCCCGTGTAGCGCTGGAGTCTCTCTACAGACTGCTATGGGTCTACATTATCAGGATCAAGTGTGAGAGTAACACTGTCACACAGAGGTCAGTTCCAGTGCAAGTTCTCACACACACACGCACGCACAATCAAATCATTGGCAATCAATACCTATCAGGTAGAAGTCCTATAAATCAGCTCCTCTGTTGTTCAGCACTAAATATGCTTATCAAGTTTCCCCCCTTTGTTTTCCTCCTCCTAGTCGACTACTCAGCATTGTTTCAGCACTTTTCCCCAAAGGCTCCCGCAGTGTGGTGCCCAGGGACACGCCCCTCAACATCTTTGTCAAGATCATCCAGTTCATAGCTCAGGTAGGCCCCGAAGCATGAACTGACATACCTGGACTCCACAGCTGAGCTAAAACTGAATGCAGTGTATGTAGTAGCTGTGTGATAGTGATTGCTGGTTTGTTTGGTTGTTACAGGAAAGACTGGACTTTGCTATGAAGGAGATTATCTATGACCTCCTGTGTGTGGGCAAGTCTCACAAAACCTTTACCATCAATCCAGAGGTAAAATATTTATAAAACTACAAAAAATACAGTTATTGTCAGTGTTAGCATATTCTCTTTCTTCCATTTCATACCACTCACCCTCTCCCTATTCCTGCCCCGCCAGAGGATGAATATCGGTTTGCGAGCCTTCTTGGTGATCGCTGACAGCCTACAGCAGAAAGATGGGGAGCCTCCTATGCCTACGACAGGGATCATCATGCCATCTGGCAACACCCTGCGGGTCAAAAAGATCTTCCTTAACACCACCCTCACTGATGAAGAAGCCAAGGTCATAGGTAGGTTTTGATTGCTGAAACTTCACTTTTGGAAGTTCTGTCAACAAGGTGTATTTTCGGCAATGCAAGTGTGATAACATTGCTGGGTGTTTTTCAGGCATGTCACTGTACTACCCACAAGTAAGAAAGGCCTTAGATAACATCCTGCGACACTTGGACAAGGAGGTGGGGCGCTCCATGAGCATGACCAACGTGCAAATGTCCAACAAGGAGCCGGAGGACATGATCACGTATGTAACCACAACCTGGATCCAAACAGTTACTCCTGTGTTACTGTCTGTGTGTTTCCAACCTGTAGCAGGTTCTCATAAGCTGTTTGTGCTACAGGGGAGAGAGGAAGCCAAAGATTGATCTGTTCCGCACATGTGTGGCCGCCATCCCAAGACTGATACCAGACGGCATGAGCAGACAAGACCTAATAGAGCTTCTAGCCAAGTATTTCACCTTCTTTAACTTAACTTCAATCTACTGTAGATGTGGTGGTCTTCTATCTTTTAATATTTTGCTTCCCATTACCTCCTTTTCCTCCTCCAGACTGACCATCCACATGGATGAGGAGCTACGTGGCCTAGCCTTTACTACTCTTCAGGCCCTGATGGTGGACTTCCCAGAGTGGCGCGAGGATGTAATCTCAGGCTTTGTCTACTTCATCGTCAGAGAGGTGACTGACGTCCACCCCACACTGTTGGACAACGCTGTCAAGATGCTACTGCAGCTCATCAGCCAATGGAGGCAGGCAGTGCAGAGCAGCAATAAAAGCCATGACGCACAGGTTGGTCAAGGAGGTTTCAGCAGGATTCAATTTGTTGCTAGTAATTTTTTGTCACACCCTTAAATGATAATACATGTTCTCTTTAACAGGGTTCAAGCAGCGGTCATTCTCTGTCCCTGGATCGTACTCCTCCGTTAGGCGTACTACATGTGGTGGAGGGTTTAGCAATGGTGGTGCTTTGTAGCTGCCGCCCTGCCACACGTAGGTTGGCTGTTAATGTCCTCAAGGAGGTCCGTGCTCTGCACACTGCACTGGGCATTGGAAAGGTAATTTCACTGGACTGAAACCACAGTGCATTTTGTTGTGATTGATGAGGTCACAACAAAATGCACAGAATGTTTTATCTTATGACAAGCACTCTGTTTTCTGACATTTGTTTTTTCTCCCCCAATCTTTTAGGGGGATGAGGAACTGGCCATCGATGTAATGGACAGATTAAGTGCATCAGTGTTGGAGAGCTTCATTCATCTCACAGGAGCTGACCAGGTAAAAATGCCTAGGCTTATTTACACAGTCATAAAATATGCACGAATACTCAAAGACTCAGCCCATCTCCTTTCGTTCCTCTCTGTAGACCAACCTGCTGTACTGTCCCAGTGGGATTGATCTTCAGACGCTAGCAGAGTGGAGCTCATCTCCCATCAGCCACCAGTTTGATGTAGTGAGCCCCTCCCACATCTGGGTGTTTGCCCACGTTACTCAGGGCCAGGACCCCTGGGTCATCAGCTTCTCCAGCTACCTGCGGCAGGAACACCTGCCAAAACATTGCCCCACTGCACTCAACTATGCCTGGATGTTTGCCTACACCCGCCTGCAGCTGCTGTCTCCACAAGTTGACATCAAGTATGTTTCCTCTAGCCTCCATGTCTTTGTGTTCCGTGTGTTTTTCCATCTACGTAATTGCTTGTTTTTCTATATAGACGGTCTCTCTGCAACGGTGCTATGTGTTATTATTATTTGGTGAAGACTTTGCACCAAATAATACTAGCATAATTGGGCTGCCACACAATAAATAAATGCCAAAAAAAATGATGAAACCTTGCACCCCCATGTGAATGCCCTGGCAGCAGTGAAACAAGCAGTGAATGCAGCTCTAGAGATCTAGAGAGGATCGGGGGGCTTGCTGTGCTTGTTAAACAAAGGGCTGCCCTAGAAATCAAGCTAGCAAAGAAATCTTTGGGTATAACTGCAGTGTCTGTGCCAGCTATATAATAACTGCTATTTTTCTTGGGGCCTGTTGAATGTTGTTCTGCCCTTTTTTTAGGTCATGTCATTAATCTCTGATGATCTTTCCTGTTTATCCACCTGCAGTAGCCCCATCAATGCCAAGAAACTGAACAGTCTGAACAGCAGTGATTCCTACATCGGCCTTTGGAGAAACTACCTGATTCTCTGCTGCAGTTCCGCCTCGTCCTCCCCCTCCATGTGCTCCTCATCCTCCACCTCTGGCTCCGTCCGCTGCTCCCCGCCTGAGACGCTGGCGTCCACGCCGGACAGCGGCTACAGTTACGATTCAAAGGTCAGGAGCCCCTCACTCTACAAACACACATCTATAAGGACAATAGACCAAAATATATTGCTAATTTACAGGTATTGGAAGGTGTGCACAAATTTAAAAATGCTATCCATACACAGTTCAAGCATGACTACATATTATGAGTGACCGCGAAGTCATAACAGTTTTGTACCCGTTTAATATAGCATCAGCTAACAATGAATAGTTTAATGACAATGTCAATTTATTCATTTTAACATTTCATCCATGACATTCCTCTTTTTCTGTGTGTTAATAGATTGTTGGCACTCCTTCCCCCTCCTCCCTGTTCAAACACATTGTTCCAATGATGCGCTCTGAGAGCATGGACATCACAGAGTCTCTTGTGTTGGGGCTTGGCAGGACCAACCCCGTAGCCTTCAGGTAAACAACTGTCAACATAATCCGTGGTA
This sequence comes from Scomber scombrus, assembly GCF_963691925.1. NCBI lineage: Eukaryota > Metazoa > Chordata > Actinopteri > Scombriformes > Scombridae > Scomber > Scomber scombrus. The sequence goes on along the minus strand of NC_084977.1, from coordinate 8,604,138 downwards.
TAATTAATATACTGTACATTCATACACCTTGACATGCTTGAGAAATGTTGTGTTAATCTTTAGTCATTTGTTTACATGTAACTTTCTTGTCATTCAGAGAGTTGATAGAGGAGCTAAATCCCATCATAAAAGAAGCTTTAGAAAGAAGACCCGAAGTAAGTGATTAATAATTTCTAACTGGAAATCCTTTCTGTCACAGTTTAATGTTAAGCAAAAGACAATTTACTACAATGGTGCTGTCTTTGCTCTGCAGAACATGAAGCGACGCAGGCGTCGTGACATCCTCAGGGTCCAGCTGGTCCGGATATTTGAGCTGCTGGCTGATGCTGGTGTCATCAGTCAGATGTATGTATCCTCAACAAATTTGGCCCATATGATGATAAGAAATGGATTTGCACTCTTGTCTATCTGGTTTATAGTAAAACATAGTAATCTTTTCTTTGTTGTTTTATTTTTCTTTTTTTACAGAGCCAGTGGAGGATTGGATGGAGAGAGCCACTCCCTGAACAGTGCGCTGCTTGAGTATGTTGATCTGACCAGGCAGCTGCTTGAGGCTGAAAATGACAAGGACTCTGACACATTAAAGGACATTCGCTGTCACTTCAGTGCACTTGTGGCCAATATCATTCAGAATGTCCCAGGTATCTCTCATGCTCACTTGCTCACTCATGTTACGCACTGAAAATATGCTCTTATTTTCACTGAATTTGTGTCTAATGTTAGAGCAATGAAAAGTTAACGTGTCATCAATGTCAATACTTGTTCAGTACACCAGAGGAGGACCATCTTCCCCCAGCAGTCACTGAGACACAGTCTGTTCATGCTGTTCAGTCACTGGGCCGGGCCCTTCAGCATCATGTTCACTCCCCTGGACCGCTACAGTGACAGAAATATGCAGATCAACCGTCATCAGTACTGTGCACTAAAGGTACACACAAACGCTTATGAATTCTGTTTTATGCACACAACATCTAGTCTATACTTATATCAGGATGTATAGATTATATTGTATGCATATGTTCAAACATCTTATTTCAATCTTCCAGGCCATGTCTGCAGTGTTGTGTTGTGGACCTGTAGCTGACAATGTTGGCCTCTCCTCTGATGGCTACCTCTACAAATGGCTGGACAACATCCTGGATTCTCAGGACAAGAAGGTATGAGTGGTATTACTGGTAGGACCTATTTCATTTATGGCTAAAATTAGCTTTTTATAGTCTGGCCAGTGACTGCGCTGACAGTAATGGATAGAAGTTATGCACCACAGGTTCATATATCATGGCACTAGCACTACACAGTGGTGTTCAGAAGTACTGCAAGAGGTCAATAGCTAAAAGTTTCATTCAGATAAAGTCCTATACACAATAAAATATCTGTAACATGTAAATAATGTGGAGTTATAATTGGAATATTGGTGACTTTGAATTGTTTTAAAAGTGACAAGATGTTGAATTCATTTGTAACTGTATATTAGTGTTTCAGCCATACAGTGAATGTGGTAAAAAATTATTAGATGAACTTTTAGAATAAGTGAACCCGTGGTTGTAACAATTGCTGCGTTTTCTCCTTCAGGTTCACCAGCTGGGTTGTGAGGCCGTGATGCTGCTGTTGGAGCTGAATCCGGACCAGAGCAACCTCATGTTTTGGGCCGTGGACCGCTGCTACACCGGCTCACGTCGTGTGGCTGCCGGCTGCTTCAGGGCCATTGCCAATGTCTTTCACAACAGGTACTACACATTCCCTGCTTCAATTTGGAACACATTTTTATGGCTTTATTTAACTAATTGCAACTCAAACATTGTGTGTGTTTTGTTTTTCTCTCTCTCTCAGGGATTACCAATTTGACACTGTGGTGCTGCTGAACCTGATTCTGTTCAAGGCAGCTGATTCTTCCAGGGATATCTATGAGGTGGCCATGCAGCTGTTACAGGTCAGAATGTCTGATTTATGAAAAATGTTGTGTTCTTACACATCTACACTACACTTCATCAACACTGCTATATACATTTGTGTTCTTAATGAAATATATTGTAATTGTCTGTATTAAAACAAATAGATCCTGGAACCCAAGCTCTTCCGTTACGCCCATAAATTGGAGATCCAGCGAACAGATGGTATCTTGACGCCCCCCTCACCGCTGCCGCACCTCTACTCTGTGTCTTACTACCAGCTGTCTGAGGAGCTCGCAAGGACTTACCCAGAGCTCACTCTACCCATCTTCTCAGGTTTGCTACATGTAATATTTGTTACAGCTGCTGTTTGGTGAGCAGGGTGCTGTAATGTGTGGAATCATCACATTAGCTGGAAGTGTGTGTGTGTGTGTGTGTGTGTGTGTGTGTGTGTGTGTGTGTGTGTGTGTGTGTGTGTGTGTGTGTGTGTGTGTGTGTGTGTGTGTGTGTGTGTGTGTGTGTGTGTGTGTGTGTGTGTGTGTGTGTGTGTGTGTGTGTGTGTGTGTGTACCACTGAGATTTTTCACAGCCACATTATGCCATGATCATGTGCATTTTCACCAAGGCCTCAAAGTAAAATTTTTGTTTTAAGGACTAACAAAAAATGACAATATGCTTGAATAATATTGCTGATGCTACAACAGAAACATACAAAAAAATCACGACTTAAGTGCCACTTTAACTTTTTTCACAATCCATAAATGTTACAATCCATAAGTGGATGAAGCAGGGAAACATTTCTCCATTTAACCTTACTATAGCAACACAGAAAACAATGGCAAGTATTGTGGATATTATGATACTGTTGTGATAAGAAGATGGAAATAGGGTAAAAGATTGGCGGAGTAGTATTTACATGTTAAATCAGCTGCAGCTGCCAACTACCTCCTTACTGTCCCGACTGCAGAGGTCAGCCAGCGTATCCAGACAGCACATCCTGGTGGTCGTCAAGTGATGCTGCACTACCTCCTTCCTTGGATGAACAATGTGGAGCTGGTTGACTTGAAACCCACCGTGCGACGAGCGGAGGATTGCGGCAGCGTCGAGGAAGACGAGGAAGCACACGATCGGGAGATGATGATGGTCAACAGCCGGCGCTGGCTCCATGGAGAGGGCTGGGGCTCCCCCCGAGCAACAACCATGGTGTTAAACAACCTCATGTTCATGACCGCTAAGGTGAGAGAGCTGATGTACCACGCGCACTCGATTATATTCACATTAACATGTACAAGATGTTTTTTGAAATGTTGAGTTTAACGACTAATCATGAACTGATTTTGTTTTTACAGTACGGGGATGAGTTTGCTTGGTCAGAGATAGAGAATGTATGGACCACATTAGCCGACAGCTGGCCAAAGAACCTCAAAATCATTCTGCACTTCCTCATCAGTATGTCAGGAGTCAACAGTGAACCCAGCCTCTTGCCCTATGTAAGTAACAGCTAACTTATATCAAGCAATGTCTCCGTCTTGTCCACGTGTACCGCATGCGCTACTCAATTCTCATGTTTCTGACTGTGTTATGTTTGTCCTCAGGTGAAACGAGTGGTGGTTTACCTGGGCAGAGATAAGACTATGCAGCTGTTGGAGGAGTTGATGTGTGAGCTCGAGCTGACCGATCCCGTTAGCTCAGCTGTCACTCACATGGACAACCCCCCCTATTACCGCATCACCTCCAGTTACAAGATCCCTTCAGTCACCTCAGGTTAATGAGCATTTTAAATATACCAGTTCACAACATAGGTCATGTTTCCAATGTTAAATCACACCTTGTTAGTGCTACGCAGTTAATGTTTCATGTCTGCTCCCACAGGAACAACCTCCAGCACTAATACCATGGTGCCAGGAAACGATGGTCATCATGACAGCAAGATCAAAGACTCAAACATGGAGGACAGGTAGGAGCTCAAATATAGCAATTACAGAACAAAAGTATTGGTTGTTGATTGATGAAAAAGTAACATTTCACACCAGAAACACATGAATAAACTAATTTTGGTGGAGATCAAGCAGTAACTGGTGCAAAGCTCAGTAATTTAATTGAGTACGAGCCAAAATGTGTGCAATCACAGCATCTTATTTCAGTAGTGATGAGCAGATATAATAGAAGATATGTTATGGACACTCTGTAATTCTTTATAGTATCATATTTCACCTTTCATGCAAGTAAAAGGAAGGCACTAGGCATCACATAGTTCTCTTGTCTAAAATTACAAAAATTAAGTCTCAAGTTCATTTTAGAAACATTTTAGAGACATTTAGGGCTATAAAGTGAGATTTCATTGAAAATACTTCCTGATGCAGTGTGTTAAAGTTGTCGACTGTGGGTAAAAGAACCTCCCTGCTGGTACTGTCCTTTTTTAAATCAAGCCTGTGTGTTCTGCAGTTACACCCACCTGGATATCTACAGTGGTCTGAACAGTAACCTGAACCGCCAGCACCACCGCCTGGAATCTCGCTACAGCAGCAGCTCTGGAGGCTCCTATGAAGAAGAGAAGAGTAAGAACAGACTCTTAAACACTTCCACACTCATCACACAATGCCTCATTATTTACATTAACATATCTGGTAATCTTCTCACTTCTTCCAGGTGACTCCATGCCACTTTATGCTAACTGGCGTTTGAAAGTGATGGATCACAACCGGCCAGAGCCTCTCCCCTTCCCTCCAACAGGGGGCTGCTGGTCTCCTCTGGTGGACTACCTGCCAGAGACCAATACCCCTGGTGTGCCGCTCCACAGGTACATCATACACCGGCTTTACTCTCCATCTCCTGCGCACTAGAATATTCATTTAGTAAATCAATCTGTATTTTCTCTTTTTCAGATGTAACATTGCAGTCATCCTACTGACAGACCTCATTGTGGACCATGGGGTCAAAGTGGAGTGGAGCGCCTATCTGCACCTCTTGCTCCATGCTATTTTTATAGGTAACTCACTAATTGTTCCGTTGCGAATGTCTCTATTGACTCCTCCTAAAGTCACATTAGCTAATCTCATTCCCTCCTCTTCGTCTGTGTCTTCCTCCAGGGTTTGATCACCAGCACCCAGAGGTCTACGAGCACTGTAAACGTCTACTGCTGCACCTGCTCGTTGTCCAGGGAGCGAATAGCAGCGTTCAGTCTGTCGCTATGGTGCTTCTACGCAACAGAGAGTACAACGAACCCAGAGTCCTGACTGTGAAGCCAGCAGCTCCAGAGTTGAACCTCACAGGTCAGTTCTGCCATGTTTTAAAGTCAGAAAGGGACAGTAAAGAGTTAAAGTGAAGGAATTTTGGTGTACCAAAAAAAAACCATAAGCTTGAAGATTCCAGCCAGCTGTATAATTTACTTTTCCCGTCTCTGTGAGAGGAAGGAATGCAACAAAAGAAAGTGTGTGTATGTCTATTTTTATTCATACAGGGATGCAGGACTTTTTGCCAGACTGTCAGCCGTCACCTATGACAGACTCTGGCCTCAGCTCGAGCTCCACGTCCTCCAGCATAAGTCTCGGCGCAGGAGGAACGGCTCTGTCTCACCTCTCCCCCACATTCCTCAGTGAGGTAGATGTCACCGCTGAGCAAGACGAGAAGGTCAAATCTCTCATTGAGTTCATTACCTCAAGGTGAGTATTTCCCAGAAAATGTAATTTACATTTACCCCAGTCACTACTTGTACTAATACTACACTTTGCTCTAACTTGCTAACTTGTCCTGATGTATAATCTCACACGCTTATCGGTATTAATTACACTTTTGTATGTTACTTTCATGCCTCCAGCACTGTCTGAAAGAACTGGGTATTTTTACATTGCATGGGTTTGATTTTGGGTTTAGTGTCATATTGGCTATATTAAATGTTTGGAGTTGTGGTGTGACTCTATAGTTGGAACACTTCACTCATCTGATGTGTGTTTGCTCTGGCCATGTAGAAAGCGGGGTCCGCTCTGGAACCACGAGGACGTGTCGCCCAAGAACCCCAACATAAAGAGCGCAGACCAGCTGAGCGTGTTTGTCAGACACGTAGTGACCGTCTTCAAACACTCCCAGACAGGTCTGTGTAGTTAATAGCTGCTTGTTGCTAGGTTTAAACTTAGGTTACAGGTATGATTTGGACGGCTTTATCATATTTACCTGTGTATGTGTGTGTGTTCATCCCTACAGGTTTCCAGCTGGAGTCGTTGCTGAGTGAAGTAGCACTAGAAACAGCTCTGTCTTGCTCTTCTCGCCACTACGCTGGTCGATCCTTCCAGATTTTCAGAGCGCTCAAACAACCTCTGACTCCCGCCACACTGTCTGACATTCTCTCTCGACTGGTAGAGACTGTAGGAGATCCGGGAGAGGAGGCTCAAGTAAGAACATAACATATATCACGAGTAAGATTTTATAACTTGCTGGTATCCAGTGTCATCAGCTTTTATTTGACATGTTGAACTCTTTTTTTTTTCTCCTCAGGGCTTTGTCATTGAGCTGCTTCTGACACTGGAGTCTGGCATTGACACGCTAGCGGACACAGTCAAAAACTATGATCTCCTCACGGCCTTAGCACAGTAAGTTCTCATACTTTCAACTTCTTTGTTTCAGTATGTTCGGCTCAATTTTACTTTTACCCCACATAAAGACTGATGAACGCATTGCAACATAAGCACGAGTTGTCGTTTTTTATTTGCAGATCTTCTACCTGTGATCACATATTGGGGCTCAAGTTTGCCACCAACAGGAAAAGCACGGGCCAGCTGAACCTGAACAGCGGCGGCCTCTTCCATCACGCCCACGCTCGCAGCAACTCCCTTCGAGCCAGCCTGATGGGCGAACGAAAAGCAGACAGACGTAGGAGTAACACATTAGACGTAGCCGACAGACTCGGGGGTAGCCACGGAAACCTAGCGCGCACGCGGAGTTTATCATCTCTAGGTGGTGGAGGGGGTCCAGGAGGGGAAGCCATCCCCCCCGTGGACCCTTCAAACCTGATGGCCACTGTGTTCTGGATTGCCGCCTCGTTGCTCGAGTCGGACTATGAGTTTGAGTACCTGCTGGCCCTGCGGCTACTCAACAAGCTGCTGGGCCAGCTGCCTCTGGATCGCCCAGACAGCAGAGAGCGTCTGGAGAGGGTCCAGGCCAAGCTGAAGTGGTACAGCTACCCTGGCCTGCTGCAGCTCTTCCTGAAGGGTTTCACCTCTGCTTCTACTCAGGAGCTCACCATCCACCTGCTTAGCAAGCTCATCAGTGTCTCCAGACATACGCTGGTAGACCCATCTCAAGTGGCAGGTGAGTGTTTAGGGCTCCACGCAGGAGGTGTTTTACCCTTAGTTTTTTTGTTGTTGTCTGGCACAACAAATCATTTTATTTTATTTAATAGTTCACTTGCACTTTACACATGTAACCACAACCTGAAGCGCAATTTTAGGCTTCTTAAGGCTGCTATTTTCTTACATTTTACACATCCAGCAACATTGATTGAGCATTGCTCAAAGCGCTACTAAAACGTGGGTGAACTACACTCAATACTGCACCTGAACACTTCCATTGTAGATTGACCCTGCACAAAGCTGCTGCAGCATGATTTTTTAAATAAAAAATACGACACATCAATGTTAATCAAGAAAAATAGAGTGCAGGATAACTTATTTGTCTGTTTGTTGTTCAGAAGAATGTAATCTGACATGTGAAACTATAATTACCCCATCAGTCCACACAGCTGCACAAACTTTCCTTATTCCCCTCACTGTATTTATTAAATTTCCGTTATAAGCTGCGTCAACAACCGTAAATTACATCATTGCTTTAGATTTCTAAGATTAGACTGGTAATAATGTGTGTTGATTTTTCTTCCACAGGTTTTCCTTTGAATATCCTGTGCCTTCTACCACATCTCATCCAGCACTTTGACAGCCCCACTCCTTTCTGTAAGGAGACAGCTGATAAAATAACGAAGGTGTGCACAGACGAGAAGTCAGCCACACTCTCCAACCTGGCCCACATGATGAGCCTGTACAGCACGCACAGCTACTCTCGTGACTGCACCAACTGGATCAACGTGGTCTGTCGCTACCTCCATGATGCTTTCGCGGAGATAACTTTGAACCTTGTCACATACTTGGCTGAGGTAGGCGAAATGAAGATCTCACTTTTTTGTTCTTAGTGATATATGATAAGATTGAATCAGTATTGACCGTGACCGTGTCAATCTTTTGTTTCTCAGTTGCTGGAGAAGGGCCTTCCCAGCATGCAGCAGTCCTTGTTGCAGATCATCTACAGCCTGCTGAGTCATATTGACCTATCAGCAGCTCCTGTCAAACAGTTCAACCTGGAGATAATGAAGATCATTGGCAAATATGTTCAGGTGAGCTGTCACTGCAATTCTTGTGTAAAGCTGGCTGATCATACTTGGAAAATGTTATCCATTATTCCTATCACTTATTTACTCAGTGAGTAAGTAAGGTAAGTAAAGTAAACCTGTTAATTAATTAAGTAAATATACTGTATATTGCTTGGTATTAATTGGTTACATTGCATTATTTTCTTAAAGTACCGGAACCAGGAATCAAATACTGCATCTCTGCTGTGGTGGACAAGAGCTTTACCCCATATACCACATAGATAATGTAGGGTTTATATGTTAGTACTTTGAGGATGTCTTATTAGTACAGTATGTTTTACTGGGCTTACAGCTTATATTCACATACAGCCTAATGTAAGTGGAATGTATGCTGGAATTATCTGGTCTATACAAAGTGGCACAATTGATAGTAAGAAAAGAATAACATATCTCACAGGGTCTTTATTTTTTTACAGGCCTTTTTGATATAGTTGCAGCTCTTTATAGAAGCCTTTTACCAGTCCTGACCCAGGGCACTAAATGCCTCTCACCCAGAAATGCATCTGACAGCTGTTGTACCGTGTTTGCCTCAGGCCAAGTCTGTACTGACTTACTACCAGCGTTGCCTTTTGTGGGAGGCATTGTGTTTGTGCGTATACAGTATGGCTGTGCATGTGCACTGGTGTACAACGTAAGATGTATTTGTTTAGTGTCCTCTGAGGGTTCTCTGGCATTAACGTAGGCCTTACATTGTAGAAAACATTACAAAATATATATGGCTCTAGAGATTCTATAGCTGCTGTGGTTAGGGGATGGTTTGGCTTTGAGGGGAAAATATGTCCATTCACATGCATAAATTCTGTAAGAAACGCCAACACAGCTTGATATCTCACAATGGAGTCTTTATGTTTCTGTGTTGTTTTTTTTTTTTTTTACAGAGCCCACATTGGAAGGAGGCTCAGAACATTCTGAAGTTGGTGGTGTCTCGCTCAGCCAGCCTCGTTGTCCCAGACGACGTTCAGCGCTCCTACAGCACAGAATCGTGTGGCTCTCCTGAAATTGCCTTCACACGCATTTTCAATAACTCTTCCAAGGAGCTGCCTGGAAAGACTCTGGACTTCCACTTTGACATCTCAGAGGTCAGCGTCTGCCTGTGTATCTGCTCTCAGTTTGTTTCTGCTCTCTTTAATACGCTTAAATTGGTTTTCTCATCTGTGTTGTGTTGTCTTGCTAACCGGCATCTTTTGACTCTACAGACACCAATCATAGGGCATAAATATGGTGACCAGCGCACTGCAGCAGGCCGGAATGGAAAGCCGCAAGTGATCGCTGTAACCAGGAGTACCTCCTCAACGTCATCTGGCTCCAATTCCAACGGTCTGGTGCCAGTGAGCTGGAAGAGGCCTCAACTCTCTCAGGTGCTGTAAAAGACACACAACATTAAACACTGTGTACTCATTTAAACCAGATGCTGGGAGGCAGCAGCACATTCATGGTGAAGCTTCGCCAGATTCAACTCTGATCCACTTTTGTCTGTTTTTTGGATCTCATTTGTACCCAAAATAACAGCACAGCCAGAATCGTAACAAATACATAACACACCCAGACATATAAACCCACTGATTTTATTAAACCTCCTTCTTAATATACTTCATCACAGTTACAGTTGTAGCAGGAATGTAAACCTAAAGTTTCACACATCGTACATGGTAACTGGGTGTTTCACAAGCAAAACTATACATTATTTTGTCAAGTGTGCAAACAAAACATAATGATTAATAATTGTCTTTCTTTTAGTCTTCCTTGTTTATCTCAGTGTTTCCTATAAACCAGGTGTCACACTTTTAAAGTGCACTGGGCAAAGTCCGAAATATTTCTCTTAAAGACATTTATCATGCTGTTGAGTTTTCTCATCTTGTTTCTGTATTCTCGTTTCAGAGGAGAACCAGAGAGAGGCTGATGAATGTCCTGTCTCATTGTGGTCCGGAGTCTGGCATACCCAAAAATCCATCTGTAAGACTCCTCTCCTACTCTAAAGCCTCAGATAAGGTCTCTGTAAATTCTGTGTTAAGAATATGTTCTGAATGCTGCTGTCGTTCCCGTCTTATCTGTTTGGTGGTGTTTTTTTAATTTCTGTCTATTTGATTTCTGTTTGAATTCATATAGATATACAACACTTGTATCTTACTGTTTGACAAAGAGTCTCTTCCCTTCCTTTCCATGCAGGTGGTTTTCTCATCCAATGAGGATTTGGACTCTGCGGACCAGCAGACCAGTCTTATACCTACAGTGGAGGAAGTGGTCAGAGAAGAGGATGTGCAGGGAGAAGATACGGGCAGTGAGCAACAGTTTGGTGTCTTCAAGGACTTTGATTTCTTAGATGTGGAGCTGGAGGATGCTGAGGTGAGAATGTACACACAAACACAACAAGGCTTCAATGCCGGTATAAAAAATTTGAAAATGTTAATAATAATAATAATAATATAGAAATTGAAGGAAAGAGGGAGGAGCTTATAATGAGTGAACAGCACAACTAGTTGTATAAAGTTAAGAAGTGTAAGGACTCTGATGCCAGTACAACTGCTCTTGATAATTCTGTATTTTGTTGTTTTGCTCCAGATGGACAACACTAGTGTCTTGTTAGTACAACTCGTTGTCTCTTGTCCATCCTAACTGCTGTAGTGGACAAATGTCTGTTTTGTGACTGTTTTGTCTGTTTAGTCTACTAACACACTTGTTCCTTCTCTTCTTTTGCCACAAGGAGTTGCAGGTAAGTCTGTGGCCAGTAAGCTTTGTAAAGATACTTTTCTCTCTCGTTCCCTGGTGTCTCATCGTGTTTGATTTGTCTTTGGTATAAAATCATGGTTACTGTGGTTGTGAACCCTTTAGTTTTAGATCTTTGCATCATTTACCATCCCAAAAAAGTGGTGGGAAATCATCTCACCCAATCATACATTCTTCTTTTTTTTTTGTGGTAAAAGTTGTGAAATGTACTAAGTGTTTGTCTTGTGCTTTGTTTCCTTGTTTTGTGAACTCTGCCTCACTGTTGTTTACTTGGCTGTCCTGCAGGGGGAGAGCATGGACAACTTCAACTGGGGCGTGCGTCGTCGCTCTCTGGAGAGCATGGACAAAGGGGACACGCCGTCTTTGCAGGAGTGCCAGTACGCGGGCAGCACGCCAAGCCTCAACCTGACCAACCACGAGGACACGGACGAATCGTCTGAGGAGGAGGTACTAAGCGCTAGCCAGATTCTCACCCGCTCTGGCCTTGTAAGTCTCACTCTAATCAGGGTCCCCCCTTCCCACCCCCAACCCCCACCCAACCCCACCATGCTCCTCACACAGCCCGCTGGCATGGTGTGTGTGTGTGTGAGAGTGCGTACTGAGCTGGACCTGCTGCCAGTGTGGACAGGAGCTAGATGCTTGCTTCTTGGCTGGTGGTAGATGCCCCCCCTTCAAAACCTCAGCCCAGTCCCGCTCTCTCTGACTGCTAGATTAATGCTGTTGTCTTCTTTTAATAGTTTTTTTTAAATTTTATTTCCAATAGGTAAGTACAGTGTAGGAAAATTCAAATAAATGATTGGTTCAATTCACTCTCTGAGTAAATCTTATTAACAAGAGTAGAAGAGAAAAATTGGAAATATTATAATTTAATAAAATTCCTTTTAAAGATAATTAAAGTGTAAAATATGACAAACACAGGGTAACAGCATGCTCCTTTTGCACTTTTTTTTAACAGTTCGGCTGCTTGTCTCTAACTCTTCTTTGCTTTGTTTTGCACTGCAAGCAAGGTCTTCTCTAAAGCTGCCAGTAATAACGCCACTGATAGAACTGCTTTACCTCAGTCTAATGGGGATTTCTTTCTCTTTTCCTCTGCTCTTCTTGATCTTGGTAGTGCACGGTGAGAGAATGAGCTTTTGCCTGTAGAGGATATTTGTCCTTTAAAATGTTTGTAGTTGTCCAGTATTATACTGTAACACTAGAAAAATGAGCATGCAGTATTTACATACGAGTTACACCAAATTCTGAAAGATATTAATTAATATTAATTACGTTAGCATGATCCTACCGTTTTGCCTGAAGCTATTTCTATATACATAGTTAAATAAAGTGCTGAATCAATTGAATGGAAGACTAAAACGACTAAACATGCTCTGTTTGATACAGACATATTGATTAGTAAGCAACAGAGCATAACTGTAAAACAGTGTAAAGACTTGGTAAAGTAAAAGTAAATTCAGTGTTATATTTACATAACAGAATATGATGAACAGAAGTGGCCAGATAGTTCTAAACTAATCATTAAGCTCTAGTACAGTTAATAAAAGCACATTACATAATAATAACCTATCAAACCCAGCACATCATCATAGTTAAGTGTAGCCCACATAAAGGTCATACACAGTGTCAACAGTATGAACCACTGTATTAAAGTTGAAAGGATCTACTTGACATGACAGCAGAGTGCTTTATATGACCTTTACCAATTTTAAAAGAATTATGAAAATATATTTTTTCAATTTTAACCTTTTTTAGAAATGTTCATTTTGTGCCGTCTCTATGTTGACCAAGGCCATGTTCACACCTGGCATTAACATGCATCTCAGTGATCTGATCACGACTGGACAGTACTAAATAAACGACCTCTGAGACCAATTGTGATCCAATCCGTCAAACCGCTTTCCAAAGTGGCCTAGGACACATTTGACTACATATCTTTTGTAGTTTTAATGTGTTCTGATGCGACAGAAAATACATCATCAATGCAGGACGTGGAGGTTGTTTTGGTAAACGGTTGAAGAAATAATGGGAAGCATAGATGTATGTGGTTGGAGTAATCTGAACAGTTGGAATAGCGCATACACGTATACTAGTTCTTGAAACATTGTTATTAGCTCTTAGCGCTTAAGTCCGCACTAAAAAAAAATGCAGGGACCTCCTCTTGGGAGTGACGTAGACGGCAACACAATTGGAAAATAAGTGGTCAGCTCGAGACACTTAATAGAGACAGGTGTAAACAGGGATGTCTTTCGGCTGTCCAGTTGTGATCGGGTCACCCGAGAGGCATGTTAATGCCAGGTATAAACATGTGACCACCCTTAGTGTACTTTAATAAAATCAAACTAGATGACGTCTAATATAATTTGTTTTGTACTGTATCTTAACAGAGAAGCTAACCAACCCTTCTATTTTTCTCCTCCAGCTAAACAGTGACTCTGCTACGGACGACACCGCGTCCAACCATGTAGACTCTTTGCAGCAGTCTCAAGAATCGTCCAGTAGCGCCCTGACAGAGGAGGCAACTGTACTACCCTCACTACCTTCCCTTCCTCGACTGGATAGCCCCATTTTGGAGATGGCCCACTCAGACAGCACCAGCAGCCAGCTGCCTGAGGTGCGATCAATCGGGAGCAGCAATAAACTGTGGTGCTCGGGTGCTTTCTAGCTTGTCTTTTTTTCTCCTTTCTTTCTGTTCAACTTTTATCTGCTTGTGCTGTACTCGTTGGCTCCGTCTTGTCATTTAGACAGATGACTGGCAACCTTCAGGGAGTTTTGGATGGGGGGGAAAAGGTGCTCGGTCTATAATTGTCTACCTGTTGTCAAGTTAAAGACCTGCGTTGCTTTTTGCGGCTTCTCTGTCCTTTCTACAACCGCTTGCTTTTTTTTTGCTTTGCTCTGGTTGTGGGTGCTGAGGGCTAGCTCTTGCTCCTTTTTGAACACTCATGTTGGTGGGGCTTGCTTGTGTGATTTGGGGAGAGATGAAACAAATGCTCACCTCAGGTCAGCTGTTACTGCACACCTCCAATAACACAGCAACTGACCATTCCAACTAAATCCCTCCATTAAAAACTTGTGAAATGGACACCAGCTCCTTTATCTTCGGGCATACGCATGTGTGAGTATAAGTCCATTTCAAGTGGTGTGTTAATATTATAAATACAGTTAAGTGAAAAGCAGTGGGGCTAGTTGAATAAAGCTCTTCATCATCCACTGGAATTGCTACAATATTAGCATGCTAAACCTTTCTGGTGATGAACATCTTTTCTATCTACTGCAACTGACATTTATCACTTATACTAACAATGGGGAGTGTCTTATATTGTCCCTATTTGCATTTGCACATACAGTGTCTAGGAAAGGCAGGCTCTTATTTAAATTTAAAGGACAGTCTTAGCTCACGCACAAGCTGTGAATTGGTATGTGTGTATTTTCAAGTGGGTGTCCCTGCCCCTCAGTGCTTCGTACACCAAACCAAATGTAACTTTCTAGGAACTCAAGCTTAGCCAACTGTCTCAATATCATCCCAAGGACATCTCCCCCATCACAGCCCCAGCTCTTAGCGTAATGAGCCCTAGATAAAACCATCAATACTCTTACTCATTCCCTCCAGGATGGCCACGACCACTTCTAAAAGCTTTCTGTAATATAGCTGCTGTCTCTGTGATGTACTGGCCGCCTGCCACACTCAGCTGTCTTAATGCATTAGACTTGTAAATTAAAAAAAAAACAAGAGTGGAAAAAAAACAGCAGCTTTTAATTAGGACTCTTTCTATTCCTCCTTCATGTGTACGTGCTTTACATCAGGAATTTAGTGTCCTGTGTTTAAGGCAGATGCTGAAACGGGTTCGATGCTAATGTTATCAAATTTAAATATATTCAGCTGTGGTTTATAAGACTGGAGTGTCAGTTAGGTTGTCCCCCCTGTTGATTACTGTTACGTCACTGCGACAGTCCATCATTTATGTGTACTCATGGAGTGTGGCTCATAAATCAGTTCATACAGATGTAACGTGCGTCAGAGCGTCTCATTCATCTGCTGTACCATTGGCTCTCACTCCCGGTTGTGTCACTGTGTTGCTACTGTTTTATTAGCATTGAGGTCAAGTTTTTTTAAATGTCTTCTCAGTGATAGATTGCTATTGGCTCCTGTTTATTGATCTTTTTTCTTTTTCTTTAATTTCTCATGAGAGACGTTAGCTTACGGAGTGACATCAAGAGCAATCTCCAAGGAAGTGAACATCGTAAAGAACGCCGACTAAAAAGTCCCTCTTGTGCAATTGAAACTAATATGTGCTCTTAAGTGTAGGCTGTAGTAGTCTTAATTAAAGTCAATGTTCTCAAATTGGCTTAAAGAGCTGCTGTTGTCATGACAACCAGTCTGTCTCACGGTCTGGGGAAAACCAGTTTATTATCATGTTCAGTGTTCTAGGTGGGTGATCTGCTGAGCTGCTCCTGAGCGCCCCCCTCTGGCCTGTGTTACAGGATGCTGTGAGCATGACGGCGGCGGATGAGCTGAGCAGCAGCGTGAGCGAGGACACGGGGTTTTGCAGCGCCCCCCCTCTGCCCTCTGACCCGTCGGAGCTCGGCGACCTCCCAGACTCGCAGGATACTCACGACCCCCAGGACACCCGGGACCCTCAGGACGACCTGGATCCTGCCCCCCCTCCCCCGCCGGCCATAGACACTCCACCGGGGTCCCTCTGTGAGGAGGACCCCCAAACAGTCCTGCCTCTATCTCTGCCCCTGCCCATGCAAACGGAGACCAAGCCTGATCCAGACCCGGACCCTGACAGCACCTGTGGCTCAGTGTGGGAGGAAGATGTGACGCAGGCCCTGAGGGAGCTGGATGAGCGCTGTGAGGAGGAGGAGGCGGACTACTCTGGCATGTCCAGGTAAGCAGATCAGTATTTCATTTTGAAAAGGCTGGAAAATACACCACGATATCAGGTTTTCACTACACAGCCAAAAGAAGTCACGATAATGATATTATCACAATAATTATAGAAAATGTGAAAAAAAAAAAAGAATGCCATCAGTCAAACTCATATTTCACTTTGTTTATCGTGTGTTTTGTGTCTTTTTCTGGCAAATGAATCAAACTCAAAATACGAGTGTAAGGAGGTGGAGGAGAGAGAGTGTGTAACTATAACTGCACAATATCGTACAACAAGAACAGTAGCACTTAATAATAAATAAAACAGATGAACTGATGTGTTTGTGGTTGGGGGGAGGGGATACAACGTGAGAACAGAAAGAAACTAAATGATTTAAGAGGTGCTGGATTATTCACATGATATTATCATACATGTTTTATTAACCGGATATCAATATTTCATATTTAAATATCACGGTTATCGTCAATACCGATATACTGACACACCCCTAGTGCAAGGGGTGACTTCCACCAGCCACTTACAGATAAATGTTCAGAAGTTTGCAGTTACTGTGTGTCATGCTGGTCGACTCCATCAATGATCTGTGTGAATCATCTTATATGTGTTACCCAAATAACGAATAATAGGGTTTTTGAAGTGGAATAAGCTTTATGCACCAGCTGAATCAAGAATGGCACCATTAATGTTAAATATTCTAAATTCAAATTTTTACTTTAGAAATCAGTTTAGATGTGTGGAAGAAATAACAAATATATGATCACATACTAATCCGTATACAGTGATTATAATAGAGAAAGTAGAAAATGATGAGAAAACTCCCATCACTCTACTGTCCTACTGATTTAAAACTAAAAGCTTTAGCCGCTCTTTGTTTTTTTATAGTGACAAAAAGTCATTTGTTGGCTAAAAGAATAGCTTGGGTATATCTGCTTATGTTGATATATGGCTAGTCTAACCTTTGTGAGATGAAGACTTTTGTGATGGCATGATGGGAAATATCTTTGCTGGCATGGCTCCCATGTTGGCTGGGACTATGAAGGTGGGCCAGTGTGGGCTGGCTCCAATTCACTGTTAAGCATTCCCTCCTCAAGGTGGGCCAATTCTGGCTGGAGGACAGTTAGGGTCTGGGTTTTAAATCACTCTGAATCAATATAAAGAAACAATGCTGGACACACACACACACACACACACACACACACACACATATACACACTCTCTCACTAGCATTCATCACTGTAGTCGAGGACTATCACTTAAGTAAGCCACACATGATTGATAGATGTGTGTGTGAGTGTACTCTAAGTAATTGTGTGAAAACAGTGGGACTCTGTACAGTTCAGTGTTATCTGTGTGAGGATTGATGTGAGAGCGTGAGATAAAAACAACTCTCCTACATTCTGCCACTGAGAGGATGGGAGCTGGCTGTGTGTGTGTGTAGAAGTCTAGCATGTATAGAGCTCTCTGCAGTCCTGTGTGGGATGGGAGAGCAGTGCGCTAGTGCTGTTAGCAGTTGCAGCACAGTCGTGCTGCAGACGAGGGGAGAGAGTAAGGGGAAGGGAAGCGATAGTTACGGTGAGGATGAGGACAGAAACAGTGTCTGCTGCAGCGCTTGGCAGCGCAGGCTTTAGATACTTATATTCTGTCTGCTTCTTCAGGCTGTTTGGTCCTACAGGCCTGTGAGTATCTGTACGTGTGTGTGTGGGGGGGGGGGGAGAGAGAGAGAGATGTTTTGTTTTCATGATGATGCTAAAATGCTAATAGCTCATATGTTGTTATTGTGCAAGAGCACTGCAGTAGATTAGAGCTCTCAATATGCTGCAGCAGAATTGTCTGCAGTGAGGGAGGCAGAGATACGAGATGCCAGGTTGTTTACTTGCAGCGTGAGGATGAACATGTGTGTGTGTTTACGTTTGTCCTTCAGTAAAGACTGAGGGGAGAGTAGAACATGTTGGATTGTAGCTCATTGGCCCTCGTGTGTGTTTCAGTCAAGATGAAGGCGACGCAGACTGCTTCCCAGAGATTCAGGCCTCTCCGCCCCCTTCGCCCTTCCTCTCTGCCATCCTGGCAGCATTCCAGCCTGTTGCCTATGACAATGAGGAAGATGCTTGGCGTTGCCATGTCAACCAGATGTTGTCAGACACAGATGGCTCCTCTGCTGTTTACACGTTCCACGTGTTCTCCAGACTCTTTCAGGTAAATGCCTCTTCAATGCTTTTTTAGGTGTTTTTGTACTTTTCGTTAGCAGGGCTGCACTCCATCTGAACATTCTCAATAAGATATTTGTTTCTTTTTTATTCCACATCCTTGTTTGGTACAGAGTATTCAGAGGAAATTTGGCTCCATTACACATTCATCCGTGCGCTTTCTTGGAGAAAGGCTCCAGCGAATGGGTAATCAGTTTCTCAGCTCCCTGGAGGTCATGACGTCTTGCTCTCAGTGCCCCACTGTGCTGCTGGATGCAGAGACGGTGAGGCTGTTCTGCATGGTTGTCCATAATCATTATAATAAAACTGCTAAAATAACATGTAACATTTTACAGAAATAGTCCTGCATGTTAGGCATATTCCATAATGTGTATGTGTGTCCTGCTGTAGACTTTTTTTTTGTCATGTACTGTATATGTTTTGGGTTTTGTTGTGAGTTAATGTATGTGGTGTCCTGTCTTGCTGTTGTAGCTGGTCTCTTGTGGACTGTTGGAGACTCTGAAGTTTAGTGTGCTGGAGTTACAGGAACACCTGGACACCTACACCGCCAAGAGAGAAGCAGCAGAGCTTGTAAGTCACCACATATTGTCACACATCCACCGTATGTGCTTCCCATATTCTCTCTGAAGCTCGTCCCTCAGGACATCCTCCGCGATTCTTAACTTACTGCTACCACAGCGCTTTCGGTTGCTGTGTCAGGTTGTGTGTGTGTGTTTGGGACTGAGGAACTGTCTCTTAATGGCGCCTCACCTCAAGAGGGATGAGCTTAGGAAGCGTGTGTAAATTGCCCTTCATCTCTCTCTGCCATCGCATCATGGAAGGCCAATAGGACACGGAGACAAATAGCTGATGCTTTACGAGATAAGCCCCAGTCTGCCTCATCAGTGGCATGCATTGAATCAGCGTTGGGCATGAGTAGATTTAGCCTCCGTTTAGTGTCTGCATCACTAGCAACATCCCCTTGCTGAAGGGATAAAAATAACTAAATCAGTTATAGAAGGCCAGGCAGGAGGAGTCGTGAGGGGCCGGGTTGGAGGAGGGGCGAAAGGGGGGAGGGGAATAAAGAAGAAGAGATGAGATTGCAGAGAGTTCTGGGATGCAGGGGCGCTAATTGAATGAGATGGCAACGGTCCCTGGAGGGCTAGATAGTATCCCGCTCTCTGGAACAGGCCTTCTATAATTCGCTAAGTACAACACTCTTATTAGATCTACTCCCTGACCAACCTTTATTATATATACACACACACACACACACACACACAAACACACAAACACATACACACACACACAGGCGCACACATGCAAAGGAGGAAAATAAAAAAAAGCTCTTGTATATTTCCTGTGTTACCAATCTTTCCCTCCCTCCCTCCTTCTAATCCTATATATGTTTTTATCCTCCTCACCCTGTAGTGGCTGGAGAACTGCAGGAAAACATTTGGGGATAAAGACAGCAGCCAACGACCCAACACTCACGCACAGGTAAGAATGATAACACACACACACACACACACACACACACACACACACACACACACACACACACACACACACACACACACCAGTTTAGTGGCTGGGAATGTAATCTGTCATGTGTGTTGATTATTACAACTTTAAGGAATCCAGTAGGGAAGTCCACAGCTATTCTTCAGAGTGAGATATAAATATTAGTTTCTTTAATTATTATGATGTGTTTTTTTTAAGAAGTGAGAATTGAATATTTAATGAGAGAGAGAGAGAGAGAGAGAGAGAGAGAGATGATGATTTAAAGGTAGAGTTACTAGTTTTCCACTTGAGTTGACCTCAGTTTCTTTTTCCAGTCTTTTGCATTGCCTCTAACTTCACATCCTAGAATTGCTGACACTTTATTTAGCTCGAGCTCCTCGCCCACATCTTTTTTGCGCTCACAGCTTCCCTCAGAAACAGTTTTATCTTAATGTGTATGTGCTGTTTTTAGTCACAACACATTCAGATGAACTTTTAACTCCACTCTCCTTCCTCTCTCTACTGCACCACATCTCTCTCCTCCTCCTCATCATACTGTACATGCTGTTTTGTTTTGTTTTTCAGCTTCTCAGAGTAAAGGTTTCTGTTACTGCCGCTGAAGTGAGCTCACATATGTATGTGTGTGTATGTGTGTGTGTTTTTGGCAGCGAGCCTCTCCCGACGTGTGAGAAGGCGCAGCTCATCGGCCGTCAGGTCACTGTGTCTCAGCTGCCGTGTTAAAGCTCACTAATTCTTGGTCTTTCTCTCCTTCTTTTTTTTGTTTTTTTTGTGTTTGTTGTTGTTTTTGTGACCTGCTCACCTTCTTGCTTAGCAAATGGAAAATCTAGCAGTAAGTGGTTCTCATATTATAGACTTTTAATAATCATGACATCCGGACCAAACACACTGACCATCCTCATCTCTGTGTACATACCTGCTCTGTTGACAGCCACAGACTGCACTCTGCTTCCACCGCCCCTTCACCCTCTGCATCCGTCTCCACCTTTATCAGCCATGTAACCCCAGCTCAACTCCCCTCCCCACCCCTCACCACCCAATCATAATGAACTTTTTTTTCGTTTCTGTTGCTACATCCTGATTGGATAATCAGTGTCTTAATTTCTCTTCTCTTACTGCACACTGATTCTGAGTCTAAACTTGTACTGAGTGTAATAGCTACTGATGATTTCAGAGGAGGATGCTGTCCGGAAAGATCATATTGTTGACAGGGTTTTAGTTCTTTTTAGTGCTTTTCATTTTTGCATGTTTTGTTTGTTCCATTCCCATTTCTGTTCAAATCACCTTTTTTTCTCCTCTCCTCCCTCCTGTGTTTCCTGCATTTATGGGTCATAACTTTTTTTTTTAGTAATTCCAACTCATCTTTGGATCATTCATCTAGTTAGCTGTAACCAGTCACAGCGGCCTGTAGAGAACGTCACAGGAGGTTGCTGACGGGTAGTTTTTTTCTAATCAAGATTCTTCACGACTAATTCTGCTAGCGATAGACTCTCACTTCTCGGCCCCCGAACCGGATGGTGGCACTCCACTCTAGGCCACGTTAACCCTTTTCATCTATTCCCCACGTCTAACCCAGGACCCACCCATCTCCGTCTAATCATTACGATCATTTCAGTGCCATTGGGTCGTCACGCCGCCGCCTGACTCACGTTCACGTTTCTGTCTCTGTAGGAGTTGGAGTTATGTCGCAGGCTCTATAAGTTGCACTTTCAGCTGCTGCTGCTCTTCCAGGCCTACTGTAAGCTCATCAGCAGGGTGGACACCATCAAGAGGGAGGCAGAGGTGAGACTAAAACCACGCTGACGGGTTTAGTTTTCCACTGATTGTTGCCTCACTGTCTCTTTTACCACACTTGTTTTTTATAAAATGAAACAGTAAGCAGATGATTTATTAAACAACATGGTGATTATAAATTAGCAGTGAGATTTATTATTGAAGCAAAGGATGGTCAAAACAATCATTGCTGAATCTGTGCTGCAGTTGATCCCTTTCTGGGCTTAGTCTTAATGGAGCTTTAATTAGATTAAAGTACTTAATGAAATGTAATGATTTCTCATATGGAGTGATGGGGGTCATGTAATCCAGCTCATATTTAATCAACATGTTTATTTTGCTGACCTCCAGAGTAGATTTCATGTTATATTACATGTATGCTCGTGTTATTTAGCGCAATGGTATTAAATGTTTTTATATCCCCGTTACCAAGGTGACCAACATGTCTGAAGAACTCACTATGCTGGAGGGCTGCTTGAAGGAGGCAGAAACAGAAAACGATGGTCAGGAGGACGTGTGCATGTCCGACGCTGCCCAAACCAACACAGAGACAGCCATCCAGTCACTGATTGAAACCCTGAGAGCCAGAGACTTCTGCTCTGCCCTCACACAGGTTAAAATCTTCAGGTGAGATGAAGAAAACACACATCAGCACACTATTCACTTTGATTTATGATAAGTTGATTAATTAAGTCAGTTGACAAAGAAACTAATCGAATAGTATTTAAAGTAAAGAGTTACTAGTTTTAAAGTAATAGTGTCCGAAAGTTGCTTTTGACAACTGTTTGACTCTGCTTCCTCTTATATCTTATCTTAGCATATCAGTGTAGTTTGAATAACTTTTGCTTTTGATAGATTAAACAATCAGATTTGTTTCAGGTCCTTATCAGACAGAATACGTCTTGTAGACTAGTCAAGTGTAAAGAAAAGCATTGGCTAACACTCCCCCCCCCCCCAAAAAAAAAACCCCCAACATCTACTGTAGTGGCAGTGCTCCAAAGTGTATTACAATACTGTTTTCTCTGGAGAGGAAAAATGGCTACCAGCCTCTCCTCTGCTTCCTTCAACACCTAAAAGCCACAATGAAGTCTGATGACAATGCACACTGCAGAAAAATAAAACAAGGAACTTCTGTGCACAACAAACTGACCGAAATTCTTTTGTTGTTCTTCCCTGCATGTTCTAACCCCCGACCTTCCTTTAACCACAGGTCTTTGTGGCCCAACGACATCTTCGGCAACGAGACCGATAACGCGGTCCAGACCCTTCTGCACATCTACTTCCGTCACCAGACATTGGGCCAGACGGGCTGCTTGGCGGTGGTGGGCCCCAGCAGGGACCTGTCTCAGGCTAGCACCCGTCTCATGGAGCTCAACCTGCAGATCCGTGAGGCTTTGAGTCAGGCGCAGGCCTGTCAGCCTCACACCACCACCATGATCAGCACTGGACTGTGAGCCTGCTGCTGCTGCAGGCTTGCAAGCCTGGACTAGACTGGACAAAAATACCCCCCTCCCCTGCTCTACACAGACCTCACCTCAGCTGTAGAGAGAGGGTAGACAGTGAGGGGCTTCAGAGGAGGACGAGAGAGACTCCACCTATAAAGGGCTAAAGGATGTGTGGGAATAACTGTGACTCTTAATATATATTATTACATGTATGAATGCTTAAAGCTAATATCTTTTCCCAGACTAAGCGAACTTGCAAAATTCAGTTGCAATAAGTCATGTTGTGGTGTGCCTGGGAAAGAATAAGAGAGGACGCAGTGGGATGATAACTTTATTCTTTTTGGTTTTGGTTCTTTTTTTTTTTTTGGTCTTTTTTTTTAATATAGTTTTTTTTTTTTTTTTTTTATTCTTATTTTTTTGCCTGATGACCTGATGGGCCTATCGTACCGACCGGTTGCGTCCTCGGGGCCTGGGCTGGGAGACGGTGTTGAAGCATGTAAGACAGTCCAGAGGAGGTGTCGTATGTGTGAGGACACGCCGTCAAGATTCATAAGCAAACATAGAAAAATCTTGTTTAAAAAAGTTTTCAAAAGCATGCTTGAAAGAGAAAAGCATTGCAAGAATATTTTTTGAGAAATGTATTTTTTATTAGAGCTAACATCCTAGGTTGTAAATGTTAGGATATTTAACATGTAATTGTAACCCTGTGGGAAATGTTGGCCCTCAGGGAGTGTAAAAAGAAAAATATATCTGTTTATTGATCTGCTTTGATAGGAGAGTCCCCTTCAACAGGTCTTCACGCAAAACTCACTCTTTAACCAAATAAGTAGCTGCCTTTAGAGACTCTCGACTGTGTGATATATATTGGATTTTCTGGTATACGCTCACACAAAAATGCATATAATTGCACACAAGTGCAGACTGGCTACAACTCATTATGGAAACATAACTTATTTTACTCTGTATATATTTTAGAAAATGTATAGTGTAAAACCAGTATTTTTCCCTTGTACTTTTGTGTAATGCACTGTTCATCCGAATAGGATGTTATGTATAAAGCTAATGTGATGAGAGAAAGCCAAGACCAGATTTGAGTCATTAATGATCCGCTCCACCTTTTGTCATCCAATCACACAAACTTCAAAATTTCCCAAAGGCTGCCTTGGTTGTTGGTTGTTGGTTTTTTGCAATGGTTGGTCAGGGCTCATTTGGGACTAGCCGCCTCTTGCCTTTGTGATGACGGCGTGGCGGGATCTAATGTAGCCTCCATCTCCTGTTGGGCCGCGCCAATCCAGCCAAGCCAAGTCATATGCATTCCTTCTCTCCACTGTGATCTTTTTGTTAGCATGGCACCCTTCGGCAGAGACGCTGCTTTAAAGTCTTATAAAGGGGAGACTAAGGTTTGTGTTTTTGTCCATGTAGGTTGACCCCGTTGCAAAGCAGCGCTCATCCTCCGCCACATTTTGATCCTGTTTTCCGAGGGGAAATGGCTGTCATTGAAGCTGCGCTACGCTTTCAGAATGGCCCTAACTTGCTGCTGTGACTGCAGGACATGAACCGTTATCTGAATGCTTTCTGGAAATCTTGTCATGGCACATTGTACTAGTCACTGTACTCATTCCTCAGAGAGCTTTTTTCCCACCCTGCTTGTCTGGTACATTTGAATGCTGTTCTTAATTATTTAATGAATATATTATTTACCTGAAAGATGTTTTTAATGTAGAGGTGCATTATACATTTTTTTTTTTGTTCACTCACATACCAGCCTTCTCTCTGGATGAATAAAAACCTAATCATACAGTACCAGCTTGGTCTAAGTTTTTAAATGAGGAAACATTAAATGATTGACTTGTAATGTACAGACAGGTGACAAGTTAAAAAGGATCAATCAATCTTTATTTGTATAGCGCCAAATCACAACAAAGTCACCTCAAGGCACTTTACACAGAGCAGGTATAAACCGTACTCTTCAGGTTTTCATTTTAAAGAGACCCAACATTCCCACATGAGCAAGCACTTAGCGATAGTGGCAAGAAAAAACTCCCTTTAACAGGAAGAAACCTCAGGCAGAACCAGGCTCAAAGTGGGCAGCCATCTGCCTCGACCGGTTGGGGTTGAGAGGAGAGAGAGGAGCACATTGAAAATCAACATTGAAGCTAGTAGGTCCTGGACTGGAATTTGTCATCCGGACGTCTACAGGCCCAGATTAGCCATGAGACGAGAAAGCACAGACAACTCCGGGGAAGAAGTTTAGGTTGATGAATGCATTAATAGTACATGAATGTTAATGGATATAGAGAGGAGGAGAGGGGAGCTCAGTGCATCGTGGGAGTCCCTTGGCAGTCTAAGCCTATAGCAGCATAAACTAGGAGCTGGTCCAGGACAGCCTGGCCGGCCCTAATTATAAGCTTTATCAAAATAAGGTTTTAAGCCTACTCTTAAACGTAGAGAGGGTGTCTGTCCTCCAGACCGAATCTGGGAGATGGTTCCATAGGAGAGGAGAGCCTGATAACTGAAGGCTCTGCCTCCCATTCTACTTTTAGAGATACTAGGAACCACAAGTAGGCCTGCATGCTGTGAACACAGTGTGCTGGTAGGTACATAAAGGAAAATCCACTTGTCCCTCTAATAGAAAGTTGTTTTGAATGATCACCTTTATCTTACGATGAAAAAGTATTTCTATCCCCATACGAGTGGTCTCTTCCAAGCTGACAATGCCCATTGGGCACGAAGGGTCACTGAATGGTTTGAGATGTGAATAATATGTTGCAGCCTTCAGTCAGCAACTGACCACCTCAGATTTTGCACCAACATGGTAGATAACACTCCATCAAAACACCAAATGAGGGAATATCTTTAAAAATGGTGTGTTAATCCCTGCTAGTAGAGTTGTTGCAGCACATGGTGGTCCAACACCTTAAGACACTTTGCTGGGTTTTCCTTTCATTTGTCACCTTGCCCTAAGGAATAAAACTGGCTCATTTTGATTATACTGCACAGTACAGATCAGCAGTGAAAGGTTTAGTATTTAGATGGCAGAAACTATTTGTTCGTGCAAGGTGAGCAGCAGTAACCTTTGAACAAAAAAGTGCAACAGTAATACAATTCTCACTGAGTGGGGGGCTTCAGCCTCACAGCCAAACTCATTCACTCAACACTGCACTAGCAATATTAATATGGACCTTTAAACTGAAATACAGGAAGCAGTTTAGAACTGATTGGGGTTATATTCAGTGTCACTTATGTGTAAGATAGACATGGAATGAGACTTCAAGTCACTTGAAGCACTGACTGTAGTATTTGTGTTTCTGCCATTTACACTACTGATTGCAGTGCAAGTGAAAAACATGCCTCAGTACAAAGTGCAAGGTAGCCATTTATTACAGCAAAGTGAGAGCTTACCATCAATTTCATCAACACAAAACAAGCATGAAATAAAGTTTTGAAACTATCTACGGTTTTGCATCCAAGATGCCATTATTGCAAATATGATGGCACTGGGTGGAGGGATGGACTATGTGGTACAGGCCAAAGTTCAGTTGAGATGTTTCTCTAGATGATGTATTTGAAGCTGAAAGTGCTGTCACAGGACAGCCGTTTGCCTTTGCACCTGCCACACAAGTCCTGTCTGTGGGGCCGTTTGGGGTCAACGTGGCGTTGTGTTAGTGCACATGAACAGCGCGCTTTGTTGCACGTCTGGAAGAAGAAGGGCTCGAGTTTAGTAGTGACACAGTGGGACATTTTAATATACAGTGGAAAGAAAGAGGGCTTACGTGACATGTGATGTCCTCGACACGGTATGGGTTGAACTCCTTTTGGCATTTCCTACAGTACTGTTTGAAGTAAACCTGGAAAACACCATGCTGCCATTAGACCATTTACATTTTAATGTTAGACATTTTGACTGCTGACATCCATCACATACAATTTTACTGAGGGACCCCATCTGAGAACTAGATGTGATAAGTACACAAGTTTGCTCCATACATTAAACAAAAGTCATTGCTGTACAGTTCAGTCTTTGCTGTCCAGGGTTCAGGTAATAGCATTAACTCAACTTTCTGACCTGATTTAGTGTCTTTATTGATAAATCACTGACTAGGTTGTTTTTGACATCAAGTGCTCACCTTATTGGTGCCCTGAACACACCACACATAAGCGCTCTCCCATCGCAGGTTGCATGCTCTGCAGTGATAATAGCCGTACTTCTGCTCCAGAAACTGATGGACAAATGACAAGTCAGTGAGAGTTTGTTCTGCTCCGTGAGTCTTCACATGTAGACCATTCAGCTGATAAACATTGTCCTGATCAGACATATACCCCATTAACCTCTTTAGGAGGTGGCAGTGAATTGTGGCGATGTGATTTTAAAGCATTATCCAAATGTTTTATTTATAGAAATGTACATCAGTCTCATTTGAAAAAGGCAGGTTTTACACTTCTGAATCAGGCCTGTGTCCATATTCTAAGAAAGTCTGCATACTCCCTGCATCCACAGTTTCTACTGTGGGTCTGCCTCAGGATCTCTGGATAACATCTGGATAGGAGACTTGACATTTAAACTGAGTTGTATTACATTGATGCGATTAGGCGGCCAATTACCTTTAAAGGAAACAACTTTGAACTTGGAAGTTCATTTTGTGAGTAAGTTTTTTTCCCCCTTCAGATGTAGCTCTTTCCTTTGGGAATGATTGTATTGCTTTAATAGGTTTATTATTTTAAGGGGAAGGCTGCAGGTAATAAGCCTGAACTAAACAGAGGTCACACGCCATTAACAGATGAAAAAAGTGTGACACTTAGACCAATGGGAAGCTATGACACATTTGAATGAGATTTAGAGCAGTTAACTTTAAAAGAAAATTACAAATAGGATGCTTTTTTTTTTAGTAAGTTACATCATCTTGTAGCACGTGACTAAACTCACCTGGAACCGTACGCGCGCCTTGCGTTTTGACCCCTCTGTAGTTAACTGCGCATCCTCACCGGTCACCTGTTTAGATTTGGGTTTTTTGCGCGGTTCCTGGAGCTTCGCGGTCTTATTATTCTCTCCTGCCGGGTCGTCTTCGCCCTTCTTCCCGTCGCCTTTCCCCGCAGCAGACTCCGGCGGGTCACCGGGCGGCTCTCCGCAGTTCTCCTCCCCGCAGGAGACCACCTTGTCGTTATTATTGTTGTCCTCTTCCACCAGGAACGAGGTGACGCTTCTGTAGGCGACGGGCGAGTACACGGCCAGGGTGCGGGGATAACGTACACCGCCGATAGGCTTAGGTGTTCCGCCTTCCCCGGGCGTCGACGTGAACACCTGACTCCCTTTACGCCGCATATCTCGCTGCATGGCCAGGAGGGTCCGCGGGCCGATGGAGCACTGCACCGAGGCGTCTCTCTTCGGGTTGACCTGCACCGCCACATCTTTGGTGTTCGCCTTCCTGAGCCTCGGGGTGAGTTTAGGATTGATTTGAGATAAGATAGACTTCAGCTGGGCGCGCTGGTGGTTGTTGAAGGCGTCACAGGCTTCCGAGGCGTCTCCATAATGGGAGAGGTAACTTTTATATTTCCACCCCGCGTCTTTAGGCCTGTGGTATCTGCCCGTGTAAGGGTTGTAAGGTGAATAGAAATAGCTATCGACTGGCTCGTCACCATATGTTGCCATTTTGTTCAACCAACCAAGGTTGGTAGGTGTAGCTATTTAAATAGACTGAGCTCTCCATCAGGCTTAATTAACGGCAGGTGTGGGAGACAGCAGACACGTGACGACAGTAAAAAAAAGAAAAAAAAGTTTTACTTTAGTTTCTATACATCTTTTTATTTTCTTGATACAATTGTTAATAATATACACATATTGTACATTTGTTCAGACTGTTAGCTCTGGTGCACACACACTGGACTGGCACTCCCTGGTTGGTCTGCACATGAGTAACATGAGTGATATGTTATACACACACACACACACACACACACACACACACACACACACACACACACACACACACACACACACACACACACACACACACACACAGACAGACAGCAAAATACTGTCCTGCTTTGATGGTGTAACATACTGATTAATGTTACTCTCACAGATTGAAGTTAAGCTCAGCTGATGGAAATGTTTTATAGGTAACACAGCAATGTATTCTAACACAATGATGTTTTTTTTATCACTACATTGTTTTGACCATGTTTGAAATGAATGAATGAAGCTTTTGACATCGAGCACCTTTTTTTCAGCTGTCAGGTCAGTGATTAACATTCAGGGTTTCTCTGCACAGTCTGCCTTTTCTTCAGGTTTATCTTTATGAATGACAGCAATCAAAATGATGGATCCACCTGCAGGTCTTATTCTGCTCCACTACACCTGTAGCACATTAAACAGGAGTTGGATCGGGAGGACAGGGGTCCAGC
This sequence comes from Scomber scombrus, assembly GCF_963691925.1. Taxonomy (NCBI): domain Eukaryota; kingdom Metazoa; phylum Chordata; class Actinopteri; order Scombriformes; family Scombridae; genus Scomber; species Scomber scombrus. The sequence goes on along the minus strand of NC_084977.1, from coordinate 8,574,895 downwards.
ATGATGGTGTTGGGGTCACTCACTGTCACAGCACCATAAGATGAGTCAAAACCATTGTCCTCATCTTGAAATCGTTGATATGTTATATCCTCGCCGTCCCCCATGCGGTCTGCTTTGTGTAGGACCTCCTTCCTGTACATCTTGTAGGCCAGGATGAAGATGCCGGCCTCGGCAGCTTGGAACAGGGCGTACAGCAGAGGGAACATGTACATCCCTCCCATCAGCTGAGGGGGAAAGGCCAGCTTCAGGATGGCAGTGCACAGCTGCACGTTCTGGCATCCTGTCTCCAAGGAGACGGACCTGCAGCTGTTGGGCGGCAGCTCAAAGAGCAGAGCCAGACCATACCCTGCAGCGTAGCCACACAGAGGCATCAGAACAGCCACCACGTAGACGGAGGGTGGGATGGTGGACAGCAGCTCCGGTCCCAGCATCGCTCCAGTCAAGATGAACAGCAACACAAGGGTGATGAGCAGAGACCACAGTGACACCTGGAGAGACACAATAATTCAGGATGATTTACTGTAGGCTACATATGAGGACACCTATTGCACGTCCATCATGAAAGAAAAATTCCTCCTCTTTTGCTCTTCAGTAGGGTTTTCCTGTTAAGTTTTTTAAAAATGTTTGAAGGCTGCATCTGATTATTTTAATTGTAAATTTGATCATTTTTCGATTAGTGTTTGGACTTTAAAATGTCACAAAAAAATGTTGATCACTGGGTCCTGAAGGCCAACATGCAGCCTGATATGTTCTAATGTGTCTTGTTTTGTCCCGACCAACAGTCCGCAACCTAAAAATATTCCATTTGAATCTCATAGATGACTAAGGAAACCAGAAAATATTCACATTTAAGAAGCTGTAACCAGAGGATTTTGACTTTTTTTTTCTTGCAAAATTACTTAAAACGATGACTAGATCATGGAAATAGTTGTAATTCATTTTCTGCAGATTGACTAATTTACTAATAATCTGGTTTTTGCAGCTCAGCCCAGTTTTGCTCATCTGAACTGGGTTTAAGGATAGAGATTGTCTTGATTTATGAAACACAGGGCTGGAGTCTCTGCTGCCTGACGTTACTGTCTAATGAAACTAATGTGGCTCTCCCTCATGCGTGGCTTTTATCAGAAATGGGAGGGAGGAGCCCTTCCTGTCACAGTGCCTCTGATGTCACTTTTCCTGCGGACAGCATCCCCCTCTACTTACGACAGCCACAGAAAATTACGCACTGCGTTTTTGCGCAAAGGTGGTCCTTCACCGAAAATCCTCAAGGTCCAAATGACAAAGCAATAAAGTGTTTAACTAATTTAACACATTCACTGTGTGAGAAAGTAACTCTGATCATTTCTTTTCTTAAATTACCTTTAAAACAATGTCGGCTACGCGCGTGTAGCGGTACCTCAGCATAACTCCTAAACCAATGGGGATGAGAGTGCTGCACAGGGTCAGGATGATGGCCCCGAAGGGCATGAGGTTGACCACAGGTGTGTTGATCCAGGCCCGGCTGTAGATCCACAGACACAGCGGCATCAGCACGAGCGCCAGCAGGGTGGAAGAGATGGTCATGATGATGCTAGGGAGAGGAGAGAGAGCAAAGAGGCGCCGTTATAGTAGCTTAGAGGATCATCAGTGACTGTGTAAGTTTCAGAAAATGTTGCGGTAACTTTGGGGAAGCACGCAGAACTTTAGAGTAACGTTTAAATCGCTTTATTCACTGTTATCACTGCGCGCAATTTGCTGATTAACACGCCCAAATCACAGTCCAGCCTTGAGAAATCATTTTTCAGGTTCACTTGATAACTCACTGCGTGTTTTTTTCTCTTGGTGAGAGCAGTATATCTACCTGAGATTCATCTCTCCTTGTACCAGCAGACACATGATATTGGACAAGTTTCCTCCCGGGCAACAGCCACAGAGGAGAACGGCCATCGCGGCCACATCATCCAGAGAGAAAGCCAAAGCCAGCAGAAAGGCCACCAAGGGCATGATAACAAACTGACACACCAGAGCCAGCAGCACCCCGATGGGTCTGCGGATATGCTCTCCAAGCTGGCTGAGCTCCACCGTGCAGCCCAGCCCCAGCATAGTGAAGCAAAGGACAAGTCCCACAAATACATTGATTCCATGACTGAGCGGGGAATCCCAAAACGCAGGCATCAGGTGAGGGGTCTCCGACGGCGGAGCGGCCATAAAGTCAGCTCCAGCGGCATTCCTGAACGCGCTGCCTTCAAGAAAGATGACGCTGGCCGCTAATGCATCCATGGCAACGTCCTCCTGAGAATCCACAACTTGCTTCAAAGTGTCCATCCTAAGAAAGTCTATCAGGCCCGAATTGTGTGCGTCGCCGCCCAACAGGCTGGAGTTCTCCATGGCGCAACAGGAGGACAGAGGCTCTCCACAGTCAGTTAGTGACCGTCGGTGCTCGTGCGTAAAATGATTCCCCTAGTGGTGCACTGTCACTAATAAGAAACTACCGAGGATCCAGCGATCGGGGGATGTGACGGTGCCATGGCACTGGGTCTTAAAGCATCTCTCTGAGTCAGACTGGTGCCACGGATTGGCTCCTCGACAGACGCACAGTGCTGGAGGGGAGTCTGCTCTGCACACGGTTTTAAGCCTCAGCGAGAGTGGATAGACCAATCAATAACGCCCAACCTGCCCTTTTATACTCCGCTCCGAGCCGTATAAAGAGGAAGGTCCTCCAAAATATCAATCTAATTTTTTATATATTGACAGTTTCCCCATCTTGAAAATTATACACAACCGACAGCAGCCACCGTCTCTCATATTTCATTTTGACGCACGGGAAATGAAGCTGTAGTAAAAAAAAAAAAAAAAAACTTTAAAAAAAAACAGCTGTTTGTGGAGACTGAGTGAGCACAGCCGACATGAATGGAAACTGTGCTGAGCTTTATATTAGTGCAGCAAACTGTGAACATCTGCGCGCCCTTAGCTTTTGTGTTTCTTTCTCGAAGTGCGTCCATTACGCACGGGTACACATCTTGAGCATTATGGTGCAGGTCTGATGTTTGGTGTAATAGATGGTTATTAATGTGAGTTAATTATCTTAAAGGACTCGCTTGTTAAATATTATGGAGTTTTACATTTAAGCTGTCAGCCTGAGATCAAGTGAATCTGTCACTGCTGCTGCTTTAATCACTGAGATGACTGAGGATTCAACTGAAAGTGATCATATTCTGCTCTGAACAGTGAATTACATGTAAAAAAACAAATATATATATATGTGATAATATGTTAAATTATATGTAACATAGACTCGTTTAATTTGTAAAATAAGCACTTACTCAAGAACCATTTCAAGCTTCATGGTGATTATTGATCTCTGGAGTGTAAATAAAGGTTATATATGTATAAACCTCTAAGTATATAGTTGTTGAAGCTGATCCAAGGGAGTCTGACTACTGTATTGATTGTTGGGTTGTTAAAATGATATGTATTTTATGATATTTTATAATGTTAAAATAAAATCTGCCAAATAACTAGAGCTTAATTTTAAATGGAAATACTAAAGTAAATTCAGTAATTTAACTATGCACATAAATCATACCTGGATAATGTACAGGACTTGTATTAATAGATATTTTCCATCCCTGCAGTCAAGTCTTAGATGCTGGACTGCCTCTGTTTGAGTCTAACAGATCCCAAAAACCTCTTTTCATACAGTTTCTAGTGAATAATTTAATTAAACTTGTTGGTCTTTTATTTAAATGAGTGTCCTCTGAGGTTTAACAAGCAATACTTGTTAAACTGTAACAGTTGACTTCCCACAATGATGCATCAAATTCAGTGCAGCATCACCTCTCTTGTATTAAAGAAGGTGTTTGTGGTTGGACTTGACCACATATACCCTGTGTGTGTGTGTGTGTGTGTGTGTGTGTGTGTGTGTGTGTGTGTGTGTGTGTGTGTGTGTGTGTGTGTGTGTGTGTGTGTGTGTGTGTGTGTGTGTGTGTGTGTGTGTGTGTGTGTCTGCAGCTCAGAATATGATCCTGCGAGGCGAACACCAGGATATCTCACACAGAGGAGGCTGAGCATCCAGAGAAAATGAATGCACTGACGTCAGATATCTTGAGGGCACTGAGGCTGGAATGGGACGGGACAGTTTGTGCTAGTCAGTGACTCAGACTGTCATCAGTCTCCTCCTCTTCCCGGAGACGCACCATGTCCCCCATCAACCAACGGGTGACTCCAGGTACGTAATGCAGGAATTATATGTGTACAGGATGTCTAATGCGTCTCTTTCCCTTTAGAAGCAGCCCACCTGTCACTGTTACTGCACAAGATGGCAAAACAGTGTCTTAGGTGATGCTCCATTAAATGAGTTATAACACACCCTGTAAAAAAGTAATCACATTTGGTAATTCTATTCAACATGCATGTTGTTATTAAAAATCCAATTCATTTATTTTCATTTTAAAAATATCCATATAAGTGAAGGAATGGCAGGCAAAAGTTTCCATGTAGAGTAATCTAAACAGATATTAGACTAATACATTCACAATTAGTCTAATTTATAGACAAAAAGTGCACAGATGTCAACCTACATGGTTTGAAAGGATATAATGTTGAGTGTATTTTATGTTTCTGATTCACATTAGAAGATCTTTAGATTTGAGTGAGCAGCAGGGCTTCATTTGCTGAGTCTCTTTTAATGTTTTTCTCACTCAGTGTTTAGCAGTGTGAGTCTCTTGCATGCAAACTCCAATAAAGAAAGTAAAACACTTTGGATCTGAGTTGGAAGTGACATACATCAGACTCCACCTTTTAAGTGATACTAGACTACTTCCCAGCATTGACATTTGTCCACAGACATCATCACTGAAAAATACTGGAGTTGACCTTAACAATAAGATTTGGATGCGTCCTTTTAAGTAAATGGTCAGGGCTGCAACTAACAATTATTTTCATTATCAATCAATCTGTAGAATATTTACTAAATCAAATTAATAATTGTTTTATCTATAAAATACATACATGATGGGAATGTCTTTAAGAGTCTTGTTTTGTTTGAGCAGTAGTCCAAAATCTAAAGACATTTTGGTACAACACAGATAAGCTTCAACCAGCAAACATTTGACTTTTTTTCCTTTAAAAAACTAGTGAAACTCTTATATGGTCATCAAAATAGTTGCAGATTAATTTCCTGTCAATCGATAAATCCAATCATCGACTAGTTGTTGCAGGTCTAAAAATACTGAAGCAACGACCATTTCATGTTTTCAAGTGTTTAGAATCAGGAAAGGCACAGCTGAAGAAATGTTGAGGGTGCAGTCTGAGCACACTAACCATAAAATCAGGGTTATGCACTCATACAAATCTCAACCTGCAGTTTTATTAAAGCTTTGTTTTTTGCTCACTGCACAGTACATCATGTACTTTATGGCCATTGTTGTCCCACAATAAAAATAAAAAACACTCGTCTATGCTCTTAAATTAACAGAGAATAAAAAGAAGTGCAACAAGAGAGAATGAATTTTTCAGCTTTTATTTGAAATGTGACTTTACACAGGGAAACTGAATGTCATGTTTGTGGATATAAAAAAAATAACAAAAACTTTCACACAAAAGGTGTGGTATGTCTTTTTGCAACATTCTCTCCAGCTTCCCACTGAGTCTGAGCTTTGACAGAGGCACCTCTCTTTTCAATAAATAGTTTAATTTACAGAATGAGTAATTAGTTATAAATATGAAGGCGCATATTAAACTTTTTTTTAAAGCAATTATAAATGTATAGATTCAGTTACAAAAAACAAACAAACAGGCAGGCAAAAAATCAATCAAGCAGAGATGCAAAAAAATTGCAAATAAAATTGGCAAAACCAGAAATTGGCACCAAATGATAAACGAACAAACAAAAACATGATGTTCAAACTCAAGTGAAACTTAAAATTATAGGCACTAGTTTAATAACCCACCACACCGATTACCAGAACACCTTCCCTAACACTGGCACACCTTTGATTCATTCTCATAGCACAAGCGGTAAAAGCCAGCCAAAACGTATTCAACTTATCTTCCGAGTCGAGATACTTTTTCTTTTTTTGTTTTCGTTTCATGGCATGAATGATATACACTGATAAATTTAAACGAACCACATCAAAATGTTCTTTTTCTCATTGGCTGAAAGGGTTGAACGAGGATAAAATATAGTATTTTGAGCTCAGGTTTCTTTCTCAATCGATAAGTTTGTTTCAGACAGCAGATTTAACTCTTCCTTTATGTCAAACTGAACTGAAACTGACCAATCAAAGCACTTAAGAATTGGCAAACTGTGGTCCAAGTCAGGACAGGCTTTGGCCGAGGTGTCCCTATGAATCCTGATTTGACACTTTGAAAACAAAAAAACTAACAAACAAAAAAAAAAGGCTTTGGAGAGTTAGCTTGAAGTTGAGGTTCAAAAAACGTACATTTTTTTTAACAATTTTGAAATCTTCAAACAAAATACTGATATGGATGTTTTGGACATACACTTTTTTCTTAAATAATTTGAATAAATAATTTGCAAAAAAACAAACTTGTGCATACATTCTGGCTGATTTTACAAGAGGAAAGATTCTTAAACGTCATACCCACACAGAGGTGCTTTCACTGTTGCAAGACATCAACAATTCTCGAACGTTACGGGACATTTTTTCACCTGCACAGCATCATCATAGAGATCGCTTGCCAACATCTGTTGAACACAGAGCGGAAAGAGAGGAAATGCGTGGAAACATTTCAGCCTGAGGGCGGTGAGGAAAAAGAAGAATAAAGGGGGGGGGGGGGGGGGGGGGGGGAAGAAAGCCGGACAATGTAGTGATACGGACTGTCAGAGCGTCCGGACTGACAGATGATTGCAGTCAAACTGAAGGCAGGTGATGTGTCCTCTGCTGGCGGAGCTGGAGTCGGGCTGGTTTCTTTGGCATTTATTGGGCTGTCTGCATGCCTGACCCCTCCAGAGCCAATCCCCACAGAGAAACACGATGGGAAGTCCTCTTTACCACCATGTGGACGCCTTTTTCCCCTCTTTTGAATTCTGAACTTTGATATATTTTTGGAACAGTCTTTCACTCACTCTCTTCACTGTTAAAGTTATCTAGGTAGATAAAGTGCCATGTTGTAATAATGTCTGCCTCCTTGTGTTGATAGTTTGACTTGAGTGCCCCCTGCTGGCCCAACTCAGTAACAACCTTCTCTCCAGTTGTCGCCTGCGCCGCCGTAGGTCCGAGGTGCAGGCAACGATCTAAAAAGAAAACAGATTCGAGGTTAAATATTTAGTCACAGAAGACTCATGAGTCATGTGATGAAGGGGAGGTTGTCCGTACCTGCGCACAGGTTGGGCCAGTTTGCTGCGGGGCAGAGGAATCCCTCCTCCTCCTCCCGCAGAAGCACTGGGGCGGGGCAGGCCGCTGCGTGGAGGACCCAGGGAGCGGGTAGGGGTGGAAGTGGCAGAACCGGGGTTGGATGTGGCCTTTACCGGCTGCCTCAAAGCCAGCGGGGAGGGGGTGGCTGGAGTTCGCAGCTTACTGGGAGAGGGAACTGTCGACAGGCAGAGCAGGAATAGAGTCGGGTACAACTGGATTATGTTTAACAGTCTTTATAGATGATGATAAACACCTTTTTAGAGGTTTTCAGTTTATCAGTGGTCTAACAATGAAGTTATGATCAAGAGCACGATGGTGTGAGGTAGATATAAATATACACAACTAATACACAAACTAAACAACTAATGTGTCTTTACTATCCACATCCATCATAAACAAAGTCAAACCACATTATGATGTAAGTTTAGAAACTGGAAAATAAACTAGACTAAAAAACATGAATAAAATGAAGAGAAAAGGCCGACTAGCCACAGCTGCCCACTAAGATGTGCTGATAGAATGAGGTGATACACACATACACACACTATCTACTAGGGCAAACCAGAAGCACAACATCGATACAACCACGGTGTGGAACCACAATCACAATATTTAAAATAAAAAAATAAAAAATGGAAACCCTCAGTGAATACTCACTGAAATCACCTTCTTCTCCAAAGCAACAGGAGAGTGGGACTAGACAAAGATGAAGACAACAGAGACAGGCCTTAATTCAGTGCAGGGAGGAAGGTGCTGAGGACGGGCTTCAGTGTGCCGTTTGTTTTCTTAACAAACTGTCACATCATTAACATGGCTCTTAAGCTACATGAGTGGGGGAAAAAAAAAAATCGTACTTGCCATGTGCCAAGTGCGTTTCATAATCAACTTGCCTGAAATAGCAAGTGACCTCGAGGTTATGTGCAGAGAGTGACGTGACGGTGGAGGAGGCAACAGTGTGCTGAGTGACATCCTGCTGCCACACATGTAACATAGTCTTCAATAACTCTTATGGGACATATTATTTTAGAGCAAAACATTTTCATGTATTGTGCCCACGCACTGTAAACTGCTCATTCCTCTGCACTAAAACTGACTGCTGATTGTCACATTTGACCACTTTATTTGCCAGAGAACACAGACCAGCTTGTTTTCATGTCAGGTAAAAAAAAAAAAAGTGTCACCACTAACTCACAGTGAAGCAGCATTTTTGCACAAGTGACGGATGTCAAGGCAACGCTCAGTTCTGTGAAAACTGAAATGAAAATTCTAAATTTGCACTTAATGTACACATATAATCATCAGCTACTTTGTCCTGGTCCATTGTACATCTCATTTCATTTTAAACATCAATCTTGTAACAGCTCTTTTCAATTAGAATATATTTTACATATTTCTGCTACTGTAAATGTGTATATTTGTGTATATTCAACTGTTATGCACCACAACACAGAAGCTAATACCTTATATGTGCAAACCTACTTGGCACTTAACCTGTTTCTGATTCTGACAGTGAAGATAGTATGAATGTACGGTATTAAAAAAAAAATTAGTTCATGATTAAAAAAAAAAAAACTATAGGTGAAGGTGGTGGTTAAGGATGAACAGATGAATGACATTTTTCTTTTCATGAAGCCAGGTAGATGATCCAGTTGTGAGTGGCAGCGATGAGAACCCTCAGCGATGGACCAGCAACAGCAGTGAGTCACCACTTAGTCGTTAATGAGTCTATATGATCAATAGTTTGATCTTTGGCAGAAACAGCATGACGCAATCCTGAAGACGATCTCTTTAAAATAGAGTAGGAGTTATAAAGTCAAGCTCATCTCTGCCAACAACCACCCTGCTCTGCCTGCCTCTTTCTATTCCGGAGCTACCAAACAGACTTTCAGCATTTCACAAAGAGAACAGAAGCAATAGAAATGTAGACTAAAACTGGACTCAGAGTTTTCCCTCCTTCCTCAGATCCATTTCAGCTCCACAGAGCATACATATTTAATCATTTACACTTGGTGTGCACCAGTAGTCGATACCTTCAGTACACAGGCTGTTTAAAGTATAGCATAAAGTGAGTATAATGTATGTGAGTGAGATCAGTCCCCCAGCCTCCAGCTGGTTTTAGGAGCAGGCCGTTACCTCGCAGGGCAGTTGGACTTTGGAGGTGCTGTTTGGGTTTCGGGGAGGAGCGAGAAGGAGTGGAGTATCTCGGGAGTGAAGGTGCTGCTGCTGGAAAACAGGACATTTCAGCACCGGGAGTCAGAGTTCATTCTCCTTCAGTTTTCACAGCCCCACTAGAAGGAAGAAGGGGCTGCAGAGGTATTCAAGGAGTGCGGTGCAGTCAGGGGCCACTAGAGGGCTCTACTGTCAAACATTCAAAAGGTAGCTTCATTCAGACGGAGGAGCAGCAGCAGGCCACCAGAGAGAAGTGTCAGTGCCACCGTGAGGTTTAACAGCCAAATCAACCAGTCTCAGCACAGAGAGGCAGAGGGAGGCTGGTTGAGGTTACACATGCTTTACAGTGAAGACGAGTCAGTGAGAAAGGAGGAATGTAGGTGTCTCACATGCCCCGACAGTCAAAGCTCAAGTAGAAAAATACATACTTGAAAGAAAACGATCATTTAAACATATTCTTAAGATGAAGTATAAGAATAAAAGTCAGGTAGAGTCAGCTGAAAAACAAATATCTGCTCTAATGTTTAAAAAAAGGTTCCAGAGGTTCAGGCCACAGGAGCACGCTGTCCTTCAGAGGACTGGTTAAGACTGGTTAAAGGCAGTCACTACGCATTTTGATCCAGCTGAAACCTGACCTTCGACCCCAGCTGTTTCTGCCTCCAGTATCAGAGCGGGATTACCCTTTCTGGATTAAGGACCATTACCTTTATCTCCCATTACAGGATTACATCAAATGGATAGGTTTAACTCACAGAGTCTGGGAATCCTAAGCTCTTAAACAACATTTAAAAACCTTTGGACGCAAACTGCACGACGATGTTAGTGTGAGCGATGACCAGGAGTCGCTCTGTATTTCTCAGTGTTGCTGGCGCCATGCTTTAATTCTTCAGGATGAGCGTGCGCGTGTCTTTGAAGTGAAAGTTATGCCGAGACGATAAGAGGAAGGATGCGTGTGAATAAAAGATATCAACAACTGAAAATGATCACAGTCGAAAAAAAGAGTATCACCAGTCACCAAAGTAACGCAGCCCTGAAACTGTAGGTGCAGCCAGAAGGATTAACAGAATTCCCACTCGCACAATGACTACCGAGAGATTACACAGCCTGTTCAATGTTGAGCAATACTTAGAGAGGAAAAGCAATATTAATATATAGTTATAAAAACAGGACAGTGGTATCAATTATGAACATGACAATCAAGAGTCTGGTAAGCTACTGCAGCGAAATCTTAACAAATAACTTTTTTTTTGCACTCATCATTGTTCCCCCCCAATACTCACTAGCAGACTGGTTCTGGTGTCGGGGAGAACCGCCGTTTGGCACTTGCAGGTTAGACTCACAGCTGCGGCTGTTCTTGACAGGCTCCTGGACCTGGGCCGTCGCCCCTGAGGAGCGTGTGAGGTTGGGAAGACTACGGCGCAGCTTTTCTGTAACACAGCAGAAGAGAACAAGCTTCGGCAAAGGAAAAAAAAAGAGAGAGAGAGGTCAGAATCAGACAATAAACCGTTGACGTCCAGCACCTTCGTTTTTCACCACGTTGGTCTGCAGGTCGTGCCCGTGGCCCTGCAGCGAGTGGCGCGGCTGCTGCAGGCGGCTGATTATGGGTTGAGGAGAGCCGCGGCTGTGGCTGTAATCGATGGAGCGGGCCGGGGAGCGTGAGCGGGGCGAGTTCCTGGGGGAGGCGCGCGGGGAGTGGCGAGGGGAGGGGCTGAAACGGTTGGAAGGCAGGTGGAAGGCTGGGTGCACCGCCTCCTCGTCGTCCTCCAGGCTGTGCGCGTCCAACTCCTGGTCGCTGAAGGTGCTGCGTCTCAGCGAGTGGCAGGAAGAACCCGAGCTCCGTCTGGACGCTGTGGCAGCGTAGTCCTGTCTCAAACCTGAACACACACACACACGCTCAAAATGAAACCGTTTCATGACAGAAAACTGAACATCACAGGAGGCGACGCCACTAAAGGTACATACTCTCTTCCTGCATGCGCGCCAGTATCTGGACATCAGTGACATCATTGAGTTTGTAGGTATTCGAGGAGCCAACTGAGTCCTCGTCCATTTCTGAGGTGCTCAGCTCACTGTCCACTGATGACTGCGGGCTCACCGCTGGAGGATTCCTCTCTGCCGCTGTGTTACGCTGGTGTGCTGCAGAGAAAATCACATGGGAACACTTTAATAAACACGTCCGACAGCAGCAGCAGCAGCAGATACTCTGTAACTGCTGGTGAGCTACACAGAAAATCCTGTACCTGCGTTCCCCGGCATGAGCTGCTGTCTGACGATGGGCACTCTGCTGGGGGTCGAGGAGGGGGAGTTAAAGCCGCTGCTGTAAGGGCTGTTGGCTGCGTCCATGCTGTAAGGACTTCCATAACCCAGCTGGTGGTTGTAGGGGCTTCCATACAGACTCCTGCGCTTGTTGGCTGTAGAGACACAGAACAGAACATGAGAAACACAGAAAAGATCAAAAACATCACAGATTTAGTTTTAAAATAAAGTTTTTTATGTCTTAAAAGAGGGAAAAGTCCTTCCTGGTCACATGTCCAGGTTTTTACTGCAGTGTCACTCTGACGTTGTTCTACTTTAAACAAACAAAAGACCTTTACAGAGGCTGAAGTTCATCAACCACACCTTTACACAAAAGGAGTTAGATGCCGACTAAGATAAGCTGAGATGAAGTCAGTTTCTGCTTTGAACAAGTGCTGAACAGCTTATTTTACGTCTTATTTGTCACATCAGTGTTGAAGAAATGTCACACACAAAACTTCTTCACATTTAAAAAAACAAACAGCTAATCAATATTACATGGACTGTACTTATGTAGAGCTTTTCCACTCAAAGCACATTTACCCTACAAGTCACATTCACCCATTCACACACTGTTGGTGCAGCCATCAGGAGTAATTTGGGGTTCAGTATCTTGCCCGAGGACACATCGACATGTGTACTGGAGGAGCTGGGAATCAAACCACGAGTCTTCCAATTGGTGGACGACCGCTCTACCTCCTGAGCCACATCCGCCCCATTAAGTACTCAACCAATAATAATTGTGTACATGGCCAGTTAGTAGAATTAGGCATACAGCACAGTGTCAGTGGTAGAAGATGAGAGGACGAAGAAAGAATCAACCGAACACTTAACATTCATTGTTGCGCTGGTCCAGTATGTTAACACACTGGGACTGTTAAATAACCCCTGACGAAGCCTGCTGGTCACCCCGGCATTTATACTACAACACCAGCAGTGTCTGCTCAGAGCCGGCACCTTTTATGAAAGCTCTGCAGTGTTGCTAGCAGTCTGCTCAAGTCTCTTGAAGCGTATGGTGAGTGCGGGCCTAATAGAGAGCTCCTACATCATCAGCCGGGGAGAAGAGTGTAACAATAGACGCCATTCAATCCACACGCACACAGCACAAAGCGATTCTCTGTGAGGCGGCGGTCAAAGGGCTTCTAGTCTGCAGATTGGTTCCAGGTCTCGGTCATGAGATCAGACCCCGGACAGGCTGCTGTCGCTCACTGAGATAGTTTGGATGGTTACTCGTTTTATCCATCCCCGTGTTTCTTTTCTTTCTCTTTCTCTCTCTGACTGGATGTGTTGACACAGCTGGGCGGTGTCTGGATAGGAGCCCTTTTAAGATCAGCTGCCTCCTCTTTCCATTTTCTCCCCTCTCCTCGGGGCTCTGCACTCCATCGTCCTGCATTATTTAGAAAATACCATCATGTCCACTCCGCAGCCATCCACACGGTTCAGCTGCTGCGGAATGTCAACAACCCTTCAACATGTAGGACTCTTCAGCTAATGGACTCTTTGTTTTCTGTACAGGATCAGTAAGATCAACACAACGCTTCAGAGTTTGACACATTCATCTGCTGAAAGTGGAAAGTTCCTCTGCGCTCACCTTCGATCTGCATTAAACCGCAAGATTTATGACATCACGACCAATTTGGAGCAAATTACAGCCCGATATGTAACTTATAGACATGATGAGGAACAATATTTGCACTCTGAATTCTTGGTTTTTTTAAAGAGGGAAGAAGGAAAAGGTGTAATTTTTATAATTTTAAAGATGTAGTTGAACTTTTTTTTGTGGAAAATCAACATCAGACACAAGGATAGTATTCGTATATGTCTTAAAACATGTCTGAAAGGAGTCTTTAAACATTCTGAGCTACAGAGTCATGAGGAGTGCCCCAGTTCATTAGGAACCCAGCCAGCGGTTCTTTGTTAAACAGTTTGGAAGTGATTAGATGACATGCCCTATCGCAGCAACCCTGGCGGTATGTCGTCACTAGAAAGAGAGGCAGAACAATCTAAAGGGATCTGCAGCACAGGGACCAACTAAAATAGAGTGTCCTCAAAAATCCTCATGTCCTAAAACGAGAGGAGAGAGCAGAGAAAGAAAGAGAGAAGAACCGCTTTTCCTTCCCACCGTGATTGATGCTGATTAGCTTTACTGCGATGTGAAATTGTACAAGAACATTTTCCGTCGTGGCCACGGCTTTTTCAGCAGCGGAAACTTTCCGGCAGTTTCCACAGGAGAGGGGGAAAAAAATGAAGGCAGCAGCACATAACATTCTGATAGAAAAGCCTCGAGAGCTTAAAGGCTGAAGAGGAAATGAAAGACAATGCGGGGCACTGTGGTGTACTTGATATGAAAAAAAAAATAAGGCCTTAAAAATGCCACAAGGGAGCTTGAAGCACATCACAAGAGACGAGCAAACAGAGAAGCTTTTGTAAAAAAAAAGAGAGAGATAAACACCACAGAGGAGAAAATGGATAAAAGTGGCAGAGATATGTGAGAAAGTGGCGATCTAAGTTTACAGTAGGAGGAAAGTTGGAGGCTTTATGAGCAGAAATAGGCCAGGTCAGCCGTGTCACTGCGGTAGGATCTCTTGGGTCAACACTGCAGAACAGCTGTCAAAGCAGCGTCATGGAAAAAAAAATGGCTTTTCACTGTTTGGCTCCGGACACACGTGTTTTGTCTTCTTATCAGATCTCTGGGTGTCTGACATGAATAAAGTCGTGCTTTTCTGACAAGTCCAGTTAACTCAGTCGACTTTCTCTCACACACACGTCTCCTCCCTGTTGTTAGTTACGTAACAGAGGCTCAGCGTCTGGGGATATGATTTTTTTTTTAAAGGGCGTGCACTGACAAAAGGCTCAAACACTAAACACTAAACTCAAACTAAAAGTCATGTTTAAAATATGCTGATGCTTTGTAAGTGTGTGCTCGTGAACAGACTTGACTGACTTCAATCTGCCACAATTATAGTCGAAGATTAGATCGGACCTTGAAATCCCTTTGCTGATACAAACTCTGGTGACACCATGGCAACAGGGTTTCCACGCTGCTCCTAGAGACCAGGTGTGAAGGAGAGGAGCCGGGAGTTATGAGGGTGTGTCTGATTGTGGCAAGTCTCTCCTTCACTCTCTGACTGTAACGCTGAAGTCTTTTTGTGTGCAGAAAAAGGATTTCAGTGTTCAAGTCTTTACTCACGCCTTGACCTTCATGTTTGATTTAACACTTAAAGACCCACCATAAAGGGGGGCTTCTTTAGGGTGAGATAGCAGGTCAGCAGTATATGTCACATGGAAGTGATAGAGATCATCTGAAAACTGAACCTGAAGATGAATTTGAGATACAGCTCAACAACATTGTGTCAAGTTTTTCTAGTTATAAATATATAATAAACATTGTTCTGGCTGGTGCTGATTCAGATTTTAAAAAGTTTATGTATAAGTGTATAAGGGCTTATAACATTAAGATGGAAGTACATGATGGTCATTTCCAGGCTCAATATGTCTCATAAGTTTCAATTTTTGGGTTGATGCCATTGTTATATACATTTGGTTGCAAATGGTTGATAAAAATGTTTAAAAATCCCTCCAAAATACCACATTAAGACTCCAAGACCTTGAGGGACACCACAGAAAAAAACATGCTGTGATTTGTATTTGATTTCTGTAAGAATTGCATTTTTCCATGATTGGATGTCGAGCACTTCTGTTCTGGATATTGCTCAAAAATTCCCCGTTACTGTCAGTATACCTAAGAAAGCCAAACATCCTCTGAATGCTCACAGTCTGTAATTTGCAGCTGTAAAGTTTCAGGAGGCTGTGATTATCCTGGAAGTCACAATAGATCATTTTATACAGTGAGATCAAGTTTCAAAAAATGGTCTCACCACAATAAAATGGCTACTAGGAAAAACTAACATTATCAGACGATGAAGACGATCAGGCTCACTGAATCCACAAGAGGTTCAGTTTTCCAGTATTACCTCATTCATTCAATTCCAAGACTGTTTAGTGACGCCAGAATGCATAAATATTCAAATACACCATTGCTATAATAGGCAGAAATAACATTTAACTGCATGCAAAAAACTAAATATTTGTAGCCCACAGCTGCATGGGATTAGTATAAAGTGGGTATATGTGTAAAGGGGATACTTGGGGTACCCTTAGAACCCATTTTCATTCACATATCTTAAGGTGACAGGTCAACAGACCCCTTTGAAAATGGGCATGCCAGTTTTTCCCTCACCAAAATTTAGCCTAACTTTGGAATGTTATTTACCCCCCTTCCTGACAAGCTAGCATGACATGGTTGGAACTAAAGGAGGTTTCACATGATACCCATCTTCACTTTAACCTTAAAACTGAGCCTGCTACAGCCTCTGAAACACAGTAATGTCTGCCAAGTTGTGTACGAACCTGCAGGTCTATTAACCACATGCTCTGTGAATCACAAGACTCCACAAAAAATGTTGTTCTGTTTTTTGGGTTGTTGTTGTTTTTTTTTTTTAAGCCTTTGTTGAACTGATGACAACACAAGTGCCAACTGAGGAAAGAAGTGAAGGGGTGCGGTGGGTGGTATCAGTGACATGAGGGATATTTTCAGGCCCATGCAGGATGACGTTATGCTTCTAATGAGCTTGCTTCACTGGCTAGTTGTTTGTAGTATTAGTCATCCACTAGAGAGATAGTCTGCTTTGTTCACTGAAGGCCGTTTAGGATGTGTTTGCAGTTTGGAATATTTACTTAAATCTTAGACATAAACCTATGAGCACAGCCAAGGGTAACAACCCACGCTGTTCATCATAGAGTGAAGAAAATGTGCTTCAGTGAAAGCTGCTTTACACATTTCTATTCCAATTAGATTTGCCATCATTTAAGAAGACGTCCCAAAACAGATCTGAACAGACCAGATTGTGTGTGTCTGTTCTCTGTGTTGGTGACGCCTCTCTAATCTGTGAGGGAAAAGAGCTGTTCTGCCTGGATCCACTGCAGTTCATTTCAGCAGCCACAATAAAAATTCACTATCTTTGCACCAAGGAAACTATAAAAGAAGGAAGGGTCATGACATCATTCTACGCAGGTAGCTTAGTGATGAAGACCTCTCCTTCATATCTCCCATCTCAGTTTCACAGGTTATCAATCAAGGTGATGGACGCACTGGCATTTTGATATGTTATTAATTAGCTGGTGTTTCATGTGTTTTAAAGGCACATTCCTATTCTTCCTCTCTCTCCTCTACCCCAACCGGTCGAGGCAGATGGCCGCCCACTTTGAGCCTGGTTCTGAATGGTTGAAAGTTTCTTCACGTTAA
The DNA here is from genome assembly GCF_963691925.1 of Scomber scombrus. NCBI lineage: Eukaryota > Metazoa > Chordata > Actinopteri > Scombriformes > Scombridae > Scomber > Scomber scombrus. The sequence goes on along the minus strand of NC_084977.1, from coordinate 8,557,768 downwards.
AATTTAGTTTTTCCTTGCCACTGTCGCCAAGTGCTTGCTCATGTGGGAATGTTGGGACTCTATCAAATTAAACCTGAAGAGTACGGTTTAGACCTCCTCTATGTGTAAAGTGCCTTGAGATGACTTGTGATTTGGCGCTAGATTGATTGACATTTCACCTGATTTGTATGTTATTTCAATCATTTATTTACATGTTAGTTACTTTATTGTTATGCTAGATTTATGCTTTTGTGATTGAGGTAAATAACAGATTGTGATTGGGCTAAACTGTTATAATACCATAACTACATGAACTTTGAGCCTGTTAGCTGATGTTATGTAATTTACTATTTTTGACATGTGGCCCAGGCGGACAGCAGGGCAGCGGGGCACAACTAGGATTACAGCCCAGTGTGTTGATTTTATGATTGTTTCATTCATAATTACAATGCATTATTTTCAGATGATCAAGTTTGTTGTTTAAAGTTGTTTTTTTCAAGTTTGCCTTTGTTTTATAGGTCAGGGTTAGTTTATAGCCTACCAATGCACAGTTAATAATCAGAAGATACTTTTATTAACATTTAATTTGATACATATTCCCATAATATTAGCTATTATTAGCCCTGTTAATCATCGTAAAGCAGCTTCCAGATTGAAATAAAAGGAAGAGAGAAGAACAAATGTATCCTAAGCTCAACATTTTCTAGTGTTACTTCACTTCCTACTTTTTCTGAGCTCTGTAAAAGTATACCTATCATCACATTTAGATACTATTCGGAGACCAAGAGCAAAAAACAGGCAGTGTTCTCCGAAGTGTGGTCTTTCATTTGGTAAAGGTCAAAGATCAAAAGGTCATACAGATATGTTATATGTAGGGGTTTAGTGTGCTTGTCCATGCTTCTCCCACAGATTTCAGTTTAGCTGGTATTACATAATGACACTTCCTCCTTCTATAGTTTCCCCTCTCTGGACGAGGCGGCGGACATCTGTCCAGGTACCGCGCAGATTCTTACACGACCGAGCTGAGAAGATCAACGTCAAAGCTCTGCGAACAACCTTCAGAAGCCTATTGCTCAACATGATCTCACTGTCACATGAGCATACCGCAGTCAAAATGGAAATGACCCCTCTCAGTTTAGCCCCCTGTCCTCCTCACTCACTATAATTAGGGCCAGCCAAAAGCACCGAAAACAGACGTAGCACAGGTGTAACGGACTAAAGCTGAGGTGGAACTGGATGTATATTATAGCTGAAATGAATATAGTAATGTTTTATGTAAGATTTATACTGTTCATGATGTAAGTGTAAAAAACAAGTGAAATTAATTCAAATCCTGTCTGACACTTGTATTTTTAGGTTACATTCATTCTAGTGTTACATATGACTTATTAACATTGACCAATTTATGACTGCTGGTAGCAACATATATACTATGTATTTCTGAGGAAAAACTTTGACAGATGTAAATCTAAATAAATAAATACTGTGTACGCCTTGAGCACCTTGGTGCAACCATATGGCACAAAACTATACACATTGTGAGAGCCCCTCGACACAGCATGAATTAACCATTATTCCTCATGTTTTTTTGCTGCAAAGGTGGAACAAACGAGAAAAACACAAGATCCTCCCATTTATTTTAGCAGACTCCCCTAAAAAGCATCTCATATAATTAAAACCCCTCCAGCAACTTACTGACACCCTGATACCTTCAGTAACTTCTAACCTCCACTGGAAATGAATCCGGAAACTGTTGTGACGCTGATTTGTTTATAACACAACGTCAGCTCATCTGTGTCTGCTAGTTCCTCATAAAACAGCGTATGCCATTTAAAGTTATGCCATACAGGTGCGTGTGAGTAGTTCAGTTTCCCTTTAAAATAAAGGAACTGAATAAGGGAGCATGTACAGTATAATGACTCGTACATCTTTCTGTATTTAGTCTGTAGCTGTGTGTAGTAGTTGTAATAGACTTTGTATGGAGGCTCATTCCTATAAATTAACATTCTTAATAATATTATGAACAACCACTACGTTGCTGTTTCTTTACATTTCTATACGCTGGCAGGTATTCTACACATATCACACTTTGTACTCGTGAAGATTACATTGTTTCATTGATTCATTTTGTGATGAAGATGACGAGCACTTATGATTGACATTACGTAATCTGAAAAATAGATAAACTAACAGCAGCATAGTGAAAGACAGCACACAGTCTTTGCCTCATTAAGGATTTTTTCCTGTTTGAGAGTCACTGAACACACACAGTTAATCCCATCAATTGCACCTCTACCTGACTTCTGACCTCCTTTACACAGGATTAATTGAGCGTGTTGTTGTTGTTACAGTTTCTACCACCACTGCTGCTGCTGCTGCTGCTACAAAGTAGAGACTCCATGCTTCATGTGTGTCGGAACTGCTTACCTGACATAGTGAGGTCCAGTCTATGGATGAGGGAGCGTTTGGCTGATTCCATATCAGGACTGGGGTGGTCAAGAGCTTGGCGGCACCACACGATAGGACTCAAGGCTTTCTGCAGAGGACTGTTCAGTTTGGCTTCATATAACCTGGAAAAAACACAAACCGCACGCACGATTGACATATTTATTAAAGCTATAAAAGCAATCATTCATTACACAAACATGCACCATTATCTCCCACCTCTGAAGAACACAGCACACCTATCACACCTCATACGTGATGTGAGACAACAGCAGGAAATGAGATGGGAGAGGATAACCACTGTTTGGACAGTGTTTTATCGGTGAGTGCTGATGTGACATTGATAGAATAAGGTTGACATGAAACGAAGAAATTATGTGATCAAGTAAAACCTTTTTGACACTGAAAGTTACTCTTTGTTTTCTTTAAGATTAAATACTTGAAATCTTGGTGCCTATCAATCATTTAAGATCATAGCCCTACTGAAACTGGATTTTTGCCAGATCGTGATATCAAAATTTGAATAACGATATAAGCAATATATATAAGCAATTCCTTGTTACATATTTGCCTGCATATACACAGACAGCCACATATCAGTGATCAGCTAATATCCAGTGCAGCTCTATTTAACATGGTGCTAAAAATGCCACAAGTTGAAAAACCTAAAAAAAGTAGTGACTTGCGGTTATCACCATCAACAATGAGGACGGTGAAACTTTAATCTCCTGCTGCAGGATGAATGAGTGCCAGTCGCCCAAATCATTGGGAAAAAGTCATTGGGTTCAATGCTGAGTCAGCTGCATTGGTTCAAACTGTCACACCCTCTTATTACCGACGGCAGCACATCAAAGTATAAAATAAGACTACAAACTAACTGAATTGGCCGTCCCTATACTGTTTGTCAGTATGCAAGTGATACAAGTATGTGTGTGTGTATCCTCGTCCTTTTGAGGAGAGGAGAGGAAGAAGAGAAATCCGAGTCAGCAGCTGTCAGCTCTGTTGCAACCATAGAGGAAGCCTTTCATGATGAAAGCAGAAACATTACAGGCAGAGGCAGCCCAGCACAGTGGAATACACGCCTGAAATCTGGGGCTGCACTATTTCATTGTTTGTCAACACAAAGACTGTCATTCACATCTGGCCCTGGCGCATAGTAAATCCACAGCCCCGCCGCCACTTCTTGCTTCATACATGAACTCTCAGCTGCGAGACAATAACGACGTGCCTCGTCCATATGCAGGCAGGCGGTAGTGCGACACGCATCTATTGATAGGAGGAGCGCTGCGGGAACGGGGCAGTGTTTTTAAATCCAGTCTGATGCTAATTCAGGGATTACAGGAGTCTATGACAGGAGCTGGCGAGAGCTAGGCACTACGGGGTAATCCCAGATATCAATCTGATCCAGAGGGCAGACAAACTGCCAGGGCATAATGAGACTAGCTCTGTTGGGCATGAGTGAGCAAATGCCTGGAAGTAGTAAACTGATGTTAAAAAGGCTGAGTGGCCGGCACAGATAAGCTGCTGCAAGCAACCAAGGAAAGATTTGCTGGTTTATTCTGATTATACGTACAATTGGTAGATTAATAATGTTGACATGTTTTTACTTTGAAGAAAAATGGACACTGATTAGAAGCATCCATCGTTTTCATATCATGTTATAATCATGTGGGAATGTTTCAATGGGCATATAAAATCAACACCCTTCTTTAAATCTTTTAACAAACACACCTACAACTCGGACAAGATAATCTGAACTCTTTGTAGCTTTTAACTTTGTCACATATATCAAATTGTTGAGTGACTGCCGGACTCTGTCCAACGCAGCCAGCTGGCTCTCAGCCTAATATGACCCACATTTTTTGTGATTTAAGTCCTTTTAAAAAAAACGTCAAGCGATCTCAGCCCTCATTAGGCCCATAACCTAATGTAGTAGATGCTTTGAGGGAGATGTGCTCTAATACGGCCTATTACAGTGATATTACCATAAAGGAGGCCAATCAAACAAAACTCTTGTTGACAAGACAGATAACAAAGACAGTCTTCTGAGGAAGGCCCATCATTATATTCATGTCTTGTCAGTAACTATTCTCCTAACAAATAACTAGTCCCTGACTCTCTGTAAACCTACAGTACTCATGTCTGCATGACATCACTGTGTAACAAAGACTGTGTAACAAAGATCTCAGTATGCAACTCTTCTTTGAGGATTATATTTCTACATTATATCTATGCAAAGCCACCTACTCTAAAAACCAGGGAGGAAATAATGCAAACACAATGTAGTGGGAGAGGATTAAGAATAAGGGAGTGTGGATGGACATGTGGGCTGTCAGGATCATTCTGATTTTAAATAAACAGCCTGACATGTTGCCAAATGGTCATCCTTATTCACAAGATGATCAGTGTAACCCTTTCATATTTTTTAATAGCCATATATTGTAATCCATGTGAAAGCAATTCTCGCGACCAGCTTTTTGACACTGACACAGCTTTAATTCCTCCACAATGATGAAGATGACAGCCCTGTTTTACATCTCTTGCCTCTCTCTCATCATCTGAGCTGCAGTGCACTTGTAGCTGTGTGCCAACTGGTGTGCTGTGGGGAATTCAGAGGAAGACTATAACCATGGCTACCTCTCCCACATGGCTGCTGCCTAACAGGAAAACAACTTTCATTTTTTGCTAAACACACACACACACACACACACACACACACACACACACACACACACACACACACACACACACACACACACACACACACACACACACACACACACACACACACACACACACACACACACTGATCGACTGCCACTACTGCCATGACAAGCCAAGCAATCTGCCACATCACTACACCAAAATGGTTCAACAGATGATGAGGGACTTCAGGGTCCTGACAGCTGAGAGAGCCTGTGTGTGCGCCTCAGAGGCCTACTGAGCAGTCTCAGAGACAAAATGCACAAACTGTAAGAAAAAAGGTGTGAGATAATGGATTCAGATTTTGGCACAGAGCGTGTCTATTATGATCCTGCAGCCAGAGAAGTGGCTTGGCATCGCCCACACGACTTGCCAAACAACATCCTTCAGAGAGTGATCCACAATGAGGCTCCTTCAGCACAGATGACTTCAGATTTCAGGCAGCCTTGTTTATGCCAGGCGTTTTGTCGTGGTAGCTAATGTGTAGAGCAGCTGTGCCCAGGCAATAAAAAGCTGTCAGCCAGCACCGGTGACACAGACATGGCTGTAAAGACAAGATACCTCCTGAAGACAAGCCTGTCACTCACCAGCTGTCCTCGTCTTCGTGTAGACAATCCATGTCTTCGAGATCTAAGATTTCCACTTCATCTAGGATTGAGGTTTCCCCTTCGTCCATAAAGCCTCCCGTAGTGTCGGCATAACGTGAGTTCATACTCGGCATAGAGGTGGCAGCCGATGCCCCCTCACATTCATACGCCCTCCTGAAGCTGATGCCGTCATAAGACAGTCTGGGGCTCAGACAGCGGTTGTTCTCCAACAAGCCGCCGAACCCCACCCCAGGGTAGCCGGCCAGCCCGGCACTCATCCCCGCTGACAGGGACGACGAGTCGTATCCGGCGCTTAGGGGTCTGTTGTTCCCTGACAGCATTGTGGACCTACTCCTAAGCTGTTCATTTTGCTGTTCGAGTTTCTTCACCAAGTCCTGAAGCTTCCGCACCTCCAAGTCGGCGTTGATATTTGAGTTGATATCCTCCATAGTGGTTCCTCAGCCCCACGAAAATATGCGGCGGTCTGTTCTTTTTTTTAAAGTCGTTTCTTTGCCGACAGTCTCTTTCTTTTTCCTAGTTTCACTATTTCCTACGTGTCCAATGAAGACAATGTTGTGTTCAACTGACTTAAAAAGCTCAACATCGTCATCTTCTTCGGGTATTCTCGCTCACGGGCAGGGTCGAGGCCATTTTCATAATACTCGTCACCAACTGTGAAAGACCAACAGGCGGCGGATCACTTACGTCACTACGCACTGCAGTGGGTACGAGCCCGTAACCAACACCTATTTGCGCGTGCACGTAAAAACGCGTTGAACAATATTTTGCTACAGAAGTTGAGTTACACTCATAATACATTTTGGTAACCCAGGATTATTATTAGATAAGTATGTATAAATATATGTGATTAGGTATCTATTTATTCTTCAATGATACATTAATGAATTAACCTGCAAAAGTGGAATGGTGTGGTGACAAAGTGACAAAATTACTCAAAATTTACATTACATCAAAAGATAGAGAAACATCAACAACTCAAAAAATATGAGCACAAACATCTTTATTGTCATACACCGGTAGTTGAATTTTTTCAAAATGCTGTAAAAAAATGTGTCTGTATTTCAGTCTGTTTCCTTAACTGAGTCCTACGACAGTTCCAGAGCTTCTTCGGACTCCAGCTGCTCCTCAGCTTTTTGAAACCTATCATCTCTGTGTTCTCCAGCCCCGGCCTCCACACTCTCCTCTCCCTGTCCCTGGCTGTTCATGGAGGTTTCCAGACCATCCTGGTCAGCACTGGCATTCTGTGAGTCAGCCCCCTCATCATCCTCGTCTTCCACATCCATCTCGAAAACACGTATGTGCCTCAGATTGGCACTTAGCTGAGAGAGAAGTAGAAAGAAATCTTTGGAAACAGTCTGGTACATTCATTCACTGGCATCCCCCCACTGGCAGAGAAATGTGAGAACACTTAAAATGGATCATCCAACCTTAGTGATCACTGAAACAAATATAGGAACACTGCAGTACATTCAAACGTAATATCCCAAACTAAAATCCCCACACAATAAATTATAATGGGACGTGCTAGAAGTACATCTGACTTACCACACAGGCAACTTTGCGGATTCCATTGACAGCCACAAACTGAGCCTTCATGTTCTCCAGTTCCCGCCACTGACTTCCCAGTACCAGGCCTTGACATGGGATAGCACTGCTCTGCTGGTCCAACCTGTCAATACAAGTGCAGCACCCTAAAATTATGCCTCATCTCTACTGTCTGTCAGTATCACTTCAATTACTGAACTACATTTTCAAATATTCATACTCAATTCTAACATTTAGCTTCCATTTTCTTATTGGTGAGAATTATTGTTTAAAAAAGTGAGATACTCCTAAGAATGAATTCACACACACATAAACACAGACACAGACACACACACACACACCTGAGATTGGGCTCCCAGTTGAATTCAGTCTCACAGCTTAAGGTGGAAGCAAGAGGGAGTTGAGCCAGGACATGTCTGCTGCTTTCTTCTGCCCCTTGCATGACCACAGTCAACATTTCATCGTCATAGAAACGAGCATCCAGGCATTTGTACACATAATGGGTCCTGAAAAAGAAAATTTAAGTAAATCATGTTAGTAAACACCTTCATCAGCTGAGAAATTAGTTTACATTCATGTGTGTTTAACAATTCATGCACTTACTGGGCTTCAGCATCGTCATCATCTGCATTGTCAAGATGGTGGCTGAAGTCAATCGACACGACACTGTTGGGGATATGTCTGTGCGAGAGTAACAGGTACGGTTATAAATACACTAAAGTTACTCACACATACACACAGAAAGACATATGTACCTTTTTGGGTCTGTTCCTTTCCGTAATAGGTAGAGCTTGCAGGGTGAGATCTCCGGCATGCAGAACACAACGTAGTGCATTTTGGCCTTCTTGTCATTCCACCTGTATGACAACCAAGCACGATCATTATTCACACACCCCCATCTTACTGCTACAGATCATTAGGAAACTCTTTGATGTCTGTTTTACGTACAGGGATGGCAGTTCGAAAAGTCGTGGTGTGTTTTCAGAGCTGAAAAGAAAACAAAAAGAAATAAAGATGAAAAATTCACATAAATTAAGTCAAGATTCAAATTAAACATGTCACTAACAGAGACATGAGATCATACCTCTCCGGCACGGTGTAGAGGGGCAAGAACACAGCCTGTTTCACAGACTTCCCAATTACTTCCTGCATACAAATCAACAAGCAATGATTAAGCACCAAGTGAAACGGGAGAAACAATCTTCTCAAAGAATTTGTTTTATTCAACAAAGGAAAATCACCAAAACACTATTTAATGTCAGGATGTGAAAACTGCTGCAGGAAAGCTTTTGACCTAAACCCAGGATGAATGATATATATGATATTCCTTTTCTCAAAGACTATTCTGAAGCTAATTCTGAAGCTCTCAGACTATTTATTTCCCCCTGAGCTTAAACACTTGGAAGTCAAAGTCAATTTTAAGTAAAAGCTTAATTGTGGTGGTGAGAAATACCAAACGCACAGAAAAGACGCACAGCACAGGAAACTCACAGCAGGTTTCTGCAGACACTGCTCAATCACATTCTCCATCATCCTCTTCACGAAGTGCAATGACTTTTGGGGATATGAAGGAAACAGCAAAGGACTCTCTAAAAAAAACAAAACGTTTTTTATCTGTTAGTTGTGACAGTGGCATTTTAAGTAAAAGCAGCATCACTCAATAAATTTAATCACTATTTTTCTAAACATCTGAGGTGAAAATCATAGTTTACCCTTCAGGTGTGTGCTCTCCTGTAAAAACTTCAGCCACTGGTTTCCCTTTGTGTTGGGCGGAGAGACGAGGTCTTCGTCCTCATCCTTCAGGTACTGTAAATGTTTTTGTATAGAGTTATTGTCGGAGAGCACTTCCATTTAATAACATTCGAAATGACACAACACAAAACTGCTTACCTGACCAACCCGTTCTACGTTGAAGTACTTCCCTTTACGATCAAAGAGTTCTTCATTCTGTTAAACCACAGAGCAATCAAACTCAAGATGTAAGACTCTATAAACACGTTCCCAAAAACATTTCTTAAATACTCGTTAAAGTGTCCTGATGTTAATCTCACCTCACTGAAATGCTCAGACAGGAAGTCTGCAACAAAGGCGATGTCCTTCTGAGTCATCTACAAGAATTTAACTTGTCAGTAACATGCTGACACTTCAAAAATCCCAAATAACTCTCTCAGAAACTGAAACTGTAATAAAACTCACCTTGTTGAGCTCTGGTGGTACATGCTCCTCACACATTCTTAGCATAGCTATGAGGAAATAAAACAAAACAGATTTTGAGCATAAAAACTAAACTCAAAGCTATGTATTTGGGATCTTAAACGTGTCACATTGCATGACCCCATACATCATAAATGTCTCTTTATCACTACCAACAAGTCAAACTCCTAAACATTTGTTGTATTTTACAAATGAAGCAAGTTTAATTCTTACCTACATAAAGCCACCGGAAAAAGGCCTTAAAGTTTTTCATACTCTTGTCAATCACCCTAATTGACAAAATACACGCAGTGATTAGCAGACAAATGATTTAGAAAATAAATGACACGAACTGTATAAATGTTACAAGATTAATTGCAAAAATAAATAAATAATTAAACTAACTGCAGAAGTTCATTGGCCTTCAGAGAAAAGGAACCCACAGCTGTAATAGCACCTGAAAACACACAACAATGCACATGTGGTTATTGATGATAAAAAATCTATATTTTTACTTGTCATGTATGTAAAAGATATAGTACCTTCTATAGCTGCTGAATCTAGACCAAGCGGCTCAAACTTTTGCTTCCATAGAGACATGCCTTTCACCTCGCTCAGGTGATACAACAGAGCCTCAGAGCCACTGAAACCCAGAGAGATTTTAAATTAGAAACATTCAGGCAGCATTGAAAGAAGACTCCACTGAATTAGCATTCCACCCTAATAACAAGGCAGGACCAACGATGAATGGGACAATAAAAACAAAGTATAAATCTCAAGCAAAGATGAGGAGTGGGCTATAGAGATGTGGTTACCTCACTTCTTTCTAAAAACAGATTGTTTTCATTTTCAAACTTTTCATCAGCCCCAACCAGCGCTGACGCAAGTGACATCACCTTAGGCAATTTATCAGACGTCACACAGATCCTTCTAAAGACACAAAAGGCTCTATGCAAACTTTTCACATGCAGCAGTTCTCCTTAACACATGTAGACAGACTTCAATGTGTAAAATCAGTGTTCCCCTTTACGCAGAGATGTGAAAGGCTGAAAATACCTCTGCAGGTGGCTGATCACCAGCTTCTGGATGCTGGAATAAGAAGACTCAATGGACTGGCCGAGCTTTTTCAGGCCCTTTGATGGAGATGGGACAGAAGAAGAGATGCGATTTTTAGTTATACCACCAATTGCTTGTTTGGGAATTGTCAATAAAGATAAAACATTCAGATGGAAATTGTAAGTGCTTTACAAAAACAGTAAATATTTTAATTTTAACAGAGTTGAGCATTTTCATCACAGCTTGCTCTCACCTTGACAGTCAGCTGGTTCATGAGAAGAGCTTGTAGTTCAGGGCTGAATGAAAGCAGAGTCAATGCCAAGAGAATTAGGTTTTTACTAAAATGCACAATATTGCACATGTATATACTGTATGAGTCTATGTACTGTATGTATATTTTAGAAACAGCACCATTGCATATGTATTTACACACGGATCTGTTTTATTGTATCTATTATTTCTGTTTTATCTCATTTATTTTAGTTTTACTTACTTTTTTGATGTATAGGTATTCATGGTAATTTTAAGTTAAAACCCTTATCTGTAAAAGCTGTTTATCTAACTGAGGGTATTTTGTTACCATCTACAGGACATTCTGTGTATTGCAACATGATACTGTGTCTGTCTTTTCTCACCTTGATTGTCCCCACAACAGCAGCTCCAGAAACTCATCCTGAACTTGAGTGCTTGTGTTCTTTTCCTGAGAAAAAAAGGAAAATTATGTATTTATTGAGGCTCTCTTATTTTAGCTAATTAGGAGCACAAGCCACGGCTACTGACCTGAACAAACTTGGTGAGTCGGAGGTCCATCTGCATGAGGATGTCTTCCCAGGCTTCACACATACAGGTAAGTGAGAGGTGCAGGTACTGCAGCAGGGTGGAGATGTGGGTGAACTTGCGTGCCATCCTGGTGACCTCAGGTAGACAGTCTGACAACAAGCCTGTGTCCAACTGAAAGACAAATACATGCGTTAAAATGTGCAAAAAGAAAAGTTAAAGAAGATATGAGGACAGGAAGAGAAAGCAGCATTATAGGAAATGGAAAAGTAGGCAACTTTCTCCATCTCACCTGAATGTAGCAGATCTGTGGGTTGTTATCAGCAGACCTGACCTCCGCTATGACGGACAGAGACTTGAGATCACTTGACAGACTCAGGCTGCGACAGGTTCCTGAAACCTTCAAAATGTCATTGAATTAATTGAATAAGAGCTTAGTCACAATATATTGTAGTGCACCTCAGATCTGAGTTTTTAAAATCTAATATTAGAAATTTCTTTTAAAGATCTTTCAATTTTCATTTTTTTAATGCCAAACAATTATTTGGAGTTTGCTTCAAAATTGTTATCTAAGAAATCACAATCCATTGTAATAGCTCTAAATTTTGTTGAGGCCATGTCAGAGAAGCGTTGATTCAACTCTACACTAATCATTGAGTTGTATAGAACTGCATTTTAATGTATGATGTTTCAACAGTGCAATCCAAATTAAGATAGACTTAGTTTTAAAATGTCTGAACTTTAGACAATCTTTCCTGCTGGTTATTATTTACCCTGTCTAATTATTATCATAACTTATAATAATCTGTTAGTCTAAACTTGATTTATGAACAAAAGAGCCTTACTCCTGTTAAATTGGCAATTTTGTACATTCCATAGGCGTAAAGCTCCACAAATCCAGCATCTCCTCCAAGAACAAGAACGTTCAGCCTGTACAGAAACAAAATGAGGTGGTGAAATAAGTCCTGGTCCAACAAGAAAAAAAGGTAAACTGTTTTTCTGTGTGTTGCTTGAACATTAAGCATCATTTACCTGACTTCTCCTAGGAGATTCATGATCTCATCAGACTTTTCCTCACTGTAACACAGATAAATAAATACATATCGGATCACACCTGCTATCAAAAACACCTAAAATATAAAGCAAATGACTGATATTGAACTACTGAGCTCTGAATCAAAATACTATCTCACCTGAAGATCTTTGATGTTGTGCTGTAGCTGAGGAAAAACAAAGGTTTGGAAAAATGTCACTTCAGTCACTTAAGGAGTTCCCTCATGATAATTTGATGCAAACAAATGCTATTGTTACCTCTTGGGAAGTGTTGGTAATTTGGGAAGAAACAGTTTGGATTCATCCTCTGAGTTGTAAAAGGAGCTGAGGGCACTGAAAGACATCAAACAGACTAGACATTCACATCATCATTGAAAAATTCCGGTCCTTAATGCTGCTGCTTTGATCGCTGAGCCTCATACATACCTGCTCTCTTCCATCACCTCCATCCAGTGCATGCAGGTTACAGGGTTCTGCATGGGAAACATGTGGAGGATCTCTGCTTTCTCAACACCGCACAGGACCACCTGCTTAGTGTCTCCGAGGCTGAAGGCCAATACTTGAGATTAAAGAGAGAACAAACGTAGAAAAATTTCATGGTCCTTTCAGCAAGCAGCAGCTGACTTAAAAGTGTGTTCAAGATAGACATTCACTCCTTACTTTTGCCATCAGGTCTCCAGGCAAGTGCAGTTATCTCCTTGCCAGTGAACTCGCTGGGTGGTAAACTCCAAACCCGCTGAAAACTAGCCAAACGATGCAAAAGCAACTACGGACAGAAATTAATTATAAAGTTACAAAACAGTACAGTACCAGTCAAAGTTTGGACACAGTTTCTCATTCAAGGGAATGGGAAGTTGTGACCAGACCTTTGACTGACATGGCATTATACTTCCAGACATGCTGTTTTGGGATGAATTAACAAGTTTTTAAACGTACCTCTCCAGTTGTGTTGGCCAGAGCGATGAGATCTCTTTTGGGAGACCATGCCATACACATTACAGGGTTGGGAAGTTGCTTCTCCCCCACTTGCCGGAAGGCAGGCATGTTGTCGGCTGTAATATGATATGTAAATAACAGACATTAGCTCTAACTTTCTAACAACACTTTAGTATTTTAAGAAATGCCCTCCTGTGATAATGTAATATTATTATTGGAAAGACATTTGAACCTTTGCTGTTTTTATCTTTATAATGCAGAAGAGCTGGACAACTTGCTATTTTTAAAGATATCCTCCAGGCATGTTCTAATATGTATATATAGTATCCCACTTTGAATGATAATGTGTGTCCAACACATTTATTCCACAAAAAAGGTAAACTATCTTGTTAAAAGTACATCTTCTCCATATCCTTATAAAAGATTCGAGACATTATGAATATGCAAATATTTTTAATTTCAAAAGTTTAACTGCTGGACACAAGTTATCTGGAGGCTTTCATTTTCCACATAAGTTGAATACTTAGATCAGGATTGGCTCTGAACTAGTTGGGATGTTACAAATCATGCTTGTAGGTCCATCCCTAAAACTTACACTTTTGATTTGCACAAAGAAACATTCCACTTTCAGCAGAGGAATGTGAAAACAGCTTCTAGTGTGAAATTCTGCACATGTATTCATTTTTCAAAGTGTAGCTCAAACATTGAACTTAAGAAGAAATAATAAAAACATTTTTTAAGTGGAAGGGGACTTTAAATGTGTATCATCTACATATGTTAGTGAATGAATGAAATGAACAGTGTACATGCCTACAGCACAAACACAAACCTAGGACTTAGTGACAAAATAAAACAATTTTTTCAATCAAATGCTGAAAGTGAAAGTTTTTCTGTACTAATTAAAAATCTGATTTTAAGGAATGAGACACTGAGCACAATGTGTGAAATCACTACTAGTTTGGATCCAATCCTGGTCTGATATTCAACCTACACAAGTGTAATGTGGAAACGTATAGCCTCCAGTGCACAAACACTGAAAATAGACCTTACAGTGAAGCAGGAAACATCCTTTATGAAGTAGCTAAACTACTGAAATGAAACATATTTACATATTTAGAGATAACATAACATAACATAAAGACAACATTAGTAACCGAGGAGCCCCGTAGATGAGAGGCTTAGACTGAAATGCAGACATTTAATATGAATATCATCATTACTGTTTGACTCCTGAAGATTCATATTAATAGCTGATGTTGACGTTAGCAGCTGTATTAGACATGTAATTTAAATGTTACAAAAATGTGCACAGCAGGCGGGTAACCTCAGTCACTATATAAACAGCATAGCATTGGAAAACTATATGATGCCTTTTACTCACATTTATTGTGTTATTATCTGATTCTGGACCCTCACAGCTCAGAGCGAACACAGGAAACACTTCTTTGCTAGCAGGTTTGTTAGCAAACCGACGCAGCTCATTTAAGCGAATTATGGCGAATTCTCATCGTGCTGGACATTAAAGTTAATAACAGTAATAAATGAAACATACACTATGTAACACTGAAAGCTTTAAATACACTTCAGCCCTTCAGGACACTTAGAAGGTTTCTGAGTGATGTTTTTACAGTTACGCAGACGCCGCCATCTTTCCTGTCAACCAATCACTGTGAAGCAACGGCGAGCGTGAAGAGACACATTTCACTCAGCGCGAAAAACGCGCGTGACTTAAAAAGATACATTGTTTGGTTTTCGCCTGACAGCTTATTTTACAGTCACGAAGTTGCTGCTGTTCTCACACAAAGTTGCCAAACTTCTGTTTTTATTTTCATTTGTGCAAAGGAAAGTGAGTCAAAACTCAGTCTGTCGGGTTGAAAGTGTTATTCTAAATGTCTCTGTCGGAAGTGTCCGTATGTTATGTTTGCCTTGACCATCTGGAAATTGATGAATCAGCGCATTAAATTAGTCAAGCTAACACAAATGAAGACATGACGTCGTGCTTATGGGCTACTTCTGGTAAGTACTTTCAAACTACAGTGACAAAGAAAGCCCAGGAACCGCCCGCTCATTCCGGGGTACCAAATTTTTTATTCAATTAATTTTCACTTAACTTTTTGCCTTACTTACTTGACTATTAAAAACAACACTGTCCATCTCAATTACAATCATACTTTTATATTCAGGAACTAGACATCAAGATCAACATTACAGAAATGAACAGATCATAAAAGAAGAAAAAGGGGAAAGTCTAAGGTGCAAATAAATAAATAAACAAGAGAGAGAAACAGCTAAAAAAAAAGAAAAGGTTTTATCAATTTTTTCAGAGCCTACAGTTTATGTGTATTGTGTGTGCAAACACAGCTGCATTGCTGAGAAATTAAAACTTGTCACATTTGTTTTATTATTTCATTAAATGGGTGCAGTACATTAACCCTGTTTTTTGCTGAACTATCATATGTTAAAAATGACACTTTTAGCTGTATTGATGATAGTACACCAGTGAGCTATAGAAGCTTCATCTTCATATGTGCACAGGCCTACATGATCTTCATGTCTAAAATGATAAAGACTCTTGAAATGTATTCCTGACTAGATGCTTGTGACTGACCATACAGTACTGACCTAACTTTAAAATAAATACTCAGAGGTGTCGTGCAGTATTTTTATACAGTAAATATAAATACTTTATGTAAGTGCCATGAAAACATAATCTATGATGTGAGGAATAGTGTGGCGTTGTACACATATGGTATAAAAGAGTGTTGGAAATGCTCCAGTACTATTCTTACATAGACCACAGACAGATATGTGTATGTAGGCTACAGAAGTCACCACAAAATAATGCAGTTATTTTTATATGATACGTTACACACAAAGTTATTACTAATTGGGGTATGGTGATAAGCAAACAGTATTATTGGAGATTACTGATTAGCTGTTGTGTGTGTGTTTGTGTGTGTGTAGTATAGTGAGTTATTACAATGGAAATTCCTTCCGAACTTATCACCGGCACTTGACTGTAATCAGTAGATTGATGAAGAACCAGAATAGCTCTGAGAGCACAAAATGTGATAGTGGCCTAGAAATAGACCAAGTGAGACTGCATGGTCCCCCAATGTCTGTTACCCTTCTAACCCACTGTTTTGGCATTACTCTGAGCCATCTTTCTCTACCAAATACAGAAAATGATGAGTATTGGAGCTGTCAGTTGTTGGCTGGGCAGAGAGTTTAAAATGCTGAAGATCTGCATCTTTTTATTTTACACGTTATATGTTAGTGGCATTGACCTTGACCGAACCAAGTGCTGAATCTTGAACTTAGCACCAGTTTTCCAAAATCTTCCCGTGCCCATTCTCAGATACTGTAGGTAAAACAAATGGGTGGATGGGCTGGGGTCATTGGGTTAACTCAGCAGGACCCAGTGGCAGCACTGAGCTGCTGTCACTTCAGGGTATCAGACGTCTTTGGACGTCTTCTCTAGACAAACCATAGCCCAGCCAAGGATGTGTTGATCACCCACACCTCTGGTTATATCACCAGCACTTAGAGAGCTTCTGAGTGTTGCATGAACCCTAACTGTACTGGTTTATTAGTGAATGTTGAGGGTGTGTGGTGTTTAGTAGTACAACAGTCTGTAATTCTTTTATTGAAGCATGCCGCCTTGCAGCACTGTGTTTCCATGTTTGATTAACAAATGCTGTTTCTGTCAAAAAAAATGTCACCAATACCTTCTATTCCCCCGGCCTACCTCAACAGTCTCTCCTCTTGCCAGTACTCTGACTGTGAAACCTGAGCCAGGGCCCAAATATAGCCCCACACAGTGAGGAGTTAGAGACCGGGACAGATGGGACAGCAGGCCACTGCAGAGGCAGTAAGCAATTGGACCCTGAACCTGAGAGTTCCTGCTGACTGTCTGACCAATAAGGCTGCTCTTCTGGAAAGAGAAGCTTCTTTTTGGTTCATTCTTACTTCATAAACAACACAAAACTGGAACCACCAAACGAAGAGAACGCTATTGGACAAAAAGCAAATTTGAAGGTCAGTTTTGCACTTTTTTCATTGATACTCTAAGCAGCATTACATGGTTTGGTTAGCTGACTGTTTATCGAGTGAGCTGAATCATTCACTGTAACTGTACATCTGCTTTGAATAAAGTATAACATATTTGTATGAAATCTAACATATACTGTGACACTGAGGATATGAAATACTGTAAGAACTGAAGTTAAAATACTGTAAGATCTATGAATTGAGGAAGAATAAGAGGTAGAGTAGCGTAATGGAAACTCGCTCTGCCTTTGACAGCAGCACAGACAGTTGTTAACATTTTGTCAATCAGTCTGAGCGTCTAACATTTTCCACATTCATATTTAATCAGTGCTGCATTGTTATTTCTCTCTTAACAATAGAGAATTTGAAGGAGACTGTTGTTTTATTCCTTTAATCCTTTAACCTAATGACTGGCGGTGTGTGTGTATTTTGCATGTCCAGTTATACCTGTTTGTGTTTGTGTTTGTGAAGGTAGCGACTGAGTTTTAAGGACCTCTCTCCTGTCTTCAGGGTGGGTTGGTTTTGCACTGCTGCTGTGAAACGTAGCCCAAGGGATTAAAAATAACAACAGCTGGTATTCAGGACGCCATGAGGCGCTGAGTGGCACGCTGCGTCATACATGCATCAACAGCAACAGTTTCACAACATACTATACGAGAGTCATAGTTTGGAGAGATCAGTCATGATGATACATACCACCTCTAAACAAGCTACGTGTACTGTAGCTCTCATCAAAGGATGCATTAGGAGGCATAGATGCACACAAGCGGTCTTGTTCATCCTTATTTTCAGATGATGGTTTAGCACATGACCTCAGCCACCATGTGGAGGAAGTCCATCACTTGTTCACAAAATGGCGTAGCTTTAGTTGGGAAAAAATAATGCATTAACAAATTTATTTCAGAAATCTATACATATAGCAAACATATAAGCAATATAAGCAAATGGATGTGACCTGACGGATGCAAGTTGTGGCTCTTCTTTTTAACCTATACAAATATTTACATCCATGCTGAAAGGATCAGTTAATTGATAGAAAATTGAATGTTTTGAGAACTGATTAATCTTTCATTTATCAAGAAAATGCTGATTTCTGCCTTCCTCCACTTACTCTCTTTGTACATAGATTCATGATCAGAAAAAACAAAAACTTTTGTCTATTTTGTCGATACTTTTTGACATTTCATAGATCAAAATATTAGTTCATTAGTCAAAAAATAAACCAAACAAAAATTGAAAGAAGCATTATTTTCATACAACCTTTATGTGAGGTAATTTGGAGTTAAACATATGTAGGATAAATACAAGAAAGAACAGAGTGACAGGGTGAAGTGTCCTGACAGAGATACAGCAGTAAGAAATGCTAGTCATGTTCACTATGACCTGCTAATACCCACCAACTGTGTCTGGAAAACACCGCCCTGACTCATCCTGCCAGCTATGGCTGATAGAGCAAGTGGGTCATTATTGTGAAGTCTATATTTTGAGCTTGACTCATCTTCCCACAGTCTGTCATTTCCCTGTCTGTTGATCTACAGTATTAACTGTACTGTACAGAGTGTGAATGTGTGTAATTTGCTGGACAATGAGACTGGATGTGTATTTCAGGATGCAAGACGGGAGTTGGAATCAGCCACTCCCCATCTCTCTGCAGCTGAAGGACCTGGCCGGAGGCGGGACTTTGGAGGGCGATGGGGGGGTGTTTTCAGAGGCATCCTCTGATGGGGAACTCTACATGGACTCCATGACAGAGCTGGATTCTGGAGATGGGGACTTTGCAGATCTTACTGCCTTCTTGAGCGTAGATGAGATTAATCGTAGCCTGGACCTGGCCCGGGAGGCCTTTGGAGACACATTTGAATCTGAAGATCCAGGTCCTCCTAATCCTACTTCCCAGGAGCAGGCTCTCCCACCTATTACCTCCCTCCCTCTGCCCACCCAGACTACTGAAAACCTCACCACGAGCCCAAACTTGCAACACCAGACCAAAGCCCCCAGCCCAGATGATAATGCAGCAGTTAAAGTCTCCTCTGGTTTGACTGCCCCCCTCAGCAAGCCAGCACAGGTGTCCAATGAGGCTCCGTTCTCTTATGAGAAGGTTGTCCACCACAAACCCATCCAGCCGGTTTATAAGCAGGATAAACCCAGGCTGGTTCATGAAGGCCTGGAGCTGAATGATCGGGCGTCTTCAGCCACAGAATTCTGTAGCCGAGCTGCCACCTTCATCGAGGAGCTATCATCTATCTTCAAAGGTCCTGCTCATTTAGAGCAGCAGGTGGAGGAGGACTCCTCCTCTCCTGATAGTGGTTATCTGTCTCCTAAAAGCCAGCGGCCAGTCCCTCAGGGATCAGTCTCTGCTCCCTCACTGCCTCCCAGCCAGCAAGAGCAGACACATTACAGCCAGCCAGCCATGGGCCCTCAGCCTGGAGGCCCGGTGGAAGTGGCAGGTTCTGCAAGGCACCAACACTCTGGAGCTCCAGCCACATCTGGACCCCTGTCCCCTCCGTGCTTCCTCCAGAAGCTGAAGAGTCAGGAGGTGGCAGAGGGGAGCCCCATCCGTCTGGAATGCCGAGTTACAGGAAACCCTCAGCCACATGTCAGGTAAGGTTTGTCCCTGGTTGGCATAACTTTATAATGGAGGTTTGATTTGACAGGTATCTGCAGTTTCTATGAAGATTTAGTACTTAGCACACTTTTCAAATATTGTAGTGCATCTGTGACTGAGATTTTTATACTAAAAAACGTTTTTCTGGACTCTTTTCTTTCTTATTATAAAGACATTTAATATCAAAATGCATATTTTGGAACCCCCATCATTAACATCAGTAGAAGTTATGCTTTCTGAACTAATTCATTTAGAGTTTCAGCATATGAATCCGTCAAATGTCTATTTTAGATGGTCATGTAAAAATAAAAAGGGAAATAGAGGAAGAATATTATTAAATCAAATATATAACTTTCAATCACGGTCAAGATATATTTTAATGTAGTCTTTTTATATGAATTTGCTTTGTTCTTGTTCTTCTAACAGTACATTTGTTATTTTTGTTTTGTTAGTGAATGAGAGAATAGTCACCTTATTCAGTTACTTGTTCCACTCAGTGAACATCAGGTGATATTCAAAACTGAGACAGTATTGATGGAGAACCTTACAGATTGAGGAGAAGGTTTTTGTTAACCCAGGAGTTTTTCCATTTAGCCTCGTTGTTGTTAAGTTGTTAATGTTGTTGTTTGAACCACTGTTGGGAAAAGTAGCTTCATTGTCCTGATGTAGATCTGCTCTCACATAAACAACTTGAATTTTGTATGTTTCACAGTGATGTTTGAAGGGATCCTGGTATCATTCTCTCTGATATTAAAAAATAAAGACTATTGAAGTTGGACCTGAAACAGGTGATCCATTAAAATCTGAAACCGCTGACAATGAGCTTTGTGGATTATTCAGTGTGGAGGCAGAAGTCTCAGAGATGGATATCTCAAAACTTGAAAAAATTAACTGAAAACTGTCTGCATAGCTATACAAGCTAGATTTTCATTTCTGTGAACTGATCCTTTAAGACAATTCATTTTCTAGGAAGTTTACCTGCTGAGTTACAATCAAACAAGCATGAATGAAAACCTCCTTGCTTACATTCAGAGTTTCAAGATGATCCCATAAAGAACTGACCTATATGAACTGACCTTTGTATCATAGTGTGAGTGATGCTCACCAGACCGAGCATTAGGATCTAGCCTTGCTTCTCTGCCTGCTATATGAGATAAGGTGAGCGAGGTGGGAGCTCTCCAGAAAGTGACAGTTACCCATGTGTTGACAAGCAGAGCACCTGGTTTCAAATTAGTCCGTTGGTATCTGTGCCAGTTGAAGCAGGGACGTTGTCTAATTTATGCCTGGATGAACTGTTATTCCATTGGAGAGCAGAGTGCCGCCTGGCTGTGGTTATTCACACCAGATCATCAGCAAACTAAAAATACACTCCTCTCTTGTTTCTAGAGATGTCAACCTCACAGCTCAGTCAACATCCTTGCTGTTTACTATCGGGGCATACCTGAACTGATTAAAGTTGCGGTCTATTTGAATGTGATGATGTGATGTGAATGTGTGATTTCAGTAAGGATGGTTGTTCTGCGGAGTGTGTGTGTTCGTCAGATAGTTTAACTTTCCTGGCTGAATTTTAGTGATCCTGCACTAAAGTACTGTCGACATGGATTATTTTTAAACCCTAAAATTCACAATAGTTGCTTCAAATTTCCCCTTAGCTTGTATGCTGAAGATGTTTTTCCACACCAGTTAACATCACACATGTTCGGTGTTTACTTCTTTCAGCACTTCATTGAATCATTAGTCTATTGTGAGAAATATCCAATGCATGCATTATTCTACATGTCTTTATACCTATTTCATTGTCATTTAGCCTGACATGTTTAGTTGCTTTGGAAACCTTGGAATACTGCCTAGAATTTAAAGTGCTGTGGGTTTAACCAGTCCTTGTCTTGTCTGAGTTTATAATAACAGACTCTTCAAATAGTCCCACTGGATTAAAAGAGTTTCCGTTTCAGGGAGTTTTGTGCAGGCAATGTGTTTTTAGGTGTTTGTGCAATCAGAGGACATAAAGCCAGTGGCCCAGGACGTGTATCTCCCCAGAAGGCTATGAGGGGCCTCTTCTGCGGCTGTATAAATAGTCTTCAGGCCAACAGGAGCCAGGCACAGGAATGCAGGCAATGCAATGACAAGGCGTTTTCAGTCACCAGGCTCTACATCTCCCCACACCTTCTTGGGGAATATGAAGGTAGTGTGTAGCATGTTTAACCAGAGGGGAAACAGGAGAGGCCAGACACTGTGGCAAATTCTGACATTATGTAATATGGAGAGAAAATGAATGGAAAGCTGGGAGAAGTGAAGCGGAAAAGTAAAAGTTGTAGCAAAGCACTTTGCCGTTCCCCCTGTAATTTTTAAAACCACACGTAGTTTACACATGTCCCAAAAAAAGTTATGATTTTTACTGTGTGCTGCTGAGTGAAGTGAATTTAGCTGTTGTTACAGAACACGATTTAATAATGTTGAACTGATTTCACACATGCTGCAGTTTTAATTGTCTGATGGATTCTGTGTTTTGTAGGCAGTGTGAGTTCTTTCCATGGCAAGCACCCAGTATCGTGTGTGTGTGTGTGTGTGTGTGTGTGTGTGTGTGTGTGTGTGTGTGTGTGTGTGTGTGTGTGTGTGTGTGTGTGTGTGTGTGTGTGTGTGTGTGTGTGTGTGTGTGTGTGTGTGTGTGTGTGTTGTTAAAAAATGCTGTGACTTCTTGTTTTGGCCCATCTACTATTTTTCAACACTAGATGGCAGCAAATAACTTTTTATTCAAAATAAAAGTGTGCATCTTCTGGAAGCATCCACACAGTGAAATATTAAGGGTATTTTGCAGGGGTTTTGGGGTGGGGTGGGGGACTCAGAATCTGTGCTTTCTCTGCTGCAACATTATTTACATACATTTTTGATGAGTATACAATATAATTTAATACAGGGCTCGCACATGAACTGAATTTCTTCATGGTTGACAAGACCTAAAGTTAAAGTGTGACATCAGCACTAACCACGCAATAAATACTTGCTCAAACATTAATTTGCTTATTTTCCATTTCCTACATTTCATAGTGTTTAGCATCGTGCATGTGTGTGCATTGATGCATGCATCTCAGAGGTTAGGTCATCTTTTTATGTGTTCCACAGCAGAGTTAAAAGCTTCCCTTCAACTTTTTTCCTCACTGCTAACAATCTATTGCTCTTCAGTGATTATGAAAGTCTGCATGTGTGTAATGTTATTTATATTTGTGTGTACAAGCATGTGTGTGCGTGTATATCCCTTGGGAAAAAAAAAAAATCTCACAAAAGTTGAATTCAAATACCTTATTTCCATTCAGCGTTCATTTCCCATGGGCAATGCCTTTGATGCAGTTGCCAGTCCGAATAGGTGACACCCTTTCTCACCTCCTCACCTCCTCGTTCTCTCAGACTAATGAGTTTGTGCTGAGTTGATGCCAGTGTTTTGCACGGCCAGTGAAAGAGACATTCCTGGTGTTTGGGTGCTGGGCGCGGTCTTCTGTGGTCAGCCACAATTTGTCTCAGGCCGGCGTATGGTGCTGAGCGCCTGGTATTCTTCAGCATATCCTCATGCTACTCACACACAATGTTTTATGCAACGCTCTGTTTATAATGATGCATCTCTGGTATTGGGATGTGTGCATGCGTGTGTGTTGTATCCTTGTGGGAAGCACTTTATGCATTTTTTTAGTCTGAGGTCATTTTGGCCTTTCTTCATGTCTTCAAGGGGGCTAGTTTTGGGTTAAGATTAGCTGTTGGCATGCGGGAATAGGGAATGTACGCAGTCAGTGTAAGACCCTTGTGTGTGTTTGTGTTGTTAAAGAGAGCATTTCTAAACAAAATTGATGCTGTGAGGTCTGGTTGTGCAGAACACCAAACACGCTGCGGGTGCCCGATGACTGATTTCTCACTATGGCGATGCAGACAGAGAAAATCCATCTCCAATTGTGGCGTGCTCAGAGTGCTATTTTAGGCATTTTCTCTGATGCTCTTCCATGTCATTACCCTAACTGCCTGCTGTGCAAACAAGGCATTTGAAAACTTGATGTGCAGTTGAATGAAGAGAGATGGGCAGTTACAGTAGAGAGCAGCCGTGGCTTCTTTGTTTCAACCAAATACACAAAACCGTAGGGGAAACTTTTGGAAGATGAGAGGCCGCCGAAGAATTCTGCTAAGAAATCTACACAAGGCAGCGTCTCCGACATCAGGACACGACGACATTCCTTCAATTGATGATGGAATTTGTTGTCAAACATATGATCCTTGTTTAAATTTAAACATGCTACCTAGAATGAGCTAATATTGACCAGTCGGACCATAGGGGCCACCAGGCACATAGGCGTAAAAGAACATACACACACACGCACACGCACACACACACACACACACGTAATCCAATTATTTTTTGCAAATTGTCTGTTGTTAAACTTCCCAATCTGACTCCCCCCTTACACTCCATTTTATGACTTTTTACTTTATAGTATAAATAGTTGGTGAGACATTGTGTGTCATTATCAATAAAAGTTCGAAAGAAAAATAATCATTTAAAAAAAGAGATACCAAAACCATGAAAGAAAAACTAAAGTTGGAAAAAGCCCACCTAAAAAACAGTTTGGTTGTTCAGTTTTTTTCTTTATTTCTTGCAGATTTTTTTTTTTTGCTTTACATTGACCTCCTTATGTTTTCTAACAGATGAGGGAAAGATGTAAATTTGGCTCACCAGCCTGTTGTTGCAGAAGTACTTACTGTACTAGAAAATGGCTACAGTAGCACTTTCTCCTACATTTTGTGAAACAATCTTAGTATGAGGTCATAGTAGGTGACCCACTGCTGACTCATGACGTAGCCTGACTGTAATGCTGACTGTTTGGCTTGTTTCAGGAAGGCCGTAATTTTCAATTCTCCCTCATGGGCTCATTTGATCTCCGCAGGACGAGGGGAAAGGGAAAAAAAACGCTGGTATTTTTATACCTGCTCGTTTTTTACATTTTTGCGAGCATGATGTCATTTAATATTTAAGCTCCAAATAATGAGAGAGCCTGGAGTAGCTGTGGGGGTGCGCTCATGCTTAAAATGAGTACTATATGAGGGCTATTTCACAGAAATTTAACATTCCTGTAACATGAACACATTT
Source organism: Scomber scombrus (assembly GCF_963691925.1). Lineage (NCBI taxonomy): Eukaryota > Metazoa > Chordata > Actinopteri > Scombriformes > Scombridae > Scomber > Scomber scombrus. The sequence continues at coordinate 8,532,693 of NC_084977.1, read as the reverse complement.
AAGAAGGTGGAACCCATTCTACAAATACTGTATGGAGTTTTTGCATGTTGATGTGAGGTAGTCAGTTTGACGTATTATTTAGTTCTCACCATGCTGATAACTGAACTGTGTTCATGACTATGTGTGCTATACGTGTACCAAGATGTGTTCAAGGTGTGAGTACATTTGAGCTTATTCATTGCAGGCTGCCAAAGAATTCTTTGAGGTAGCCATAAATAGACACAATAACTTTCACTTTGAGTTAGGGTATTATTGTCGATCACCACTGGACAGACTATACACCACCTCTACCACTGTCACATCTGACCTACTGCAGATTAGACACTTGTACTACTCGAAATATCAGCAGTAAAACACTCCGATGGACACACGTCAGTGCGATTCCTCAGTGGTATGTTAATGGCAGTTGTGACGAATGGAGCTGTCCTGTCTAAGCTTCAGCGGTGGCCCCTGGCCCTACACTGGCCTGGAGACAGAGTGTGAAGTTTTCACCCAACGATGTGAGACTTTTCCTCTAGTCTCGGAGGCTAGAAATCTCCTGACCTTGACCCATTATCACATACAATCCCAAAATTCATGCTAATCCTCTTATCTAGTTAAACCGACTTTCGACTTTCTTCCACCATGGATGACTTACACAAGGCAGCTTCAATCATGATGTGTGCATCCTTTCATTTTTTGTATCTTTTAATCTTGAGCTGTTAAATATATTATAATATGCGTTCAATTAAGTGTATTATATTTGCAGCTATTAATCCTGATATTTTATATATAATTGTGTCTGGATCAGACACACAGTCAACAAGGTTCTGGGCTCTTTGACAACACTGTGGTGAAATCACATTTAGTGCTTAGTGGATAAATCTTATATAGCATGAAAAAATGAAAAAGGATTTGTCATGTGAGGTTTTTTTAATCCTAATTTATAACTGTGTAAATGATACGTGTTAATGAGATGACACAATAAAGAAAGGAATTTTTTAGCCTCTAGTCTATGATCAGCCGAAACAGCATCAATAAATTACTACTAAACCTAATAATTGGGGGAGAAAGGGTTGAATAAGAGAGAGAGCAGAGTGAGAGTAGAGGGAAACGAGATTTGTAAAGAGTTATATAAGTGGATCGGTGACAGTTGAAGAAGTGGAATACCAGATTTAATATGAAGCATGTCTGTTGTGGACAAAGGCAGCAGTCATGCACGGCAGGAGGATGGTAATCTAAGACAAGTTCAACAGGAGGATGGGCAGAGGACACTCCATAAATCTTGACTCTGTACTGAAGCCTCTCCTCCGCACTGAGTGTCAGTGGGCCTGTTTGACCTCATCAGTACACACACACACACACACACACACACACACACACACACACACACACACACACACACACACACACACACACACACACACACACACACACACACACACACACACACACACACACACACACACACACACTTACACTTACCCATTAACCAATTCCATCATGTCTCCCATGGTCAGTGACACATGAATGCTTAGACAACCTACTTTCAACCAGATCACAACAGCTCAGATTACTTAAACCTCACAACAAATGCAGGCCAGAAACTTCACTATTTAAAGTATAGTGTGCTGAAAACTTTAGCCAAGTACAAATAAACAAGTTTAGGTGTGGCCGAGGCATCATAGATCTGCCACATTTCCATAGCCTGTTGCTGACAATAGCAAGGCCTCCAGGTCCCCTCTGAGACACTCTGGTCCTGTCTGTCTCTGTTCTGCACTCAGTTAAGGTTTGTAGTTTTGAGTCATCCGGGCCCCGGGGTCTGTTCCACAGCTGGCCTGTGAACAGTAAGCACTGGGTTACATTCCTCTGTTCACCTGTTAAATGACTCTCTGCTATTCATCATGCTTGATAAGGCATGGCCATTAGATTCAGCTTACAGTAATCTGCCTTTTGATGAGATATTTTAGGCTGTTATTTTTCCTGGCTGTTGGATTCCTGTGTAGCTGCCAAAGAGCCGTGTTTGATGTTGAGCCCAATTCAATTATGAATCTTTGACATTACTGAAGTGGTGGAATTTAGTGTGTGGTGTTATACGTATGTGTTTGAGTCTTTTGAGTGTTTTTTTTTTTTCTTCTTCTTTCGCCTGTATAGAAATAACAGCAGAGTCCCTTTGGTACTTTTTGTGTGTCAGAATTCATTTTAACATTGTGAAAACTGTGTACACGTATTGCGCACTTGCCTGTGTGTTATGAGTCCGTGCAGGGGTGCTTGCTTTACGAGCAGACAAGAGGTCATATGGGACTCATAAAAACAAGCTCAAGTCTTCCTTCCCATGTACATGTGACAGGATAACAGCTGTGTGAATGTTAAACTGTCTCACATAGAAACTCGAGATATGCATCTTTCTTGCTCAGTTTGTCTTTTGCCTTACACTCAAATAAAATTGGTCTCCTGTGCCCCCCCTTTTAGTTCAGCGCTGAGGCTCCTGATATCATGGGGAGACACGGCTGGAGTGGAGGGTCTGCAGGGTTTGGTTTCATACGAGAGAGAGGGGAGGGGGAAGAAAGGAAGATGCTCCATGTTTTTAGCGCATGTGCGTCTGATCAGAGTTTGTCCATAAATTCAGAGTGAAGAGGAGAGGTTACAGAGTTTAATCCTTGACTACAGCAACTGCTGCCTTTTATCTCCTGTGGTAGTATTGTGTTGGTTAGTTTTATAGCAATATCTTGTCTCTTTCCTTTTTCCAGTCTTTAAACACAGCAGAATTACAGGGTGTAACCCTTTTGTGCTCAGTGCTGACTCAACTTTGTGAAGTGTGTTGCTTACTATCTCCACTCTGCAAGACTATCTCACGCTGGATAAGATTTGGCTTCAATTATTCAAGGATAGTGATCCACCCACACACCTGGAGAGGTGGTCTGGCTGTCATGGAAACAGATGTTTTTGTATGTTTGCAGCATGGTTGTGAGTGGCTGTTGGATTATGTACATTTGTGTTTTTTCACTATGTTTACTTGTCTGGTGCTACAGATAACCAGAAGTATGCTGCTTCCTCTGTATAAAAAGTTTCTTGAGTCAGCAGATAGACCTGGAAATAAGTGAACAGGATGCCAACTAAGACAAAATAGACAGTAACTACAATAGGAGAGTAGTTGTTACAGTAGTAGTGTTTGCTGAAGTAGTGGTGCTGTACGTGACTCAGAACCAAACCATACATGTGACCACAGATCCAATCTGTGTGGCTCAGCTATTGCATTAACTCCACCTAATTGTTGTTCCCAGAAAGTTATGATACATACCTAAAATTAGAGCTGACACAGGCTGTTATGTGGTTTGTCTCCAGCTGTAATTACTCAGTGGCAGGAAGATCGATGATTGCGGTGATGGAAGAGCTTAAAAATGTGTAAAATTCATTTAAATCCTTTCTGCTACAGGTGTGAGCAGAGGACTTCAAATGTTTGGTTTAATTAGGCCCATAACGGCTTCCATGAAATTAAAAAACAAATTCCTCTGTCCCAAAACTATCAAATTACAGAATTAAACTCACCTGATATGCTGTTTTTGTGCGAATAATTCACAAAATGCCAAAAACATTTGTATCTGTGCTGTTCTCAAAAACAGTGAACCAATGTGACAGAGTTTGATCTTGTTCATGTTGACATTTCCTTCTAGTAGAGGCTGTTGTTTAAATACGCAGGCTCATTTATTTGATATGTCTGATATGTTTAATTCTGGGCTCTTCTGGATGTTGCTTTTGTTGGTTTTCATGCTGGATTTATTTGACAGTATTGAGGATGTATCATCCTCACTGTATGACATCATTAGAGGACGTGGTCTCTGTTTTTGTTAGTGTCATTTGGTCTCCTTGGAGCAAAAACAGAAATCGTCATGGCAACATGCCCCCATTTTTTGGTGATTTCAACTGACCCTTGAAAGACCTCTTTCAAACAGTGAAACATTATTCGTAAGTGGGAGTCTGATGAGATACACATGAATGTTTGGTTGTTTGTGGTGTGAATGAGGCATATTTTTTGCATGTGTGTGTGTGAGAGAGTGCTTTAATGCGTCCATGTGCACCTGTGCTTGTTTTTATATTAATAAATCCAGCATGTTGCTTCCAGGAAAGAATTTCTTTATTCTTGCTGACTCACATTTGGGAAAGCTTTTCTTCAATGCTCCCTTAATTCTTGAGGAGGAGACCAGTCAGACAAAGCACCCGGGCCAGAGAAGGCTGCTGTCAATCATTTACTAATTAATGGGAACATCCAGAGACCATAAAAGCCCTTCCTCTTATTAACCAATGTTTTATAGTCACTTAGGGGAAGTACGGTGCTTTTCATGGTGTTATCACTACAAATGGGAGCAAGTTTTTTCACAAACCAGAAGAATTTAAATGAAAGAACCACATGATTACAGTGTGTGCCACTGGGACAGGACGTTGTTAGGTGTGTGTTCTTCTCATTGTAGAATTTTATGTCATACAATCAACACACACACACACACACACACACACACACACACACACACACACACACACACACACACACACACACACACACACACACACACACACATGGAGAACAGTCCTTCCTAGTGACAAGCACCACAAATAATCCCACTTGCCACGTCCCAGCTGTGAGCTCTCAGGGTCTTCACTGACAGCGACCAAAATATCACAACTTCTGATCGTCTTAAAGCCTGAATGGAGCCCCTGCAGAGAGTAAAACACACCACACCCTTTCATTCTGTGCTGGACTGTGCATCAGGCATCAAACCTCTGGTACTAACCAAACCACAAATACCAGATTTATATTTGCTGACCTAGGTGAATTTGGCTTTAGGAGTGCTTGGGATTATTATATGGTCTCATTTTGTGTGTATGTGTGTATACAAAGCATGACCAGACACAGTAGCCACAGCCATCTGTCTTGTACGTGCCAGGTGCTACCAACTCAGAGTCTATTTAGATCCTGACTTATCCAAGCTATTTTTTGCTCAGTCCTAACTGGGCTTTTTAAGTGGCCTACTTAGTTCTAGCATGTGGGATTCATCAGGAAGGACCAGTGTCTTTGGTGCCTTATGTGTTGTGTCGCACTGTCATACAAAATGTAGCTTTGTCATCTTTTATTTTCACGATTATCCCTTCCTGTAGTCACAGATCACAGCCCCCAGGGTTGCCATGGCGACAGGGTCATTTTGGCCCGAGTTCAGGGTTTGCTGTGGTGCTTTTGATGTTCAGCAGACTGTGGCCCGGGCATGTATAAAGGCAGAAAAAGGCAGACAAATCACAAGTTTTGTTTTTTGTTTGAGAGACAGATTTCACAAAGAAACAACCAGAAAATTACATGACTGTTGATGTGCTTTTCAAACAAAACGGGTCCCATCTGAGGAGGTTTACCTGGGTCTAACCATGAGAGAGTTTGGTGGGTCTGACTAGTCCTGGTAAGTTTTATCAATGTTGTCAGGAAGAGATAAACATGGAGACCATTGTCCCAACCACTGGAATTATATGAATGAATTCAGTGTGGGCTGCGCTGAAACAGTTTTTGTCATTAATTTGTCTTTAACATATTTTTTGCCCCTCCATCTCGTGTGGAATTTGGCAGCTCTGGGCTGTTCCCTCCCTCTCAACCCTCTGCTCAGTCCAAGCATTGTGTATGTCTGACTGTGTGACTCAGTGTGGCAGTCCTGGTGTGAGAGTGTCAGTTGCTCAGTGTGTGTCATGCTGTCAGGAGGATATCCTCTCTGTGCAACTTAAGATCTAGGAACTCATTACTGACATTGATTGTTCTAACTGGGAGCAGGACGCCGGCTCAGGTAAACTGAATAACCGTCTTGTTGTGTGATGATATTTGGTGGTATACTCAGGTAAAAGATTATGTGGTGAATCTCTTTTATTTGATCTTCACAGTCTAGACATGATTGTTTCTGGGGAGATTATCAGACCCCAGGTCTCACTCTCTTTGTATGAGAATAGGATAATGTGGTTAACATCTCATTGAACCTGGCTGGGGATTTGATTTGTTAATAGAGCATAGATAAGTTTTATTTTTTTAACCAAGGAAAAATGTAGTGTGTCTCTATGAAACAACAGCTGATACACTGAATGTGCATGTGTAATTTCTCTTTGAATGAATGAATGAACCTAGTGTATTAATAGAATATAAGATGTTTGCCTTTCATCTCTTTTAAATCTGTTGATTTCTCTGGGCCCTCCAATTATACTGTGTGTGTGTGTGTGTGTGTGTGTGTGTGTGTGTGTGTGTGTGTGTGTGTGTGTGTGTGTGTGTGTGTGTGTGTGTGTGTGTGTGTGTGCACGCGCATGCATGTATGTGTTGGGGCATGTGGGGGCATCCCCAAGAGTGCCGAGGTGATTGCATTTGTAGCTCAGCTGCTGCCCATGTCTGTCATTATTTCACTTGGGTCCCTGTATCTCTCTCTCTCACACACACATGCACAGAAACACACAAGTTTGTGCAGCTTTGCCTATTAGGACATTGCACTGACTGCCATTCATTGTGGACAGCCTAAACCAAACTTTAACCTTAACCAGGACCTCAGAAATGATGTTTTGCCTCATTAGGACTGGGTTTCGGTCCCCACGAGGACTTCTGGTCCCAACAAGGCCAACATTTATACCAGAAACGGTTCCCAAGAAGTAACAAATTCCTGTACTGATACGGTTAGGTTTGTTGATTTAAACTGCAAGAACTGCGTACAGTAGTAGTATATATAGTAACTACTAATAAAATCCAAAAAAATCACAGTCTGAGTATTTGACATTTTATATTAATGCCCATGATGATTCAGTCTGAACCCTATGCCTGCTTGGCACACTAATGCTGACGTCTGCTGTACTGCATCAGTGGACAATGTCTGTTGTTAGACAACATGAAGGAGACTTTGTAAATGTAGCTACCCTCCCCTTTGGTTGAAATTCCTTGGAGAAAAATACTGTTCACTGCTTCCGGTCAGAGCTCCAACTGTCATCTGCAGCTGTCTGCTGTCCAGAATATTCCAGTGAACTCTGACCCCAGAGCCTGCCCCCTGTTAGCAGGGCTCCATCGTCAGATTGCTTCTGCTGCTTTATTAAGATGGATTCCTGCATTTATCATCTTTATTAAGGGCATTTGTGTTTGCATGAACTTAAGGCACAAGAACACAAACTTTGGAGTGCCAATATTTCTTTGTCAGTCCAGATGACAGTACTTAAATGAATAGACATCTACTGAAGCTTTATTTAGATCATAATCTTAGATATAAATGACTTCTGAGAAAATTTAACAACAACCTATTTAGAATGGTTTTGACCCTAAATGCTCAAAATACAAAAACACTTTCTCCCAGCCTTAAATTCTATTTATGTCCTCATCCCTACTAAATAATGAAGTACAATCTGGTACAAATCACCTCTGCTAATGTTTGCTAAGCAATATAAAATTACACCACTATATTAAAGCAGCACTAACTGCATTTATGTCCACTTGAGGGCAGAACATTACACTCAAACCAGTGGCATATTTTGACCTTCTAAAGTTGATAAGGCTAATGTGTTAGCAAACAGTGGCCTTTTTACACACCCAGCAGACATTAGAGTTGTATTTCTGGCTACCAGATGAATGTAAGTCCAGTACTCACTGTACCTTTAGCTCTGTTTTGGTCTTCACCTACTCCTTAGAAATATAACTCTATAACTAGCTTGCTAAATGCTCCACTATGTTCACCAGCTAGTTGCTAACTTTGTCTGTCAACTATTAGGTGGTGGGCAGGTAGTGTACAATAGGTGTATCAGAACAGTTTCACTTAAGTTCCACAGCTGTAGGCCTTAAAACCAAAACAATGAGCTGAAAGACGTTAAAATGTTGTGTCGAGCTGAGTGGAACTGCAGATTCATGTTTAATTCATGTGTCACCACAAGCCAACACTTTTTCATTACACAAGGGGTTAACACTGACTTTGAACCATTGCTTATTTACTTTTAAAAAACTGATTAGTGCAGCTTTAATATTGTTACATAAATTGCATGTTTTTCTCTGTGTTTGTGTGTTAAAGAGAGTAGAAATGTGTGAATTTGCATGGACTTTTTAGTATGTTAAGTTACTCTCACTTTAATGATGGGAATGATCTGCTGTATATTTCAGCATTATTAACTTCCTATACCTCCTTCCAAATTGGTACCACTACATACCTAGAGGACAGGTAAAATAGGCATTATGTGGTATAATGGAAAACTATTACTGTATAATCAGGAGGGCTGTGGTAGGAATGCATATTTTGCATATTTTTTTATAGTGAGGTTATGCTTTTACTGAGCCATATAGAGCTCCATTCATAGTTGGTTGCAGTCAGCATGTGTGGGAAAGAGGAAACCGAATCTGCTTTCCATTTTGTGTTTGCATGAATTAGGAGATTTCACTGTCGTGGATAATAAAACTAAGTTTGCTAGCTATAGAGTTTGGACAGTCTCAGTTGACCTCTATTGTAGTTTGTAATTAGAGATAAAGACAGCCTAGATGCCGCTCTTCATGTCCAGTTGCACTTTTGTTGACTTCTGTGGTCCGTTGCCTAGAAACTGCACACAAGAGAGAAAAACTTGGAGACAAAACAGGTCTCGGGGAGTATATATATCTACTCTACCCGTGCCCTACATCCTATATTGATTGTTGAATGACATGGTGGGTGGGTGTGTTTATGCAAGCTTGTCACTCCTACATCCTGTCAAGGTTTCTCTGGGATTGAATCTTCCTTATTTCTTTTTCTCTTCCCTCCGCTTTGGCCTCCGCTCGTTTGGGTTTGTGGTGAAACTGAGCCTTGCTTCAAAAAATTTTCCATCAACAGCAGCAAATAACAACAGGGTCAGATGAGGAGAGTGTGGCCCTTAGCACGCACTGTGGAGGCCAGGGCAGCAGGCTCTGGTTTGGCCTCCACTGTGGAATGCTCTCTTCATCTAAATGTGAATAGGTTAGCAGAGGGATCACCATGAGAACAAGACCATCTTCCCGTTGATATGAGGTATCATCTGGCCCCAATTGTCTAAAATGAGTTGTGTATAATTCCTCTCTCACATGCTATCATTATTGAGAGAGCTGGTGACAGGATCGATGGTGATGGTGGGATGTTTAATCACCATCTTGGCTGGGCGGGTGCCACGTGGGTGGGAGATGAATGAAGAGGTGAGGCGTTACTCATGAAGGCAATTTTCTCTCCTCTATTTGGTATGCATGTGTTGAATAGCTGTGTTTTATAATAGCATTGTGTTAAGAGGAAATGGGTGGTAAAGCTTTATTCTGCCAAGAGATTTCTACCTTTGCTCGGTTTTCTCAGAGTACTGAGTGACTGCTATTGCAACACACCCAGCTTCCCTTCAAAAAAATGAGACTATTGATGGTCGAGTTCCTTTTTTGCCTGCTAGACTGTATGTGACTCACCAAAGTCCCCACTCCCCCTCTGGGTAAAACACACCACGCTGTTAAAGGCCTCGCACAATGTTCAGCACATTCCACAGAAATGGAAAGGGGATTAAATAAACATTACAGTCTCTCTCTAAATGAGTTTACGCAGTAATTATGCATAATGGTAGATCATTAAGGTTGATTAATAAGGGGTTTTATTGTTGTGCTTGTTGGAAATGGTTTATGCCTCCTTGCTTATGCTCAGTCAAGCCCCAGAGGATCATGGGTCCTGTGCCCTTTTCTGTCTTTCGTCAAATTGTGTGCCCAAACAAATTTACATTTCCATTCCCTTTCTTCCACCGAGCGGATCGGCTGTGTTTTACGTGCAGCGAGAACAGCCTGGTAAACCTTTTAGCCATATCCAGAGTGGAAAACTACCGAAAATGTTTGAACAAAAAACCCCAACTCACAAGAACACTGACGAATGCTTGAATTACAACTTTACTCTCGCATTTTAGTTCACATATGTTGCTGCATTAAACTGCTGTTGTTTCTTTTATTGGGATATCAACACATTCAGACCACCATTTCCACCATGTGGAAAACATATCCCCCCCTCTGTTTGTCCGCCTCGGTTCATTGTAGTTACACACATACACAAAAAACACACTTAGAGCTAACCAGTCATTAGATCAATGATGTCATGTGTTACTTCAAACCCTTTCGTGTATGTGTTTAATTTAACAGTGCTCAAAAAATGTCCAAAATCATTTCCCCATATTGGAGGTGATTTGTATTGTGTGGTCCACATCAAACACAGAGCATATGGCTGCGAGATCCATAGTGAACAATTTTGATTAATACACTGAGTGACTTAAAATAAAGTCGTGAGGTTTAACCAACAAAAGAAACCTGAGTTCCTCATACAAATTCCCATCAGACATGGCAGTCAACCAAAGGAGTTACTTTCCCTTTTCTCCGCCTGGTTATAATCCGGAAAAATGGATTTCAAAACCACACGTACATATTGGTTTACTCAAACAATCAACTTCCTACTCACAGTTGCCAGCTGCTGTCAGTTTTGTACTTTGTCATATACCAAATTCATGCTATACAGGATCTCTCTCTTATCCCAGCCTTTCTCTGTCTGGATCATGTGTTTGATACACAGATATCTGGTGAGGATGTTTGAAGCGTGGCCGATGACTCACGGCCTCAACAACTGACACTCCAGTGGATAAGGTCTCTCTGCTCGTGCCCCGAACAGCTATTTATTAGTCTCAAGCCACGATCTGTTTCCTATCATTTAACTCACCGGCGTCTGTCTGTGTGATAAAGCCAGCTAAGTTTTCCGTTGTTTCACTTCATCGAGTGATAAGACAGAGGAACTGCCCTGAGGAGTCTATATAGAGGGGGCTTGGTGTTAAAACAGTGGCAGAGCAAGCAAAAACAGGGTGACAAGGTTCTACAGCGCTCCACCTGTCACTGCCACTGATGAATTGCTCAGTGTGATCCGTCTCAACAATGACAGAGCATATAATTTTTCCTGTCTGACCCGACTTGACTCATGCTCGTTCACCTCCTGTTCCTGTACTTTCCATTCATTCTCTCGCTTTCTCTGTCTCGTTCTCCGCTCTCACACCCACTCTGTCAGGTGTAAATCCTACAGTATGAAGTGTTGTCTGAATATTTTGGCTGATGGATTGCTTTCTGGAACAGGAGTTGCCCGCTGTTTGACTGACACACCATAGTGTATGAAATCGAGTTAACGGCTACGCAGCAGGATGTTGGGAATTTTTATACAACTCTCCAAGATAGTAAGAATATCCTCAGGTCAGGGCTCTGGACAGACAGAACAGCTGTTCCTTCTGGCATTTTGGGAATTCCTGCCCCTTTTTCCTTACTGCTGTCTTCAAGTGCTTAGTCATGGAATGCCGGGGAATGCTTGGTCTCTGTAAATTAAAGAGTACAGTCTAGACCTGCTCTGTGTGAAAAGTGCCCTGAGATAACTTCTGCAGTGATAAATAAAATTGAATTGACGCCTCTTGTCAATGCAGAGGTCAAGAGGTGAACAAGACATACAGTATACGCCCAAAAGGGTGTTGAAAGGCTGTACAGTGTGTGGAGAGTGAGTGTCTTGAATAAATGTGTCATAATGTAGATTAGAAGCCACAAACTTACACAAAACTTTGACATTTGAGGTCAGTGCTTACGTGTATATCTGTAGGAGATTGAGAATGTGGCCCCTGTTGTTTGATCCAGTATTTGATGTGGTAACATATTGCTGGGAGATCAGCTTTAATCATAACCCTGTAAAGAGAGATGAGACAGATAAAGCTGGTTGGGTTGTACACTCTCTCATCCCTCCTGGGTCCCAGACCATGGAACAAAGTCCGTGTCAGCAGACCCCAGGGAGGGAGTATATGGCCCAGGCGCCTGCCCAGACACACAGGCCTCTGATTGGAAGGAGGGGAAGGGTGTATCTGCTTCCCGTAACACCACGTCTTGTTGCTGCCTCAGGGTGGCTGACATTTGGCAGATAAACTCAGACATGCCCACAGGGTGTGTGTGAGTAGTTCTTAATGTTAGTTAGATTGGCCTCCTTCATATTTGGCAAAGGTATATTTACGCTCGAGTATTTGTCAAGTACAGTAATGGCTCTTGCTTGTCAGATAAGATTGTATTGAACAGGGACATACATTTCAGTAATAATTCATATTGCCTGTTGTGTGTAATTTAAGTTTTTGCTTTCACTGGATTATTCATTTCTATCCTTTGACAAAAAATCCACAAGACAAGAAGAAATTATATGACTGATCATATATGATTTACCATATTATGTATGCGATTTGAATGCGTAATTGTACACCCAAGACAGTTCAAAAAATCAATCCAGGTATCAATCAGGTAATAATTGATTAAAATGTATGTATGTATGTATGTAGACTAGGAAACATAATAATATAATGTGTCTTTATAAGGTTTTATGTTTGTATTAATTTAAACAGCTGTTTTTCTGCTCTGGTTAACGCTAGCTGTGTTTATCACTCAAGATAGTGCAGTTTACTACAGCGTTAGCACCAGTTATGTGGAGCACAGCCCCAGTTTGAATGATTTACAGGCTACGTATGGGTAATTTTGGTGTCTCTTAAAGGATAGGTTTATAGTTTTTCAAGTCTCTTGAATAGGTTTTGTTCCCTGTAATCAGACCATTAGAAGATCTCTTCCAAATGCACTTACAGTGTAAATGATGGGGGTCAAAATCTACAGTCCTCGTTTTGAGAGGGACTTTGGCACTTTTGCAGTTGCTGTTACTATTATATTGTAACCTTATTGTAAGCCTCTTTGCACAAACTATGTATGTAATGTAATGTTACTAGCATGTGAAAGTAACTCAAGTTGTGATCCACCCCCTCCACCAGGTGGTTTTGCGAAGGCCGTGAGCTGCTCAGCTCTCCTGACATACAGATCTGTAGGGATGGTGACCTGCACACACTGGTGATTGCTGAAGCCTTTGAGGACGACACAGGACGCTACACCTGCGTGGCCTCCAACAGTCTCGGAGCAGACAATACCTCCGCTGAGGTTTACATTGAAGGTCAGCAATGAAGTTGACTATTTTCAAGTGTGGGCTTCCATGGTTGCTAGTCTGCTGCAATGCTTTACAGGACAAAATGAATGTTGCTTTTTGGAACAAAATATATTTTTCTAGCACAACAAAGTTCTCAGTATTAGTGGATATACCACAAGAACCAGTAGCAACATAATTTGTGTATAGGGTTGATAAGAGATACAGACACAGCTTTGACATACAAATAATATGTAAAAACAGCAGCACAATTGGTGTTCTTACTAATGAAAATGAGATGAGATGACCTGTATCATATGGGGATAAGCGACACTGTTTTTGTTTTTGTCCCTTTGCAGGAGCTTCATCATCAGACTCAGAAGGAGAAAGTGCGTCAAAGTCCAGATCAGGAACCATGCCTCAGTAAGTGTGTTTCTGCATGGCCTCGTGTGACCCCATGACCCAGTGAACCTTGAACCCCCGAGCAGGTTAACTGAGTCCTGCAGCTGCTAATCAGGTCTGCTGCCTGCTGCAAATTAACTAGGCCCTTAAAAGGCCCTTAAAGAGCCATAACTCTGACCCAGCGCACAGGCTGCCATCTAAATAATGGGGTGAAGAGGGTTAATATGGTAAAAAAATACCCCTGTCAGGGTTGTCCCTTGTACTTATTTCAAATGTTAAACTTTTAACCCCCTGACCACTTTCACTTTCTTCTTTCTTTGAAACTGCTTTGAAAATGTTTCTGTTTGCACTGGTCTTTATACACCTAATTGTCTTGAATGAAACAGATATTTTATTGTGTTGTATTTCTTTGCCTCTCTCTTATTTATTCCCAAACTCAACCTCTATCAAGGAGATTTTGTTTTGGGTCCTGTTTGTTTATGTGTTACTTAGCAAAATATCTCAAAAACTTGTTTACCAGTTCATTTGGTGTGAAGTTATGCCATGGGCGGAAGAGCAGATGATTCACTTGTGAATGTGGATGCATTCATTGTGAAAAGTCAGAAACATTGCAGAAGAGGACATTTTTGAACATTTTTTTCATTTATAGCCATGCTAGCAGCATGACTCAAGGAATGGAAATGTTGGTCTACTGGATGGATTGCAAAAACATTGTCATTGCAAAACATTTATGGTGTGAAGAGGATGAAAACCTTTGATTTTAACAATCTACTGACTTTTTCTATATGACGAAACCATATATCAGGTTGACATTCATGGTTCTGAGTGGAGCCATTGCATTGATTGCCATTGAATTTAATAGTATAGTGTTAGTGCTAATTCCCTTGCACTTTGAGGATGTAACATTACCTTCTCTGAGTGATGTCCAGCTCTCTAAATGTTTTTGATTATTATCTCTATGTATATATCTGCCTCCATCTGGACCACTTCCTGATTCACTTTCTGTTTACACATTGAAGCCAAGAACACTGATATCATCTTAATTGCTATGGAGCCAATTTTCTTTGATTCAAGTATGAGTATTTATAAAGTATATAGGGTAGGAAAATTCTGCCTTTTTTCACTACAAAGTATTTCTGTTTGTGTGCTGATTTATGCTTTGCTTATTTTAGAGTGCAGAAGAAGACCACTTCGATGTCCCTGACAATACGCTCACCATCACCCAAAACCCCCGAGGTCCTTCCTCATCGCTCCACACTGGTCCAGTCCCTGTCTCAGCCCCCGCAGCGGGTAAGCCACCGGAAGCACAAAGTGAAGTAGGGCCACATAAGTTCAGGCCCATGGTCAAAGCTCTGTTCAGTGACACAAGCAAAAACCTTTCTAAATTAACTTTTCAGGAAGTAAGTTTGTGTTGTCTTCTAGATGCAGAGCCCAGTGTCGTCACTGTATGGTGCTGATGTCTCAGGTCCTCCTATATTCACCAAGGTAAGTCTGCATATGAGTAGTCAAAAAAAAGTAAGCTGACATTCAAACATTAGCCACAAACTGTTGAACATGTCATTCCAAACCATGGGCACTAATAGCTGCTATTACAGCCTCCACTCTTCTGAGAAGTCTTTCCATAGAGATTTTATCCCATTTCCCAGACCCCAGATCCAAGATTTGATCCAGTTCCTCCCAAAGGTGTTGGATGGGGTTACTGTCAGAGCTCTGTGCAGACCAGTTCTTTCATACCAGTCTTGTAAATCCATTTCTTAATGGACATTCCTGTGTTCACAGAGGCATTAACATGAAACAGTAAGGACCTTCCCCAAATAGTTGCCACGAAGTTAGAAGCGTGTTATTGTCTAAAATATCTTGTCCACTGTAGTTTTAAGATTTCCCGTAATTGTAACTAAGAGACCTTGACAACAGCTCAGGATACATACAGTATATACACAGAACCTTAAAACATATGCATTAAGAGTCTTTGCTTTTCTGTAATAGCAGTGTGCAGTGCTGTGGCTTTCGGCAGTGGGGGTCAGATAAAACACAGGCTTTGATGAGAGCTCCTCTTCCAGCTAAAGAACGCCCTTTTCCAACTCAGACTGTTCAACACTCCACCAACAGCCCCCGACTCCCTCTCCCTCAGGCTGTGGGTCTTGTAATGGCGGGACTGAGACGGGCTGAGGCAGAGCTTCAAACAGTCCTGCCAAACCCACAAGGGTCAGGTCTCTTTCACTCTCATCCAGACAGTCAGACCCTAAATCATTTTCCCCTTCATTACAAAAAGACATTTGTTTTTCTTCACCCTTACCCACCTCCTTTACAAACTGCTACAGGCTTTAATCATCTCTTTGAGAGGATGTTCGCCTCAAGTCAGCACTGTGATGTCACCCATGTAACACACACACACACGTACATAAACTGTCAGACTCATGATGTACAGTCTACCCTCGGTCTTCCCAAAACATACCAAAGACACACACAGTCACGCAAAGGGAGAAAGAGAAAGGCTCCGGCTCACAACACATGTATCCACACTTAATGCTTCTTGTTGATGGATATATCCGTCAGCAGAAATGACAACACAGCACTGATGGTGGATTCTCCATCAGCCCCTACACGGATGTTTTTTTAGTTCACCTACACTATAAAGTTACCTGTGAGTCACAGGGGTTAAACAGCAAGTTTGTAAGAATGATGATGAGAAAGATTTGGAAGTTGAGAAGACTTGTATGGGGTGGGTCCTCTGTTTCCTGTTTCTGTTCCTTACCAGTTTTTAGACTCTTCTCATTTCCCCGTCATTCTTCACTCACTCACACCTTTTTTCATTGCCTTTCTTTTACTATTGTACCCCTCTTTGTCTTGTTTGTCCCTCCTCTGTGCAGCTGTTGCAGGATGCCCAGGCATCTGAGGGCCAGGTGGTGGTTTTGGAGTGCAGGGTCAGAGGAAGTCCTCCTCGACAGGTCAAGTGGTACCGCCAGGGAGAGGAGATTATGGACTCCCCAGATTTTCGTATTCTCCAGAAAAGTGAGACATTCTTCTCAGTTGTCATTAAACTCATTGTATATGAATCATTTTTGTTTTCTTATTTTAGCACCAAATTGACAATAATCAAAGTATTTTTGTTTTTCTTCTCTGCTGTCAATCAGAGCCTCGATCTGCAGCTGAGCCAGGTAGGTCACTTCAATTCCTCCCAGGTCTGTCATCGTATGACTTAGTCAATTACAACACCACTCTCATGTTCCCAACCGCAATAAGTGGTTAAACTTTGTAGTGGGTTATTAGCTCTGTCTGGAATTTTATGGTTTCATTAACAGCGGCAGCCTTTCACTTGGTTATGACTACAGTAAATCACAAGTCATTAAGTCTGTGTCTCAAAGGACACTCATTATCATATCTACCTCAGACAGAGGGAGTCCCTGGTGAAGTCAGAGAAACCGCACCTCCCACAAATCCAAACGCAAAAACACACACACAAAGTCATAGATAAACAATGACACACACGTTAATTTACGTCAGACATTTCCAACCTATGTGACTCAGGTGTTACTGAGTCACTCAGACGTCCCTGAACATCTGTGGCATTTGTGTGTGTTTGTGTATGTATGTGTGTGTGTGTGTGTGTGTGTCTGGTACCCATGATCATCCATTCTTGTTTGTCTGCTGCTCTCTGTGTGTCTGACTGTGGATAGTGAGTCACCAATCTACATGACATATCCACCACTGGCACTACTGCACTAGTGTCCATCTAATGTTTCTGTCGAGTCTCATTCCAAACGAATCGAGTGTCAACATGCCCCTCCATTACACGCCTGTACCGACTCTGTTGTTTATCATCTTCAACGGTTTGATAATTGAATGTGTGTTGATGGTGTCTTGTTTTTTTCTTAGAGGAGATCTGCACTCTGGTTATCGCTGAGGCCTTTCCAGAGGATGGAGGTCTGTTCTGCTGCACTGCCTCCAACCCATACGGCTCCATTAACAGCACAGCCAAACTCTCCGTCACCGCAGGTACGTCCACAGTCAGAAAGAGATGCATGTTGTTAAAAGGTAGCGTCTGGAGCCTTTAGGAAATCTATTGATGATGCCCCAGACTGTACATTGTTGCTTCTTTACAGTTTAAAGGCATTTAATTTAATCAATGATTAAAAAATAATGATAATAATACTATTCCAAACAGAAGCATTTACATTTAATTGTACAGATGTTTGGCTTTATGTTGCTCTATATACAGCAGCATAAAATTAGTATCAAAGTTCAGTCTTTACCAGCTTTTAACAAATCTGATAAGAGCAGATTATTTTAAGATAATGAAGTTAGTTAGTTAGTTAGTTAGTTAGTTAGTTAGTTAGTTAGTTAAATAGTTAGTTAGTTAAATAGTTTGTTAGTTTGTTAGTTCGTTAGTTCGTTAGTTTGTTCGTTTCAGGCAGCAATCAGTTGCTAGAAGTGCTGTTACTTTTAAGCTAGGTTCTGTAGTGCTGTCACATGCTGACCAATGTAAATATTTATGTTTTATTTTGGATGAGCATCTCACTTATAATAATAAGAGCACAAGTGTTGTGGTGAATTCAGCAGGAAGGGAATTGGGATCAGTGTTGAGCAAAGGGAATCTATGTAAAAATCTGGGATTTTGTACTTTGACACAATTCTATTAGTCTTGTGTGTGTGTGATGTTTGAGATTGAAGAGAAGAGTTTTGATTGGGACATTTTGCATGGACACTTCAGGACTAGTGAGGTGAAATCCTTATTTTCTATGATTGATTCTTTTTTTATCTTTCAAATTAGATTACAGTGAAATAGTCATGATGCCCAGCACAAGTTTCTCTTCCTGATTAAGAAAGAGAGATGGTCTGTTGATGTTTGTTACAAACCTAAATAAAGAACATATTGTCTGATGAAGAACAAGTTCAAATTTATGTGAAGCAGAATTTATCCAAAAGTCAAAGATCTATGTTCACAGTTACATTCACATTTATTGTTTGATATGTGACGAAGGTGAGACTGAATATGAAGTCCATTTTATGTTGCATTGCTCATGATGATTTAGGGGGAAAACTGTTTATTGTAGAAAAATGTACAGTATCATTTTAAAAATCAAACAAAGTTAAATGCGTATTTTTCTTTCATAGTCTTCTTTTCAGAGTAATTGAATCAATGCGTGGTCACTACACTGACCTTTTGACCTGGAGTTTCTGTGGTTTTATGTTGAAAATGTGTATTGTATGTCTCAACAAGATGACCATCTTTTTTCCTGTTTATTGTTGTGTAGCCTGTATGGAATAAAGAGTGAGAGGAGTGAGTTTATGAGAAGCTCTATGTGAGTACAGCAGGACACAAATATTTCTGTGTGTATTCTCGCTGACAGAGCTGTGTATATACAGTAAAGGACTCATCGCACAGTTAAAGGAAAGGCTGAATAAACAGGAATTGCATCAGCCTGACTGGATCCAGCTGCTGCTTCAGATCAGATCAGCTGTGGTGCAGCCTTGTGTGTATGTGTATAATCTTCTACTGATGGCGAGAAGAAAAACTAAACATTCAAGCCCAACATTTTCCACTTTCCTATTGTTTGTTCCCCTCAGCAGCCGAGGACTCATCCAGTAACGGCATGTCTGGCGATAGCTCCAGGTTTGAAGATGCGGCAGCCTTCCCCCCTCCTCCTCCCCCACCCACAGAGATCAGCCTCCTGGAGCTGCCACCCAAGATGCCACCTCAGCCCAACACTGAGGCTTTTCATATCAAGGAGCTGGAGATCTGGCCCAGTGTGTCAGCATTGCCTCCTGTACACTTTGGCTCAGAGGTGGAGGATAATGAGAAAGGGTCTGTACAGAATGGCCAATCCCCACGTCCTCCTTCATTTCCAACCCTGCCTAAAGAGACCACACCACCACCCCCACCTGCTCCTGCACCTCTGCCCCATTTTGACCCCATGACAGATGTTCAAAGTCCAGCCCCAACGGCACCAGATTCACCTTCAACCCCAGGAAAGCTGTCTCCATCCCCTGTGAAGGAAGGTCCTCCTCTACCTACCAAGCCTAAACCAAAGCTGTGAGTACCTGTCGTGGCCCAGTGTGTCTGTGCCCCGGGGGCAGGCTAGACACCAGGGGGGTGCTGTTGGGAGGCAGACAGACTGGGAGGACTGCCTGAGGTCTGCTGGAAATGATAGTGTTGTGAAAGGGTTAAAGGGGGAATCCCAGGCCTTTTTTTTATAACAAAAGCATTCCCCTGCCTTTATGTCGGTGTCAGAGTGGCATAATGTGTGCCAGGGCGAGTCTGCCAACTGCCGTCTGTCTGTCTGTCTGTGGCTGTAAACAGATCTGTTTGGCTTTTGCTGGATGGCTCCTATTGTTTCGGTTTGACCTTGGCCTGCATGGCCAGCCCAGGAGAGAGGCATTGTGTGTGTTTTTTTTTCCTGAGCACCTTTCTGTGAGCTCTATAGGGACCAGGTAGGATGTCACTGTTATTAGAGGAGAGTTGAATGACTTTGTTTTCAGTGGTCCATTTTTTTTTGAGATTCTGCAGTGAAAAAGTTTCTTTTGCATGGAGTTTAATTCATTTGGTGATGCATTTAGGCGTTTTTGCTTTATAAAACAGCATACAGTAGAGGGCTGACAAGAAATAGGGGGGTGGTGTTACGGTCATCATAAATGATCATAAACAAGATCATTAAGTGCGTTTTTCACACTATTGGTTGATGTTAAGAAATTTTTTTCTCTTTGTGTACCTTTTTTTTTGCCAGTTTTTACTTTTTGCATTTTCCCTTTTCTCCCCATCTTACTTACTTGTAAGGGGCGATTTTTTTAATTAATTTTTTTTATATTACAATATGACTTTCAGAGTATGTATCAACGTACATCATATCAACAGTGGGTACCAGTGTTGCTGTGATGTGAAAGACTGCATGTAGATTTAAGATTGCCTACAGTACAGTGAAGCTCTTGTGTTGCACAGTCCAATGGCACTGCATGTATACTGGATTTGAATCCTGCTCATGGGTGTTGTTGCATATCTGGTGACGTAATTGTTATGACTTGTTAATTCTGTGCTTCCAGAGCTGAGAATATAGAGGAGGAGGCAGAAAATTACAGGTAAATATTTGCCTATGAGGGGGATGCTCGGGGTGTGATTTAAGTGGCGCCACATGTAGCCTTTTCTATCTGAGTTATAGCTGTAATGGTTACAAACACAGAATCAACAGTAGAAATTATATGAAAGCACATGTTGCATCAAATTCATTACACACACCACCAAAACAACTTAACATAGTTACACTGTAGGTTGATAAATCAGAAACAATAACCAAGAGGAATCAGCGGATATTATACAAATGACAATTAACTATGTTTATTTGTTTGTTGGTTTAAATTTTGCATATATTGGATGGAGCAAAAGATCTGATATGGTTACTGAGCTTCAAAGTTTATCCAGTTTTTATAGATTGCTATAGAGAGAGAGAATAGTCCTCAATATTTTATTTTGCCATTTATTTGTACTTTTGATGAAAATTTACATTTCAGATCTCACATATGGCATTAGAGATAAACATACCATTAGACTTTGTCACAAAGCATGAGCACAATCTTTGATAAATACACTGTCCATGTGGTGTACACAAATATAATTAATTATAGCGTGTATATTTCTCAAACAAACACAAGATTTATCTTCAGATCAGACTTGTATGTGCAATAGCTCAATAAATGAGAGGTGTTGGGATCATTCCTCGCTCTAAATAGCAGGGGGACAATAAAGCTGCTTCTCTCAGAGTTTTTCCACAATAACAACATGAACACACCGCTAAAAACAATCAGCTCCCAACTGTTAAGCAATTAGAACGTGTAAACCGCCGCTCTCGTGCCCTCTCCCCTTTTATATTCTGTAATTACACAGTAAAAAAACAACAGCAATGCCATTAACCAAAATTCATGTTTCAGCCAAACTGCGCTGTGCTTCCTCAGGTAACGTGTAGCGACAGAGGTTGACCACTCTTAAACTAAAGCTCCCGAGCTCATTGTGGAGTTCATCGTGTCCCGTTTGTTATGTGGCAAGTCCCATGCAGAGTGATATATTGTTTCTCTATGAGACACACGCTGCTGCGAAACATCAACGGAGCACAGCAAAGCCTGCAGCCTTTGAAAATGATCTTTGTTGGTTACTTTAAGTGCTTGTTTTCTGTTTTACAGGAGTTCTTTTTAATAAGCACAAGACTCTCTTCCAATCCATCCAATTGTTCAATTGCCGTAAATTAAATAGACAGCATGGAAACTATGACCCTAATGTTTTGTACTTTAAAAAATAAGGCCTTGTTGTTTCACTGCATTTACATAAAGACAGTGAGGATCGGTACAGTGTGAGCAGTTAACTTTTGGGCCCAGAATTTATTTTTTATTTCTCTGCACAGTTAAGCTTTTACGCCCAAGTAAATGTTACTCATATGAGGATATCCCCAAAAATCATTCTGGATTTTCACAGTACCCAGTTTTACTTATAAATGGACAGCTGCATCGCAATCCTAACACCAGTGTTTATAGCTGTTGGAGAAATGTGTTCGTGTTCACAAATCTTGAATAAATGGTTCTAAATCATAGGAATAACATACTGGAAGCCTGTTTCAGGGATGATTTTTGCTTCAATAACACTGAGCTGATGAGATGGAGGAAGTAGCTGTGTGACTTGGCAGGCAGGAGGGACTGCGAGAGACCTGAGCTGTGAAAACAGACCTGCTGTTTTTCTGCGCCGAAGGAAGAGGGGTTAGGGTTGGTAGGCATTTGGGTTTGATGGCCAGCGTTGATGCCAGACGTCAGGATAAGAATCAAAGGAAATTCTCAAGGGAGAGGCTCAGATTGGCCGGTTGGATCTGAACTGGTCTGGAAAGAAAGCAGAGCCCTTTACCACATGGTAGAAAATAGATAGATGGCGAATTGGCACCACTATCTTGTTGTCTGGAATTCAACTTTTTATTGTGATTGAAACATATAATATTTGGGTTACTTGCTTTAGTTGGTGATTTGATGGATATGTTATTTTCAGACTACTGTAGGCAGGATAAAATTAACAAGTGACACAAATGTACAGCTGCTGTTTTGGTTGCCTTTTCATAAAGTGCTTTGGGAATTAAGCATACGTAAGAAAAAAATGTTTTGCTTAACTGACATATTGCTTTAAGCAGATGTGATATGTGAGGCAACTAAAAGTTATTGTGGGATCGGAGCTTATTTGATTGTGCGAGCTGGTGTTGATATACTGTGGAGTCCCTGCAGAACCGTCTAAATAAAGCTACTGTAAGGCTATAAGGCATACTACAGTATGAGAGGATAATATGTGACAAGCCATCAATCAGCTTGGTGAAAGTTTTCATCCCAATATAAGGTCACTGCCTTGTTGGGGAGAATTATAGTCTTTCCTGATTCAACAACTCTGTTCAGGGCTCTTCAGGGTTTAACTGTGCACACGTGACCGTCTGTAAACTCACATCATAATGGACTAATAACACCTGGGGCTTGTAAATCTGTGTATGTGTGTGTGTGTGTGTGTGTGTGTGTGTGTTTGTGCACAGTCACGCACATGCATGCACATGTTTGTGAGTGGGTGTTGATGGATTAGGTGTCCGGGCTGCTGGTGTACAGTGTTAGCTTTCCTATATTGATAAAGGTTTATGCTTGCCTAGTGTGACATTTCACAAGACTGTTTTGGCATTATGACACACCCATACTAGCGCTGGAGGAGAGACACGTTCAATGTTTGAACATTTTTGAAGTCCAGATTTTTGTATGGTAGAAATAATGTGTTGTTGACTTCTTATGTTGTTAAGACACCTTTTATACCTGCAGATTGTAGGTTAAGTCAACATAAAATGCAGTGAACCATTAAGACATACTGTGAAAAACCACAACAAGATTACAAGACAAAGGACGAGACAGTCAAAAGCAACGAGCCAGAGCAACACGTTAAGGTGTGACCACCACGATATCGACCGTGATAATAGGGGCAAAACATCATATTATAGGTTGGGATAATGTCTGGGTGGGCGTCACGCACAAAGCACAAGTAGCAGAGGCAACAATTATCCTCGAATCACTCCCCGGTTTAATCTCTCTTTCATAAGACCAGGAATCAACTTTGACAGTTGAAATTGTTCTCTTGCACGGATTTCACTCCACAAACGGCTTTTCATGTGCGAGCTGCCTTTTTTTCTATGTTCTTTTTTACTCTTTATGCTGAGATTACCAATGATGAAAAACAGGCACACGTCAGCATTTAACAGAGCCTCGACTTTTCTCACTACGATGATGTTTTTTGCAAAAATGATTCATGTTCTTTGCTGTCGAGTTGTTAAATAGATGCTGTAATAACAGCAATCACTGACTGGTAAATGCAGGTTGGAAGCAGAGAGGCAGAGAGTGAAAAAATTCATTATGTTTGTGAATTTAAACAGACGAAGGACTGATTGAATACAGTGAGCAGTTTCTGTGTTTCATTATGGAGAGTTTTGGATTGATATTGGAAGCGCAGCTGAAACAGAAGTAGGTCTGTGAGGAAAGGAGAGGAGGAAGACAGATTTGGACAATAAGGGAATTACACTGCAGACAATTAGATTTCCATTGCTGTAGATCACAGGTTTTGTCATATCCAGAAGTATTGTCAGAAAATAGCATGATCCAACATGCAGTACACAAACACAAACACTAGAGCATGTATCGCAGTATGATGAATAGAGCTGCAACTAATGATTATTTTCATCTGATATTCATTCGATCATTTTCTTGATTTGTTTTGTCTGTAAAATGTCAGAAAAAGTGAAAACATATACATTATAATTTCTTAGAACTCATCATGCTCATCTTCAAATATCTTTTCATCTGAACAACAGTTCATGATGTAAAGATATTCAGTTTACTGTGATGTATGGCATAGAAAAGTGAAATTGAAAACAGTTTTTGTTTTAAAAATTGAAACAATTTTTCGATTATCAAAATAGTTGCTAATTTATTTTCCATCAATTGATTAATCAGTTAATCTAATAAATGTAAAATCATATATAAAATAATCAATATGATGTCCTGCGCAATTAACTGTTCTCCACTGTTATGTATTACATCAGATCAAAGTCATCTCACTACAACTTGCTTGGAATCATGAATTTGAACAACATGTTGTAAAACGATAACATGATACGATCAAATCATCATGACATACATTCATGTTGAATTATTACCCGACTCCAACAAACACAGCTTGTGCGATCCTACACACGCAGGAGCTTAGAACAACAGTCCGACTGTGTGTAAGTGACACCAACAGACCTTAATGTTTCCAGCAGGCTCTGCATACTTACACAGTGCAGCGATAAAGAGGAGGAATGGCCTAATCCACTATAATGTAGCCTGTATTGCATGCAGCTTGACTTTATACCTCTCAATCCCTGTCTGCTGACATAATTACCATACCACTGAGATTAAATGATTTCTGCAGTAGCTCCAAACCTCTTTAACCCCACTGAGGGTTGTTGTCAGGGGAACAGCATGCAAACTAAAGGCAACAAACTACTCACTGCCAACGGTCCTCATCAGTCTCCCACTGTCACACACATATATACAATTTCTAAAGAGGCAGCATCAGCAGGTGATTGGTTGCTGCTATATGTCCCTTTATCTTTTTTTAATTAGACTTTCAATATGGTTTTTCTGGCTTGTTGTATGAAATTAGAACGCTTTAAATCAGGTTCTATGGATATTCTTTCCGTGTTGCACTGCTGAGCAAGAAGCTCTAGCTGCCAGGATTTGTTGCATATCTGTGTTGTGACTCAGAGCTTCCTCTCAGCAGTGTGTTTGTGTTTACGAGGTGCAAGTCATGAACTCTCTAATGAAGTATTAACAATCACTTTCTTGTCGAGGTGTTGCTCGTGGTTTTATGGAAAGCAGGAAACATGCATGTTTAAGCACCACATATGGCACTGGCTGCACACTGAGATCTTTGGTTGCGGTTCACCGTCATCAAATGTCTAATTTAAAATATGGAAGTGAGACTGACCGTGGATCAGTTCCTTAATGGATACCTATGTTTCAGTGAAGGCAGAGACAAAGAGGTTTTGATTAGGATGTTAATGGAAAAAAGGCACAGAATGAGAAAGTTAGTTGTCATCAGGGGAAGGGGGGGGGGGGGGGGGGGGGGGATTGTGCAACAGAACAAAAAACTAAATGAAGTCACTGGAGACACAAGAGAGCAGGAAAGCAGATAATTTCACATCAACCTTCAGAGAGTCAGAGATGGGCAGTCCTTAAAAGGACATGGGAGACACAGGATTGGCTGAAACACCAGACCAACTAACCACCGGATTGGTCGGTTGGGCTAGAGTGACCTGCATGGAATGGAGAAACTTTCCAAATAAGGAAGAGAGTTGTTGGGGCTGACCTTCATAACACGAAGAAGGGGGCCGGAGGAAAGAGGGGTGAGCAGAGTGAAAGGCAGCTATGAGAAGGGGAGCGAGAGAACCAGGCAGGCAGGGTGTATGTTTGGGAGTTGACAGCATGGAAACTAACAGGCCTCAGTGATCCCCTCACAGAAAGCAGACTGTGTTTCCCAGGAAAGAACACCTTGGTATGTTAAACACTGAGAAACACACAGATAAATACACATTACCATACACACTCAGAGAATCACATTGTTTCCGGATGAGGTCAATCAACCCGATTAGATCCTAACCCCCGACTGCGAGTGGTGTGTTTGTGTGTGTCTGGCTGTGTGGTATACACAGTATCTTCCTTTAGACACACTCCCACAACTTCCACTTGTGGGCGCTAATTAGAGGGTGTGTGAGACCCAACAGTGTAATGTATACACACTAGACTTTCATGACAGTGTAGTCACTCATGTCGCCAAAACCCGACTTTGAGTGCAGAGGAGATTCACTCTGACTCGCCTGTAAGCATCAGTGAGCTAACATAAAGTTTTTGTGTGTTGACTCACTGACACTCACATCTTGACAGTGATGAGGACCCCCTTCGCTCTTTGACCTTTCCCCAATACACACCCAAAATGATGCACACAGTTATAAATGCACACAAAGACCCACTGGACCACTTCCATGCAGCCTCCCTCCTTCCTTCAACACACTGTGAATCATCAACCGCTTGAAAAGCACACACTAAAAATAGAGGCATGACACACAAAAATAGAAATGATGAATCCCCCCGAAAAGGTTTTGTTTCATCCTACAAAAATGAAGGAGAAAAAATCCTGTATTGACAAACTGAATAATTGGTTAGATGTTTCAGTGAATGAAACCATTTTTGTGTGGTGATGATGGGAGTTGTTTGCCTACACAGTACTACACAGTGGCACTGGAACTTTGTGTCCTTTACTCAAATTGTTCCAGAGGTCCTCGTCTTACATAAAACTATTATCCTCTGTGTTCTGTGTGCTCGGCGTGTAGATAATAGTTACTGCGCTCTGTCAACGTGTGAAGGGAAGATAATGTTTCTGTGAGTCCACAAAGAAGGCGCAGAATGTGGATTTTATTTCCAGGCAGGGCGTCTTTTCAAATGTTACCTTACAATAGACAAATCTCACCTGTGTCACCTGAAACTTTGAGAACTGTTCAGATGATAAATGTCTCAAATCTGTCTTTGATTCTTTCTCCTCAATCATCATGCCTGTCTAGTCCTCAGCCGGTCAGGAAACAATATAAATTTGAGCACAAAAGTAGGGCCGACTTTCTCAGTCCTGATACTGATACCTGGACTCTGGCTATCGGCCAATACCGAGTACCAATCCAACACTGGTGTACACTAAATAAGCTGTGATATTAGACTGGGAAATTAAATTAATAAGACTGAGATCTTTCTATGATGTGTAAGACAACATCTGGCTTGACTTAATTATTATTAGTCTCCTAACATTGTAAAACAAAATGTAACAAATAATTAGATATAAATCAACTGAATTTATCAAAAATAATGGTACTGATTGATTAATATCAGATCGGCCCATTGTCATTATACCTGATCCAGCTATTTGAGTCAGTATCAAACCAATATCTGTATCTGTGTTGGAGCATCTCTGCACCAAAGGACAAGTACAAAGCAATTAGATAGGTGTGTCGTTCATTCTTCAAACTGTTTTTTTTGCTCACAGTATATGGCTGTGCTTTTATCCTGAAAGGGCTTGGGTCTTGGGCAGACTGTAAGCTCTTATTGTGAAAGAGGAGGAGCTCAGAGACAGACTGACTCATACAGAGGGAGAGACAGAGAGAGAGAGAGAAAGAGAGAGGGAGTGACTGCGTCTGTCACTGTCTGGCTGCTCAGCGCTCTCTATATATGCTCCTCACACCTGGCAGGGCAAACACTGCAACGTAGTTCGCTCTCCTGCAGGGAAATATCAGAGGTGCCACACACCAAGACCACAAAACTGAAGGTAAAACTACTCCTGCTTGTTTCTAGTCAACTGACAACTCATTCAAATTCAGCAAACTTCAGCAGAACTGAGAAAACTGATATAAGATGAAATGAAGGATGCTTTCCTTTGACTTTTAGTCTTTGAACACTCAGAGAGAAAAAAACTTCTCAGGCTCTTTATTATTATTACTTTTTTAGAATTGTTTTTATAAAAGCTGAAAATGAATCACTTTGTCATTAACTTAAATATTTCTGATCGTGAATAAGAGCGATTGAAGTAACCAAATGATTCTTTTTTCTTTTTTTTCCCCCACATTTGAGCGTTTTACCAGTTCTGCGTGTTAATGTTTAAATCATATGTTCTCAATATTGCCTGTGGGGTTTTCTGAAAGCACACAGAGGCTGAGTGGGATACCCATTCATTTGCCAAAGACTCTAGAAAGGTAGCTCAGTTCAGAGAAAGAGAAGATGAAGAGAAGAGAAAAAGTGACTATGACAAAGATAAGTCTGACGTCTTTCTTTCCTGTGTTGTGTCTGTGATGCAGACCCACTGTGTTTATGCGGCGAGGTTCATTTGTTTGTAGAGGCTCTTGCTGGAGTCAGATGGATTAGTTAACACAATAGAGTCTGTTAGGTGCGAAAGCTTGTGTCTTGCTCGGCTGTAACTCTTCACTGACTGATTCCTTCTGAGCCACTTTGTGCCTCTCTTTCTCTCTCTCTCTCTTCTCTTCTCTCTCTGGCTCTTCCCTTTCCCCTTCCTCCTCCTCGCTCCTCCTCTCCCTCCACTCCTGCTGCTAATCCCATTTGATGCCGATGTCTTTCCCACTCCAATCCAGAGAAGAATGTCTTCAGCATTCCTGCTATAGAGAAAGAAGAAAGAAAGAAAAACAACCCACTGCCTGTCTCACTGGGCAGAAAGAGGGAAAGGCGGAGGAGAAGGGAGAGATGAGGGATGGAGGTATATAGAGAAAAGTAGGGGCTCGCTGATTGTGGAGGGCCCTCTTCACCTACACTTGGATATGAAATACGAGCTCAGATAGAGAGCAAAAAGGGAAAAGAATAGTAGTAGAAGAAAGAAAAAGAAAGAAAGAAAAGTGGGGCAGGGAGAAAGTGGGGTGATCGGAGCAGCCGTGAACTGTTGGCGTGGCTGGAATAAGAAAAACGCTCTGTGCTACGTTTTAAGAGAGGGGGGAAAGGAAAACAGTCTGGTTCTGTTTTATGTGGTGTGTGTGCAATTAGAGCCAAAGAGAACAAGGGGGGTTGAGGGAAGGGGGGTGGAGGGGGGGATGGAGAAGGGGGGTTGAGGGGAGGAGAGGGGGTTGAAAATACGTTAAGGATACTAGAAGAACAAAGGCTGAGAGAGAGAGAGAGAGATGAGAGAGAGAGAGAGAGAGAGAGAGAGAGAGAGAGAGAGAGAGAGAGAGAGAGAGAGAGAGAGAGAGAGAGAGAGAGAGAGAGAGAGAGAGAACATGTCAGCTGACAGGGAGGATGTGAATGAATGGAGGCTGCAGACAAGGAATAAAACGCTTTTTTTAATAAGTGTGACATATTGAATCCCCACTAGCAGCAGCAGTTTGGTTTTTAGAGGTCAGACAGCCTGTGAGATTATGTTCAAATGGTTTTGGAAACTTGGAGTGAATCCTTCGCTGGTCTGCTTTCTCCCTGTGAAAGTAGAAAGAGGCAGACATGAGGAGGTGGAGGGAGTCAGGAGAGTGATGTGTGAGAGAGTTAGAGAGAGAGATGAAGAGAGAGAGCGCAGGAGGATTTTACATTTGAACATTGTTATGCTTAAACTGTGTGTTTGTGTATGTTCAACAAATCCAGTTTCCCTGTATTTTAAGGCTTTTTCTTTAATTCCTAACATTCCTTATTTTATATGGCCTTTATGTATAACTTTATACTGTAGTTCAAAAGTAGGGCTGCAAATAACTTTTTCAATGAATAAGAAAAATTGTGAAAAAAAGTCCATCACAGTTTCCTAGAGTCCAAGGTGACATCTTGAGGTTGCTTGTTCTGTCTGATCAATGGTCTAAAACTGAAAGATATAATTTGTCAGTGGTATAAAACAGAGTATAACAGAAAATGCCCTGATTGGAGAGGCTGAAATCAGATAACATTTGGCCATTTTTGCCTGAAAAATCACAGAAACAATCGATTAAAAATTGTATTTCCAATTTATTTTCTGTTTATTGACTAATCCTTGTGGTTCTATCCAAAAGTTCAACTTTTTATCCAGGGAAACTAAATACACTACGCTACAATAACACAGTTTCCTGTTACTTTCTGCAGGTATGAGGTAACTTCTAAAGAAATCCATAACCTGACACATTTCCAGTCAGAAATGATTACTTTTAATGTATTCTGTAAGTCAGAAGCAACTTATCCAGTAGTTCAAACAGACAACTTCTGCATACTGCTTACTCACAGTCTGTCAGTCTGACAGTCCGTCATCAGCTCAGTCGCTGTGTCAGACCGATGCTCTGTTCTTGCTCTGGGGCATCAGACAAGTTCAGGTTGACGCACTGTAGCGGTGATGCAATGCTCGCCAGTGAACACAAGTGAGGAAACCATGAACCAGGTGTGTTTGTGTGTAAGCGCAACAAAACAGATAGGTAATACGTGACTAGATAGCTAGGTGTGTACTTCTTAGAGGGATAAACAATGTTTTCCCCTAGAGCCGTGCTGATTTATTCGTGAATTTCTACGGTCATCAAGTCACAATTAAGGTCAACAGCTGTGTGTGTAATAATCTCTCAGGCATGGTTTCCAAACGGTGTGTGTTTGTATTGTAGGTGTGATATTAGTGCTCAATTTGATTATTTGGATATAAATCATTTACAAGTGGCAAGGTCATGCTGTTAATAAGCCACAGGTGTTTCCAGGAACAGATACAGAGAGGTGTAATGCAAACACACAATGTGCCTATAGAGAGTAGCCAGAACACCCACTAAAAACCTTTCCTTCTTCCACTTGCTGCACATGCTAAAATTTGCTTTTTTCTGTTTATAAACACCTTTTAAATGAGGCAGCATGGCCTCAGTTTCCCTCATGTTGTTGTTTACAGAAGGAAACCCTCATTACTGGCTATGTACACTCAACAACTTCCTGTTCTCCCTGACACGCTTCCTGTCATCAGCTGGCCGAGCCTTAATAAACAGTTCCGTCTTTTCAGCCAGCTGCGGAGCTAACGAGATCGGCGGCAGATTAACCTGCCGGTGGCTCCCAGCTTGTTCTTATATATTCGGTGGAGCCGCGGACAAGTTTCTCACGCACTCCGGGTCGTTATTGCTCAAGAAGCACAAACAAGCAGCGCTGAGTAAACACCGCTATTTAAGACGTTGAACTCTTCATTTATTAAAGCAAGATGCTGCTGGTAAAGACCTGCTGTGTCTGGCATGTCACAGTGTTTAGCTGGTTCTGATACATCGTGGGAGCTGTAAAACACACTTTCAGTTACGCTTTTCTATGCTGGAACTGGAGAGACAAAGTTACTCCAGACTAGATTCCTCTTTGCCTTTTCTACCCTTCCTTTCTTTCCCCCCCTCAACTCAAGAATTTACAGACAGGATCCAGCCCAAGGAAAGTCTTGAAGTCAGGATTGAAAATGGGAAGACATAACACTTAACTGCTTTGCCTATTTATACCACCAAAACTTGGGGCAGAAAAGAGAGGCAATGAAAGGGAGAGACTTAAGAGTAATGCAGTGTTACAGCTGGAATGACAGACAGAGGAGCTGGAGCGTTTTCTCTCACCGAAGCAAGGCGCTCTGTGGGCCAGTTGGCTCAGACTAGAACAGCAAAACACTGGGCTGTTGGCATGGCGACAGAGGAACACTTCCCTCCTAATTCAGCCCCGCTCCGCCACAGCAGAGACAAAGAAAGAGGGAGTGATGGAGGCCTGCTCTGCTTCTCAAGATACCTTTTTTTACTAATCATTTACACAAGGCACAGATCTGGTTTTAGCAGGGGTCGTGTTGTTTTAGAGTGCAGATGCAGTTGGAGACAGCCAGGATGTTCAGGCAGGCGGCGTACAGCGGCCTTGACGTGTACTTTGTGGTCAGACTGGTCTGAGCAATCAGAGCCGGAGGCTGCGCTGCTGCAGGGTCACAGAGTCTGGATAATCCTCCATCCATTGCTTGATGTAAATCCTTAAGTGGGCTGTTAAACTACTCATGCAGCTGCAAATAACACCAACTGACCTTTTCATGCGCCATCAAAATAAGATGCGTGCCAAATGTCAAATCTAAATTAGACAAAATTAGAAATTTATTATGCTGAATGGTATTTAGATGGAAGTCCAGTGTCATGTCAGGGCATTTTAATGTGGATGGATGACTTGGTTGTGTAACTTGACTTTCTGCATCAGGATTTCCTAACCATACTTAAAGAGAGGGAGTACGTTATTAGACGCCTGCACAACAGTTTGGTTTTGTAATCAATGAAGGTGCTTGTTTAACAGTAGTTGCTTTATATAGAAAGTAAAGAAGACCTTTTAAGGCAAAGGGGTGATGTCAGTTACAGCTGGATAACATCCACTCTGCCTTCATACACACTCAGGGAAACAAAAGAGAAGAGTGGAGGGGGGAAAACTCACTTGTACAATTAACCTCTAAAATACAATAGTCTATATACAGTAGGAAGGTGTCATAAAGGTAAACTCTTGTTAAGGTCTTCGAGGTCTTTCACGCCGAGGCAGTAAAGCGGTGTGCCGGGGAGAGAGGGATGAGGCGGTGAGGAAATGAAGTGTGTTTCCTCTCTGCTGGAGCCGACGGGCAGGGTGCTTCTGCCTGACGCTCTGAGAACACAGCCAAAAAAGGAATCAAACCGCTGTGCAGCGCTTGCGAGCCTCAGGAGCTGCCAAACTATTCCTGTAAAAGCACTCTTTTGGTCGAGGCCCGAAGAGGAGACCCTTGGGGAATGTAAAGAAAAACGTATACACAGAATAGATCGTAGCTCATGTGGCTCTCTTGTGGTCGGTGAATCCTGTAAGGAGAGCACCAGGTCTTGAAGAGCTGGAATGATCGCAATGGATGCAATTTTAAATTAATGACTATTTATTTGGGCATGTGAAGTCTCCTCTGGAGGGGAGACTATGACCAAAATAACTGGCTAGGACAGACTAATCAGTCATGTTGCTGTTGGCCTGAGTGGAGGTTTTGTTACACTATGCTAAAACTGTCAGTTTAGTCAAATATTCACTTGTGTTGTTTGAGTTTGCAAATGTATATGGGGGGAGGCCGAAGGGAGTTCTTTCCTGCATTCTCACTGATGAAAAATAGTCGAAAAGACTCCGCTGATTATTCGACATCTGGAAAAGATTTGGGCACGTGAACTCAGTCCTGGTGGACTCCTGACAACATGCACCGCTGGGATGTACAGTATATTCTGAACAGGCTGCCTATGAAGAACTCATCCGTCTCAGATACACATAGCTCTATACTCTGAAGGTTTATAACTTCAACCTTTCCCTGAGACCCACGTCCTCCTCCTGATCCTTGAGAGATTCTAAGAGTTCACCTCTGTTTTGTGGTTTTTCGGTTAGTCTTCTTTTAAAACTTTACCGGTTCACATAAAGTTTGTTTCAGAAAAGAGAAGCGGCAGATTTTGGGTCTGATGACACTACAAAATTTCTAAACTCTCTCCCTCCCACGATGACGTGACAATGCAGTGAATCAGCCACACGGGGGGAGAGACTGGACAACCACACCTCTGTGAAAAAACACAATCCTTCATTACCAGGACCCATCCCTGGCAAAATGACAGAGCAACATCACATTTTTGTTTTTCTTTCTTCACAATGCCATTCAAACAGCAGAGGCCACGCCTTAATTGCGTGGTTTTCCCATTTCACAGATAGAAAAACATCATATTTGAGCTTTGTCTCTGCACCAGACCAGTCGCAACACATCCGGGTGAATGGCTGCAGTTTAAACAACAGGAACGGAGTAGTTTTCCACTTTATCTCATGATTCCTTTACCATACTTGATGTATTGTCAACAGGCTGGCTTTTTAACAAGTCTTTGTTAAAGGCTAACGGCTGATAACCTATCAGTCTGTGCTGCTGGTGCAGTGGTTTCCTTCCCAGAGCGCGCGCGCGCGCGCGCGCACACACACACACACACACACACACACACACACACACACACACACACACACACACACACACACACACACACACACACAGACTACATACCACTACATTCATACCACTACCTCAGGCCTGACAAGCTATCACTGTCAGACTGAGGGAAAAACAGTTCACTTCAACTCCTGCTCAAAACCCTCCCCTTTGAGTGACGGCCGCGTGCTGATGTCATCCTCAAACCTCTTCATATCTTTAATAATTAACATCTTCACAACTCATTCTCTTTTATTCCTGACTGGGCGGCCCCCCTCCAACACTTTGATTGACATTTTAACACACACATTGATTATTCTCACATCTGGCATCCAACATTTCTGCCAGTTGTGTTCTGACTACAGTTGGATAGGGACCAGGCCATAGTGTCATGCATAAATTGAAAACAGCCACATTCTTGTGTAACATTTTGTAACAACTCTGTTACTTTATTACAGATGCCCCCCCTCCCCTATCCCCTCCCCTCATAAAGAATTAAAAGTCTATAAGAAACATAAGATGACTTCAGTTTGAGATTGTGTCACTGATGAGTATGTCTCTTCTTCGCAGGAACGCCACTCAGCTGAAGCAGCTGCAGGACCAGATTCTTTTGGAGCAGCAGGAAGCAGCCAACTGGCAGCAACAGCCGCAGGAGCAGCGAGGCCAGGAAGTCCCGCCACCAGCCCCGCAACCACCTCAGGAAGTGCCTCCACCAGCTCCATCAACTCCACCTCTCCCCCCTCCTCCCTCCTTCCAGGAGTTGGAGAACAACGCAGCCATGCAGGCCAGCACCTTCAACTACGCCCGGCCCAAGCAGTTCATCGCTGCTCAGAGTCCCGGCGCGGCTAGCTTCGTCACCCAGTCCTCAGGCTCCTCAGGGTCCAGCCTGTCCTCCCCCATGTCTCCTCCCACCTCACACAAGCCCTTCACCAGGGTCACAATGCCCCCTTTCACCAAGGCCGGCAGCCTGGATTCCCCCAGCTCTCCTTCCTTCCCGCCTCCGCCACCGCCCTTCTTCAGCTCCAACCTGTCCTCTCCATCAGGCTCCGCCCAAGACTTCCCTCCTCCACCGCCTCCTCCCCCTCCACCCATGCCCATGTCTCCAGCCTTCTCAGATATGTCATCGCCGTTCTCCTCCGTCCCTCCGTCTCCAGCCTCCAGCTTCCTGTCCTCAGTGTTGCCCGCCACGCCTTCCTCACCCGGCAGTCCTATAGTTAATGCCCTGGGCCTCCCTAAAGGCAACGGGACTGTGTGAGTAACCCCTTACACACACACATTAACAGATAGATCTTTCTTTACAGTGTCTGTCAAGTTACGTAAAGTTCTTTATACACAGCATCAAACCCCGGGACAGCATGTCTCTGGTGATAGACCTGCTGGCAGTTGGAGGCAGGATATCTGAAGCTAGATGGAAGATGACATGTTTACATTTTTATTCAGCGTGTTTACAGGAAAACTCTTAGTAAAGAGCCCTTTTTAAACACAGATAAACCCACACACATAGAGACAAAAGTGAGCTCAAGGTGCAGGAGCTTTAGCCCCCATATGGTAAGAAAATATACACAAGGGCCTCAGAGTGAAAGGTGTGTCAAAATCAAATAAACAGTCAGATTTCTGTATCATAGTTTGCGTGTACGTTCAAGGGTGTAAGTTCTCTGTCACTTCACAGAGTCCAGCTTATATGATGCTGGGCTCTGTAATATTGAGCTCATGTTACGTAGAAAATCGTCCTCTGATGGCTGACCTGTATAGGGAGAAATTTGCTTCTTTTTTTTCTTGCATCAAGGACATTCCACCTTCAACTCTTTGCCAGTAATTTTTCATCAGCCCCTCACTCACTCCCCTTCTCACCCTGGCATTCCTGCTGGAGTTGGGAGAGATAAGAAGACACATTGTGGAATGCTATAGCTGGACAAATCCAGATAAGGGTGGATGTGAGAGAGTCAGAGAGGGAGCAAAGATAGGAGCTAAAAAGGAAAGAGGAGCTGTGACATGTTGAGATAATGTGTGCGTGTCACGGGGTGGTGAGCCACAGCTCTGATGTTGACAAATGTTTCTGTTTTGTGCCTTTCCAGGAAAGCTTTCCCGAGAAAGTCCTCGGTCACCAAGACGCCTCGTCTCGCCTCTGACTCAGACATCCAGGGATCCAAGGATGCTGTCATCCAGGACTTGGAGAGAAAACTGCGCTTTAAAGAGGAGCGCATAAGCAATGGTCAACAGGTGTGTGTGTGTGTGTGTTTTCGAGCCTTATTAAGTTACTGAAACATCTGTGTGTTTGCAGGCAGCATCATTAACACAGATTAACAAGCGTCCAGACAAGTCATACAAGTGTTCTACCCATGAAAGTGTATTTAAACAAGCTTCTGTTTCATCCATAATGTTTTCTCCATCCCTGATTAACACAACATACAGTAGCTAGCTGATGGTGTGTATTAAGTGTGTGTTGTGCAACTCACACACTAACCTGCGCTGACCCCCATTAATCCCTGCTTCCAGAGGTTAACCTATGAGGAGAAGATGGCTCGCAGACTGCTGGGTGCTGACAACGCTGCCACAGTCTTAAACACACAGGACACAGAGGAGGAGCCACAGGTCACACAGGTACGGTGGTTCTTTTTTTAAGGATCCATACATCTGAAGGGGGAAATCACACATATGTGCACACACTCACCTGAAATCAAACAGGCATGGAAATGTTTGACCAACATGTCTACACTTTTTTTTTTTTTTTTTCTACAAGAACAAATCCCACTGTTGCATGTGTACAGCACAAGCACCTTTCTATGTTTTGTCCACAGATACTTCCCTGGTGTCACATCTGTCTTATGACCACTGGCTTTCCTTTACAGAGTGCACCCCCCACTCACAGTCCCTGTAAACACTGCTGAAGGCGAGTTATGAAAGCAGAGTATAAACATTGTTAAATCCTCTGGAGCCCTCCATAAAAAGCTCTGTTTATGCAAACCCAGCATAAGCCAGTGTTGCTGCAAACATGCAGTGACACTGTTCAAAGGCTTGTGGAGCTGTTTGTCTGACCGCGAGCAACCAAAAAGTTCTGTGGAAATGCGAGAGAATTGCTCTTCCACACTGTTGATTGATTATTCATACATGAACTAGAATTTAAAAGAAAATACTTTTTTTGTGTGTCCCAAGGATTTATATTCATCCTGCATCAGGGGTAATTTCTTCCCATATACGGATGTATTTGTTAACATTGTATTTATAATTAAAAAAAATATATCATTTAAAATTAGGTCCACAAATTCATCACAGTAGTAAAGATTGCCTGTCAGTTTTGTTTTTTAAAGTTGCTCCTTTACCCTGCTTACTATCAGTCACTCAAAGGATTAAATGGAAGAAGTGGAAGGCTTACAGA
This sequence comes from Scomber scombrus, assembly GCF_963691925.1. Taxonomy (NCBI): domain Eukaryota; kingdom Metazoa; phylum Chordata; class Actinopteri; order Scombriformes; family Scombridae; genus Scomber; species Scomber scombrus. The sequence goes on along the minus strand of NC_084977.1, from coordinate 8,495,477 downwards.
TGCTAAATTGGCTCTGAATTACATGGTATCCTCCTTTAACAGGAAGCACACTCTATTGGTTCAGTAAAGTCACAGTGCATATATAATAAACTTCACTAGAGCACAAGTTTCATCCACACTGACAGATAAAATCAAGTTAACACCGGAGTGATGTTGTCTTTTGGCATGAGAAGGATTGATTGAGGCACTGCAGCACTGCATGACTCTGGAAATGTTTCTGTAAATGCATCATGAGACAGATGTGTAATGTTGTTTGAGACTGTGTCTGAGCAGGTAAGTTAATACACACTGAAACACACTCAGCACATGCACATAAAACCTCTTATTTTCTCTCAACAGGCAGACTACTCATCAGATAGAGAATCTTTCCCTCAAAAGGTTAATGAAACTGTTGTTCCTCTCCGCTCTGTCACTCTCTGGTTTTTCATTCACTCTGTGTGACACTCCCCGTGTGTTACTGTGCACACAAAGTCACGCAAAAAGCTTTGGACGTGTTCACTTTGAACAGAACAGGATCCGGCTGTGGGAAAATTAGCTGATAATAGAACAAGTGGAAAACAAAAGGCACCCAATGCAGCATTAGTTTTGTAGTCACTGTGGTTCACAGTTCAGTCCATTCACAGGCAGGTGTGTCTGGTATGTGACAGACGATAAGACAAAAATTGAGCATGTGTGATAATGACCTCTGCAGCTTTTACTGTTTGTTGTTGTTCAGTATATGTGGTATGAATTGATTCAGGTACTGAAGCATGTCCAGGCCTGAGTCCAACACAAACACGTTTGTTTTTACTCTTATTATACTTACTCCTTAATCTGCTGCCGTCACGCAACGCATGCTGCAACGTTACTGCTACAATGCATTTGAAATCCAAGTAGCAACCGACTTTATCTTAATTCTTTTTCAACAGTGTGAAATAAACACAACATTTCTTTTTAACTTTTCACGCTGTACCTACCTCACTTCTACTGTAGGATAATACCTTACTAGAGCAGGACAGGCCACTTCTGCAATTCCTGCCGTTACGAGCAGTAAGAGTCAGTTTAGGAGGATAAGTGCTGGCTCTGCAGCTGCGCCTGAGGCCTGTCATTATGTTTGTGATGCGTCAACAGACCGTGCCACTCTGCAGATGTTCCACTCTGCCTCAGCAAAGCTCTGCTGATGAGTGATTGATGGAGATGGTGGGCAGGACGCGAGGGAGGGGCTCATCTGGGTAGAGAGAGAATTAGGAAACTGAGAGAAAGTTGATAGTTTGGGTGACAATGGAGAGAGGTTGATGAGTGTGTGAGACACTGCACGCTTTTACATGCGCTTGCCTTTGCCACGTGATCACACACACCACTCTCACTACTGATAAGTACATTTAGTTTTTCTGCCTCCCTAAATCTCTCTTTTTCTGTCTCTGGCATTTAGGAGTACAAGGTGTCCAGCTTCGAGCAGCGCCTCATCAGTGAGATTGAATTCCGTCTGGAGCGCTCTCCGGTGGAGGAGTCGGACGACGACGTACAGCACGACGAGGACTCTGCCGGCCGGGGGGTGGCACCCTCCTTCAACCAGAAGCTCAAACACTTCAAAGTCTTTGAGGGCATGCCTGTCACCTTCTCCTGCAAGGTTAACGGAGACCCCAAACCAAAGGTGGGAGTTTTGACGTGACGTGCTGATTATTAGTAGTAGATACATATTTAGCTATTTTCAGGCATTTATGATGGCTTGGGCTCCTTGCCTGGGAGTTGCTGATATGTCATGTTGATCATGGAGGGTGCAGATATTGTACATATACCCTGCGTGGTGATAAGAACTCACCCTGGTCTGGGCTGGCTGCCTGGCTCTGTCCACATTAATGACACAGTGATGACAGGCCTCATGGCAAGTGATGACAGAAAGAAAAGCAGAAAGAAAGAGGCAAAAAAAAAGATTTAGAGCATCGGATTAAAACATATTTAAGACATTGACATTTTTATCTGTTCTTTTTTATCATGTGTGTCACAGGTGTACTGGTTTAAAGATGGCAAGCAGATCTCCAAGAGGAGTGAGCACTACAGGATCAGCCGTGACCCTGACGGAACCTGCTCCCTGCACACAGCTGCAGCCTCACTGGATGACGATGGCAACTACACTATCATGGCAGGCAACCCTGAGGTGAGCGGTGATGGATGTACTGGAAACAACAACATGAAAAGATTCCGTGAACCTTTTCCTAAAAAACAATGCATACAGATGCCTGTTTGGCTGCTTGTAGCAGATGTCAGCCCTCATTAGCCCGAGAATAATGAGTATCAAGATAATGGTCTCCAGCCTGAGAGGAAGAGGGCGTTGAATGAGAGAGGAAATCACTAAAGCCCTCATGATGAGGGTCAAAAGTTCATGTTCTACAGGCTTTCTAACAGCCTGTCCGGCTCTAACACTCACGTTTTATTTCCTCGTCACAGTCTGACTACTGCTTGTGGTGCGGTGGAGTGTCAACAGCTCATAAGCTCCTTCTCTCTCTGTGTGTCTCTCTTCCCTCTTCACAGGGCAGGGTGAGCTGCACCGGCAGGATGATGGTCCAGGCGGTGAACCAGCGGGGTCGCAGTCAGCGCTCCACACCTGGACACATGCGCAGGTGAGACTTTGCTGATACGACAGGAGAAGAAGAGACAAAATCTCCTTCTTGATATTTTATTCACAGGCTGGAGCTGCTGGCTGGCACATGTGTTGCAGGCTGCTCGCCATCTGCACGACTTCTGTGCTAGCTCTCATTTGGGCGATTTACAAGTGTGTTATCCTGGCGTAAAATGTTCCAAGAAGCTGCCATTTACACCAATGCTTGTTGTGAGCTGAATCATAGTTTCCCCCTTTTGTTGAACTGTCTTTTCAAGAGAGAAAAGCTCTGTGTTAATGAGAGGGAACACCTGTTTGCTCTGCTGTTTTTTATTGCTCTAATGACCTTGTATATACAGTATGCATTCAACCAAGCCCAGATATTGAATAATGCACAGAAGATCACAGACACTCAGATGGCAGACGCCTCTCAAAGCACATAGGAAAAAAAACAACACCTGAAATCTAGATGAACACTCCCTGATTAGATAAGAGCTGAGAGATGTTTTGAGTGAGAAGAGAGTTGGAGATCACAATCAGTATCTCCCACTCACTTTCTTTCTCACCCTGACTGACATACAGGCATGGTGTTGATGTCATTGTTGTTGTAGAGCAGAATCACAGGAACACCTTGGGGTCCTGACCTGCAACATGAGGCTGAGGGGAGACTCTCATAGATCAAGAAAAAGCACATAGAGGGACGCCAGAGCAGGAAATAAAGGCTAAAAAGGCCAGACGTTAATGTCTTTGAAAAATGGAAATGAATGTGGAAAGCAGATTGGATAAAGAGTTTTTATATTTTAAAGGGAGTATTGCATGCGTTTCAGGAATGTTCCAAACAAGCCTACTGTACATGTCACGCTCCTAAGGGAATTTCACTTTAAACAAATTCAGACAAGTTTCATGGTAAAATTCCACTTCCACAAAATGCTTCTTAAAAAAAAGTAGATAAATAATGTCAAATACTGCATGTCTCCCTATGTGCATCAGGCCCAGGTCCAGGTCTAGAGACAGCGGTGATGAGAACGATAACATCCAAGAGCGTCACTTCCGCCCTCACTTCCTGCAGGCGCCCGGCGACCTCATCGTGCAGGAGGGCCGTCTGTGCCGGATGGACTGCAAGGTAAATACACATCTCTGACACCTGAGAGTGTGACCTGAGCCAACATGGGCGTATACTGTAGTAAAAAAGGCAAAGGTGGTGTTGACCTACGGTGGCTGCGTCCAAACAACTTCCATATAAACCATCTGTTATTTACTCAGAAAAGAAAAGGAGCTCTCAAATGGTTTTTATCTTGTGCCCGGAGTTCACTGTCTTCAAGTTTGATAATCTATTAAAAAATCAGTATAACAAGAAAAATCTAGTTTATATTCATCACAATGCAGCTTCTATTGGAGTGGTTGCTCTCACAACATATGAATTGAGACAGTCCTGCTTACTGAAGGACATTTTTAAGACTTAAAAGCAAAAAAGAACAAATTACACACTGTGTTTTGGTTTGGTATGGCATGTCAAGCTATGAACTTTAATGCGAAGAAGATCTCTTTTTATATGACCGCAGTTTTAAAGCCGTTTGTGGACAACTTTATGTCAAAATCTGCCATTTTTACTTCAACCCTCTGCCTCTTTACATGCAGTAGATTTAGTTTAATGGGATAATTTAGCCAACAACCAAACTCCTGCTGTACTTTAAACCTGCTGTGCTAATACGCTGCAGGTGAACTGATCCATCCTTTGATAAAGGAAAGAAAGTGAAACGTTTTTAAAATAACCAAGACATGACTGGAGAAGAAAAATGCCCGCACCAAAGAGAATATGTTAATCATAGTAATAGAGAAACCCATTTCAGATCCGCCCTTTAATTCAGCGTCTGTATTGCTTTCAGGGAGGCTCCGTGTCAGTGCTGCCAAAGAAACATTTCCCTTCCTGTGCATTCCAGTTTCTTTAGGGGAATAAAAACGAGCTAGGAGATGAGATGTTTCATCACTTCCTCGGGTTATGAATGGCTCACGGCAGACAGGGAGAATACAGAGGTGTCACATTTCTGGGGATTAAGTGGGATCAGGTTTTCTGCAATTATTTCCCCCCCACACACACACACAGAAACATACACACCTCTCCCGCCTCTCCTTCTAGTTTCTTCATCCTCTCCGTCTTCACCTCGCCTCCTCTCAGCCTTCAGCACTTAAGAACTCTTTGAAACAGTTATATGTAATAAAAGAAAACAGGCCCACAATTAACTCACTATAAAAAGGCTGTCTTTTTATGCTCGTTCAAAATAAACCCAGTCTCCATTCCTTCTGAGCCCTTAATGTCAAAGATATTTATAGCAAATATTTATTTCCAGATCGTTTGTAGGTTTCTAAACTTTCCACGCTAAAAAATGTCCCGAGTGCATAAAGTGCCTTGGGCCAATTCCAAAATTACTTATCACTGCTTCGTCTACTCTCTACTCCTTTGTGATGTGTGTCCATACTTTTAACACACATACCCATATCCACAGTGGCATGGTTTTCTAGGTGGGCAGGGTGGAGCAGGTGTTGATTTTCTGTGAAAAGAGCAACTGGAGCTTTTTTGGCAGGGCAGTTTATTGCCATGACAAAGCGTGGAGGCGACCAGGCTCCTCCAGACAAACACAGCACAGACAGATTAACCAAACACTGCTGTTTTCATACTCCCAATAAACACACACTGCCCCTCACAGAACACATGCAGCTAATATACTCCTTTTCTCCAACAAAAACAAGCAGCAACTGCACAAACTCCAAAGCAACATTCCCCTTATGCTCACGAATAAGCCTTCTAACATTCAGTGCATTTTAATGTTTTTTTACCACCTGTAGGTGAGCGGCTTGCCCACTCCTGACCTCATCTGGCAGCTGAACGGACAGATCATCCGCCCTGACTCAGCTCACAAGATGCTGGTGCGGGAAAACGGCGTGCACTCATTGGTCATCGAGCCCGTGACAAGCCGTGACGCAGGAATCTACACCTGCATCGCTAGCAACCGAGCCGGCCAGAACTCCTTTAACCTGGAACTCATTGTTGCAGGTAAACAGAAACATTGAGAAGCATTAGGAATTTGGCACAGGGGTGCAGCCAAGACAATGTTGACATGATTTGGAGCCAGAATCAAGAGCCTCAGTAACACGCTCACTCTCTCTCTCTCTACAGCCAAAGAGATGCACAAGGCTCCCTCGTTTGTTGAGAAGCTGCAGAACACAAGCGTGGCGGAGGGTCATCCCGTGAGACTGGAGTGTCGTGTCACAGGGGTCCCCTACCCACAAATCTTCTGGAAAAGGGAGAACGAGTCATTCACTCATAACACCGACAGAGTCAGGTGAATATAATAAACAAAACCTAAAGATAAAATTTTAATACTTTTTGGTTAATTGTTTCAGCCCACAGAATATTTAGATCTTCCTCTAAATTTGTGTCAATCTTCTTTCCCAGCATGCACCAGGACAACTGTGGCTACCTTTGCATGATCATCCAGCCAGCCATGAAAGAAGATGCCGGCTGGTACACCGTGTCAGCCAAGAATGACGCCGGCATTGTATCCAGCACCGCGCGCCTCGATGTCCACGGTAAGTTCAGACTCTAAAAAATACACACTGCTCGTTGAATGAAGGGTTTCTTGTGTGTTTTACTTCCTTTTTTTTTTTTTAAACCATTCTCTCCCTTTGTGCTCCATCCTCAGCTCAGTGGCAGCAGCCTAACCTCCCCAAGCCCAAGAAGGTGCGCCCCTCCACAAGCCGCTACGCCGCACTGACAGAGAGAGGTCTGGATGTGAAGGCGGCTTTCTTCCCTGACTCCAGCCCGCTGCCGCCGGGCGGCCTGGTGGAGAGCGACGACCTGTAGAGGCCGCAACGCAAGGAGGTGCGAGGATTACCACGTCACCTACAGAAACAACCCTCTAAAACTGCCCTTACTCCCAGTGCTCCTGAAACAGATACTTTATGACGGCGAGGAGGGGGCAGAACATAACTTGGTCCACCTGAGGGACTCTATCATCGAACTGCAGATACAGAACTAAAGGGCCAGTGGGCAGAGAGAGAGGTGGTGTTTTCATGTTTTTTATAGTATCACACAACCCATGATATTACAGAATCCATCGAGTTTGCTTCATTTTTATCAAACTGGACCTGGAAAGTGATTGAAGTGTTTACCACGAGAAAAAGACTGTTCATAAATATGCTCTCACACATTTCATGAACTGTACGGTTTCCTGATTAAGTGCCTCTCCTGTATGTAAAGATAAAAGTTAACAAGTTGAAAATGAAACATAGAATTAATATGCATGTTCAAGTGGTGCCATTTGCAATACACAGACTAATACTGCATCTAGAAGTAGCACTCAACACCAACTGTGTGTAGACGGGGAAAAGGCGACTTTAAGAGACTGAATGACTCAAAGCATCGTAGCTTTGATGAAGGAGGGAACGCAGAACACAAACTTTCATTTTGTGTTGGCTTGTGTAGCACAGTACTGATTTCTCCAGTATCTGATTGTAATTAGAGTATCACACAGTCTTGGTGTTGTCATAGATTAGCATATTACAGATATTGGACAAGGCCGGGCCTTACAAACACTATGTTTAGTGGGGGGTTTTTTTTAGCAAAAGGGGAAAAGGATGTTTACACATGAGAGAGATCTGTTTGTGAGCGCAGCAGAAATTTAGAAAGGTCGAATCCAACAGACGCAGAACGAGACAGCGACGGAAAAAGCAGGTTTTTGTGACGGGGTGTCAACTTTAATGTGGTATGTGAATATGCGATAGAGGGGATGTGAAGAAGTGATCGTGGCAGCGGTGAAGACGATGTTGAAAAATGGGATGTATGACAAACTTTGGTGACGGCGCGTCATTTTGGTGATTTTTGTTTTTCTCTTTCTTTGATGGTTTATTTTAGAGGTGTGTGAATTGAAATGTTGTCACTCAAGAGAGGGTGCTGTGAAAGGTTTCAGTGTATTTGTCACACACGTCACAGATTGTCCAGTTTATTTTTGTATTAAAAACAAAGACTATTTACTTTCCCATCAATCCTAACATAACTTATATCAGCAACCTTTTTTCTTTTTTTTTTGTCAAGCGTTCACTGATAAAACTCTTTTCTGTATCATGAAGTTTTATAAATATATTTACTGCCTTAAATCACTTTTAGGCTTAATGCAAACACAATTTCTTTGCATGTTAGTTTTGGACACTTGTACAATGCCAAACAATCTTTACCAGGATGTATAAAAACACAACTACTTTTCTGGTATTCAGGGGTAGCAAACACTTTAAGCCGATGGACAGTCAAAAGCAAGATATATTTATATCTACTATTTTTGTCACCTCTGTAATACTATACAAAGTGGACATATTTTTCTGTGTCTGTCCAGAGCTTGCATAAGCTGATTGTTACTGTTACTGCGCATTTCTATGCCAATCAATGCCTGTATATGGATTGTTCTCCTGATATTATTTTAGGTTATGAAAGTTAATAAAAATCAAACTCTTCAGAGACAGCGTGAGATGTTTTTATAGACTGGCAGGCTCCTCCTAAAACAATACCACAAGGCCAAAGAACACAACATCAGTCACAGTGGAAATGTATCATTTGAAAAGATAAATAAATAATCATTTGCTCAGAATGTTAATTGGAGTACAATATCATCCAGTCCTTTAATCTAAAAATCAAACATTTAGGATACAAATGCGAATAAACCAGCGTGTTTTAGGGGGGAAACTGGAGGAGTAACAAGCAACACAGCATTTTCACTGAGCATGACAGCCAACCTCCAACTCCATCCTACCACAGTACAGGACCAGAGCTGTAACCAGACACTCAAAACATTCCCAGAACTAAAAATACCCCCCTCCCCCTCCCCACCTCCCCACCACTACCTCTAATTTCCTCCAGCTGCAGCTCGACATGCCTGGCCCCCCTCGACAGGCCCCTCCAGAGGTGGGTTCGGGGGGGCCGCTGGTGGAGGGGGCAACATGTGCCGGCTGCGAGGGGGGTCTCCCTGGGGAGGTCGGGGGGGGAAACAAAACATGAGCGCTGCGATCGGTGGCGGCCGCGTTACAGTCATGGAAAAAGACCAACAGCGTTAAATCTACTGATCAAATTTAGGAGCTCAGGTCACGGAGGTCTGGACTGGGCCAGACACTCTGGAGTCAGCAGCGTTAGTCATGACCCACTGTCACACACACACATCAGGCCCCGCCTACTGCGGCTGGACGGGGTGACTCAGCAGAAAGTCAGAGCACAGCAGGACAGAAATCCTGTGTAAGATGTGGGTTTGTGTGTCTATTTCAAAAAGTAACAGCTTGTACAAAGATTCTGGTTGCTCTTAAGGTTTGCAGAAAGAATTTGGAGGATAAACCAGCTGATACAGATCATAAAAACTGCATGTCACAGTTTTATGGCTCAACAGATATGACTCTGAATTTCATGTGTCCACCTGGTGTCCACAGAGTAACATTCAGCTTCAGCCACAAAGACTTTTTAAGTGCAAAGTGTTTTTTCCTCAGTCATGAGTAACGTCAAGCATCTGGAAAAGGCAGATTGAGACATTCACTCTGGCGTTATTTTAAGTAGTTTCAAGCTTAGTTCTCTACATGGCCAGCTGCAGCCCTCCATCCACCACCAGCACCTGTCCTGTGATGTAGGAAGACTCCAAAAGGAAGAGGACAGCCTGTGCTACCTCCTCCGGCTCGCCAAATCTCCCCAACGGGATGGCGCGCACCCCGTCCTCCTCCTTCAGCCCTGCGGTCATGTCAGTGCGAATGAAACCTGGAGGGGAGACAGAGGGCAGGGATGTGTCAAAAAAAAAAAATACAAATAAGATGAGAGTTCAGAGCAGATGCTGACAGGACAGAGAGGGAAAGGCAGAGCAGTGATGTACCTGGAGCCAGCAGGTTGACCATGATGTTGCGTGAAGCGACTTCTTTAGCTAAGGAGCGTGTGAAGCCCTCCAGACCAGCTTTACTTGCACTGTAGACAGACTGGCCAGCATTCCCTTTCAGGCCCACAACAGAGCCTACAAAGAGAAAACAGACATCCATTAAGAACACTTTGTATGACAGAAATGTTTCCAAAAAACAGCCTTGGTGGGAAACCACAACAGTGGAAACTGTTTGTAGTGATCACAACTGTCCTGGTCAAATTGATCACTATAAGCAGATGATTATTATAACCAATCTTTTTCCTTGTTGTGTATTTCTCATGCAGATTACCATCTAACTGGCATTTAAATGTTTATAAAATGAATATAAAGTAATGAAACAGACAGCTTTGCTATTTACTGAAATACAGTGCAGCTGTTTCGCTGCTGCATCTCATGGGCTCATTTTTGTTACTTTGTCAGAAGCTTCAAGGAGACAACATGATTCATTGAGAGAAAAATACTTTTTCTTGTCATGATTTCAATGTGCATGCAGCTTCAGGTAACCAGACAGAAGCAGACAGGTTACTGCATGGTAATAATGGTGTCACAGTTGCTAAGAACATGTCATATGTGTATCATGGGAGTAAAGTAAAAAGAAAATAGAATTACCATAGATTACATTTTTTTCCATATGTTGTCATGAATGAAGAGACCCAAAATTATCACTGATTGCAGACTACTTGATACCTATAAGCAAATGATTTAAACAGCATTTGTATAGGAATGATTATGTCCCAAACAGTTGATCACTTTAACTAGGCAGTTTCCACTGTATTTGAAGTCATTATACTTAAAGGATCATAAAAGTGCTTAAACCCATTTATAACAAGTCACTTATCATTTACATTACAGCTAAAAACACACTGATGCATGAGGTGTTCCCACCCTCAATTCAGCCACCGGTTTTAATTTATGTCAGTATAATAATCAAATCTACTTACAGTAAACTTTGTTAGACATTATATAAATTCAATGCTGACAACTTCAATTAGCAACCGTCCTGCATTCTTGGGTGTTACAGTTTTCTCTGATTTTAAGTGCATTATCTTAAGTTGATGAAAAAAATATCACTCCTCATACAAAATGTATATATACTGTATATAAAAATCAGATTGGCAGTAAGGGATTTGTAGAAACTAGCCTGAAACATGCAAAAAGTACTCACAAGAAGAAAAATGAAGTGACTCTAATGAGATATACACTGCCACCTTGTGACCAAATTGAAAACACATCAATATTCATGGCTATTGCTGAAACAGTGAATACCAATATTAACAATGGCGGCTCCCTTGGTATTCAGCATGCTGCGCAGTGCCGCTCTGCAGGTCAGGATGGTGCCCAGCAAGTTGGTGTGAAGCAGAGTCACCATGTCCTCCGGTTTAGTCCTCAGTAACAAAGCATCCCTGAACAAACAGAGACACACAGTAAAACAGAGACACACTGCTAAAGATTCTTCTTTTTAAAAAGCATTATATCCATCATAAATATGCACATATGTCCTTTAGCAGATACAGCAGGACTTCAGCAGAGGAGTCCGCTCACGTGCCTGTTCACCTGTTCATGCCAGCTGCGTTCACAAGATAAGAGATGTTTCCACAGGTCTTCTGGATCCTTTCAAAGGTTTTCTGCACCTCCTGCTCTTTGGAGACATCACAGCTAAAAGCCACATGGTCAGCTAGAGGGAAGATGCAAAGGATGGTTATATGACTTGCAATCTGTTTGTAATAGCTGCAGGTACTGTAGGTTTTATTGTACAGCATAAAAGCAAAAGATAAGCCTCTGTGTGTTTGCATTTCTGTGTGTGAGGCAGACGGGAAACTAGGGGCAGACTGCCAGCATCAGATTTGCTTTTAGTGCTTGTAGTGTATGAATTCAAAATGTCAACATTTATTTAATTTTGTCAGGCTTCTGAAAGAAAATTATTTTTGTATAGAAATCAACCCAGTGGGAAAACATTGTGACGTCCTCTGTAACTGCTTAAATTTCATGGAGCTCGCATTGAAGAAACAAAAACATTAAAAAGCAAAAAAAGTGCAAGGAAAGTCCATGACTAGAAAGTGAGAGAGAAAGACTGAGATTCACTGCATTAGGTTTACATCTTGCCTACAAAAACATACATGTAGAGGTGCAGAAAATGTACACTGGTGTGTATGTATCCATGCATCTGTGCATATACACACAGTGCAGCAGTGTACCTCCGTGCAGAGAGGACACAGTGGCTCGGGCAGCATCTTCATTCCTGGAAACGACGGCCAGCCTGCAGCCCCTCTCTGCCAGCAGGCGGGACACAGCCTTCCCAATGCCTCTGGACCCCCCACACACCACCGCCAGCCTGGACATGAGCCTGCAGGAGAGAGTGCACATCAACACAACACTGCATCCAGAGGTGTATTATAACATGTTTCATCATACTATACAGTACAAAATGACTCCACAATTAAATATAATGTATGTAAATTGACAACATGTAGCTTATAGGCCTCAGTCTCTAAAACTATAGCACCAAAAACATAGTATGAAAAATACCATAAAATAAAATATGTTTTAGTGGGGTTTTTTCTATCATCATTTCAACCCATGTTTGAGTGTTTGAGTACCCTAAGCGCTCTAAAAAATAAAATGTATTATCATTATTATTATTACTGTTATTATTATTATTATTATTATTGTTTTAAAGGCATAAAAAGTCACAATGAAGTCTGTATAAACTCTCTAATAACACCTTGGTGCGTAAAGTTAGTAAAACTGCAACATTACAGACTTTAAACGACAAACTCTGACGGATATTAACTCTTATTTGTCAATTTAGTCAAGTGAAACACTCTCAGTCAGGTCAAGCTAATATTCGCTATATTAGCTGCTGTTATTTCAGGGTCACATTGTTGTCTGGTTATATATTAACAGTTTCTGAGCTACATAACAGTTGTATAATAAAGTTTTTACAGCCAACTGTTACTTACCTTATTTTCTACTGTCCTGCTTCTCGGTAAGTGAGTTTATTGACTGGAAAAACACCGAATATGCGAGGAGTAGGTGTTCATCGACGGCGCCATGTTTTTTCTCAGTGTTGTTGCGTTACTCAGCATTGGTCGCTAGATGGCGCCGTCTTATTCTTTTTTCCTCTTCTGCTTCTTCCTTTGTGTTTATTGGCGGGTTGCAAAACGCCACCTACTGTATTGGGGTTTGTAGATTCACGATATTCAATTCAAATAATGTAATACTGATTTGTTTATAGAAAAACAAACAAATAAACAAACAAATCTCACCCTAGACTATTTCCTAATCCTTCCTTTGGTATAAAACCCATCATCCACCCTCTGATTCCCCTTGCTCAGCACTAATTTTAAACTCCATTCCTGACCTGTCTCATATACTATATTTCTTAATGTCTCCCTCTCTGAATTATGTTTATTACAGTGTATGATAATGTGTTGTACATCTTCCACAGTGTTACACCACTGACACAACTTTAATTGACTTTTTTCCCATTAAGTAGCCTATAACGTGGAGTGAAAACCTGCACCCCCGAACCTTAATCATATAATGATTACCTCCTCTCTGCGGTTATGATATCCTCCTTTAAACTGTTTAACATGAGCTCAACTCTATATTATAATAGTGTGTCCCTTTATTATCTGTATCCCCTCCCTTCCACTAGGCCTTAATTATAGCTGTTCTAATTAATGATTTTATCACTCCCCTGCATAAGCTACTTTTATCACTCCTTATATACTTTAAGAGCCTTTTTTCCACATGATCTTCCTGTTCATTACCTTTAACACCTACATGAGCAGGGACCCAACAAAACCGCACTTCTATACCCGTCCTCTGTAATCTTAAAAGCATAATGAGTATTTCTATCATAAGATCTTCTCTGATGATGAACCTCTGACAGCTGCTGACGAATCTGAGCAAATAACTGTTTTTAATGGCTTTACGTGTCCCACTGAAGGCCAGAAATGATTGCAGTGATTTCTGCTGAAAATATTGACACTTTATCAGTCAGTCTGAGATATATATTAACATTAAATTCTGGTGTATGCAGTATATACCAATTCCCACATGCCCATCAGCAGGATTTTCTTGAATCATCTGTATATATTGTCAAAAATCTATAAAACTGTCTTTAACAATATGATGAATGTTATCTGTTACTGAGCAGTTCTTCTTTTCCTCTAGGAGTTGTAAATTAACATAATTAACATTAGTTTAAACTACAGATGGACTGTAGTTTAACTCTTTCTGCAGTCTAACCTATAATCCATCATTAAATTTAGTGGACTCTCAGCATTCACTTAAAACCTCAGTGGTGAGATTTTAAACCACTATTATACACTGCTGATAGTTTCTCTTGTGTAAGCTGTAATGGCATCTCTCAAACCTCTACTAACAGAGCATTTATTAGAGTTGTTCCCATAGTCTTATTGTTCTGTTCTGAATCCTGTCTTATCTTTGTAAAGCAGTTTTACATGCTTTTACATGTACTACACATCTGTAATCAAAAGTGGATCTTATCAGTGCCAAGTATACAGAATATTTAAACAGTAATGGTTTATCAGCCTGCCAGTCATAATAACATGCATGACTCATGAGGCTTTAAGCTTTCTTACATTTTGTTTGTGCTGTGTTCTTTTTATCAAACCATGACCCTACATAGTCACTTTCAATTAGTGGTTGGTTAATGTTTGTGCTTTTGGATTTTTCTGTTTTGTGAAAGCCTTTGGATACATGTTAATATTTGTCTAAATGGAGTCCCCATCATTACAATTATTGTTACAGCTGTGATTTTCCTACTAATGCCTTGTCAAACTGTCTTTTAAAAAAACTAATTAACATTTACAGGAACTGCAAAGGTCATGAGTCAGTAGAGAGAAATGTTTTTATGTTATTGCTGTTAGATGTGTTTGCAGTGCCACATTGTGATCATACTGTAGTTAATTATCATCATGATATGAATGTATTTTAAATATAGGAGCCAGGGGCAGAGCTAGGGGGTGGCTGTTGGGGCTGCAGCCCTGAATGTATTCTAAAAAGCCCCAATCTTTTTTTCTTTTTTTTTTTAATTTAAAAATCTGGTTAATTCAATTTCCTTTTGATCTACCAAAATAAATCACTACTACTACTACTACTAGTACCACTACTACTACTACTACTACTACTACTACTACTACTACTACTACTACTAATGCAGTAAAATTATATTCTGCGCATGTAAAACATTGGCCCTGGTTTTGGGTGCTGTGGGCTTAGCCACCCCTGATAGGAGCAAATATTTTCTGGGATATTTGTGTAAGAATACATTTATCTCAGAGGAATAATTAAAATACAGTTCTCTACAATGTTTTGTTTAGTTTTCTTAGAAGATGTTTTATTCATACTAGTGCACATTGACCAGATGGCCCTACACTGCACTTTGCATCATATGTCACAGCATGGACATACACTACATCTCATAAAGAAAACAAAGCTGGCGACGGTGTACAAAAGGCGAAGTAATGCTAAGAGTGACCTTGGCCCACACCTGGACCGTCCACCAGAGCGAGACACGCTGCAGGATTCAGCTGCTGAGATTAGATCACATTCACAATCTGCTCCTGTGCTGCAGCAGAAAAATACAACAACCAACAGTGTAATTTGCTCCAAATGTTATTACTCTTTACTGCAATGTTCATTAATATTAACTATGTTTGTTACAGAGAGAGAAGTGGGGCTTCATTTATATTCACATCACCTCCAGAGCACCAAGATATTATTCCCCACTTTCACACCCTAGTGATCTAATGATGCTTGCCAACAGACCCGTACACACACTCAGACATGGATCTGTGATCATGTCCCTGCGTGTACACACACATAATATTAACCCTAGTTCATTTTAGAGAAGTTTAAAATTTCATTGCAGTTTCAGTATTCAGTATTCAGTATTTAGGCTTAGGTCAGAGGTCAATCCTGGAAATGTGTGTACATATTTTACTTTCTGTTTTAATTGGTTGAAAGTCCTGAAACTTTGTATTTGTAGCCTGCACTTTCCTGTACAAATGCACCTGGACTATTGTGACCACACTGACATATTTCCTCTGTTTTAGAACAATCTACGAAAGAGACGACCTGGGAGAACTAATCATTGTAGGTCCTGCAAGGAATTCAACTTATTTAAACTGTTATGGATAAAAAATTAACAATTAACCCTAATCTACAATGTCAGTAACTAGCATGTTTGAATTTGTTCATTGTTGTAAAGTGAAAGTATTTCCTTGATCAATATGAAATCTCCCTGACATTCCTCTGCGTGACTAGAAATGCCTGACACTCCCCGAACTTAAACATTATCACCAAATTCTTGACCTTAAGACTCAATTCCTGAACTCTGAATGGCAGCTATGAATATTTCACATGCACTTTGTACACATAACTTCTCCTATATGTAAACACACTAATCTCATTCAAGTCCTCCACCTTCTACATTCCTATAAACCTATGTACAACTCAAAGATGGCGATATTCATGCATCAACCTTAGCAGCATTTGTTTCTCACAAGTGGCCAAAGAATATG
Organism: Scomber scombrus; assembly: GCF_963691925.1. NCBI lineage: Eukaryota > Metazoa > Chordata > Actinopteri > Scombriformes > Scombridae > Scomber > Scomber scombrus. The sequence continues at coordinate 8,479,407 of NC_084977.1, read as the reverse complement.
AAACAAATGTGATGAAATTAAACAAAGGAAATTAAATATAAATAAATAAATGCACTAATGAGGGATCCAATTTTATTGTTTTTGGTCAGATTTGTATTATTATTACAGGACCAAGCACCTAAAACTTACTACTTTGCACTTACACAGTTAAATGAGGGCCCATAGTGTGTAGAGGAGGGTCCAGCTCAGGTCTCTTGTTTGTCACTGTGACAGCAGATACTCTACATGAAGATAGATAACCAGGCTAATTTGGCTGAGGCGGCTAGCATACATCAAAGAGCTACCGTGGTGTGGTGTGGTGCAGTGCCAAAAGACACTTGGCCTTCATATTGTTTTGTAGCAAAATACATGGTGACGATACATCTGAGAGCCACAGTTATTCAAGTGGTGCAACATGATTATCTCTTTTGTATTACAATTTTGTCTGTTTATGTGTGAAACTGTTCAGACAGCAAAAAAAATCTCTGGTATCATTCTCAACATGTGTATACATCTGGTTTCTCATTTATATTATGAATTCCTCCTGATTTACATACTTCCTCAAAATGACACCAAAAATCATGTGTATATGTAGGATATTTTACACTTTGACCATGTCAATGTCGGCCAGGAGCTGATACGAATCACTTCCTCCAGTTCTTTTCATGTTGTGGCCTCCTGCTGCCCTGTGCTCACTGCACACAAGTAACTGTCCTGGGATTTAGCTCAGGGTGTCAAGTAGTTGGAAGGAAAATCTACTGCGGGTTGAAAACCTGGACATGCCAGTCAGGACTGTTATGGTCATTCTCAATTAATCCTGTTTTTGTGGCAAAATACATGGTGAAACAGCATCTGAGAGGCGTAATAAATGGTGCAACAGGATTATCTTATTTGCATATCCACTTAGACTTTTAAGTATAAAACTGTGATATTGGATGAAATGGCAGCATAATAAAAAATATCACTAGGAAATATCATAGGATCTCAACATTTATTTACATCTGTGACCTTATTCACTAAAAAAGCATGTGTTTATGCTTCTGTTTGTCTCAGAGTGCTCATGTAGTAGAGCATTCTTTCATGAAGGTTTAGGTTGAGATTGATAATAGAGATCATTTCTCATCATGCTTTAATTCTGCATCCTTTTGGACATGTAGAGCAATTGTATCTTTCACTGTAAAAACGCGCTACACAGACACATTATTTCCTTTAGATAAAGCAGTTAAAAATTGGGTCCGAGTCAAGCAAACAGTGTCATTTTACAGATTTTTCTCACCCAGGAAGGACATTTCATTTCATTGAAATCATGAGTTCACAAATTTGAGGTCACTGCAGTTCAACATACACTATTATTGACAACTATATGTGTTAAGAGCCTGCATTTTCATGTGGCCTTGCACATTTTATTGCCTCAAAGCTTAAGACATTCATGCTGACTGTTAGCCCTGCAGTAGAAGGCATCTTAAGAGCATAGAGGATAAAAGGCATTGTTTAAAAGGCCAAATGCCGGATAAAACGTTCTTTGCCTGGTTTTCTTTTGTTGGGTTTTCCCCCCGACTCCTCGTCTCACGGTCTTCATGCAGTGTAGCGTTCTTTTAAATCAATGCATAGTAGTCTAGTCTACACACCAGATACTGTGTGAATTCAGAACCTGCAGTGGTATAATGGCAGTTGCTGCTTTCTTACTATGTAGCATATTTGCTAGAACAGTACAATGGTAAATGGATTTCTTTAAATACAGCTTCTTTCAAAAGTGCTTTACAGTTTGACTCAACTAATGATACACACGTATACAGTGATGGCAGCGCACTATGGTGACAGGTGGTGTTTGATCAATCATGTGGATCAATTTAAAGTTCAATGTCTTGCCCAAGGACTATTGGACATCTGGACAGGAGGAGCTGAGGATCAAAGCTGCAGGTGCAAATTTTGTTTCGGGATGCTTGGACCCTGTTATTCTCGCATGCAATGTTTAATTTTTATTATACCTGCTCAGTATAGTCTTGTGCTCATAAATTGGAAGAACTCATTTCCATGGTAACCCATCCTCTGCAGGGAGCCATGTGCAGCACAATGACCTCTGTGGGTGCTTGTCAGTTCCTGTCAGTGCTTCCCAGTTGAACACACTGGGAAGGCTCACCTCCCTTTGCAACACTCCACTGCAAGTCACAAGAGAAGAGAAGCAGCTCCTCTACAGCAAGATGTGTTTAATCCTGGAGACACTAATGACCACATGTACTGTGCTGTGCCGTACCCCAAATACATTCAATCAGGAACAAATGTCTCTCTTCTGTGTTAATCATATGTGTGTATACTTTCTGTCAGACTCAGACCCTGAGTTAGATACTAATGCCATTCAAGTCCCGTGATAGGGGAGAATAGGGATGAAGGGGCTGTCAGCAGCAGTCTGTGTTTTCATGATACTTCTGGTTAGATAGCTCTGGCCAGACTGCAAGCATCCAAAAAAAAAAAAAAATAACAAGGGGAAAGAGAACATTACATTACTGTCATGAAACAATGACTTCGCCTGAGGAAATTATGGAAACCATTAGCTTTTATTTGTTATAGAGACTTTTACAAAATGTGCTATTCCCTCAAATACTTCAGAATATTTTTCACATAATACACTTGTGCCAAATAGATTGATTTCAGTTTCACCATTTTCAGACATACAAACAGACTAACTACAAAAAAAAGGAAAAAATCAAGTAAGTCACCTTGGCATCTGTTAAGTTAAAATCAAGCGAGCTTAAATCGCCATGTGTTCTGATACATGAAATTCAATTAACTACCGAAAGAAATGCTTCATGTTGTTGAGTCTGAAACTGTGCAGCATATGCATGAAGTCAGTATGATTAGAGTCGTTATGATAGTGCATATGTCATGATAAAGTGTGTGTGTTGTAGTAAGTTCGATGTGTTTATTAAAGGCTTACCAGTGAAATGAAAAGACACTCAAGAGGAATATTTTAGCTTAGAGCCTGAGGTTGGTGTGGTGATTGCCAAGACAACGATGCAACATCAGGTTAGTTCTACATAAGTACCAATTCAGAAAAAACAAACAAAAAAAAAGGCCCTAACAGTGATTTGTACCATAATTTTTTTCCAACACGCTCTTCAAATTTTCAAACAATCTACAACATATTCCAGCAGTCAGTTACACAGTGGTCCCCCTCAATTAACAACAAAACACAATATAGAAAAAACAACTTGAAACTCTGGGTCCAATTCAGTCAGTAAAGTCATTATCTGAGCCAAATATCAAATTTGGCACGATTTAGTGATTGAGTTAAGTGTTTAAATACCCCCCCTTCAGACATCATGAGACTTGTTTAAGATCAGATGTACAAGTCACATTACATTAACTGTTGTAGGGTCCACCGAGGCAGGAGGGGTCAGTCTAAAATGTTACCTTATACTACCTTTACTCTGTAGAATTTCATTTCTTTACCCAAGTGTATTTTTGCGAACACATAAGGAAAAGAGGAGCTGTGTATTGACATATTTGATTTGACTACTTTTCATTCTCATTGTAAAACTGCTGTCTTTTTTTATGTTCAACAAGCACCAAAACAACCCCCCGAATCCCCTCCAATCACAAAGACATCTTACAGTAATTCAAGTCAATACAACACTTTACATTAAAAACTTTTTATAGACGTAATGTACAACAAAAAAAACCCAACCACAAAAATAAGGAAAATCAAGGGGGTCAAAGTGATTGATTTCTATTTAAAGAAAAAAAAAACTTTTTGAGATATCACAGAATTACACCACACGCCTCTTCTCAGGGAGTGACATGATGATAAGTTACATTCTGTGTTTTAGCTAGCTGTGTTTTATTGCCACGAGTCACATTAGGAATGAGTTTTAATATATAGAAAAGTTGAGAACCTGTTTGAAAGGGTGACTGTGTCCTGTGTGCCTTACTGCGTTAAGTTTATATGACAGACTCTTTAAGAGCAGCAGGTCTCAGCCTCTGTGGAATTTGTAACAAATATAAATATACACTGAAAAAAGAACCTGTTGCAATGCCGATACTGAAATGTTATGTCGCTCTTGTGATGTAGAGCTACGTCTGGGATTGGCTGTTGCCGAGGAGGGGGGGTAGGAGAGCAGCTACTCTTGGTCAGTAAATACAAAGAAGGTAAAAAGTAAGCGATATTTGACTGCAATGTCTATTCTGGAGTGTGTTTTTTTTTCTTTTGCATATTAAAAAAAAAGAGAAGGCAGAACCAAACAATCGTGCAACACATCTATCGCCACTTCGTCTCTCGTCCATGGCTTTGCTAATCACATGCAAATATTTGTTCGCCGCGGGTAACGAGTCCTTCGCACTTCAACTTCAGCCACGCCGGGAGAAAACAATCCGGAGGCCTGTGAGCGACCCCGCAGGAATATTCAGCGATGTGCAACGTTCATATGTGCAATACGGCAGATCTCTCAGGTTTAAGGTAATGCTTTAGGAGCTGGGGGGGGGGGGTAAGTGTCCTTTTTTCCTACTATACAGCACAAGTGATGATGACACTGCTAATTTGTTCTGCTCTGCTGAATCTGATATACCTTCTCTTATCTGCTGACAGTTTGAAATGATGAAAAAAAAAAAGAGAAAAATCAGCAGTCTAAGGTAAAAAAGTATATTTGATGTGGTAGAATATGGCATAAGGCGTGTGCCAGCTTAACCCATTAATGTGCTGCACTACAAAAAAAAAAAAGGCCAATCTATGAAATAAGTTAAAATGTGTAACATATCTATATCAACAGTTCATACTGGTTGTTTTAGGACTAATCATCTTTGTGTCCGTATGTACAATAAAGTGAGGAACAGTACAAGGCACACATTTAACAGTTGAATTGTTACAAAGATATAAATAACCAACAAAAAAGGAAAAGTTCATGAGTCGTGTGCTCTCGTCTAACTCTGTCCACTGTGCTTTCACTGACATGTCCTGTTCTTCTCTCTCTCTCATGTGCCACTGTTCTTTTTTCAGTTACAAGAGCTGCAGCCGGCTCTGAGAAACGTCCATCTGTCCCCAGCAACCTTGCCATTTGTGCTGATGTGTTTGGTTTTTACGGTGGCTAGCAGCAGTCAGCTGGGTCATGGTGGTGGTGGTGGTGATCGCTGTGCTGTGTGTTCGTGTGTGTGTTAAATGCTGTCTACAAAGCTGCCGGGGAACAGTCCGGTCCTGCCGTTCCTCTGCAGTGTGCCTTTGAACCAGCCGTCTTCCCTCTTCCTGTGAACAAACACAATGTCGCCCTCCTTGAGTTCCAGCTCAGCCTCGCTCTGGGGAGGATATGATACCACCACCCTGTACCTGGGGAGCACAGCCAGAGACAAAGTCAGTGAGTGATACACGCTGCAACAATGACAGCTGATAAGTCAGAATGTGTGTAATATAGTGTTAAACTTTTTGTGTAAAAGGTAGATAAGCAAGACGATCACAAACAATGCTGTGGAACTGCCGATTTACATCAATGTACCTTTCACATATGATGGGCCGTGCGTCATGCTGCTGAGATAAAAGAGAGGAGCACGGCTGGCGAGGAGGAGGAGCGATAGGAGCGCATCCGTCAAGTGGAGTGCTCTTACGATGGGAGGAGTCTGAGGCCGAGGAGGATGAAGAGGCAGAGGCGACAGCGGTAGCAGGTTCGGGCTCCACGCAGCTAACAGAGCCAGAGGGAGGGGAGGTGTCGGGGCCCACAGCGCCTTGTAGCGCCTCTCCAGCAGCAGCAGCCTGTTCCGCCTCAAGGGTGGGAGAGGAGGGGGGTGAAGGACGAGACTTCTTCTTATTGGAGGACAGAAGCTTGAGAAGGCTTTTCTTTTCTCTCTGCAGCAACAAGACAGCAGAACTTTATGTTAGAGAACTGCGCCGACTTCTCAAGGCAACCACCGTGAGGCATTTCAATAGTCTAGCAAGCTGGTAAAATATGCAAGAATATACGGACAAATTCCCCACCGTGATAAAACATGCAAACGTGATTATACAACTGCAAAAGCAAAGGTTGAATGGAAACAAAATCTAATTGTATTCATGGAAGCTCTGATATTATTTTTGACATTTCCAACCTTGACGTCCAGTCTGCAGGCGAGTGCTGCGTTGGTAGAGACGGGATTCAGAGCAGAGCTGTTTCCAGCACCAAGAGGCACAGTGAGGACAGTTACAGGTCTCAAAGCGTCACCGTCCAGGGATGCTGCGCTGACATTGGGCGGGGTCAGGGATGCAGCGGCACAGCCCATTGCCACACCACCCCGGGTACAGCCTTGGGCGGGACAGGAGGGGGGCTGTGGGCACACTGCAAGGTGTGGGAGATAGGTCACTGGTGTGGCAGACTGGATGGGTGTCACTGCTGCTGTGGGCCGGTCCTGATTGTGACATGCAGCTGTAAAAGAAATAAAACAATATTAGACATTATAAACCCTTTTCATACATCTAGTTACTGCTGTCCTCTCAGTGAACTTACCTGTCCTGACTGCATTGCGAGCCTGGTTCACAGTCATCTGTGAGCTGACGTGCAGTGGGACTTTTGGCTGCTGGCCCGTAGCTGTTTGAGCTGCTGTGACCACAGCTGCAGGTTGGGAGCTGGCAGATATAGAGCCGGAGCACACTGCGAGGGGTTTGTTGAAGTCGGGCCCTGCAACAATGGCCCCGAGTGGAGCAGAAGAGGGGCTGATGATGGTGACCCCCCTGCCAGCCTGAGTGCACAGACTCAAGGGCACTTTGGCCTGCGTGCTTCCTGACACTGTCCTGAGGGCAGAGGATGTGAGGCGGGGTGAGACATAGCAGTGTTATGTAATAGGAAAACATTACAGCACCAGAACTCATTTTATAGCTAAAAAAAAAAAGTCTACAGTCATACTGGAGGGTCTGTGGGGTTGTACTCAAGCTAAATGCTAACATGCTTCCAATGATCATGCTAGCATCTTGATGTTTAGCAGGTATTATGTTTTGTATTGCACATGTTAGCATACAAACATTTGCTGTTTACAACTGCACATAGCTGAGACTGATGTGAATGTCAAGAGTTTGGCACCAACGTACAGGACAACATGAAAATTTGACCAGATGATCTCACTAGATGAAGTCAAGAGGTCCGGTTTATTACAATTCTTCCTCTGGGTACAGTGGATGTGTGTACCAAACCTCTCAGCAATCTATTCAAATGTCGTTGAGATATTTCAATAAATAACTAAAAAGGTCAACCTCATGGTGGCACTAGAGGAAAAGTCGGAGGATCATCAAAGTCTTTAGAAAACATTGTCTGGGAATCATGAAAACAACCAATCCTGTGAATGTGTGACTGAGCGTATGTTGACAATAATAAATGACTGACCTGCTGACTGGACTCATGTAGTTCCCAGGGAAGACTCCAATCTTGCCAGTGTGCATGGAGGTGCCCTTGAACCAGCCATCCTGACAGCGTTCCAGCACCAAAAACATCTCTCCCTTCCTCAGCTCCAACTCATCCTCCTTACGGGGAGTATATGGGAACATCGCCACATAGCTGGATCCACAACAAACAGTAAACAAAGATGAACCATTTCACAAACATGCAGATGCTCCCCCCCCCCCTTCATGAAAATAAAAGCAGTATTTGTTTTGACATTTTGTGCGGCGTGCCGTTTGTTCTGGATTTCTCCCGCTGCCTAGCTGTACATCTGTCATCGTCTCCTCTGAGACCCTCCAGCAGAGACTGTGCCCTCTGACCCAGAGAAAATCAGCACTGGGGGGACAAAACAATTTGCGGGGTCATCTCTCTACAGCAGAGGAAGAACAGGCCTGGAATGGCAGCCAAGAAGATAGAGGAGTCTCAGCTGGGATGTTTTCAGTCTGATTTTAATGTTGTAAGGAGGGGGGTGGGGGGAAGGGCACATAAATGCCTCAGAGTCTGACGTGCATGCACAAGCTGACACAGATGACGGTGGGGAGCGCAGGCATGGGTGGATCTAATTCTTATCAGGTGTGTGGTGTCTTGGAGGAGTAATGAGGGGTGAGGGGTGAAGGGGGGGGTCAAAAGTCAAGGGTGACAGAGAGGATCTCCAATGGGACCCAGGGGACTGTCAGCCACAGGTTTTAACCCCCTCACCTGTGCGCAAGCTCACACTTTGCAGACTCGCACTGACAGCTGAGGCAGGGGGGTGGGGGTCACAGACAGGCGAGGGCTTCCCCTCTGAACCGAGCATGTGCGTTTAAAGCCCTCGGCCATCTGTGCGCAAACCGCTTCTGACATTTCACTGCACATTTAAGAAGACTGCATATTTTTGTGTGGGACTGTTTTTATAACTCACACTGTGGGTCTTTGTCTCCCACTTTGGTCGCTTATGCTGGGGGAGGGTCTCTGTCCGGCGGCCAATGAATACGCTGCTCCGCAGACAGAGGACTGCGGGGGAGGAGGAGGGGGTGGTGGGAGAGCATCCTGTAAAAAAAAAAAAGGGAAAAAAAGAAAAAAGAAGTAAATCATATCAGTAGCTGGAAAGGATAAAAAAATCTAATTAGAAGTTTACAACAATTTCATCATTTACTTCCTCTCAGTATGGAGCAGAAAGACAACAACAAGTAATGTGAGCCTTAAAAAAAACAAACCCAAATAACAGAGTATATGTTGCGTAAGAGGAGAAACTGGTTTGTTTACGAGCAACAAAGAGGGAAAGAGAATGAGAGATCATCTGTCATCTGGGTTATTCCCTTCAGTTTCGTCGACACCAGGGAAGAGAGTCAGGGCTTGGCAGATACTACGGTCTTGTCCCCGACTTCCCCCCTCATAACTAAGAATCTCCTCTTCTGCTTGTTTGTTTGTTGCTAGGAGACCACATTGCTAGATGTTAAATCCATTGCAGTATTTAATTGGGACCATATGCTATGAAAAACATGTCTGTGAGACGCACTTCAGAAGAACCTTCAAAAAAACCATGAGTGGATTCATCTTGACTCACTTGTTTTTTTTTGCCTTGTGGAACGTCTGTAATGTCAAAAGCGACCCGAGCTTTTGACAGGAGGTTAATGATCCCAACATACATTTAAAAAAAAAAAAACATTTTCTTTGTATCTTTTGTGAGCTTCTAGGTTGTTTCCCCTGTTATTTCACAGTGCAGGATTACAAATAAGACACAAACCTGCTATGTCAACATAAAACTTTTTTTTTTAAATTATGAAGTCAACTCCTCCACCTATAAGTAAGACAAGTATTCCCAAGCTCGACATTGCCGGCATTGAGCAGCAGAGTAATAGCTTCCATGACACAACGGGGGAGGAGAGTGGCACTCAGACAGCCCCTGCGGTATGTGTATAGGCCTATGTGTACGTGTAAGTGTCGATGTGCGTTTCAGCCCGCCGCTGACGCTTGAGCTGAGATAATTAGGTTGCCTGCAGGCTAGAGAAATCATCTGTACAAAAACATCATGTAGAGTTCCCAAGTGAAGCGGAGAGCTCAACCTTTTGTGTACACATTCCTGCTCATTCAGAAACTCCACATGCCAGAGCATACACATAGACAGACAGGAAGTGTGCGTGCTGTTTTGTGTAGACTGAAGGGATTTCTTGACTTTTTTTTTTTGTGGTTGTATTTATTTCCCCCCCCCCCCTCAGCATTAACTGGGAACATATTAACAGGTACACTTCAAAGATTACAATGTAGTTTATTGAGTTTTTGTTAGTAAAATGTGGAACAATAAAGCTACTGTATCTCATTTGAAATAGAGGCCAAATAAACAGTTTAACAACTTCTTATCTAAACCGCTTGATGTGACCATGTTACTTGGTAAGCAGTTAATGTAACATCATTGAGTGCATTAGTTCATTCAAGCCTTTATTCACAGTTTTCATGCGTAGTATAAAGTAGTGTGCTTTTATATGATTTTAGCCGTGTTATTATGCAACAAAGTTTTGCATTGATCACATAAAAGTGTATTAAACGAATGCTAACAATACTACCAAGTAACACAATACATGAATGTGAAATCGGTCTCAACTGTTGAAAAACTTACTTTGGAAACACAATTGTATTGTCTTTGGATCGAGCCACAGTAACAAGCCACATGGTTTGAATTGGGCTGTGTAATCTGTTTAGTATTCCAGATAAAGCAACATACTAACTTGAATCCACTACTGAGACAAATCTTCATTGTTTATTTGTTGTTTTGACCAATGGGTTTGTGAGATTTAGACCTGTAGAAGATTCCACCTACCACAGGGATGGGCGTGTAGCTCGTCTCCGAGGGAAATGTGAAGACCGTTGCTGTAGTAACAGGACTACTCGGGGGAGGGGTCACGATTAGTCCAGTTGTGCAAATGTGTACCTGTCAACAAAAAGGGGAAATGTGGACTGTCAAATAAACGCTGATGAATCCAGTGTAGCGGACAAGCTCTACTCACACATGAACAATATGAAATGTGCTGAGGTAAACATCATTCATGATCATATGGGAAGTCTGACCTTTAGTATTTTAGAAAAACAACACACCACCGTTTCATTTTAAAAACAGTACTCCACTCTCCTGTGTGAAAATGACTCTGACTGAACAGTGACGCACACATGTGGCTTTGTATCTAGGTGACTTAGCCATGACCACAATGGTCACCTAACGATCTGATTGGCAAACTTAAAATCAGGTGACTGTATGGCAGCACATTTCATTGGGCAAGTAAAGAGAGGTGGCTTCCACGACCAGTCATCCACGTGAGTCATGGTGGTGTCCTGGTAACAAGGCTACACTGTTGGACACACTATATCTCCCTGTAGCCTGTGGTCTCTCTCCATGCATGACTGCTCCAGACAGGAGCCGCCTCTTAAGGTGAACTGTTCAGAAAGCAGACCGACCTCAGACTGTCTTTACTGCTGCCTTATCTATTGTTCAATGTGGTGAGCCAAAGGAAAGCAGAATGTAACAGTGTGCTCAAAGGTGACACTGTTAGTGACATGTCTGTATACACCTACGTTGTATACACTGTTATAAATAACAGTACAGGACAAGTATGTTGCAGGAAAAGAGAGAAATTATTTTCTTTATCATCTGCAGACCTTTTTCTTTTGTCTGACAATTCTTCCTCATCTTGTCTCGTACATTGATGGATGGGAGGCGTGTTCATTTCCAAGACAGACTACTCAGCCCCCTAGGCAACTGGGGCTTACCTTTGTTGTCTTTTTGTCTGAGTGTTGGAAGGAGAGAAGATGAGTAGAGGTGAAAGGAGGAGGGGGCAGAGAGAAAAGGAAAGAGCCTGTGCATGCAGTGCCTTGTATTGTGTTTTTATTAAACAGTGATCTGTAAGTCAAACATATTGTTGTCAGCAGGGAGGATCACTTTACAGGCGTGAATACAAGTTTCTTTTATTCTAAAAACGTATCCTGATAATGATTGGTGGGAAAAGATGAAGTCTGGAGTCATTAAAAACATGAATACACCTTCCGCATGCCAGGAGGTCTTTGATATAAATCATATCTACATGAAAATGTTTTTAAAAAGACAGAGGCTACTAAGGATCAACACACACACACACACACACACACACACACACACACACACACACACACACACACACACACACACACACACACACACACACACACACACACACACACACACACACACACACACACACACACACACACACACACACACACACACACACACACACAGTCTCCTACTCACAAAAGAAACACATTATCATGTAGACTGTAAGAGGAAACATTAATGATTTAACTTAATTTAACTTAGGGAGTTTTGGAGCATAGCCAGACAGCACAGAAGGTACCTTCAAGAGAAAAAAATGAACAAAAAATAAAATAATAATACAAAAGCAGAGTTAGCTACAAGCTGAACCGTCAAATTGTTGTCAAACCACTTGTTCCACTGTCTTTATACTCTTCAGACAAGTGAATAGCCAATTTAGTCGATTTTTAACAACATGCCAACCTGAAAAGATCACCTTCACCTGATTATGTGATTTCATACACATTTACGATTATCCTTTGGCCATTTTGAATTTACTCAGACAAAGACAAATGACACTTGTCCTGTCCATCTGTATGGACCTCTGACAGTCCTCTGACTGTCTAGCACCAAGTCAAGGTTTCAGTCTCCAGTGGCTGGCAACTATAAAGCAGCTGTGAGCTGCTGTCATGTCGGGGGTTGGTGTGGAAACCTTGAGGGCTAAGCTGGAGTCGTTTTTGCGGAGAGTGGAGTCACGCATCCATGATTTCAAACGCTTGGATGGAGCAATGGCCTGTTTGGTATAATGGGGAAAAGGGAAGTCGGCCTAATTGCTGACAGAAGGAGAGCGGAGCCTTTGAAGAGCAACAAACATCTTGTGAAAACAAAAAGGAGCTGAATCTGGACTTTGTGTTCTCCATGATTTGTGTGTTACATTGTTCTTTTTTCCAGTTATGCAATTAAACACCACTGAAAAGGATACTGACAAGTCATATGGTTGAGAGAGTCATCTCGTCCAGTATGCTGGATTAAAGAATGCCTCACTAAACGGTGAATGAGCATCATAGTGAGGCTATGTAATACATTTGAACATATGAATGTGGCCCAGTTGAAAGTGTGAAAAAGGACACATGTTTTAAATGCCGCTTATTGACGTGTTTTACGCTTTTATAAATTAACTTTCTGATTTTAGTCACCATATCTAGAGGTGACCTCGAATGCAGCAGGTGCTCTCCTTCATTTCCTCCCTTCCTGTGGAGTATCTTACCTGTGAAGGTGCGCTGCAGGAAAGCCCCCCACTGATCTCCCCAATTCTAGCAGCCGCTGTGGGGTTGCTGGAGCTGATGAGGACCGGGCCGCTAATCTCCATGGAGTGGCGCTGGGGAGGAGGAGCTAGCACGGGTTTGTGGGACATGGTGAGAGAGGTGAAGGAATGTCGCTTCTTGCTGTTCTTCTTCTCCCCTGCCCGCTGGGCACCATTGCTCTGGGGCCCTGAGGAGGCCCCCTCGCCAGAGTCTCCGCTGGAGTCTGACGGCTTGTCCAACTCTATAAGCTGACGAGCTGCCAAGTTGAACTAGGAGAGAGAGAGAAAAGGGGCAGGGGGGCAATGGAGAGAGTAGTAAAGGGTGAAATAACAGATAGAGGGGAAGGAGTGATGGAACTGAGAGTATTAAAGTGATGATGAAAACTGTCACTCTGCATCTTTATCTATCTGTATCTCATCTGTAGAGATGATGAGCAGCAGAGTGACCCATCAGGTCTTCACATGGGACACATTACTCTGAAGTAGGCTATGAGAGTGCAGGCTTTGTGACCCTTTCAGGCACCATCATGTGTGACTCTAAGTAAAAATCAAAGGAGGAACACTAAACAGATTTCAGTTAATCACAGGGTGCTCTCACTCGCTGTCACACATCGCCCCCAAGCAGCTCCCTCTACTTAGGACATAAAAGCTAAGCGTTTGACTCCAATCCAGAGGAGAGCCTGTGCAAGTTCATCCCTGACATGTCAGCACATTAAGACAGTCATACAGGATTAAAAACTAAATATCAGGTGAAAAACCTCATTACATTTAAGACCACCTTTAACAGCACTTGTATATTACTATATATAAATAACCAGAAAAGGCAACAAAGGCTCCTCAGACAAAGACAAAACTATGACCTAGGAAAACTTTTTATGAGCTGCTCTATATGTTTGTGATGGTTGCTGCATGTGTTTATGAAACCCGAACACGACTGCTTACCATGTAGTCAGAGAACAAAATGTTCTATTCTGCTACAGTGTTTCCTGCTGTGTAATATCACAACAAAGGATAGCCTTAGAAATATTCTGTTAATGTAAAACACTCTCTCGGTGTACAGAAATATGAATATTTATTGCTCCTGGATAGAATACATATAAGAAGGAATAAAGAACATGAGGTAAGAAAGCAATGCTTCTACCCCCTACTTTATCCAAGACTGAAAAACTATTCTGAGATTTTTCCATTGTTCTAACTAAGTTTTGCAACATGATATTGTTTCTGCTTGTTTATGATTTTTATAATAATGGAGTGCACAGTGCCACTCACAGCTTTTAAGTAAAAAAGAAAAAGAAAAGAAAGAAATAATCTTTAAAAGGACAGATTTACTTCATTCTGTCTGGATTATCCCATAAGCTTTTAAGTGATACCTGTGAAGCTCACAGAGGGAGACACTGTCTAAATCTTCAAAGACATGTTTAGTGCTTCAATGAAACATATAAGCATTTCAAAAAAGGAAGAGAAGTATTGTACACATTTTGCAAGATGTGTTCAAAGCATCTTGGCGCTCTGCTGATCTCCACGAGGCGTTCGATCCACTAATGATCTGCAACATTTTGAAAAGTGAATGTAGTTTGTTTTCTTACCTCGACGTATGAGATGGGAAAAATTCCGATTTTATCTCCCAGCATTCCCTCTGCCCAGTTTTCATCCACTCGACGGATCACAGTCAGGATATCGTCCTGAAATAAAGAGACAGAGAGCGGCGCTGCATGAGAGAAAACTTAATTAAGGATGCTGCTAACTCAGAGTGTTTCTCCTCCATGAGGAACAAACACTAAACCGAAATAATGAGGAAGGGACAATGTTTTATTAAAGAGAACATGCCCAAGAATTAAAAATACTGGCGTCTGAGGCATGGCCTTTCTGCATGGAAAACTATTTAGTAAGCTTGTTTCTCTTTTGGTCATGCAGCACATAAACATCTGATAACAGAGTACAAAAGCATCTAAGTGTGATCCAAACAGCTGGGCAGATAGACCCACTTCATAACTGTAGTTAAGCCCTGCCTCCCTCTGTATGGCGTTCACTCTGTCCAGACTAATTACAGTTGTTCATCAAGAGGCCTGGCTCAGAATCTAAACCCTTACATTTTAACACACGCATAACTTGAGAAAATGAACGCTTAGTAGACAGTGCGTCACTGTAATGAGGCGTATTTGTGTTTTACAGCAGTGACCGCGTGGCAGAGCTGTGGGTGTCGCAGTCTCACCTTAGAGAAGGGCAGGCAGTCCTTGTCTGCCTCCTTGTCTTTCAGCTCAAAGTCATAGAGGGCTTTGCACTGAGGTGGCGGTTGTGGCAGCGGCTTGATAACATGGACGAAGTTGGTGGGGAAGAAGCCATGGACTCCGCCCATCTCGCCGTGGTACCAGTTCTCGTCCACTTGTCGGCGCAGGATGATGATATCGCCCTTGCTGAACTTGAGGTCTCCTGGTTCCTTGCCGTCGTAGTTGTAGAGCGCCTTTGCACACGGGAGCTGGGGTATGCCCTGGAAAGAGATTGACAATTTGAGATGTGAGAAAGACGGATGACAACAAGAAAAGACTGTAATGATTCTAATTATAGCCAGCAATGATGCTGGATTCACAAAATTAAGTATACATAGCAATGCTTGAATGCTTTCTATGGTCTTGATTTTCTGGTGTAGAACAGAAACGAAAGAGTTACTAGCAGCTTTCAAAAAGGGCAACACAAAACATTATGCTTTCTCTTTGTGAAGTTAGTTTTAGTATATGGTGTCGAATTGGGACACAAACTTCGTTCAAAGCTGTGGGATTCATGAAAAATTAACCACTAATCGAAAGTGCACTTTTCAGAAAGGTACTACAGCAGAGAACAGGGATTGAAAATATGCAAGTGAAGGCCCAGAGAGGCACTGTAACAAGCTTGACAACAGTCCATTTAAACATTTTTTTAAATCCATCAAAATTCAAAACAGTGTTCACAGTGCGCCTCGTCACTCCTGAATTAACTCGAAAGCAGACACTGAGGGAATTTAGTTTGTTTTTTAACACATGAAAAACATAAATCAGTAGTGTATGTGTGTGTTTCTGTAGAGACAGTACGTGTCCTGACAGTGACTCAGTCTATGTGCTGTGCTCAAAGTTTAAGTATGATGAGCCCGGCTGGTTGTGACTAGCCGACTAACGCCTTCAGAAGGCCCAGGGCTCTGTCCCTTTATCTTGCAGAGGAAGGTTTTGTATCTCAGCCTGCTAACCCGGAGTCCTGAAAGGCCCATTCAGGGAATGACAATCCAGGGAAAGAGGAACAGGGAGCGGGGGAGTGTGTGTTTGTGTGTGTCTGTGTGTGTGTGTGTGCGTTTGGGGGGGGTTAGCAGGATAGAGAATCATCAATGTTCTCCATTCAGGGTGGGTGTCCATGAGGAAGGCTTCAGTTCAAACCAACCCCCTACCATTTATCCCACTTGCTGTTAGACATCCTCAGCAGTGATCAGAATCACAAGCACTACAAACTGACTGCGACTCGACAACTGCGGAGTCGACGAAGAATATAGACAGAGATAAGAAAAAAGTGCTGGGACTCATGCAGATACTGACGGGGTGAGAAAGTTAGCCAGAGAGAGATGGGTTAAAGCAGAGTTTGGAAATGGCTCTGCAGTCTTGTTAAAGGCTAATGAACCGTTTAAAGGCTCAGAGGAGAATAAAAGTACAGAATGAGCCGTGATGGTGAGCCAGGGTGACATTACCCTGCTGCAGAGAATCACAGCCTGAAGCACAGAGCCAATCAGTCTCTGGCTCGGCTGGTCCAGCCTGTGGGGAGAGAGCAGCAGGAGGAGGGGTACTGCAGCCCCCCCCCCCCCCCCCCCCCCCCCCCTCCCCTGCACACTGCACTGGAACTGGGCCTCCTTTCAGGGGGGAGAAAAAAAAAACGGGCTTTTGAGCCCACCCAGGCCTGGCAGGGAGTTTCGTGATGAAAATGCAAATGAAAAGTGGAAGCTCTGCCATTTTTGTTTCAAATGACAGAACAGGTTCACGCTACACAAAACCAATGGGATCTAATTACATGGTAAGTATGAAATGCTTGTCCCCTTGAAACTGTGGAGTTTGTAAGAGCTTGTTTGTACACAGAGGCCAAGACTTAAAAAAACCTTTAGCAATAGCACAGTGTCCAAAGTCAGCACTCTTACATAATAGCTCTTGCACATGGCAAAAGCGACTGCACTCATAAAAAGATGTTGGTAAATAAAGTCCAACATGTAACACTGTACTAGAACAATGTGTCCTTTCTGTTAACCAGATTGGCCAGGTGAGACTTACGGAAAAGTCCACATTTCCCTGCCGATTTCAACCGGATGAAAGAGGTGTTTCTCTGATGGGAGTTCAGTATTGGTCAACACAGAGCACGCTCACTCCAGGGGTAGTAGGTTTTGTTTCCACACTACTTCTCAGCTGGTTCTTGATCTCCCTTGTCCTGGCCTCATAAAAAGAGGGCTTGTCAGCAGAGTTACATTTCCATGTTTCACTCGACTTAACATGGTGAGAAGGAGAGAGACTGACTGTAGGGGCCTCTGAAAGTAAGAGGTGGAGTCGGTGTGCAAGACAGAGGAATACTGAGGGGGTGGGGGTTAATATCCGGTTTGCATCCATGGAGACAGTGCTGTTGTGTCTGCAGTGGACCCGCATAGAGCTACGCAATCACTCCTGCCCAAACGTCCCCTCTGGAAAACAGAAAACAGTTGGGACTGTGCTTCTAACAGGAACGAACAGAAGAGAGATGAACACTTGCCACCACAGAGATGCTATAAAAAACAGCCTCATCTCAGCACACAGTCACACATTCAGACATACACATCCTCCTTGCTTTTATTGCTTTTAACCCGTCCCCAGGGGGAGGAAGACTGCATCACGGTACGTCTCTGCATGAATCACTGGCAAAGAAATGTGGGAAGTTCCGTTTCGAAATTCGCGGCACAGAAACACCAGAAAGCCACAAGAGAAGACGTCAACATCCGACAAAGGAGGGGCGACTCAAGTTTTTTTCTCACTCCACCTCTCCAATTGTTCTCAACATCTGCGGTGAAAGTTTATGGAAGTAATTATACAGCAGCATAAGCCACTGTTGGGTTGCTGTATCAGACTTTTTTGCTACTCTAATGAGAATCTGCAGGCAACATCTAATGACTACTAGCTTCTTTCAAGATTTAAAGGTACATGATTACACACAGCTGCAACACTCCACTTAGACCCCATGTAACTAATAAGCAGTCTGTGGGGCACAAAACGCTTGTGGTTCTTTATTTTGAGGCCTGATTATAATTTTTTTTTTTTTTTACAATAAGCAAATTATATGAACAAAACAACATCAAAAAAACAAATTCTTAGACTGCACCTTTACTTCTTCTTCGCATAGTACCGATAACATTTAAAATCACAAAAATGCCAGAATACCAGTATCCAGCAGTCCAGCCTTCTCAAACTGGGGACTGTACCTTCACTATCAAATAACACACGTGATTTGGTTTATTTTGGTTCGCAGGCTGCTTGACACAGTGGTGAATATGCTGATCAGTGAAGTACAAAACCAGTTCAATGGGTTGTTTTCAGCATTTAATGTGCTATTACCTGTATTAGCGGCGCTAACAAACGGTTAATGAAGTGGGCTACACCAGGCAGCTAATTTCACATCCCTCTGTCACTACATTTAAGAGTTGTTAATAGTTGGAGGGACTATAAAGCTAATAGTTTTTTGTTTTTTTTAACTGAGCGTTGTGTCATTTTGCCTTGGGTATCAATTTTACAGTTTTATTTACCACTGCAGTGCTAAAATATGAATTTTTGTCCACCGATATCCTTCAGTGCTTTGTTGGAAATCAATATATAAACATAAGATCTGGAGTGAAACTTTTCATACTTGCGCTAGGAGAGAGGGCTAACAATGCTAACTTAGCCATGTGTGTGAAGAGACAGACGGACAAGCGGACAAAGACGGAGACAGAGAGGGAGAGAGAGACAGACACAGAGAGGAAAAGAAAAGATTAGGCTCAATGTGCAGAGCATCAGCTGGTGTGTGCAATTACTCCTGTATAGCAGATAATGCAATTAGACCTGTGTGCTAAGGGGATTTGGCTGTTAAAGTGTTCTCTTCCACAGCACTGGATTATAACTGAATTACCAAAGTGTTCTGCTCTACAGCACAGCCAAATGTCAACAACCAGTGAGCAGAACCGGCACAAAAAGCACAGCCCCTGCATGTATGTAGCTCCACGGAGGTAAGGCTAGGTCAGATGGGGATAATTAAGCTAACAGCTTGCCTTTAGACAGTAATGTTTGCGAGAGACGGTTTAACAGCAACGAATTAGGCGTCCTGTCAACAAAATCACACAACCATTATGAGCCTGAAATGCATCAAACATAAAATGAAAACAGCTTTTTTACACTTGTATAATACAGCTGTGATACCTCAAGGTTACATGTAACTTTTGCACCGTCAGCAGTTCAAGAGTTGTGTGCAACCACAGTAGACAGAAACCTTTACCCCCTACGTCTAAGTGCCAGACATGACTACACACCCATATGGACACCTCCAGGAGCTCTGCGGGTGGGGGGGTTGCAGAGTGAGGAGAGGGTACTGCTGCCAAAAGAGTATGTGCGAGGGCGGGTTTAGTCTATCAGGTTTGCACTTCTACAAACATTACAGGGCCAAGATGTGTCAGACGTTTCGACCAGAGGGAGCGTGAGCGGCATCTGCCACGCCGACCAGGTGGTCACAGGACATTTGTTGTTCATTACCGGGTCACTGTTTACTGAAGATCTTGCAACTAACACTGTGGAACAAAAAAAAAGAAAAGAAAAAAAAAAAAGTGACACATGGTGGGAAGTGAGGAATTCAGAGTGCAGGGGCCATCTTGCTTCCATTAGCACTGCATTAGTTTAAATTGATTCCTAATGGCTTTTTTAATGACCGCTGTACAGCTGTCTTCCACCCACTCCCCGCTCTGCCTAAAAACCTGAGGAGTTATTGGTGTTAAATGCGGGAACTGGGCTACAGACGAAAAGCAGCGATATCAAGCTTATCAAAATAAGTGTTTTTTTTTTTTGATGTAACCAAAACTAACCAAGCACACAACTGGGTGATTGATTAGGTGCACAAAGTCAGGGTGGTTGAGAGCAGAGGCTGAACCTGTGTAATTATTTGTATTGTTGGGAATGAGTTTATCTTGTTTAAAGGGTTTTTCCCATATATGATTGTGTTAAAAGTTACCTCTGTTTCAATGCACTGATAATGGGTATGTTATGTGAATGAGCTGAACTAACTGTTCTACTTGCTTGGATCTCAAATTTTGAAAGTGTCCTGTCCAAAAAACATAAACATGAGTATCACCAAGAGTACTATTGAATTAACATAAAGGAAATTATACTGTAAACATGCCTCTCTTTTAATCACTGGCATTCAAATCAAGCTGTCACACGGGGACTTTCAGACGAGCAGCTCGTCACACCAGAACCTCATGACAGTTTACTCATCTTGAGCTGTTGTCTTTCTCTCAGTTTAAGACAAAAGAAAAACTTTCATTCTCTGGTTTCTATGGAAACTCCTCACAGCAGCACTTTTGGGTCTATTTATGGGTCTCTTGACAGCACCGTGAATCTTATGAAAGAGTGTCATTCAGATTCGAGCCAGCGTCCAGTCCTGGGAGAGGGTGCAGAGATGGGGGCCCGGGGCAGTGGTGAATTGGCCCTCACCTCAAAGAAATAAATACACATTTTGTGAAGGACGCTTGTTCGCTTTCTTGCTCTGAGACAGACGAAAAGATCAACAGTGATCTCATGTCTGTGCGCTATATATAAGACTAAAGCTAGGAGCTAATTTTATTAGCATGAGTACGGAAACTGGGGAAAACAACTAACCAGGCACAGGTACAACATTTTTTTTATGTGCTCAAGCAAAGTCATTCTGCTCAAAAATCGAAAGTGTTAGATCCAACTGTGAGCGTTCAACATGTGCATTACATACCCAACTATTCCAGTAATCATCCTGTAGTAACCACAGTGAGAAATACTGTAAATCAATGAAATTATAATTATTGTATGGCAGATTTACAGGATTTGTGCATCAATGTGATAAATTACCGTAATTTGTCAGATACTAATTTCTTTGGATTAACACAACTGGCATTTCCATTTGGTTATTAAGTCAGGATTAACTTCTGCCTGACAAGCTTGCATGTGTTTTGTACACTCAGTGCACCAACGCTTCTTTGAATTTAATGAGAAGGCTACATTCTTAATTCAGTGCAATTGTTGGGCTGAACTCGGGATGCCGTAGCGAGGAAGTTTTCCCAGCAGACACGGGGGCAAGCCAGAAGACGTTGCTTAGAACAAGTCGTCGAGACACACGCCAAGAGCAGGCTGAGCAGGTAGAGAGCGGGAGAGTTACTGCCAAAAACAAGCACTGAGAACTGGGGAGACATGAGAGCAGATGCTCCCTAACAGTTAAGCCTGATATATACTTCTGCGTTACGTCGAAGCGTAGCTACGCAGAGCTCTCTGCGTCGAAGCGGACCCCTACGCTGTAGCCTGACGTGCACCTCCAAAAAATCCTAACTACGCGTCACGGCAATGCGGACCGCAAGGGTTGTGATTGGTCCGCTCAAAACGTCAGTTCCTCCGACAGTTGCTTTTTCCGGTCTTTCTTCCTGCAACACCGCCATTATTATTAATAATGAACAAAAGGTATGTGTTTTCTGTTATTAGCGCACATAACGCACATAGCACAATGCTACATGCTACTGTGACCAACAAAAAACAAAAAAACCATGCTACTGTGACCGGAAGATAAACAAGGATACGGATATGACTCCTCTGAAACCACACACACCCCCTAGCGGCATGGCGGTGAATTGCAGAGCAACGCGTTCCCTCGACGCAGGGACTATAAATGGCCAACGACGACGTTAGGGCACTGGCGTAGCTACTCCGTCGACGTAACGCAGAAGTATAAATCAGGCTTTACACGTGTTTACAACTGAGAGCAGGAGGGAGGACAAATCTACTGCCGCTGCGGACCGTCACAGAGCAGACACTTTCGGTTTAGAATTGTTGCATCCATCATCCGACTAAGATAATAAGCTTAATATTTTACAAAAGAAGAGTTTTTTATTTGATAAATAAATGAATGATACATTTATAAAATCGCAATCAAGAAACTTGGATTTGGAAAATTAACTAAATCTGTTTTATTTCCCTTATAAAAAAACAAATGCCCGACCATCGTGTTACACCAACTAGCAAACCTAGACTGAACACGGTCTGAATCTTTTGAAAATATAGTTTGTTTTTGAGTTTTACTTCTTTCAGAAGATTTCCATAAACAAAAGCAACGAGCAGAGATCCAAACCCATAAAATCTAAGCAATGTTCAGCCTCAGTGTTGTGGGAACCATTTATCTACTTGACTGCAGACAGAGGCAATAATCCATTCAAGCTTTCCGAGGGGCTTTACTGTATGACAACTGTGCTTGTTTGTTTCCCCTCACTACATATTAGCAAATGAGGTTCCACATTAGCCTATAGGCATCGAAAAACACCCAGAGGAGTCTGGAGGCCAGATGGAAGCCCAGCTCACATGTGAGGAGGACAGGAAGTTTCCGAAAGCCCACGAAACTCTCCTCCTGTTCCTCCTCATGTTCATGCGTTTCTAAGGTCACTGACAGCATCTCTCAGTTAGTCTAATACTTCTATACCGAGAGAGATAATGTCTTCTACTCTCCTGAGTGCCAGTTACTAAACCACTCACTGACCCCAGCAATTTACAGTTTTACTGCCAGTTCCTGACCTTGAGCCATAGCCTGGGGGGCTCATGGGAATCTGGGTGCTAGATTATGATCAAAGCCAGTCAAGGTACAGGGCCCATAAGGCTGCCATGTGCAAAACCGGGAAGTACATTGAGATTTCTGCCTGAAGAGATAGGTGGAGTTGGTGGTGGGGTCTATAAAAACATTCAACACATGGATATATAATCAAGACAATTCTGCGCCAACTGCACTAAGTAAGCTAGAGATTAGTCATCAGAAAGAAAGCATTTTAGCAGGAAGGGAGTATGGATTTATGGGAGAGCGTTTGCACACACTGTAGAGCTGTCACACATACGGTTTTCATGAAGCTCGGGTGTATGCGTAGGCTCTACTGTGAAAATGCAATTACACAAAACCCCCTCAAACATGAACTGGCACATGATCCCTTTGTGCAGCCCAATGTCCATGTGCTGGTTTCTTTACCTGTCTGGCCTCACATGATGGCGAAGGGTTGTTCTGGGTGGCCTGGGGGATCACCCAGTCTGCTTGAACAGAACTCTTTAACTCTGTGCCAGTTCATACACTGGACTTAACAATTGTTCTAACAGGAACCCACTTGCATTTCAGAGCGGACAGAGCGAGCAAGGAAGCAAGATACAAGCTAGAAAGAGCATGGCAAAGGAACAGTTTGAGATCAAAAGACTGGAAAGAAAATTAAGCAGGCTGAAGACGCATGAAATCCTGGACCTATATCATGGTTCTGTGACACGGACATTGGGTAAATAGCCCTGACTAATTTAGTAAAACAACAATTGGGGCAGGGACTGGGATACACAGCTGATGAGCCAATGACAACTATCATTTGATATACATTCCAAATAGTTTTTAAGCATCAAGAAAACAGTCCAATAAATGCTAAATGTATCAGCATGATAGAGGACATATATTTATTTGTAACACTTTTTTTGTACAACCAGTGAAAACAAGTGGGTAGACACCTCACTACTCAATAAAATATTTGGTAAGAAGTATTATGTCAGTCTGCACTCAGCTGGTAACTACCTTGGTTTGTCAGATATTTCATTTGCTGGATTAGCACTAAGACATGCTGCTCATAAGAAGTTAGCTTGTATCCAAGCTACAGAGGGATTGGCTCACAAATGTCACAGTATCTGTGTATTGAGTACCGGTCAATATGAGCTGAATACTAAGCATTTCCTCACATTACTCTCCACTGTGCTGGTGAAAGCGTGCAGTGTCTGTGGCCTTTTGTTCCTCTAAGTCATTCAGTGCGAGCCACCTGCTCTGCTTAGGCTGACTTCGATTTACGCACAGTGTTCGAAGTCGAGGGGAAATTTGACAAGGAATTGGACGAGACTCTGTAGGCTGGTGAACCTCAAACAAAGCCTCTTGTAGCCACTACTACTATGTTGTCTCCCAGTTATCTTTATTAAGTGTCTGACTGTTTCTCATATGCCTGCGTATCTCTCAATTGTCCAGTGTTGCGTGTCAGAACAGTGGGCAAGTGAAGATCATTTGCTTGCATTGGCTGGTATTTCTACGCCTCAACAGTGGAAAAACAAAGCCTGGATATTGACATAGTGCTGGCTAAGGGCCAAGGGACAAACACTACATCTGTTCTCAGATTCAAGAAGCTGCACAGTACTGACCATTTTTCACTTTCTTAAGAAAGTGTGAGTGTGTTTGTCCATTCCACCCTCGACTCAACCCAGATGTAACATGTAGCTGCTAGCTTTTCTTTAACTCCACTGAATGCTAAGTGAGGCATCGCATAGAGGAGTGAGAGCGTCAAGGAGAAAATCAGAGGAACTCACAGTGTGGGGCACTCACTAGATTCGTGTTCTTCTGCAAAAGATTACACTATTAAACTTCTCAGATTTTCTTTACATTACTACATGTAATGTAAAATAGGCTAAATTATATTTTCAGTGATGTGAATATAAAAGAAAATGATTATTTGAAAGGAATCTATTAATTTCATGTCTATTGTGGTGATGAGTCACAAGTCACCAGTGGTAACTGGTCATGACTAAGACCAGAGACATTTGACAAGCAGACGATTCAGCTGGCAAATACTCACATTACAAAAATCCCAGGTTGCTGTGGTTACTGTGCTCCTCAGCCCACAATAATACCATTAAGAACAGGAAAGAAAGGAGAAACAGATGCTGGTGCCTCTAAAACAAATCAGGATGTCCATTAACATAGGAACTAATGAGCCTCTCCCTGATATTATCAGCATGAGATTACACCTTCCTGTCAATAGAAATACAAGCTAGTTGGCTCAAACCTGCATTGACATTTCAAGATAGTTTTGTCATAGGTCTGTTTGTGTACTGGCTACCCACCTGTGTTTTTGTGGGTGTGCACTATGTAATGGGTCCTCCTGATCTAAGATCAGTCTGTGACTCATTAAAACAAACATTGCCCTGGCTTCCTTGGGCCAAAGTCGCAGAGGGCTTGCTGCGTGTTTGTGTAAAACAACTCAGCTCAAAGTACATTTAGCTCTAATCTGAACAGTTATGATGTGGATACAAGGTGATGTTATTCTCTAGTCAGTTCTTCTGGTGAGATGTGTGTGCAGAAAGCATATTATCACTGAAAGTCCCCCCTCAAGCCTGGGTCTTTGTCAGTCAACGTCAATAATTAATCAAACACTGTCAGCCAGAGAGACCCCACACATGAGGAGTAACTGAGAAACACAGGAGTTCTGCAGCCTGCTTTTCAAGATGTTGTGCCGCTTTCTTCCAAAATGAAATACTGATTATTTCTGATTATTCCCAAACTGTATTGGAAGAGACCCTTCTAGTATTGGAATGAAGACATATGTACATAAAGATATTTCGACTAAGAATCTTAGTCTCTACCCTCAACTAAAAACATACGCTTTAAGGAGCAGTGTATAGTTTTCAAGTCTCTACTGATAATGACTACTGTTTTGCCTGATGCTGAAAATATTATGGTGAATCACATGTGGCTGGACAGTAACAGTCATACTTTTCTTATTAGGGAACATATACAAAATAATCCAGTCACTTTGAAGGATGGAGTGCAGCACTTCATCCTCTGGACTTAGTACTAGATACCCCACTGCCTTCTCAAAGCTGGAACGAAGATGTCATTCAGGGGACAAATGCAGATTAACTGCACCTTTGGGCCTCAAAAGAAAAACAGGAAACTTTTCAACACGTAACAGAACAGCAAACACATGCAGCTTACACAAGAAAGTCCTGAAATCTGAAGAAAACTTTGAATATTTGATAGTTGGTTCTTTTCCTCGATCTCACAAGGAGGTCTGGGACCACACATCTCTCATGCAGCAGCAAAGGTGAGCCAGAGGTAGTCGCTGCTGCTTGAAGATGCATCAAGAGCCAGTAATAGCTTCGGGGTCAGAGGTCAAACAACTGAAAACGAGAACTCCCAGCAAATCACGATTCTGCCTTAGGGATGGGAACTAAACACTTAACATGCCAGCAGTCAAACGGCCCATGGATGACCAATCCTGGCCCACCAATCACAACACAGGGTGAGGGGTCAAACTGCTCTGTTAAGGCCAGGCAGGTATTAGGGGCACCTTGGGAATAGGGGAAGGACACAATAGGAGACATGTTGTCAAACAGCTGACTAAACAGTCATAAAAATAATTTCCACTGAAAATATTTGGGCAACTATTTGGTGTCAGAGCACAACACCCACACTAGGACGCTATTTGACGTAAAATTACTGGTATAAATTACATTATTATACGATTACATGAATGCCAAAGTGGGAAACGAATTGTTGATAAGTCAACAAAGCATTTTTCTCAAGGAACCTCGTCCAGTGGACCACACACGTTAAACGAGCGCTAAAAAAAGTATTTTGTTGGCCTCAACAGGTGTGATAGGACTGTGGTAAGGAAGGTCATGGCTGCTTCCCTTACTATTGTTATGCTGACAGACTTGGCAGGAGTTGAGACATGGACGGAAGAAGCAAGAGGAGAGGGGGTGTAGGCAAATATGGCATTTTTTTGGTTCGTGGACCACCCAGAGTGTTAAAACCCCTGGAAATGACAACAAACATTCACCCACCTTTGTTACCAAACCCTACACAATGAAGCTAAATGTAATCACCGGTTCAAGAAAGGGAGCTAGACAGTTCAAACTGTCCAAAAAATGATGGTCAGGTGGTCTGTACTTTGTATTAATATAAAAAGATGTCTTGCAACCAGATACAACCTCTGGAGTGTAGCTTTGGGGCTTTCAGGTGCAGAAGCATGTCACTGCATGAATGATTATCACAACCACAGGCTTCATTTATGCATATGACAGACACAGACCTCTAATATCCTTTCAAATCACCACATTTACCTGTGAGCCAAAGAACAGCATGTCTTACAGAAAAGAACAGACAGAAAATACACATAAATACATGTTGATGCTTAAAGGAGGTTTACTGAGGGTGAATGTGAGCTGGCAAGTGGGACGAGACAAGACAAGCCCGATGTTTTGAGGAAAAACAGTGACCTGCAACTTCTCATGGCATTCCTCGGGGACACACACACACACACTAACGTATAACATCCTCCTCTCCCTCTGTCTGGGGAAAAGAGGTTAAAAGGAGAGGGAACAAAACAAGTCAAGTCTTTTCTCTTTGTGTTTGGGCTAGAAAATCTTGAAAGACAAAAAAGACAAAGACGCAAACACACCCTTCACCAAGAGAGCAGTGTCACCCTACAATGAGGAGGCAACCATGGCTGCACCTTAAAAAAAATCACATGATTTAGTCCTTTGAGCTTCTCCTTGGGAATTATATAAACCCATACATGGAGGACAGTAATTTCCCACAGCATGACCCACCTCTTACTCATCCACTGTGAGTTTTCCAAAACATGGCTGGGATGGTAGAGATGTGAGAATTGCAAATAGGTGTTAAAGTGATGATCTATGTATGTTAGCAGCACAATACAGTGCCAACCCGTCCAGATACCCCTCCTCTTGCCCAATGCATGATAGGATAGGTGCTACTCAACCATAAGCCTGAATAGAATGAGCGGTATGGGAAATGGATATAGTGTGAAAATTCTGTCCATTTTTTTAAACACAATCTATGCTATGCACTTTAAATGTAATTTACAAATCTGGCACAAAAAAAACCCGCACTTGTCAACATGAAACAAACTTTAGGCGTATTACATAAGTGTGTGAAATACATAGTGGCAACCACAGACAGAGGCGCACAAGCTGCAGTAAATAACAAGTGTTTTGTTTCCTCAGAATGAGAGTCAGCAGTCAGCAGTAAGGGGAGAACGGGGAGCTGTGCCGACTCACTGTCTAATAAACTCTAATCTCATTAGACCTTTAACAGGCTCCAGCCTGGATTTAGACAGCAGGGAGGGAGGAGGTACATGGCAGAATTATGGGAGAAAAACACAGCCTGTGTCTGTGTCTCATAAGGGAAAATTACAGGTGGCTCCAAAATCCCTGACGAGCACTGTCCAGAAAGGTCGTGGCTACTTGTGGCCCTCCGTGGGAAATACAGAGGAGGCGAAAGAAAAGTGTGAGTGTGTTGAGAGAGCAGGAATGAATAGACCAAAGCCCTCTTTAAAAAAATTCCCAGTGGAAAGCAGTAAGTATGTGTTTGCCAGTATGTGGGCAGTGTGAGGGTGTAATAACGGGGTTCTGTCACACAGGCAGAGGTCAGCCAGCCGGCCAAGAGGAAAAGCTTTAACAACAATATGATGTCATCAAAGAGGGCCAGCGTGACTCATCGACCTCAGACGAGGGAGGCGCGCAGGAATTTTAATGAGATACCTCTACATAAGGAAACCATAAACAACATTCTTTTTGTGTGAAGAAATAAATCCACTACAAAGTGATAGGACGAAACACGCTGCGACTTTACTATAAAAATAACTGGGAACAAAAACAATTTTGTTCAAGACAAGTAGGATCAATCAGGAGCAAATAATAGCAAATTAAAAGGCCGTGTTTGGCTTCCTGTTTGCCAAGAATCAATTCAGAGGATTTGAAGATAATGAGAAATAATGACACAAGGAAGGCGCTATCACATGTAAGAGGCCTATAAAAAGAAAAAGAAAACTTTCCTTGTATAAAAAGCTCTCATTACCCAAGAAGAGACAATGACCTAATTATATCCCCAAGAGCTTAGCAGAGAATAGTTTCTCATTTCCCATTACCTAAACAGACACTAAGAGACAGAAAAACTTAAGCAGATACATACCAACACGTTTGCAATCAATAGGTAGTTAGCTGAAGTTATAATTGTAAATTAAGGCCTCATTACAAAATAATTATATTACATATTAAGGCACTGAATGTAATCTATAATCTAAACTGTGGCTAATGCACATCAACATTAAAAATGAACACTAAAGCTTTTATGAAGAAGGCAGAAACAATCACATAAGCAGCTGTATTTGAAGTCTGTGGGAGTACAGGCTCAACTCTCCAGAGGATGATAACTGAAGACATCCACGGAAATCTCTCTCTAATTCTTCTCCCCTCTCCCCTCGTTGGCTCCGACCCCTGACTACCATGACTCCGTGAACCCTGACCTTTGACTTCCAGACAACTCCAACGGCTTTACTCTCTCACGCAGAAATATCACTGATCTGTCTGCTCTCAATCTGTGTGAACAAAATACTGTGTTATATGAGTCAATAAGGGCGAGAGGACGAAGAAAAAAAAACATCTATGTAACAGAGCACCATGGAGGTGAGTCATCAACCTGACTGTGAAGGGCCAGACAACCGCAGCTCGACATTCAAGACGAGTCCTTTTCATTCTCTGCCATCAAAAGAAAATGCCAGGGCAGAGAGTCAAACAACTGCTGCAACCCCGGAGATGGTAAGAGGAGGGGCGTAAAGCTGACTGAGCAAGGTTACATTGCTAAACATTTGTCCCTTTTGGTCTTGACACCTTCACTTAACACTTATCAGCTTCTGTTACTGGTAGCCATACACACACACACACACACAATCTCTCTTGGCCACTCCATGTGTGTCGGTCACTCTGTAAGATCAGAGGGGGACCCGAGACAAAACCCTGTTGTGCATCTGTCAGGCAATCCCCACCGCACTCCCCTCCCAGCCATTCTCCTACCATATAAGAAGTGGAGGTGGAGCTTTGCTTGAACAGGAGGAGAGGGGGAGGAGGGGGGCACAGCACCAGAGGAACTAGTTCAAACCTTGGGATACTCCAAATATCGAAGTGGGGGACAGACAACGGCGACAATAAAGAAGTGGGAGTGAGGGTGTCACCCAGGGGCAATGAAGCGTTCGGTCCCCGTGGAGCGCCGGCCAGGGATCACGCTGGGCCATCAGCGAGAGCTTTGATCTCTGCCTTTTATGTTCTGAAAATGTTACACCTGCACGACCGTGTCTTTTCTTGTTCTCTGTCATTAGCGGGATGCCTTGGGGTGGCAGAAAAGACTCGAAAGACACCATTAGTTTCTAACACGACTTTCTACAAAAATAGTAGGAATACAAGGAAAAGAAGCCTTTGAATTATACAGACACACACACATGGCATGTTTGCCCCCACATACACTGTATGTGGGGGCAAACTACCTTGCCCATACTGAGGGATGATAATTGACTGTCAATCTCAAAAACATAAGAGAGATGAAACCCTGCGCTAGTTTCAAGTGTCTACCTCTTTATCTCCACCCAACAGGCTTTTTGGAATCAGGTGGGGTGGTGGTGGTGGTGGTGGTGGTGGTGGTGGTGGTGGTGGTGGTGGTGGTGGGGGGGGGGGGGGGGATTCCGTGATGCACAAACAGCTTTGGAAATGAGCACAAATCTTCTGAAGTGATACTATGGCAAATGAGGCGGGTCCACCGGTAGCGATTTACAGCGAGGTCTCTGATCTTCATACCTGCATGGCTCGGCAGATACATTATCAGCGCCTTGGTATTCCGATAATTTTGCGCAGGACCTTGACATCTTTTCATCTATCCTGTCCTCCCTTCGTGGAGACCAGAGCTGCTCAAAGATGGGGCCCACGGGTCTTCCACATTTTTCGCTCTCAGATTTTTTACCTGCAATAATCCTAAAGCTATCCTATCCACTGTGATGTTAAGAGATGACAGTTTTTTTTTTTAATGTAGCTTAACATATTTTGAATATTTTTTAGTGTATTAGAATGAAATATTTTAATTCCCTACCAATTAGTCTGGGCAGCTTGGAGAAAGTGGCACATTCACACGCAATTGTGATTTTGGGTTTTATGACTTATAAAGAGCAGCAGTTAGTGTGTATACAACAGGCTGGAGAAAACAGAGTTAACCCAGATATCAATAAGTGTCAAAGTCAACCAGTCATAAAACATAATGTGTCCAATAAGGTCTTCCAAAAAGGGGTCTGGGGATTGACTTTCCCACAGAGGAATGTAAATAAAAATTCCATGTAACCATAAAGGAACAAGAATACTGCTGTATCACTATCAACCTGTGTTCCCATGGGCTTATAGAAAGGGTACACTAAGGTGTTTTTTATATTCCATTGTTTTTAAAAGCTCATCTCTCTCTCTCTCTCTCTCTGTTGAATTATTCTGCTGAAACAATGATTCTACGAACACTTTCCAACTCCTTTCAGTACTGCAGATAATACAATCACCCTGCAGTCCCACTCTGCATTTCTAAAGTACGCTGACAAGCAGCACCGTGGCAGGGATCTCAAAGTGCAAGAAAGACTTTGGCATATGACAATGTCAGCAATTATGAAAGAACAGAGAAACCTCCTTACGGGAAAAGTCCAGCTGCACTCGGCACAGAGAGAGCAGAATTATTTGCTGGCTCTACTATTAACTGCTCTCATTCACTGCCATTAGCAATGTTGGGCAGTTAGTCAACTGGCTGGCTTTTGGATCACCATGATAACAGTTAATCCGCAGCAAAGATTAGAGAGCCAGTAATGCAACATGCTGCTTTTAATCCACACAGATTTTCACTGTTTTGTTTCAGCTTGACCAACAATGGGAAACACAGATTCATGCTCACTGATCCATGCTCAGTCACAGTGAGTATACTAACCCGGACAAGGGTGCTCTTGGCCTGAGCTCGCTGGGGTTGTGCTCCTGGTGTGCTCTGGTCCCTGGTACCACTGCTGTGCGCTCGGGCCACTGCTCCAGACGTACCATTTGTGCAGACTCCTGCTCCAGGACCAGCCCTTCGAGGCCTTTGCTTGATCCCATCCAGCAGGCGCACAAGGAGGATGTTGCTGGGGAGCTCATCCACAGCACACTCCACCAACGTCCGGCACTCAGGGCATCGCAGCTCTCCGCGAGAGCCTAGGATGCCTTGGAGGCATCGGCGGCAGAAGGTGTGCTGACAGGGAAGAACCTTCGCCGAGGCATCAAGCCGCTCCAGACAAACAGGGCACTCGAGCAAATCCAACAATACTGATTCCTCCATTCTCTGTGCGTTCTGCCTCTAATTCAGCAGAAAAAACATGATGCTGGTAAGGTGTTTTTTTAGGATGCAGGACCAGCGCTGTCACGTCACTCCCATGCCTCGGCTATGGCCATGGCATCAGCTAGAAAAGAGGGTCAAGACATGTAAATTACTCAACTGTGCACAAAGGAAATAGGTCATGGTATGCATGCAACAGACATCACATATGGCAGAAGCTTTGTACTGTTGCTTCATCTGTTGAGCAGGGGGAAATGTTACAGTTCAGCTGCCACATATATTTTATGTTATAACATAAATAGCTACTATTTAATACTGAAGCTGAGTGATAAGCTGCCAACACTGGTAAAACACCAAACTAATACCTTATTGTCTGCCATTGGAATAACGAACGAGAGATTAATGGCCAAGATAATCTGATTTAATCGACAGCCGATAACTACACTTGTAAACTGCTATCCTATCAGTATCCGTGGATCTCAACTTTTTGCAGGTTCAGCAGCGATAGAAAACATAAAAAGGCAAGCTACAGCAATGGAGCAGGAGTGAAAGACTGTGATTTGTCTTTCTAGAGCGAAAACACGCTGAGGGCTTTACAAAGAATGTACTCAAACTTGCTCTAATTTAAGAATGATTCAAATAAATCAGCCTGACTTAATATGTCTTCTGCTGACACCACAGGACTCCCCAATAGTACTCACTATGGTTGAAGCTTGTAACAGCGTAGCGTTACAGCAGAAAAAATGTCAATATTACGTAACACGGCATGAAAAACGTGTACTGTTACTTCTGTGACTTTTTATTACACTACTCGGCGCAGTCGTGTTTTCACGGACAAGCAACACATTTAAACTCCCAATGTGTAAAATAAAGTACATTTGCTAGCAGGGATCAGTCGAGCGGGTTATGTTACTTTTAACGCTGCCAGCTTTTAACCGACTAACATTCAGAAGTTTTTTTACAGCATCCAAACTTGACAAAAATGATTCTCATAACTCCCCAGACAGAAAGTATTCTATTTCAAACTTCAAAAGCCTTCTCCCACTAAATACAGTCCAGCTTACCTCTTCCAAAACAGGACTCCTCCTCTTGTTGCCCCGTATCTCCCAATTCTTGCCTCCTTGCTAACGTTACTAACTAGTTAGCGAGCTACCTAGAAATCTACTAAGCACTTCTCTGGAGTATTCAGCAGACAAATACAGTTGTTGTAACTGGGTAGACTTTCACTAAAAAGCGTATAACGTATGGTAAAAACATACCTATGTCAGAGGCTCAGGGAAACCTAACATGAAAAGGACACCGGCGAGGGAACGGGACTGCACCGGGCGCCATGCTAGTTATTCTGTTCTGCGGAACTGCTGCTGGAAACAAGCGGAGAGGGGGAGGGAGTGCGTGGGCTTCAAGGGCAGTCGGGAAAGGAGTTTTTACATAGTGCAAAAAGTACACATGAATCAACTAACAAATTACTCAAGCTGGACCTTCTGCAAATACATAGTTTAGGGACAATATTAATAACTGATACCATACAATATTAAATAAATAACACAACTGTTAAGCAGAGAAATCAAAACAATAAAATGTCGACTTGTCCAGGCACTGCATTGCAGGATTTTCGTCTGTCATTATATCATTATGGTGAAAACTTACTACTAGAAACAATTACACAATATAATTATGGTGATTTATTTATAATATTACCTGCATAAAAGTGCTTGAAAGCCAGACAGTATGCCTACTGATGACACATACGGTGGGATTTCCGAGGCGCACCTGAAGTCTGCGTCTAGTGTTGTCAAAAGGGCGTGAACTGAATCGTGTAATGATGTGTCAAAGAGCAGCATCTTTTCCCGGTTGGAGTGGAAAATAACTTGGTTTTTACTGGCTTATATAGCTATCCACATGGATGGTTTTGATTTAGGGCCAATTCTCATGGTACTCCAGTAAATGGCATCAACTCAAATTATCACCACAATATTGGATTTGTGTATACCTCAAGAAGGAGGCTCATCTGTTGTGTTGCGGTTTTCAAAAACCTCAGATACAATCAAGAGAGGTGCTGACGTATTTCGCATGGGCATAAAGTAAGTATCAATTAGCGGCCTACGTTTTTAAAAACACTTTAATCCTCATTTTGCAATATAAATCAGCTCAACAAGTACCGGGGAGAGAATAGGGACATCTGGTGGTGACGTTTTCCAGCATTTTCTAGTGAAAACAAACTGATTTAAGACACCACTCACTTTTTCTTCACCCACATTAGCCTGTACTGCAATTAGTTCAGGGCACTGTGTCTCAAACTAGTGCAAAAGTCAATGATGCAGTAGTTTGAGTCCTAGGCCTGCTTTAGAAGAGTTGAGGTAATGGTTATAAATTAGTGTTTTATAAATTTATAACCAGTCTTATCTGGTTCAGTGTGATTTGAAACTGTAAAAGTGTCCTATATAAATAAAAACTAAACCCTGCTTTGGATTATACTATTCTGTATCCATTATTAAGGCAAAAGTAAATGGGTGGATTTGTCACTGCCTGATATGAAAACGGATATAAAATGGCCCAGAGAGATAGAGAGAGAGAGATGGAGCACTTTCCCACACGCAATGCTGCTTATTGTGGAGAAAATAAACATTTGAAATAGACCTTAGAGTCTTTATAACCTTTGCAGCAGAGGCACAACTACAAAACTACTTGAGGGAGAGGAAAACGAATGACACAGCTAGACAATAAACATGTGATTTATTTTTATCTCCTCCGGAGGACACTGCATATTGAGCAAGAGGCAGAGATGAAGGAGAGGAAGAAAAGAGCAATAAAGAAAGAGATTTATATGGAGGTGGCGCTCTTCTGTCACATGTGATCCCATGGGGGCTGGCAGGAGCCCTCAGGTCATATTTCCACACTGTGAGGAGGCAGCACTCCGCCTCTCCACCTCTGCTGGAACAATGGCCCCTGCCCTCTTTTTCTGCTTGACCCCTATGTATTACTACACACTGACACTCTGTACACATGCAGTGTTGTTCTGTGGGAAAGACTTCAGCAGTTTTAATATTTAATGCTATTCAGAAAGGCACCAGGAATGATTTGTAGGCTTTGAAAGGCAATAATCTCTCAGAATGGCAGCACCTGAGGGCAAAAACAAGATCGCTGCACACAGGCACACACATACACACACACACGTACGCTCGTATATGATGGAGGTGACAGCTGTGTTACTGCCTATAAATGGGGACGAGGAAAGCAGGAGAGGACATGACAAGACATATGTCCCTATTTCCATGAAGGCATGAACCTTGACAGAAATATTACCCTCTCTTGTACAGTTCATTACTGTAAATAGACCTTAAAAAAGTGCATTTATAGCATTGTTCACAATAACAAATAGACAGTACTAAATCATTTTTTAAAAATGATTGCTTAATTGAAATTACACTAATGTTAAGATCAGGACGCTCACATCCAGTGATCCCCATTTGTAAGGCTTTCAAATTTACTAACTCAGCCTGAGGCAACCTGCTTTCAAATTAGATTAAGGACCCAAGTTGAATGTCAATGAATGCTGCCTGTTAATGGTTGAGTGTGCATATTTCTCTGTGGGGTGATTTTTCCTCTGAGAGCTAGGATCAGGCCAAACACACGCAGGCTTTATGGAAGAGAATTTAATTTATTTTCATCTCAAGTATGATGTCAACCAGAGAAACTGGGTGGAAAAAGTATGAGGCTGCAGCCTACAGGTCATATTCTGATCTGTCTTGATGTCCTCAAAGCTTAATTTTAGCGCAGTAGTCAAATTTAACAAAACTCATGCACAAAGCTTTGAATAGATCTGATGCATTCTATGTATGTAATTGAGCTTGCCTTTATTTACAGTATACTGCAACTTCAAAAACAAGTCTACCAGTCAGCCAAACTCAAAGGGAAAAAATTTGACGTTGTAATGAAACAGACATGAACAAAACCAACAATGGCGCCATACTGTGACTCCAAACTGAGCCTATAATGTTCTTTCCTCATTAAACACTTCAAAGAAATCCACATGCATTTAGTCAGAACTCCCTCATGCTCTTATCTCAGTATTTGTACAGACAGTTGCCTACATTCAAGTACTGCATATTCCTCTTAACAAGTGAAATGCAAATGCACAAGTGAGATAAAAACGATCACCCATGCATAATACAAGTCACATAGTAGGACATAAAACAGAATTACTAAATTAGAAATGAAACAACAAACAAACATAATGCCACCCTGCAATATAAATATTGAATGAATTGCTGTTGTGCACAGCAACCTTAAGTGCTGAGGCAGATCCGAAATGTGTGTTTGTTCATGGCAAAACAAATTAATTTACATGTAATTACCACCTAAATTTTTAATAAAAAAGTTAAACTTATTTTACATTGATTTACAATGTAATTTAATACATAAACCTGAAACATGCAAGTGCTTGCCCATGGGTCCCTTTAAATTAAATTAATGAGTACGCTCTAGACCTGCTCTATGTGAAAAGTGCTTTGAGATAACTTTTGTTGTGCTTTGGCGCTATATAAATAAAATTAATAAATAAGTCAATAAAAAAAAGTGAAGTGTGAAATTAACTTTGCATTTGCATATTCTATTTGGCTCACAATGTGCAACCTCAGCTTGAAAAGGCACGCCAGACCTTTACATTTGAATTAAATAATGGCGTGATTTTAGCCAAGATGACAAAAATACATTTGCATTCATTTCAATTTGGCAGATATACGCCATGGTTGGTGTCTGAAATCAGTCAGCGTCATCCATCAAAGCTAGTTGACAAGATTGAAATTGGTTGCTCTGAATGCAAAACCCCATTGAGATCTAAATATTACTGCACCCATTTCTGTTCTAACCTCCACGCTAATGTTTGCTCCCCATTACGTCCACTGCCAGTTGTAATATCTAACAAATGTAATTATAATGATTACAGTTTCTTATCATTACTTTACAATGAAAACTACAGACTACAGTGCTGACTACATCATAACTGATGCAACTGCAACTACAACTAACAAAAATGAGCTGAATACATTTGGTTAGTGCAGCAGGAGAAGTGAATGCGTAGGAGCGTGATGGTTATTTGGTCATACATTCCCACACATGTATACATGTATGGAAAATCAATTTCAAATTGACTGAATGACTTCAGTGGAGCGATTACAGCTCTGTACTAATGGAGAATAGAGGTAAATGATTACTGCAGCACTAAAGTCAGGGTTGCAATATTACATGATCAGATTTGTTTGTGCATTGTTAAGACGGGATACTTCAGTCAATTACTTGATCATGCTCAACACATCCACTTCTCCTGCTGCACTAAATCAGACATGGTGTTAGAACACTGGAGGATCTTGTTATATTATTCCTGTGGGATTGCGGCTACTAATAAATCTTGCTAGCTGACAGAAGTGCGAGTGGTCTATTGAAGGGCTGTGGATGAAAATAGTCTGTGGCAGCGCACTGTAGTGACCTGTGAAAAACAAGACTGAGTTTCTTTTAAACCTTTTGAATCACTTTTCATTATAAGCTTATAAGCTAATGCAAGGCAGCTATTTGTGAGTCTACAGCACATGGTAGTCAAGGTTGAAAGAAATGGGGAAAAAAAAACATGCTCAGGTTCTTTAAAAAAAAAAGAAGGTGTTTATTCATATAAAGATTTACAATATTCATTTTATTATCAAACATGACTTATTGTTAACTTATCTGTACCATTGCTTACATCATAATTGCAACTCTCTGCACTGAACATAAGCCTGACCTGGCCCACTGCATCCCACCCACCACTCTAAAGCCACAGTCTTGCTACAGTATCTTGGCAACGTAAAGCAGCCTCACAAAAATCTTCCCTTTGGATGAACTGAAACAGTAAGAAATGTGGAAAATGTTATAGATAATATTTCACTTCCTGTTTGGTGTAAAGAGTTGTAAGAAAAAGGAGGTTCGACCGGTTAGGAGTACTCGTGGTACATTTGCTTTTGGGGTGACCTGGTTTATCTACTGAAGCTGTGTTTGAGGGTGTGACAGTTAGAAAGAGAGCACCTGAGAGGACCAGATCTTTTCCCACTGAAAATCAAATGCCACTGTGGAGTCTTAAGTGAACCACAACAGGGTTTATATGCTATTAATTAGCGAGACAACACATGGGTTTCCAATCATTTACAGACACTGACATGAACGTTGAACAGAACCTTGAAGTTAAACTTTTTCTTCTTTTTTTTTTTATAATAGCAACACATACTAGGTAATGCACTTTTGAATGAACACCGGTATGGAAACAGTGTCAGGTGCTGATAGTCAAAGTATGGAAAGCAGCCTCAAGTGTACTAGCTATTCATCATGCAAGTGTGCCTGAAACACTGTTAGATGCATGGCTGCGACACTTCATGCATAGATCCTTCTGCCGATGATGTGCGTCATGGGAAGACATCAGATAGCTAGCAGATTGTCATAGCTGCCAGCAGCTCCACTGCACGAAACATTATTCATCATTATCTACGAGAAAAAGAGAGAGAGAATCATGTTGAGACTCATTTATTACTGCAATTACAGATGCAGAGGTCACTGTTTAGACCATGTATTCTTATAAACAGAGACAGATGACCTCAAAACATCAGCAATAAGCAAAATGTACAATGTTTAATCTCATTGTAGTTAAAGTGGACTGTCATTCCAAATCTCTACCTAAATTTGACCATTTCTAAACACATTACAACATAACTATTTTACCCTTATAACTATACTTTAGGTTTGATAAAACAGTGACAGCACTTATGTCTAAACGTAGATGGGATTAGTACTTGTAACCCAGCTTTTAATGGGAAAAGAGAGCATCAGAACTGACCTAAAACCCAAAATCAAAATTTTTTCAAAATTTGGTCTGTTTACACTGAAATTACACTAGATTTTGTTTACATGATGGATAATTTGTTTATGCCGCAAAAATATTTCAATATGTACCCCAGTGCTCTTGCTGTATGATAGAAGGCGAGATACATCTTTTACACATTTTGAGATATGTCCCCGAGGGAGATATTTGACATTTAAGTCCCGCAATCCTTCAACTGGGGACAACCCAATTCTTTCTGTAGCTGCTGTGGCCCTGGTCTGACAGAGCAAGACGAAACAGTCAGACAGTGTTAAGGGTTTATTTCACATCTACTTCGTTCACTACTTTCACTACTTGGTAAAGCCACAGTGACATGAGGAAAGAGGATAAGTTATCAGAGATCAGATTAAACACTCTTGCTCTTGCCCAGTTCTGTGCTGTGGGAAAATCGCTGAGGACAATTCGACACTGTTGCTAACGGGGACAACTCAACGCAGTTGCTGACCACGACAATTAAAAAGAGATGCACATATACTGTATGTTGGCGGTTTTCACAAGTGACCTCAAAACTAAGGAGGATGGAGTGTTAGGGGAAAAACTGAGTTAAATTAAACAAAAAAGGAGGGGTAAAATGGCTGTCATGGTGTGATTTGAGACACAACAGAAAGGAGATAAAAAAAGATAAAATTAACATCAGAGTACTGTCACTAACCTTCTTGGTATGCGCCATCTGCCATCACTAGATGAAGGATGTTTGGATAGAGATGCTGGTGCTCAGTTCCCAAAATGCTCAAGACCAAACTGGAGCCCAGGTCAATATTCTCATCTTCATCTTCATGTATAGCCTGAAACACCAACAAAAAGAGTTTTATCACTCTTATGCTCAAACACTTAATTGTGATGTTTCACGCACCACCTAAACACTCAGATAGGAAACAACATTTCACACCTTAATTTTATTGTAGGCCTCAATGAACTTCTCAAAGCCCATCTGCTGCTCCAGGTTGAAGCGAAGCTCTTCCAGGCGACTGAAGATGCTATCATGATGCTCGGCCTCTTCCACCTGTTCTTCTCCACTGCCATCTAAATTGCAGCAGGATTACAGCTCTCATAATATATACTGCTTTATTTGCATTTAGTGTTAGTTTGCAAAAGTAATGAAATGCACAAATCACCTGCCATGAAATATTAATCCAGCATGGTTTTTTTTTTAAAGCTCAAGGTGTTTGCAAGCTTTCTTCAAAATTGTGTTTCTCCATGCATTAAAATAAATCATATTAACCGCATTATAATCCTTTAAACGGCCTCTTACCTGAATGCCACTCTTCATTGAGCTGGCTGTTATTACTGTGGTTCTCTTCTCCCACACCATTGCTAAGCAACTCCCCCGCTTCCTCATCACCAGGACTCCCATTAGAGTATTCTTCATCCTCATCCTCATCCTCCTCCTCGCCCTCTTCCTCCTCTTCGTCTTCGTCCTCGTCGTCATCGTCCACAGCCATCTGATTGTTTTCCTGCTCGATCTCAGCTGCGATCCTGTTGAAAAGCTCTTGATCTTCGCCCTCTGGAGGGTTCCCATTAAAGTCTCCAGCTCCGACCTCTGGAGGGCTCCTCATTAAGTCGCCCTCTTCTTGCAGCAATCTCTCCATGGAGGCTCTGATGTCCCGGAGGTCTTCATCCTCATATGCACTAGGAAACAGGGCATATTCTTAGCACACACAGTATGACAGCAACTCTTTTGCAAAATCAAAGCCAGTGTTGTGTCACTGACAGGTTGACAGAATGAGGGTAAGGCAAAATATCAGTCTCTATTAAAGGTGTCTCTTAGGGCTGCGCAAATGAGTTCATGTTATTTATATTTTACCATGAAACCCTGCAATTACAAACACAGTAAACACACGACAGCCTATGAGATTTCATCTGTGAGTGTGTCTGTCTTACTCCTCGGCCTCTGACTGGTCGTCATCTTTAGCTCCCTCGTCCAGGTCTTCGATTTCCAGGTTGTTGTCCGGGGCGACGTTAGCCTCCGCAGTCACAGCAGAGTCCTGCTGAGAGCTGAAGATACGGCTGAGGTCTGGAAGAGAGCATGTCCGCAGCATCTGACAGTACAACGTAAACACAGTTATATGAATGTTAAAACGGGCGTAGGATGGAAAGTCTTGATTAGAATCACTGTTGAAACAAAACAGAAAATGATGTGACTTAGAATAATTGAGGATAAATTATATTATTATAATTAAACTGCCTCTGGTATTATGGCCCATAAGAAATGTGGGGAATCAGCGAGGAACAACCAAAAGCACCCACCACATTCACGGTCTACTTAGCTCTTTGTGAGTATATGAAAAATGTTGAGCTAGGTTCTGAATTTTCAATGTCCTTGATGAAGGTTATGAAAGATATAGGTTGATGGATGCTCTTTCTGTCCTATCAGACCCACTGCAGGTTGTGACTATGTGATTAATGGCTCTGGCTCCTTTCCAGACC
The DNA here is from genome assembly GCF_963691925.1 of Scomber scombrus. Classification (NCBI taxonomy): domain Eukaryota; kingdom Metazoa; phylum Chordata; class Actinopteri; order Scombriformes; family Scombridae; genus Scomber; species Scomber scombrus. The sequence goes on along the minus strand of NC_084977.1, from coordinate 8,438,188 downwards.
TCCTCATTAATAAAGGAGACTGAAATCCTACCTAAAAATACCACACGAGCCTCTACATTACACCGGGCGCAAGAATAAGTGAGTTTCCTCGACCCCTGCACCAGCTGTTCCCCTGATAGCTGTATCATCTAATAATGTCATGAATCCCACATGGTCATGTGATCCTTTAAGTAATTATAGTTTAAAATAAGACCTTTCCTTATTATTCTATGTCACTTCCAGTCATAAATTCTAAGTTGTCTTTTATTCCTGTTCAGCCACCTTGGGATTGTTGGAGTCAAACATGCCCGTGGAGAGACCAATGAGGAAGTCGTTGTGGTGTTTGGAGCGCAGAGGTGAGACAGAGCGGGAACGAGAGGTCAGAGAGGAGGATGATTCATCCATGGAGGACTGGGCTGAGAGAATGGCAAGGGCAGCAGCACGTCGGTGGGCCGGGGAACACAACTTCATAAACAGGGGCTCTTCGCACTGTGCTACACCTGGGAGAGTGAGGGAAAAGCACATTTCACTAACAGAATAATCGCACTGAAAAATAAAGTGGCTTTGAGTAACTAAACATTATTCTCACCAGATGATTCTGTTGGTTTCTCTGAACTCTTCTCAACCTCCTTGGTGCCTGATGGTCTTGTGATGCCCCCTGGTGGTCTGTAAGTGACATAAACTTCAGCATTAAAGAAACTGTTGGAAAAAAAACATTTTATGCTTCAGTTGGAGCTGTGAAAAAAAGTTCTACCTCTTATCAAGTAGTAAGAGAATTTTTGAAAGAAACAGAATTAGTAACACCTTTTTTGTGAAAGGAAATTGTCTTTCTTAATATAAATGGCTCATAAATATGAATATGAATAGTCACACTGGCGGTTGGGCTTCCTTCTCCCATGCCTGCTGCACACCAGTTGGTGGACGGGAAGCCTGTTTAAGGTTGTCTTCCAAAACCACTGACTCCATGTCTGCTGGATCTGAAAGAATTGATACCATAGGTTGCATATTCTTGAAATGAGAAGCTAAAATATCTGATGGATATGAGGTTGAGAGACATACTAACCCTGAGTCTCCGTAAGGTTGGATGGCAGTGTCACTCTTTCCGCTGTACTGACCACTGACATTTGCTGAACTGAGGCCTCTGTCGTAACTGCACTCTCCTTCTGAACCTCTGGACTCTGAAACACGGCAGACGGCCTCGGCTTAGAGGGAAGTTCTTCAGGCGTCCTCACCACCTCCGCTGTCAGCGTCTGGTCAGGCTTATCTGGGGAAAAAACATGGGTTCCTCGGTAAGTGAATACACTGCTAGTACAATCATTCATGCATTCTCTAAAACAGCACACAAGAAGTACAAATTTAACCAATTAACGAAGGTAACAATTAACTCCATACATAAAGTACCAATTTCATTTTAAAAACACCAGCTCTGTTCTACTTCATACAACACTTGGCCATTTCAGCTTAGGAGACAAACAGTGTTTTCAAAAGTTACCACTTAGTCATACCTACTAAGATTAGCTGCTGGAAAGCAGCATATTTCACTGAAGAAATAGTGACAAACAATTTGACAGACACATCAAAACTTTATCAACAAAAATTCAATGATTCATTATGTATATTTCTTTATTTGTACTCGGTTGTGTACATGACCTTTTTGATTCTGTGAACTTTTGAGCATAATTGACTGTGTACTCTCTAATCCCAAACATTTCCCCTTCCTTTATGTGGTCGCCTAGAGTTTGCCTCGGACAAAAACACTCTCTTCCGCCAAAAGCAGAGAGGAGTGACAAACACAGTGCAACAAAACTCAAAGTCCAGGTTAAAAATAGCTGAATAATGCTTTGAGGTTTGAATTGTTTGTACTCTTGAGTACTGCTTGTACTTAGCCTCGGTGGATAGTAAAAACATGACTAACCAAGGCTGGAAAACTCCTCCTCACAGATGCTGACATTCTCCAGCTGCTGAGTGAGAGGCTGAACTTCTGCCTCCTGAAGTACTCTCAGCACCTGAGAGTCTGGATTGATTCCCCACGCCTTCCTCGGAGCTTCGACCGGTAGGATGCCCATCTGTATAACTTCACCAACTGTTTGCTCTGAGTCATTAGAGAGAGAAAGAGAGAAAATGGGGCCTAAATGAATCCACACCGGGCACATAAAACTATCACGTGTTCTCTCTCAGGGGGAAGGTAACTCACCAATAGTCCTGATGCATGTGTCCTCTAGAGTTTGTTGGGCCTCAGAGAGGACAAGAGGAACTCCTGCCTCCCACTTCTTCCTGTCTCCACCAGATGATGGCCTTTCTTCTGGAGACACTGAGATGGCTGGAGAGAGAATTTTAGAGAAAAAAGCTAAACAAAACATCATGCAAAACCTTTCATATAAGACTTTTTAAACAGAAGCACTAAAGTCTGACTGGCATTATATAAAAAGGTTAGCAAAAACACAAATTAAAAACACACTTTGGAGACCACTGTAGCAGCTAATAAACTTTGTCAGTGTACAGCAAAAAATATTGATATACTCATATACCCTATTAAATCTATCCTCACATAAGACATCGACTCACTAGTTATGGTCGCACAAGTTTCCTCTAGTGTTTGCTGTGCCACAGGAAGTACAGGCAGTTCTGCTGCATCCCACTTCTTCCGGTCTCCGTTGGAAGAAGGTCGTTTATCTTTGTCAGACTGGGTCTGCTGGGGAGCAAGACTTGGTTCTGCAGTGGGTGGAGGTGACTCCTCCGCCTCCTCCACTGGGCTCTGGGCTTTTAGGTTCTGGTTAAGTCTGCGCAGAATCTGCTTTTTCTCACACTGACACACAAAGAGCATTAAGTAGTGTTATCTTCTTAATATTGAATCGGGGAAGATTGCTTGATTTAATGATAAACTCATAAACTGACCTGGATGCCGACAGCAGTCTCTGGCTCTGGTAGGTTCTCTTTTAGTGAAGAAATCTGTCAAATGCAAATTGAAAACAGCGATATAGGTAAGGGATACATTCTCAAATGGCACTGTGATATAGGATGTGACATGTATACTGACTGCTCCAACATTCTTCAGGGCAGCAGTCATGGATATAGCAGGGGTGGAGGGTTCGGATGCAGGCAGGGCCGGAGCTTTGGCAGCTGGGTCTGGCTTAGCGGGACTGGGCTGTGGAAGAGGACTGTCAGAGGTAGTTGATACTGCTACTGCTGCTGCCGCCGCCACAGCTATGTTTCCTGCTGCTATGCCAACCTTCACCCCTCGAGCTACAAGCTTTCACAATGCACAATACGCAAGATTAGACTATACTTCAACTAATGCACCAGTAAGGACAAGTGATTGTATTGATTAAGGAGTTTTAGGGAGAAACACAGGATGAAAATGCTTACATGATCCTCCCAAGCTCTCTTTTCTCTGTCGTGTGCTTCTCTCCTCTTCTTCTCCAGCTGCTCTTTCAGTACAGCAGCACGCGCATTTGCTTGGGCCTGACAGGTGCATTAATACACACAAAACAAAGAAGAATGAGTATTTTGCTTACAAAAAGGTGACCCTCTCTGTAATGTAATCTAATTTCTGGCCATTTTTATTCCTGTCTCACACAAAATTCACACTTTGCCTGCAGTCAAAGCAGCGGTTTTATTTTCTCTACAGTGGTTGCCAGATAATTGTAGGATTGATTGCAGCATTGCACAGCTCACTTTGAGGACTTTAATCCCGACAAAACAACCAAGAATACATGTCACCTCTTCTCATTTTTATCTTTGTACCAGTGTTTGGAGTAATGTTAGTATTCCAAACGTGTTTCTTAAAAGAGGTAGACTCACTTTTAAAGCCTCTATCTTCTTTCTCCTGAGCTCCGCCTCCTCGCTGGACTCCTGGCTGTCAGAACCATCGCTGTCATACTGAAACAGACACCGACAATAGCCAGGAGATGAAAACACTTTCATGCAGGCTGCGCTCAGATTCTAAGAGTTTGAAGGCAGTACCTTCTCTCCTCTGAGTCGGGCTTTGATCTGCTGACGCTCATTGAAGTTCTGCAAGCGAATCTGCCTCAGTCTTGCCAAGTACTCCTGAGAACAAATACAGAAATGTTAAAAAGACAGTATGATGAACACGCCTGCACACAGAGAAGAGTACAGCTTTGATATTTGCGACCTAAATTATACAAAAATATTAGCATACAAAAAAAGGTATTACATAAAAAAGGCAATATTTTACTTAGGACACATAATGATGTTAGCACCTGTACATGATAAAATCAGCCATTCAGCCAGAATAAAAATAACACATTAACACATAAAGTATAAATGTATGTATTCCATTCAAAGCACAAAAAAAGCTTTATTACACAACTCAAAAATAGGATGGTATGGTTATTCAAAATGGGACAAAATACACTGTAAACAATAAAAAAATACTATGGGATTTATTGTTGTGAATATTAACGGCCGTTACTGGGAGGGCAAATAAATGGTGGAACAGCTCACATTGGACAGTGGGACACCAAACATTGTGCAAGGAGTGGGTTTCGAGCTGCTGGGTTGAATTATGGGGAGTGCGTCACGGGGAGCTCTGTGCAGACAAATGAAGTAAGACGATGCCAAGCCGAGACGTGCTATGAGTGGGGTGGAGTGTGAGGCTGGGTGTTCAGGGCCTGGGCTCCTACCTCCTCCTCTTTGTTGGCTTTGTTGGGTCTCCTGCACCGAATCGTACCAGTCCGGCTTCCATAGATTGCTGTCAAGTTTTGCCGAGTACCCTGTTTACCGTTCAATTTAAGGACACTTTAGAAGGACGCCACCCCCGTACATCTAACTGCCACAACAGTCACGAGGTGTGGCCAGGAGATATTTAAAGCTTCACTGATCAGCATGTTTTATTACTTGACATTAAATAAACCACTTTTTAATATTAACACTGAATCAAATAACCACATGTAAGAAAAATAGGCCACTCATAGTGACAAACCTACAGAGCGTTATGACCCAAGTCTGCAGCACTGTGGAGCTTTTTAACCTAGTTTAGGATAGTTTTAGACACAACTGTATGTTCCTTTTTTCCAATCTTATCAATGCTGTTTCCAGAAGGCAGTTTTTTTTTTTAACAAACCACATGATAAACCTGCTGAGGACCATACAAAAAAGTTAGCAACTTGCTAGTGAAGAAAGTGAACTATCTACTGTAGCAAGCTGAAAACAGTTTATTAGTTTCCAGATGTGTTTTCTTCTGGTTCCTCAGGCTGTGTATGTTAGCTTTCTTCCTCACCCTCACCCTCCCTTGTGTGTGTGTGTGTGTGTGTGTGTGTGTGTGTGGCTTCTTGTCTCTCCTTCATCTGTGTGTATGTGAAAGATGGGGGCGAGTTTCCTTGTGTGTATGTGTGGTCTGTCCTCTTTCCAGGTCACGTGGCTCAATTCTTAGATGCCCAATGTCCTCCAAATTAGATTATTCATATACCGTATGTTATCAGTCCATCTATAATTTCATCTATGTCTTCCTGTTTGTTAATGCTGTATTTGTGTGCTTCCTTGGTTTGTTCTGTACACACAACAGGGATCCATCCTCGGTTGCTGTTCCTGATTTTTTTCTTTTCCCTCGTCAAAAGGTTTTTTAGGGAATTTATCATTAAAAAACAGGCTTTAACAATAGAGGATGTGATATTGCTATACAGGTTGTAAAGCCCCCTGAGGTAAAAATGTTGATATTGGACTATATAATTAAATTTGACATGTTTGATAACATATTAGGTATGACAACATTTTAAGCTGATAGTATATTAAGGCTTTGTCTGTTAGCTTTTTCTGGAGTGTTGTAGCACCCTAGAGTCCAGATTTTACACTATTTTTACCAAAATGAGGACAAAAAACTAAAATAACAGTGCCTTGATATGCTATGAACTGGTTTCTGGTAGATTTGACAGTAAGAGTAGTCCTTTCATAACACACAGGGCCATTAGATTCAGTTTTAATGTTAGAAATGGAGCTTTAAGAATTATAATATTTGAAAGAGATATATCAGTGTCACTTTTCATCTCTGTTCATACAAAACCATACCCAGTCTGCAAGGTGTCAAGATTGCTACAATGGAAAAAAAGGTTCACTGTTTCTCAACAGGGTCAACTCAACAATCTAACCTTAGAAATCCAGTGTAAGTCTCACTACGTACCAGCTGTCCCTCAGCACGCACTTTGTTGAGCATGGCTTCTCTCTTACGCTGTAAAAACTCCTCGACTTGAAAGGCCCGTCCACCACCCATGTGACTACGCTGCCTAAAAAAAACACATAATATGGTAATGAATACTCAGATCAAGGATGTGGAGTTTCAAATCCAGATGTGTCGTTTTACTGATTAAAGTGAGGCTGCCTGACTGACCTACTGATGTGGGCTTGTTTGGAAACGTGCTGCAGCCTCTGTAGCTCTCTCTTCATTGCATCAGAGTTCAGGACCCGGGAAGGGCCGTTAGGCAGCACTGGGCCAGCAGCAGCGGGTACACTTGTTGCGCAGAGGAAACAGCATTAAAACAATTATTTCAATACACAGAAAATAGCCAGACAAAGAAGAAATCCAAGCTTACCGCATGTGACTGTCTCCTCCTGCTGAGGGTCCCTCCCTGCTGACATCTTTAGAGTGTGGTTTAGAGATTTGGTCAAGAGCAGCATGGTAGTGTTCATATGGGCTTTTGCTTGGGACAAGGGCTGGGGAGAGACCCTGAATGGAGCTTGTGACAGGACAAGGGCCAGCACCTGCACCTGCACCCCTCTTTCCACCACCTACAAAACACTGAATTTGGAGGGCAAATATTTGTTGTGAGCCAGAAGGAGGAGCTGAAGGAGGAACTGTCTTGTTCTAACAATGCAAATCATAAAATGTGGAAATACTGTAAAATGGCATGAGAAATGCTTTTTAATCACAAAAAAAAAGGAAATTGGCGTTCAGTACCTTCCTCTCTGGGCTACTACCTCCACTAGAGCTCAAGACATGCTTCCAGCCTTGCTCTCTGGCTTGGTTTATTCGATTAATCTGGGAAGAAGAGGTTCATAATTCAGTTGAGTCTTAGATGATGTGTAGTGCGAATAATCGCTATGTGCAGATTTACCACCCACCTTTTCTTTTTCATATCTCTTCATTTGCTCTGCTTTCAACAGGATAACCTAAAAAGGAGATACAGAAAACCAAAGAAAGTATGAAAAAAATCATCCCAAACCTTACAGAGGTATTTAACAATGTGCTCACCTGCTCTTTCAGTTTCCTTTCTTTCTCAATCAGCTCCATCCTTTTCTTTCTGATGCCATCCTGCAGCATAAGGGAAAAAAGCATCTCAATTAAAGAAAGAGCCATCTGAATAAAAACCCGCTCTGAGGCAAGAGGCAGGAGGACTGCTCTGTCATGGTGCAGGTAGGCCACGAAGGAAAAGGCTGGTTAAAAAGAGAAAGCTAAGAAAAAGAAAAAAAAAAAACAGGCAGAACAATCCAAATGGCCCAGGATTGGAAGGCGGGTGACGATAGAATCAAAAATGAGCGGGAGGAAAAATAAAATTTTTTAGTAAAATGGGAAGAGAAAAAAGGTAGGAAGATCTAATAGTAAAGACAAGTCATGTCGGGGATCTCAGCTGTACCTCTTTTTTTTTCCACTCTTCCTCCACTTGACTCACTCTTCTCTGGGGGGCTGCTGGGAGAGGGGCCTGAGCAACATATGACACTGGGGTTCAGAGGTTGCCAACAAATTATGGTGTAAAAGCACACACACGTGAACACACACACACACACGCACACACACACACAGATGGAAGAGGCCTATGACAGACAAGACATACCAGACGAGGAGCTCTGTGACACCCTGAGTGAAAAATAGATGACTCAACAACAGCCTACTACTAACCGGTTTATGTTTGATGGCTGGTTTCCTCTCTGAGGGCTTTTTGGCTGCATCTGACACCTTCCTCCCAGTTAAAGGCACTCCATATTTGGTGGCTGGTTTTGTTATCTTCTGGGCAGGGGCGAGTGGTATGGAACCAGGGGCAGGACGCTTGGCTAGTCACACAAGGGGGAAAGAGAAAAAGAATGTGTTGTAATTTATTCATTTCTCCCTCATCGTCCACCTCCTGATCTAACCACGGAGGTTAGGGGTGTGTGGGTGGAGGCCAGCAGCAGTCATCTACAGCTCCAAATCTCTCTACAGCTTAATAAATATGTCATGTTTGTTATGCAGCAGCCACTTTAACAAAAATCCAATCAAATATTGATGATTTTGACCTGATTTTGTAACTGTACTCCGGCCATATAGTCTGATTCATTCGGAAAGACATTATGTTACATAAGTTAACTGTCATCCATGTTTATGATTTTAAAAATTCTGATTTGGTGACTCCTCGTGGTAGTATATAAAAAGACACCTCACTTTTAGATATATATAAAAAATACATCAAATAAGGGGTGATCATAAACATTGTTCACTAAATCACATTTAATAAATTACTAGTAAGTAACATTTTTATAGTTTTACATCATATATATTTTATTAAAAAAATTTAAAATGGAATATTCTGTTCCACTTAGGGCTGAAAAATAATCGCAACCGACATTTAGAAACTCTAATCGACTTAATCTTGCTCATGTCAATTAATCGTGGTGTTCACTGTTGCCATGACAGTAAAGGTTGCATATCTTTAAGGAATTTGAAAACTTGTCTCCAGTGATCATTTAACCCAAACCATGATCTTTTCATAGTTCTAAATAAGTAAACTAGACATTAACCACAGCTTCACACCTTAAAACATCATTATTTTCACTCCCTAAAGATACTCATGTGCAAAAATATCACAAAATATCGTGTGAGGGCAACAGTGTAAAATACAAAACAAAAGAAACTGTGAAAATACATAATTGTTCATCAAAGGGTGGAGATAATCGTTCATTAATCGTAATCAAGGTTAAAAGTTCAATTAATCGTGATTTTGATTTTTGCCATAATCGCCCAGCCCTAGTTCCACTCATTGTTACTTTTAGAAGCAACCCAATTAGTTGGGTGGTGACCAAAATTTTCCAAAGTAAGTAAAAGATCAAATTATAGCAAAGCAGATAGGAGGAGGAGGAGGAGGAGGAGGAATGCACAAAATGTTGTTTCAGTCTCTGAACCACATGGGTACAGTCCAACATATCATCAAGCAATAAAAGAAGCGTTATACAAGATATTGTCAAATCAGGCCGTACCTCTGATCTGTGCACACTAGGCAACAAAAACAACATGAATAATATTTTACTGGCTGCAACAAGAGAAAGAGTGCACGAGTCACATTTTCTGTTCCAGTGCTTCAATTCACTTTCCATGTATGTAATGCAAATATAAAAATCTGTCTATCAATGCTAGATTTGCAAAATCACACGGGAATCCTCATAGTACACTGATTGTGAGCTCAGTAATAAAGTTAACGTCTAAAACTACCAACAGTGGTTCATTTTGAAACAACATCAGTGATCATTTCTTTGCCTCTAAGCCTTACGATAAAATTATAATGATACATCATCAAATAAATTGAATCAACTGCACAGTAAAAACAACCAATTTGATGCAAAGTTCTTTATCAAAATATTCAGAAATTGAATTTGCTAATGTTTCAACATGCTTGCATTTTTCTGTGTCATCTTTTAAGGGGGGGTTAATATGAATTTTAATTGCCAATATGTAAGAAAAATCCCAAATAATCACATTAGAAAAAAAACTAACTCAAAAACACACACGTTATTACACATTAAATGTTAAAAGTCACCTACACATATTTCAAATTCAGACTTTGCTTACCTGGTGAACCCTGCACCACACCCACTTTAGGCTGCTTGTGAATAAAAGCATGGCGAAATTCCTGAGCAATGATCTGCAATGAGTAGAGAATAAATGTTTTATAAATGAACACAGTCTGCTTGATGTAAATTCAGACTGTGACTAAGAAAACTAACTGTGCTCTCCACCTGTGGCGAGAGGAACCTCTGTATCCTACAGGAAAGGAAGGATTTTTCCAGTACGCTGCTGACTGAGGGTCTCTCTCTGGGATTGCGCTTAAACAGCTGTGCCAGGAGAAAACGCAGGTCTTGGGAGTAGTGAACAGACACTGGAGGGTATGAGCCACGGATGATCTTCAGAACTAGGTTCTTCATATTGCCAGCCTCAAACTGAGAGGAAACACATTAAGAACACGGTTACAACCACTGCAGAAAAAATGAGGAGGGAAGGTGACCCATAATTGTTTGAAAGCCACTAGCTATACAAGGAAAACATCTAAATCAATATGCGAGAAAGCATTGCAATGCTGTGTAAGATACATTAAATGTTCATGAATTAGTAAAGACTTCAACACACAGAATACTTACTGCATGCTTAAGAGTGCACATTTCATAAAGGACACAGCCTAAGGCCCAAATATCACTGCAGAGGGAGGGAAAGTAGGGAAAGTCAGAGGAGAAAGCATACAAATACATAGGCTGGGATCAGTTCAGAGGGTAGGTTTACATTTATTCAATACAAGTATCAACAGTCACTTACAAGCTGGAGAAAAAAAACAGACTTTATTGCTATAAATTGAACATTGCAATTGAGAGGTTTTAGTTTATTGACACTCCAATGTATTTTAAAATACAATATATCAGACTTTATCAGTAATTGAGCAATAAAATCCTACATTTATTTCCGATGGTGTCTCTGAGATTCTGCTTAATTTAGTTCATTAAATCAACTAAAGTGGATTAGGTTACATGCATATTTAAAATAGTTAAAGAGGAAATCAATACTACAGCAGCTTCCTGTTGTAGATAAACACATGCAGGTTCACTCAATAAAGAGGAGACATGATACCTTGGCATCTCCTAGAAGCCACCACCTAATCCTGCATGGCTCACAGTCAGCTCAGTGGGGAGAGAACTTTTCCACCGGATAACTATTAAATGTTCACTTAGACTACAAATAAGACAAACACAATGTGTTGTTCAAGAGCATCAAGTCAGTACCTTTTGTTGTTGTATGGTTTATTTTCACAGATCTCTGGTGAAAGGTAATATGGCGTTCCTATGCATGTTCTTGCCAGTTCTACAGTGCTGGAAATGAGAAGAGCAGAATGTATTATGCTTTACCATTTCCATTTAAATCTTGGTTTTATAGAGATCTAAAGATTTTTTCAGATGATATTTTACACACCTGTTCAGCACCCTTGCAATTCCAAAGTCCCCAAGCTGTACAGTCCCATCTTTGGTCAAAAATATGTTCTATGCAGACATCATGAAGAGACATGTAATGTCATTATCATGAGGCAATGAAATACAAATAAAAATGTATCACCACTGAGGCAAGATCATGTGGTGCATGGAGCAATACCTGTGATTTGATGTCTCTGTGGAGGATTTTTCTGTCATGGACGTGCTTTAGTGCGAGGCAAATCTGCACAAACCAATCCAGGATCTAGGAAAGGCAAGGGAATGTTAAGCCACACTTAATAGTATCAACTTGCACTATACATACCATTTGTATGTACAATTCATATGACTAAGGAAATAACATAAAAATAATTTTAAAAAATACATTCAAAAGAAGGGTACAGCAAAGTAGAACAGCAAGTGTTGTATGATGAATACTATCAACATGTAAAGATTAACAAGCATCAGACATATCCTAAATATTGATTGTCATTATGAGTTAGTAGCTTACTTGCTCTTCTGAGAATAGTACTCCTTTCTGAGAGTTGATCTTCTTGAAGAGGTCTCCACCCTCACAGTAGTCCATCACAATATACAGACATCCCCCTTCTGAAAAGATTTTTTTATACAGCATAATGAACATGCATGTCAACGCGTGTCTGCATCAGGATATCATTGCAGTATATGACCTGTGTGATTCTTTGAGGTTACGGTTGAGATCTTGCATCATGTATACCTTCAAAAGACTCCTTATACTGCACAATGTTGGGATGACTCATGTTGGCAAGAACAGCAACTTCTTTCCGAGATTCCTGCCTCTCTTTACTTGACATCTGTCAAAGTGAGAGGGACAGATAATGTGAAAGAGCGAGGTAGTTAAGAGGAGTTTATATCAACACTGAAATTGTGGGATATTATCATAAAGGTGCTTACTCCAGATATGCCAATCTCCTTGATGACGTATTGGTGTCCATCCTGTTTGGATTTCACAAGGATGGCTTTTCCAAATGAACCTTCCCCTATTTTCTTCACCTTTTCGTACTTTTCCATGTTAGCAGATTGACTGCCACCTCATGCTGGTTCTGCAGACAGACGGAAGAAACATGCTGTAAAGCTATGGTCGAGCTCATCAGGCTTTGATAACAACTATTTAAGAGATTGCAAAAATCGTAATTTAACACACTGTTCATTTCAATTATTTGGACGGTGTGTCATCCCGTAAACATACAGTAACGTCAGCTCCATCAAGGGGTTGCTGCCAGACAGAAAAAGGAGCTGCTCCTAGACGGGCTGAGATGCTGAGACACAACACAGACGATAGCAAGAAAAGCTAATGTTACCGTTACATTGTAGCTAGACTAAAGTAGGACGACATACATACATTATTTACCCTCTAATCATGTAATTAACCTTACTCCCTATGTAACAGCATGTAAACACGGTCATTTAGCTGATACTTGGCTTACCATTAGCTAGTCTTTTGCGATGCTGTCTCACAGAGGGTCCAGTGTCTGCTGCTACCCTTGCGCCTTCTATCTAACTCCAGCCAAAATTTTCTGCATTCTCATTGGTCGCTGTCATATTTGGCGACAGTACATTGGTTCATACAGCCGTCCTTCAATTTTCGCAGGGATTGGCGGTGCTAATCTCCACCCCCAAAAAGGCTGTTGCTGTGGACGTTTTCCATAGCAACCAGAAGCCGTATGGTATTTTTTTGCCTACTGTATAAACTTTGAAATGTCCTAATTTTACTTAACTTGTACGATGGAGTATTAGGGCCACGCTGAGGGGAAAACAAGTCAGTTTCAAGAATACGATAATAATATCTTAAAGGGGAAAAAGTCGTAATTTTAAGAGAATAAAGTGTATTAAAAATGAAATGGCCTATTTAAGTGATAAATAACAGGAGCACTCTGCTGTCTGCATACGATAAAATGAGGAGCATTTTGCGAAATTATAACATTACTTTAGCATAGGTTTCACAAATAAAACACTTTTTACAACCAACATATGCATCCAACACACACCCATTCACACACACCCAAAGAGAGAAAGAGAGAGAGAGAGAGAGAGAGAGAGAGAGAGAGAGAGAGAGAGAGAGAGAGAGAGAGAGAGAGAGAGAGAGAGAGAAAGTCAGACAGAAAGAGACAGCTAGCCATAGGCCTGAGAGAACAGGTGGGTCTTCAGCTTGCTTTCACGAGATAACACAATTATTGTAAATCTCATATCATCAGAGTGGGCCCATAATGACTGAATGCACCTTGATCAGATTACTACTGATCAATGTGCATTTAGGAGAACAGTATCTGGTGGTCTGGAGGTTCTGGAGAGATAGTGAGCAAGTCAGAGATGTATTTGGGAGCTGGACCATTAAGTGTTCTGTAAACAGAAAGCAGTATTTTAAAGTCAAGTCTGTATTTTATCAGAAACCAGTCAAGTGATTAGGAGTAATATATTCAGTTTTTCTTGCCACAGTGAGAACTCTGGCTGCAACATTTTAGATGAGCAGGAGCTGAATGCATGATCCAGTTTTTCAGCATCTGACTGAGACTAGATGGATTTGACTTTGGAAACACTGTAAGCGGTAACATTTCTGAATCCAAGATAACACCTAGATTACACAATCACAATAATAATAGATACTGTAAATGCAGTATATATAGTACAGCAAAAAATGATCAGAATGAGAATCATCTTTATAGGCAAAGTATGTTTACACACAAAGGAATTTGACTCTGGTTTAGTGGCTCTCAATGTACTTACACAGAATAACAATAACTTAGGAGACAAGGAATGACTATTCTATGGACTTTAAACAGCATACAAATATTGCAAAGAAATGAAGAGTGTAAGGATTTTGCACTTCACCTATTAAAAATGTAATGTCCCCCTCCACTCAAAAATGTTTTCGTCTTATTCTTTCATTTTGATGTTTGAGCTTCACTGTACAGCATGATGCATGTGCAGATTTTTCACATACATCTGCTTAAAGTGGAAAGTTTCTCTGTGTTCATTGAAAGTCAGATCTTAAGGAGGGAGACCTAAGAGCAGGAGTTTTGACATCACAAATAGTTTGGAGACAACTCTGGTCCAGTATTCAACTTATACAAGTGTGATGTGGAAACTTGAACCCTTCAGTGCACAAACACTGATAATGGACTTTACAGTGTAGTTGGATACATCTATTGTCCAGCAGTTTAACTTCTGAAATGAAGTGCGACCAATTTACATAGCCTATTTAAAGGATTTTAACTAGATAATTGAAATTTTGTTGTGGGAAAAATTTTTCAGACACAATTATTATAATTCAACAGCTGTTATTATTAGGCTATATTATATTCAATAACTATTATTCAAGTAGTATATTCATCCTCACAAAAACTATGATGTAACTTCAGAAGACCTTACAGTTTCTAAACTGGTGTTTTTTATTCCCAGTTTTCAAAACGTATATTATAGCTTCTAAAATCACGCCTGCTGATCTGAGAAAGGATATTCCCTGGACTTACAGTAAAAGATATGAAAACTTTTATTTAAACACTGATCCAAGATCAGTACTGAGCGTTGTTGGCCTGTGTGATGCTACGTTAATTGGTAGTCACTGGGCGCACGCCTTCCTGTGTGATTGAATCGCTGCGCAGATGACGCACTGAGGTTCAGTGTGCGAAGATGGCTCCCTTTCCCGACGAGGTGGATGTTTTTACTGGCCCACACTGGCGAATGAAACAGTTAGTGGGCCTATATTGCGAGAAGGTGTGTATGATTTAATGTCGGTTATCCTTTTAGAGTTTTATAAAGGAATACCTGGCGGTTTTTGCCCAAATGACGAGAGAACGCCAGCTAGCACGCTAGCTAACTTGCTCCACATACAGCACCCAGTGTTGACTATCGGATGTTTGTCTCGAGGCTACATTGGGGTCGTGTGGTAGCTCCGTGGTTTTGAATGTTTGCTTTACATTGAACCATTTACTTTGTCAGCACTTTGAAGCACGTATTTGGTTGGTCTTAATGAACTCCTCAGTCCTCCACCCAGCTAAGGCTCGCTAACTGGTTTAGCTAGCTTAACTTATTTGCAAGATAGCTTGTTATGCAACACGCTTTAAGTATCACCACTCCGGTTCTAATGCCCCCCACAAGCCAAACTGGGAATAACATTAGAGTAGTTTCAGGCTGTCTGTGAAAATAATGTTAATTAGGGCTAACGGTACGTGTCAGATAAACCCATTTTGTGTCACAAGCTAACGGTTATACACTCACGTAAGCTGTGTTACTGTTGCACTGTTTCAACCCTGTGTCACAATGAGGCAGCTGTTGTGTTGGGTTACGCAGGAACTATTTTGACCTAACTTTACTTTTTCACATGGATTTCAGTATAATAACATAGCTATATTTAGTAGCACATGATTCCAAGTTTCTCTTTGTTTTTCACAGCTGTCTAAAACCAACTTCTCCAACAACAATGATTTCCGCTCATTTCTTCAGTCACTGTGCGCCACCTTCAAGGAGTTTAAGATGCATGAACAAATTGAGAATGAGTACATTATTGGTCTGTTGCAACAACGCTGCTGCACTGTGTACAATGTGCACTCTGACAACAAGCTCTCGGAGATGCTGTCCCTCTTTGAAAAGGGGCTGCACAACGTTAAGGTAAATATTCATAAATGTTTAAAAAATAATAATTTACTGTCATGCTGTGGCTCTTACTCTATTTTATTTTTTATTTTTTTTAATTTATTTTTTTTTTACGACAGTTTAAGATGGTACAGGCAGAGAAATGCTAGGCTGCACTTATAGGGAAGTCATACATTAGTTCTGCAGAGCTCAGCTGGTACTCGATGACCAGTGGTGGGGTAACACCATGTCATTAGGATAACTGTTATTATTATAACTTTTGTTGTGTTAGCCACACAATAATCAGTATACAAGCATAAACATCAGACATGTTATTTTCCATGAATAGATGCTGATTCTAAACAGGATACAATTATAACTTATCTCTTTTAAATGTCCTATTTAAGCCATTTGACATTTTGCAATGTCAGTTTTCAATATGAGTCACAACTGTACAAACTGAGATTTTGTTTCCTGGGAAAATGGCCAGACACAGAAATGAATGGAATGATTTATATAATCAAGGCAGGGTTGTTTTTGTGATCTGCTTAACAAGAGACAAGAGTCATTGTTCTCTCTGAAGCCATGGGCACACCAAAAATAGGCTTTCCAGAATGATGCAATTGTGTAAATCTTAACTTCCGCTCCTTGCCCCAGTCAGATTGTAAAACATAGAAGAACATTCTGTTGCTTTGGATTAAGATCCTGGACACTGTCCTTGGGGAAAGATGTTTCTACTGAGATAAATAATTCTGTTATGAGATAAAAAAAATTAAAAAAAAATGTCAGGAATGTATTTTGAATTTTCCTCAGTTTATAAAGAGGTTGTTCAAAATATGATGTCAGTCATTATTGCCATGTCTACTAATCCAGCTACTGCATAAAAAACGGATGACAACACATTTGATCATTAAGTTATGATAAAAAAAACTGAGCTGGTAGATGTTGCAGATGGGATCATAAATGTTTCCATAAATGAATAATTGTTGTGTGTGTGTTTTTTTCTTTTCTTAGAGTGAATATGAGCAGCTTAACTATGCCCAGCAGCTGAAGGAGAGACTGGAAGCTTTCACACAGGACTTTTTGCCCCACATGAAAGAAGAGGAAGAGGTATAAGATGTTCACGTCTTTTTGTTTTCAATATAAATGTCTTTTAACTGAATGATTTCCCAAAGAATTTCGAAGACAAAGTTGTGTTCATGAAGACTCATTTGTTCATACCCCAGTGAATTGCACTGGTGCAGATTGTTTTATAAACTAAAGAGATGCGTTACAGGTGTTTCAGCCTATGCTTATGCAGTACTTCACCTACGAGGAGCTCAAGGACATCAAGAAACAGGTGATAGCACAACACTGCAGCCAACAGCAATGGGACTGCGCCGCAGAAGTGCTGAAAGGATTCCGGTTGTGGAGCCAGGCAGAGGAGCTGCAAAAAGCCTTTAAATATGCTGATCATGAGAAGACAGATTATGGTTAGTGAGTGTATTCACAAATGTCAACACTGTTTATGTCTACATGCCATCCTTTTGTGGAGCAGTATCTCCAGTGCTCATTACTACTGCTGTGTGAAGTTGAGTTTGATATAGATATAGATCAAGTTATTTAGTTATTTTCATTATCAGACACTTAACAGTCTGAGCCTGTCAATGGCAAAAGACAATTTTAGTGTACATACTTTGATCTGCACAATTGCCCTAAGTATCACATTGCAATCCGTTTCACCACTGCCGGCTGAAGCGATCTCCCTCAAGACTGAACCAGTTCCAAAAATTGTTGTCCTCATTAATCACTTAAACCCCAAATGATGGGAAAATAGAGTCTAGGTTGAAAAATCCCAGAATTCCTCTTTAACTGGGATCTAAATAAACACTTGGCTTCAAATAAACATAATCTCCACAGGCTCTTGTTTTTATTATGATGGGCATTTCTAATGTTTTTGTTATTTCATAAACAAAACAAACAACTGCAAAAAGTTGATTAAAAATGAAAACATTGCTCACTTGCTGGACTTGTACCATTGGATTTATTTAAAAAGCCACTGAGGGGATCCCACTGTGAGATTTAGTAGTGAAGTTTGTGTCCAAGAAAATGCCCAGTTTGCCTCTTATCAAGAGTTTAGTTTTATCATAAAGCTGAGTATTGTCCATTGTTGCCTTTTACATGAAGTAGAACAAACTGTTCACTGAATTGTCAACACATAACTGGTCATAAACAAACTGGGGCACAGTGCGACACCTCAAGCTGATTAACCTTGACCTCCTTAAGTACAACTCTCAATCGTACCCAAACACGGAAGCTGTAAACATAAACAACACAAACGTATAACTGAAAATGGCTCCGACAGTGCTGTCATTGCAATCAGTGCAATGTTTAATTAAGCACTTATGTCATTAGTTTAATGAAAGGGTAGATTGTTTTGGACAGCGGACAGCTTTTTAAGAGATGCTTTTCAAATTATGAGCACTTGAGTCAGTAACCATCAAATTACCATGTTTTTGTCTTTTTCCTCAGAACTGGAACAGAATGGGAACTCTTCAACTCACATCTCCCAGCTTCCTACAGAAATCATGCTGAGGCTCTTCCACTATTTGAGCCCTGAAGATCTGTGTCGCTGTAGTCAAGTGTGCACCTCTTGGTCAGAGCTGGCTAAGACCGGCTCTCTTTGGAGGCACCTATACCCTGTGCACTGGGCCAGAGGTAGGCTAGTGATAGCTGATCATTTCCCTGAAGAGTAAAATTAATCTTTGCTTACAACTGAGAATCTCTTATATAGAACAACTGCTTTGTATTGGGCTAATAAATGTTTGTGTCTCTAATGTAGGTGATTATTATAATGGCCCACTTGGGGATCTGAACCAAGAGCCGGATGAGGATTGGGTGAAGAGTCGGCAGAATGAGGGCCGGGCCTACCAGGAATGGGATGAGGATGCTGATGTTGATGAGTCTGGTGAGGTTTTGTCTTCAATGATGTGCACACATAATTTAGTGACAAAAACTGTATTTCAGTGCACAACTAATGTTTATGTAGTACTTGTAGTATGTCATGGTCAATCAGAAACAAGCTGCAGCATTTCCCCTAAGCGGACTGCTTTGGGATGGTGATGGCAGCATCTGTTGAGTCTCTCAAAAACTCGGTAGAGACTCAGCAGCCACACATTTTTCTGTTCAGGAGTGGGTGAGATTAACACTAAAATGTGAATAGCTGGCCCATCTTGTTATTTTTGGCATTTAAAAATATATCTTTGGCCTGTAGGGAGTTCTTGTTGGCCTGATGGCCCACCAGGCCTGTTCAATTTGGGGGGAACAGAGCTGAATAAAAGGTATATTTGGGAATGTGCTATTGCTCGTTTTAAACCCATTCATCCTGCATTTGGCAAGCGATTGAATCACTAGCTTGTGCTCTTACATTCCCAACGACCACTACTTAAGCAGCTAAAATGAGCTTCATGTTATAGAAAATCATGTCTGGATAAGGCACGTAAAAAGTCTACAAACATGAATCTTTATTAACACCGAGTTAAAAAAACATGGTGGCTGATTTTAACATTTCTAATTTGAGTTTTTGTCCATGGAGTTAAAAATATCTTGTTGATATAACGTAACAAATGCATAGTGTGATTGAAAACTAAATGTGTTTGTTTTTAGTTTAATATACTTTAAAAGTGACGGACAGAGTAAATGATGTCATCTTTGCTATTGTTCATGTTAGATGTGTCGGGCCACACAGAGGGCTCTCTGGCAATTAACACTGCTCAACGGGAGAAGAGGCTGCTGAATGGGATCATCCAGAACCTTCTGCCAGCTGTGGGTCCATCTGTCAAGTCCGTTGTTCTGGCGTACAGTTCTACAGTCTCTAGTAAAATGGTATGCAGTGCAAAATTTCTGTTTGAACACTGTAATCAGAAAAGAAAGAGGAAGAATGTTGACTATACTTTTGTCCACTTCTCAGGTGCGCCAAATCCTCAGTCTCTGCCCCAATATTACTCATCTGGACCTGACCCAGACTGATGTTACAGATTCTGCATTTGACAGGTAACAAGTAAAAGGGACTACTGGAACGTTATTTCTGATTATGCACATCCAAAATGTATGTAATGGGTCCACACAGTGGATTACGATTAGGTTGCTGAGTTCTTTGCCAACCCTGGTTCACTCAGTACTCATCACTATGCTCTTGCTGTCCTTTGTCTTCCAGCTGGTCATCTCTCGGAGCATGTCTCTCTCTGGAGCACCTGGATCTGTCTGGGTGTGAGAAGATTACGGATCATACCCTGAAGAAACTGTCTGTTGGGCTGGGTGACCTTTCCTCTTCCACTTGCTTTGAAAAACGCTCAGACCGACGAGCCAAGCTTCTTAAAAGCTCCCCAATACCCATTACACTCATGGATGAGAGAAACCTACACCCAAGAGGGCGGAAGCGTCAGGCCATCATTTTCAAGCAAGGGACAGGCCGTTGGGGTGCTGCCGGCACCCCCACTCGAGTGTGGGTTCTGGACCCCTCAGACCTTGTTGATATTGAAGATGCTGCAGAATGGACCCGCCGCAGCGGGTTGTCTCTTCCTGAGGCAGAAAGCTTTGTAGGGACACAGCTTGTGGGAAGCTCATGCTGTTGCAGGAGGAGTAGGAGGCGCGGGCACAGGACTGGCTCAAATGTCTCCTTTTTGCATCAGCAGTATGCCATGTCTGGGGAAATGTTTTGTGGTCACTCCACCTGCTGCACTAACGACATGGCCCTCAGGACTATTAATGGGCCTCAGTGTGAGTCAGGCACCACCAGAAGCAACACTGCAGAATTTCGGACTAAATGCTCCTCATTTGGGGGGCTGCAGTGTCGGGAGCGCCAAAAAAGGACTGACCAGACAGAGGCAAAACGCTCCTTGAGACTTCTCAGTCTCTCTGGATGTTATCAAGTCACAGATTTGGGCTTAAGGTAAAGATCACTTATTGGTTTGATTCTAACTAGCTAAACTAACATTACTTTTGTAGTTATAACAGCATGATTTCCCAGATTAACCTGGATTTATTTGAGAGGTTAGGATCTTTATCTTTATCAGGTGAAAAATAACATTTTGTCAGGTTGCATTGATAAAATGTCTAAACATTGAGTGGTGAGTAGTGTCATTTATAGTGCTAGCTGAATACACAGGATGATGTAATAACACCTACTGTGGTAAACTCCTCCCTGCAACCTTTCTCATGTAGAAAGTTATTACCTTTTCAATGCTGTTTGTTTTACATCATATTATATAATAGTCAATAGTTTTACTTTTCATCATATTAAGAGGTGTCATCAGTGTTGGTGTCTGTGTTTCAGGGCTCTTTCTCAGCGTGGAGGACTTCCTGCCCTGGAGCATCTCAACTTGTCTGGCTGCCTGTTCATCACTGAGGTGGGGCTGCAGGAGCTGGTGTCAGCCTGTCCTTCCCTCAATGATGAGCACTTCTATTACTGCGACAACATCAACGGTAACACTCACATGTGGAAACACCAGGGGCTCCTATTTTCTCTGAAACACAGAATTATACATACTCATGCTCTTGTCTAGCTGAGCATTTGGCAAACAGTGTTATGTATAACTTGTCACAGTGAATGTAAATGTTTTGTGAGCAAACATGTTGCAATAAGTGGCAACTGTAACAAACATTACTAACCACCCACATAGCATGTGTCCTAGTGTAAGTAACCGATGCTGCTGAGGTGGAAGGTAAGTAGGCATTGTAGTAGCCAGTGTGATACCTTTACTGTCATTGTTTTATTTAAAGGTATTTTCTAATAATGACATTATCGAATATATCATAATTATTTTTCAAAATTGTTTAGTTTGTGGATTTGCACTTTCCTGTTGCATGCAGTTCATCAGATGACCACTGTGTGGTGGTGTTTCTTTTCAGGTCCTCACGCAGACACGGCCAGTGGATGTCAGAACCTGCAGTGTGGCTTCAGGGCCTGCTGTCGCTCTGGAGAGTGATCCCACCAAGCACCGCTCTCTATTGTCACGTCTCCTTTTATTGCACTTTATCCTGGAAATACCATTTGCTGTATTTTGTGTCACTTAAATGTTTCTGGATGAAACTGTAATTTTGCTCCTGTTACCATTTCCATCTGTATTTAATGGAAGTAATCCTTTAGAAAAGGAAAAGATTAAGGGGTAATGATGGATTTGAAGTGTCTGCAAATGTACATTTGGGTTCCTTTTCTGATTTTGAAGAAGTAAAAATCTAAAGAAACATGAACACCAAGTATTTAGTGTTTTCTGTAGTTAAACCATGTTACTTTTTCACTATAACTATACTGATTTACATAAGTCTGCTTCCCCCACTGATGTGTTTAGCTGACTCATTTATAATCAGCGTAGTGTAGACCTGACGGTAGCATCAAATTGATAAAATTTTACTTTATCATCTTTTACAAGCTTTTCATTTATTGGATGGTGACATGGAAAATGAAATAGAATTGTATGGACGCCTCCCTTTAGATTAACGCTGACAGTTTTGGACAGCTGTCATGTTATTGACGGTTAAGGTTCAGAATGATCTACATGCCGTATGTAGTCTTTCTATACACAGGATGTACTGGCCCCCACAGGCATGATTGTTACCATTCAGTCATTACTGGCACATCAACCATTAAACTAAATATGGGATGTACAGACATAGGAATTGGTACATGAGTGGCAGTCTGAAACATTTTGTCCAATGTTGTAATATCTAATATTCAGTCACCTTAAAAAATTTTGCTTTAATTTTTTGTTATGCACTCCAATGTCGTGGTCAATCGACCAATGGTCATATGAGAGGGATTACTTTGATAACACCTAACATGCTTTAGTCTGGCTAAAAGGGGATTTAGAAGAATTACCTTTTTAGATTGGGAGAAACCTACTGAGTACCTGGTCAACTTTCAGTAGGTTGTACTGCATCTTTAATCATTCTGCAGTAGGATTAATTTGCTTGTTCAAAAGTCTTGCATGGGGAGTTCAATTGGAAATGTTCAATTCATAAGCTAAACAATAAAAGTATCTTGGGATTAAAAAGCTCCTTTGTTGGTCCTCTTTTCCATTGTGCAAACAAAATTAAGAAAGAGTGACATAGTGTCTCAATACATTTGTAGAAAACATTTCAGCAGCACAGTCTGCTGAGCTTTAAGTTCATTACATTATACACATTCTAAGTCAATCTCATACAACAGCACTGAAATAAATATTTTTGTAGTGACTGCCAAAGGTGTTCCATTGTAAAAGTGTTTCTGTATATTTTAATGCTTCTGTTCTCCAAGTACGTAAGCGTAGGTAGACAAAACATTAGAACAGCATTGTAAAACCATCCATAATAACAGCAACACAAGCTATAACCTCAAAAATAGCTATTTGACAGTCAAGAAAAGCAAGATGGGATTTAATGCAGGGTTGTTGTATTTGATACTCAATGAGTATCCTCCTCCTATACATGATGAGATATACAATAGTGGCAGCAAATCTAAAAACATAAAGTCTTCAATTTAAATTACTGAAGGTCATTTATATACATACACAACAGCTGCAAAGCACTGTGGTAGAGAAGGGTCACGTCATGTCCGGACAAGTGAGGCCAGGTACACCCACACAGAAAGGACATTATTAGGGTAGGGGTGCACATACACAGCCAGGGCAAACTCCACATTTGATGCTTGAACATTGTGAACTCCTGTGCTGTACACTGCCTCTATGATAGGCCGAATCTCAGAGAATGGTAGATGCAGGGGGAATCCCGAAATCTAAAAAGAAAGGAACGCCTATTAGCTGTTATTTATGACAGGAACATATGGAAGTGACACCATGTGCTTTCTGTCGATCGACATTTTTCCAGAGCAGAGATAATTATTTTGAAGACTGATGATGTCATGTATTTTTTCCTCGCTCAGTTTCTTCTCAGACCTACCCTGTTGTCTCCCAGCAGGCTCTGCAACTCATGACGGTGCCCTTCAGTCACGTCCCGTCCCCCGCTCAGCTCCAATTTGGGCAGGAATTGTTTTAGGGTGGAGGTGCAGTAGCGGTTCCAGCGGGTTGGGTGACGAGGGCGCCACTCCATGATCTTCTCCTTCAGGATCTTCTCAATCCTATGAAGAGTGTGAAATGTATGAGTATGAGAGTTAGTAACTGCAGTGTAATAAATCAAAATGATACTGTTAGATATTAATACTTCAGCTGCCATAACTTGCCTGCTCTGAAGCTCTGCTGCAGCTGCTTTGTCTGAGCGGCGATATACCAGCTCCTCTGGCTAAAAATAATTTCATTGAGTAGAATATTAGATACAGCATTATCACTATACATAATAGGATTACACAGAAAGGTTGAACACTCACCTGTACACTCGACAACCCCGGGTGAGAGAACGATCGGGAGAAAAATGGTTTCCACAAGTTGTTTTTTGTGATGTCAAAACTCATCCTCATTGGTAAGGTGTACTCTTGAATGTTGAACCACATCTAAATGGCAAATCACAATCACAATTAAATTTTTAAAAATTAAATGATTGCTACAAACTAACAGCTTTCACTCAAGAAGAAGAATGAAAAATCACATTGTGAACTGTTGATTTGATGTCATATAGTTGCCTTCTCCTCACTCACATTATCAGCATTGACCAGGCATCCAACTGTTTGCAGTGGACAGAAGCTGTCATACTGGCTGTAGTGCTGACCGCTGCTGGGATTCCAGATCAGGTAGCGGCTCTGCTCATGGGTCAAGACATACGCCGTGGGTCCCTTTTAAATAAAGAGATCAAAAAGTTTAGTGCTGCCTAGGCCTTTACCTCATGTAGGGGTTATGTAATGACACATATACCTGTCAGGAACATCCTCAGGTATTAAAAATAAATGTCACCCACCTCTGGTATAGCAGTACCAATGATAAGCCAGGTTTTCTTGCCCATTGATAGGAAGTAGTTGCACAACAGTACAGCGTGTTCCTCTTCATCACCTGCCAGGAGGGTGAGGAATTGCTACAAAAGAGGATGAAGCACAAGGTCAGTTTGCCATTTCCATCTTATTACAATATATCAGGAAGGGTTCACTCACATCGCAGCTGCTCCACAGGTCACAGACACCAGAAAATGAAACTCTGTCAGGCAGAGATGGGATGAGTGAGACAAATCGAGCAACCAGGGCCTGCGTGGAGAAAGAGAAAGTGTGTCGGTTCAGTAAATCAAATCAGGAAACTCAAGCAATGATGACTGAAGAAGATGAGGAGCCTCTTTTGTTCACTTTAGGCCTGGGTGGTGATCAGACTGACCGTGGTCTCCTGGGTGTTATTGGGGAAGGCGTCCAGTAGCTCCTGTGGCGGGTTGAGTGGCCGGATATAACGTGTGATGAAGACCGTCTTCCCATTGAGATCTATGACCGTGCAAATACAGGGTCGGTCCGGGTAGCCCAGTGCAACATCTCTCTCAAATCTCTCTGCAGCCTGCAGTAAATGCTCCTCCTCTTGGCTGTCAAACTGTGTAAGAGGTCAAAGGTTACTGCGGAAGAATACAGGTCAATGCTATGTAAAAGAATTAAGATGTGGTCATGAATGGTTAAATGAGGCCAATAAAAAGTGTTCTGACTGGCATTTACCTTCACCTCCTTTATCTAGTACATGCAGCAGAGCAAAAGCAAATATGTGAAACAAAAGAATGACAATCATGAGAACAAATGAATACACTGATGCACACTTTTAAAAGCATGACCACCAGATTGTTTCAAAACAAGGGACCCTTTTCATTACAGGGTGAGTAAAGCTTTCAGGTTTGTTTCCCAGAATAGTGCTCTAATAACAGTATTATAAAACAGTAATATCTTTCTATTGTCCACCACTGGGCCTAACCCATATTGTTCTGTCTCTCGTGTTGACTTTCCCTTGTTCTGGTACAATATGGCAACTTTTATGAACACAATCTAATATGGACATCCAAAAAATATATAAAATATAAATTAATAAGCAAATGTGTTAAATATAAAACTTATGTAAGGACACATATGAAGTGAGATAAACTAGCAGACAGTGATGCAGAATGGGCACTAAAAAGCAGACAGAATCTAGCTTTGAGGTTTCCACTTGTACAAGAATCACCTTTTCCCTGATAGACTCTCCAGGCACCAGCTGAGGTTCGATAGTGATGAACATGGTGATGAATGCTCCCTCACTCAGACTTCTCAACGTGTCATAACCGCCATTATTTCCATGGAGCCGCTCCTTGCTGTACCCCAGCAGCACTGCAGGTGTGTTCACCTTGAATGTTCCATCGATCTGTGAGACGGAATTACAAAAATAAATAAAATCATTGAGAGGTTTTTCTGTTAAAGAGGCCACAGCGTCTGAACACAACAAATACACGACAAGGACTCTTACCCTGGACTGAGAATAAATGGTGCTGAAAGGAATCTTGACAGAGCCCAGCCAGTGCTTCTCCACCCAGGTGTGTGTCGACTTTCCTCTGTCTTTGTCATTCTGAGGAGCAGAAGGTGTTCAATTAAAAAAATAACTAATGCAATCCAAGGAACATCTGCTGACAGTAATACTTTACTCACCACTCCAGTTTCATAAACCACTTCATCAAATATGTTGATGAAGACTTCATCTTTGACTGACTGCAAGCTGGCAGTGCTGTAGTCACCATTTGGGGCACTGAAGATAAGAAATACAGTTTAACATTTCAGCCAGTTTTTTAGATTGTATCAGGAATTATAAAAAGGAGCTCGGAGCATATTTCAATGATGAGAGTTATTTCCAGCGGCACACTTCAAAAAGAGCCAACACCTGAATGTTGTCTCCAAGCCGTCTTTATGATGCTGTTACTAACACCTGTGAGCTATTTCATAAGCCAACTGTCATTCCATATTTCACATTAAAGTTGTCTCAAGCACAGACATTACAATCTCCTCCTGCTCCAAAAATGCAAGTACATTTATGTCATGCTATAAAAGACAAAAGTGAAGCCATATAATAAACAGTTGTTCACCTGAATGGCAGCTGCAGCTCCTCATTCCAGCAGGGGTTCGGTCCATCGGCTGTGGTTGTTTGAAGTACTGTGCGCTGGAAGGAAATCTCCACAAACGGTCTCACTTGTACCTACATCACACAGATAACAAGCGTATAATATAGATCATACCGTGCCACTCAAGAGTTTGCTCTTATGTAAGGTTGAGGGTGTATGGTACCTGACTGAGGAGCCAATCACTGCTCTGGAGGGCAGTCTGAGATGCTTGTCCTGGATTACTGAAATAATAACCAATTGAAACAAAGTTAAACATTCTGTCTGCTGTCTAAAAATCATGATAAATCATCATATTTCTGAGGGCACTGGAGATATTTTTTGTGTTCTGAACTATTCTAGTCACTCACTTGCTCTGAGGCCTGCGGGTGGGCACATTGTATGCCCGGATGATGTTGACCAGCACTTTAATGTCTCCGTCACAGAGATTCTGAGCTGTCACCTTCTTTCTTTCTTTCCTCTGAGGTTTCAGTGGCCGCTTAGGTTCGGCCAGCTTGAAAAGATTTAATCCCAGAATCCTGATTGTCACAACAAACAGCTGTTATCATTTTGTAAGCAACCTACAGGGGATTGCAATTGCTCACTCATAGCACTACTGGACGCAAATAAGTAGTAATCAACTGATTGGATGGGATCTTTACAAACGATATTCAGTCCCTCAAGGTATTTGCAATTTTACAATTACAATACAAATGTGTAATGTAAATATGTGATAATATTGTTACAGTAACTATTATACATGATAATTAGCCTAAAATATCCGTGGCAAAATATGTATGAAGCACATTTTTAGAATTAGTAATATTCTAGTAAAACTGTTGCAATTTTACAGCAATAAAACAACATAATTCATCTTGATATTTTTAGAAAACACCCTGGGACTGAATACTAAACAAAGTCTATGGTTGCTAATGTACTGGTACTCAGGGTTCAAACTACTAAGAGAAAAAGAGATACTGGGATCAGGAGAAAAAGAAAGTAAGTCTAAAAACATACCCAGGACCTGCACCACTGTTATACATGCAAAGCAGACGAATAGCAGAAAAATGGAATGGGAAAGATTTTAACATTCACTTTGAATTATGAATGAATAATGTGCTAAGTAACACCATACTGTGTAATTTGCCTTGACGTACATTACTGCGTGAACATCTGCAGAAGTGTCATCCAAGACACAAATTCATTTCTGATTTCAGATTTGATTTTCGTGTCCACGTGTTGTGAAAACCGTTCTAAAAACACAGATTCGAACGGTTCCAAGGGGAGAACGTTACTCAGCCAAGGGAATGCAGTGTTGAGTGTAAGATCAAATAGACCGAAGCAGACAGCAGGCCAAGAAACATACTTACATCAACCTGCGATTTATAAAGGCCCTGTCTCTCTGTCTGATTGGATGATTTGGATGTCGGTTCCACAGTGCAGGGTAATCCAAGTTATCTAACCTTTCCTCTACAACTGGCACGGGGAGTTCAGGCACTCTTTGTAATATTTCAAGCGTAAGATATACAGAAATGATGAATTACAACACAGAAAGTAGTGCTCACTGTACATGTTTGGATTAGTATTGCAGTAAATGGCAAGAAAGAAACATTTGTCCTGTGACACATAGCATGCATAACACAAGGAAGCACAAAGAAAGTCAGTTGTGACAGATGGGAGTTTGAAGTGAGACAGACTATTTAGTCAGTTAATAATGCCTGAAGGTGTGTTTACCCAATGCTCGGTATCTCCTCTTCTATGACCAAGTCAGATAGAAGATAGTGATGCTTGGCAAGAAGAAATCTGTTGATGACTGATTCTCGGATCTGTAGGAAAATGTGAAAAGCATAATAAGTTTTGTGCTATCAGGTGTTGATGTGAAAAAATATTTAAATGAGTTACGTCTACACACCTTTTGAAGATATTTGGCTACTAAGGCTCTGTGTGAATCCAGATGTTCTTTGGTGTCAATTATCTCTCCTTCTTTCAGCCTCTTCTCGTATTCCTGAAATAATTTTTAAACCAAAGAGATGAAAAACAATTTGCTTATAGAGTGAATCATCATTCTCTTATATCGACAGTAAATATACAAAAGGCTGACCTGGAACACTTTATCAGTGACCTCTCTTTCCAGAGCGGGAACACTCTTGTAATTCCGAAACTCTGCAACTTCCTGGTTCCTCAGCCTGAGCAGGCGGAATCTTTTGGACCTATCCAACTCTTCATCAGTCGCAAAGTTAAACTCTTCCTGCAGCTGCTCCAGACGGAAATACTCCGGAGCTGTCACCTCTCCACTGCTGGCCACCTGTGAGAAACACAGATAAAACTGTAAACTGCATGGCTCCTGGATTGTGAGACCTCTTGGTGTTATGCGAAATATTCCGGTACCCACTTTGAGCAGCTGCATGATAGAAGCATTTTTTGGATCGTTGGGGTCCAGTCGTGACTGTGTGGCCCACTCCCCGATTTTTTTCATGTCGTAAAGTCCAGATGCCCCGATAAAGGTGACAGCATCAAGATGACTGACAACACAGAGACAAAAAGTGATTAATACAAATGAAGGTTTGGGTAATTTGCCATTTTTT
The DNA here is from genome assembly GCF_963691925.1 of Scomber scombrus. Lineage (NCBI taxonomy): Eukaryota > Metazoa > Chordata > Actinopteri > Scombriformes > Scombridae > Scomber > Scomber scombrus. Next base: position 8,408,876 of record NC_084977.1, on the reverse strand, counting down.
ACCCCATAAACCACAGACTGCATGCACAACTCATTACTAACAACTTAGTTCCAAATAAACTCTATATGTTTTTAGATTGTTGACAGCTGTAGCCACGGGCTGAAACTTATTATAATATGACATAAGACTCAACTTATGCAACTTATTTATTCTTTCAGATAAATGCATAACATGATTGTTGGGAAAAAATATGAATATAAATATAAATATAAATATGTCATAATTCTGCAGTTTCCCGTGACTGCTTGAATGCATTAACATTAGAAATGTTTCCAGAAACTTCCCGAGTTCTCAACCGCATAACAATTTACGGATATAAACATCTGTGGTATGCTTTGGAAGACGGTCAACAGTGATGTAAATCATGCAGGATTTTGTAGATTTAGGGATAAAAACATATTAAACTGAGGCACCAGATGGTTTGTTTCACAGAACCATCTGAGAAGTCGTCCTTGGAAAGTATTTGGAAAAGGGCAGGGACTTTCCAAAAACTTGGCAGGCGATTGGATGAACCATCTGTCTATCACGGGCTAACTTCTCTCTGTTGTCACACCTAAACCCCGCCTGTAGCCACTAGTTCCTCATAGTAATAGAAGTAGTAGAGATACTACCTGTGTATGCCGCCAGGTTGTTGAGACACAGGAGGGGCGAGGGGTACATCATCCTCCCCGATCCCCCAAGAAACACAGCATGACACCTTCCCAGAGGTCAAAAGGGTCTGTTTGTTACTTCCATCAGCCTCGAAGGAGAGGGGCACATCTGAGAGGATGAAAGACAGGGAGGCAGACATAAGTGAAATGATAGGGCTATGCATAACATTGATGTAATACTGACATTTTCAGTTCATTTATATATTTCTCAATAATATATAAATTATTATTGAGTGGGACTAAATTTGCATGTTACATCATTTCAGATCTGAGCTTCTATCAAACGAAGAAGACATTTACCGCTTCCCACGCCCTCGTGGTCGAACATCACTCTCTGGTTGCTGCTGAACTCAAATTCCTCAAGAGGGACGTTGCCTGTCAAGACTGTGGGCTCTGGCACTGGAATGTACACTTGTGCGAGGAGGGAGCACGATGAGCCAATCTCCTCAAACACCTACCCATGCAAAGTGGACAAACACACACAAGAAATAGTGAGAAAAGAACTTTTAGCCACCGTAGTCATCCATGAAGCAAATGTGTGGATTAGACGGCGTACTGTAGCAGCAAACTAGTTGTTTCTATACTCTACCTGCAAATTAATGCTTTGGGGACAATTAACTATCTTGAGGTTGAAAATCTGGCCAAAGTGCACTCTGAAATCAGTGTTGAGGGGCCGGCTGTCCGTTCGGGAAACTTCTTTGTCGTTGTATAAGATCTTGATGAAAAGAGAGCGTCGTGTAACATCTTCTCTTCTAGCTACTTCAGCCCTAAAACAAGGAGTAAATGAAGGTGATGAAAAAGGTCCCTCTATGTTGTATTAAGTACTATCATCTTACTGATTTCAAAACAAGTGAATAAATATGACAGTGGGTGAGATCCTTTCACTAGTCTCAAAGCTGATTCAAAATATTCTTGACACTTATATGCTGAATTTCAACACAGTTTTTACTTGTTTACAAAAAACACTCAACACTCTGTCCTTACTGGCGTAGCAAGACTTTCTCAGAGTTTCTGCTCATACCTGGGGCAAAGTTCACTGGCAGTGATGTTTCCAGATGCAGACAGCTCAGGGACCAGGATGGGCTCTCCTGGTTTCCTGCGTATCTTGAAGGCTTTCTCTCTGACCTGCTGCTCTACTGAGTCAAAGTCTGGCTTCTCTGGAGGCTCTGGCTTTGGGGGGCCTTCTTCAACGGGCCCCTCCGATTCACTCAGTTCCTGAGTATCTTCCTCTTCTTCTGTCTCATCCTGTGACTGTCCTTTCTTCTTCTTTTTTCTCCTCTTCTTTTTGGCTTTCTGAAAAAGGTGAACATCCAATGTGTTTATCAATATACAGGATATACGTGTATGTACACATAAGGAAGAGAAATACAAAATAGAAGATAATTAGTGGGTGCTAATTCACAGATTTGTTTTTGTACAGTAATATGCATTATAATAATGGAACTGACAGACTAGACAGTCAGCTGGGCTGTAAAGATCTAAGCACCTGTTTCCCTCTCCAGAGTTTCCACTCCTCCAGCTGTTTCTTGTACTCAGACAGCTTTTTCTGGTAGTCCTCCTCGCTCTCTGCCTCCAACTCCACAACCTCTGCCAAGATTTCATCTTCGAATTCTCGCTCATCTGTCACACGATCAACAGTTTCCCTGGAACAACACAAAACAATCATGACGCAAGAATAGACACAGTATCCTCTTTGTAGGTTCACAAGCTTTAAGTCTGTGTTAAGCCAATACCTACATACTCTGAGATAGGTAATTATTTATCCTGTTCATACTGGCCATTTCTAATGGGCTTTCAGTGTAAGATTAAATGAGGCGTCAAATTAAGTGGCTATCTATCAAAGTTACTGTATCTTTGTTTCCCTGGACATCGTGTCTCTGTTGAGCTGCAGAGGAAGGATAGTAACAAAAATGTGAATTTTGTACAAGAAAAGACCGTAACTCAGGAACATATACACTTTATTTGACTAATTTAGATGACTGAGCCCTCATATCAGCCTGAAAGTTTGAATACACTTTTAAAAGGAAAAAAGGAACAAGGAGAGTGGATTTAGTCCAAACATGAGAACCAGACTATTCATGTAAGACAGACTTGAAAAATTATCATTCTGTCCTTTTATTAAACTCTGTGGAGCAGCACCAGACATGGACACTGTCTAACTACACAATGAACATGTTCTACTCTACAATCCAAGAACAAACTGTGAGAGATCACAGTAATAAGATTTGAGCTTGACTTCAGTGCTTACCTTCTGAGATAGAGCTTGTAGGGAGTGTTGGTGAACTTCTGAAACTCTCTCAGGGCCTTGAGCTCCTTCCATACTTTAACTACATTCTTCAGAAGAGTCCTGTCTTTCTCCTGCTCGCTGTCTCGCAGCTGCCGAGTGTTCCTAAGACATGAACGGGGAAGAACGTACAGTAGGGTAAAGGTTACAATCATGCATGTAATTGTGCAGATTGTATCCCATGGTACAACCTGCCAAACTCACCTAATTTCCAGACTGTACTCAGATATCCGCTGCTGCATGGCCTGAGTGAGGCTCTGCCCGCCGTGGATCTCAAGGATGTTTCTCAGTGCGTTCCTCAATCCGTTCAACTGCAGCAAACAAGAAACACAGAATACATTAAATACATGTGTGGCTTGTTTTAGTAATACAGAGAATTAAAGATTTTATTCAGAACTGTGGCTTCACACACAGTGATTCAGTACTTGGATGATAATTGTGATAGCTGTGTAGTTTACCTTGTCAGTGAGGTGTCCTGTGACGTTATTGTGCTGCCTGGTGAGGTGCTTGTCATACAGCTGGGCCAGACGGGCCCCCAGGACGTGTTCGCGACTGAAGAGTGGATGATGAGAGAAGATAAGTCCCGAGACATCAACATCAAGCTGGTAGTCTCCCTCAGGGTCTGCTGCACCAGCAATGTACAGATTTGCATACTTGGATTTGAGTGCCTGGGGGATAGAATAACATCATCCATCATGCAAGGTTCTGGAGGAATAATGATCCCTATGAAATATGACTCAGCACTTGTGTGAATCTAAGTGTGTGTGTGAAAGCTTAAAAGGAAGCATGAAATAGCTGGTGAGATTGATAGCATCCATCAGGGAGCGCTGTAATAAAAAGTCATGCATGACACACAATGTGCGATAAACACCCCAACTGAACTACAATGAACGCTCTGTTTTCTTCATGATCACATTTGACAGCTGTGCTTCTCTTCTGAATAAAAAAGAAAACAGGAACACGCTTCCTTTCCACACAGACACTCCCAACCGGTGAACCACATCTGAACACTGTTTTGGGTGCGTTTCAGAGTTTAAATGTTTTTGTCTCTACGGTCAGTCACACTATTGCCAAATTTGAGATGAATGAATATACACACACACACACACAAAATAGCACACATCGATGACTATGATTCTGGCTTTTCAATAGATGGTGTACATATGATTTAAACTATTCTGTGTCATTTCTAGCAGAGATAAAGGGTTGAGGCAATATATATTTTTTTAAATGATATTCAATATCTTCAATTCAATATATTCAATCTTCTTTAAAATTAATTTCACAGCTTTTATTTTTTTAATGCCCACAGTGCTGTGTTGGAATTTTAATGTATATTAAATTGTCTGTAGAGATGATACCACAAATGCCTCCGGCTCTGCCCTCATAACAAACACCCCTCCTTCCCTGTTCCTTTGTACCAAATGCCAAACTGCCCTTTTCTTTTTCAAATTGGCAAAGGGAATCAAAAACATTCGAATATGAGGGAGCCACAGTGCTCTCAGTGTATGAATGCACAAGGCGCTTTAGATATGGCGAATGAATGGAGTGATGGAATAGAGAGTGGGTGTGTGTCTGACCTTCCTGTGCACAGTGTGCAGTGCGGGGTCCAGGTCCTCCTCCATGTGAAAGAGAGGAGGTCTTGTGGATGATTCTTTTATTGGGTCAGGCAGAGCCATGATTCTGCCATCATCTCCAAACCACTTTTTTCCCTTGATAAATTAAAAAGAAGATATATTTTAAAGACTGCCTGGTTAACACCTGAGCACTAGTGATACTGATGAGCTATTCGGCTGACGTTACCTCCTCCATTTTCAAAATGCGGTTCTCCAGAATGTTCTCATTGGTCAGAGACACAGGGGGCCTCTCTCCTACGTACAGGCCCTCATCCTCCAGATAACGGGGCTTCATGTTTTCAGGCAGTTTAATGGAGGTTGGGACTGTGACAACGATATATAAATGATTTAAAAGATAGTTGACATCCTGGAGAATAGTGTGGCAGATATTACAATATTTGAAAGATGTGAATCATTCATTATAGAATACCTGTTTGAAAACTTGGCGTGTATAGGACTTCATTTTCTCTCTGAAAAAGTTTTCGGTACCCAGCATACTCTGCTTTCTTCACTTCCAAGAAGTCCTGGGATGATTGTTCAATGACGAATAGATCCTCTTTATCTTGCACAAGAGGAGCTTCTTCACCCTAAGGTGTGACAGAAAACAAGGGGCACATGGAACAATATTTAGACAATTATTGAAAAACTCTCATTACATAATCAGAAAAATCCATTAGTTCTTACAGGTGGCTCATTTCTTACAATATCAACATCAGTGTCTTACCTGATCTTCATTTTCATCTTGGTTATCTTCGTCGACTTCAGCATCTTCCTGCTGTTCAATTTCCTCTTCTCCTTCATTATCTCTGTCCTCTTCTGTTGTTCCTCTCTGCTTTTGTCTTTTCCTACTCGTCTTCTCAGTCTTATCTTCAGGATCTGGCTCAAAGCTGAATGTAAAGAAATTGTAGGCCTCCTCCGCAGTCGGCAGGCCTTTTTCTGCCTGCGTTTGCGATGAGTAAATAAATAAATAAACACAACGACATAAATCATTTGTACCTAAAAGGTTTGCTATCTTGTTACAGGCCTTACTCGTCTTGCTGATTCTCGGAACTTGACCCTGGTGCCAAGTGACAGAGGGACATCATGTCTGCCGTCCCTGTCTGAATCACCCTGTAAAATAGTGAGAGTTAAACCACCGGTCCTGCTGGATTGAATTACATGGGTACTGTCATGGTTAGAGGGATCCTACACCGCCACGGTTAAGGTAGCTGCTCACCTCTCTGTCAAACCTTGTTACGGTGTCTCTGTCTCTGAGGCTCTGCAGGCGACTGGGTGGCTCTAGAGAGGCCTCCTGTAGCTGGAGGCTCTCACCTTTAGACTGAAACACAGAGGCTATACATTATACATAAATGCTTTTCAGCTTGATACTTTCATCCTGAATTTGCAATTACACTTATTAAAAGTGAGTGGATTTTGGAATAGGATAACATTCAGGCTCTTATTAAAAAACAAACAAAAGTGAGGTGCTTACCCTGGCCGCTCTCAGCTTCTCCTCCAGGCGCCGTGTCACAAAGTCGTCTAATTGTTGAGAGCTGGAAGTGTGAATTATTGAAGAGTGACCTGGACAAACCAATCACAAAACAACAAAGGTATAGAGCTGAGTATCAAACCTCAGTGCTTACTGGCAAAATTAAGCTCTCATAATATATGTTGGAGCCTGTCCTCCCTAGAAAAACGCTAGTTACATTTGAATGACAGACACCATCTAGAGGCTGTAGTAATTATGCTCTAGGGAAGTTCAGACGATGCTAATATAAGGTGACCTACTTATAGATAGATAATAAGATGGCAAAAAGTGGCAAAAGCTGCAGGAAATCATTGTTTGCTTCCCATTTCCAGTGTCATCTCATTTTTTACAACCTCAATGTAGTGTTTACTGTTGACATGATGATGACAGTTGCCACGTTTAACCACGTTTCAAGTGATCCTTCTAACCCAAACCATGATCTTTTCCTGACCCTATCCAAGTGTTTTTTTGTGCCTAAACATAACCAGACCGTAACCACAGCGTTGTCACAACATAAAACATAATTATTTGTAAGATTTGTAAGTGATTTATAACTGTTTTGTAAAGCGGCATATTACACTCCAGAGGGTCGGGCAGGCACAAACGAATATTTTTAGAAGACATGTTGATTTGTTGGCATTGAGTGCTTGGTCAGCATCTAAATCTTGTCGACTCATTATTTGATAAAATATTTCTGGACTTACAGTTCCAGTCAAAAGTTTAGACACACTTTCTCATTCAAGGGAATAGGGAGGTGTGTCCAGCTGACTGCTACTGTAAATTACAATTTATTTTTTATTATTTTTACACTTCATTTGAAATATGAAAACAAAATGTTATTGGTACTAATACAACATTTTGAACAACACCCAACCATAGAACTGTATACACTATTAGCAAAAGTGACAGGCAGGTTTAGCAAGGACATGGAGGCCCACCTCTCTGAGAACCAGTTGGAGGTCTTGATGAAACCACTGAGTCAGCTGTCTTATCAGCTGATCCCTCATCTTCAGTGTGGTGCTGGATGGTGGAGATCTCCTCCACATCACCATCTTCATCATCATCCTGGGTTGTAGACTGTTCAAGCAGCTAATATAAGTCAAGAAAAAGAGCAGTGGTTAATAAACAGTTATCAATGTAATGGCAGGAATAGGATTGAGGGTGCCAGAGGAAGATTTACCCTTTTCTTCCGCCTCTGTCTTTGAGCTCTTAATGTGCGTTTCAGAGTCTCTCCTGGGTCTTCCTCGCTGCTTTGAGGGTCCTGGTACAACACAGCCATACAGTCAAAACAAACTGTACCCATCAACACTCATAGTTTGCACACTCACTGCTAAAGCTGTTAAAAAGGCTCATTGGCAGTTAAGTGGAAAGGAAAGAGAGAAGGAAATTGGTGTTGAGCAGCCAGCAGCACACACATGCGTGCAACTATACAGCCTACAGGCTCAACTACAAAACACACACACACACCAACCTTCAAGTTTTGTCGTCTCCTCTCACTCAACTTGGTAGATGGAACCAGAGCCTATCAAGTACAATTACATTTACTAAAGTGTTAGCAGCTCTTCTATCTGTGTGTTTGACTCTGAGCTGCTCCTCCAGGTCATGTTGAGTGAGTCTTGTTTAGTTTCTGCTGGATGAACTCTACAACAAGGCTAACGCTACTGCAACAAAAGCAATATATTATCATGTTTATCTGGACTAACATAACTCATGTATAACTTTACCTGGACGTCGTCTTCATTTCTGTTTTTTACCAAAGTGCCTTGCAAAGCTCGCCGCTTATTGCGCAGTTTTTCTCGGATATCACTACAACAGAGAGAGAGAGGGGCAGCTTCCGTTAGCTTAGCTACAAACCTAAAACAAAAAGTGACATTTCTGAGACGTATAGCTACATTAAAGTGGTTTAAAGTAGAAAACAAGAAGGCAATAACTACCTTGAAGAAGCCAGGGTGACGACTGTACTCCTCTGTGAAATAACAAATAGCAGAAAGCAGCCTGACTATCGCCGCAGTTGGTTTTGAATGTATTATAAACCAGTAACGTACTGCAATGTTTGTATTCCTGCTTGCGTATCATTTGCACTGTGGCTAATTCATTTATTAAAGCTAATTATTTTCTCTCGATACGTGCCAAACTAGCGCCGTTTCTGCTGCCTAGTAACGAGATAAACTACTTCTCCACCTACCTTGAAAGAAATCCAGTGTCAGCTGTTTTAGATTTTCATTCGTCCTTCAGGCTGTCAATCAAGCAACGTAATGACGTAATGACCCTGCTGGCCTGCTACGGAGTCCGGGAAGCAGTAATATGCGCAACACCAAGAAAGCTTTCACCGGGCTGCTCCCATTTGTGTGACACAGCCAAAAACAACACTTAACACTAATCTGAATTGACTTCATGTTAAAGCGTGCAACATATTTCTCTCACACATATTTATTTTCCTTGATGATAAGAAAAACTCCAAGCTCCATCTGTCAACAGTGTTTATTTAAGTTAGTATTGATCCAACTCCCATCTGCAACCCAAAACAAATAAATCAAAAATTCGTTCAAGCTTAATCAAATCCTGTTCTTTCACATCAGTAGATAGGTCTCTATAGTAGCAATATAACAAGCAGTACAAACATTTTCATATAAATATAGTTTGACATACCATATGTGTAATAACTAAAACTATCAAAACAACAGTGACTAGCAGTTTGTGATTTTATTTATTTTTGGGTGTGTGTATTCCAGGTTCTATGCGTAGTCCTCTGCCAGTGTGTCAAAATAGTTTGTGTCAGCATAGATAAGGAAGCCAGAGAACAAGCTGTCAGCCCAGCCCGGATCAGCAAATAAACCGTTCTGGTCTTTGTAGAAGATCTCCAACCACACCTCATCCTCAGGGTTCAGGTACATCACAGTGGACCCAGATGCCACGTCATGGTTCCCTGTGTTGGCGTCGAAGGTTTTGATGCGAAACTGGCCATTCTGCACCAGACCAATCGCCAGGTGTTTGTTGGCCAGTGTAATATCATAGGAGAAAAAATAAATGCCTGGGTACGCACAGATGAACTTGCCCGTCTGTGGGTTGTAATGTCCGCCCTCATCAAACAGGACCTTGTTGAACTTGATGGGGATCTTCTCTGTGGGGTAGCTGCTAGTGATTCCCACAGAGAAGGCAGATTTAGGCAGCAGGCTGCCACATTTGCAGGTTCCTGCAGTTCCCTGTGTCCCTTGTTTGCCCATGTCCCCCTTCTCTCCATCAGGTCCTGGAGGACCAGGTGGGCCCACACCTCCATTCTCTCCTTTAGGGCCTTGTTTCCCTGCAGGGCCACGGTCACCTCGGCCCCCAATCTTACCTGTCGGCCCGACCCTGCCCTTTAACCCTGAAACAAGAAATCATGTTGGCATCAACATTTCTGCTCAATTATTGACAAAAATGACATTTTTTAAAACATCCTGGCATATGAATGAGTCTCTGTGCTGCACTTGCTGAACCTATTTAAGGAAGGCAATGGAAAGCAACTCCCCACCCAATGTCACATATTAAGTCACCATTGGAACACAGCCACCTTGACATTTTGAAGAGCAGTTTTCAATTGATTCATCCAAATCCAGTAGACTATCCACACAGTAAACACCCTGGAGCTAGGAAACAATGTGAATCTCACACTCTCTCTGTTTGTGCAAGCATAGTGAACTATTCTGAATATGCAGCTTCCTGCTTAAGTGAAGGTGTGTGTCTGAATTCCTGTTTCCACACAGAATGGAAAACACAGGTGCATGACGTTCATTCATCGCTGACAGGTTTATTACAAACTGTGTAGACGATATCAGAAAAGCAGATCTGTTGAATGAGATTAACAGACGCGGGCCTCTCAAATATTTTCATTTTTATAACTTATGAAAGCTTCACCCACAGGAAAAGATACCTTCTCAATGAAATATGCAAAGAAATTCTATACCAATCTGTGGATAAGCACTGTTTGTATTGTTTGAAAACTGAGGTTACTATTAGCCGAATGAACAGTTTAGATATGTGTAACATCTCACAGTTTGGTAGGAGGGCTGTGATGCAACACCTAAAGTCACACACACACAGACACCAAAACCCCCACAACTGAAACCCTTCCTAATCCTAATGCTCAGCCAGCTCTGCTTCTCCTAATAATAACAATGAGCATGCAGTATAAATATGATGCAGCAGCAGCCAGATAGAAAGAAATTGAGTAACACTTGCACTGAAACACGGCACAGTATTGCCGTTAAAAGCATAATGGTTAAATGAAGAAATATCTCTCTGCAGGTTTTAGTGCATATCAGTGTCAGTCGGTGTCAGTCATTTTCTACTGAAGCTACAGATGCCACATTTTGGTTTGCCTCAGTGCTCAGCTGTAATGTCCTGTTCTGATAAAAGAATGAGTCCTAGGAGACTGATGTTATGATTGTTGCTATGTTCCATCTCTTTCCTGAGAAATTAGGAAAGCACAGATGTAGATTTAATCTAGCTTTGTGTTGCCTTCTACTGTTTGCTGTGATAATAAACGCTCAGCTCTGTACCAAATATAATAATCATGTTCTTTTGGTGTAGTCGGACACCTGAGGCCTATTTATTTAGATGTATTATTATAATTATCTTTAAGCCTGCACTGTGTGCTATATGTGCTATATTATACAACGAACACTTAATTTCATAATAATGTTATTAAAGATAATGAGTTCTTCTATGAAAGTCACCATCGTCTCCTTCATCTTCTCCCACTCAGGCCAGCTGTTAGATAAGCAAACTGTTCCACGCCTGATGTTTGCACAGACTGGTAGCGTCTATCGGCACACATAAACTGATTCTGTATCTGTTTATGTTTTATATTATACCTGTGTCTCCCTTTTCTCCCTTTTCACCCTTCCTGCCATCTCTGCCATCTCTTCCCGGGATACCCACATTCCCATCTGCTCCCGGGGGACCGCTGGGACCTGGCTTGCCAGGCAGGCCCGGTGACCCGGGGACACTGCAGATCAGACGCGACGCTCCTTTCAGCTTGGCTTCAAACAGCTGTCCAAAGACACAGTGGCACAGGCAGACTACTCCCATCAACGCCCACATCTTCAAATCTGTAAAATAAAGGAAGACATCATTTCCTCACAGGAAGAGCAAAAATAGTTTTGTGTTTTATTAGATATTTAGAGAAAAAAGGAAGGTTCTTAAACAGGTTCTGCCCAGAAGTGTTATCAGGTTTCACAATGCTATAAAACACAGTGGTGTCGTCATGGGTGCAGACAGAACAAAATAATTTTCTAATTTGTGATCAAGCACAGCATGAGGCCAGATGGCTCAGTCTCACATGCTGATGTTCTCATCCATCACAGAACTTCATGTTAGAGACCTCAAACGCAACCTTTGTCTCTGTTCCAAGTCCCCCCCCCCCTTAAAACATTCCCAACTTATGACATAACATCCAGCACAATTTCTGTCAAGGGAATGTAATCATGAAGCAATGGCACTTGAGGAGTCAGAAACATTATACATCAGATTACACAGAGTGAGAGAGACACAATCTCATCACGTATTGCTCTGTTTCACTGCCAGAAAAATCACCATGAATTCAAAAGCGATAACACTGATGATGATCCAGCTGTGGTGAATGAATGAATGACCTCATACATAAGCTTAAATCTACTTTGGCAACGGTTCAGATTCTGGACATTAAACAGATGTTATAAATGCATATATTATGGAATTTGACCAAATGCAGAGAAATTTAGAAGCCAGATGTGTGGATTTGATTCATTTACATGCTTGTTCTTTGCATATTGGCCAATGTGGGTGTGAGAATGTGAATTTTGCATCTGGCCTTGGCTGGCTTTCTCTGATTGGTGGGGGTGTAGGAACATGTGGGTCATCCCCTTGTCTGTCTTTAAAAATAAGTGTGTCTTTCTTCTATTGTAAGCCTTGCCAGAGCACATTTGGTTTATCTGTCAAAGACAAGTTATTATGTACTATGAGACAGGCAATAAACATGATGAGATAAACAAGAATAACAAACAAGAAGAGCACATAAACACTCCTGCGCATGTACACACACACACAACATGAACAAGCTTAGTTTGCTTACACATACACACACACACACACACACACAAATCCTCCATGCCATTAGCATAGCATGTTTTTGATTTGGGGGTAATGAAATGGTCACCGAGCCAGTGTGAGGTCCTGCGAGAGAGAAACCCCGCCCGCCCATTCCGCTCCGCAGCGATGATGTCAACATTAGTAAATGGCTATCATTAAAGAGAATGGCGTTCTTTTGTTACACACACAGGCACACGTGCTTGTGCATGAGGAGTTACTGTTAATGCGTGCAACACAGATGCGCACTCATTAATTGACAAGCCACCATTTATTTTATTTCTTTTTTTAAATTGCATTAATTTCAAAATATTGCCACTTTTGAAACTCTGACTACTTTTTGTTGATAATGTCAATATAAAGAAATGTATTTCCTGTTAGGAAGTCTACTAAAAACTCATAGTTCTCATGGCAACAGGTGAAGTGAGGCAGATTCTGCAGCGATAACTAAGAAATTCACTTTGGCTGTCTTTCACTGCAAACGTCTGTGTCCACTTTCAGCAATGGCAGCCTTCATAATATAGCCTCAGGGTCAGGGTCTCTGTAATTGATGTCAGATCCAACTCTCCCTATGAGTCCTGTGACGGTTTATGATTCCAGGTCATCCTGTCAAAACATTTCAAAATCAACAAAAAAAGAATCCCCCAATATCTGACTTCTCACGTCTAAAGTGGGAACATATGTATTTGAATGACTCTATTTACATATCATGCACACATGTGAATGCGGCTGACACACACAGACAGGTATTTGCAAAGTTATTCAAAGAATCTGCTCAGTGTGTTCCAATTAAAACATGAAATCCTAATGACAGCAGCCTCTCTGTTTTGTACATCATTTAATTAATATTCTGAATGAGACATGTTATGCAATATGCAGTCAGCAAACAGTACAATCAGGGGTATGTAATTAGCCTTACCCCACAGTTGGTAGCTGTTCATCACCAAAGCTGATCAGGTTCCTCAGTGTTGAGTGTCTTTGTCCTATCTGCTCTGATTCCAGTCTTTCTGATGATGACTTAAGTCCTCGGTTAACATGTTATTCGTATTCTCCTGCTGTGCCCTCAGACATCTGTGTGCAGAGTTCAGCTGCTTCGTTGCTGACAGCGTCTTGCAGTGTAACAGCAGCAGCAGTCTGGACTCACTCCTTCTAACCCTCCCTCCTTCACCCCCTTATCCACTCCCTTCTGTCTGCCTCATAAACTTCCCAAGGCAAACAACTATCATGCAGGCAAGAACAGCATGTACACACAGAACCAGCTCCATTATGTCATGGATGAAGAGGCAACAACTGCAGATTAAAGCAGTTTTTCTATGACAAGTCAAATAAATGCCAGGAGTCGTTTGTGCCTTTTTGACCTTACTGTTGATCTCAGTTGTATTTCTGACACTTACCTCTAGATGGCACCTCTAGGAGGTGGAGGACTTCATGGATTATTTTCATGTCACATATGGTTAGGTAGAAGTCATCTTTAAAGATACCATATGCAAAATATATCATCAATGTCATGATGATATATGAACAATACCAGCTATTTTATGTGGTTACTATTAAAGCTAATTTAATCCAGGCGTCACAAATTAGTCCTTTTATTTTCAACATTGCTTACTGGGGAGGGAGGTGGAGGGGTGGCCAAGTTATACAGGGACGGTGAAACACGTCTTAATATGTTGTTATATGTTTAGTTTCTTTATTTTTAAGTCATTCAAGAATAAAATTGGTTTATAAAACTGTTTGTTGTTGGTTGTACCTAAGGGTATTTGTCATAATTCCCATCAGGAAGTGAGGGCTAATAAAGTGACAGCTGCTCATGTTAATAGTCATCTGGAAAATTGACTAATAAATATGAATGTGTCCTCTGTGTAATGCTAAGAGAACAGAAATATTTTATGATGATTTTCTAAATCAGGTTTCATTATTACATTGTTATCTTATTGTTACTTTTTCCTATTACTGTGTGGAAGTGTGGGGAAATGCATATAAAACAAATTCAAACCTTCAGGCTTCAAAAGTGAGCCATAAGAACAAAACTACATATAAAGGACCATCTATCTCACTATTAATTACAGCTGGATTAGACAGAAAGACAGCTGTAGTGAGGAACTGTAAACAGGAATTGAATAAAAAATGATGTTAGGACATTTAATAAGTTTAAAAGTAATTGACTGAACAAATATAATACTGGATAATAAGCTGTAGCTGTAGAAATCTTAATATTGTGTTAGTGTGTTGTTTCTAGCTCTGGTATTTGACTACTTACCTTTTTATGTGTTTGCATATATAAATGAGTGCATGTGCATGCATGTATGTGTGTGTATGTACATACATTTATGACCTAATTGTCTGTGATTACAAACTTAAATTTGAAATGATGCTGCAGCCATGTTGTGTCCAAACAGAATGGGTCTTTATTCAGGAAGTGAAAGAAAAAAAAAGATTGTAATCAACACCCCATTTAAATACAAAACCAACAAAAATAAAAATAAACATGATATTCATTTTGCATACCAAAGAACAATTCAGTAATAATTACAATCCAAACACCTCATAGACCACTTTTGTGTGAACGTATACACAAATTCTGATTTAGAAATTAGTCACTTACAACAAATTACAAATATTTAGCTTTAAAATAAGTCAACTCAAAATAATATCCTAGCAATTAGCATCTTAAAATTATATATAGTGTATTTCCACATAAAAATACAAAATAATACCAATGACATTTAATATGAAAAATTATTCCAAGAATCCTGCTACTATTAAATGAAATAAAAACGCGGGATAAAACAAGATGAAATGAAATAGAAATATGCATGAAAAAGTCTCTCCTTTTGTTAGCAAAACACTATCCAAAATAACTACAATCATTTACATCAGTACAAAGATATCTGGATTTAAAAATAGTTGCAATGAAAAAACGGGGTTTCTTTTTTCTGACAGTAAAAAATGACACTGTGGATCAGAAATCTGCAAAATATGCAATGAAAAAAATAAATCTGCATTAAAAAGGTTTACACTGTAATTCTTACTTTTATACAAACATTAGAAACAGTATTGCACGTCACAACACAGATTCGAGGTTAGTCAGCCTTTCAAAATGTGTTATATTCAAGTTTCAGAGCATCTACGAGGACAGGCAGCTGCGGCCTCGATGCGACAGGGGAGAATCTCAAGTGTCTTCCAATATAGTAGTAAAACCTTCATCATGTTTCCTTCCTTCAAGTGAAATGTGTATGAAAATAAGAATCAATTCAACTGTATATCAAAAAACCGTTGATGTGTTTACCGATGACATGATTCTTTATCTTTGAACAGAACTTCGCTTTTGGACATAATTAGCACTGTGTGTGTGGAGGGGGGGGGGGCTGTGGGGGTGGGGTGAAAGGGGAATAAATTGTATAATAATCGCATTTAAATAGAAAAATACAATCAAAATCAAATAGTTTTTGTTTTTTTTTGTCTACAAAAATAGTGAAATAAATATGATTTTTACAAAAACAAAGACACGTACAGAACAAAGTAACAGTGTTCAACATAGAAAATAGAACCTCACAAAAAACAGCACGAGTCAAGTGTTACAGGTGACGATATTCAAACATGTTCGCATCGGACACCATGAGAACTAAAAAAAAAAGCCACGGGGGGGAGGTGGGGGTGGGGAACGATGGGGAGCCACCACACCTTTCTTTTAACTTCCGTGGCGTTACACCCCCTTTTCTGACTCCCGGTTAGGGTTAGCAACGTCCAGACTACATTAGAATATATTAGAAAATATTGGATTCCTGCTCTACAGAACATTGATAACTTAAGACCACTGCTTCACGCTACATCTTAAATAAGTAATCATGAAAAAATAAAAATTTAATAAAGCATCTGTAGAATTATAAATAGGTGGAGGTTTCAGGGAGTCCACATCTGCACTGAAATCACTTACAGTAAGGGGGGGTTCAATTGGAAATAAAATATGTGGGGGAGGGGAGTGGGGGCGGAGGGGGATATAGAAAAGTAGTGCATAATATATTATAAAAAACATTAGGGGATATTGAAGGGCCGGTGAAATAAACAAATTAAATTATATATATATATATATATATATATGAATAAGTAAATTAACTTAGAGTCTCAGTTCCATTAAGGTTTTTGTAACAGTACACACTTGACGCCTGAACACCGATACCAAGGAGCACACACACGCACACACACACACACTAGGGTATGGAACACCAAACCACGATGACACGAGAGCGACACACTTGTACAGTACCGAACGGACGGGACCAGGCCGCCGTCCTTTTTTTTTTTTACTCACAGAGAGATTGTCCCTAAACAGTTTTCAAGGGTCGAAATTAAAACAGACAAACGATACAAAGAGAGGAGAGTTTCATCTTTAGCGCGCCCGAAAAGACGGTCGTCCTATTAAAAGCTTGCTGAGGAGTTACTTTAACTGTGCCGGGAGCTGTGAAAGCCACACGGGGAAAATGAACGTGTTCCAAAAAAGGATGCTTAAATAACATGACCTTCAGCCTCGGACACTCCAGCTTATATCCAGTCTTTTGTTTGCGTTTGGTCTGCCAGGACGATGCTGTATCAGATTAACCTTTGGAACCATACAAAGTTACGGGATAGGAAGGGTGAAGGCAGAGTCATTTCATGTTTAATTCTCCTCTACATAATGTGTTGGTAACTAAACTAGAGCCTCAGTCTACACTAACAAGGAGTCACACGGCATAGGGACGACACAAACACAAACCACTGAACACCACTCTGCTTCTCCACAGGATTATTAGTAGTATTTTTTCTTTTTTTTTTGCCATACAAGCCACCGTGTCACAAAACGATGGCGTCCACTAAATCTACAGTAGAAGCAATATCATTTTTTTTTTGTATCGTTAAGTATGTAAACGGATCAAACAACAGATAAACATCAATGCATGCAAGTTTAAATATGTTTTTTTTAACGTATTTAGCTTTATCTGATTTTTTTTCCCTCTTAGGCATCTGTAGTATCATGCTACTCACTATAGAATTTATTACTCATTAATCATGATTTCAGTGGTTTGTTTTTTGCTCTTTTTTTTTTGCAAAGTGTTTTTTTCCCCTCACTTCCATCCTGCATGCTATTTGTGTAGCTAAGCCTATTGTCATGCACGTTAACTCTTTCCATGGCAATGGGGGCCATAAGTGTTTGAGTGCGTACTGCATTTAATTTTACATGATTCTGGTTTATAAATGGCATTAGATATAATACCTACACATCTACTCGTATATAAGTATATATAGCAGCAAAGCTTCTAAAATAGCTCATTAAGTATAAATGTTGAATACAATTAGCAGAAACCAGATTTGAGTATTTTGAGGTATCACTCTATGGGTTTATGAGCGCAGAAATAACCCTATCGTCTTTCTTTTTTATAAACTCTCTAACAAGAAGAAAGAGTCCATGGCGACATTAAAAAACAACCGTTTGCTTTGCGGCAGAAATGTGTCAATTGTATGCTTCCTATCATTTTGCTACCTTTGGTTAATGACCTGGGGCAGGCGTCAACATTAGAGAATCAAGGTTTTCCCAGAAACAAGTGTGCGCTGCACGCACTGTGGGGTGGCTAGCAGCAGACAAACAGACAGGCGAGCTGCCCCCATGCAAAAACATTCCCAAATCTACTTTGAATCTCACATACAAAAATAATAATAATAAAAAAACCTACAAAAATCAATCTCTTTTTAAATCTCCTCTTAGAAAAGATGAAAGTACCACAAAAGAGTTGTAGAGTTGTCAGAGCCTGAGATGTGAGGGGGGTTTTGGTGAAAAACTGAGGCTTGTGGTGTTTGGCTGCTACAAAAGATATATAGATATATATAGTATATAGTGTTACGTACTCGAATATACTGATAGCTTAGGAGAGCAGGAGAGGCAGAGCATTGCTCTTTTTCCTTTTAGCCAGCGTTTCATTTCCCTTCCCCCTGACTGTGTCACCATGGCTGCGGTCGCATCTCTAGTTCCAGCGGAAGTGAATCTGGCGCGGGCGGTCGGCACCCTCTTTTACCAGGGGCTTGTGAAACTCTCGTCCGGCGCGGGAGTGGATGTTGGCCCAGCAGAACTCACAGTAGTACTGCAGACAGGTGACATTAGCGCAGAAAAACGGAGCAAATTTCCCTCCGCAGCGTGCACCCTGGCATTCATCACACAGCTGATCATCCAGGACGTAGGGCTTCACCTCCACCTGCATACACACATTAGAAGTGCATAAATACATAAAGTAAAAGAGTAAAATGTGTATATTCATGAAGGGCTGAGGCTTATAGCAACAAAGAGGGAAGGAAGCTGAATGAATCATCCCTAATAAGCTTTTGTTCACCATAGCAACAAGCTCCCACTTGTCTGTAGTCAGACACACACAAACACACACACACACACACACACACACACACACACACACACTCACAAACTGTGTGAATAACACGTCCTAATGATGACTGAGTCACACACATGAAAACAAGAGTATTGGGGAATTGTAAATGAAGTGGACACTGTACCCGCTTGTCAATGTCTCCATGCTGCAGCTGGACAAATCTTGCGCTGATGGCTGCGATGTAACTCTGCTGATTGGAGAAGGCCACTCGCCCCGCCCCTTTGGGATACTTGAGCTCTGGATCGGTGTCAATTCCTGCGTAGCAGACTCCACCGTAGAGGCGATCCATTATCATGGCCAACTCAACTAGTCAGAGTGGAAAGGAAGCAGGGAAAAAATAATTGATGTAGATAAATGAAAGGATAAGGAAAAAGGTGTGGGAGGAGGCGAGGAAGTTATAAAACAGGAGGTGAGACAGAATGGGTGAGAAGCTGTCAGACAGATGCTCATGTCACGCTCATCATACATTCAGCTCATCATCTGTTTCAATGTATTACTGTTTGGAGAGGCTGAAGAAGAATGTAACACATTTCCCAAACAGAAAAAAGGGATATGACAAAAAACTGGGTGTAATTACTTGCTCTCAGAGGACGAGGGACGCCTCCCACAAAGATGGTCTTGCGGGGATCCAGAGGCTGAGATCCGTCCATAACAAAATCGCTGTCGCTCAGGTTCCAAGGCCGAATTTGCACCTGGAGTCAGAATCAAACTCAAGATTAAATCCACTCTCTCATTACTCTGTGAAATAACCCCCATTGATGTAAAGCAGAGTGTCTGTTCAGCTCCAGCTGGGGCTGCTGCACTTACAGGTTTGTCTTTGATGGTGGGGCTGGAGACACACAGGTAGAGCTTCCCATCCTCCTCCATGCAGGCTTCAATCAGAGCCTGCACTGAGCTCTCCTCCTGGAACAGCAGGAAGGCGTATCCTAGGAAACACACACACACGATGAACCTCAGTGTTTGCATTTAACACACAGAAACAACGACTGGATGCCATATGTTCCCATTTCGGTTTATTAGTATTGAAATGACACCTTATTTATTAGCGTCATAGCTTCACACCATCCAAATGCAAATCATGCAAATACTGTTGGTTTTAGAGGCCATAAATGTGCGTTGGAGGCTTTTGTCAATACCTTTAGGTGGAAAGTAGGATTTGCTCTCCGCTTTGTGCGGCCAGTCCACCACCAGGTGACCAAAGCGGCGGAAGCTTGAGGTTATTTCATCTGTGAGGGGGGAGAGGAATAAGGAACAATGGATGAGCGCAGAAAGAAAAAGTGGGTCATAACAGAAAAACACAAAGTGAGATCAAAGTCCAGATGTATCGTGCATCGTGGCTGTCCTCTCACCTTCGTCTATGTCGGGAGGCAAACCTCCCACGAACACCTTACGGGAGAAACGCTCGATGCGTTCCCCGTTTTGGTGGGGGTAACAGTTGGGGGAGCCGAGGACTCCTGGGACACCCTGGTTGCCGTGGCCATCGTCAAGGAGATTGTCATCAATTGGGAAGAGGGAGGAGCGGCCTGGTGGAGGGAAAAAAAACATAAGGTAAGACCAAAAGCAAACGTTAAGCATTCATAATAAAAACACTCACAAGCAGCAACACTCACAAACATGTATCCACACACACACACAGTCATATGACCTGCCTCTCCTTTATAGCGCTCTATATCTCTGCTATCACAGGGTCACATTCAAAGGAGAGGCAGTCTATAAAATAATGTGACCGTTGTGGTTGTGTGACACAGGGCCAGCTTAAAGGGAGGATTATGTACAATTTAGTTTTTGCGGGTCTGTGACCGAGACACGCTATCGTGTGTGTGTGTGTGTGTGTGTGTGTGTGTGTGTGTGTGTGTGTGTGTGTGTGTGCGCGCTCTACTTTGAGTATGGTGGCAGATAAAGCGTGTGTGGAAAGGCAGGCTGTGTGGAACCAAGCTGTTATCAACATAGCTGAGCAGAGACACAACTGCCACACTGGTTCAGGTAAACCAAACCTGAAACCCTTGACATCATGTCTGTCTGGATACTTTTTTTAAAAATACAATAATAAAGCCGTTTTGTTCTTTTTTTAATCGCCAATGATAATTATTTCAAATCTGAATCCAGACTTCAGGCCTCAGTTTGGCCTCCGTTCAAGTAAGTAAAGCATGCCACAAGAGAATAAGCCACAAGAACACAGACGTGCTGTAGAAAGCTGAGTTTACCTCGACGTCTCCCATAGCTCCTGGCTGCATGTAGAGAAGTACAGAGTGCAAAGTTTCAGCTGTGCAGACATTTCTCAAAAAAAGGATATTTGTAACCTCTAAAGACCTAAAGCTGCAGTTATCTCATGACCTCTGTATTCAAACACATATCAATTCAGTCAGTATCAAATAAGCTGCCACTTTAAGAAAAAATAAACTAAATAGATTTTTCCTCCTGAGACCAAGAACAAGATTTTAAATGTCTGTTTTTGTACAATAAACACAACATGATAAACATAATATCAAGTTATTTTCACTGCTATGAAATCCTAGCTTTACCCGAAGAAATGTCTCTTTAAATGTGATAGAAGCCATTTGGAAAACCAGGAAAATAAACTCCTCATATGTTACATCATAGAAAAGCTCTGGACGACCTCTGTCAGGGACAACGAGGCTCATCGCAGAAGCACATTTGTCCAGAGACGAGCTAAAAAAACGGTCTCCTCGTCTCCAAATAAAAACAAAAAAAATGAATTGCTCGGTGTCGGGAGGAAACAGCGAACACCAGAAACATTCAAAAAACGACAACGTAGGCTTGTAACTTGTTTTAGCAAATGCCCTCTGACCTAGATTTGTGTGCTGTGCTGCTTAAACTGTTATAAAACACGATTTGATTTTTGACGGCCACGGGTGCGTCCACATGTGAAGTGAAATAAAGCCTCTGCAGGGCTACAATTAATCTGAGTGGTGCTGAAAATGTACATCTTAATGAGAGGATGGAACTGAATGTTTGCGGTGCGTTTAAAGCCCTCGCGTGACAAAGGAAACACTCGTCGGTGTGTGAACACCTTCGCAAAGCAAACATTGGGTTTTGGATTATGCAAATTTGGTTTAAACTCATGAAAGTCATCGGTGGCAGTTGGGAGCTTTATGCAAATACACTGTATGGATTTGTTAAAAAAAATAGAAAAAGACGATAAGCACCCTTATGACAAATATTCTCATCTCTACGGCAGATTTATCACCTAGTGTGACCCCCGTTCTATACTGCTGAGTCTGGTGAGTGTGTCTAATGAGGCTAAAGAGTAACAGTAGAAGCATCATGAGAGTTGCACACACAGGAGGGAGATGGTGCTAAGAGATAATTACCATTGAGCATGAGTAGGCCGTCAGCCCCGGGGTTAGGGCATCCCACACGGCCTGACATGAGAAACAGACACACATATGTCGTAAGCACACGCACACACACCAATAAGAATGAGACACAGAGCAGATGGAGAGGACAGGGTGAGGCCAATGTGTGTACATGGGAACAAGCACACACACACACACACACACGCACACACGCACACACACACACACACACACACACACACACACACAACTACAGCGGCTCTGTCACATGTCACATGAGAAGAATGAGACACTGAAACATGAGGCACTGGTAAAACCGTTAGATGGGAGTCTTTACACTTCCTGTTCAGTGGCGAGAAAGGAACTCTTTAAAGGCTACAATGTCATTTTTCTTCTCTTTCCTCTTCTTTTAAATTATTCTGATGGTAAGATTATGTTTATAGAAAAGTGAGACAACATATTTGATGCTGATGCTGGATGGCACCAATGTAAGACATGTTCAAAGTCTAGATATTGGCTTAAAATATGGATGTCAACATATCCTTAAATTGAAAGAACAGGTTTATTTCCAAAGACTCTCAAAATGACATATATGGAGTGTTTTCAGTGCCCTCTATAGGACAGATAGGAACCAGAACTCATAGGTCAATGGTACCTGCACTCCAGAACCATCCATAGGAGTATAATATGCTGCTTTCCAAAACTGTTACAAATCACTGTTCAAAAATAATGATGTTTTATGGTGTTTTGACCAAAACACTGTGGTTAAGGTCTGGTTAGGGTTAGAGAAAGCTCATGATTTGGATTAAAATGTAGTATAGTATAAACAGTTTATACTTCCTTAAAGCCCCACTCCAGCCAGTGATACTTCCTGTTTAATGGTTAATGTTCTTTCTCAAACAGAGAATGGGGGTGTGATTAATTGTCAGATGAAATACATTATCACAGCAACCAGATAGCCATTGTAGCACACTGGCAATGTGTCATAATGGTAGTGATATTATAGTGTAATCTATCCAACATAGGTTACATGTCAGTAATAGAGATATGTGAAATCCAAAGGTGAAATCAGACAATGACTGATTATCTATTCTAATCAATGACATTTTTCTTTATTTTATAGTAAATGTCCTTAAATATTCCTCCATAGAGGCCAGGCCTGATTCGACAAGGGTGCAAAAGCATGCATTGCACCCTCACTTTAATATTTTGGACCCTCAGTTGAAATCTGAATAATAAATTCCAAGTGCAGTCTGGTATGTCTTCGATGCCACAGACTGCGTGGACGTCTCCATGCACACCTGCTATTTTGGTTCATGTATGTGAAGCAGTGAAATGTGCAGAGGGGCTGAGTGAAGGTGAATATACATCAGCAGGTGTGGTCATTAATAAATGCTCTCTCAGCTGTCACATCCCAGCCGTCGTAGCTCTGAAACAGCCGAGCCAATCAGAGTTAAACGTGTTAACCACAGCTCAGCAAACAGAAAGCTTTTCTTTAAGAAATGTTTGCAGAGTGTCATAACGTGAACAAACATCACCACAAACACAGGGGTGGTGCTGGTGATACTGTATCAGTAGCCTGTGTGGCGCTTACACAAACAAAGGTTTTTCTTTTATGAGGATGGCGTATGCCTGCAGCGTGCTACTATAATTATACGTCATCATCTTTTTTTTTTACGTTGAGCGCAAACTTAAGTTATTTATTAAAAAATATATGGCAAACAGTGTGGAACATTTTTAAAATGCACTGGAGGAGGGCTTTAAAGTTATGTAGCCTTTGCCGTCATGGCAACAGTAAATGCCACAATGTTATGGTTTTTGGGTTTTTTTTTCCTTCACCTTATACTGACGTCACTTCTCCTGGTCATACTTACTATGATCGCTAGATAGTGTGAATGTAACGATTTTTCACTATTTTCTGACATATTATAAACCAAACAACAAATGGATTCATTGACAAAATAACCAGCAGATTCATCAGGAATAATATAATCATTCCACATTGGTTTAGCGTTCTATATTTTGGAGCTGCTAGCCAGAATACACTGCTGCGTTAGCCATGGCAATGCTATAAATGGCAGACCCCTCTTCTCCTCTCTTGGCTGTCACACACAGTGTGTGAAAGTGTGATCAGGTCTAAAATTAGTCTAGATCCCCCCTCTCTATGCTCTGCACACTGGTGCATGTCCTCTCCATCTGCTCCTGCAGGAAATACAACAAACTCACCCACACAAGGAGGGCACAGGTTGTTGGAGCCCTGATTTTCATTGAGACTGCAAATGATCAAATTGGTGCTCTATGTATATGCAAACAAATAACAAGTATATGGCTGTTTTTGGCTTTCTGGGTCATGATATGAAGTGAAAGTGTAGCCTGGCGTGTGAGGCTGTAAATGAGCTACAAGCAGCCGTCTGTAAGAGAGAAGAGGGTTACGAACTGTGCAGTTATTTGACACTGCTCCTCTGATGTCCAGCAGCTGAGCCAAGGAGGCCGGGTCAGTGTCACACTACATTCTCTGCTGGTTACTGCCAAACCGCAAGAAATAATTCAAAAGAAACCGGGACTACTTTATATTTTTTAATCCAAGTTATGCACATCTGTAAATAATTAAGAGATATTCATTCATAGCACAGGAAAGTCTCCTCTCTCGCCCCACACTATACTCTGCTGTGTGCTGCCCAGGTTAAGTAGCAACAGGATCAGAGCTGGAAGGTCATGTAAATGTGCAGCTGGTGGCAGAAGTATTAAGCTCTCAGCAGGGAGAAAATAAGCTGGTGCGTGGAAAAACAACAAAGCTCTGGGAGCAAACCGGCCTGTCAGTTCCCTGTGCTGAGTCACTTTGCAAAATGTAAGGTTTCCTCTCTGAATAACATCAACTTGCTTCAACTCCACCTAAATACAGACAGAAAGGTAAATTCAGTCCTACCTTTCATTGGATCCTGCTCAGCTCGCATGATGTCAATCAGGGAGCTCTCCAGCGAGTGCATGTTCAGACTCTCGTACATCCTGGAGCGATCCTGAAAAAACAGACAAATAAATAAACAAAACAAAAAAAACACAGGTGTGAATTAGAGCTGACAAAACAAACACATTTCAAGATGTTAATTCCTCATGTTTCTAACACACTTTCATGGTTTGGCTTATGAATAATAAAGCCTCTCAAGCACGAGTGTTTGGCTTAACATGTAAGACATTTAAGAGTGTGAGTAGCTCACGTTTGGATTAACATTCTTTCCGTATTTATTCACTTTAGGAGTCTGAAGGTATGTTTGCAAGCGGCCTACACGCTGGATCCTCCTGGATCTCTGGACCTGTTCCCAGATAGACAGAATGGAAACCAAAACCAGGAGTGGCATTTAGCCGTAGAGCTGAGATGGAGGTTATGAGCTCATCACCCGGCCAGAGATACGTCCTTAATGACCAACTAGGACACACTCATATAGTAATATCCTGGTGACCTACTTTACCACACCCAACATAATAGCAGGTTAAAGATCAATTCTTCATCCTTTGATAGTGAAGGGTTTTAAGAAGTTAAATATGCCTTACCTTTGCTTTCCAGTGTGGTAGTTTAGCACAACAGTGTTTGTAAAGGTCATTTAGAAAAGGGAGAATGAAAAGTTGGATGACGTAGAATGGAATTATAGGAAAAATATTCCTTTAATGAAGAGTTTGCTAGTCAAGGATGATAATCCGGTAAATCAAAAAGATGATTGTTTTATTGTGAGCAGATAAATCTCAAGATTTTTATAATGCGATCCTCTTAAACATGTTGCCAGATATTGAGATTAGCTTTACATCCACTGCTAACCAGTGAGACAGAATTGCAATCTTTCAATAGTCTGTTCATAAATTTACATATGAAAAACAGCCATATATCATAATATGCCTTTAGAGATTATTTAGCCGTGCAGATAATCTTTTATTTTATTTAATCTGTCTTTGAGATTCCTGCCACCAGACTAATAAAACTGAGGTGAATTTAACAGAAACATCTCCTTCCAAAGAGATAGGAATGGCTTTGTGCTGAACTGTTGGATTACCTCTTCAGTGGAAAGTACTTCCAATGAAAACGGTGCACGGTGAAAAGGACTGTGGATTATCTAGAGTCATGGCAACACCATTTCTTTTTTTATTTTATTTAATGTTTAAGTGCTGTGAGCACCTCCATTGTAAATGAGGTAGCAGTAAAAATCTCAAAGGCTGGTATCTTAAAAACTCAGAAAAACACAACCTAAGATAGACCCACTTATATAAACCACTAGAGACAAATGAGAGTGTTTATTGAGCTGTAATTTGAGTGAAGTGACCCTTTAAACCAAAAGAGATTTCCAGTAGTCTATAAGTCTATGAGTAATTTTCATGACGGGTCAAAAAGAGTTAAACATGGCTGACTTATGGTGTCAGGTGGATATTATGTTTTTAAATACAATGTAATAGTGTGACGGTACAGTCAACTGTACAATATGAAGAAATATCAAGTCACGAGGCTTCACTAAAAGCCTTCTACTCTCACCGAAAGTAGAAGTGACGCTCTTCTATCTCCCTGTGTTTACCTCAGCGGAGACGTGTCACTGACTGCCAAACATTAAACAGAAAGGAAGGAAGGAAAAGGACTTGGAATCCGAAAAATTCCGGGTCCGACACTGTTTATGGAAATTAACAATCCGTGGAATCGGGCCTGTTTCCTGGAATAGGAAGCGCTGAACTCCTTTGGCACTGATATCACTAATAATTTGAGCTCATAGCAACAGTAATCCCATTTGATGACACCATGATTTTAGATGAGTCACTGTGATTAATACCTTTCCTACAGGGAGTCATTACGCTTAGAATTAAATTGCGTTTTTTTTAATAAGAGTTAGGAATATGACTGCATATGGAGCAAAGTAATATATTATCCACTTTGCTGATTCATTCTTGTCACTTTTTTGGTACACTTTTATGAGGGGATAAAAACTGTACAGTGCACAAAAAGATAATGAGTGCAGTTTTTGAAGGGCTCTTATTATAAAACCTCATATTATACAGACTCACCAGTCTGTTACTGACTGTTTTACTACTGACAATGACACTTGACTATCAGGAAGAATTTAGCCTCATATAAAATATAAATATAACTCTTCAATCCAGTGGATGATAATACAATAGTAAAATACACTTCCTTGCACCTACCATCATTATAAGTACTAGTAGTCTCTATTTAATACAGTATAATGGTGGTAAATGTTGATTTTGTGACCAATTTGAAACATGTCAAACTACTACTGATTTGTTACTGAAGCCAAACATCAAATAAATCCCAAAGAGACAAAAAGTGGATTTATATCATTGAAAAAAATTACAATCTTATTTTGAAAACTGATGCAGATTTTGCCATTGCCGTTAAGATACGTGACCAAATGGGAACCATATAGATCCCACTGCAGCCTTGACAGTGGAGAGTAAGAGGCACTAATTACAGTTACGTCATGGGGAATACAACCCATTAGATGACTAGTGATAAACCTCTGTGGCAGACATGTTCGCCTCTGGCATTCGTGTGAGATACTAAACAACTGAGTGGACATAACACAGAATCAGATTAACTTCTGGTTCCTTTTCGTGTGGCAACTGGCCGCTGAAATTCTGAAGACGTTCCTGAGCCTAACCAGTACCTTGATACACCTTCAGTAAAAAAAAAAACCTGCAAAGCAAATCAGTTCAAACTCCTCCCATCTGATTGAAATGCTAATCAGGCTCTTTAAAAAAAAGCTATTTACATTTTCTCACTGCTAGACAAGTCTCAGTTTCTCTTACCTTAATCATGTCTCCATTGATAAAAGCAAGACTCATCCCCTTTTAGTTTCTGATGGCTCTAAATTGAAACTCTATCACACACACATCCATTATTCATTTTATCCAATCTCTAAATCTAATGCATCTGTTACTGGTTCTTACTCTCCATTAAATCCAATAATCCTCACACTGTGACACAAAAACTAAACCACCCACACACACACACACCAGCAGATGTGGGAACGACCCAAAACACATACCTGCAGGGGCAACAAGGTGTTGCTGTTGCTGTCTGTGCGAAACATGTTCTCCTCTATCCAGGACTTAGGCCCCAGCGATCCACCGGAGCGAGGGAACTTGGGAGGGGCGATGACATTGCTGGAGAAGGGCTTCTTCAGGGGCGAGACGTGACTGACGGAGCCATGTACGCCCATGCCGCTCCCTCTGCGGTGGTCCCGGCCCCAGGACATCCCCCCGGAGCCCCAGCCGTTCCCCTGATGACTGCCCCAGGGAGACGGCTTCACCATGGGCTGTACGCGCCATCAGGGAGAGAAAGCACAGAAGATTAGAAATTTAGAAAAGAGAGCGTAAAGTCGTGCATTTTTAAACACCAATGCAATATTTCCACCCTGTCTTTCTATCCTCCCTTTTTTCTCCCTGTCAGCCACAACCCAGCTTGATCTGCTCCTGTAATGGGTGGGTAGATAAGAAGATTTAGAGCTTTAAGACTAATACTAAGTATCCCGTGCACGGCGACACCACCAGTGTAAGTTACACACACATACACACACACACTCTCTCTCCCTATACCTGGACCTTGTGTCTATTCTTAAGCATATCATACATCGAATCGCATCGTGCTTAATCTTGCGTGCTTTCACATGAAAATCTCACACAGAGCACAATCATCTTTGTGTTTCCACTCAACATGTAACAACAAGCAAACATCGATAGTGGCGCGGCTTAAGAATAATCTTTATTATATATAAACAGACAGGGAAATGGAGTGAAGCCTACAGAAAACTTGCAATGTGTGAGAAGTAGCTGCTTTATTCTGGCACACATTGGCCATTTATAAACAATAAACAAAGGAATAAGTTTTTTCTTCTAGTCGTGTGATGATTCTAACCTCTATGGGACTTTTTGGATATGGTGACACCCAAAGCTGATTGGTTGTCTTTAGTGGTTTCATGAAAATATATTTGCTGTGCTGTGCAATAAAAGCTAAAATGGTGAAAGGTCAGTGACCCAGCAACATAACAGAAGCCCTTGAAACGCACACACACACACACACACACACACACACACACACACACACACACACACACACACACACACACACACACACACACACACACACACACACACAATTTGCTAGTCACATGAGAAACCTGAAGCCGGAGGCCACTAACACAAGACTACTGCATAATCTGTAGCCTCTAGTAAGCCTGTGCTATTGCTGGTGTTTCCTCAGGGCTCACTAACTGTTTGCACACACACACACACACCACCATCAGCAAGATACTAAATGTCTTCATCCTCCCCCTAAATAAGCATCCATTTAGGACACCAAACCCTGCGAGCCTTTGTGTTCCCACTGAGTGAAGCACAAGACAGGGATGGTTCAGTGCCATGTGACTGCATCCCACTGCCAGCTTCCAGGAGAGAACAACAGCTAGATTCAGTGATGCCACCTTGTTCTCCTCTGTGTTCACCCCCCTCCCCTCCCTCTGCATCATGAGTAGTGACTTCAGCCTTTACAGAGGACATGACAAATGCATTATTTAGGAGGAAGAAAAAAAAGAAGACTTTTTGTACTTCAAAGACTGCAGATTGTATACACACACACACACACACACACACACACACACACACACACACACACACACACACACACACACACACACACACACACACACACACACACACACACACACACACACACATAGAGACATCTGTTGGGGTTATGCTTTATCTCTGCAATGTCACAAGATTGCTCCCTAATCTAAATACATCACAGTGTTGGCCTTGACAGCTACATTGAATGAAGTCCTATAGGATTGAGGCCTATTGATAATTATAGATGAATGTGGACTGATTGTCACCTGCATGTGTACTCTTGCAACTCACCTGATGTTGGTTGTAGTTGTTCCTCTGCTGCAGGAAGGCACCCTGCTGGGGATGCATCTGGGGACTGACTGGAGACCTGCGACTCTGTGGCTGCTGAGGGACGTTTATCTGGGGCGAGAAAGGACCGCTGAAGCCCTGCACATTAATCCCGGCGCACGGATTAGCTGACACCGGCGAAAAACTCTGGAAGAAGGCCGGGTTGATGGAGGAGGGGATACCTGGGTAGAAGCTGTTGTCTGAGTCTGTGTTGGGTATGTGGTTAATGGCGTTCGCGTGGATGGGGTTGATGGAGTTGATGGAGTTGGGTGCGGGAGGGGGCGATGAGCTGGTCTGGACGGACCATGGGGTGCCGAACCCGGGTAGGGAAGGTGAAGACGAACCCCCGCTGGCGCTCTGCATCTCCTGGGTGGGGAGGTTGGGGAAAGCGGCGCTGAGACCTCCGGACAACATGTTGCCGGTGCTGCTGCTGCTGCCATTGCCGTTATTTATATGGTGGGCGATGGGGGAGTCCATTTGGATCTTGTTTGGATTTACGGAAGTGGGCGATGGCGACGCAGCATCGGCTTCAGCCTCTTCCGCTGGAGAGCCGCAGGGGTCAGCAGCGGCGGCGTCGGCAGCAGCAGGAGCGCTGTAGCCGGGCTTGGAGAAGGGCTGTCTCTGCGGCAGGTGACTGAAATGTCCCTGGGGTGGGTGCGACTCAGCGGGGCTAAACTCAGTGTGCTGACTTAACCGCTGATGTATTTTTCGGCTGTGCTGAAGGTCACAGATAGACTGCGTCGGGCGAAAACGACCTCGATCGAAATCGGGAAAAGCTGTCGTGTTGTAATCCGGTGTGAATGAGTTCCTGTCGTGGTTGTCGCCGGTATGGTTCGGTTTGCTGACCGTGCTGCTGTTGCTGTCCTTTTCCTCGGTTGACGGGGGGGACTGCGTGCTTGTCACCCCCACAGGCTCATCCTGCATGTTTTTGCTGATGCTGAAGGGCGAACCGGGGCGCAGCCGGCAGGACGAAGCGTATAGGATCCGTCACACGGCAACAACAAAAAAAGACACCGAATTCGGCTGTTAAATGAAACAGATGGATTGAGAATCTATTTCAAGCAGCGTCTCTGAATGAGGTCTCTTTAATAGTCAAATGTCTGTGAATAGGCTGCCGGCAGAGACAGGAGGAGGGGGTCTGGCCTATACGCAGAGAGTCGGCTCGTTCTAGTAGTGATCTCGGTTTTACTCGGTGACTTTTATCATCTATATCTAAAGACCGAGCTGTTTCGGCCTTGTAGTAGGCTAGCCTAGCCTGTGTGGTCCATTCCTATCTGACCGTGCTACCCCCTCCTCTGGTTACCGGCTGCGCTGCTGCGGCAGAGGATTAAAGATCCCCGACTGAACCTACGTCACGACCGCATCACGCCTCGGTGCGCCCGCCTCGAGCGTCGAGCACGAGCCGCAAAGAGGACCGCATTGTTTACGTCATTTTTTTCATTATTCATAAAGTGCAGTAGGCCTACACCCTCCACTAAGCACCGGAAATAAACCTACAGGACTGACACTTTGTGCCTAACTTGTATTTAAAAAAAAGTCGCATTAATATTCCTGTAGGGATTTGTAATGAGTCTCTAATGATGACCCCGTCATGTGTAGAGTATAGGCTATACTAGTTTAGTCACATTTATACTGTATCATTCATATAGTTAGATATAAAGTTATATATTCCATATTATTTTGAATTTGCCTTGGCATGTCTAATTCTAATGCAGGAAATATTGATTAGTAAATCTTGAACAGAAGCACAAAGGGACGTCAAAGTCCTACATCCATGTTACATAATGAGGATGATCTGAAATTCAGGGCTGTGCATTTTAAATGTCTCGTTAAAATGTTTTTTTAAGGCTTAAACATGACCAGAATCACATAAGGTGGCACAGTTAGCTTCATCTTGTGCCGATCAGTATTCAGTCCACAACCACTGTGCGTGCGTCTGCGCCGGCGTCACTTTACGCACGGACGCCAAAAGCTAAATATAGTTTTGTATGCGAACGCCTGTCAGGGGAGATGAATCTTCATCCCCTGTGCTGAACTCGGAGCTGACAAGCAACTCTACCATATGATCTGCTTCATAAATGGCCACCACCAGCACTGTGGTTATTGGCAAATAATATTTCAATGTGGATGGGTAAACTGTGTGTGTGTGTGTGTGTGTGTGTGTGTGTGTGTGTGTGTGTGTGTGTGTGTGTGTGTGTGTGTGTGTGTGTGTGTGTGTGTGTGTGTGTGTGTGTGTGTGTGTGTGTGTGTGTGTGTGTGAGTCATGAGAATGTCACCATCTGACTGTGTTCATTTGTGTTTGAGGGCTTAAGAGTAAAACAGCAGAAGGCTGCAGGGTGTTTTCCCCCAGCACATGAAAAGTAAATGTCTATAATTCACTTTAAGATACAAAACAAGTATTGGCTGGGAATTGTGGAGATGCAAATTAGTGACACTTCAGTTTCTTGTTCTTGGTACAAAAAGGCCTAGTTAAAGCTGCAGTCACAGACTATATTGTTCCAGTCCAGCGCCTTTGGTGTGAACACAAGGCCTTATTTGTTTTATAGCATAAACAGACAAGGGTCATTTCTCTTTCTCAAGATTTTTGCTGAATAAATCATTACAGTCTATGTGTGAACATAGGTTCTAATGAGGATACCAAAGTTGCAAAGCAATGTGCATGATCAACCTACCATCTGGTCCCTGCTAATGATGATGGCTTATCTCAGCACAAACTACACACAGCTTTCCGCCCTGCATTGTCTCCTATACAATGCTTTTAAAACCACAAGCACCTGATTACAAAAGCCTTTGGCAATTTCATAACCTAACCCAAACCTCAGAGCCTAAATTTAGACTAAATGTTATAAAGTTTGTTGTTATAACTCCTGGGGGGGTCTGCCAAATGTTTACATAGGAAAGTTTCTCTTTTGGATTGCATACAGTATTAATACCATTGTTACATTGTTATTCACTGTTGCTACAACACATTTCCTGGAATGTTTGGTCGGTAAAAGTTTTGGCGACATTACATTCCCACAGTTATGGTACAACATGAAACAAATCAATTTGCAGATTTTTCCTCTAATCATTGATGATTTGATTTTCCTTTTTCTCTCTTCTTGCCCTCTCTTCCTGCACCTTGAGCTGTTTCAGGAAGTAAGAAGACTCCTCCCAGAGATTCCCCATCATAAGGTCCCAGATGGGACAGTTCCACCAGCGAGGGGGCAGGTGTAGTTGGTGCTGAGCACCAATGATTAGCCTGGACCAGTAAGTGCTGGAGGGAGTCAAATGGGGCAGGCTGCCAGCTGCTGGTCTGATGATGATGGGCTGGGGGAGGGGGGTCAGCCGGGGTGGGTGGGGTGTAGGCGGGGGTGGTGTTAAGGGAAGAGATTCCCAGCTGCCTTGCCACATACAGAAAATGTCACATCAATCTAACCTGGGCATAGTTCTGCATATCGCATCTTTTGATGTTGAATGCACACATCAGTAGTGCATACACATGCATGAGGCTGCATCATATGAAGTTGACATAAAGCAGGTACACCCTTCATTTAAACCTGGTTGTCAGTTACATTGCTACTGTTGGTTATTAGGAAGCACCTGGCCCACTAAGCAATATCAAATTTCACTGTTTGTAAAGCTAGCTCTATTTAGGTCCCTGTCAGGGTGGAAGGCTGTCACACTGCAGCTTCAGTCGTCATAGCAACAGGTAATCTGCATTTCCTTTTGTGTGCTTGATTACTCTGTTTGACTCAGGGCTCTGACTATGTCTCACTATGTATGTTTGACGGGTTGGACAGAAGGCATTGATCAGCTCATCTTGTTTGACAGGCCTATCCATCAAAGATGATGACTCTATTCTGGGATTGATGGGGCGGGGTTCCATCTTTTATAATCCTATCTCAGCACACAGGAATTATGCCTCCTGTGTGCCACTCAACATTGGGGTCGCATTTCAAAGATGTCATTGGGCAGAGGTGCCATCATCCCATGTTATCACTGAGAACTATGACATTAAAACAGTGATAATAGAATCAGACTTGTACAGTCTATACCATAAGATTGGTTCAACCAAATGACCAAAAAGAAAAAATGTGTTTTTCATGCTGATAGCTAGGTTTGATTGGTGCAGATTTGGAGATTTATGGCACTCAATTTTCTGCGTCCAGTCCAATGCAAAGGAGGTGAATTTCTTTCAAGAAATCAGTTCTTCCCCGTAATCCACAGACCTCATTCTGAACAAATTTATTTGGAATTACTTTCTACAACAGAAATAGCCTTGTCGACAGTGGGTTGTTGATTACCATTGGTGACAGGAATGATGACTCTGCATTGCTGAATTTTTATGTGTACTTTGACTATTGATATGTCAAAAATCTGGCAAGTACAACTAAAACTATCCGCAAGGCTAGATATCAATCAAAGTAAAGTCTTTTTTTGGAATCTGCCCTTTTACTTTCAACTTTTCCCAGTTTAGCAAGGCTTTTCGAAATAATATCACCAATAGTTCTACCTGAGGTTATAATTCTGCATTGCAGTCTGCAGTTTTGATGCCAGCTGATGGGGAGGGTTTTTGTTCAAATTTGCACCCAGCACGGCCTCCAGGATGGAGGTGTCTTTGTTGCAGTAAATTGTCCCTTTGTTGTGTCTCTCTGGGTACTGAATAGCTCTTTGTGTTGCTGACTGATAAAGCCTCTGCAAACAGTCATGTCACTCACACACATACGCCACACAAACACACAGACACACACACAGCAGAGGTGTCACTAACGATGTTACATTCACATTAGATCACAATCTTACAAACAGCTTGACATACAGTCGAACAGTAGATGCTTGGATAAGCTTATCCCTTATCCAAACTGGTCCTCGTCACAACAGCGGCCACACCTATCATTCCCACTTTCAGAATGAAGCTGCCACTATCGCCTCTGAATCAATCAAAAGGGCCCTCCTGTTTATGCTTAGTGTTATTCTGTGTGATTGAACGAGCGGTAGGTCGGTATCAGAGTGGCACATATTTGCATTTTATGGCCCGCTGCAGAAGGCGTGCAGGACTGATTAGGTTGGTGTCTCTGAGGCTGCAAAACTGGGCACATCTGTCATGCTTTACACATATTAGAAGTCTGGAAGGGTGTGATCCTCCTTCATCAAACAGGGCTGTGTGTGACCTTCTAGGCTGGCTAGTTACCTCAAAAGATCAATCATCTGCTCACATGAATCCTTACAGTAACAGCTTTCATCATCTTTGATCAACTTTATCCCGTTTTCTTTGTCTTAGTGATTAGTGGCTCTCATCGCTATTCCTCTTCTCAATATTCCCATGAGTGCTCTCCAGTGATTGTGTCCACATCACATCTGTCTACTCTCTAGGCTTAAGGGTGTGTTTGTATGTGTGTGTGTGTGTGTGTGTGTGTGTGTGTGTGTGTGTGTGTGTGTGTGTGTGTGTGTGTGTGAGAGCGAGAGAGGGAAAGAGTCGGCGTTATCCTAATGCCAGAGTAAATTTCCTTTGGTGGTTGCACAGAAGCCAGAGCTCTGTTGTAACAGCAAACATTCGCATGAGCAGATAACAGCCTCCAGCCTTCTGCTTTCCATAGGCCGTTTATTTGCACACAAATACATGAATAACACACACACACACACACACACACACACACACACACACACACACACACACACATATACAAATATGGGTCTCAGACATATAGGGATACCTTTAACGCTGTTGAAAGGAGAAACAAAAGAGGAAACCCGCCTCGTCTCATATGCACACCAGCAGTTTGTTTTCTGATTTAAT
This sequence comes from Scomber scombrus, assembly GCF_963691925.1. Classification (NCBI taxonomy): domain Eukaryota; kingdom Metazoa; phylum Chordata; class Actinopteri; order Scombriformes; family Scombridae; genus Scomber; species Scomber scombrus. Next base: position 8,373,261 of record NC_084977.1, on the reverse strand, counting down.
CTATGGAAGCACCTGTCCTTCAGTACATGCATTACTGCTGGTAATGCAATTAGGTGTGTGTGTGTCTGCCTCTGTGCGGGTTTATATATGTGCCTGTTTGTGTGTGCATCTGCACATGTCTTCTATACCTTGTTAAAGGGCGTCTCAAGTGTCACCAGAACAGAGCTCCAGCTGGGGGTCAGAGGTCAACAGTGACAGGTGTCCCTTGCTCCAGATGCCTTGTGGTAAGTCAGCAGGTGTAGGAAGAGCACTGATATGAATTAAAACAATAATTTCTCCTTAACTGGAGTTGATCAGTAGCTAAAATACATTATAGTTGTTTTTTTTTGCTCATGGCTTGTTAAGTGTATTTCTCTGTAAGTTCCTCCTAGTTTTTAAATGCTGTCCAAATTCCCAACATTCACTGAAAACTGTAACATGGTCTAATAATGCACCAAGTTACATAATCATATGTAGATTGAAATATAGACACAGGATTAGTATTGTTTCTGACTTATTACTATTTGTTTTATCTGACAACCAAAATGAATGGTATAATTAAGACGCTAAAGTTACTCTATTTATAGATTAATGCATTTAATCATTAAAAAAATCTAGCATTTGCTCTATTAGGTTCTGATTTTACATTTGAAAATAGAACTTTTTCACCAAAGACACATAAGACAGCAGGAGAATCCTGCTCCCTTTCTACTACTGTGCTGTACAATATAGCTTAAGAGTCAGGTATCCTCTGTCAAGATGATTGATGATGATTAATTCAGACCTGCTTTCATTGGCATGTTTATGTTTTACACCTCCACTCTATTAACTGGACACTACTGCATCTTCCTCATTTAAACTGCAGTGGTGGTTGAACAGCAAACTTGACATGTTACTGCCACTTAGTGGTAAGAGTGGTGCATGCAAGCATTCAGAATGCATTTTCTTCTATTGATCGTACTTTTTTTCTTTTTTTTTTCTTCTTTTTTTTTAATGAATGCATTCATGACCCACAGCCAATCATGAGTATGGGTTTTTAAACAGTTCACTGCATGTTTGACCTCAAGCAAATCTAACTGGCTTTTAATGCTCTCCATACTGTAGTGTCATCACTGCCCTCCAGTGTTTTGGGGGTTTAATGACAAATATATTTCTGAAAAGACTTGTGTACTGAGGCTTCTAATTGATGTTCTGCAAAAATATTACCACTGTTTAAATGTGCTTCAGCAAGGCACTTAAACTCCTGTTCTCTGTGCCCATCAGGTCAGGCTTATGTTGCACTGGGCAGCTTTGTGTGGAGCAGCATGCCTCTGCAAAAGACCAATCGTGAATGGATCATGCCCTGAGGAAAACCATATTAAGTATGGAAAATAAACACAATCATTATGTTGTATAAGATCATGCAAGCTCAACTGACAGTGTAAATTGGAACAAATATTTCCTTTGCTTTGATAAGGAAAAGTTGTCTATATATCTGTAGAGCATTGATAGATAGGATCATAGAAGTTAAAGATCTGATTACTGACTCTGCAGGTAAGCAATCATGCACTACATGTTCCATCACTGTTCCATCACCTTCTATAAATCAATCTAACATCTGCACTAACATCTGTGAGAACCATTATTAATGAATGTGTTAAATCTAGGGTTTATTTCAGTGTCATGCAGAGTTGATGCAAATTATCTCTCGTTTTCTTTCTACCTCTTTTTCTGAGTTTTTCACTGTTGGTCAGTGTCAAATCAATGACCTGCGATACCTTCAATATCTTCTGTCCAGGAGACAGCCATGAATCAAACAAAAGAAGCAAGCCTAATCTGATATATAGTAAGCAGCCCCTTCCCCCGACTGACCCTCATCTGGCTTTGTTGACATGTCTGCACCCCAGCTTGACAGTTTGTCCATTGAGGGCTCAGAGGAGGTTTGGAGAAGGTGAATGGAGAAAGGCAGCTGGTCCAGATGGCATCCTGCACAGGTTTATGGAGGGGTTTGCTTAAAACTAGCGTAACGAAATCCTTGTCAGGTGAGCATGTAAAACAGATTTGCGTAGAAAGTGTATAATGATTACTTTAAACCCTACCTGCTGCTTTCTATTGAAAAACAGATTGGCATGTGTGTAATAGACAAAAGGGTGATTGCAGCCATTCAAAGCATAACAAGACCTTCTACAGCTTTTTAAGATTATTCATCTCTCTAACATGACACTGTACTTGGAGAACAGTTGCATCCATTCTATTCAGTCTTTGGGGTTGGTGATAAGAAGTGAATTACTCAATGAACTCATCAAGAACATGAACTAATTATCAGTCTTTGTTATCACATCATGAAAAATAAAAATTGAACACAACTTTAAAAAAAAGAAAAACTGTGACCAATTTCCACATGTTACTATTGTAACAGTGTGAATGATTTGACTGTTGTCACTAGTTTGTTATTACACTTTTAGCATTTAAAAAAATGATGAAGCAATCATAGTTTAACTGACAAACTCAATTTGCAGACGCTTTGAGGAAGCCAAGCATGACATAAATAACTAAAGTGAGTACGTAAGAAAGCATAGCAACTCTTCACAGACTCCAATCACAAAGTGCTTCACTGTCAAAATAAAAAAACAAAGATAAACAACATGTAGAACACACAGGGGAAAAAGGCATAAAACACAAAGAGTCCAGAGACTTCAGACTTATTGGGAGACTATATCAAAGCTGAGGTATGATAATGCACAATCTCCCAGAGTTAAAATGTTTCCAGAAGACCCTGGTTAGAAGACTTAAGAGCTCAGCTTGTGGTGTGAGTGTGTAGAAGTTCCACAATATACTGTGGAGACTGGTAATGTAGGGCTCTATAAATGAGCAACATTTCATGAGCAATTTCATGGTCAATACAACAGGACAATAACCTACTTAAAATAGCAGGGTACACACCCCGATAATATAGAGCAGTTTAGAACAATATCAACTGAACAGGGTGTGATGAGTTTAAAAACCTAAACAGAACATAGAGGTTAGTAGGACACCTAGTGGTCTTGAACAGGGTTTCAGTGAGTGGACCACGTGATGGTGAAACGTTTGGCTTAACTTTTAAAACCTTATCTATAAAAAAAAATTCGAGACACAATATTGTTTATTGTATCAAACAGGACTTTGGGATTTCCCTTCCTGGAAGATTAGATTGGAGAAATAAGCAGATCTCTCAGCCTTCACCATGTCATTGTAGGTAACCATCAGTTCTTTGAGATGCAACCTGTGTACTTCAAGCTTCATGGCTTTGATGGACAAACAGGATGACAAAAGAGCACAAGAAACAATTGAGTGGAAAGACCCTCCCTCCCAGCAGATGTTGGTATAACCTCTCAAAAAGAGCGCATATGTTAAATAGAAAACTGAAAAAAGTATTCATATAGCATATAATAAAAAATGCCAGCTGTAATAAAGGTCAAAAATAATAAAATGTAAGAATACATGAAAAAGTGCCCCCTCCATTACCTCCATTGTTACAGATATCAAATATTTTACTCAAGGGTGAGGCACACGGAAATTTAACTTAACCCTCCCATTACATTTTTGATTAAATTAAATTAACAAGAGTGTGCAATACTCTGATTGGACCAGAGTGCCAGAGTGAGGTTATTATATTTAGTTTAATCATGAGGTGGTTCAAATATAAAGTTTTCTTTGAAACTGCAGCCAACTTTTTATAAATACCAGGGCAGTGTAATGTATGTATCCTTCTGAAGCTGATCTAGATATGACATTTTAAGTGATCCCACAGAAATAGCAGCAGTGTGTGACGAGGGCCAGGAGGGAGCAGTGTTTCCATTCCTAATGCATCACTGGTCTGAAAGCCAATCCCAGATATTGCCTTAACAGACATGACAATTGGGAGCAAGGGACTGAGTTCTTGGAATCTTTTAATCCACTTTGACTCTTATGTGCCCATATTAAAGTCAATGAAACATCTTTTTATAATGCATTTAATTTATATGTTTTTCAGTCCAGTAAACCAGATTTTCATATCCCTGAATTTTTCTCCAGAGCCATGCGAGTGTGTGTGTGTGTGTGTGTGTGTGTATGTGCGTGTCTGTGTGTGTGTGTGTGTATGTGTATTTGAGTGTGTGCTGGGTAAATTCGTTCATCTGCAATTTTTCATATCAGAGCTATAAACTTTGCCTGCTCCAGTAGACTGTGATATTGTTGCTGGAATATTCTCTGAAAGGATTTTATGGTCTTTTCCTGTAAAGTCTCTTTTGGGACCAACTGAAAATCCTCCTCAACAGACAGTGAGTATTTTTGTACAAATTCCCCCTGACAACCAAAGAACAAATCTAATAAAGTCTGAGCACCTCGCTGTGCTTCTCAAGTCTCTATGATGATTGCAACATTTTCTCTCTGCATGACAAACTCTGGAGACACTGTCAAACTTTTTTGCAGCATCACTATGTCCAACATTAAGATGAAAATCGATGTCACAGCGTTGAATTATAATACAGCTGTATGCTACAAATATATCCAATTTCAAAATGCATGATTTACATATGATATACGTTGCCAGTTTGCTCTCTGTCTTTGCTGAGCCATAAAATATTGCAGTAAATTCCGGGTCTTTGAAACTGTGGTTGAGAAATGAGAAACGCAGGCTTTACATAGTCAAGTCATAAAAGGATCCTCTCTTTATTTACCAGATTATCAGGGAAACTCAAAGATGGAAACTCAAAACTTGCAAGGAGCATTTACTCTCTTGGGGACTTGGAGAATTTCTCTATGTAATTATGAATATTTTGCACTGGAAATACGTTAATCTTGAGCAATCACTGGCGTTATATGTGCATAGTTTGTACTGGTGAGCATTTAGAGCCTATGGTTCTGCTTGCACAAATTCAAAAGTAATGAAAAGTTTATCTGAAAAGACACTAAGTTATATGGAAGAATGTCTGATGATTTATGTATATCCCAAAGTACCCTATTGTGTGATGTCTCTATACACCCGTGTTGAATTAAAATGAAGGAAATGACAGATTTGGACTAATGAATATCATATCCAGGTATGTTATTGAACATTTTTTAAAGCATGTCACTGTCAGATGGCATAATTCAACAAAAAATTGTATTATATGCTTGTTTCTGCTATATTTGCTTATGTAAGTGTCATTTTATGTAGTTGTGATGTGTGGTATTGGTTTAAAATGAATCCTTAAAGTTCAATTATTTATAATAATTACTAAAATAATTATCTATAAATGAAATAGACCTAAAGTGATCATTATAAATAGAATAACAATCTATGACCATACACTCACTTCAAGCCAATCACTTCAAGATCCCCTCCAGACAGGTTTTAAGACACATTATAATACTCTGCTTTGACTAATCATGACCACTGATATGGTTTTTCCACAAAGAATGAGATGAATTACTTGGTTAAAAACTCTTAAAATGACAAATTACACCTTATTCCTCATTACTTATTACCCAGGATCTATGATTAAGCAAATAGTTTATTTCAGATGTTTATCTGTTGGACACAAGATGCCTCCTACTTTAATCAACAGTCCATTCTAAGTGTTTGTGCACTGAGGGCTTCACATTTCCACATCATACTTGTCTAAGTTGAATATTGGTGTTTCTTATTGTTGCAAGTGAAACATCAATAAGAGAAAAATACATTCTTGAGACTTGAAGCTCTTCCTCAAATAACTGAATGGATGCAGTGGAGTACTTGTGCCCATAGTTGTTTCTGTAAGTAACCACTTAGTGATCAAAACACAAATATGGACATCTTGTAACATACAGTAAATATTCTTTCAGATGAACGCGTGTGAAAAGTACTGCAATCATCCAACTTCATCTGCTTCTTCTATCTGTGTATTGAGCAAGTTGAAAAGCATGACAGCTTTACAACTTCTTCCAGTGTCATTTCCAAACTGACTGCATCCTCGTCACGTTCTACGTGTTTGTTTTCCATGAGATCAAATCGATTCCTCTTTTATTTATATACTTATCTTGTCTACATATTCACATCTCCGATTACAAAACCTGCGTATGTCAAACAAGTGGCAGAGCTCAGGGTTTAACATTGCATTGCTGTGCTGCATCTGCCAAAGCATAAATATATTCCTAACTGTCTAAGGTGGATAAGCATGTGCCGGAGCCATTTGTTACACTGTCATGTACACTATGAACCCTGCACGCTTCGTGGGTGCAGCTGTTATATTGTAGAGCACACCTCGTCGTCTCACGATAGAGCTACAGTATAAAAATTCTCAGCCTGTTGAGCATTTTGATCTTTGTAGCACTCTTGTTACAATAATGAATGATTAAAAAATTAGATTAACTGATTTGAAGGTAATGTAGAAATGTGTTTACATATCTCTGGATAATATGCATGTGTGAATATCAGCTGTGTAATATGTTACACATGATGTAATGCTTTTGCAGGTTTGTCCTCCTCTTGCCTGTAAACAGAAAGGCATAGTGGGGAGAGCAGTGTCTCCTCCACTTGCCTCCTCGCGGCAGTGTTTACAATCGGCATACCACGCCTGGAGCTGCTGTGCTCTAGAGTTTCACTAAAAAGGCCTCGGCACAGATTCCTGTTTGAAATCTTCCTCGGCGTGTGTGATTTTGAATCTAAACTTTGCTCCAGTGTTTATGTCTCCTGTCCCCTGAGTATCCTGGGCACCGCTGACATGCCGCTGCCGCACTGGATAATAGGTTGAAGTTGGACGCTGACACACCGCTCTCTTATTGGATAATGAGAGGAAGTTAGACGCTGACACGACATGTGCTCTTCACTGGTGTCCTCTTTCATCTGGTTTCAATTGTGGCTTTTAGTCTTTCTTTTTTTCCCTTCTTCTTCTCCGCCTATCAAGAGCCAGAAGAGCTTTTGAAGAAAAGGAGAGGATGAGTGAGTTACAGGCTAATTTTAGAAAATGCTGAACCGCTGGTATCACCCAAAAGCCCTGTATGTTTATCTGTGTTTATCTCTGCAACATAATGGGGCTTTAAACCACATAAACTGAACAAGACAATAAAAATCCCCAAGTAGACAGAAGAAAATGGCTTCGAGTAACAAACCCTGGAGGCCTGCCTTATCTCCACTCACAGGTTCATGTTGTATTAGCTGACAGAGGTATCTGTTGAAGGCCAGGTGGGTACACGCTGGAGTAAAACTTGCACAGGATGTCCTTATCAAAGCTTAGTTTCCCATCACCGTCCTACCCTCCCTCATTCTTTCCCTTGAACTGTAACCTTCTGTCTCTCCTCCTACTCTTCCTCACTAGGGATGATGCTTTCAGTGTGACCCAGTGTTCAAACTGCTTATTTTGACCAGTGTATCTATGAGAAAAGATGGCAAGATTCTAGCATCTTCAGCAATAGGTTAGACTTCGCACAATGTTTCTCCTCCCTGCCCCCTTCAAGAAGAGAAAACAGAGAAAAAAAACGTTGGGGAGAAATGTTTACAGAGTGGAGAAGGCTCTTAGCTCTTCTGAGTTAATGATGAACTCAGTATTAGGTAGGCAGGCCGCTAAAAGGCAGACCTCATCCTCCTTCTGCCTCCAGCTGTGACGAAAAGCCTTTCAGACAGCATTAAACGGACATGAGGTGAGTGATGCAGATTATACCTTCCAGGCTCTGCTCAGCATTACACTGCGTTTCACTCCAATAAGATATTAATGTTCAAACCTTCCTGCATTAATGAATTACCTGAGCTTTTGGGGGAAATGTAAGAAGATCAGTTAGGTGAGGCCACAGTCAGTGACAGACTCACCATCCCCCACTCCAAAGCAAACACACCAATGCCAGTGCATCATGGTTTCTAAACTTAGTATGCAACTGTTGTTCTGGACTATCATGAAAACATCTTCAAGACCAAAAATACTACAGAGATGGTGATCTGTTTTTCATTAGCAATCACCAATCTCACGCATTATTAGCTGGAAATGGAAGGGAACACCATCAGCTATTGTTACAAGATAATGCTCAACAAACAGAATGGAAAACAAGATTGGTTCAATGGGCCACTTGATATCCAAAAGCAAACAAGTCAGACCCACAATCTCCATGTTTCACACTGATAACAAACCATTAATCATTGCTGTAGTTAACTGGGTTATCTCACACAGATAAAGGGTCGGTTCACCCAAATTATTATTATTATTATTATTATGGTATATTTTTGGAGATATCTCACATTCCTGTGGCCACAAAAAAACACAGGAGGTGAGTAACATTTATTTTGTGGTGCAAAAAGCAACACAAATGTATGAATTCAACAATAACATCTGTTCCCAGAATCAATGCCTCAGTTAATCTGGATAATCACTGTTTTCATGGAGACTGTTTCTTCAGTAGAAAGTAGTTCCAATGAAAATGAATGCAAATTGAGGTTTAGATTTTATTAGAATAGTTCCCATTCTTAAGAAATAAAAATATTGCTTTAAATTTAAATATGCACCACAGCAAAGCAGCTGCCTCCACCGGAGCTTCAGTGAACCTGTTCAACAGTACCAGATGTGAATGTATAGTGTGTAACTATGTGAAACAGGGTTTTATAGAAAAGAACACGTGCGGCTCAGTTGACTTCCTCAAGGTCAAAAATGTGCATTTTGTGTGACTTTTCCTCTATAAATCTGTTAAAATAAGATTCTTTTGGTCTCTGCAGTGGAGCTGAAACAGTGCAGAAGGATTAGCGTTACAGGAGCGTTTTCCACCTCCTTATTCCCCTCCACCCTCCATCTGTACTAAACTGTCCCTGGTGTGGATACATTTTCAAGATTCTGGCATGTAGCTGGGTCAGTGTATATGTGTGTGTGTGTGTGTGTGTGTGTGTGTGTGTGTGTGTGTGTGTGTGTGTGTGTGTGTGTGTGTGTGTGTGTATGTGTGTGTGTGTCTGGGTTATTGTGAGTATACATGTCCCCAGAGTGGATTCATTTTCACAGCTTGGTGGTGTGGCTAATAGCAGATTCAATTTGGCATCTATTTTAATCCCAAGGATGTGAAAGTCACAGCGGCACTAATCATGAACCCAGGCATCAATAACCCTCAAACCCCTCAAGACATACACATACACACACATACATGCACGCACGCACACACAAACATATGCAAACACCTGTGTGTATAGGTTACATGTGTAAATATATCAGCGCTCCTTTGTCAAACTATTTAAAACAAATAAAGACACAGACTGTGGTTTAAACTGAAATTCACTCTAAATCATGCTGAATAGATAATGTTTGTGATGAGCGCCAGTGTGTGTAGGTTTCCAGACTCTTTGTCTCTCTGTATCTCCTATCTTCATTTGACCTGTATGCCTTTCTGAGTAAATGCTGTATAGAGAAATAAAGATAAAATCTTCCTTTTTTTCTTTTCACTAAATATTTCACTCTGTTCTTTAGCGGCCGCTAGATGACGCTGTTGTACCAAAACTGTCCAGTTTCTCACAGCACAACAGTCTGCTAACCTTTGGCGATCACTGAAAATGAACGGCCAATCTCAGGTTTGAAGAATTATTTTAAAATACATTTTAGGGGAAACATCAACATGTTTTTGGAATATAGAATTTTTAATAGTCAAATTTTGTCTATCCTCCTTAATTTACTAACTGTCTCTAAACATCGTTTTATAAGTATGATTGGCACATTTTTCAAATGCTGACAACATCATTTTGTATGTGTCACTGCGAACATATCATGCAAACTCATCTTCATTTGGTTGTAGCCCAGATGAACGCAACCTGCACCCAGTCATGAGTGAAAATCTTACCACAACGTAATATGAAAGACGGTCCTTTTAGGGAGGAAGCAGCAGGAAACGGCAGCATCCTCTAAATCTAGATTAGACATGGACCCCCCATCAAGCCATAAATTTGGGGCAATTCAGACCCGAGACAGAGTTCAGTCAATGGCTCTTATCTTGGATAAATATTTGCCTCCCTGGGCTTCAAAACAACAGCACTCACTGTCTCACTGGGAATTTCCACAGTTGATCAGCAACTTGGTGTTGACTGCGCCACATTCCGCTCTGCGAAACATTTCTGCGCATTTCTTGTCATCATCAAAGTGGCTTTGCATATTATGATCGTGTTTTCCACATCCAGCTGTCAGGGCCCGTGATAAAACTTGCCTACACACTGTAGCCTCGAGGGTTGCGTGACTTCGACAGGGCGCTACTGCCCAAAGTAATAATTTCCAGGGAGCATCACAGTAAACAGCGAGGAAATAAAGTATGAGGGGGAACCCCGCTCCAAAGAAAGCAATACGTTAGATTTATGCTCTGTTGACATGTGAGCGCTTTCTGTGCAGCAATACTCACCTTATAGTCTCCTCTAAATCCTAACTGCATTTCATGTAAAGTTTAAATTCAGACTTTATATGAGAATTCAGGTGATGTGTCTGCCAGATTTCCCCCCTTTCAGTCTATGCATAGAATTTGAGGGCCAGTCTTGGTCCCTGTTTTTTTTTGTTCCCCCCTCTGTGGTGTGCTGAAGAAGTGGGCTGGTTCAGTGTCTTCCTACAGGGAGCGCAGGAAAGAAGAAGAAGAAGAAGTTCGCACCAGTTTGCTTCCAATCCAGTGGAGGTTTCAATAGCAGCGGCGCTGCAGGGGAGGGACGCACTGCCAGCACTCGGGATACCCACTCACTCACACTCACACACACACACATACACACACTCACTCACACACACTCCTGCCCACTAGAGACCAGTTAAATCCGCAAGAAAACTGCAAACACGCACCAGAGCAGTCGCCTAATCCGATTGATAGGCAACAACAATAGGCGTGAAAACTGAGGGGAACTACTGGACACTGCATAGGACGACTTGTGTTTTGATTTTTCCTTTAAATCGCATCTTATTTAGCTGTAAGACACTTTTTTTTTTTTTTTAATCAAAAAAATCTTGGTGATATCAGAGTGGTTTTGAGAACAAGAAGCACCATCCTTCAGATAACTTCGCCGTTTCATATTCCAAAAGGTAAGATTATCTCTTGTATAAATTATCTATTTTTTTTAACGTATGATCTTGCCTGTGAAGTGGTGCGTCTGATCCAGAGCCTCTTTAATTATTAGCTAGATCTGACTGCAGACTCCAAGAAAAAAAAAACTTCCTTCTCTTTCTTGAACTTTTCTGAAGCTTTTTTGGTGCGCATAAAAGCTCCATATAAATTCAGAGTTGGACTCTCCGAGTTAAGTGCCTTTGAGACGCCTGCCAGAGAGACAGAGAGAGGGGAAGAGGTTTTGCGGTTTACAACTCCGGGAAGTTAAAAGTTTCAAACACATTTCAATCAAGCCTCAACTCGCATGCTCTTTTAATTGAAGGTTGTTTTGGTTCGGGTTGTATATCACAGCATACAGTACGGCACTGATGAGCACCGTTAAACGGGTGAACTTAAGAAAATCCTTTCGGCTTTTGTGCAGCCGAAAGGTTCCCATGCTCCCAGGGGTGACACAGCACCCAATAAAGGCGACTTATCAATACGCGCAGTATTTCTAATGGCCCGCGCGCTATGTGTGGTATCCATGCGCAATTTTAGCTACAAAGTGTAAAAAAAAAAAATCTGCACAGTTGTTGTTTTTTTTTTTACTTGAGTGCAATTTTGGTTCACGGTGGTTTCACCGTGTCACCCATGGGTGCTTTTACGCACCTGTGAGAGCCCCGGACTGCGCTTGATGGGGATCTAGTTTTTCCCTATCCATGAGAATTGGGATATAATTGACTCCCTCTCGCCTCATTTGTTTTAATCCAAATGAATCAAGGCAGATTAATCACAGTTTAGCTCATGTTGTGGAGTTGATTCTCCTCATCCGGTCCATGTGAGAGATGTGTGTGTGTGTGTGTGTTTTCCTCCTCTCAGTCGGTGCTTAATGAGAGACATACTCGGAGCAGGGATTTGAATAACTGTATTTAGTAGCGGGGTGACGCCACACTGCCTCCCTTCTACTTTCTCAGGAGAATGAATCATGAAAAAAAAAAAAAAAAAAGTCTTAAAATGGGAAGGTCTGCGTCGCATACCGTAACTAAACCGTGATTTGCATATGAAAACTCCTGGCTGAAAGAATTCTGCCAGTGTTGCTGTAGCCATTTGCGTCTAGAGAAGTGACAGCAGGCTGCGGTCGGTGTATATACAGTCTCCTCCACGCTGCCTTTTGTCCGCGCTGGATGTCACATATCCCAGAGTCACCGGTGAAAGATTAAGCATACAAGTTTTTATTTCCTTGTTAAATTATTCATCATATCCACACCCACTCCCAGTCTCCCCGGGCGCATTCATTTCGCAAAGCCCCTCATTATGCTCCCTCAGATGGACACAAGCACTGGCTGCTGAACAGGCTTTCAGTGCTCCCCTCTCTGCCCAAACACAACATAACGGATCATGATTGACTCATTTCCCACGACGCGGGCCTGTGCCCTGGATGATGGGCAGTGGGTGGGTGACTTTCCCATGGGGCATTTTCTCTTGTAATCTATAATCACCCCTGCAGCCACAATGCAACAGCACATCAGTCAACCCCCCCCCCCCTTCAAATTCTATGTGAAAGGCTCGTTTTTTTTGCACAGAAAGCAGCCCTGCGACCTGACCCTCCTCATAGAGACATTCCAGGATGCAGTGCTAAATGCAAGCTTCGGAGATGGGACTATAGAGAAAAGCAGGAAAGGAGGGGAAGGGTGAGAAGGAGAGGAAACTGGGCTCTCCTTTTCCATCATGCTATTGTGCCAGCTTTCGTGTCTCTGATGATGCGGATAGTTCAAGAAACTCAAACTGTGAGTGATGTTGTGGATGGCGTGGAGACAGGTCCTGAGTGATGATGATTTCGACTTATACACAGAGTGGAGTGGAGGAATGTGATGGTTTGGACACACACACACACACACACACACCCACACACACACAGCAAGACACATACACATTAATATATGGACACAGCAGATAAAAATCTCCAGTCTTGGATCGGAGCCCTTACCACAGTCTCTACCAATTCATTAATGAGCTGTTTAAGCTGTCCAAAAGCACCAGACCTGCTATGGTTTGGCCTGCCTATAGAACAGGTCCAGGTCCTGTGCGGTTCCATCCTTGGCTCCCCTCTCAGCCCCCTCACACACTCCACTCACTCCAATCCCCACATTGGCCCTGAAGTGACAGCAGTGATGGAGCTCGCTACTGAGGACCCACCATAAATCTGCCTTCAGACTTCCTTAAAGAAAACACACAGAGGCTTCAGGTCCTGCGAGCCCTGCCAGGCGTCTTGTTGGGTGGAATCCGAAATGTCTCTTTATTTGTGTTGAAATTAAACTGTCTTTTATTCCCTCCCGTTCTGTTAATGAGCTCCATGTGGCAGCAGGCAGGAAGCTTATCCGTCTTGACAAGGAGCTGGAGGGAAGGAGGGAGACCGGTTAAACAAAGTGAGGGGAGGTCAGGGGCAGTTTGGTGCTCGTGCACATGGCCGAGGATATATACATGCAAACACGCACACACACACCACGGAGGCTGTACATGCATGTGCTCTGCTTTGTGTTCAGAAACGCCTCCATACATGGAAGTAGTGCGCTTATAATTGTTTTTTTCCTGCTGGAAATACACTCACATTCATAGAGTTGATCAGGTGCGCGGATGGAAATTGTTGCATGTAATTGATATTTTTTTGCTCTAATCATCGTGGATCGTGAATGATTGTAATTTTTGCAGCTGAGTGATGTCATTGAAAAAAAATTGAGCCCATCTGGGAGATGCAGTGTGAACATTTTGTTTTGGCTTTGCACACGATTTCCCATTTTGCTTGTAATGACCTTAAATTAGAGCAGGGTCAAAGCTGTTATAGTAGAAATTCAAATGAGGGGATGGCATTCCTCAGATCACACAGAAATGGAAAGATGGAAAGGGTGCAGCGTCTTTTTTTGTGTTCTTCCTGTCACAGATGGATAATGTAGATGTACCAAAGGCAGCCATGGGAAAGAAGATCATTACTATTTCCTTGTTTAGAAATGGCACTGCATTTGTCCCTAATCTCATGTCACAGCTCTCTAGACTCCACAGTTTGCCAATTAGAATATACAAGATATTTTCCACCCAAGATGGAGTGCAAATCCCACTTAAAGTGAAACAAAAACTATAAATGTATAAATAAACAGATAAAAAAGCAACAGCAAAAGCAAAGTTGACACGATTGCGGGTGACCGTGCCTTTAAATTATCCGTCCTCAAATTGCAATCATACATTCTCCCTCATTCTAATTAAACATTAGGCTTTATTTGTTCCAGATGCAGCTTTTTTTTGATGTGTTATTTTGGTAAGGGAGCTTTGTGGCATGAGAATGGCGCAGGCCCGCATGTAAAAGTGGATCCAGCGCAGCCTGTGTTACCATGTTGACTCTGCGCTGGTCCATGCAACCGCAGTGACCCAACACAACTGCTCCAATATTCGGATATCATCGCTCTGCAGTATATTGTGAATACAGACTGAGTGGTTCTGTGCATGTGGGAGAAAATGCTGTTAGGTTCAGTCATAGGGTTTAAATCAGCAGTGTCACATGTGAGGGGCACACTGAAGGCACACATCAAATGTGCTAATGACAGTGGTGATAAAACTCTTACTGTATGAGTGATAGCAGACATTATGTGTAATGACATCAGTATGGGGGACAGAGCGGCTGGGGACGGGGCCCTCGCTGTGTCTGTGTGGTGTTTGGGGATGTTGGAATGAAAGACAGCTCTGAACAGCTCTGTACATACCACCTCAGAGCTGTCTTGAGTATTAATAGACATGTCTTTGTTCCGACTGACACGCTTCTGAAGTGGAATGAGACAAGCCGAGGCGATAAGGATCTCCACTCTCTGTGTGAGTCAAACCTCAAAGTACCACTTAGGCGGCTTTCCTTTTGCTCTCTGAAGTCTGGCGGTACGACGGGAGGTTGGGATCAGACAACAGCAGAGACGGAGACACTGACAGGAGCTGTCAAGGACTTTTTGCTTGTCTGTGCTTTTTAAGGGCGATAATACATAAATGAAGCCATGTTTGTATAGTAGTGGTGTAGTGGTTGTTCGTCCAGACCTAGCCACTCTGGTTTTACTTCTCTTTATCTGTTTAGGACGGTAATGAAGGAGGAGAAGTGGAATTAAATAGAAGGGAAGGATGAACAAGTATGAAAAGGGAAAGAGATTACTTGTTGATGAAAAAACTGTGATCAACGCAAAGAGAGACAAGAGGGTAAGCAGAGAGAGAGAGAGAGGGAGAGGGGTCATTAAAAGGACACCATCTCCCTTGCAGTAAATGGCAGTAAAGTATCTGGCTAATCTGCCATCATTACACTGATTAAATCACCAGGGATTTGGCATTCCCATCAGCTGCAATCAATGGGACAAAATCAATAGACAGGGGATACGTGAGAGGCTCTCAGCCGCACCTCAGCTCCATCTGTGGACTGCAGCACCAAGCATTTTTATATTAGCATCAATAAAACTTAAACAACATGGATTCAGGGATTTTATATTAAGTGGTTTATGAAATAGTGTGGTTCCCCGGAGCTTAGAGCAATGTCTTTTCCTTCACGCATCTGTGTTTAAATCTAAACCCTCCTTCTTCACTATGGCCCGGACTACTCATTCATTCCCCCTTTACTTTTTGGTCTCTCACTCATTGATTGACTCACAGATGGTGTCTGTGTTGCCAGCCAGGTTTAATATTAAATGTTAATTAAGGCTAAAACTAAAAGGAAAAGGAGGCAAGAAAATACATTTTAATATGAAATAAAGCATGTAGCTGAAAATGAGTAAAGCAGAACTCTACTAAAAACACTGTAACTGTGTTGCCAAAACTAGGCAATGCCAAATCTAACTCATTAGGAAGAGTTTTGTATTTTTAGCCAGTGCCAGAATGAAAATAAAGAGCTATTCAGAACTTTCATGGCAAAAAATAGACATTTTGGATAAATGGTAACTTATATGACCCATTAATATTCGTTGCTGATGGGCATTAAAGCAGTTTTTAGACATTTTTTATTTCTCATGTCAAGTAAAGATTAGGCTAGCTATAGCCAGTGGTTAATTAGCTTGGCTTCTTTTAACATAAATACCAAAACCTGGGAGAGACAGTTAGCTTGTCTCTTTTAGAATTTCAGGTAAAAAAAGAAAGAAAAAAATCCCAATAGTTGCACAAAACTGATATGTAAAAACAACAAATTGTGTGAGGTGTTTTGAGAAGTATTCTCACTCCCTTTCAGGTGAGACTGGTTGTTCTGTATATGCTACGAGTAGATTAGCTTAGTTTAGTATAAAAACTGGAAGCAATAGGAAACAGAATAATCTGTATACCAGTAGTTTGAAGCTCAATAATTTACATGTTACACCTCGTTTGTTTAATCATGTCGTTTTTTTTAATGCTTTGTTTTTTGTACATTTTGTGTTAATTAGTGAGTTTCACAGCTGGCTAGCAGATTTGTCAAAACCTTTTGAAAGAGCTGGGTTGGATTCCTGTCTTTTCCTCATGTTTACAATCCTAATGCTATGCTAAGCTAACAGTCTCCCGGTTGTAGCTTTATATTTAACACTTGTGAAAGTAGTATTGATCTTCTCATCTAACATTCCAAACCATTCATTTCAACTTTAAGATATATAACTCTATGATAAAAGATAAATACTGTCTCGGTAACTGAATTTGAAACCGGTTAACAAAAAGAAAGAAAGTAAAAAACGCATTTTTCACAGGAATTATATAAACCTGCATAGAAAACTGATAATTTCTCTGTATGTTTCAGAATGAGGCAGTGTAAAGGTTGGAGCGTGGTGCTGCTGGTGCTGCTGGGACTGGGAGCGCTGGCCCAGAAGCTGCCCACGAGAGACGAAGGGCTCTTCCAGATGCAGATCAGAGACAAGTCGATGTTCCATGATTCCTCAGTCGTACCGGATGGAGCTGAGATCAGTGGCTACCTGTTCAGGGACACACCCAAAAGGTAAGAGCTCTGCAGACAAACAATGAATTAATGAATTATATAATCCAAGAGAGTCTATGTTTGTAATAACAGTCACTGAGGAAAAAGATTAAACTTGTTGATGGCCACTTACTGTAAATAGGTATAAAACATTAGACGTTTCATTGTAACATGATCTGTGCTGTTGATGCAAAAACTAAATAATAGATGAGAAACTCATGTTCGTGTAACTGAGTGTCTGTCAGCTCACAGCGAGAGAGACCAAGGTCAGCAGAACAATATCACTGCCTGCTTGAGCATAACAGCTTCAAATAGTCTGTTCATGCATTTATACAACACTTTTTGTAGGATCACATCAAACTAGGATGAATCATGAATGCTGACACTCATATCAGTCCCCTTTAATCTATTATATTCACAGGTACTACTTTGTGGTGGAAGAAGACAACACACCCCTGTCTGTGACTGTGACACCTTGTGATGCTCCTCTGGAGTGGAAACTCACTCTGCAGGAGCTGCCAGAAGAGGCCAGCGGAGAGGGATCAGGTATAATTGACATAAGGCAGCAGTGGAAGAGGTTAATGACACGTTATGGGGAAATATCACTATCCCCCACACACAATTAACCTGCAGGGTGATGTTAGGCTTCGTGTTTTGGTGGGTTTTAATTAAGTCACAGTCGTAGTGTCTAGTCTGACCACTTATGATGTCTGTCTCGGCCAAGCTGACGTCTATAATTTTAGAGAAGGGTTCTCCTCTTGTCAACCTACTGAATCAAAGCATTACACCCCTTTACTTAAGCTGTCTTGGTCTTCTTAAGGTAAATCCTGCTGCTCTGTTTGTCTGTCTGTCTGTATTCCTTCCTCTTCCCCTTTCTTTCTTTCTTTCTTTTTTTTAATGGCCTCTGCTTCAAATTAAAACTTTCTCCATCTGGAGGGCGTCCTTTCAGCACAGTAGATCTTGCCAGATGACTAAAGCGGCGGTTTTAGAGCATAGATGTGTGATGTGAGCATATATTTGAATGTCAATACATGAGCACCTGCATGTGTGTGTCTGTGCTCATGTCAGATCAAATATAACAAAATGATTTATCGAGTGGTTTCCCTATTGAAGACATTTACCTTGCATCAAGACAAAAAAATTCATCCTTAAGTAGAAAAAAAATGACACATTTGAACCCAACACACGCAGCGCCATGGGTATAAGTCTGACTTCACAAGAAATGGTGCAGCAATAGTTCAGCCAGTGAACTTCTTTCTGTCTTTGCAACTCTTTTTGCTTAATGTCTCTAGTGGGAGTAGATCTTTGAGCATTAATTTTTAGTACACCGCTGAGCACACTCTCTGGTTGACAAACATAATATTATGGTTTCTTGCTCAAGTCGGTGTAAGAGACTGTCTCTCTCACATGGAAGCTACAAGGCGCCTCTTTGTAGCGCAGCTTCCTCGGAAAGGCCAAGTGAATGCTGGCCTGTGATGTTTGGGGATGTTTGGAGTCAAAACATGGCTGCCATGTCAGGGGCTAATCGTCCGTGAGGCTTGCAGGGATTCATCATGACTTCACAGCATCAACATATTAAACATTTTCTAGTACATTTGGAAATGATTTTTCATCAAAGCCAAAAATTAAATAGAAGAAAAATATTGTGAAGGGCATAACTAAAGATCTGTCAACATCTTTCTGTAATATCAAATTGGATGCAGTGTTGAGCAAAGAGTTCACGTTGTGCCTATTTGTTTTTGTTTTCCAGGAGAGCCTGAACCTCTGGACCAACAGAAACAGCAGGTGACGGTAGACGAGGGGACGGAGCTCTTCACCTACAAGGGCAACGATGTGGAGTCCTATGTGGCCACCAGCACGCCCTCTGGCCTCTACCAGCTGGAACTACTGTCCACAGAGAAAGACAGTAACTTCAAGGTGTACGCCACCACAACTCCGGAGTCTGATCAGCCATACCCGGAGCTGCCCTACGACCCTCGCGTGGATGTGACCGCACTGGGCCGTACCACTGTTACCCTGGCCTGGAAGCCTACACCAACTGGCTCTCTGATGGGTCAGCCTGTTCAGTATTGTGTAGTGATCAACAAGGAGCACAATTTCAAGAGCATGTGTGCTGCTGAAGCTAAAATCAGCACTGATGACGCCTTCATGTTGGCTCCAAAGCCTGGTAGAGATTTTAGCCCGTTTGACTTTGCGCATTTTGGCTTTGTTCCCTCTGACAACGGTTATGGCAAGGACCGAGGCCTAACAAGTAATAAGATCTCTCGGGCATACACAGCCAAACCCAGAGCATCGGACATTCAGAAGGTGTGTATTGGCAATAAAAATATTTTCACTGTGTCAGAGCTGAAACCAGACACACAGTACTACTTTGATGTCTTTGCTGTGAATTCTGCCACCAACACCAGCACGGCGTACGTGGGGACTTTCGCCCGCACTAAAGAGGAAGCTCGTCAGAAGACAGTGGAGCTGAAGGACGGCAAAGTATCGGATGTTTTCATCAAGAGAAAGGGCAGCAAGTTTCTACGCTTCGCTCCCGTGTCTTCACACCAGAGGGTCACGCTGTTTGTCCACACATGTCTGGACGCCGTGCAGGTGCAGGTGAGGCGTGATGGCAAGTTGCTGCTCTCCCAGAATGTGGAGGGGGTGCGGCAGTTCCAGCTGCGGGGAAAGCCAAAAGCCAAGTACCTGATCCGTTTGCGTGGCAGCAGGAAAGGGGCCTCCACTTTGAAGATACTAGCCACCACACGACCCAGCAGCAAGCAGCCCTTCCCTTCACTTCCGGAGGATACGCGCATCAAGGCCTTTGACAAGCTGCGCACATGCTCCTCCGCCACTGTGGCCTGGCTGGGCACACAGGACCGCAACAAATACTGCATTTACCGCAAAGAGGTGGCCGACAATTACGGCGAGGAGCAGCGACGCCGGGAACAAAACCAGTGCGCTGGGCCAGAGACCCGCAGGAAGTCAGAAAAGGTCCTGTGCAAGTACTTCCACAGCCCGAACCTGCAGAAAGCTGTGACTACAGAGACCATCACAGGTCTGGAGCCAGGCAAGACCTACCTGCTGGACGTTTATGTGGTGGGACACAGTGGTCACTCAGTGAAATACCAGAGCAAACTGGTGAAAACAAGGAAATACTGCTAAATGACTCTGCAAAGAATAAATCTATTATAAATATATATATTAAATAAGTTTATTTAACTCTAAGTGATATTCTACTAAGGAGTGTATACAGACTGACTACTCACACAGCTGATGGGCCTGTGGCAGTGACTGAACTGTTTGTAGAGAGAGATATCAACCTGTATATTTATGTTTACATTTCATCGTGGCACGTCGGGGCGGCCCATAGCGTGAGGTGCTTTGTTGCCAGGCTTGTCGTCTTGACATCATGTTGCCACAGGGGAGGCAGAATTTCAAAGATCATCTTTCATCTTGTATGTTTCTTTGTTGCTGCATGACATTTGCTTTTGTCTGTCATTATTTGTCTGTCCTTTCAGTTTCCAATCTTGTTGACCGGAGGAGATACAGTAGCTACCCACATTGTATAGATCTCTTGCTGCATATTCACTACATGTTTTAGAAGGAATTTAAATTATTTTATACTTTTTGTCTCTCTTTACGATTGTCTGTTTTTATTGATGACAATAATAACTGTTACGAGGAAATTCCAGTTTTATGAGGAAGTTGTCGTAGTTCAGACATTCCCTTATGTATCTCAGCCAGTGTTTGCTCTAGAGCCCATCTTGTAAATGTGTTCTGTGCTGGAGATCTGTGTTATTATCACTGTATCGCTGTGTGTGTGTGTCACATGTACAGAGTTGTCCTGCCAATATTCATGTACATAAACACTAAATATAGAACAAGTAATCCCTGTGTCACCCTGGGTGTCATGTTCTTTTGCCAAGCAGTTAACATCAAAATCGTGGCTCAAAGATGAAAGAGCGCACTGTGTATTGTGTTTATAGATTCAGACGCCTGAATCAGGGTAAAAAAATGCAGAGCGCCATACTTGTAACAATTTAAAATGATAACTTGATCCCAGAAATGATGTGGGAAAAGAATAACTGACCTAATCTGCGGATGAGTTATTTTTTGGAAGGACTTTTAAAGATCATAGATGTCCTCACAAGTGGTACTTAAGTTCCTAAATATGACTTCTTTGGCATCCTTGAACATATCAGTCTCCTAGATGTACAGTAATAAATCAATGAATCTTAGAATACTAATTGGTGTATTTCTTTGTCCCTGCTGGAGAGCCATTCATATTTTTATGTTTCTCCAAAAAGACCTACTCATTACTGCCCTCACACATGAAACAAGTATTTTATAGCTCTGGGATGCCATTTATTTCAAATGGTCTCCTTGTAATCTTAGCTTTTATGTAAAGACAGTTACTCTATATATGGTGTTTATTGCTTTGTAAACTGACTGATTGCCACAATTATGAAATTCAATAGTGCTACACAGGATTTTATTGATCAGGATAAAGAGTCGTGATAAGTCAGATGTCTGGGCATTTTAGGGCATATAAAACTGATATAACTTACCATGATGTGACAATGTAATCTATGTAAATAATAAATAACTACTATGTTTACCATTTTTTCTATAATAATGAATAATACACTGATCTAAATAGCTAATGTTTGCTTTGTTTTGATATTTTTTTGAATGACGCCATTTAAAAATAACTTTAAAATAGCTATTAATGATACTGAACAGGTCGCCATCTGTAAATCAAACTTTCTGTTAACCTACTGGATGAATCCATTTAGAGTCCATGTTTTTTTTAAGCGAATACAGTTTAAAAAAGCAGGCTTAAAAATTTGGGAGAATTGGGTGACTTGCAATATTGTTTAACTATTAGATGCAGTTAACCACAAATAAGCAAAGAGAAAAGCCAGACACACATTGGTGCGCATATCCACACGTTCCAATTAAGAGTAGTCTCAGGTGAATGGAAATGTTCTCTCTGTTGTGGCCAAGAAAAGCAGCTGTTGCTCGTGAATTGCCATGTTTCCATCACGACCCTGATTCTGGGTAGCTACGTTCCCCATCGCCACAACTCACTGTCAATCAAGTGCTCCTGGTCAGAGGAAATGCAGGGAGGCTCCACCTGGCTTCCATTAACCTGCCGTTGCCCTAGAGTAATGTGGAGAAGCTTCCAGAGGGCTGTGAGAGCGTCATGGATATCCCTGTAAACTGCCACTAATAAAGCTGGCCGGCTCTGCTCAAAATGTTATCCTGCACGTGTGAATAAGATCTGCCGTGAAGGCCTTGACTCCTTTAAAGAAACCATGAATCTCCAGCTCAGCTCGCTGGTCAAGTCAAGAGGTCCAGGGTGGAAAAAACAGAAAGTACCGACACTTCAATTTTGGCAGCATGCTTCAGAAAATCTCTTCAAAAACACACATGCAAACATACGTACACAGAGAAACCTCTATCTGAGAACTAACCATCTGCAGGGCTGTCTATGTTTATCCTTTGCGTGGTAATGAGCGCAGGGCTTTGATGTGTGAGTTTTGTATATATGTGTGTACATGGAGCAGGGCAAGGAGAGGAGACAGACATGTAGTGCTCTGGTAAGTGGTGAAGTAATCACAGCAGCGCACGGAAGACCTGGCTCTGATTCCTGGTTGGGTTAGTTTGACATGCCACTATATTGAATTTAAGCTGAGCTGTCATTTAAGACCATCCTGGGCAAATGGAATAAATGTACGCTGTTTATGACAACTCAATTATACCAAAGTTGTAAATGCTGTGGTTGAATTACAGTGTCAGAACATCTAAGTTGGGTTTTATACACTACTTATTTTGTATATGTATAAAATCCCCTGTATAACGAAGCCAGGTTTGTCTGGTTTCAGGGGGTCAGAGATGTTAAGAAGTGGTTTAGGAATAGTTATGACATCTGGGGAAATACACTTTTTTTTGGCTTTCTTTATAACATGAAAAGATCAATATCACTCTCTTGTTTGCACAGTAAATATGAAGCCATGGCTAGCAGCTGGTTAGCTTAGCTTAGCACAAAGATGGAAAAAGGGGAAGCAGCTAGCCTGACTCCGACCACAGGAGACAAAATCAGCTTCCAGGACCTCTAAAGCTTATTAAATATAATATATATTATATTAGGCAAAATTAAATACATTTTAACAAGTGAACTTTGGAGGAGCTGTTATGTGGACCTTTAAAAAAATCTTTGGACAGTGGCTAGTTACGAATATCATAGCATCAATGTGTTGATAAAACTCAGAAAGAAAGCAAATAAATGTTTTTGTGTGTGTGTGTGTGTGTGTAATATAGCGCCATTTGAACAAGCTGTCCAGAACGGCATCATATTCTTTTTATTTGAGATTTAGACTATTTTGTTTGTTTAGCACCTGGTTGGTCAGAGCACAAAGTTTCTTGTCATTTTGTTTCATATGTTGTTTAAAGTTTAGTCATATTATGGTGCTTTTTAAAAAAAATGTATGCTAGTGTGTTTAGGCTAGCAAGACTGCTCTATTCAAGGCAGTTCTGTCAGGCTTAAAAGGGCCGTTATCTCAATAGAGTTTGCTTGCCAATATAAAGAAATGCAGCATTATTTGTGTGGTGCATATGTATCGAAAAATGACTTCAAATGTTTAATTTTAAGTTAAAGATGTTTACCTATAGCACTCTATTAGAGGGTTAGGGTTGTCATTAAGCTAACGGGCTAAAAAGTGATATTTCATGATAGGAATAGATGTGATTTATTTTCAGTCAGTTAATAATACTTAAATATTAAACTAGTAGTAACTCCATCCTGCTATCTACAAAGTCCAACTATTGCTCCCCAAAAACAAAACTTATCCACACCTTCATTTCCTCTTAAATTCAATGCAAGGACTAGACTACTGTAATTCATGGCATGCCTAAACAATGCAGCTTTTGCCTGGTGCAGAATGCAGCAGTAAGGCTTCTAACAAACACTCAACGTAGGGAAGACATCACTCCAGTCCTGGCCGAATTACACTGGTTCCACATTCAATACAAAATCCAATATAGGATTCTATTGATTATGCTTGAATCCCTACATGGTCTGGCTCCACTTTACATTTCAAAACTCTTAACCCTTTACTCTGCACTGAGACTCCTCAGATCATAAAATCAAATGTTAAAAGATTCATGATCCAGACTTAAAACAAAAGGAGATCTTGCTTTTACAGTTTTAGCTCCAACGCTGTGGAACCAACTCAGATCAGATCAGCTGAGTCAGTGCCTCATTTTGAAAAGCTTTTAAAAGACCCACCTGTTCAGACTGGCATAATGTAATATAATGTCTTTTCATCGTGTTTTTATTGCATTTTTGCTGTATCATGTTCTTTTTTTTCTCTGTGTGTTTTCTTATACTCTATGGTATTGAATTTTGTGGAGCACCTTGCAACTCAGGTTTTGAAAGGTGCTATAGAAATAAAGTATTATTAACATTCTCTCCTATGGTATGTTGAAGGTGTGTTCATAGTTGTCATTCAGCTACAGTATGGTGTGGGTGGTCATAAATAAACACTTTGTGAACCATCAGTTGAAGAGTTAGACCATTTATTATTATTCCATCAGCCGGACATGCTGCAGTAACAGCTTAACCTCATCATTCCCAGCATATGTCCAAGGAGAGCAGAAAGACTCAATGTGATGGTCTAAGGTAGTGGTATCCACTCACAAAATGGAGGCCTCACAAAATATACCTCTAGGCGATAGAAACTCAGACAATAAAATAGATGCCTGTAAGGACAGCTTAGAGGATGAATTTCACTGCTCTGGACACTTACAGAATCCCATAGAGAAGATGCTTTCATTTCAGAGAGAGGAGGCTCACATAAAGGAGAAAAGGCTCTTTTGCCTTTAAAGAAAATGGAAGACCCTGACATGTAAGGCTAGAGAACGGCTAAAGTTAGACGTTCCTGAGAGCCAGATAACAGCTTTTATAGAGACCTTAGAGAAAGAAAGGACAATGTTAATAATATCCATGTGGAAATTAGAGATCACCTCACTCCATCCAGTGAGACACGATGTTGTACTTATGACTGTAAGGCAAGGCAGTGGCAAAGACATTGTAAGGATTGGTTATGAAAAAATAGCAGGCACTGATGCAGATTTTGATAGTGGAGCAGCAAAGTAAAGTCTTTGTGGGCTGTTTAGAGATTATGCTGGCTTCATCAACTGATCCACAGTAACAACTGTTCATGGAAATGTATTAAAAACTTGTTTTTGCCAGCCCTAGCCCCAAACCAAAGTTCCCAGTTAACGTTCCAAGCTTCCCCAAGCCTGCATTCTCTTTTTTTCGTCTTAAAATAAATACCTTGTTCCTAACATATCCCTGTCTCCCCACCTGTGTCTGCCCCTGGGTTTACCTGCTTCACGTAACAAATGAGAGCCTGTTTTCCCTTGGCTTATAGTTCATCAAGAAAGCCTTGTTGTTGACTATGTTGACGACAGTGTCATTAGCATAGCAGGTGTTAATTACACACAAGTGTGTTACACACAAGTTTGTGTGTAACAACAGAACAGTGCAGGAGAGTATATCGCCATGTTAGCGTCCTGCTGAAGCAAAGGCTGTTGACCTGGCATTTAATGATTCAACTTTGGAGCTCCAGCTGGGTGACTATTCAACTTCTGCCTGGGGCTCTGCACCATAGCTTGTTGGTGGCTCATCCACTGCTATGAACCATGCCTCACCTGCTGCTGCCCAGGTCCAGCCCCCCAGGTGGTCAGGGATGCCCACCCTTGGTGCTTGTTGGTGGTACGTCTATGGTCCAGCATGTAACGGTGCATAGTGGCTAGACTTTCTGCCATCCAGTTGCCTGCGTAAAGGACATTATACCCACTGCTCTGCAGCGGATTCAGGAACACAACTGTGTCTCTTTGGTCATTGTGTGGCACCAATGACATGAAAAATCAATAATTTGTGCACCTCATAGACAGCCTGCAGGACACTGGAAAAGTGGTGCGTAATTTCTGGTCCACTGCTGTCCCTCATGTCAGCTACATATTTGGTTAAATGGATATTGTAGAAATATAGATATCCCATTCATGAATAGCTTTAGTTATTTCTTTAACCAATCAGAATTTTTTATATTACTTTTTTATTATGCCCCTGGATTAAGACATACTTATCTCTGATCATTTATGTCTTGTTTTAACTCTGTGTGTTATGTTAACAGGAACCCTCAGAGCAGAAAATGTGCACTTTAATGACACTAGTGCTTCAAGATTATCTTTGCTTTCAAACACATATGACTTTGTAAACTGTTTCAATGACATGTGCACAACTGCTTTAGATAATATTGCTCTTTAAAGCATTCAAATCCAATTTATCAACTGTATCACCTTGTATTACTGAAAGAATCCGTGGCATGAATAGGAAGCGTAGGAAGACAGTGGAAGAATTCAATGCTCTCATTACACTGTGAGCATATTACATTTTTTATTAGTCTTATAACTTAATTAAAGATGCAAGAACAAAATACTTTGCAGAGCTCATCACCTCCAACCAGCACAAGCCTAGTTTCTTATATAAAACCGTTGATTGATTAGCCAACCCTGATTCTCCTGGTGTCCCTATTACTTGTAATGCAGACCCTGAACGTTTTTTTAACCCTTTTTTAAGTACATAAGACTAAGGACATTCGATCTAAAATCCACCCCCTACATGTTTGATTTGAGGTTCCAGATACTCTAGCCCCACGCTTGCTTTCAATCATTAACAATTCTTTATTTTCTGGATGTGTTGCCGAATATTTTAAGACCACTATTATCCAGCCACTTCTCAAAAATCTGGTTCTAATCCCTCTGACTACAGTAATGACACACCGTTTTCTAAGCTTGTGTCTTAACCAAGATTTGGTGTGGCCTTGCGATGACTGCAGAGCCTAGTTTGACCCAGTGCATGCCAATGATTGTCGTAAATGGACGAAAATTCCCTAACATCAATGATATCTTGATAAAGACTGAAGCAGGTGAATGATTGATTTGCTTTTGACATGGTGGATGATGGTATGTCCAGGACTACCCTACAGTGGTTTGCTTCCTACTTTTCTAGTAGAAATGTTGTTGTGTCTACTGATGGCGTTGCCTCCTCTCAAGCATTGTCTAGGTTTGGGGTACCACAGGGCTCCATTCTAGGGCCAATTATGTTTTCTCTTTCTCTTTGGGCCACACTACAGTATGATATTTAATGTTGTTGCTATGCAGATGATACTCAGCTATACTTGTAATGCAAACCACCTCAATCAGCTAAGTTATCTTCCCTACATAATTGCCTAGCCGCGGTTAAGGACTGGATGGCAGAACATTTCCTCCAGCACAATTCTTCCAAAACAGAAATCCTTATTATAGGTCCTGAGCACACTTAAGGTCAAGTTCTGCCTGCTCTTGGCACACTAGCTCAGCATGTGGTGCCCACTGGTTATAACCTTGGAGTTATTTTAGACCAGAAACTCACTCTCGAGTTCCATTTAAAAGGTGAACTCAGTCATGTTTTTTCCACTTGAGAGATATTTCTAGAATTACATCTTTTGTTTCTTTAATTTTTGATTTCAAAGAGTGATTTGTGGTTTTATCACTTCTCATCTGGACTATTGTAATGCCCTGTTTAAATGCCTTGGCCAAAACATGATTACATTGCTTTAGGGTGTCCAAAACGTAGCCGCCAGGCTTTTAACCAGAGAACGAAAGCATGATCATATCTGCTCTATTTTAGCTTCCCTTCACTGGCTGCCTGTCCATTTTGGAACTGATTTAAAGATTTTACTCTTTACTTTTAATACCCTGAATGGTATGGCACCAAGCTGCCTGGCTGTGCTTCTGAATCATTACTCACCAGCGCATAGCGTAAGATCCTCTGATAAGGCCCTGTTAGCTATTTCCCATTCAAGGGTGAAGACAAAGGGTGGCTTTTGCGTGACTTTGCTGTTAGGGATCCAACCCTTTGGACAAACTTTACTGAGGAACTTACACTAGAAAAATTCACTGTCCTCTTTTAAATCGTCTCTAAAAATGTACTTCTACTGTTTGGCTTTTACTTAATTATTCTACCTATCTTATTTTATATGTTAAATGTATGTGTTACTTTTATCCATTAGCTTCATCATTACTTCACCCATCACTTGAAGAGTTAGGGTTGCTACACTCTGTATATATGCTAAGAGTAGATTAGCTCAGTTTAGCATAAAGACTTGAAGCAGAGGGAGACTGTTTGCCTTGCTCTATCCAAATGTGACAAATATCTGCCTACCAGCAGCCTGACCACCACTAATTAACATGATTTACTTCAGTTGTTTAATGTTGTCAACTTCTAAACTTAGTTTTGTGTTTAATTAATGAGCTTTGGATGTGCTGATAGGCAGATTTTTTTTTAAACTTCCAGACATAGACAAACTAGCTGTTTGGTACATTTTCCAGTCTTTAAGCTAAACTAAGCTTACTGTCTCGAGCTGTAGCCTTGATAGTCAACAAAGATACAAGATATGAGAGTGATATCCATCTTCTTATCTAACTCTCAGCAAAGACAGAAAAAAAGTGTATTTCTAAAAAATGCAGAAACTTTTCCTTGAAGTAAATGACTCTCACAAAACCAGTTTTATTAAGGCAGATGTGGCAGGCACTAGGGGAAAAATAAGCTTTTGGTGAAACTGATGTTTCAAAATAATGTCACAGATGTGCTTCGTAGATATGCAGCAGCTGTGATTTGTAGAAGAAGTTAGACCTCCTTTACACCCCCTCCCTTTAAGAGGGGCTTTAGGAGTTGGCATTTGTGAGCCTGTTTTGTGTATGTGTGTGTATGCACTTGCTGCTCAACTTAGAGCTGAGTGACACTTTTGGATAGACATCGTGAAAAGGGAGCAGAGGCTCAAACAGAGTCCAAACAGAGACAGACAGCAAATAGACACACACTGGGAGGGCTTTGAGTGTTACTCCTGTGACAGAGAAAACACTGCTGTGTGTAAAAAACTCAGTACTGAATGAAGGGCTCCTGCCATCTATGGGGTTGGTACTATACTATACAAGAGAGTAGTTAAATTAAATTATTCAGCCCCACACTAGTACCAGTGTCTTAGAAATCTCCAAAGTCAACAGTGTGAAATGAAATTATGACGCTTTGAAATCTCACACACGCACACAGACAGGGAGCCCCGCCTGGGAAGCAAAGAGGAGTAGACCGTGATGAAAATGATTCCCCTTCAGTGGCTCCGGGGATAGATCATTGTTGAGGCTCAGGTCCAAACCAGCTCTACATAGCTCTGATTTAGCAGAGGGCCAGGCAGAAATCGGAGGCTTTTTTCCAAACCAATCCTGACCAAGAGCCCATTCCCAGGAAGGGTGGAGAGGGATCAGTGGCCCTTGGGCATTGCCCGTCTCAGCCGATCTCCATTAGGATAACTCGAGCAGTGGAAAAAAGACAATGACTGGCTCCTGATTATGACTTTCATACATTCCTACTCTACATTTAACTCTAAGGTCAGCTTTATTATCCTACACAGATATGAACAATACTGTACACATGATATGCATTTGAGGATCCTTGGATGACAATATTGTAGTGCTAATACATCTGAGCTTCAGATTTCTGTGTGTGTGTGTGTTTTTTTTTGATGGTGTCTATGAGTGTGTATGTATTAGGCGTGTGTACATGCAATGCTTTGTGTGTTTGTGTACTAACTGCCAGCGCTGCCTTTCACCCGAGCTGCATAGGGGTGGTCCCCTTGCTCTCTTGTGTTCATGAAATCACTTCTAAGTGCCTGTAATTTTTCATGCTTCATCAGTACTGTAATTTCAAAAGGCTCCCTCTGAAGACCCTCCTTTAGTGGCGACCTGGGGTTGTCAAATGAAAACATCATTTATCCAGTGACCTCGGAGCTTCAGGAAATGGTTTGCTGGCTATTCAGCGACAGCCTTGAAATAGGGAGCTGTGGTGAGGGACTGCGGGGGTTTGTGAAACATGAAACAAAAGGTGGTCTGGCCCCTCGATCTACAGTATCAGGTTTGGGAGATTTCAGAAAAATGCACATATCCATTTGGAAAATCTTGTATGGAACCATTTGTATGTTTGCCAAACTGAGGTTTTCTTCCAGTGAAAATATTTACTTAGAAAAAAAGAAACTCTGAAAGTATTTATTTCAATGCAATCCTTTCCTTCACCATGTCCTAAATGTGGTTTCTGTAGTTTTTGGCCCTCAGAGACTCAACTGGCAGTCCAGCCACTGAGTGGCTCAGTTCCATAGCTGGGTACTTTCAGGTTCAGAGTCTTGGTCTGGAGGGACTGATGATCTAAATGTCTTTGTTTGATAAAATAATTTTTTATAATTAAATCAATTCTAAGTCCTCACTGCATCATTGTCTGCTAGGACTGGTTTGTCCATGTGTTTGTCAGCGCTTTATAAGGCTATTCATGGAAAGCTTCTTTCACACATATATTTATATTGGTAAGAAGTGATGAAATAAGTTTGTGAAAAAAACTTCACTTAAACCACTTCTTTTGATGTTTACCAGTCAGACTTTATAATAAAAGAACTGGTGATATTCAATTATTTTCATGCAGTTTTCTTTATAGATCTCAGGTGTTCTTAAGTGACAAAGAATATGGTATCCATTCATGTTTCTGTATATATGTCAGGGTTTTTTTTATTTATTTTTTTAGATCTTAATCAACTTCAAAAATATTTTGTATAACACAATAGATGAATGTCTTTCTCAGATTATGTTCACTGAAAAGCGTGCATTGATAACCAGCTCAAACTACAAGATCATGTTCAGATTGTCCAAGTCTCAATCATGAGGTAAGAGATTAAACCCCCATACACCACAAAAGAACCTCAGCTATCTGTTTAGACCAGCACAGACTCTCCATGATCTTACAATGGCCAAATCAGGAATATCATCTTCCCTTGCAATGGGTTCCCTGGTTTAGGAGAAGACTCTTGTGTGTGTTTCTGTGTGTCTTTTGTGCAGGTGTTGGAGATCAGAGCTGGTCTGGATAACCCAGGGATCTTAGTGAAAGCTGAGTGAAAGTTAATGGGTTTGAGGGTCCTCAGAGGGCACAGAGGAGAAAAGGGGTCATGACATTTAATCGTCCTGCCCCGACAGGCCAAGGCACTGACAGAGGTCAGGGGAGACAGAAATGGACCAAGGAAGACATGGGTGGGGCAGTGACACACAAAGGCCCTCTCAGTGCAGTGATCAGGCTCGTCACCCTATAAGTCTCCCTTCAACCCTCTCCTATGGCTTACTTCTCTGAAATACACCTGGAACATGACTCCAGGCCACTGATGACACCATCTCATATACAATAGTGATCTAGGGGGAGGGGGGAATCCCAATTGAAGGACATGTTTACCTCAGTTTTGAAGTGTAAACCCTTTAAAAACAGCAGTTGGGAAATTCTGACGAAGACACTCGAGCACACCAGCTCATTGACTCTGAGGTAAACATATAAATGATGATTCAGTCTTCGCTGTAATTGTCAGCCAACGCAGATCATCTGGGCCAATCATGGATCAGTTCAGCAAAGAGCCACATCACAACAGGAAGCCATTGGCATAAACACAAGCTATAAACACTGTAAACAAAACCAACACAACACTGACACAATCCTGATTAAAGGGGGAAGATGTTTGCTGAAGAGGTGTTCAGTGATTAGAAATGATGATAATCTTTCAGTGCAGGGTGAAAGTCAATAAATCAAGGTGAGCGGAGATTAAAAAACAACAAACATACACTATAGATGAGTGGTTCTCATATTTTTCATGTCAAGGATCCCTAAACTGAGATAAATCAGACCAAAGTCCCCCTTTGGATAAGATTTTTGCTATTAGATGTTTTATTACTTAAAGTGTAAGAAATCAATGATCAAAACATCATCATACACTCTGTTATTGTTTTACTTTTGGATGAAATTATAGTAAAAATAAATGATTCCTCTTTCTGCTGGGGACCCCCTGGAACCCCTTCAAGGACCCCTGGGAGTCCCTGGATCCCTGAGAATGATTTCTATAGATCATGTGAGGTCTGATAGTTTCAGCATTTTCACTCAAGCGTATAAGTTTTGTTTTTCAGTAAAGTTGAAACCACATCTATTGCCGAACATTCAGTTTGTCAGCTAAAGAAAAAAAAAAGTCATCTGGCTTTACTTTGTGCACTTTTATTTAAAAATTTCAAGTCTTCCCTTTCAAAACAATCTAGTTTGAACTCCAATCTCTCAGCCTCTTGAACTTATAAAGATTTCATTCAACAATGCTCTCTGTCCTGAAAGGTACATGTGTGACATTTACTCTTATGAAAAAACAACACTTGAGCAAATTTTAACTAATAATGCAGTTAGTAAGTTGTACTAATAATAGTAATACGTTTTATATATAGAGAGTTTTTAAAAAATAGTTAAAGACGCTTAAGTGACAGTTGAAAAAATGAATTAAATGGAAGGTATGATCATATACCATCCACTCCCTGATTTACTCCATTCCTTCACGTTTAAGTCTTGATTGGCTCATTTAGCCCAGAAAGTGTGGTTCAGATATTTTTTCAGCAGCCAGCTCCAGGCCAGAAAACCATCTCTCCCAGCAGCCTTTGATTGTTGGTAAATTGTGGTTTCTGGCCTACTGAGTGGACTGCTTGAAGCTGAAAAGGTCAATCGGACCACCAGTCTGTTGTTTGTTGGTACGGTGTGGTTTCTGAATCGTAGAGCAGATCAACTGAGGCCAAAAAACACAGACATCACAATATGTTGAGATTTCTGAGGTCGATGACGAATGAGAAAAATGTGGTGATTGTTATGCCTGAACTATGTGTAATACATGTAGTAATCAGTGTAGCGTTGGTAAATGTAACATGTGACAGAATTTATTGAATTCATGACTTGCCAGTCCTTACGGGTTATTTTGACCAATTAAAAATGCAATTATTTACACTGTAACAACATTTAAGCAACAACAAAAATATATTTGAGCAACATTTATCCTCATTGGATGTATGAAAATTACAGAAAAAATGCACTATTCATTTTTATATTACTGTAGCATCCATTTCAAGCTATTTTTACCATTCATGGGCTTACAAAATATAAAATATTTCAATGCATAAACTAAATAATAACTGTCTTTTAAACCCCATACAACATGTTTTGTCTTCTTGTCAAGTTTGGGAGACTATGTATCTTATGCATGTGCTGATACTGTATTATTATCCTTACAGTGATGGTTTGTCATCACAGGCAGGCTTGAATGAAACCCAGGCTAGAGGGTTGCACGACAGTAAAGGTAGCTTCTGGTTACAAACTTTGGACCAATCAGGACGCAGCATTGCTTTCCTGCAGCAGGAGCAACAGAAGTTCAACCTGGACCGCTTCACGAAGAAAACTATCTGCTCCAAATTCAAACTGACAATGCTTATTCATTCCCGCTGACATATTGAATATCCAACAGATAGTCATTGAAGGAAGTATTTCCGAGTAATGACAATGTTGGGTATGTATGTGCCCGACAGATTTTCTCTGAAATCGTCAAAGGTCCAGGATGGAATCGGTCTTTACACGGCGAGGCGAGTGAAAAAGGTTTGTTGTTTCTGACTGGGTAACCGAGTCAAAGATTTAGAGAAGACGCGGGAAGGGTTTTTCTGTTACTTTGTAAAGATGTGTCAGGGTTTTAGAAGCGGGGTTTTTTTTGTCTTCGCCTTGTTCCTTGTAGTCGCTGTCAAAGGCACAGTCTCAACCCAAGGCTGCTCTGACGTGAAGTGCCACGTAGCTACAGTTGTTTCTCTCGTTCACTACAAAACAATGTAGTCATGTCGGCAAAAGAGGGCTCGCGCAGCTGCCTCGCGGACCAACACAGTGTCCATATATACATTAATGCGACATTCAGGTGAAAGATTTCAACTTTGTTCGCCATTTTACAAAACTACAGACAATTTCCCCCCCCCCACTGCTGTCAGACACACAGAGGAGGAGTATGTGGAGCTGTGAACTGTTCCAGAGGATGAATGGGTTCAGTCGGGATGCATTTACTGTCAGGAGGATATTTTAATTGTAATTTGTAGTACAGGTTGAGGATGAACATGAACGCCTCACGAAGAACACAGCATGAACACGCCCCTTGGATGTTTGGCACTTGTACTAGCTGAAAAAAAAGAAAAAAGAGGAACGTATTCATATGTCACATTAAGCAGTAGGCGTGACCACTAACCATCCAACATTTGTCCACTGTGCTAAAACCATGGTTTGGACATCCATTGAGGTGTATAATGTTTTAATATAATTCACTTTGGCTGCCAGTGAGCTTTACAATGGTATCATGTTTGACAAGTGATCCCTCTGTTTGTCTTAAAGGGAGAAAAGTTTGGCCCCTTTGCAGGTGAGAAAAAGCTGCCTAGTGAGCTGGATGAAAGCTCGGATACCAGGCTGATGTGGGAGGTGATTGCACACACATCCTGCCTCTTTTGTTACACACACACACACACACACACACACACACACACACACACACACACACACACACACACACACATGGTTCGATTTTAAAGTGCATATAAAGGATAAATGAACACTTTGTCTTTTAAATCAAGCCAATGTTTGGATGTAGTCTTTCAAAAGTCACTGTTTAATTGATAAAGCATTCTCATAAGGCTAGGCTGGCACTTGTAAAAACAGTATTAAATATGTAAGGTGTTAATTAACAGAGAACAGTAAATAATCTCCTCGCAGCTTGTTTTGCAGTCAGGCACAAAAGCATTCTTTATTGTAAGACAGCTGGTGAAAAAAAAGACACAGCTGCTTGCAGGTCTGTCCAAGTATGTTCTCAGTTTTTCTGTGATAAAGAAAACATTTAACAATGTTGGAGATTAATTAACCACACTGGCTGATTTAAATTGATGTCATTTCATGTTGTAGGAAAATGATTGATGGTAACCAGTGAATTAAATGCTGTGAAGTAGTTATCTGTAGCTGCCACATTGTGAGGTCCAGGCCTGTCCACATGATTATGTGTTGATATGCAGTGCCGTACTTTGATGTAATTTGACAAAACATCACAGCAACAAGAGAAGAAGAATCGATTGTTCACTTCTAACAACTCATGCAGTTATTGTTGGGTTTTTTTTGTCAGGTCCGTGGCAATAAGGGAGATGTGCTGTATATTCTGGACGCCAGTAACCCACGTTATGCCAACTGGCTGCGGTTTGTCCATCAGGCGCCTTCACAAGAGCAGAAGAACTTGGCAGCCATTCAGGTATATTTCCTCTCTGTGAACATTGAATCCCTACCTAAAAGTAGTATAGACAGTATTCTTCTTTCAGGAAAAATATGGCTGTAAAATTACCTCTAGAGAGATATCCTTTGACCTACATAGGCAGAAGAAGTTGGAAGCTCTTTCAAATGTAATCTCAACAGATGAAAAAAAATCTCTTTTCAGCCCCCAAAAATGTTAAAAACAATATCTGAAATTCGTCATTTTTTACAGTAGCATTGGTCAGGAAAAGCAGAATTTTATTGCATTTGTTCTGTAAGACCTCTCTGATGACCACGTGAGTCCAGATTTACAGATGACATAAGTGTTAGGTGTGTGAGAGTAAACTTGGTGACTATACTAATGGAAAATGTAACACATCTTCAAACATTTTAGATGAACTTAAGAGGGAACTTTTTGTTACGAAAAAATTGGTAAAAAAAAAAAAAAAAAGTAATGCAATTGCGTCACTTTGGCTTAAACTCTCTCACAGCCAGATGTCTGTTTTTTGACTATTTTAGTAAGAACAATCATGTAAATTGAACATAAAATTGGACCTGGATACTGGAAATAAACATTTCTTTATGTTCTCGGTATTCATATCGGTGTGTTTAGCATCCACAAATTTATTGTGACGGAACCAGAAGTCACTCTGAATGCAGGTCAGAAGTGCTTGAAATGAGAGAGGCTATAATGCATTTAGCAGTTTCTCTCAGGATTTTGCTGAAGGACAGTCTTTGTTTTTTTCCCCCCTTATGGTATTGCAGCCATTTGAAATGATTCTCTGTGTCTATATTTCATTTCCAAAAGAATCCCAAGAACATCATTTTTAAAAAATTATGTTGACATATTATGCATCAACAAAATCAGCCATGCTTGTGAATAACAAGAAAAAGCCAACAAACACACATTCACACATGTGAATATAACCCCAGCATAGTGTTTCTGGGAAATCTCACCTCCAATTTTTCTCTCATGTTGGAAGAAAAATAGAGGTGGAATGAAGATGAATATTTCAGGTCTTAAGGCCAAGTTCCTGCCATTAATACACCAATGCCCAAAGTGATTGGTTGTTTAAAGGTCATCCATGTGTGTTAAAGCTCTGTGTTCCATCAACAGTGACATTTATTGTGGTGCTTTCCTCTTCTTAATGATTATTTATGTATATTTAGAATCCCATAGTTAAAACAAAATGACGGTTTGATTTTATTAGCACGACCTTTAAGGACAGTGCAGTTAATTCAAACATTTTAAGGGTTTGATCTCTTGACCTGTTGCCTCAATCAGGCCTTAACAGACGGCTGTTTTGGAATAATGAGCTCAACCTTCAAGGACCCTCAATAGTTACTCACTACACATTACCATAAATGGTTATAACTGTTTTTTAGCAATTGGCTAGATTGCTTTGTCATCACATTACTCTCAAAATATATCAGGTGTAGTTCTGCCAGCTCTCTATTGGATTGTTTTTATTGTGTGATTACTCGACAATAACCTTGTTGTTGTTTCTTAGGATGGTGAGAACATCTTCTACCTGGCTGTGGATGACATAGAGACTGACACAGAGCTCCTGATAGGCTACCTTGACAGTGACATGGAGGAGGAAGAGGAGGAAGAAGAGGAGGAGGTCATTAAAGATGAAGATGAAAATAGTAAAGAGGCCAAACATCTTGTTGAAATGGGTACAGTGGAATCATATTACCTTATTTACTTTCCCATGTTAATGCAATCATAGATGATTGACATTAGATTTGATTTGATTTGGCTAAATTATCATTGTGCAGAGTTTGGGTACAAAGCCCATGAAATGCAGTTGCAACCAGAAGTGCAAAAATACATTATTATTAAAAAAATGAGTGCATGAAATGCCACAGCATACGTAATGCTATATCTCACAATGTGTACAGTGATTGACAGTCGAGAGTTACAATATACAAATATTATGTAAATATTTTAAATACTATACAGAGGAGAAATGTACAGAATATAGGTTTTGTATACAGTATGAACAGCATATGTACATTTGGCTATAAACAATATATATACATGTATATGCTGGTTACATGTACAGTGACATTATTTGAACAGTGTAGGGATTCACACTGCGCAAAATGTGAATAGTGCAAATTAAATGTTCATTAAAGTACTGTAAACAGTGCAGTAATGAGTGCAATGACGCTATTAACATGGTGGTGTGGAGTCCAGCAGCGTGACAGCCTCAGGGAAGAAGCTTTTTTTGCTGAGCCTGTGTGTATCATATATACACATAAAAGTTCTATTTCCCCTCTCAGATCTCTGCTCATTGAGTGTGTTGCCACATCTCTACAGAACTAGTAATAAAGAAGGAGGACCACCCCTGCTTGCTGTGTGAGAGCAGTTTTCCCAGTGAGGAGATCCTGGCTGCCCACCTCCAGAGTCTGCACCAGAGGCCCAGCACAGAGGAGAAGGAGTTCAAATGCAGGAACTGTGGCAAGAAGTTCCCCATCAAACAGGCTCTGCAGCGCCAGTGGGTTCACTGTTTTATCACTTTGCTGGTTGGAGTGTAGTTTTATTTAACGTTCATCTTCTCTCAAATAACACAGCATCTGCAGGTCATTAAGAAGTCTGAAGTGAAAAAGTATTTAATCAGTTCAGTAGACATTTAGGTTTTCATGTGTGAAGGAAAAGAGGTTAATTTTTAAAGGTATTTGTCGCTTTTCTTATAATACAACAGAGAGTGTTGCTGGTCCTGCAAAATGATAAAAAAAATAAGATTAAAGAATAGGTTAGCAGAAAAAGGAATAGTTTGACATATAACAAATACTATATCGGCTTTCTTGCTGAGAGTTAGATGAGAAGATTGATGCCACTCTCACATCTAGACAGTCAGCAGTGAATTAGCGTAGCTTAGCATAAAGACTGGAAACAGGGGGAAACAGTTAGCATGGCTCTGTCTGGTAACAACATCCACCTGCCAGCACCTCAAAAGTTATTAACATTTTCATCCTGTAATCCTTCACTGTATCACTGTGAGGTTGCCAGGAGACTCAGTGCTGTGCCATGAAATAGACCTACTCAATCACAGCCCTGTAAAACCACAAACTATAATTTTTATACTTTGTTTTTCCATTCAGATTGAACAAACAAGATTTAACGTGTTATTGAGATTCAGCAGTGCTTGAAGGTGGATTTTGTTAACTTTGGACAGAGCCCCACTAACGTTTTCTCTCTGTGTGTGGCATTAATGCTAAGCTAATCTAACCGGCTGCTAGCTTTAGCTTCATAATGAGGAGCCACATACAATATGAGAGAAGCTTATCATCAAATTATTAGTAAGAAGGCAAATATACATGTTTCTTAAAGTTGATAACTTGATGATCTATTGTGCATTTTTTCAGATGAACTTATCCCGTACAGTGGCTCTTTCGTGTTGATATGCCATCATCATAGTTTGTTTCATTTCCTATTTGGTGCCTAATTTGTTTTTATTTTAAATTGTTCCTCAGTGTTTTGCATTGTTCTGAGTCACTGGATCCATCGGACAACTCTAAAGCTCACCAGTGCTCCCTCTGCCACAACTCATTCAGCTCAGAATCCAGGTAACATACACCTTCCTACATAAATTCATAGCTTGTATGCAGCCTACCGTACAATGGACATGTGGTATTTGTTTCCTAAGGCACACTGCTGTACCATCAAAAAAAACGGTATTACTCTAATCCATAAAACTCTCTCCTCCTGTTTCTTCTTCTTCTTCCATATCCTGCGTGTACAGTTTTGAGCAGCATAAGGAAGCCTGTAAAGGAGACGCCAGGTTTATCTGTAAAGCAGAAAGCTGTGGCAAAAGATTTAAGAGCAAGGACGCTCTGAAGAAGCACAAAGGAAATGTTCACACAGGTTGGCACGTCTGTCTTCCCATCTTTCTCTCTGTATGTCTTGCTGTGATTTTCTGCGCCTCTCTGTCTCTCACTCTGACACACACATATTCACACGCCTAGCATTATTCCTTTTTTCTAAACATCATGTAATGAAGTTAATTGTCCATCAGCAGCCTCAGCACTCAAGAAAACTGTAGCAACAGTACTTGACCTCGATCAGTTAAAAAGTCTCTGCAATGTTGAGACACATTTCTAATTACTTGCGCTACATAATTGCTGACCTATGTGTTCTGGGGCGGCTCAGTCTTTCAGATAATTGGACTTTCATAGCTATTTATGATGGGATGTAGGGCAGCGGGGATCTACGCAGCCTTACACGTGAATCAAGTATCAACCCAAGATTAAGACGTTCATCTCCGAGGCTGATTGAGTTGAGATACCGGCTTTTGTGTTTTACCAATGTGGTCAGGACAAGGGGTGTGTGTGTGTGTGTGTGTGTGTGTGTGTGTGGGCGAGGGGGGAAGTGGATCAGACTCGACATATGTGGGTCATGTGATTTAGATGGGGGATAAGGAGAGGGTGCCCGACATCTCAAAAAGGGTGGGAATTGTGGGCCTACAATAAAAGGAGATTTCATTGTCCAGTAAAACCTTTGGTATTTTTCTGTTGCTGTGTGATGATGTCATGAAATCGTTGCTCAGCGTCTCAATAAATTGTGGTGATTGAAGGCTTTTCAACTGATAACACAATGTGGCGTCTGCTTCGTGTTCAGCCCACTCGTGTTATCAGTTGAATAGGTTTATTTTGGTCATTTTCTGTTTCATTCAGTTCTTTTGTTTTCTAGGGAGCGCACGAAGGAAACTCACATGCACCATATGCAACAGAAAATGCTCCTCCTCTCTGAATCTACAAGAACATCGAAAGGTGAGGCTCTACAACATCTGCCGCACAGCTCGCATTATCACAACCAACCACTTTGCATTAGATCTGAGAGGATTTAGCCCGGCTTAGCTAGTTTTGCATGATCCATCTTTACAGTGAAGTGTCTCTCTCTTCTTTTTTTTTTGCCATTTCTCGCTGCACAGTGGAAACC
Organism: Scomber scombrus; assembly: GCF_963691925.1. Lineage (NCBI taxonomy): Eukaryota > Metazoa > Chordata > Actinopteri > Scombriformes > Scombridae > Scomber > Scomber scombrus. The sequence goes on along the minus strand of NC_084977.1, from coordinate 8,333,181 downwards.
CGTCACACCCCACTGTTGCTATAACCTAGTCTAACCTCTTAATCTCACATTTGTCTCTTGCTTCCTGAGCCTCTGAGTTCACTTTGTTCGGGTTATTCTCTCTCTCTCCATGTGAGGGTGTATTTATGATCAAGTTGTTACAAATTTATTCTGGGTGACACAGAGCAGAGACTTGGTTTCTTTTTCACTAGCTCATCCCACAGGTCTTGTGAAATTTAAGAGGCTCTGTTGGCAGACAATAAGGTTTTAACCTTGGCGTCAGGAGTCTTCCTCATATTGATGGATTACAGATTTAAACAGGGCCGTTAAAGTACTATTTTAGAGTGTTTTCATGTAAATAAATAAATGTTTTGTTGCTGTGTTTCAACGTTGATGTCATGGTGTGGAAAAGTCAAAGGTGGTACGTTGCTGTGTGCAAACTGAAGCTGCTCAGGTTGGAATTAGTTACAGGTTGAAATATGTTAATTTTCAAAAATAACCTTTTTTCTTTATTATGGATTAGTCACTTCAAGACTTCATAAACACACAAAATTGCTGTCCTTCAGCTTTCTGCTTGTGGTCAGAGCAGCAGAATTGATGATGTTAGGGAATGGATCATTATTATGCAAGTTGTCTCCAATAATTTGTCTTATTTGTTGTTATTCATTAACCTGACACAGCTGGTGTAATTTAATTTTCTCTTGTCGACATCTATCATCTAAATGAATCAACAGACTTTTAATCTGTCCCCATCAGCTTATTCATCATCAAGAAATCTGCTCAACATTTAAAGTCACCTGGAAGTTGTGACATAGTTTTGCAGAGCATCATTTAACCTACTTCACCTGTCTATGAGTCAGTATTCTCCAGTTTCAAATCTCCGGGGGATTTTAAAATAGGCATGTGTAATATTCCTGTGAGGCCTTCTCGTGTGTCTATGTGCCAGTTCTGCCATTATGTGGCTCATGACAGCAGAAATGTTGTCAGACTGACGCTTTGAATATTCACTATTGCCTGAACCTGAATATTCATCTCATTGTCATCTGAAATGCAGAATTTGATTCTTCATATTTAGGTCGGCATTACATTAGATTTAGATAAATGGCTTCTTTTTTTCTAGTGACATTCAATGAAGATGTTCAGAAGAATGGAGTCCTGCTTAAACAAAAAATGTGTTATGACACATTTCTAGGAAAAAAAAAAAATCTGGTGTATTCTTATAACTTCCATCAAAGACACTGGGCTATTAAGTATTATTCTTGCAGAAGAGCAATCAAACTTTCCATAATGACAAGTTAGCTCCAAAGCAGCTTAAAACTGCCATTATCATCATTTAGCTGAACAAGCTTTCGCAGTAGAAGCTGTGACAAGAGGAGCTGTTTTGCATTAGCATATGCTATTGTAGCTGTACGCCAGGGAACTATTGAATGTGCAATTATCGGAGCTATGCTCTGAAGCAGAAAAAAGGATTGAAACTTTTCATCACTTTAATTGCTTTTTTGTCTGTGTTTAATGAAAATGGACATGCTTTAACTCATGTTGCCCATCGCATCCACAGTGATTGTTCTTTTATGGACACTCAAGCTGGAGTTTTTTTTTAAATGATCAGCAACAGCAAAACTTCAATTCTCTCTCTTTTGATGCCTGGTAGGTACATGAAATATTTGACTGCCATGCATGTGACAAGAAGTTCATCTCTACCAATCAGCTCAAACGCCACATGATCACACACTCAGGTGAGATAATGATTCACTTAAAAACACCAGTTCTTTACTTTTGTCTTTAATGAAATGAAAGTATTTACCAGAATGCATCTCTCTTTATCATTGATTACGCAGAGAAGCGACCATATACCTGTGAGATCTGCAGTCGTTCATTCAAGCGTCTGGACCAGGTGACGGCTCACAAGATCATCCACAGCGAGGACAAACCTTACAAATGTAAGCTGTGTGGGAAAGAGTTTGCACACCGCAACGTCTACAAGAATCACAAGAAGGTAAGAAGATGTGGTGTAACTCATTGTAAAAATTCAAACCTCTGGAGTTAATTACTAATTAGGCTTTCACAAATGTATTAATTATTCTCTTTATAGCATTATATCTATCTGAGAAGAGAGGGCTGAGAAGAGATGTTAATTGAAAAGCACTTCCAGGTCCCTTCAAAGGCTAGAATTATTAGTGAGGCTGTAATCAATCAGGGTCTCGTTGGTGGCTGTTATCTGTGGGGTCTCTGGTCTGCTCCACCCCTGAGGTTCCCCATGTTTACTTTTGGGATTGCGGTGTCACTCAGACAGATAGGTGGGGGACGGGAATGGGGGAGCAGAAAAAACAGAAGCACTTTGAACCTGCTTTGAGCTGCTTGTCTTCATCAAGTCAACAAACCAAATCGGCCACGGAGCCTTCGCCATGATCCCCTCACATCAATTTAAGAAGCCTCAGCATTCACTCCCCCCCCCCCCCCCCCCCCCCCCCCCATAACACATTATAAACATGCTGATGCTACTCGGCTCTCTCTTTCTCTCTGCAGACCCACTCTGAGGAAAGACCCTTCCAGTGTGAGGAGTGCAAAGCCCTGTTCCGCACCCCCTTCTCTCTACAGCGTCACCTACTCATCCACAATAGTAAGTATCAGTATGTTGAAATGATATATATGCTTCATATTTGGAAGTTCCAACAGTCATTATCATCATCATCATCATTTATCACATCATGTAGATATGTAATCATCTTAAGATCTGTTGAGTTACCAGAAACAATGTGTTCTTTAGTTGATAGGCTTATATTTTCATTGGCACTCAACTAAACCTCACCCTTGTGGATTTTTCCATTAACCACAAACATCATAACCCCGTCAAACGTCTCACTGAGGAGACATCAGGAAGCGTACAGGCTGTCTGGTCGCCCCTGGGTGCTGTGGCTCGACAGCAACTCTCTCCCTGGACAGTGGAGCTGCAGTCGAGCCTTGGCAGGATGCAGTGCTGGCCCTCAAATTGAGACAGATACAAAGAGATTGTAAAGCTCAAGGCATTTCCTGTTGCTGTCTCAGGAGCCGGGCTATTTAATACTCGGACTTGTATTATGTATCAAGTTCTAGACAGTATGTGGGGCGGGAGGCTCGAGTGTGCAATTTCACTGTAGGTGAGAGAACAGACATGCTAGTCTGTCTCGGTGAGTTAATGTTAGGGCTGCGCATTGATTGGCCCACAGTGAGAAAATGAAGCACAGCTGTCATAGCATTGTCAGGTGAAATCAAGTTGTTTCTCACATTCACTGCAACATGCACGGCACATTAATTGATGGTCAGTGTCAGCTGTGGACTTCTTGCCAGTTTAAAACTGTGAGAGTAAGTCCTGCGAAGGGGTAGGTGCACAGTTTCAAACCAGACTGAAACCCTGTTTCAAGTAATAATGAAAGCTCCATGTAAGGATGTCGTTGACTTTAATGATCATCAAGTGAACGTTTCGATTTGATTAAAAACACAACGGACCTCTGCTTTCACTGGTATTCCATTTTATTGAGCTGACCATCATCAGCCTTGGTAATAGGAGAATGAGCTCGAGCTTGTAACCACTTGCCCCGTCAAAAACACACACACACGCACACACACTCACACACGCACTCTCTCCAAACTACTCTGGTAATTGAATGATCTCCATATAATGGAAACAACTACTCTCCAACAATAGAGGCTGTTGTATGGAGGCAGAGAGCCGAGGCGTGAAGAAAAACATCAGGCTTCGCGACAGCTGAGGCAGTCTGAGTCCTGTCTGTCCGTCCGTCTGCCTGTCTGTGCGTCTGGCGTTTTAGTGCTTTTCAGTGGAATGATTAGTAAAATAGGCCATGTTTTTTTCGCACTGTAAAAAAATAAAGCAGAGCCATTTGACGTTCAGGCGAAACATATGGTCGAGCAATTTGTTTTACTGTTTCCCCTGGGATGTGCTCAGCTACAGATACACAATAAAAGACAACTTCTGTTAAAAAGTGAAGAAAGAAAAAAAAAAAACAGAACCAGACTGTTCTAAAGACCATTGTTTGGTGTTGTCTGGCGCAATGAAACACCCCTCTTTGTAGTTTTCTGCCCGCACAATTGCCCCGGTGAAATTGGGTCCCCTCTTGCTGTGCGTGATGACTGTGTGTTTAGAGGCGCAACAATAGACGACTGGAAATGGCTCTCACAAATGTTCCCGCACCTTTATCCTTATCCCTACAGGTGAGAGGACGTTCAAGTGCGACCAGTGCGACGCCACCTTCAAGAGGAAGGACACGCTCAACGTTCACATCCAGGTGGTGCATGACGGCCACAAGAAGTATAAGTGCGACCTGTGTGAGAAGGCCTTTGTCACTCCCTCGGTCCTCAAGAGCCACAAGAAGGTGAATGAAAAGAGCTCGAGCTAGACAACCTCAATCATAGGCGGTGATTGCGTGCCAACTGGGGTTGTCAACCCGAAATTGTTGTGTTTATTTGAAATGCAGACAGCTGAAAAATAACAGTTACTTATGAAAGCTTGCAAAACGATCTTGAAGTACTGCTCGAAACCTCAGATTAATTGCGATTGTGTCACACACTCTTGGAAATGTTGCAATTTTGGAAGAATACACTCAACCTCTTCTGCAGTTTAAAGGCAAAGTAATGGAAGCATTCCTCTAAATTGCAGTATTTAATCTGATTTTCCATCATCAATCTTCAGCCATCAAACTAAATCTAAAAGGGAAGAAATGACAGCCCGGCCATCTACTTAACCAAAATGTTTCCATTGTTTCACATCCAGCCTCGCTCCTCGTCTCTAGAAAGTGATGCGGCTAACTGCGCTAATATCTTAGACTGTCAAACCAGACATCCATCTTGACCGTTGCTGCCCATAAAGGCTTGGAATCAATTCCTATGTTGATTAGAAATGGCAGTTAGTCCATTAGCTCCGCAGGGTTTCAAAGCCCCAAACAGATCTCTCTGCAGATTATGAGCCCTAAATCTGACAATGTCCGGTGTGGTTATGGATCAAGATTGAAACCAAACAGCTTCTTGGCACACAGCAAAAGAAAATGTCTCGGAGGTTGTCTCAGAACAGTAGGGCTGAAGACAGGCCTATGAGCTGTCTCACTGCTTTTGGGCTCTGGAGGCTGCTGAGAGATCTGGCCTTGATCAAAGTCAGGTTGCCGAGGAGACGACAACTTACTGGCTGTGTTTATGCGTGCAGGGTAACCCCGCTTTTAACCATACTATTGTTGTGCAAACCATGCCTCCCAAATCATCACAAATAGTTAACACAGCCATGCTTTGTTAGCATCAAAATCTAACCACAGCTCCTTGCACATTGTCTGATTTTGCCCCTTATGATGAAAATCAGAAGTCAGAGTAACTAAGTAACTTTTTCAACATTGTAAAAGCAAAACATCTCATTCGGGTTTGTTATGATCCCAGTATGAGCTTACATCCATTATTTGAACAAAATTGCTGCTTTTGAATAAGTAGCGAACTCCTCTCCAAGTCCATACAGATGTAGCCAAAAAGCCTGAGTGGTTTGAATAATTTAAATGAGATAATTTTAAATTTAGTTGCTTTTTAATCAAATGTCAGTTTAGATAGTGATGGAAAGACCTATCTGTCATCTTTAGTGGTGAATGCAATTACTTAAGTTTGACATTTTATGAAAAAGGTTGAAGATAACACTGAATGACTTGCTAAAAGTTGCTGTGGAAATTGTGCCGTAGAATCGTCCACTTTCTTCCTCCCCTCCTCAGCCTTTCAACACAGGACAGAGCTGATCTTAGAGTTGACATCTGCTCGCCTCCCCGAACTCTCGTCACATGTGAATATGTGTCGTTGCAGCAGTTGCTCGTGTAATTGAACAGTAATGCTGCACAGCACATTTCTGGCAGTACAGGCCCCAGATATTCACGGAACGCTCTTGTGTTACCGTAAATGCTTTCTCCTCACTGAGCCTTGATTTATGTTATACGAGAGGGCGTGTGTGTGTCAGCGTGTATGTGCATGCATTGTATATTTCGCACATCGTACAAGATAGTGTCATATCTGTCAGTGCTGGGCTGCAAGAACGCACGAATCACTGAAAATTACAGGGTTGGTTTTTGAGTAGTTACAGACATATGGGCCATTTAAATATAAAAACATTTTTTATGATTACCTACGACTCCCAGTAAATTCCACACTTATGATTTAGAACCTGATGTTCCCTAGTGAAATTGCCTACGTTCCCCTGTGGCTATCTGTTTATGAAGGTGGAAAATGTTTTCTCTGTTATGCAAACAACTAACTAAATAATGCAGCGTGGCTCCATCTGGGACACATGTGTTCGTATGTATGTGGATTTGTTTGTGCATGATTGTGTGTGAGTGAGCGTGCATGTTTAAAACCTCACATGGATGTATGCATGTGTGTGTGTGTGTCTGTGTGAGTGTTTGTGTGTGTGTGAATGTGTGGATGGAGCCTTTGTAACGAAACACCCGAGGTGTCAGAGGGACACAGTGGGGTGATGGAGGAAAGGATGGGGGCCCAGAGAGGAGGTGTTCCTGTATTGTTGTACTGCTGTTGAAACTGTCGCTCTGAGTTTGAGCTTTTCAAACTCACGATTATTCTCGGGAATTTACAACAGCCCAGGAGAGGAATTCAGACCTCACTTTTTCAACAAGGAAAGAGGGAAGGAGAGCAGCGAGGGGGAAGGGGTGAAGGGAAAAGGTAGATGAGGTAGTACACCCTTTCCACATGTCCTTCTTCCCTGTTTGCATGTGCAGCCCTTATGAGTCCACAGAGCTCAACACAGCAGACTGCTGGGAGGTAAAGGGAGAAGACGGGGAGATGAATACATACGTGCACCCTGGCCTTTAGTCCCCGAAGCTTTGGAACCTGGCAAATCTGCATCATCTGTGTTCTTTGATCCTGCCTTCAGGGCAGCTCAGTTGATCCATTGTCATGTGAACATGTGCATCCCCATACACTTGTTAGTGCTGCAGTACGGGGGATACTGAAATGTCTGAAGAGAGCATTTAAAGCAGAATCAAGATCCTGGAGTTACTTTCACCAAACAAAAAAGCACAAAAATCGAATTATATTTGTTTAAAGATACAGTATGATAAAGCTTAGTTTTCTATTTTTGATCATTTTCTGATAAGTGTCTTATATGTTCTGACATTGAATCCCAGTTATCAGAGTAGATCACATTTTACTTTGTAATGCAGGAAGGATGTGAGGACGAATGTAACAAATGTTTCTCTTAACGTCATCCATATGTCTGTTTTATCATTTCCCTCCCAGACACACACGGGGGAGAAGGAGAAGATCTGCCCGTACTGCGGACAGAAGTTTGCCAGCAACGGCACGCTAAGGGTTCACATCCGCAGCCATACAGGTCAGTGGCCCTCCACAGTTCAATGCTTTAAGTCGACCTTCAGTCAGCTGCCATTACCATCACAGCAGCATCAGTGCTAGTCATGCAGTCGTATCGACACGTGTCCATAGAGCTGTAAGTCATATTTGAATCATTAGCTCAGCACAAGCTCAACTCTTGCTTTAATCCCATTGAACCTGGATTCTGGATGTTGATCTAAATGTGTTGGTCTCCAAATTATCAACGGTATCATGTTGCATTAGAAACAGAACTGGTCCTCCAACATTAGAGACCACATAAATACCAGGCCTACAATTCAAACTGAATAGACGATTTCTTATTGAGAGAGAGGGCTGTTTTTTCTCCCCCAATCAAACAGCACAGGGTGATGAACTCACCTGCTGACGTTAGAAGCTGTAGTGGCCAGGCGTAGTTAAAAATGTTCACGACGATCAATAAATATGCTGATTTTAAGAGTTCCTACATCCAAAAGTCAACTTGTAGTCAATGTAGCAAGGTCACATCCAACATGTATAAATGTTCTAACATTAAAATTCACTGCCTGCACCAGCCTTTGCACCGCCACAAAAATAGAGCCCTGGATGTTCATTAAACTGCCTTAAACTGGAAAGCTACACATTCCTGTGTGTCTCCTTACCAACAGACTGGTGCAGAGACCTGGCACTGCCACACACACACTTCTTGGCCTCTAAACTCCTTCACTCATTCTTTCTTTTCTCTCTGTCTCCCTGCCCGCTCCTGGCTGTCTCCCTCTTTTCCTCTCCACCACTAGGCTTCATCTCTTTTTCCCTGCCATGTTCTCATCCTATTGTTATACTCTGCTGCTGTCTTGTTGGATTGAATACAACATTTTAGTGTGTTTGCTTTCTGGAAACAGGCACACCTGCTGATGCCCTTTAAAGCTGAAGAGTTTAACCAGAAATAACGCTGAGGAGTTTAGTCAGAAAATTAAAATGTTCTGTAAAGCAGTCTTTCTATTGGCTGAGTGTTTTCTGAGCTTCCCATTGTATCCAGTGACAGCAATGCCATCATTACCCGCCCATGTACATACCTTAGTCCGCTTGATTAGCTCCACACCCCCTTACCTTTGGATTCTACAGCACTCATCAAATTAACAATTATTTCAGCCTAAATCATTTATGTGCAGCATCCCTTCAGGTGTTGTTAAGGTTAGTGTGAACTGTTCAGAGTGTGTATGTTACAGGGCGTCAGTAAAGCAGTGTGGTGGCAGGACCATGGTCCTTTGACAAGTCTACCACACTTTGTCAACAGTCTCCTTTGTATCTGTGTGTGTGCGAGCTGTGTATGTGTGTGTTTTCGTACATGTGTATGTGTGAAGGACAAACCGACAGAAAGGGAGAATGTAAACCAGTGTGGGCCGCTGCCCAGTCTGATTGTATTTATATAGAATAAACAAAAGAGAGGAATGCTGGGGGAGGGGTGGGAGCCGAGGGGACACCTCAAAGAAAGAAAGGAGTAAAGAGAGAAAAGACCACTCCAAGAAAGCATCCAGCCGGATGACCCTTGACCCTGACTGGCTGTAAATCTGTCCCCTCATTCTATAGACTGGGATTTTTTTTGTTTGTTGTGTTTTTGTGCGATGGTTAAAAAAAAAAAAAAAAAAAAACTTTTGTAAAAAGTGTGAGTTGTTCCCTGAGCGACAGTCCTGACAAGACTCATCTTGTTCTCAAACAGTGGAGGGTAAATTCGTTGGCACACACGCCTCATGTAACTTATCTGCGGGTATGTAAATTGTGTGATAAATGTGGAATGCGTAAATCATAAAACAGACCTGTTAACGTAAGTAAGAACTTAAGAGATGGCTACTTATTCTGTCTGTAATCTCTTAAAGAAGGCCACCAGCTGAGGTGAAGCCCTTTAAATCGACGGCTTCTCTGGACGGCAGACAGGAAAGCTTGATCTTGTTTGTCTTCCTGCTTCACAGGAACAAGTCAGCATTGATTATTTACCTGCTAAACACAGAGGACTTTGTAAGGATTCCTTGGAGATTTCCTTCCCCTATCCTTTTACCATCGAATACTGAAGAGCATTATGAGAGAAACGGGCAAAGTGAGAAGCAGTTTTTAAAAAAATTAGGAGCATAAATCTCTGTATATTTGTATATTTGTACTGTATATTTGGCTTGGATTTTATTTGAGTTTAATTTGGTTTGAACATCATGCTGAGCTCACACAAATTAGTCGTAGCGCGACAGAGGCGGGCGTCTCATAGAACAGCCTTTATGAGATCACCAACAACCCATAAAGTGCGAGCTGTCAAAAACTTGGATGCGGATGCTGAAGACGTTGTGGTACTCAGTAGTCATGATGGATGTTTCTGTCATTTTCTAAATTATTCTTTTTGGCCCCGTTATGATGCAAATGCAGCCTTCTCCACATCAGAGCTCAGTGAGAGTGGATTTTCCCAACACGTGTACCATGATGTGGTAAATAACCAAAGTGGGGTCATGAAAAATATTAATGTCAAGAGAGATGTTGACAGAAACCAGTGCCTCGGTGTCATACTGACATCATAGGACATGTCATGTTTGGGCACAATTATTAGTGTAAGCCCATGAGCTGCTTACAGCAAATCAGTGTTATATGCATTTTAACCCTTAAAAATGCAGATTTTTGCCCATGTTGTAAATACAGATTTTCCACATGTCTAGTGTGGCCAGAGTATCTCTAATATGTCTGCACAGGTTCAGCAGAGAAAGAAAAAAACTTCACCAAGGAACACTTATTAATAATAATAATAACAACTTTATTTATATAGCACCAGTTTTCAAAGTGCTTTGACAGACAAAGCAAGGCAGCAATAATACAAAGCAACAAGGCTGACATTAAGAAGACGACAGTAGAAGACAATGAAACACAATAAGGGGCTGATAAAAGGATTAAAAGATAATAAAAAGACATCACATAAAAGCAGGTCTGTAGAAATTAGTTTTAAGAGGTGATTTAAAAGAAGTTACTGATCCTGCAAGCCTTATTTCCTCAGCGGAGGGGCCCCGATGGCAAAAGCACGGTCACCATCAATAACGTCAATAGTTCACTGTAACACTGTAAATGTAACAGAAACGGGAACATGAGACAGAATTAAACAAAAACCAGCCAGCTGACACTTTGTGTTGAATTTAACTGGGACACTGACATGAATGAGTTGAAAGCAAAACACAGTCACCATACTGGGAATTCACTGGGATCGTCTCATCACGTTACCAAAATTCATCAAGGATACTTTTCAGCCTATAGAGGGTTACATCACACAGTTACGTCACAGCCGACATAATACAGCATGCAAAAATGTGTAAAATCAGTGCTATAGCCCTTTTATGTACTTAGGAGAGAAGTCACAATAGAAGTAGCCAGTGGCAAGTTGTTTTTGGGTTTACACCCAGAATCACAAATCAACAGGCCCAAGTTCTCACCGACCCGTGACTCAAGGGAATTTTCATTGTCAAAGCCTATAGTCTGTTATTATCAGGTTATATGTAGTAGATGATATGCATATGGGCCAAACTCTAGTGTCTGGTTTTCCTCAGAGACGTAGAGTAAGGGGGGTTTCTGTAACTCTTACACCACAGATGACTACAGTAGTAAAGTAGATCTCCCTTACTGTACTTAAGGCTTGTGTTACAGTTGTGCGCTACACAAAACACTTTAACATCAGAAAATTGCTGCCTCTTTAATTTAGATTCTACGTGCATTTTCTGTTACCTAATTTACTCTGGATTGCTATAATTCAGATTGCTCTTTGGCACAAGATCAGAAGGTTTGGTGTTTTTTTGTGTACATTTCTTAGTGAGACAACTATTAATATTCATGTCGGTATACAGCGCAGTCCACTCAAGTATTTTGTTCCCGATAAATGCCTACTTAATTTCTTAAACACGCACTAGCCATACCACTGGCACGAGACAGAGGTTACTAATAGTCTTGATCATGGTTTCATTTTTTATGGTAATTATACACAGCCATATTTTGATGTTTTAAAAAGCTACACATTGCAGCTTTAAGTGATTTCACAACAGAACAACTGCCCTCAAATGGACATCTGGTAGAACTCTGGAATCACTGAACCTATTAACGCACAGATGATTTTGTTTGTCTTGACTGTGGTCATGGTTACAATCTTGTAAAGTAAAATCACCATGTACTGAATGATTATCTGTCCCTGTGATGAATAGTGGCTCGCTATAACGCTATATATAGCTTTAACTTCTTTTGGGTGCCGGGGCGGATGCTTTATTTGGATTGAGGATTGTGTTTTGAGACACGTGTCAGGAGTTCAGATCTGCTGCATGTGTGGTAAGGCGAGTCCGTGGTGAGGCTCGGGCACGGACTTGTCTGATACGGGTATCTTCACGTGGGCGAGCTTAAGAGAATTGTTTAAGGAAGTGGAGAAATCTACCGAGACCCCCGCTATAATAGAAAGGTCAAGTGTAAAAGTTGTTGGGCGTTCCTACGGCTCATCAAAGGCAATCTCTTATCATCTCCAACACACCAATATCACATTACCTCTGTGGCCCCTGTCGGCATGTGGCACAGGGCAGATAGAAGGACAGTTGAGGGCCACTGTCTGGCTGAACTGGAGGAAGCCGGGAATTAATTTCTGATGGACAGCACTAATGTCTTTCAGACCAGAGCCCGAAGCTACAAAGCGTTCTCCATAACACGAACGCTGTGCGGCAGGCAAACGACAAAGCCGACCATCTGCTAACCAGACACACGGCCGTATGCACACATATACAACACACAAGGGGTGCCAAACGGATCGATTAGCAGACAAGGAGTGTGAGGGCCACAGCGGGGGGCGGGGGAGACACCCGGGGTCAAAGAGATGGTGTACTGTTTCAGCACATGCTAAATCAGTTACCATCTCCATACACATAAAGCCCTGGCTCAGTGCTGCAGCCACCCCTCATAATCCCCAAACAATCTGGCTCAATCTGGAGAATAAGTGGAGGGTTTCTAGTTACAGTAACACTCAGCGGAACAGACACAAAGCCTCTCGCACGAATAACAGAGACCAGCGTTGCAAAGAATGTTACTACTTAGGTTCCCTAGTAGCATTTGTTTATTTCCTGTTTCACTAAGGGATTGGGTTGCTCTTGTTTTATTCCAAGCAGGTTGAACTAGTTGAAAAGGCATGACTGTCAGACAAAAGCAGTGTTTGTTATTAAGATTGAGTAAGACATGGGATCTGTAATTGAGCAAATTTATATATATGAATGACCTCTTTTAGAATATCCAATGCCATCATTTTCTCTGTTTTCCAGATGAGGCACACATGTCCAGAATCAGAGAGTGTATAGGTTAAGTAGGTGAATTGGTGTGCACTTATAGCGAGCCCCTGTGTTTGCAGGGTGTGGTTGTCTGCGCTGTGTATTAACTGACAATAGCCAACTCCTGGGAGGGATATGATCCAAGCCACAGAGTACACTGGCACACTGTGCACCGGTGCTATTAGCAGACTAATGCCTTCCCCAGGACTCCCCAAGGCTAACGCGGAGCCTTAACCCGATACCACACATGCTACATAAGACATAGGATTTACTCTCCTCTGTCTCAAAACACATCTGGGATTCAGATTTTCCTGTTTGTCAACAAAAGGCCTCCTAGAGGCTGAAATTGCACAGGAGGGGATTTTAGGATAGAATGGTGAGCTGCCCTGTGCACATGTTTTGGTATGTGTAATCAGGCCACATATGTCACGTTAACCCTTTCCACACTGACGCAAGGTTACACATTTTATTGCTTCGTGTCACGGGGCTCCTCCTTGTGCTCCTCTGAAGCCCTCTTGTGGGGGGTTTACGGTGGGTTTAGACCCCGACGTGTGGATCAGCTACATCACCGCTGTCGTAGCTTATCTGCTGAAAGACAGACGTCATGGGCTATGAATCATGTGAAAAAAATCAAGTCTAAAAAAGATGAATTCAAATTAGCAGATAGACTCCACAAACAGTTACATGAGTGTATCTTGCCAGTCCCATCAAGATAAAGACAACATGGAAAACTGGCAGCAATAATCAAATGTGTAATTTCCAAATATACACAAACATATTGGCCTCTACCACCATATTAGTCAGCATAAATGTCTGAATATCCTTAATATTTAATGTATTAACTATAAAAAATGGCTATTAATATTTACTTTATACCTCAATGAATCTTTCACATCTTGGCTGCGTAACCAGACTTGGACCTACTGTAAGAAACAGAAGAGAAATATCCCTCCAACACTTGTGTTTATAGCAGTGGGATAATATTACTCCTCTCATATATTCCCCAGATGGATTTTCTGATTTAATAAGCATCTTTGGGTTTTGAATCCCAAGGAAACACAGCTAATTAACCTTATTACTTAAAGGGGCAAAACATCTCCCCCATCAATAAAATGACTCGCTTGCCTGTTCAACAATTAGTCACTGAAGAGAGATTACGTTGCTATTAAGACATTAGATCGTTGTGCTGCAACAGTATCTATTTTTAGGGTATCATTTAAGTGTACTGAATACGCTTTCAGGGATATAAATGAATTCAGAGGAGAGTCATCTTTATTTCATAAGGAAGGGGACTCAAGATATAGACCGTTTCATGTTGGATTCCTTGATCTCTTTTCAGTGTTCTGGACACAGGAGGTTGATTAAGTTTGTACTAGTTTCCTGATTAAAAGTGCAGCTATGCAATACATTAAGCAGTTATTCAACCCAGAATATTTTCTTGTCTGTTCCATACTGTATTTTCTTGTCTGAGACTTTCATTTCAGTGCAGCTCTATAGGTTACCTCATATCCTTTTTATAGATTAGTAATCAACAGTGGAGCTCCTATCTGGCCTGTGGATCAGCACACTGTAAACAGATCCATGTGCCAGTGGACCGTTTGACTGACAGCCTGTCACTTTCTCTTTGTCATCATCGGTGTGCGCTCAGATAGGATCTGTAGGAGTTCGGCTGGACTGCTTTTTATCCAGCTGGGAGGAGCCGCATTGCCTCTGATGTGTTCCTAAACTGTTGGCCGGTCGTTGCTCTGATAGCAAGCCATGAATTCTGGCCAACACAAACGTTTGCTCCGCAGTGGATAGCTAAATGACTGGTTCGCAGTGAATATCTGTTCTACCAGTAGCCAGGTCAAATCTGTGTTAAAGCATGTTAGGAGCAACGATTACAGGAAGTGACAGTACAGCAGCGCACGCACCTGAACTATCTTTGAGTCAGGACATCACACACTGGCCACAATACGTTAATATACATATTTTTTTGTATGTCTCTCTGTCTTGAGTGTGTCTTCCTGTTTGATCGAGTTGAAGGTTTAAATCTGTTTGCTACACTATCAGTTTTATATGTGAATGATCTCATGCACACTGACGGTGTTTTGTTCCCTAGGTGAGCGTCCATACCAGTGCCCCTATTGCGACAAAGCGTTCAGCAAGAACGACGGCCTGAAGATGCACATTCGCACACACACTCGAGTAAGTTCTCAACATTTCTTATTGTCATTTCAGGGCAGCTGTTTTATATTCTCCACTCCGCTACTAATTGCTACTCCACTGTGTACAAAGACTGATATTTTTCTTACATCACCAGTCATAATTTTAGCTTTCACAATGAATACACTTGGATTGGATACAGTATAGGTAATTTGGATACATAAAGTATCTCCTCTGGTGCATCACATCAAGTGCTGTGTGCACTTCCTAAAACACAGTTGTGGTTGTGGTTGTAGTCAAAAGTATTTTTACTACACATAACTATTTACTTGTGTGTTTGTGTGTGTGGATGAATGGTTTTTGTTTTGTTTCTGCCACATGCTGTGGTGACATTATTACATATCTACTGAAGCGATAAAAGCATTGGGATGGTTATCCAGACAAAGCATCCCCAAATGCCCCGTACGCCCTTTCTCACAAAAGACACTTTGACATGTCACAGTAGGAAAAGCACAGATGTAAATAATACACTTAATGACGGCTGAATTCCATTTAGCTGCTTCAGTTTCAGCGTCCTGGTTGCGCAATTTGGCTCACTCTCTCACTGTCTCAGTTTATTGGGACACTTGAACAGAGCGGAGCCATCGTAAGTGTTATTAGTAACACCTGTGTTTTCCCTGCTGCGACAAATCAAAACGTCTACTGTGAAAAAAAAAGCCCATGAACACTTCATTTTGTTGCTTTTAATGTTTTATTGTGTTCCCATTTCACAGCGGGAGTTTTGCTTGATTTTGATTAATTTTGAAATTCAAAATATATTCATAACCCCTCCAAGTTTAATCTCTGTTTGTATTTAGCTCCTTTTGGTGTCGGTTCATTAACTATTCTTTTTACATTCAGGACTTTTTTTGTGTTAATCTTTGCTTGAGTGTGAAGTAACATCGAACAGCACTGACTGAATCTAAATCTTTTTTCCCAAATCTAGAGTAGGGATGACTAAGCCAAACAGCTGTCCAATGTGCTTTCTTTTTTTACAACCACAGAAAGTAAATAGAATCTGTGAGAGCAACATGCATGATGTCTACTTAATAGTAGTGAGCGATGATGCATATATAAACTTTCACGCAGGATACACAGATGAGAGAAAAAAGACAAGACAGTGAACGGGTGCATGAGACAGAGAAAATGAAAAAAGCGAATCAGTCCCAGGTGTCCCTCTGACTTTATCTTTCAATCTGGATGCTATGCTTCTGATTTTCCTTTTAGCTTTTGTCTTTCTTGCAGAGTGTGCATAAAGAAATTCTCACACACCTCTACCTAACAAATGTGACACTCCCTTACATATTTAATCATGAAGTAATTCCCACACTCACAGGTTCTTTCATAAAGCAGCAGCTAGTCATACACAGACATGAAAGATATTACAAATACAGACAGAAGAGAAAATAAGATGGAATGGTCAGCCACTTTTTACTGCTTTATAAACGGAGAGCAGCTGACTCAGTGGACAACTGTTTACACTCAGAAGACATAGCAAACATTGTTTTAAAGGCCTGAACATGTAAATATAAAAATGAGTAACGGTCTTGTGCTACTTGGACGTCATGATGTCATTTCCTGGATTAGGACGTTGCTCGTTTCCCCGCGTCACTTCTCTGCGCATTCAAAGTTCTCTGCAAAAGGGACACTTTCCATGAGCTCGCTGCACGCATCTGGATGTGTGTGTGTCGGTGTCATGTTTGATGAATGAAACTTAATATGTATTTCATCATAGATTTCCATCATCAGTTTCTGCAGCTATGAGTGTGACAGTAGGGTCCTGTCAACACTGTTAATATCAAAGATTTGTTCCCCTTTTAATACAGTCCAGAGCACAGCGCTCTGCTCTTACATCGTGTCGATAATGGAGGTATCTTGCCCAGGTTGACGTCTCTCCAGTAGAAACAGACAGGTATAATTTCCTTGCGAGCTGCTGATTAAACTGACTGATGTTTTGTTCCTAATGTTCCCAGATCTGCCTTTGCTCACAGCGCCCTGAAATATGGGCTGAACAGTTACAAACAGCAGAGCCAGATGAAGTCACCACGCAGCGAAACTAATGTCATTTGGCTAAAGGAGCCGACGTTCACTGTTAATGTACAGATGACTCGGGATGGATGTGTTTGTAGTTTGTGTGTTTATACCACAAACCACATCATCAGCAAGTAGAATGAAACACATTTAATGCTGAATCGGAACCGCTGACATTCTGAAAATAAGGAGATTTTCAATAATGTTGTTTTGATCTCGGATGCAAATGGATGTGGCTGCGTGCTGTCTAATAACAAACACACTGTTTTATGTGAAGCCTTCCATATTTTGTTCTTGGCCATGAAGGCAGACTTTTTGAGTGTTTGACTAGCACATCTTAAAACTTAGAGAGGTTTACCCTTTTTTCATAATTTAATAAAGTGGCTGTTTGTGTTAGGGTTCAGTTTGGATGATTAAGAATGAACTAATTTGTTTGGATTCATTTAAACAAATTTTGCTTCTGAAGGGTTGCCATTGAACTCTGGTGACGAGCAGCAACACAATAATCACAGTCAGAGTTGCGTTTTTAAAAGGAAACTCTTATCATCTTGATATCATTAGCATGGCTCACTAGTTTCTTTCGTTTTGTGCATTAAACACAACAGAACAACAGCCTAACATACTGAGAGCAAAAGGGCAAAAAATAGATCACAGTGACAGTGGATTTTTGTAATAACCCAATTTAAGTACAAGTCTTTTTTTATCATCAAATCTGTCAGCAATCATTGAAATACTTTTGTGTTTGTTTTAAATAATAGAAACACTATAAAACAAAGACGCAGCCAAAAAGTAGAAATGCATATTTATGTCATTATTATTAAATTATTATTTACAGTCGCACATTCCTATAAAGAAAAGAGCTTTCTTTATGGCTTCAGCACCCATAAACACTGTATAATGATCTAACAGAGACTGTAGTAACTCTGCTTCCTATCATTGAAATGTTATGAATATACTGTGAATCTATTACATGAGAGTAACTGGATGTTTCCTCAGTTTTCATTCAGCACCTACAGCAAGGAAATGATCATTCTTAGAGAATCAGCGAACAACAGTCAATATCTTTCCCACTTTATATGAAAAGGCGCAACAACTGCACCCTGATGCCTGTGAGAGCGAAACCACTTCCTGTCGGCATGCTGCTTTACAAATATCCACATATTGAACACGACACATGAGAAGCGAGGCTCTCTCTCGAAGTAAATAAACACGACTCATTTCTAAATTTGCTGTTTGTAGATAGTGGTCGGATTCAGAAGAAAAGGTCAGGTTAAAGGTCAAAGGATGAACAGCTGCTGAAGAGTGAAGGTCATCAGGTACAGATGTTCGATGTTACCGGGGTCATAGCGATGCATTCTGGGTACACCGTATCACCTAAGTCCATCCATGTGTTGTTTGACCTTTGAACTTTGGTCCCCCATAGTTTTTTTTCTTTGTCATACAAGAACTGTTCACTGGGAGAAATGATCCTCGGAGGCAGGTTTCTCACACACACGCACACGCCGAGTTGTTTTCCAGTGCTCCTTGTTATTCTGTCAAATGCACACAAACAGTTGCATACTTAAATCCCCTCACACACACACGCACACACACATGCGCCCGCTCACACGCGCACATGCAGTGAACCTGATCTTTACCTCCTTTTGTATCCTGTTGTCAGTGGGCACTCCTTGCCCCGCCCACTTGATAGCGCCTTTCCCAGGACCCTTACTTCCTGCATTCACCCTGTTCCCATGACAACTAAGCTTTAAATGGGTAGAGCCTTTGCTATCAGCCAGACTTGTCAAAAACAGCTTTCCAAAGAGTGACACTGGGAACCAACTCCCATTTATCTCCATGCTTCTTATTTCTCCTCAAGTCTTTTAGGTGTCACCGCTTTTTCCCCTCAGATTTTAGGACACACCTTCTCTTCAAGGTCGTCCGCCCCATTTGAACGCACACACACACACACACACACACGCATATTTGAAGTTTTTTGTAAAAAACACACCCACATCGAGATAGCTGCTTTGACTGACACTGAGACAGTCCTCCAAAAGGCGCAGAGGAAATGTTCTTTGGTAAACTGATGAGGTGTGGAGACAGAGGAGTGATATTCTACAGCCCCACAGTGCCAGTGCGCTGATACATGTTCAAAGGGATTTTCTCTGGTGTGTTTTCCTTACTCTCTTAAGGAATCCATGTGTTTTCGATGGCCCCTATGCCGGTCATTTCCTCCCTACTGCAGGGGCTGTACAGTCTTTCATTTCATATCTTCACAAACTCACAGGGCGAACACTTGGGGTGTGAGGTGAGAGGGTATCAGTGTGTGAACGTGTGTGTGTGTAAAAGGAATATTTCCACATCTTCTAGTGTTTTCCACTGCGCATTACATGTCTGTTTGCTTTTCTCGGTTAGCGTGTGTGTCATTACGCTTGAGTGCGCCTCGGAGTACTACGGACACAAGTCTTCCTCCAGCTTGCGTCCATATGTGAACAAACTGGGGAAAGTAGCGCTTTATGTGTTGTTCTGCTGCCCGCTGATAGATTAAGTGCCCTCTTTAAATTCGGTGTGTGTCTGTGTGTCACTGCAGGAGAAGCCGTATAAGTGCAGCGAGTGTAACAAGGCCTTCAGTCAGAAAAGAGGACTGGACGAGCACATGAGGACCCACACGGGAGAGAAACCCTTCCAGTGCGATGTGAGTATCCAACCGCCTCCACCTCTAAAGGATCAACCAGCCACTGTCTTCTTTCACTCTCTTCATTCTTGCATGCATTTGCCTGTGTGTGTGTGTGTGTGTGTGGTTGTGTTTGTGTGTGTGTGATGGCGCTCTGGCACCAGGCCAGATAGGCAGATAGTGATCTTGCTTCTCTGGAGGGGTAGAGTGGGCTGATCTCACGTAAACACATTGAGAGGATCAGAGGGAGAAATTACCGTCTGCTTATAATACTGCAGGAGTAATAATTATTCTCAGAGACTGGGGAGGGAACACGCAAGAGAAGATGTCATCCATGTTTGGAACAAACTTCTTCGATGCTGTGTTTAATCGCCTTTTTTTTTTTTAAAGATTGGAAACATAAGGCAGCTCCCTATATTTTTTTTTTTCATTTGGAAAGCCGCAACAGTATCTTCAGAATCTCTTAAATCCCAAATTCCATCTAACTCTCACAACTTTTTAATGTGATGAATAAATATGAAGAATCAGTTCCAAGATTTGCTGTATCTGAAGCTACTACAAAGGATTCTGGGCAATGAGACACCTTTCTAAAATAATTAACATTACATTGTTTGTATTACAGTTGACAGTCATGAATAATAGTTTTAAATCGTAACTCAAGATTCCAAGTATCTTTTAATTCTTTGATGATGATCAAAAAACAATCCTGGGTCTAATCCATCATCCAAATTCTCCGATTCTCACTCGGGATGTGCCCAGGGAGTCGTCTATAGTTGTTGTTGAAGACCACAAAATCAGAATCCTATTCATTGTCAGCGAAGCATCACCAGAGAGTGTCTTTACAGCAGCATCCAACATTCATCTGGATTCTTTTTGCCCAGCTTTGGATGAGACGTTTTCATGTAAATAATTCTACGCGAAAACTATTAAAGATAATAGAAATAACATGTGGATTTAATTTTTGGGGTGGATTTTTGAGTCAGACAAAAGGATCGCACAGCTCCAGGAACGTTTTCCAGCAGAGCTACAGGGCTCTATAAGCTGCGTCTGTCATAACAGCATTAAAAAATGTTGTAGAAGCATCCAGTAACATCTGGGTTACGATGAGACGGGGAGGCCCCTCTCTCATCGGTTTCTGTCACTGTTTCACTCTGTGTAATATTCTACTGACACTGGATGGGATTTGTAGGTTGTTTGAACTACATTTAATTCCACTTGGATAGTAAAACTAGAACATGATAGCACATCCATGAGAGCATCTTAAATTATGTGAAAAACTAATGATAGGCTTTAGAGTTATATTAGTAGTGTAAGATAGGCTTGAGTGAAGTGAACCAGCTTGGAGCCACATAATGTTTGGAAATCAGAAATAGCTTCTATTTCTCGCCCCGCACATGTAAACTGTGATTTTCTGCATGTAATTCATTGCACTAAAGTTCTCCACAGATGGAGTGAGAAGGACACATGCTGTGACTCTCGAAGCGGCGTGTTGAACTGCAGCTGAACACCAGCCAGTGGCGGATTACTATGATTGATAGAGGACGATGGAGTCATTTGTACAGTGTAAAATGGCTCATTTATGATGGATGTTAAGTTTCATGCATTCCCTCCCGCTACTGGTAGAAAAAATGAAGAAAAAGGGATTTCTGTCGCCGAGGTCCGCCGTGTGTGATTTACAAATCATTCAGCGTCTCCAGCTGTGCCTGTGATAAGGCTTCACAGCTTGAAATGATAACAACTATACATTAAGCAGATGATTTTGGTAAACAAGAAAATCTGTGTGTGCTTTAAATATAATGATTCAAATTCTCCATTTTTGTTTTGTTTTGTAGGTGTGTGACCTGTCGTTCAGCTTGAAGAAGATGCTCAGCAGGCACAAGCTCACACACAACCCTAACCGACCCATGGCAGAGTGCCAGCTGTGCCACAAGAAGTTCACCAGGAACGACTACCTCAAAGTACATATGGAGAACGTCCACGGGGAAACGGAGAGCTAGAGCCAATTATGGAAGCACTGACCGAAAATGATATCTGATTCCTGAGATAAAGTTCAGTCTCATGCTTCCATGCAGTCAGTCTGGCCTATACATTCTGTACACACAGATGGATAGATAGCAGAAATTTTGCTAATAAAAATACACACATGTAGAATATGGAAAACATTAGGTTGAGTATTTTGAAATTAAGACATAGACTGTACATTTGTAATTTTTTTGTCATACTGTTTAGATATTGTTTTGAATATTTGAAACAAACAAAATTCCAGATCTGTTTGATCTGCCTCCAGAGCCGCCGGGTCTGCTCACCGGGCATGGAGGAAATTAAATGTTGTGACATTTCACTTGTAGACCTTCTAACCAGTGTTACTGTTCATACTGTTACAGCCTGACCTCTTCCACTGTAGTATTTACAGACCAATACCTTACTGTACATTCGTGGCAAGTTGCCATGCATCAAAAAAAAACTTGCGACCAAAGACCTTTAGGTGCACTTTTTTTGTTTGAACTGCATTTTGCATGGTTACACCTTTCTGTTACATTTAACAGCTGTTCTTTGGTGTCCAAATAGAGCGTACCATACATCATTTTTTATCTCTTGAAGTATTAAAACAGGATGGTTGAGGAGAGCTGGGGATCCGAAAACAGCAACCAGATCTGAAACAGCCCACAAAGAAAGGCTTTATTTACATGAAACCCAGAGAGTGTAAACATATCTCTCATGCTAGTTTTTTCAAATTTATAGGGCCCCCCCATGTTTGGAAAAGTTATGAATGACCCCAAGAAAACCAGCTTAGAGAAATAAATTGTGTTTGTTGCACCATGGAGTAAAGATTTCTGTATTTAGATATAAATCGGTAGACACTTGAAATTGTTGTTGGTTCAACAACCCGAGAAATACTGACCTGCATCATTAATTTAAGCAGTTCCGCTATTTTTTATTTAGTTAAGAACCCCCAACAGGACCCCTGTTAGTGTGTGAACTCTTAAAAAATATAGGCTCATGTGTTTTCCCATGACCTGTTGTGTGTGAAGACCAGTGGTCCTTAACATGTGTTACTGTTGCTGCGTCCCCTGAAAGAAGGGACGAAAAGCAAATCCAAAGTACTGTGCGTGCTGACTTTTGTTACAAATGGTTGCATGTTTTCATTTGAATGGCCCAGGGATATTGTGCCTTACAATATGTGTTTACATTTGTCTTCATTCATCTTTGTCCAAAACAGTATGTCATGTATTTCAATAGAAGTGCAAAACCTTTTTTGTATTCAGATCCATTTGCTTCCTTATTTGCTGCCCCGCTGAATAATGCACAATTTGGAGCTGTTTGTCCTACATCTGTAGACTGTGAATTGTCACTTCACACGTTTGTATTTTGAAATGTATAAAACCTCATCATCACCTACCAAACATCCATTTCCTCCGGTCGCTCTAATTACGTGTTTGTGAACTGTTGACATTAGGAGTACAAGGAAACGCTTTGAGAGTTGATTAAAAGTGTTCGTTTCTTGTTGTTAATCTAACTCCTTTTCTTGGGTTGGCAGTCTGTTGGGAGCGAAGGCTAATTAAGGCCCTTTTTTTTCTCCTTTTTTTTCTGAGGCCACAGTCAACACTCCCCTGATCTGTAAAGCCACACACTAAAGAGTCCCTCTGATGGTTTCTCTTCTGTGGATGCGGGGACAATTTCTCACGTCCATCCCCTGCAGAGGCTCTCTGGTATCTCAGGATTGAACTCTGTGAGAATCTGATGTGTGGTGAACTGAAAGTGGGGGAACTGTGAGTCGTTCTCATCTCTGTGAAGTTTGTCAAATAGGCTGCTGTTCAAACTCAATAAATCTTGTCATGTGTGGTTTTGGCTTCCTAAAACACATAACTATTGCAATATGTCTATCTTCACTTCTTTGAGTGTGCACCGTTTGTATAACAATTAACTAATTACTATTGCTCATGTTAGATTACATTTCATCTCCGTTGCTCAATCAAAATCTGTACGACGTTTCCGCACTCCCATCAACTTCTGTCAGGCTTCCAGAGGAGCGTGCTTTCTAATGACTTTGGTTCTCAGATCGCATGTGGCTGGGTTGACCTGCTTTCCCTCTGGAGCTCGGTTCACCACATGGCCATGCAGGGCGTGGCTCCTGCCACCCGGCCCCGCCGAAGCCCACGGTGCCCACTGGGCTCGTGCTGCCAGCCGCCTGCTCTTTAGTGGGGAGGTTTCCAGGCCATACTGACGCACTCTCATATACAGTGGCACTTATATTATATCTTGTAAACAGTAGTAGTAGAAGGGATTTCCAGTAGCGGGGTATTATTGTCTACCACATGTGTTGTCTGTCCTAAACTGGCTGATAAGTCTGAGATGTCAGACTGAGTGTTGATATATATCTGGTTTTGATTGATGAATGTCTGAAACTGTCTTGCATGTGACCGTCCATGTCTAGGTCCATGTTTTCGATTTTTGACTCATAACATATGATTTTCTCATGGGACTTTCCCTGTGACCCAATACCCTAATGATCTTGTCCTCCACTTCAATCAAACCCCCTTTTTTTCCGCCGCGTGCATCCCTGACTGCGTGTGTCTCTCCCTTCCTGCCAGTTGTATCATGCCAAAACTCCCAGTCAATGTGTTTCTAATTACATGTTTTTACTGGAAGCCCCAGTTTCCTGTGTTGCCTCCCCATTTGTGAGTGTGGCCAGACTGGGCCCCGACCAGTTTCCACAAAGCCGAACGCCAGCCCTGCCCACTGCGCAGGAGTATCATTACCACGCCGGCTCGGGTTTATGGCAAACCACTGTCACGTTAGGAATGACACGGACACGCTTGTCTGACCTCTGTGTTTGGCCTTTGTTGCCATAGCAACAGATAGCCTCCCCTTCTTCTGCCCTTGACCAATGATTGTGGAATTTGTGCCCAGAGAAGAGTGCCATCCAAAAGAATTTTAATACGCTTCGGGCAGGGTGTGTTTGGGTATTCTGGGTCACCCTTTCAGCAGTGATGGACATTCCCTTCCAGCCACATTTCCATGGAAACAGACTGCTGCACTTGGGTACCTAAAGAGCCTTGATACTGAAAACCAGCAGAAGGTCAAATGCTTGACATAAGGCCATAGGGCTTGAGCCGAAATCTAGCCCGTCTGAAGAAAACACACACACACACACATTCTCATAGTGTTTCTGTCTGAATTACAAGATGTTTCTAATTTAATCTTCAGACAGCACTCCAGGCAAGAGAGTGGTGCATCACCTCAGGTATTTCATTAGAAGGAAATTGGGAGAGGAACTACCATTATAACTGTCCACCCCCACCTTACTCAAAAATGTCATTTCAGCAAGACACCACAAAATTGCTAGTCGTGCATTACAGAATTTCACAATTATTTTTGTAAGCTGTTATAATCAATATTGTACATTAATAATCATCAAATGAGTATATGTGAAAGGTGTTGCTCATAGTGACAAACCTAAAGAGAAATATCACCTTCCCCTCAGCTGTGCAGAAAGGTTTAGGGTCTTTCAGCTCATTGCTTTGGTTTTACAGCCCCCAACTTAACTGTTTTGGTTCACTCTCACCGCTCTCATCAACGTTTCCACATGTAGCAGACAGCTGTTCTCAGTGAAAAGCTCTAAAAAACCCACTTTACATTACCTCCTTTGCAACCAAACCGCAGACAAAGTTAGCAACTAGCAGCATTTAGCAGCTAAAGAGACGTGATATTTTTCTCAGACGTTGGTGGAGAGCCAAACAGAGTTAAAAGAGAGTAAATATTGGACTTATATTAGTCACATGGACACATTCCAAATGAATGCTAATTCATTGCTTTGTGTCTTCTGGATAGCAACAATTTTACAACAATTGTTAATGAATCAGTGTTATGTTTCCAAGTTGTTTCTGCTGCCCCCAAGTGGCCAAAAAAATCAGTTAATGTTGCCTTTACATTATTATGACATAAAACTTTGTTTCACCTCTAGAAAACAAAAATCAGGAACATACTGTATCTTATCATTCTACATCAAGTTCTTTTTTCCATGCAAAAAGAACCAGAAAAAATGAGAGTAGACGTATATTGATGGAGAAACAGTATGCCTCGATTGTTTATGTTTAAACAGCCTGCAGGAAATGGAACCACATTTGAAGCACTGGAGCACAATGGTGCTTTGGACACAGATTTGTGAGAAAGACGAGAACTTGACAATATACAAAGGTGAAAAGTTGGCCGGGAAATAATCTAGAAGAATGATGGAGAATTGTCTCCTTTTCCCAGTTTTGTCCTCTTCAGGAGGTTATAATGAACCGTGTAAGAATAGCTCAGTGTATACGGTATGTAGCTTCTTATTCCAATAAACAAGAATGATGACTATTTCTTACTGTGAAGAAATACAGGAGATGAAAGGCTCCCGCAGTGAGTTACAGGACATAGAGGCTCATTCTGAAAAGCTGGAGGGTTGATGACATCAGTCAGTGCGCTGATCCACCTCTGGAGTTTTAGTGTTGGTCAGTTCTGTCAGCACATTGTTGCTGTGTGCCATCACTCCTCAGTCTCATTAGGAACTACAGGGCTGTCCTCACTTCATACACACGGGGTGGATGTCTCGTGCCTCTTTTTTACGTGGCCGCGCTCTGCAGCAACAGAACCGATATGAAAGTCAAACAAGGTCGGCCATTTACAAAGTGTGATCTTACAAAATGGACCACAAATGACAACAGCAGCCTGCAGGGGTGAAAGAAACGATGTTGATGTTGTGCTCAAGTTCAGCTGTCAAAGCAGAAATTCAACTTGGCAGAAAACATACAACAAAACAGAAAATCCAATAAGATTTTGACCTTTGCCAAGGTTCAGTGTGAACTACAAAGGGGAAAATGTCTATGATGAGCTGCCAGAAACCAAATTCAACCCATTCTTTTTATTAGTCTGTGAATATTTGAAACTGCTGCGTGAAAAGGCTGCCTCTCCTGCAACCAGACTCGTCTTGCTGGTTCCCTCCTTCCCCGACGATTGCTGCTCAGGGATTTCTTGTTAGGTGATTAGTGATGACAGAGGAGACTCAACTGGTCTAGCCAAAACATTTGTGCAAATGTGATGAGAGATACGCCATAATTCCTAGCTTTTGTCAGTCTGTTGCTCATCCTCCCCCTCCCTCCCTGCGCTGTTATTGTCTCAGCCCCCATAATCTCGCCGTTTTGAGAGACCTGTGTTTCACACACGGACCCAACACAAATAACACCAAACTCCCGCTGGGCTGGCGGACCAGTTTGGACAAGAGAGGCCAGCGGTAATGACTGCAAATGTTTCACTGCAGGAACACACACAGAGACAGCGCTACAAGGAGGATTCATTCATTCTACACAGACCGCAGCACTCTGAAATGAAATGATTAAACTCTGCTTAAGAAGATTTAAAGTAAATGTGAAACATTGGCACGTTGGATGAAAGAAAAAGCAAATTTCAATACATGCAAAATATCTTTTACTTTAATTCTTGCCAAATTTATATATTCAGAACAGCAGCAGGCAATCTGTGGAATTAAACATAGCTAGTGACATAACATTGGCCTTATTGTCCCCGCTCATGCTACGCTTCTGTTTTGAATTTTGCACCACGCTTGAAACGGAGTCCTGTGTGAATTTGGAGAAACCAAACACCACAGCAAGGCTCTGTTTCCTGTCAGTGCAGCAAGAGAAGCAACACTGAGATACACACCTTTCATGTGCTGATTGAGGTTTCGCTCCAATGAACAGCTGAACACATACGCACAAGCACACACACACACACACACACAGAGTCGAACATGCGCACAGACGCTAAATTCATGGAGAAAGGCCTCCAGTGTTTGTGGCCCTTCTGAAAAGTGTGAGGTGGGACAAGGTTTCTGTCTGGGTCCTCTGAATTAGCCACGCTGAACCTGTTAACCCAGACCACACACACGCACACATACACACACACGTCACACACACAAACACACACACATACGTGCACTGAATTATAATTCCCCTGACATACAGGGACATCATGCGAGGGGAGTGACTGTTGTCAGAGTGAACAGCTGCCCTCACCAAAACACATCCATCTTCCACAGGAAGTTATCGGTCAAACAAACGTACTGAATCTGTTGTTCTTGTCTTGTTGACCGTGACCATATCTGTCCACACACTCAGCCCACACCATATACATACATTGAAAAACATGCATGCGAGTTTGTGTGTTCACTTTCTCGTCCTCACTCCCTCGAACAGAAACAGTAGAGCGGAAAGAGAATCAAGGTCTTTGCCCTTTTGACTGAAAGCAGGCTGCTTCACTCCCACACCCATTCGGTTTCAGCACTCTATCAACAAAAGCTGTTGGTAGCTTGTATAAACACATGCAATATTGTATATGTCTGCGTGCATGTAGACAATTTTGTGAAGTAAACGAAAAAAAAGATGTAATATGTAAGGTGGTGATAATAACTGTTGATGCTTGCGCCTTATTTAAGGTGGCGGCAGATGCTAAAGCTAAAATGGCTCCTGATCATTGATGTAGCATAACTGCAGTGCTGTCAAATAATCCTCCCAATCTGCAGGTGTATTATCCTCGCACAGATGCATAGGTCCGTCATGCTAAGTTGCTACGAAGCCACAAAAAGAAAAAGAAAAAAGAGAGAAGGCACACATGTACAACATCAGACGATGCTCCGCTTTGCTGCCTCCGGGCTGTCATCAGAAGCAAATGATTTATAGAGGCCCGTGTTCATGTTCACTTGTTGGAGAGCTGATAAAATAAGGAAGTGCAGATACCTGTTCCCCCGAGCGGTGCTCTGTAAGACATCAGCCTTGATCCCATAACTCCAGGAGCCCAGCCCTGTCACACTGAAGAATGAGTGAGTCAGACCCGGGTTATGGAGTAGTCAGGGCCTTCAGATTCTCATAAATTACACCCTTGTTATAAATAAAATCTTGTCTGCAGAGCAAAGAAGAGGTGAAATCCTGCTTCTGCTCGCCACCATGGAAATCATCGCAGTACATAATACAGAGAACAATGCTTTTGTCTGCAGATACTGTGCAATAGTACGAACTTTTGAAGATAATACCTGTAGGAGGTAAACAAAAAAAGATAAATGCTGCTTATTTTCTTTTTAAATGAAAATAGACAGACAGTGAATAGAGAAAGACCTCATTTAGAGTCTCTGGTTTCAGCTTGCGTTGGGTCTGAGACAGTTTACCTCCATGTCCTTGAATGAGTCTTTGATGCACTAACCCTCAGTCTTTGTGCCTCGGTAGCAGACAATGATGTTTGTGTAGGACTTTCCGCTTGTTTCTCCTGGCAAATGTGGGCAACCCGTATATTTAACCTCTGCACCAAACCTAAAGTCATTTCTCTCTCACACACACACACACACACACACACACACACACACACACACACACACACACACACACACCCTTCTTTTTTTTTTTTGTCCTAGCACACAGTTTAAACTGATACCATCACAAGGTTACTCAAGCACACCAGAACAAGAGGCCGTTTACACCACGAAGCACAAGCATTGTGCTTATTCAAAGTCATTTCGGACCCTCTGTTCTTCACGGCAAATGAGCGAGGCCACTCTTAAGCTCCATTAAGCACAGTTATTTACTGTATTTGTTTTCGTTTCTTCAGCTCTGGACGCGACCGGCCACAGGTGCAGGCTGAGCTCAGAGGCCTCGGGGCAGCGGACCACCAAACACAGCGGTCTCTGTGGGAGAAGTAATGGACACTCCTTCTGGTCTGACTGGAAGAATGGACTTTAGATCAACGCTTGGAGGTTTTCACTCCCTGAGCTGATACGGATCATTTGAATTGGATTTGTGCTGTAAATGTAGTCTTGTGTGTTGACTTAATGCTCAAAGGATGAAATAATTTTCAGCCAAAAATTGGTTTCAATTTCATAAATCACTGTGTTAGACCAAAGGAGCACTTACTTTTTTACAATTACACTAATTCTTTCCACTCTACTCATTAAAAGAGATGTATGAGGTTTTAAACTTAAAATAATAGTAGAGCATAGTATAGGAATCGCCTTCTTATCTGCCCTTAAATGCACAATTACAGATAACCAGCTGGTTAGCTTAACTTAGCATTGATGGGAAACGTCACACACAAAAATTGCATATATGGACACAATGTACTTATACATACAAGATTCTTTTTTAGGCAAAACTAAACAAAAGTCAAACTAAACTGACTAACTAGCTATACTAGCTAATTCGTCTGAAGCAGCTATATCATCAAATGCATCTAAATGTATCTCTTATATTAAAACATATTTTATTCCAGCTGTTGTAACGGATGTTTTATGAATAGAGACGATGGATTTGTGTGCCCAGAAAGTTGCCAGCTTTGTCGATTGCCTTCTTTTTTGAAAAAAGTTGCTACAAAGTTGCTTAGTTGGAAACGCTGCACATTAAAGCTCACTACTATACATTATATCTTGTTTGTTTAAACTAGAGCCAGACCGATATATCAGTCTGCCGATATTATTGGTCATACTTCACAGACACGTCAGTAATGGCATATATGTTGTCCAATATGCACCAATATTTTTAAATAGGCAGCATTTTATGTATATTTGATCCTTTTTTTTCTTAATTCAGGTTTAATGTGTACATATGTTTTTTGTTGTGTGTGTTTCATTATCTATAGTAATTTATAATTATTAAGTTCCCAGTGAAGTTTAGTGTTTTGGTGCACTGATGTCATTTCAAACAATAAAGTCTATAGTTAAACTGTAAAATATATCCTGCCTTCATTACATATCTTTGTCACAAGTGTTTGATAACCACATTGCAAAAAATGATATCAGCCCCAAAAATCCAGTATCAGTCTGGCTCTAGTTAAAGCCATACAAAACCACAATGTAAAAGTAACAAGTTATTTGGAGAATCATGCACAATGCTATTTCTTGGCAGAACGTTATTGCAACCAGCCAACAAATTCTCCCTGGCATATTTGCACAAATTAAACAAACAAGGTATTACGTATTAAGTACAGTAAAAGTGTTAGTAGGCAGATTTTGTTACCTTCAGACAGACCTAGGTTAGCTGTTTCAACTGTTTCCAGTCTTCGTACTAAGCTACTGCTGGCTGTTATCGTACATTTACCAGACAAAAATGAAAGTGGTATTAATCTGCTCTTGGAACTCTTGGCAGGAAAAGGAAAAGGCGTATTTCCAAAAATGTCAAACTGTTGCCTCAAACATAACCAGTTTCACTTCATAACTTACACAGGAATAAAATTATGCTTATGATGGAATTTTTTATTTTGTTTATCTAGTAAAACATTTTCTTGTCTGAGGAAGTACTTCTTGTTTTTATTCACTATGTACATTTTTCATGTACGTTCTGCATACAGTATGACAACATATGTTTGAGATTGCGGTTCATTCAACTGATTTTTAAAATGTTTCTTGTCTTCAAAGCTTTCTCAGCTTTCAGTAGCCTGAGCTGTTGTCCCTTACATCTCTGGAAGTCATAAGCAACCTAAATTGTAGTTTATCCATATGTCATAAAGTTTTCAAAACAAATTGCAATTCTAGAGAGCAAAGGTAAAAAGTCTGGCTACATTCATCAGGCTGCTTTGCGGTGTTGCAGGAACAGGATGCTTCGGAGGGGCCTTGTTTGGAGCTTGGGCCTTTTGTGAGGAGCTGGTGTTTAGAGCTGTGAGCACGCTTTAGCCCAGGTCAACAGCTTTTGATTTTCCGTCTTTGTTCTCCAATCAGAAACGTGTTTCAGTTTGAGTTTCATTAAAAGCATGTCCTGAAATTGGATCCATCTCTTTGTACAGCCGCCGAACAGGAACACTGCAACCTAACTGGAAGCAGATCATCCTACCCTTCATCAATGGACTGGGCCACACGTGTATGTGTGTTTGAGTGTGTGTGGTGTGTGGGTGCACACCTATGTTGTGTGCAGTGTATGTTACAGCGCGTAACATATCTGTGCTTGTGAAACGCTATAGCTCAAGGTGTCACTTTCTTTGCAAATAGCTTGCAGGGCCTGACAGCCGGATTTATTCACTGTGAATGACATCATTTACCCTTCAGACATATTAATGATTATTTCATTCTCTCCTGCTGCCAATGAAACACCCCGCCTGTAACACAGCCGCACACTTAGCATAGATTTTCCACAGGAAACAGAGGCTTGAAGTGGCTTTGTTGGCGCCCACAAAGCCAACAAGTGTCAGGTGTCCAACAAACAAATTTCATGCTTTACTTACAGTGGATGCTAGCATGCAATATCACACATGCCACAAAGTATCTCATCCTTGTCAACTTAAAAATAGGTTTCACTTTTCTGACCTTACACAAAGAGCCCCTCAGAACAAACGAGGTGTTAAAGACTTGGCACAGTATCTGGGCAAATTGCTACCATTTTCATCTCCCTTTATTCTCCACCTATCGAGGAAACCGATCCTGTAACGTCGGGGGGAGGAATGTGTTCAGAATGCACTCAATAGCTCAAAGCTGTTGTGTTGAAATCTCAGTCTCCCTTTTCATGTCATTACAGGAGCTTCACAATCAGGCCTCCTGGGAAAGGGAAAGCGAGCAGAGAAATGTCTATGCAGCACATGTAGGGAAGAGCTTCCAGATGTGACATGTCAGCATCAACGACACTCAATGACGAGTTAGGGATAGGTGTGTGTGTGTGTGTGTGTGACTGACAGGCTCTCAGCGTGAATGAAAATATCACTCAGGGACAGAGAAAAAAAAAACTTCTTTTCAATGGTAACCTGTGTTTGTATCTCCAAACCATTTCAGGGAGGGTTATGTTTATATGTGAATCGACTGTACTCAGGTTTGTGTGCATGTGTCAGTGACAACATATGCCTTGTAGCTGAAATGAGAGAGTGTGTGTGTATGTGTCTGTCTGTCTCTCTCACACACATACATATGCATCCTTCAATTACAGAGGAGCTGGTGCATTTATGAGCTTTCCGTTGCATGTTGAGGACCAAGCCGATCGCCAGACAAGAACGTCAATATTGGACCACTATTCAAGACCACAGATTACATTCAATATAAACTTTTTCATGTCCAACCGCAATGTTTTTAAAATTCTGCTGTTCTGCAGTATTCGTGCAAGACTATATGGTTAAGGTTAGGGAAAGATCATGGTTATGGTTAATAAAAATGCAAATGTTGCAGTTACAATCTTTAAAATATTCAATAAATCAACTCCTGTTGTACTATATAGTATGTGGTCTGCATTTTTTAGCAACAGTCTTTCAGTGTATTCAATAAGACCTCTCTATGTAGTTTTATCCTGAGTGGTGGACCACAATTCCTGCCCTGGATTCACATTGCATGTATTCCAGTTCCTAACTGTTTATTAACTCTCCCAACACCATATCAGAGCTGTATTGAGTTACTGCTAATGCACACTGAGAACTTCCTAAAGCAGCTAGTTATCATTAAAAGCATTCAACTGGCAAGACATGGATGCGGTCTTAGTAAATGCAATGTATGTTTTGCAGAGACTGTTCATCAAAAATGCATCTACAAAAACAAGACAGTCATTTGTCCGCTTGTCATTTTTATTTTTTGCAAGAGAGTTATGGAGCAAGATGCAGCAGCAACAGTTGGATAAAAGCACCTCTAACTTCTCAGCCAGGTAACCAACTTAACTGTGACCTGCTGGTATGAGGAAAGATACTTGCATCATGTGCACCATGAAATCAGACCACTGTTGCAATTATTACTTACCAATTGAAACGTCATTATTTTTGTTTGGCTGCACCACAAACAGATACACCAGTTACTCTTCTGTTGTATTTCTGACAAACAGGACTGACACCTGAAAGGTTTGTGACGGGAGGTCTCTGGGTTAGCCGTGATACACACCTTCAACCACTCCAACATCCAGAATCTGGGTGGATCAAGGTGTAGAATCAGACATAATGAACCTAAATATCTAGGATTCTGGCTTGTGACAGCACGTGTCTGGTGAATGTGTGCATTTTTGTGTGGTTACTACTACACAGATGCACTTAAGTAGAGTATGTGTGTTTGTGCATACCATCACAGGGTCTGTGGGCCATCTGGAATGTACTGTACAACCAAAAAGGGGAAACCCAGCTGGGGAAATTGACGCTGCTGCTGAATTCTTAAAGAGAAGAACATGTCCAGCCAAATTCTGACGGTGACACACCTTCATTGAAGTTCCAAAGCATGTGGAGCGAGGCTGAGTGCTTAGACACCTTGTCCAACTCAGTCCCCAGGCCGGCTTCATTGGACCAGGCCATTCTGGCTCAATGGACAACAGAGAGTCAATCAGACACACAGTTTCCTGTTGGGCACAAAGTCATTCTAACAAGCATGGAACCATATGTTGGCCAGATGCTGCTGGCCTCACTCCCCTTCAAAGAAACAATTAGGCACAATTATCGCAACATATAAATGAATTTTATCCATGATTAAAATGTTTGGGGTAGGGGGCGAGCAGGACGCACGGCCAGGTGGTTGTAATCTCGAAGGCAGTCGCAGCGGGGCTTCGCTGAAAGAGAGCAAAAGAAAGAAAAACCTGCTGAGCTGTTTATTCAGGCACTTGCACGTTTGGTCAAGTGGCCCCCAACCCCCTTTTCCCCTTCATCTACACGCTCACTCCACCAGTGAAGGCATCTGTCCCTTAATACCGCTTTAATGAAGGTCATTCATTTTAATGGAGCCTCATTTCAAACTCTAGTAATTAAAGCTTGCGGTGCACTTGTCTGGGAGGTTGTTGAGACAGTGTGAGTGCCAGTTCTCCAAATAAACAGTCCTCTGCGAGCCAATGGGCATCTGAACACCACAAACCAAACGGGCCAAATCACAGTCATGGAAAGAAGACAAGGCGGCGCAACTCCAAGGAGAAATCTAAACCACGCCGGAGAAATGAAAACCACATTTAGTTAAGTGGCAAAAGGGATGACAGGTGGCTTGACCGTGTTCAGACGATAACACAACAATCACGTCTAATCGGGTTTGAAAGGCTGAGAACAGGGAGGAACTGAGGAGTGATACAATGAGATTCTGATGTCAAGTGTTTGTCAGACCGCAAGCGAAAACTGCTCAGTCGAGGTGAAGGATCAAACTGCATCACGCTCAATGCAACTGTGGAAAAGATGAAGAAAAAGTTCAGAAGAGAGACATAACCATGCAAAGGAAAAATACAGAATCCATTGAGGAAAGACTGATCTAAGCTGGGGTGAAAGATGAAAAACCCTTACAATCATTCTTCTGTCTCCTCTTCACAGATCGTCAAGGTCTCCTGAAAAATCACCGGACGGTTGATCTTAAAAAGATGTGCCCCTGCAGAGCCTTGCAGCACTCTGAACATGCGTGAGGATGATGTGTTTTGATTCCCAGATGAAGAGTGTGACGAGTAAAGCTGCTGTAGTTGCTATTTGTCAGCCTCTCCAGTCCCAGCAGGATAGTGAGGTAGTGGCATCTCACTGTCACTCACACAGTAATGAATTTCACCAAGGTTAAAAGACTGTCTGTCAAGCATTGCTTTAAATTTCTGCATGCCTGTGTCATATGAAATGAATTTAAAATATCTGTTTCAGCCATCAGATAAAAATCTTACAGGCTGCATAAGTCTCAGCTAAATTGAAACCAACTTCCCATGCACATGTTTAAGAATATCCCTGGATAATTTATGTATACTCCTCAGATTAGAGAGATCCATCTTTCTATGTAGGTGTGTCGTCTACCCGGCATGCTTTGCTGCTTCCTGGCGTCAGATGGTATAATGTTGATGTATGATCTGTGAAGGGGAGCCTTGTTTTATCTCCAGCGTGGTGACATGGGACGGTTGTTTTATCTCCCACGTGGAGGCATGGGATGCGCGTCCCACTCCTCGGCCTATCAGCCTGCTGAGGGCCTGATGAAAGCGCAGGGCCACCTTGTCCAGACGGCGCACATCCATCAGAGGAGCAACATGTCAAACGGCGGGTGCAGAGGAGAGTCATCCATGGGGCGAAGGAAGGGTATGGGCTTGCTCAGAAAGGGTTTGAGCTTCACTAACACCTCAGCAGTGGCTTGAGATGTTTACATACTTATTTATCAGGTAAATCTATAAAGTTCTGCAAAAAAAGCAGTAAAAATTAAACAACAGCAGACAGAACAAAGAGATTTTGGTTCCCTTTTTGTGCAAATCCCTGAGAAAACCTTAATCCCCCACACAGCTGAAGACACGCAACAGAGTGATCATTCAGACAATAAAAACATTACTGCTCAAGCAACAACACCATTAAAATCTATAAATGCATACGCCGCGGCCAGATAATACCAGGCACATGTTAGCGAGACGATACTAATAGGCCTGATAAATGAAAACAAACGGACGCAGAGACGTGAAAACACTTTTTCTTGTGTTTCCCCACTCCGCTACTCGCACACCAGCACACTTTGAAGTGGCTTTTGTAGGCTAATGATTATTCTCACGAGCCAAATGTTTCTATTTTTTGCAAAGTGACCTCCTCTTTAGCAAATAAAAACAAAATGCAACATCTATTTGGAGGCGATTGCCCAGGCAGTCTGATCAGAACTCTTAAATGGGGCCTTTTTTACATTTCTGCAGTTTATCCTCCAGGCTTAGTGGCATTTGAATCTGCTAACATAATTTCTCTCTCTACTTCTCTCTGTGTTTCCTGATTGCTTCCACACACTCCAAGCAGCACCAGCTGGAGACTGTAAAAGTAAACTTCATGTTCAAAAATGGGTAGATTAGCCCTTTTAAATTGGTTTCTTTTCATGTTTTTTTTGCGACGCTGTGTGTCCGACCTGGCAGGAGCTCGCAGGTTGAAAACAGAGATGTGAGAGTGTATGTGTGTGTGTGTGTGTGTGTGTGTGTGTGTGTGTGTGTGTGTGTGTGTGTGTGTGTGTGTGTATGTGTGCGCTACATAGGCGGCTGTGGCTACACGGGCGGCTGTGGCTCAGGAGGTAGAGCAGTCGTCCACCAATTGGAAGATTGGCGGTTCGATTCCCGGCTCCTCCAGTCCACATGTCGATGTGTCCTTGGGCAAGACACTTAACCCCAAATTGCTCCCGTTGCTGTGCCAACGGTGTATGAATGTGTATGAATGATTAGCTTCCCCTGATGTGCAGGTTGGCACCCTGCGTGGTAGCTCCTGCCATCAGTGAATGAATGTGTGTGAATGGGGTGAATGAAATGTATTGTAAAGCGCTTTGAGTGGTCGAAAAGACTAGAAAGGCGCTATATAAGTACAGTCCATTTACCATTTACCATTTACATAGGAACGCAGAAGAGGGCAGAGGAATACTAATTGGCAAGAAAGTGGAGCATAAGACCTGTCGCCTGCCAGATGTTTCTGCAAAAGCCGTTAGCGCGGCGCAGGTCCACAGCGAGGTGTTAGAGGCCTACACATGCATCAGAAAGAGCCGTCAGGATCCTGGTCCGCTCCTGCTGGACACCTGACTTCCTGCCTCCTTGCACAGCTGTGCAGACTACATGCCAAATCATGTTCAGACTTTTCCATCTTGTTCTTAATGTTGAGTGTTGTCAGATTTTGTTTACTGTTAAACAAGCATATCGTGCAGAAATGCTTTTTTGTGGTCAAACAAAAGACAGCAATTAGTCATTACATAATGACTCTGCCTTTAAGTGATTTATACAGAGAACTTGTTTGAAAATGTTCCTCTATGGTTAAAGAGAAACACACGGAAAATTGTTTTTTCCCCTTTCATTCTTTATTGTGCAGACAGTACAATGATTATCATATTGCGTAATCATTTTGAAGCAGCACTTTAATGTGTCTGTGAAAACAATGCCACCGAAGGGTAAGATCAGGACAGCGATGACTGCACTTCAAAACACTAATTGAGGACGAACCAAGACGTGTTTGGTTTACTTGAATTCGTTGAGCGCACACTCTCACGGATCATTTTTCAACAGTCTGTCATTTTTCTATGGCATATTATGAAACCTATTACTCTTCACTCATCGCTTTTAGGAAGACAGAAGGAGAGAGAGAGGCTTAAAGTGAACCTCAAGCAAAACCCATCTGGGAGGCTTAATTACAAGTAAGCTCAGTTTAATAAGCGGTGGATCATATATCCCAGTTCAGCATGTAGAGGAGGAGAGAGGAACCTCCAGAGGCTCAGGAATGTCAGTGTGTTTGTGTATGAACGTACACAGTTGCATGCCAGCACTGCTGCACTGAGGAGCTGGCACTGTAATCGATTCTGGCTAGGAACATTTGGCTGTGGAAAGTGAATGAGTAACTCTCTCCCATCCTTCAGTGACTGCTGATGAGGTGCTCTTGAGCAAGGCACTTAACCTACAACTGGAATAGGAAGTGTGAGAATGAGAAACAGAGTGTTGCCATAATTGAAATATGCCCATTTGACTGCATGAAGACACCTGTGCACCATCTCCTCCATGGATGTGCTCTCACTTGGAAGAGGAACTGATTGGGTCGTTGGTCCCACAGAAGAAAATTACAATATTGACATCCTCATACAGCTTGGTATGTAATATGAAAATGTCAAAAACTGAATTTCAGTAAGTCAGTTGTATTAATAAGGACACAATGGGCATGTTGTACTAATTTGTGCCAAATAACACATTCTATATGAAGGTCATCATTTAAGTAGTGACAGAACTCTTGAAGAACACAAATAAACGTATTTCCATCTGTGTTACTGTTTCCATCTTAAATCCTACTCGACACCTTCACACAGAAGTTTCAACATTTCCATCTCAGATGAAGCTATTAGGGAAGATCTCAAATGTGTTTTGGCTCCTCTGACAAATCATCAGGTTACACAATAAAAACCTCCACAGAGAGAAGTTGCATTTACAAGTGTCGCTGGAGTGCGATCTAGAAATGCATAAAATGGATGATTTCACTTTCTGTGAAAATGCACCCAAGGTCCAGCTGTAGGTTCTAAAGTGAAAAAGCATCTGTAAAACAGAACTCTTTGCAGGGAAATAGAGATCATATGTGCACTTTTAGCCTATGACACTCTTCTGTACTGTATTTGTTAATGTGTGTGTGTGTGTGTGTGTGTGTGTGTGTGTGTGTGTGTGTGTGTGTGTGTGTGTGTGTGTGTGTGTGTGTGTATGTGTGTGTGTGTGTACTTGTATTGCTATCATTGTGAGAACCAGTTTAATATCTGGTAGGAAGTGAGGACATTTTAAGAAAGTGAGGACATTTTGGCTGGTTCCTCACTTTCTGACACATCTTTAAAGGGTTTTAGGGTGAAGTTTAGAATTGGTTTTAGGTTCAGTTCAGGGTAAGGGTATTTAGTTGTTAAGGTTAAGATTTGGGTTAGGGGCTAGGGAATGCATCATGTCAAAAAATTGTCTTAACTAAGATAGCTACACAAAAGTGTGTGTGTGTTTGTGTGAACACTTTATATACCTACTCATGGTTTATGTTGCTGTATGTTGCTAAGTCACCTTTATTTACAGTGAAAATCAAACTTCTTGCCAAATCTGATCACAGCAACCTTAGATAGCATTGTGTTTACTGGAATGTGGACACAGATATGCTTTTTGTAGTCCTGGTTACTGTGACATCATACTCATAATGTTTTGAGTCGCTGTTCCTAACAAACACACTGTCCAAACGTGCTGACGATTGCATAGGATGTAAATGTAACTTTACATTGACACAAGCAAGACAAAGTGCTTCTACAACCACCGGCATGACTTCACAGCACAACATTCAAACCATCTAATCTGGCCGTCAGATTAAACTACTCAAACAAAAATAGGGGTTGAAATAAAGCGTAACACTCACCAAGGGGGGAAAAATACAACCATGCAGGTTTTATAAACTGTGTTGGATGTGATGTGTGACAAGATGAGAGAATTACTGCTTGTGTCAGATGATATCAACCCCCCCCCCCCCCAACTCTTTCTCTCTGTATCTCTTTCTCTCTCCTCTGATTCAGTAACAAGACAGCAAACAGTTCTGAACTGAAGGCTTCTTCTTCTTTTATAATCACAGACAGCCATGACTGCTGTGCAAAGGTATTGAATAGTAATTCATTCATTCAGTCTCTCTTCCATGGCTGCCAGGATCTTAGGAAAGGAAAGTCTATAGGCTCTTCTAAACAAACACCTGGTCTTGGGCAGCATAGACAGTGAGAGAGTCTCAGGAGAATTGCTGAAGACAGTCAGTCAGTCAGCCTTCACACAGCACTGCACACAGACCAGATGCTTTAAACACCAATCACACTACATTGATTTTAATCAGGATGAAATAATAAACCCAAATGTCATTGTTGAGTATACAGAATAAACAACAGTTTCATTTAACTGTGATTTTTGCATGATACGATATTTAGGGATGGCTGTGTCACTTTGTCAGGCAGTTAGTCTGTCCATCAATCAATCAATCAATCTTTATTTATATAGCGCCAGATCAAAACGAAAATCATCTCATAAGAGCAGGTCAAGACCGTACCCTTTAATTTAAAGAGACCCAACATTCCCACATGAGCAGCACTTGGCGACAGCGGCAAGGAAAAACTCCCCTTTAACAGGAGGAAACCTCAGGCAGAACTGGGCTCTAAATTGGCGGAAATTTAACTTGACCGGTTGGGGTTGTCCACCACTTTGGTCCAGACTAAAATATCTCAACAACTACTGGATTTGACCCCACCAAATTGGTGCTCATGTTCGTGGTTCCCAGACGATGAATACTTATGACTTTGGTGATACCATCCCTTTTTCTTATGATCTTGTGGTTTTGAATGAAATGTTTTAACAACTGTTGGATGGATCACCAAGAAATTTGGTACATACATTCATGATTCATGATTCAGGATGAATTGTAATACTTTTCATGATCCCTTTTTTTCTGTCTTCCACCATCGTGTCAGAATGATGACCGAATACCTGCAAAACTAATGACATTCCCTCATCTGCTTTTTGTTTTGTGCTAATTATCAAATGTTAGCGTGCTACCGTGCTAAACTAAGATGTGAACATGGTGCACCTGTTTAGCTTGCAGCATTTTAGCATATTAGCATTTAGCTCAATGCACTGCTTTACTGCAGTGCGGCCTCACAGAGCTGGTAGTGTGGCTGTAGGCTCTTAGTGTTGTTTAGCTATGCTAACGGCGTGGCTCTATAGATTGCTTTAAGTCTGTCCACCACTTTGGTTAAGAGTGAAACATCTCAATAAATATACAATAGAATGGCATGTAATGTTTTACAGACATTCCTCAGAGGACGGTACCCCAACTTTGCATCTGTGCCACCAGCAGACCAAATCTTTAATTTATCCAAATACTTTACTTAATGACTGTGTGTATGTTACCAACATATCTTGAAAACGAATGCCCTGATAGGCATGAAATTTGGTGAGCATATGAACCTCCTCATTTAAAAGAGACCTAATGGTATTGGTGACCCTGTTATGTTTCCTGTAGTGCCACCATCAACCCAGACTATGGCTCCTTGGAAAATGGCTGTGAAAGTTATGGTTAGATTATTTGGCCTTGGTTTGCTCTCTACTGTGTTAAAAAACTTTATTGTTAAAAAACTTTTCTCTCAAAGTTATTTCATCTTTACATCACCAGTGTCTCTAATCTGTCATAATTCACAGTTATCACTTTGTTGTCTGCGGGTCAATTCAGTCCGGCGGCACTTCAATTAGCGCTCTGTTCTACTGAAGTTCTATTCAAGGAGAGATGAAGGATGTCTGACTTGACTAATAGCCTGAGCTCTAATCTGGGGTGTTGATTGACACTGTCTTCAATGAGCGTGTTTACACAAGGTCCTGCCGTTAGCGTCTGTCATCCAGTCACCTCTCATACATGTCATGAGGTGCCCTCTGTCCCTGCTGTCTGGCACTGAGTCAGAGCAAAATCCACAAATGCAGTTTCTGTCGTCGCTAACTAAACCTCCACGTGTTCTTAAAATCAAAAGCAATACTATTGTGTGCGTAGTTCAAATTCTTTTCCCAGTTTGTGTTGATTGTCGTGGTTGCTCCATTACCCCCCCCCCCTCTGGTGCTCAGTTGACATTGTTGAAGACAAGTTTGCATATTTTCCTCACTCTCAAAAAAGCACAATTTGTTCTTGACAATATGGAAAACTTCAACTGGCTTTTTATGAACTTCATGAACCTTAATAGCAAACACAAAATCTTGATTTGGTTTTGTCAACATAACAAACATAGCCTACATACAGCAATGCAAATCAACATAACCCTTACATAACCATTCAGTTTCAGATATGTATCTTGGTTTTGTTCAGTTGTCCTCTTTATGCCCAAATCACAACTTTCAGGACACTGAATGTACAAAACACATTCAAAATTAAACAGAAATTTGAAGAAAGCATAAACTGTAATGTCTACTGTGCAGAGTTTTAAATTTTTCAAACCAGACAAACATTTTGGACATATTTGTGGAAACACCATCTAAACTTCCTTGAACTCGTAGCTAGTAGTGTGACCTCACCTCTCCATAACTGCCCATTAAGGCCTCTTTACATACCAATCTTGGGCTATCTGAGACTGAAGTTGACAATAATGAAATAAACTATAGTAAATTCTGGTTGTCAATTCAAAACGGTGGTCCTGGATCACACTGTGATTTTGAGCTTTGGCGTCCAAAGACAATTTCAGGCAAATGTATGATTTCCTGATCTGACCCACAACCCAAATCTCACAGTGTGACTGCTACCACAACCCACGTCTATAAACCAACCAATCAAAATACAATATTAAGTGACGCAGGCTACATTGTCTGGTGTGAGTGATATTTTAAAATGAAGTATAGGGGAAAAACATACACATTCTCCTTAATCTATCAGTGACACATGAACCAAAACAATAGAGGTGAAATTAAAAAAAATTTTTGTGTGACTTTGCTGCATTTTCAGAACATACAGTACTGTATATGTAGTGGGTTGACGTGTGGCTGCTTTCATTTACATTTCTCTATTTAGATTGTAGCAGCATGATTTGCCACACATTTATTGCACAATCTAACATCCCACAAATTGATACTGTACAGTCTGTCACAGATTATGACATGAAATTGTGTTAAACAGCAAATTTGCATGTGATGTAATGTGATGTACAATAATCTTACACAGTGGTTGTTATTAGACAGTCTAAAGGCAGCTTTAGACTGGAGGTTAAGTGATATTATACCATTGGCTCCCTGCTGGGACTCTGGCAGATCCATGGTCCAAAACAGATACAAATGGTATCATATACTGATTTCATCGCAAAAAATGAATTTTGTA
Organism: Scomber scombrus; assembly: GCF_963691925.1. Classification (NCBI taxonomy): domain Eukaryota; kingdom Metazoa; phylum Chordata; class Actinopteri; order Scombriformes; family Scombridae; genus Scomber; species Scomber scombrus. The sequence goes on along the minus strand of NC_084977.1, from coordinate 8,290,455 downwards.
TTCAGTTCAACTTCAATTAAATAGAAAACAAATACATAAATAACTCTAATAATAACCGTTAATGAGACAGAAGTTAATTCAAGATTGATTTATTGTCATGTGTATTTAAGAAAGTCAAAAGTAAGGAAATGTTTAAAGTCTAATTACTTTAGTGTGCATACTGTATGGTTGGTATTACACATTATCTAAGGAAACATTGCTCTTACAAAAGTGAAGCACACTCATGAATTTAACAAACTGTCACATCCATTTGTCTTCACGGTAAGCAGCTATTTTACAAATACTCATTTACAATAAATGTCTCATTTTCATTTTTCTCTGTGGCGACACTGATACAGTGTGTGAGGTCTGAAGAGTATAATGAACCAAGTATTTCAGTCCAGTAATTACACACTAGGAGGTGCTCCCTGCAACCCTCGGGATACATCACCATGCTTTTCTGGCGAGATGGGAATTTCCCATATGTGTGCGCTGCCTGCTCTTTCAGGTGTTCAGGCAAACTTTCCTATGGAATATCTCCTAGAAGCCTTTTCCACAACTTTGTGTATTGTTCAAGCAAGTTTAAAGTTTTGCTGGAGGTCTTTGATGAATAATCTGAGCCCCCGAGAGAAACTTTGCTTCTAGCATCAAAGATGTTCTGCTCCAGAAACAGGAGAGATAATTTAATATGGCTGTTTACTTGTAATACAGGAGGGTGAAGGGAGAAAAAAACAGCAGTCTTATAAAGAAAACCACTTTCAACTGCAGTGGCGGGATCAAACGTGACCAAAGTGGAGTGACAATAGGGGATAGGGGAATAGATTGAGTTTCGTGCAGAAATAACTTAACACTTTTGAAACATGCCAAACACATGGCCTGGGCTAGACTCCTCCAAGAGAGGGTTTTATTTCACTGCCCTGTACCTTTGCTCAAACTCTGCCATCACAATTTCCCCACTCTATCCACAACGTCACCTGACACACCCCAGGTTGACTTTACCTCAGGGCACCACAAAAGGTATATGCTTTTTGGGAATACATTTAGCTGTAATGCATTTGATTCAGCGCTGGCATCCAGTAGGTCCCCACTTTTTCCACGCAGGGGACTACACTGTTGATCCGAACAGACATGACATCATGCAACAGATGGATGCGTGTAACAGGCCACACTTCATAACAACATTACATCTGAGCCAAATGCCTTTCACGTCACCTTTTTTGGGATCAGTTCAACAAAATTTGTTGAAATCAAGCTCTCAGCACCAGTGACTGAACACAGGAGGGTTGTGTTCAAAGCATTGCAGAAACTTTTAAGAGGAGTGGAGGGAGGAGAGGTGCACTGCCACTGTAAGGCCAATGCAGGAAGAGACCTGTCATAGGTTTAACATACTGCTGAGTTACGGCCTATGTAAAGGCTTTAGTTAATGTTGCCTTTTGACAGTTATGTCATTGCCATCAGCATTTTCCATTCCTGCTGTGTTATTATCACAGGCTGCTCAGTATAATGACTCACAACATATAACTGACATTCACATTGTGTCTAACCATTGTGGAAGAAGAAATCATAGTATTTAACAAGAGTCAGCCTCCCAGTCTGTTTCTGTAAGGTTGTGCTAAAATACTGTGGTGCTTTGAGCTAAATGCTAACATATGCATGCTAACGTGCAAATTAACTGTGGGGGAAATATTTGTGATATGCAGCTGTCTTGTCAAGGCTGTCTGGGAACCAAGGTCAGGTTGAGATATGATGTGCTTTGTGCAGACAGTCAGACTCGTCTCAAGGTAGCAAGTCTCAAGGTAACCTGTGTATAGGCTATGTGACTTTAATCAGCAAAGTGTCTTGTTTATTGTTCAATAACCAATAGATAATAATAGATGTGGGAAGAATAACATTATTTGGAGTGTAAGGATTTGGTGAAGGACTTAAACAATCTAGAATTCCAGAATTAGATAGCAGAGCGGAGTAGCATTGCACAGTGTCTCACTTGTACTGTAACTCTGTTCTCCTTCAGTAAATGTTGCTGTTTTAAGTCATCAGCGTTTCCTTTACGTTGACAATTTTAACGTGTCAATGTTAAGCCAGTTTAATGTTGATTATCTTAGTTTAGCATGCTAACGTTTGCTAATCAGCTCAAAAAATTAATAGGAAAATACAGAAAAAAAGTCAAATTCAGTGGGTTTAATCCTCTGGGGAACATGATTTTTTACCAAATGTTATAGACCTCATCACACGATTGCTTAGATATTTCAGTCTAGACCAAAGTGTTGAACAGACAGACCGTCACTGGCATTTCTTAAGCCACAAGCATGGCTAAAAATACAGGTCTCAGAAAGATTTTTACTTTTGAAATGGCTGACATCACATTTTGGAAAAACACAAAGTGGCGTAATTGCTTAATTTACAAAGATGTTGGGATGATGAGGAAATAGAATATAGTTGGCAGTACTTAATCCTATTTGAAGACATTTCAAAGTCATTCCAAATAGAAAAAACTGACTAAATGAATGGGTCAGAGACAGAAATAAGAAATGGACTTTTCAGGATTATGTGTTGATGAGTGTAATAATATCCAAAGGCTTTATTTAAAAGGCAATTGCATTTAAGGCTAATTAGCCGTTTTTGTCACAGAAAATACTCAAGAAATAAAGAAATAAATGTTTTCAGATTCAGCTATGTGCCTCTTTTGGCAGAACACTTTATTCAATGTGTTTTCTTTAGGCCTGAAGGTTGAAACTTGATGTCACTGCATCCTTTCTTTTTGTATATTTTCCCATCGTCTTTCTGCTCACTGTGAGTTGTAAACAAACTCAGCAGTTCCTTCATCTCGTCTTCCACCACTAAATTGCTTTGGAGCGTCATCCTGTCAGCCGTGAAAATCATTCCTGTGTTTAGATACAGCCTTGTGACATCGGCTTTTAGCACTGTGAGACCAATGAAGCGTTATCGGCTGTCCAGCCTGGTCTTAGAGCTCACAGCTACTCAATACACAGGCGCCAGCAGCGACGTTAGACCACACTTTTTTTTTTTGAAAAGAGTAAAAATCAACTCTGTTCCTTCTTGAATGCGATCAGTGAAATAAGACAGATTAAACCCCAAAAGTCTTTTTGGCAAAATTCTGGAGAGCACATAACGTCCCCTTGAGGACGGGATGAAGGACGTGCTACAGTGCAGAGGCCAATCCGTCACGTAATGTGTCATGGTCCAAAATTCCTCTTTTGAACACTGATATAATAAAAACTCCAGAAAGCCTCCAGACGAGAACTAAGTGACTAAGAGTTCCTGTTTGAGAAAGTGAGTGTGTGCTTGTGTCTCTCTGTCTGTGTGTGTCAGTGAGCGTCTCCAGGCTGTACAGCAGATAAGAAAGGGCAGTAAGAGGCACCAGGGTATCCATTACTCACTGGATGCCTATGGAGAGCAGAAGAAGCAGCACCTGAATCCAGTTTAATGGTGGAAATGGATGCACAGTCTCCCCGTGGAGTAATCCTCTTTATGGCCAACGCTCACCTGTGATATATGGAAAGAAGACAGATGCCAGCGAGGGAGGCAGTGGGACACAGAGGTGATTGAACAGATTCTTCTGGGTGATGCGGAGGCCGAGCGTAGTTTTGAACTCATGCCACAGTCCAGGGTCATGCTGGGGGTGATTGAGTGCTGCTGCGCTCCCATAGGAGAGGAGAAGGATGAGAACTTATTTTCAGTGAGCCAACTGGAAGTTGCAATCTTAATGGCCATACCTCAAGCCAAGGTTGCTGCAATACACTCGGACACCAGCCTGCACTGCAAAAAATGCAACCGCCTTGAGTCACGGAAAACCACAAAGCACACTAACAGTAAATTGTGTAAAGTTGTAACACAGTATCCCACTGCAAAGTTGGAGCCCTCATGATTGAGATAGTAATAAAAGTTAAGTGTAGGTAATAAACACAAAATGGAAAGGTGTATTGCTCATTGTGAAGAAAAACAAACTGTTAAATGCACAAGAGTTGAGATCCAAAATGTGTTTTTGATGTGTAGCTGTTGTAGTGAAGTAAATGTAATAATTGGCCAGAGGGTGGTGTCAGAATAAGTTCTGGCAGCATAAAGCTGAAAGGTTTATTAGGTTATGAGCTTGAGTGTTAAGGCTGTGCCGGGCAGTACAGTATTACATACTTATTTGTGTCAGCATGCTGTAAGAAGAAATGCTAGCAAGTGCCTTGTGAGGTTTTTCAAAGACATGAAAAACAAACTAGAGATATGTAAGAAATACAATCTTTTTTTAAATTTTAGGCATGTCTTCAGTTGTAGTTTCAGTACTTCAGTTTCACTGTGCAGAATGATGTATGTGCAGAGTTTGACACTGGATGAATGTTTTCATATTCATCTGCTCTCGGCTTGTACCTACAAGCAGGACTACGTAGGTTGGAGCCAATCCTGGTCCAGTATGTAAGTTACCTAAGTGAGATGTGAAAATGTGAAGCCTCCAGCAAACATATGCTGAGAGTGCATATCCAGTGATGCTGGGTTAAAAAAAAAAATGTTTTAATGTCTGGAGAAGATATTTAAACATGATCAGTGTTTTGGCTTGTTAGCATGCTAATATTTGCTAATTGGCGCATTGCAAGTAATGTAAAGCTGAAGCTGATGGCAATGTCATGAATTTTGCAGGTTTTGACTGTAAACTAGATGAAAAATCAGGAAATTGTCAAAGTCGTTTGGATTCAATCTTCATGGCAATAAATCCAGATGTTGAGATATATCAGTCTGGACTAAAATGGTCTCCATATAGCCTGCTGCTACAAAGGCACAGGCAGGTCTTGCACATATCTAATAAACGTTGCTTTTGTTTTTTGGAATAAATCTTTGTGGAGTGTTGTGCCTTTCCCTTATCAACACAGAAATGAATAAACGCTTCCAGTTGTTGTTTATCTCAATGTGTGTTTTAGCATTTCTGACCATATTACCTCATAAAGAATTTATAATAAGGCAATATAAAATATAAAGATGAAGTGGGTGTAAAGACTCTCGCCTTCATACTTCCTAAATATTGACAGACTACTGTAGGATTGCAATAAAGGAAATGGCCGTAATATTTAATGCAACTGCCAAGGTCCTGCAGGCCAATTCAAATTCAGTATGAAATGAAAACTTATATCCACAGTCAGCCATTCATGCCTGTGTTTGTGCATGTGTGTGTGTGTGTGTGTGTGTGTGTGTGTGTGTGTTGGTGCATGGTGATGAGAAAACAGACAAATGAGCCTAACTGTTTAATAATGGATGTGTTTATACCATACCTGCTTTACATTTGCAACCTGATAAGAATAAAAACTTTATATTGAAGAATTTTGTCTGGGAATTTGATAATATTTATAATGTCAGCGCAATCAGAAGTAATTCAAACACTAAACACACATAGTCATACACTAAACACACACACACACACACACACACACACCTTGTTGTTAGTGGTTATGATCTGTCACAGGGCCCCCTCCTTCACACTGGAGCATAGGGGGAGTCAGAGCACGGAGGACTCATCTACCAAACTCTTTTATTGCTTTATTGCTTCCTCCCAAAGAAAAGGAGCACAAAGGACTGTAGAGCCCCCCCTCCCCGACCTCCCTTCAGCCCCCCGTGGACCCCCTCCTGCTGTGAAGAACAGGCCTGCGGTGGGCAGGAGGTCTCCCCTTTCTGAAGGTTGGCCTCTGAATAGTTGGCTGCGGTCATCGTTATCCTCCCAATTAACACTCGTTTGTCTCCAGTGAATTCAATTAGAGCCATATTCATGAGTGACCAGCAGGGGAGGCATGTGTGTGGGAGGGTGGGTCACTTCCCGACACCACATCAGAGAACTTTAGGTTGGCTCTTGTTCAGTCAAGACTTCCATACATATGCGAGGTAACCCCTGTTTCTGTAGAAAAGAACAAAACAGTGAGGAGCAAAGGATCATGCAGAGTTTATGATAAATAGAGATTAAAGAATGTCATTGAAGAACATGAAAGCAAGACAGAGAGATTTTTACCGTGAGAAAAGATACTACTGTTGTTTGCCATTTCCTATAATAAGCTACCGTATCTGAATTTGATTGGCAGTGAAAGTTTTAGACTGCTGTGCCACAATGATTTTGTAGGTCATGGTCTAGCTTTGTTCAGAATTTTGGTGAAAAAGTAATGTAAATGTACTCGTTTAAACATTTCATATACTATATTTCTATGTCAATCTGGTCCCACACACTGAAATATAAATTCTTTTGAAAGAATGGCAACATGTAACCTCAAGCTCTAAAGAAGACTTAGGCGCAGTGCAGTTCCACACAAAGTCAATGGAAAGATGTAACCATATGCAAATTCAAAATAACAAAAAGTCTGCAGAAATCTGAGTTCAGACGGAGGCTGAGCTGACCATACAGTCACACAAACGTCTATGCATCCGTCACTAGCTAGAATAAAGCTAAAGTTGGTACATTGGTTGGTTGGGGCGCATAAACACAAATGGCCCAGAGGTCAAATTTGCACAAATGACGAAGAGATAAAAAAATGTATTAGCTTTCTGTCTGAACACACCATAAAGAGTCTACAACCATGCTAGTGCCCCGAATTTACCTGATGATGACACTTGATTAAAATTCAGTTGATCACCAAAATATGAATGAAAATGTATCTGGGCAAACCATCCAATAATTCTCAAGACATTTCATTTAAAACCACAAATGTCAACCTCATGGTAGAACTAAAGGAAAAATCTGTGAATCACTGAAGTCATTAGTCATCATCTGAGCGCCATGAGAGCCAACCCATCCACTGCTGAGGTATTTCACTTGATAAGTGAAAACTTTGACCTGCTGGTTGGAAATGGCTTTCCTTTTAATCATATTTTAAATGTCTTTTCATATATCCTTATGTTGCTTTTACATTCTGTCTCTATGGCTTTTATGTTTAATGTATAGCACTTGTTGAAATGTGCTATACAAATAAACTTGACTAGCCTTGTCTAGATGAAAAATACAGACCATGACTGTCTGTACATGAATTTCATGGCAATCCATCTATAAGGTGTCAAGATATTTCAGTCTGGACTAAAATGGTGAACCGATTAAGAAACCAGCATTCCCATCCCCAGTGACACGCTGCTACTGTGGTAAAAAATGTCTCTTTTCACAAAAATGTAGCTCACTCTTATCCTTAAACACAGACAGAGGAGGAAAGACTAATGAAGCTAAATGTATTTTCTGTATAAAAAATGTATACATGCAAGATATTTTGGTGGACCAAGTGGAGGCATGCTAACTGACTGTGGTGTAAGAAAGCAGTGCACAGAGAAATGTTCCCGCTGAGTTCAGATTTCAGTCTGGTGTCTCTGCCACTGCCCTCGGTGCCGCTGTGTAATGCTGCCCTCGCATGCAACGCAGACAGGATGTGTCAACAGATAAAGCCAAATGAAACACATCTGTCCGGTAGTCTGGACCAGCTTCTCTGCGGTCAGCGCCGTGTAAGCACAGGGACACACCGCTCGCACAAGCGGCTCCAACTCTCGACCCCGTCTCCATAGAGAGACGAAGACATTTCTGAGTGGTGAAGTAGAATGAGTGCTTATCCTTCTACGTCTGACACTGGGGGCGAGGACGAAATCAGATAAGATGTCACTGAGACTGAGCAACTCTGACGTTTTCATTGAGAGGCCTAGCTGCTGCTGCTGCTCTACATGAACCACTGGATGGGATCAAGTTATGAGTTTTCACTTCCAGTCTTGGCTTAAATCAGCTCAGATAGGTAACATGAATCAAAACATGCAGTGAGTCAGTGTCAAGTTGTTGTGAGTTTGACCACTTCGTCACTTCCAAAAACCCCTTCAGCTTCATTTCCTTGAGAGTATATGTGAGATTTGTATTTTGCAAATATATATCTTGCATTAACAGTACCTTACCTTAAACTACAATAATGACAAGGCAGACAACAAGCTGTAAATACAACACAAACGTATTATCATCTTTTAAGCTGAAGTCAAAAACTTCTTTGCAAACTGTTGCCTATTTAAACATCCAGCAGAAGATTGTATTTGACCAACTACATGATCATCTGATAATGGAATTTTAATCAATTGACTTGGGTGGGCCTCTCTGGCACAGTGCTTCACTGGCTTTGCTCATACTTGTCAGAAAGAAAATGTTTTTGTTAGTTTAGACGACTTTGTGTCAGACATTTGAATGACTTGAACACAATGTTCCACAAGGACACATTCTTTTTTTTAATACGTGCTCCCTCTGGGCAACATAATTAGTCAAATACCAATGTTATGCTGATGATACACAACCATATATCTGTTTTACCAAACAGCTCCAGTTCTTCAAATGCTCTTTTTACTCGTCCCACTGATATCACTGATATTATATGTTTAAAAAGGAATGAGCAGAAAACGAAATTAAACTCGTAACTTCAAAAGCAGAAAGGCGGAGACGACAGCCAAAGTTTCCCAGCCCGTCCAAGCAAATTAAAACACATTTTACAGATCTTGGAGTGATTTTAGACTCAGATCTTTATTTTATTTGCCATTTTAACAAGGTTGCAAAAACATATTTTTTTCATCTGAGGAACATTGCCACAATTATGACATTTTTTAACTCAGAGCGATGAAATGCATACTTTTATGACAAGCCAGTTAGATGATTACAACACTCTTTTTACTGGTCTCCCTGAAAGTCTTTTAAAAAATGACACTGCAGCAATGTTTTGATCAATACAAGAAAAGATCACATTACCCCTCTGCTTGCATCGCTGCACTCACTACCTGTCTCTTTTAGAATTGATTTTAAGGTCCTTTTACTTATCCACAAAGTCTTATATAAACTAGCACCTTCATAAATGAGCAACTGGTTTTCATTTTATGTCCCCAACAAGAACTCTCAGATCTTCCACTGGCGCACTTTTAGAAGTTCCTAAGCTGTCCCACAACAAAAATCTGGTGAGGCTGCTTTTTGTTTTTATAGCCCTAAACTGTGGCACAGCCTCCTCTCTTTAATTAGGCTTTTAATTTAGATGAACTCTGGTATGATTGTTAATGTTTTATTGTATTGTGATCGTACGCTTTTGTTTATCCCTCACTTATTGCTATTGTTTATCTTGTCATCACCCATTTTTTAGTGCATCTTTGCATGAAAGGAGGTATACATACAAAATTATTATTATTATTTTCAGAGTTGTGTTTCTGTCCATCTGGCAAGTCATGCAAGCTCAATCTTCACTCTCCTTTCAGCTTTGTTTTTGTTCTCCACCAACTCCTGAGGGAAATAATATGGCTTTTAAACTGCTAAACACTCCACTATGTTTGCTAGATAGTTGCTAACTTTGTCTGTCATTTGGTGTTTGGCAGGTAGTGTGCAGTGGGAGTTTTTTCCGCTGAAAACAGCTGCCTCCTGCCACAAAGAAACGACACTGATGAGAGCTGTGAACCAAAACAGTAAACTAGTCGGTTGAAAATCAAAAACAATGTGCTTTAAAAATGCAAGAAAACTCTGAGCTGAGCACAGCTGTCACATCTGTTACATACACATAGTCATTTGACCCATTGTTAATATTAAAAAAAAAAAAAAAAAAAAAAAGAATGATTACAACAGCTTTAAAAAGGATCCATGTATAAAGAATCAGGCTATGGAACCAGGGTGTGGTCATACTGCAGGTTTTTGCTGGCTGTAGTTATCATCTCCACTCCCTTTCACTTGCATGGAGCCATGCAATGCTCCAGCACCTAACAGCACTTTTCTGTTCAGCCAATGTGTGTGTGTGTGTGTGTGTGTGTGTGTGTGTGTGTGAAGGAGCAGGGGAACCTTGGGAATGAACAGTGGTGTGGTGAGTGAATTTTTCACTTTCCCAGCCTCCTTTGTAGCTGTTCTTGTGATTTTTATGAATTTTCCTGCATTTTAATCACATAATTTAACCTTGTGACTGATCTATCTCCATTTCACATTTCTATAGTGTTTTTAACTTTTTTTTTAGCTTGCCCTTCTTATGCATCTGTCTCCTTCTCATGTACAAATTGTTGATCTTTTCATGATGGAAGCCATATCTCAAAGATGTACAACAAATTACATATATATTCTCCTCAGTGATTGTACATACTTTAATGTATTATGTGTATATCTTGTTATATAGTGCAGTATTTGTAATCGCAGAGCTGTGTGACTGTTAAGATATGCAATGAATATAAAGGGCTGAGTGGTCTGTTTGGGCTGCTTCCTAATGGCCTCATTCAGACTGAAGGATGATCAGGTTCACTTAATGTGACACTGAACTAAATCATCATGCTTGGCAAATTCTAAAGATATGATATAGTTGCCCTCGTAGAGATGGGTGGGCGATGTGTGTTTGATCATGTCGTTGTGTGTATACTTGTACATGTATCCATGCTTGAATGTTAAGCAGCCTTGGTGCACATTCATGTCATTAGCCTTCAGAGTTCCAGTGTGTGTGTGTGTGTGTGTGTGTGAGGTCTGCAGGCTTGGAGACCCCTTCGGCCTGCAGCCAGGGCACACAGGCCTTTGTGTCTCCTGAAATCACCTTCATGTGGAGTGACTTTTTGCTCCACTGGCGACAGAACAATCCCACTCTTCATTTAATGGCTCATAATCACTTCAGAATAGTAGTATAATGATTGCACTAAATTCAAGCTGAAGTGTTTAGGCCTCTTGTCTCTGGGATACAGGGCAGGCCAGGCGTTGGAGTGGGAGAGTTCCCCCACTGCGTCCAATGCAGCGGGCCGACAATCAGCTCATGTCTGCACTATTAGAAATTATCAGTAAAAACAGAATTTAACGAATTATATAAATTCTAATGTATATTTACTTTCAGCAAATGCCAAAATAAAGAATGACAAGTTTGTTTTCCAGAAATAGGATCAGTTTGGCTTCTTTTTACTCACAGCATTAAAAATCACGAATTGCATCCAAGAAATGAAATAATTTTGCCCAGTGGAATATAAGTGCCCTGAGACTAGAAAAGACGAGACAGTTTTAAGAGGCTGGAAAGTTTTATATTACTTTTTATGAAAACAAATGTATTTCATTCTGAGAGACAGGCCTCCTGTGTTGTGCTTCTCTATCCTATAAACCCTGTATTCCAGTATTTCTCAAATGTAACAAGGCCAGGATGTTTTAGAAAAAAGAAATATAGAGAGAAACAGGGCAAAAACATATTCTTACAATGTTATGCAACTCCTCCTTATGCAGAGAACACACCAGATGTGATTCAGCAGATGCAAAAGACAATCATGGTATACTGTAGAAGTGAGGCATTTCCTCTATAACAATTAAGTTACTCTGCACTTTTTGTGGCTTAATAAGCTTCACTGATGAGTTCATTTATGTTAAAGTATGAGCTCACTCCATCGTTGGCGCACATGCAAACCAGTCAAAACACCAGGAAACTGGCCCAAAAACAAAAACAAGCTTGTGCTCTGACTTTTGGGGGTGTTCATGGGATCACACACCATTGCCGCTTTCTAAAGGTCACAAGGTTTTGGAAAAAAAGCCCATCTGGAGGAACCTATGACACAGGGGTGCAGAATATCAGGTAACACTTAGGTTGTATTTTTTCTACAAGTGTCAACTTTGGAAATGTTAAGCTCTTGTACATGCGTATGTGTCTGACAGGGTTTCATATCTTAAGTTCCCAACAGGGTTGTCTTTGACTAACACTTTACTCTGTGGCTCCACCAGCATCACACTGTAGAAATGTATTTAAAAAGGCGGTTTCTGCGGGTAAAAAAGTATTATCTGTACTACCGCTATTTTTGAAATGTTATACTGTATGTCTTTATTTCTTTTTTTTTTTTTTAAATAAGCACTAACTCTGTAAAACAATATAAGCAATCTCTCTATAAATGTTTCTTTTATCTCTGTTGTGACAAATAGCTTTGGTAGCTGTGACAGCGAGCAGCTGAACAGGACACTTTGATTGTATGGAATTAAATGCAAGCAGCTGCTGGGCTAATCGAGGGATATGCCATTTGGCTTTAATTACTGAAATGTCATGAAAGAACCACACTAGCACAGTGGAGTTGAAAGAAAGGGGAAAATAAAAGAACACATGAGAGAACCTTGCAGAGGTTGTCAGAGGAAAAGATCTGGGGTGTATGATTGGAAATGGAGAAAACCGCCTCTCCGTTCTTCTTGTCTTTCTTTATGACCCCAAACTGAGATGTTTTATGAGGTTAATGCATTCATTGTTCTGAGATGGACCTTGCTGTGCTACAGCTTAAAAACATTAGTAGGAATATCATGTTTTTTCATGAATTATTTCACTGAGGGGTGGCCCTCAAGTTCACAGGAAAGGCACAGATCAGTTTTTTAAAAGCACCGTGGGAAAGAATGTCTTGTAGGCTTTGTACTCCAGAAATAATAGCTCAACTAAAGAAGATTATGCATGTAGCGCAGCTGTAATAAACTGCGTAGCTCTGTTCTGTGTTCCTGTGTCACCCCAAGATTGTCTCTCCATCAAAAACCTGATCAAAACCCTCAATTTCCTCCCTGCCAAAACATAGGTTATACATGATAGAAAGGTCGTATGGGAAAAGAAATAGACCCAAAAAAAAAGTATGGCGTGTGAAGTTAAACAAGTGGGATTGTGGAATTACCCTTTAAACAGATGCAGTGGATTAGAGGTGGAGCAGGCCACACCCGGTCAGGCACAGACTCATTACTCTTGATTGATTAGTGTATAATTAGGTTGGTCACTGATCACTGGTTGACAAAAATACACATCACATCCTGTGCAGTGTTGACCAACAGGCCACAGAGTATAAGGACGCAACAACAAACGGATTCTATCCACACAGTAGCCTTCAGAAGGGTAAAAGTCATGTCTCTAAGCTTTCCCTTTTCAGACATGACATTTACCAAAGCACGGGGGAATTCCATGTGGTTTTCTGTTGACAGCTGTAAGTGGGCATGGATCACGTAATGCTAAACAATGCTGCTCACTGTTTCATGGCGGTGACGCAGTGCCAAGGTAACAGGGTGTCAGATAATAGATAAGGATGCTGACCACGCTGAGAACATGTAGACCACAGATGAATAGTGGGTATCGTGGTTTGAATGTCCAGGTCAGATGACAGTGTTGAATGCAATGATTCAGTGATGCTGGAGTGTCAAGTGTAGGCAGCTGCGTCACAGCTGGTCACGGTTTCCTCTATAAGAGCTGCGGCTTTGGCAGCCACTTGTGCAGAATGGTTATTGTGAGGGGAAGTAGGAGGAAAGGCTGACCACCCTTTCCAAACTAAAGCACAGTGCTCTTTTCTTAAAAATCAGCTTTTTTAAAAAAACTTTTCTTTCTGTACTTACTTACACACCCAAGTCATGCCATCCCCCTGCTTTCACACGAAACCAAGCTGTCGTCACCAGCGAGACCGTTCTTTCCTTTCTGTCTGTCACACATAGCCGGAGGTTAACCAGTCGGGTATGAGGGTTCCTGTGGGCCCAAATGGCAGGTGAGGTCCCGGAGAGCGCTGAAACCCTGGAATCCAACATCATAAATTAACAAACTGTTTAAATGTGTTGGACTAACAAGACCATGTGACCAACTGGAGTTTTCCACATTCCTCCACAGAAACTGATTCCATATTCGCCATGAACAGGTCTAGCTTTTATTGCCAAACATAAACCATAGTAATGGCTCACCATTTTACTATACAGTATATCACCCATATAAACATCTTCAAAATAAACCTTTCAATGAATTCATGGGGTTAAAGTTACAAAAATGTTTCCATAATTAGATTAAACGGTCAGCATCTATGCTCAGACTCCGGTGTGTTCAGAGTAATGTAGCCTCATTGAGACTTGCTGTACTTACTTTTGGCACGAAAGATAAAAAATGTTGATTTAAAATGTTTTTTCTAGTCATTTAAATTGGCTAATCTCATAAATGTAATGCACATTCTAGGATTCCTGGGACAGAGAAACCACTACATACTGTAGGTGTTCAGCAGCAAATCTGGAAGCTCTTATTTCTATGAATTTATATAACAGTTGCAGATTACTACTTCAACAGAAGTAATTCGTAGAATCAAAGGGGCAGAGAGTCCCATACATTTTTAATGTAAAGCTCTAGATGGAGGACCGGGGCTTGCGGCTAACGTGTAAGAAGTTAAAAGAAAAAACCACATACTCACAGTTCATCACATGACCCTCAGTTAATTATTTCCTCCTTTACAGGCCTGAAAGTCTCACTGACCTTCTTGCACCCCCACTATTTGAGTACTCAACAACGGCACCCTGTAGTCAACATTATTTTTTCTATGTGTGTGTATATTGTGACCACGCTTAGAAAAAAGAGAAGAAAACACCCATCTCAAATACACCAAACTTCCTTTTCTCCAACCAAGTTTGTAAATCCTTCAGTGAAGTATTTCAAGAACCCTGCTTTGTTTTATGGCGGCTACATTTTCTTGCAGTCTCCTCTAGCTAACCTTGTCCTTACTTCCTGAAAACCGACTTTAGGTGAACAGACATTCCACATAATCCAGGGGGTCCTGCCACTTGCACCAAACACACATGCACACACACACACACACACACACTCTCTCTCACACACACACACAGTCGTGTTTCCATCACTTCAGAGGACATTACAATATATTGATTCCATTTGGAGACTTATCCTAACCTTAACAACCACCACCACCACATTAACCACTTACTTTAACTTTAAACCCAAGTCCCCAGCCTACAGTTAATGATGTACTCTTTTTGTCCTGAGGGAGAAGAGTCCCCACAACATGAGGAAAAGCTGGACCACTAACACACACACACACATTATATCTGCACTGCTGAGCAGTGTACTTTAATCAAATACTCAGGACATATTCATTATGTGATTTTATTCATTACTCAACAGCATAACTAATTAGTTATGTTGCAGTGCTTCGATTTCGTAAGTCAGTCCAGCTACATCATACAATTTGATATTTTTGGGAAATATGCTTGACCGTCTGGCGGAGAAGTAAATCAGAAGATTGATACCACCCATATTTGTCCTTAAAACACAGTATAATGGTACAGCCAGCAGTTGGCTAGCGTAGTTTTTCACAAAGCCAGGAAACTGTCCAGTGGTTACAAAATCCACACACCACAACCTGTAAAGCTCACTAATGAACATGTTATATTTCGTTTGTTTACTCCGTATGAAACCCTCGAAATTCCAATTTTCTTACAGTGCGTAAAACGTAAAAACTAAATTTAAAAGCAAATCATTTTGCACAACTATTTCTTGGCTATGAGACCCAGACTATAGTTTTGGGGGTGCTGACCATCAACAGCTAGCTTAATCTTAGCTTCAGTCCTTGCACTGAACTTGCGCAGTTTACGAAACCCTCAATTTTTGGTTAACCACAGGTGGACGTTAGCAAGAACGCAAAACATATAAATATGACAACTTTTGAGTTACCAGAAGTCACATTTCTCCTTTTCCAGCAGTGGCTAAAAGCCTCCCCACACCTCCAACCCCGCTAAACTAACACATCTTGGTCTCGTCTGTAAACTAAATGCAAAAACCATACTAATATCAACCATTCATTAAACGCCACATAAGACTAAGTCAGACTTAGTAATGGATAGGTAATAGACCTTTTTCATATAAATAAATGATGACATGTTGCTGAATGATGGTGTAATTCCATTTAGCTGCTTCAGTTTCAGGTCCTGGTATTGTGCATGCTGAGTCAATGTCTCACTATCATGGCGTTCTAGCACACTTGAATATTATTATTACTATTGACATGTCAAAATGTCTGCTGTGAAAAAGGTCAATTACAAAATTGTAATCCCTTACACTGTTCATCACTGAAAAAGTAATCAACTTTACAAAGTAATGCAGCCCAGTAAAGCCCTACGCTGCACATTACAAACATTTGTATCACACAGTTACTTTATCAAAGCTGCAAAGACACTTTCAGAGCCAAAACATGAGCATAAAACACACTTAAATACACCCAGTGGACAGTCAGCAAACAGACACATATTCAAGTAAACACAACTGTCTAGGGTCTTTTGGCAGTAATTCAGCAAATGTTCCCCAATTCCAGCACTAAATTGTTTCTAAGCCAAGAGTCAACAGCTCTGTACTAATGGTGAACCTCTTTGGTCATGCAGCATATGAATGTAGATGGGGGGGGAAAGAGGGAATAAATCTACTCTATGCACTTCATCCTGCACGTGTCCCACAAGACATACGATACTCGCAAATCATAGAGTGAAACAATGTGACACACGACTTTAATATCCCCTCAGTGACAACACATGGGAGCGTGATCCGAGAGCCTCACAAAGCTACGAGACCCGCGCACTTTGCCGTTGAAACCTTTAGCGGCTATTCTTGTCTCCAGCACCATGTAATTAAGTTCCTGTCGTTCTCCGCTCTCAAACATTGCTTAACATCAACGGAGGCCTAGCTCGTTAATTAGTTCCAGTGTGCGTTCACGAGCCGCTGCTCTCAGACGCTGAAATGAATCTACTCCCTCTCTAAGTAAGCACGGTGGTGGAGAAAGGAGGGTCATAAATGAAAGTGGAGCATCAATCCTGAGGATGCGATGGGATGCAGCCCATGTCACGTTAATGAAGAGAGCAAGGCAAGCCAGTTGTGATGCTGGCACTGACTATGGATGTGGTGACTTTCTCCATTAATGTTTCTATCCGTTCTTTTAAAGTTTTTGCATGTAATTGATTGCTTTCCAACAATGTAAGCAGAAACAAAAAAAATCTGTTAGGTGCTTTGTTTGCTATTTTTCGACAGCTTAAATAAAATGTGGTACTTTAAAAAAATGTTTGTATTTAAAAGTATTACAAACTATTTTGTTTTTACTATTGAAATGCTACTGTATGATACAAACAACAAGTAAGCAAGGTTGTGTGCATGTTATTTTTCTGGGTGGAAGATATGCAGTGTCGTCTCCATATTTGACATGAATCATATGTGACAAATCTGTGATGCGATGTATGGTATAGGTAGAAAGATGAAGTTCCTCGGCTTTCATCTTCAGATGCAATTACCACGCTATGGATGGGCAGTGCTGATTAATGCAGCCCAGTGATATACGGCACCACAAAATGGAAGGGCATATTTATGAAGTCCTTTAATCTCCCTTGACAACAGCCTCATATGAGCCAACAGGCTCATCTCCCATGGCCACATTAGGCCAACTGTTCTCCTCTCTGCCATGAATTACTGCTGTCACCTGTCGGAGATTTCACAGGACAGCGCCTCATTTGAGGTCAATTTCTGTCTTTCCCAGCAGATCAGCGGGTCCAGCTGAGAGGCAAGCCGATAGAGTTTGGGATTTTGAGGAGTGCGGATTATAGGATCAAAAGGCAATGGCGCTAATCCCTCCCCGTTATTAAAGATGATAGCACTATAAATGACAACACATGCAAAACTTCTCTC
This sequence comes from Scomber scombrus, assembly GCF_963691925.1. Taxonomy (NCBI): domain Eukaryota; kingdom Metazoa; phylum Chordata; class Actinopteri; order Scombriformes; family Scombridae; genus Scomber; species Scomber scombrus. The sequence goes on along the minus strand of NC_084977.1, from coordinate 8,273,074 downwards.
AACTCCAAACTCTTGGTAGCGTATGTAAGTACTTAACGGAACCAGGCTCAAGGGATGGGGCCGCCTGCAAGCTGGATTAACCAGGAGAGATGGGATGTTGATCCTATAGTTACTCTCTCAGTTCCCTAAGTTTCTTTTTTCACTGTCTCTTTTCTCTGGGAGGAAGTGCATGACTGTCTGTGGAATGAGATGGAAATGCAGAAGCAGCAGTGAGTTTGTGGGAGCTCCTGTCTTCACTGTACACTGCAATTATCTCCAGAAGCTCAGGAAGCTAATTGGAAGAGATGTGGGATAAATCCCAGCCTGGGGGAATTGTGCTAATTTTCCACTTTCAGCTGACCTAATAAGAGGGCCATCCACTGCCACTGGAGTGAGAGAGAGAGAGAGAGAAAGCGATGCCTTTCTCGTTCTCTGTTAACATGCATAGTTAATGACCCTCACACACTGCGATCTGACTACACAACACAGATTATATTACATCTTCTGCGTTTGGTGCCTCCTTTCACTTATACAAGCATTCTGGTAATTTCAATGTGCACAAGTGCGTTATTTCTGGGAATTGAGCCCAGCATCTCTCCAGCTGAAACTGCCCTCATATTACTTTGTCCAATGAACATCCCAAACAGCACGGACACTCGCTTCACGGATTCCTCCTGAGCAGTGAAGTGTGTACAACCACAGTCAGGGCTCCTCTGTGCATATGACAAATCTAATCCTGCTCCTTCTGAGTTCTAACAGGGAAGTCTCTATTCAGACACGACCTTAATCACATTAACCCCCTTATTTCCACTATGTGCCAGACCTGCAGCTTGAACTTAGTTCCAGGGTTCCTTACAGTTTCCACGGTGTTGGACTAAACCCAAGCTGAGGTTGTCCATGAATTCAAGTTTCTCTACACCGCCAAGTTTATAAGCCACAATGTGTCACAGATTTTTTTTTTTTTTAAGCTGCTGCTTGATGGACACATAAAACAAATAATTACAGTGAGAAGAAAGACTACTAATGTAAACTGACAATAGTGGAAATATAGAAAAAAAAGTTCATATTTTGTAATAAAACACAATACACAGTTATATGTATCTGTATTCAATAAACTGCTGCTATTTTATACACACCACTTGTTTGTGGTTATCTGGCTGACCATTGTTGTCGCCCATAATGAAACTGGGCAAGAGCAACGGATCTGTCCCAGTTTTGTCCACACAAACACAATAATGTCACAGCACTGGTCACAGTCCTGCATGCATCTAGGGTTATTAATCTATTCCATTATTTGATTCCAGCCAGCTGCACCAGCTGTTCCCTGTAGAAGCGGAACCTCGTTATAACATACAGTTAGTGTTTAGTAGATTGCAAGTCAGGCATTATTAAACCGTACAGCATACAACAACGGACATATTTTTTATGACACAAGAATTGTTGTCAACAGCTACACAACATGCTACTTATCAGCTAAGGTGTGAGAAGAAATGTGATTATGAGATTAGAAAGTTGTAGTGGTAAAAAGTTTTGACGCTTAAGTTCTGATGAGATTTGTGTCTTACTCATACACTCTCTAACAAGTATAATATGGTGGTTGCCCAATTAAACAAATACATTGTAAGTTCCATTAATGTAAATAATGACTTCCTTTCCAAGGATATTGCCAGCCATTCATATGTAATTCAGCTTTAATGAACTTGAGTAACACTAGGGGAAACAGAGGAAATGTCGCCCACAAAAAACAAAGAATTTGGCTACGGTAGAAAACTTGGGTTTTGGTGAGGAAAAAAATGTGACAATGACTGTTGGAAATCGATTGTTTTAAATAAACAATGATGTTGCCATGCCTGCGTCTGCTCTTCTACTGATGCACTCACTGTTATTGTAAATGGCTGTGCTCCGTCAAACGGGACCCTCAGAAATGAATGGACTTAAATTCAACAAATCAAGAAACGTTGAATCCAATCTGTGAGTAAGCGTTTTAAATTATCTCTAAGTTGATAACCTGACATAAACTACTTTGGAATCTTTCTTTGCTCTGGTGTTTTTTGCTTTTTGATCAGATGCAACAGTTGTCTCTTAAGACTTATAAATACAGTTCAGTCAGGGAAGATACAAGCTGACGTGAATTCAAAAGTTTTATTTGATAGTCTTTGGCATTGACTGTGTCGATTAAATGTATATATTGTATATACATATAGGAATGGAGCCCTATAGATAACATCCAATCAGAGATCACCCCCTGTGGAGTCTTACACTGGGGGTTAAACACTGGGGGCAGCTGGGTAGTGGAGGAGTGAAGTTCAGATGTGACACAGACTGCAGTGACAGTAGAGGGAGACAAGACGGATAAAGTGCTTTAAATATTCCTCAGCTAAGATGATAATTGGATGATAGAAAAGTCCGTGAACAGAGCCCAGTGAAATGACTGGATCATAGCTGAAAGGCAGAGCTCAGTGTGATGACGAAACAGGCTGACAGCTATCTTCCTACTTGAACTTGAGCTTAAGCTTCATTAAGCTGGTGCAACTCTTTCCAGAGCTTTTGACCCATAAAGGAAAAGCGCTGCAAGGCCACCAAACTCCTCCTTACCACCTGAACCTTAATCCCACTAGTGTAACCCAAACAACATGTGATTACAGGGTCTGTCATGGCTTTGGATGGCTCAGATCATGGAATGTACTTGATGTTAGCAGGAAGAAGCTTTGAAGTCTTTCAGAGAAATTAAAGATTTGTCAGCTTTGATAATCATTTCCCATTGAACTTGTCATTATATTTTTATAAATAAGATGAAATTGTATTATTTTTCTTTTATTTGAAACCTTGAAAAACACAGATGCTTCAGTTGTCTGGACCTTGCTATGTCATGTAATGCCATGGGGGTCTCTTCTTCACCTTCCTTTTGTTATTCTCAGTATTTCCATTAACTTCTATAACACTTTGGAAAAGAGTTATAGTATTTTGGAATAATCACAAGAAACAGGAGACCCCTGAAACACCCTTCAACAGATGCAAGCAATGACATGCAAAAGCCGTTCCAGAGGCCAGCTCATAATGCCTTTTAATGGTCTTGTTTAACAAGCAAGGGAAGTGGTTTACCCCCATTACCCACAAACCCCGAAATCTTGCCCAGCCAAGGACAGGGATATCCCAGAGTTCAGTGGGAGCAGCATCAATCTCCTTGTCCCCAAAGACATGTTCTTATTCAATAGAGTGGGCTCGACAGAGATCTGGACCGTGTCAGAACTTGCTAAACACACATCACGGTGCCTTTTCTTTGCTGGCTTGGCCAAACCACTCGCACTAAACTGAAACGCCACTAGAACAATCTACTGTAATTAATGTTTTCTTGAGAGCAGTCTCAGCACCACTGAATAAATTTATCGAATCATCCCGCACGCTGTGTGGATTACCACAGAGGAACTTCAAACACTTAGATGGCATTATTCCCAAAATGTCATCTGAGTTTGCTCCACAGTGTGACAGAAACATTTCATAGTGCAATAGATTTGAACTAAGACTAAAAATGTGTGATTGCATATTTTTGGTTTCTATAATTGGATATATTAAAAAAAAACATAAAAACTTCTTGTGTAATAATTTTAGTGTTTTGTTGAATAAATCTTGGCTAGAGCTGTTAAAACCTTCACTTAGCAAACAATAAAAATAGACACAATAGAATCACACAAGATTCAAGGAAAGTACACGTGATTTATATATTTCCACAAAGCCACCGTCTCTACCTGGTACTTCCCAGGAAATATAATTCCATTTACGTTAATTGTAACTGCCTTACAGTGCAGCTTTAGTTGCACTCTTTCATTTTAATTGTGCATTGAGTTTAACTATTCCAGCACACCCACTGAATTTTCACATGATCTCATGAAATGTCCTAAATGTTGCGCAATGTCTTATTATTCCCATACATCCTTTATGATAGTGGTCTGACAAAACAATTCTTTTTCCTGTAAAATTACAATTTCCAGTGTCAAGAGTGAACTTTTCATGCTTAACTATAAGCCAACCCCAATGGCAAGAAGTCCCAAAAGTGTAATGGATGATTTTTATTTTTTTTTTACAACCACTGAGCTTGGACATCAACATATTAATCTCCATGGCAACTGAGTGAACTCCATCCACTGATGAAGACTTGGGGGGATATGGTTGAAAGTTTTGTAAAAGCTACTAAGTGTACTCTGAGTGGAGATTGTTTTGTCAAACTGCATTTTTGCCTGACAATGCAGCATGCACACACACACACACACACACACACATACAAATGTGTTTATCCTCAGGCATATCAAATTATGTCAATCGGAAAATTCAGGCAGACACAGTAGGTTTGATCTCTGAGGTTCAGGTACGAACATATTTTGCTGCATCTCCACTTCTAAGAGGGTGTTAAAAGTTACTATTGGGATAGCCCCATAAATACCCCTTCACACTAATCCATCCTCAGAAATGCTGAAGATCAGAATTGACTCACAGTTTAAGAAATGACGTGGCATATAGTCAAACTCAGCTGTCCAACACCTTGCTACATTCACAGAGAAAGGATATACAGTAGCAGCTTGCAGTTCAACTTTTACAGTATCATCAGGGTAAGACCTTGCTTTTAATCTTTAGCCAGGAAAGGCATGTACAAATACTGCAAATGCTTCGGCCCACATCAAGTGATACCATACAGACTCACAGGCAGGTGGGGCTGGCACCACACTGTAGCTACGCTTTGATGCTGACTGGCATTTATGAGTGGAGTTTATACATTAAATGCTTGTCAGTTCACATCCTCCTGTTCACGGTCTGCCTGGCGGGTCAGGTCCACCTTCACTGCACTCCAGGAAGACATTAAATGTTTCAGAACAAAAATGGCAAAGAGGGGCCAGACCTTGCCCTGGGTCATGGTAATAAATGTACATGTGTATGTAAAGTCCAGATCTGCACATAAAGAAAATCTAGAACAGATCTTTAGGAGACAAACAGGAGAATCGGTGTAAGAAGTTAAATTCTATTATCAATATTTTTGTATAAGCAAGACTGTGAGTGAGGTGAAAGGAGGTGCCTGTAGTGAGAAACCCATCTTTTAAGTAATTGTTTTGGTTTTTCGGTCTGCAGTTTTACGGTTAGGTTCGCTCTCACTGCTCACATAGTTGTTTAGACGCAGCGAGCAGCTGTTTTCAGTGAAAAAGCTCTAAAAATCCAAAGTATGCCACATACCCGGCACCAAATGACGGGCGGACCAAGTTAGCAACTAGCTGGCAAACATAATGGAACGTAGAGCCAGATATTTCCCTCAGCATTTGAGACCACAAACAGAGCTAAAAGAAAAGTGAATATTGGACTTGCTAGGTGGAATGAAACATGACTACAAATGAAGGCTAATGTTGCTCTGTATATCCTGGATGTGTAAACAGGCCACTGGTAGCTAACAAGTTAACCATACCAATTCAAAAGGTTTCTGCTGCCCCCGAGAGACAAAAATGTTTTCATTGTGGCTTTAAGGAAACGTGATATTTAAGGAGATGCATCTGTTTGCTTTTGTAAGATAATTACTTGATTACTTAACTTCAGTAACCTTTACAGTAAGAGACTGAGAACAGAAGTCGTCGAACAGCCAACTGGGACTTTATTGAAGATGCAGCAAACATCAACGAAGACTATCAAAAACAGCTCACACCTCAGCCCCCCTCCAGACTATTATACTGTTTTGGCATGTAGGCGTCATTTGTTATTGTGTGTGTGCCAGGTCAAGCCGACCTGGCGTGTTCAGCCAAGATATCGATATGGTAAAAACAACTCCTTAAAAAGGCTTGTTGCGACATCCCCAACTGATACAACTGTTGACCTTTCGTCTCTCTTGTTGTTCTCCCATTTTACAATGATGCACACATATCTGCCTCTACACTTTCATGGGGATAGTTCGATGAGAAGAAGGATACTAGCCTCATATTTCTCTGGTAAATATACAGCTACTGTACAGCCAGAAACCGATTAGCTTAGCTTAGCATAAAGAGCACGGTCCTGTCTGAAGTGACAAATCTGTCTACCAGGTTTCACAAAGTCTAATATGTTGTGATGTCTGCCGTTGATTGAAATAGTTCAGAATTAACCTTTCCTAAAATAACATAACATAACGTGCCATTTTAACACTTTGTGAGAATTAAACAAACAAGATATAACATTTTAATCAATGAGCTTTACAGTTAGTTAGATTTTTCTTACATAGAACAGAGTCAGGCTAGCTGTTTCCAGTCTTCACTCTAAGCTAAGTAGCGGCTGGTTGTAGCCATATATTTACCAGACAAATTAGACACTGTTACCTTTTTCTCTCAGCAAGAAAGCATAAATTGCAAGCTATTTCCCAAAATGCCAAACTATTGCCTGAAATGTGTTGTCAAGCCTAATGAATGACTGTAGATGGGAAAGTTCTGTATTTGACCTGTGGGAGTCCACGCTGCTCTTCTTTTTAGAGCCAGTGGAAGCAGCAAACCAAATCCAGTGTTCAATGCTTTGTCCCAAACTACAAACGTCTTGGTTCAGCTTCACTGAGCAAAATAACATAAAAGCCAAGAGTTCACACTGCTCATAATCAGTGTGAGATTTTATAAACTCATGATATGCTTCCAATCTGTAATATCCGCTCTGCTCCAAGGCAGCAGAGAAGGAAGGAGACATTAAAAACAGCCCCCTGTGGTTTCCTATAAGACACTCTGGACATTATTGCATTGCGTGCTGCTTTCCAGAGAAAATGCATTATAAAAGAAGCACCCCAATCCCTATTTCACTACAAATTAAAATGGTTTTAATGCTTGTGTATTATTTCATCTATTTGTGGCATTTTCATCAGGATATTGGCAATTACAGCACCAGTGTGCATGCTCGCCATTCAAAATCTAAAGCATTTTGTGGTTCCCAGTAATTTCCTGCTTCCAGTGCAAAACTGAACATGCAATACTTTCAGTTGAGTGTACTTTGACGTGGGAAACTGGATACAGAGGATACAATTCTGCTTAGCACCACAAGTGTTTTCTAGAAAACACTATACTTCCATTACACCTATGCGTTTCACATTTCACACGCGTAACAGCTCTCCTCTGTCTTGCTCCTCTAATTTCTCTCCCCTCTTCCTCCCATCCCTCTTCTTCCCTCTATCTGTCATGTTAACGATCCTCCCATTTGGGGTTCCTGATATCCCAGCTCCTCTCAGAGGATCCTGCTTGGCAGAAATAGAGTTTAGAGCAGCAGAGCTGTTTCCTCATTGATTTTGGATCTGACCTTCCTGTAACCTCGCGTAAAACAATCGCCTGTGTGCCCAAAGTCCCCCCACAGCAGGAGGAGACCAACCAGCCAACTGCAGAGACAGTCAAACATAGAAACAAGCAAAGAAAGGGGAACTTTATCACACTTCCTTTCTGAGAGTAGTGAAAACACACGCGACACAATAGGGTCACACAACCTGAGAATACGAATGGTTGCTCCATCCCAGAGCTGGTGGATCCCTTCTTGGTGTCAGTCAAAAAAACAGTGAATTCATACAACACAAGTAGACTAAAATTAAGTTGAATAGTAGGGGTTCTCCTCCTCTCATGGAATGAAAGATGTGCTGTATTCCCAGAGGAAATATATAAATTAAGCGGAGGGTAAAGAGGTGAGCCAGGAATATCCAGCTGTGTATTGGCCTGAAAAGCGTGACGGTACCAAACCAAAGATGACAGACATCCTGAGGGTCATTACTCTGTGATTAAACACTCTATGTGCTAGAAGTCAAATCTAAAGGGGATGGGGAGGAGGGGAATGAATACAATTGTAGCTCAGATGCAGTAAAGATATGCAGTGTGACCAGTGATTGCCCTCTTCCTTCTTGAACCCTACACTTAAAAAGTCCTTTCCTTCATGAAGCACTCACCGTAATAAATAAAGGTGTTAGCTCACCTTTTCCATTTGCAGCGTGCACTCGGCTCACCTTTACACACATCTGTTTCTATGCTGCCATGTTATCACGGTCCTTGACCACGGTAGGGAGCTCGCTGCATAATAGAGATCACAGTGATGGATGAGCTGGAGTTTGGAGAGACCTCTGGAAAGAACTTTGTATCCTGCTTATGAAGTCTGACAGGAGTCCAAAAAGTCCTGGAGAGAGGCAGGAAAGGTGAAAACCTCAGACTGCAAAGGTTATAATCAGAACAAACCTAACTGCTCATTTTCTCACTTTTCCAGGGATTAAATGTTGTATTCCGCTACACGTGGCCTACACTGTGGATGTCACTAGCATCAGCAAACTGCACCACAAAAAATGTTATAACTACATTCTTGGTACTCTGTTTCTGGTTCAACTATTATACACAAACACACATCCGCACGTCTCAATAGGAAGTCATTAAATTGTACCTGATGGAACGGGTTCTTTTTAAGGACACAGTCTTCTTTTTAAAGCTCCTAAACTTAACTTTACTTTCCTGTTGTTGAGGTGAGACATTTTTTCCTCTTAAAGACTTCTCTTCACTCTGTTCACTAGTATGTGTGTGTGTGTATGTGTGTGTGTGTGTGACATTCCTCTGCCCCGTTATTGTTGCAGCTCGTGGTCGTATTAACAATGGCGGGACAATGACTGGGACAGCTGTTTAGACTGTGTCAGCGGTGAAATACTGTTGCAAGCGAGGCCTGCTACTTGTTACGCACACAGATACATTTCATTACAGTTTTTAATGCTGACTGTCGTGTGTTTACCTTCATTGCCAGAGACTGTCTTATTGAAATCATTAAAGGTACTGATTCTTCTCTGGACCAGAAGGCTCATTTTTATATTTCCAGCTGGCTTACTGGAAACAGATTCTGTTTTTGAAACGGCTCCTCTGAATGCAATGCTGATATGGACCACACCAGTGCACTGAACATTTACGCTGGGTAAAGAGAACACAATTATAGCATCACCTGTTTAACATATGCAATCATAAATGAACACTTGTCAACAGAAACACAATATGAAGTTCACAAAAGTAGCATTTATTGCATAGATATTGTGTTGTGTTGCATTATATTGTACAAATGTTGCATTTATTGTGCCCGTCGCCTGCAGATATGCTCAATTTATATAGCTTAAAATCCACAGAGAAGTTAATTTACATCGTAGTAGATATGTCCATAGACATATCTAAAATAGTTACATGCTATAGCCGAGGTTCACATTTATTGCTTCTCCTCAGCTACCCGAGTGTAATTTCTGCTTTTGTATAGGGCCTCGCTAAGGCTGTCAAAGGTCTGTAATGAGAAGTATTAGCCTCCTCACTGCTTGTTAATTGCTTTTCTTTGTCAAAAATGAAGAGATGGGAAATGCTCACTCGGCACATTAGAGATAGCATCTACTCCTTTTTTGCCCGCATCTGGCGTGCTGCACATGCAGTACATTTGTCACTATTTCTATGGAACTACAGAAGGATCCCCTCCGGCCTGTGACTACGAGACAGTTAGCAACAATCAATAAGCATTAGTAATGTGGTAAATCATTAACAACTACACATAATCAGGAGTTTTTGAGAAGTTGGAAAGCTGGGAGGGGAGGGTTAGGAGTGGATCTAAACAAGACATTCCAGTGTCTTATCAAGGGCGGGTCATGTGGCTGTAATGTGACGGGTGTGGAGGGAGGGCTGGGACCTTGACGCAGAGATGCCCTTACCCGCGGCAGAGTGCAGAATGTGAAAGTGTGTCTCCAACCTTACATAATGACAGCTCTGGGGTTAATGGTGTCATGGGTGTTCATATCTGTCATAACTGAGTGATATCTCATGCAGGTCATGTCATTAGTGGCAGTAGATCTATCAACAGTGTGTTGATAGATGTTAGCGAGTGAGTAGCTATTTGTTTTTATCTAAGAGGGAAAATAACTCCAGCTAGGGTTCCAGTGAGTGTCATTTTAGTTTATACTTAATGTTTTCTAACCTTTGCTACTGGCTCCAGTCAGTAACAAAGGTTGGAAAAGTTACTACTGGTGCTCTGTCATGTGTACTGAACAGTTGATGTCATTTTAATATATATTTTTATCTGCATTTATTGGTTGAAAACTTTTTAGAGGATTTTAGTAAGCCACAAGCCTTAAGTGTAAATTAGCTCAATGCTAACATAAGCATGCATATGATGACACTGTTTGTATGTTGATGTTTAGCTAAATTAACTGTGTATACTGTCTTAGTTTAGCGTGTTAGCAAGCTAACATTTGCTCATTAGAGCTAAACGTAAGGAGAATGAGTTGGATGACATTAATTATGAAGGTATTTGAACATAAACCAAAGCACTGGCTAATTTTAAAAGGTGCTAGGAAAGTTAAGGGATCACCAAGGTTATTACAGTTCATCCTGAGTGGACATGAACATGGGCACCACATTTTGTAGAAGTCCATCTAATAGTTTTCAAGACATTTACTACAAAACAAAAATGTCAACCTCATTGCACCAGAGAAGGATTCAATAAATCACTAAAAGTTTCATTCAGCAGAGGCCACGAATGTCTGTACATCATCTCAAGGTGATCCGTTCAACAGTTGAATAGATATTTCAGTGTGGGCTGAAAATATATCAAAACAAAGACAAGGAGCACACATTCTGAGCACCTGCTTGTCCTTCAAGTCAATCATTCTTGGATTTCAATATCTCGACTGTCCAAGTTAATTTTTGTCTCATTTATTTTTTATTACATCTTATCTCTCCTGGGACTTGGAACCGTGTTTAGGCCACAGGTATTTCTGGCCAGGAGTAGATAAATACACTATCAGAGCCAAAGATAACAGGCGCTGGCTGAGGCCATGCTCCTGCTCATGCAGCTCAACCGTTTCATTGGTTGAAAGAAGTTTGCTGTAAATCGTTGATTAAAGGAATAAACTGTAGTGGTTGTATTTATTGCTGCACTGTGCTGTAACATCTGCTTTTATGGAGGCCACCCGCACGTGTGCGCACGCACACACACACACACATGCATACACACTCATACAAGCGTCATAACCACAGAAGGCCAAGTTTACCAGGCTCTATTTAGAAGAGTGTGTTCTGTAGATTTTTAGCAGTCAAGCGAATAAACCTCAGTTTGCTCATCTGAACTGGACCTCCCTGTCTGATGAATGAACCTGTGCAGAGAGTCCCAGGTCTGAAATTGGAGTTCATTAAAGAACAGTTGCACTCATAATCAAGGGCTGGAGAGGAGGATTGTTCAACAGATTTGGTCTGTTTTGGAAGCCTTTATTCAAAAACATGGCTACGTACTCTAAAAGGACCTTAATGATCTTCATTGGGGTACAGAAGGGTGAACAAACATTTTATAAACTTGTCACCCAATCCTGATTGATTAAATAATACAGGTGGGTGACAGCAATGGATCACAATGAGATTTAAAATGAAATCTACAGAATACAGAATACTTGCACTGGAAAGAACATAATTACCTTTATACAGTTGTAAAAAAGGCTATTTTTAAGAGAGCATGTCTTGCATGTTTTGTTCTTAATAATACTTTACTATGATAAAGGAAATCATGTTCATCTATTCCCCTTTACCACACTGACCACTCCCCACCCTTTTGCTTCCTGCCACCCATTCTTTTTCCACTCCACCCTCACCTCGATTTGTTTTTTCCTACCCTCTTTCTTTCCCATCTCTCTTAGCCCTGTCCATTTCCTGTCTTCTTTTCCATCCTCTCCCTCTCTTTTCTGCCTCGCTTCAAGACCTTTTTCCACTGCAGTCATATCACCTAACGCTAATGAGGGTTTTAATCATTTATAGGAGGAAGAGAGGGATATCACCCAGTGGCATAGGATACTGTGTCTGCAGAAAGAATAGAAAGAGAGAGAGAAAGCCAGAAAGAGAGAAACATGCCACATACTCATTTGCACACCACAAAAACAGAAATATACCATAATTTAGCCACACCCTGTTTATGGCTGCTGAGTCTTGACAATTTACCTACAACAGAGAATTTATTCAACAGAGAATTCTTTGTAAGCAATGTAGGCTATCTTTCCATTTTTCTGATTCCCTTAGTTTACTTACAAACAGGATTATACCATAAATTCCTTCTGCCCTCTTTAACAGAGTAGCTTGCCAAAGAGACTACCTGAGGGCGTGATGGCAGATAACAGTTAAATGAACAGGTGTCTGAGTGGAAATGCAACACCATGCTGTCACCCAATTTGCCCTAGCTGGGCCTGGCCTGCAGTATTTATGCAGTATAATGTGTGTGTGAGGCTCAAGTCCATGGAGATCATCCAGGCCCAGACGCCATAGATCCAGAGCCAGAGCAGCTCTAGTGGCCCCTGGGCTCTTGTAAAATGAAAACTAGTTGGAATGTTGATACCTCGGAGAGTGGGAGAGCTGGATCTATGGAGTGGATCTGCTGGGACCAAGCTGGCGGGGAACACCTGTCTCTAGATTGGACTGGCCCATCTCTGAGCCTACGTCATAAACATGGTGAACTAGGAACATGGAGCGTTTCAAAGCTTAAAGAATATGGCTAGCAATTTCTATATTTTCCTTGACTTTACAATGTACAATGTAGCACAAAGTCAGGAGAATGTGATATGTAACACAAGAAGCCAGCAAAAAACTGTAAAAACTGTAGTTCTGCCTTACACAGAACTACTCTCCAGGGATAGAAAACATGATAGCTGTTATTAGTCTTTGGAGCCGTTTCTAACCAAATAGTGTTCACAATATTCTTTAACATGCCACCCAGTGCGGCGGTGTGGCTCAATGATGTGACTTTAATAGTTTTTGGACAACAATATTGACGGTAAGAAAAAACAGAAAATCGCCATACGTGTTAAGAGCCCAATATTTCTCATAAGAGTAAGTGGAGACCAAAACAGAGCTAAAACTGAGTAAATATCAGACCTGAATTGATCAGGTGGCTTAAATCAGGATTCCATGGTAATATTTATAAGGTGGTAATATGTCAATTTAACCACTTCTTGCACTGCCCCCAAGTGGTCAAACAAATCAATGACTGTAGGTTTTGAATGCAAGACTCTTACTTAAGTATCCTTACATTGCGGTATTACTACTTTCACTTTAGTAAAAGATCTGAATATTTCTTACAGCACTTTCAGCTGAAATACAGAGAGAACAGATGAGTGCAATCTGTACATTGATAATCCCGGAAGCTGAGCAGACACGGCTTCATTGGCTCCAACAATTGACACATTTTCCACTGCTGTCTGGAGTGCTTCTGCCCTTCAGCAGTTATTATTGATTCCTGTAATTCTGCTTTTACTACTTGGGGGCTCAACATCATTTATTAACTTCCCACAAATAATGACATCTGCACACTGCAGAAATAGCCCACATGGCTACGCCAATAATGATTTAAAGCTGTAACCAGGGCAGAAAATATTTAAAGCTCAATTTATGTCTGTTTTTCATGGGGGGGGGGGGGGGGTTGTTGTGTTTATTATGTCACATTCTTTCACACGAAGTGAAAAGGCGGGAGTTTGGGAGTCCTTGCGTCCATTCAGTGGGGCATTACCATGTTCTTTGATGGACTTCATTGGGCCCAAAGGAGAAGGACGTAACCCTGTTTATTTAAATGCACAGCTTTGTGGGCCCTTAAATGCTGCTCTGTCTTCATTCCTCAGTCACTGTGCCTCCATTCACAGCAAAAAACAAAAACCTTTGACCCCTTTTATCTGCTTCATTTGTTGGCCCTTTCGATTGCAATCTTTGTCCTTCATAGATTTCTCAATTTAACAATTTTCCAGTAAAATGAGGTAGTTTCTTTTATAGACCTGCCTTTGGCTTTCCTGGCTGTGCTTCTGTGTCATTCTGGTGGGAATCTGCACCTAAAGACCTCTTTTGCTCTGATGTTCCGATGGGAATGCTTGCCCAAGTGCCCAAGTGACATTGGCATAATAGATTTCAGTCTTCGTGCTTTCTTCCTTCAGCTTGTTACAATTAAAACGGTAAGCAAAGACACAAAACAGATTCTCAGCCAAGCAGTCACTGGGTCTGGCCAGCTGTTCTTATTCCAGATAATGGCAGGATTAACAAATTCAGAAAGGACCATTATTTAAGATAATATTGAGCCCTTTCTCAATACAGTGCAAGCTTGACAGGTCAATCTCCCCATACTCTGGAAGATTATATTTCATTGCACAAAAGAGGTTTTAAACGTCTTAATTCAGCCCTCGACTTACTCTTTTTGTTGATTTTCCAGATTTGAAGCTCTCAGTCAAATCACTTCAGGGTAATTCATGGGTCACATCTTAAAGCATTGACACTGTAAGTGTTAAACTTTAAAAAGGCAGTTTTATGTAAAGTTTTTATGCAGTTAAGTTTAAACATTTATCAGTTTAAAGCCTATTTATTCACGCGCACTCTGTCGACCCTGCTCAGGTTAAAAGAACTGCCGGTCCTGTTAGATGTTCTTAATACTTTGCAGTTAATGTGTTTGTGTGTTGCTTTGGATGCTTTATGTATCTGGGCAGAGCCAGTTCTGTTAGTGTCAGTTTATGAGCAGCTTTACGAGCTGGTCACAGCTCTGCTTGCAGAGAATGATGGAGAGGCCTTGAACAGTGCCATTGACTGGGCTAACTGCAGGTCGTCTACAGCCAGCTAAAATCAACACCAGTATTATACGCTTTAGTGAAAGACCTGCCAGTAAAACACTTCTCTGAGAAACACTGTTGAGGGCAGTCCCTTTGCGACTGCTAACTTCCTTCTTTCTGTACCAGCATTGCTGTCAGCAAAACTCTTTAACAACAATACGTGATATACTGAAAATGCCAGTACAATATTAAGACATGAACGAACACGTAGGAGAGAGTTTGGCCAACTCCCTGTTTTAATGACCAGTACATCCAACAACCCTTGTGACACACGCCAATTTGGGTTTTGGAAGAAAATATGGTCTCCTGAAAGTGCCTTAAAAATGTGACCCACCACAGTGCAGGCGTAAAAAAGGCAATGTGAGGCAGAGGCAGAGACAGACAGGGAAGTGTGGTAATATGAGGTGTTTTATGATACCGCCAGGGATAGCCTGATAATAGTGAAATATTGTAGCAGTGCTGGGGCCAGAAATTCAGCCTTCAAGATCCTGGGCAGTGTTTCTCTTAACAGGATCGTAAATTAGTTTGGCAGGTGGGTTCTAAACTGCAGGCCACACAAGACAAGAGACATGGAGAATTTAGCTTTTAAGTTTCAGACGAAAGCTAATGTGGTGGTAATTAGCCTCATTAGTAATATCTCTGTCTACGTGGAACATGTTAGAGACGCTTTAGCTCAGGCAAGATTAAAGAGGTCATCATAGAGAGAACAATGAGTGAGTTTTGTTATTACACCAAAAAATTTCACCAAAACACACTTTTTATATCTCAAAGAAGGACAAGATGTGTGACCTTCTCAGTGAAGATATGATTGGACTGTGTGTATGTGTGTGTGTGTGTGAGAGAGAGAGAGAGAGAGAGAGAGAGAGAGAGAGAGAGAGAGAAGGGGACAGTTTTAGTAAACCAAGGGCTCATAAAATCACCAAGATTTATATGGAGTGAACAGAATGTCCAAGAACCACTTCTGAGTTATATGTCCAACAGAGACTTGTCCTCAGACACAGAGCAGGGAGGGGCACCAGTAAAATCCAACAATCTGCTTTGTGTTTCAGTTCACCCGCTCATAGCCTCCTAGTGGCAGCGTGCATTCACCTACCTAACTTAACTTTTAAAAAATCCTCAATAACGCATTTTCATGCTAAAAACATACACAAAATATGTATATATGGTAGTATATATCACATATATACAGAATATCATAGATGTATAATGAAAAATACGTAAATATTTGCATTATGCAAAAGCAGGTCTATTGCAGGAATTTGCTAGCGCAAGCAACACACTTATTGTATACAGATGAATTGTTTGTGCCATGTCAGTGCTGTTATTATATCAGACAAAAATATTTTCAATGTAATTTTCATTTAAATAATATGGATTTGGAAAATAAAAATAAAAAACTAGCAAAAAATAGTCTTCTATGTCAGTAGTTTATTTTCATTCATATTGAATGAAATTACATGAAATATAAATAAACAATAATTTTAGTCGAATGCAAAATAAATGAAATAGACGAAAAAGCTGCAGACATGGTGTTTCAAAATATTTGATTTAAATGAGTTTTTCTTGCTGTCTTATCACAAAACGAAGGATTTTCCATGAGGTGGAAGGGTAGAGTCTCCTCCACAGGTGTGAATGTTAATGTGACTGACTTCTGTGTCGACTTATGTGAAGCACCTCCCTGCTGACTGCCCAACACATCATAATAATATTTTATAGGACTAAATAGCTAGGAAAATGATTAGCTTGCATAACAGTTTGTAACTAAATAATGATTAACTTAAACATGAGATATGAAACTGCTATGTTAGAGTATATAGCGACATCAGGTTGAACAACTACTCCAATGTCAGCCTCATTAAACAGTATTCTATTTTGGTGCTGACTATGTTTCATTTACCACTTTTTAAGCATTTCAGATTTGACACAATCTTTATCCTGTAGTCTAACACATGTGGGCTCCAAAATGTTTGTAAGCATATTTACATGCATACCAGGTGTTACTACGCTTATTAATTTACTTTGCTGTTTCACAGAGCATTGATACAATTATGGATGTCCTATTTTTTCAGGGGTTGCAGTAAAAGTACATGATAGATCACTGAACTGCATGTGCACCTTCACACTTGAGCCAACAGGCTACCAGCCAGGTTATTTGGGAGTGTTAAGGTCCTGATGAGAAACACAAATTTATCCATGCTGCAGTACCATGTTACCAGAGCACGCAGCTGTCCAGCTGAACTTTGACTTGAGGTTCTGGATGAAGACCCCTCCCTCCAAGTGGAGGAGATCATCTTTCTGAGCATAAATGGAAACACAATTTACATAAATGTTTTTTGCAGAGGGTTTGTCTAGTTTACCATCTATCATCCACTTCTCTCATTTAAATAGAGATTTTATGGAAATCCACATTTACTGGTGCATTTCACTTGAGTTCACTGAGGACATTGTGGAATTTAATCAGTTACAATTTTTATATATTTTTTTGGCTCCCAGTGACCACAAATTCTTCAAGTAAATAATTTAAGGTCTTTAAAAACAAATATTTGGATTATATTTAGATTTAAGCAAATACGCCAATTTCACCAGACCATACAGTTAAATTATCTTCACGTTTGCATGACATAGAAGGTTTTTTTTTTTTTTTTTTATCAGTTGTTAGATTCCGCAGGAAGTCATTAGACATATTTGATCAAGTACATCATGCACATTTAGAGGAGATGACTGCTGG
Source organism: Scomber scombrus (assembly GCF_963691925.1). NCBI lineage: Eukaryota > Metazoa > Chordata > Actinopteri > Scombriformes > Scombridae > Scomber > Scomber scombrus. The sequence goes on along the minus strand of NC_084977.1, from coordinate 8,255,783 downwards.
CACAAGATTCTCAAGATAACTCATAATTATACACGTGAATAGTACAAAGTGTGTTGTAGAATGGTGGACATGCCCACGCTAGATAGATAGGTGGGTGTGTGGTGTGCAGAGTTCATGACAGTGGGGTGGAGCAGGTCACAGGGAGGTCAGTAGGACTAGCTTGGTGGTCTGCAGATGCTGAGAGTGACAGTTAAGACCGGGGATCTCTTAAGCTCAGTGACGGCGCAGGGTTATCGCAGTCACCATCGCACACTTCCCAGGTTCTGGTGACATGTTATGGCTATCACTGACAGCGGCTTAAAAGCAAGTTACATCAAATAAAAGGACTGCAGCCATGCATGTAAAAGCCCTTTGCTGCAACATATGAGCCAAATTAAATCTCTGCTCGGTTTATTTTCTGCTTGAGAGGGTCAATGTTATTTTTTGCGCGCATTAGCAAAGGTTAGCAAAAATTACATGGTTTGCAAGAGGTAAATGATATCTGATCAAGAATTATGTGCGGTTTGGATCTGATTGGCTAAATGAGGGATATGGTTTTGGGTTGCAGTAACTCTATTCTAATTTAAAATTGGTGCATACACATGCAAATCGCACACATACACATCAGCTGAAGCAGATCCAGGAGGTTTGTCCCAACTTTTTGAAATCCCTGGGACTTTTTTAAGTTTGTTCCCCGACTAAGAATGAGTCATTGGCCTCACAATGGGCCACAGTGACAACCCGTCCTCCGTAGAGCCCTGATAGCAGGAGAATGCCACTCTGGGAGGGTTTAGATGCTTTATATTCTCACCACGCCGGGGTCCTAACCCCCTGTGTCGGCCCCCTCACCCCTCACCTCCTGTCTCCTCTAATGTGGCTTTATTGACTGTGACACACTGAGCATGGAGACGATGACCAAACAATTAAAAGTGCCCCCAAAGGAAGAGCCATTAGAGTCACAAACCATTCCACAGGCTTTGTGCGCTTAAGCATGTGTGTGTGTGTGTGTGTGTGTGTGTGTGTGTGTGTGTGAGTGTGTGTCTGTGCGTGTTCCAACAGTGTGACAATACACAAGCATTAGTGGACAAGTGAGGCGGGTAAAATTCCTCTCACCACACCATCCCCCACCAGCCCATGAATATGAAACAGAGTTCTTAGCTTCCTAATCTAAACCAACGCCACTTTGGACACTGCTGTGGTGACCAAACATGTCCCTGCTTTTGACTGAATTATCAGGAGAGCCCAAGAGATCAAGAGGATCGTATGATCATTTTGTGCTATTGTTAGCTGATGAAAGTAACTCAACCCTGAACTCTTTAAACCAACCATTTCATAGTGTTCTTTCCTAAGATTACTTTCCGACACATTCTATTGCACATCTAAGCCTCCATAAACTGGGTTATCAGTGAAATCAAGCTTGCTAAAGCTCAAGCAAACATTGCAAAGATCAACTGGATTATGATAAATTTCAGTCTGGGGTGTATTCAGCTGCCACGTAAAGCTCACTCTCTGCAGAGATAGATCTCTAATGAAGAGGGGGGAAACAACAGCAAATGACTAATGCTCTTAAAAAAGCGCACGCACACAGATACACACACACACACACACACACACACACACACACATACTTGCATACATACAAAGATTGTTACTGCGGCGTGTTCCTGAAGGTTTTGAGGGCCCTATCTTGTCCTTGCTTTACTTCAAGATCTGGTTCGGTTCTGTCTGCAGCATGTAAATGTGAAGCGAAACCCCATAATAAGGCTGCTAATGGTCTGTATGAACTCTGACCTTGAGTTTCTGTTAGGGTCTTCAGGGCCACAGGCCAGCCACATAATCGCTTCCATGAACTACTCATAGCCCTTTCAAATGTGACTTTTAGCCCTGCTGGAGAGCTAAATGTTAATTTTGTGAAATGCAGCTAATGCTCGCCTGTCACTTGTCGTCAGGTTTGATTATGTTCGTGAGCTGTTGTTTGTCCTACTTTATTAGTTTATGCTGCGATGAAATGATCTGTGTTTCATTATGACCTCCTGGAAACAACGCTGTCGACAATTTAAGCATGGGTTTTGCACCCACGGACACACACGCACGGACATGCACAGTGCAAACAACATTGAAATGGATAAAAGTTAAAGAGGGAAGAAAATAATTTTTCTGGTGATATAACAACAGACTTCACAGACTATTTGTCTCTGGTTTGCTTTGATTTATTCTGTAGCTGGTATTTAAAAACTCCATCAAAGAAAAAATCATCTGGGAGGAGGGTGTTTAAATATCTTACCTATTCAAGTCGGTTTTTTCATTAGTGGCCATCTGTCCAATAAAATTTTAAACCAACATCTTTGTATCCAGATACACTTTCAGTACATTTCATCTGTGTTAAACTTTTACCAGATCCCCCCCACCGAGACAATTTCATTACAGTTCTAGATGACATCAGGCCAAAACAACTGGCTCTTTTATCTTAGTTAAGAACAGTATCAATTAGATTTGCTGCCTTTAAAGAAAATTGGAAGAACATGAGCCTGAACAGAGTTAAGCCTTGAGAGGCATGGGCATGGTAACAGGTATGAAGAATTCATTTTCCCTTTGTGCGTGTTTTCATTCACATAGGAAATCATTAACTTATGAAAACATTCTGCTCTTTTGTGTGTTCTTCATCTGAGTATTCACAGGTGAGCCACGGCTGTAAAGTCTGAGGTCATTAAGAGAACAATTTCTGTTGCTGAGCATTAAAGTTTTGAAATGAAATATGAATTAATATGTAATTGTGGGTGCCAATAGGTCTAACCATTGGTTTAGATATTGTATATTGAACTTCCTTAACAAAGGGTTAAATTTCTACATATAAGGTGAAAGGGGTTGTAGTGGCCAACCCACAGAAAACCATCATCTGATTTTACAGTTCCAGTCACTTGTACTGAGTGTTTTTGCATCATTCAGCTCATTGTTTTTGTTTTAAGGCCCACATTTTTTCTGTTCTGGTTCATTCTCACTACTCTCATAATTTCCAGTCACTGTAACCCCAGTGCAAACCTACCGTACACTATCTGCCCAGCGCCAGAGGAGATGGGGGATGCAAGAAAAACAAAAAGGAGGATGACTATGGTGGCCAGATATATGACTCCACTTGAATGCTATTGTTGCTGGTCTGCTGGATTTGTAGATAACCTGATTATTAGCAGCTTGCACGCAAATAGTTGCTAACGAGCAGGTTTAAAGTGATAGTTCAGTTCCGTTAAGGTACTTAATGACAGTAATGACATTGATGTGAAGACTCACATTACAGAACTGCAGCAAACAGATTCAAGCTAAATATTTTAAAGCAACATTAAGCAAGTATTCACCACTAGAGGGCAGAAATACTCTGAAACAAACCCTGAAACACTGTCTTCTATGCAGTACCATTTATATCAAGTTTTTACGACTAACTTGTTAACAAACAATTGCTAGCAAAATTTACTTCAGGCTCTTATCTCAGCAACTACTGAAACAAATTAATCTTTAGCTTCTAAAGTTAAAGGCTTAACTTTCCTGAGTTGGGACCTGCCAGAGAAAACATGCAACAACTAGTTGGCTTGTTTTGTAGCTTAAAGTGTTTGCATTAGCTCATCTTATGTGGCTGTGACGCTAGCTAACTGGAAGTTCTCCAACTATAGGACTCAATGCCTGATCTATCACATTACACACACCTGGGAAGACAAAGATTACTATAGGAAAAGGCTTACAGTGGACTCACAGGTTATACCTCATACCCACTCTGTCATTACCTTCAATGTTAATACTCTGTTATTAGAACAAACAGAATTTAAGGGTTTTTTTAGGAACATATTTTACCAAACACAATCATTCATTTATAATTGGTACATCATCAGGACACAAAAAATTCAACATATTTAAATCACAGATTACCTTGATTAATGAATACACAAATTAAAATAACCTCTGCAATACAGAAATTTTGTTTAGACTTACCCACTACTACCATCTACTGGAGACTGTTGTGGTATTTTACCCGTCCATCACACTGTTAGAACCACCTGCAACGATGATCGAATTAAACCGGGGTGACCTTCTTGAGTTTCTAGTTTTGGAGCCACAATCAGCACTATACAAGGAATAGAAACCCTGAATACGCAGCAGAAAATCGGTTGACGTGAAAGAAAAACTCCCAATTACATTCTCAACACGCCGCTCAAGAGGATTGTTACTCCTACATCCAAACATGATCTCAGAACACTTGTGTGAGTGAGAGTGGGTTTAGCCAAAAACCAAGAGCAGACGGACAATAAAACAGCAATTGTGAGCCACACGAACACAGGAGCTGCTAACTGTGATGAGGTCAGGCCTCTTTGGACCTTCTCCTATTGCCAATGCCATTAAAATGAAAAACTAAACAAAAAAGACTTTCCTCAAGCCTCATAAATATGGACTGTATAATTCAGAGCTCAAATTTCTTCTTAAGGCATCAAAAATTAGGACCTGCAAGGTCAGTGTTTGCTCTGTAGCAAAATGAGGCAAATTCTGCATAAAGCCATATCTCAAAGTGACATTTTGAGAGCACATTTTAAAGCCCTCACATGTTAGAGAAATACTGAAGTTTAATAACTTTAAACTTACTGAAACACAATCTGTTTGCACCTGCAGTAAGTTTGAGGTGTCATTGAATTGTCCGTAAAGTGGATTTAAATTGATTTTTTAAAAACACTTTCATTAGTTGTATTATTATTGTTTTATATCCTGTACAAGATTACATACAACAATAACACATAAGTGGATGGTGGTGTTGTGATGGCTAATGCCCTTTGAGACAGTGCCCCCCTCTGGAATAACTCAGAGAAATCACCCAAAGACCTTAAAGTCTCTACAGGTCACACAAACACATATAGCATCTTTGTAGTCATGTACATGTGCATATGACTGTTGAAAAGTGTCTTTTACTGTTAAACATTAGTATATTATAACAGGTGCACATCTGTGGATAGCAAAAGTCAGTGCTATTGAGAGCTATTAGAAAATAAATAGCCCTAACTATCATAATAAATCCAGTGTTTTAGTGGAAGTTGCTGTTCACACCTTTCCCTCCCTGGTTATAGAAAAGATTAATACTACTCATAGTAGGCTATAATTTGGAACATCTGCTTAGTGCTAAAGAGGATGTGGATCCTGTCATAACATTCCTCAGATCGACAGCGTGGCATTCCCTAATCAGATGACTCCATGCGGGTCTACTGGGATTTGAAGAAATTTCCAGTCTCCTCTCCTCACACCCAAAGACTTACATAACCCCAGAAGAATCTGCCTGAAAGGGATCCTTACGGAGACAAATGGCCACAACAGGTCTTATGTGAATTCTGTCTAAAGGAGCCAGACAAAAACCAGAGACGCCTTTAGACAGACAGCAACATCCTGGACTCCAGAAGTCCAAGAGGGAGTCTGCACCTGCTTTCAGGAGATGTTCAAGAAAACTGATGTATCTCATTGTACTGGTCTACTACAAATGTAGACCAGGACTAGCTTCAATCAGGGCTACAAAGTGAATACTCAGTAGGCCTACATCTTGAAAGTGTTACATCTTTAAATTAGATAGTTTTAGGATATATGTTTACTATCTTTCTAGCAAAAAGTCAAGAAGGTCAATATTACTGTTATATTTTTCCTTTAAATATGACGCTACTATCAGCAGCTGGTTAGCTTAGCATAGCATAAAGATTGGAAACAGAAGGAAACAGCTAGCCTGGCTCTGACAGAGGGTAACAAAATATGCCTATCAGCACCTCTGAAGCTCACTGAGTAACACATAATGCCCCCATTGTTTAATCTGAGTAAATCTGAAGTCTAAGAATTTGTGGAGTTACGTGATGGACTATTTCTTCTCCAGTGACTTACTGGAGTCTCTGCTGGTTGTACCTCATCGTGTTAACAATACTGTGAGCTTAAGGCTGGAGATACTTGCTTTTTAACCACGTGATAAGGAGTTAGTCACATACTTGTCCATGTATCTTGCATGTTACTGGAGGATTCCACTAGAGGGCACAAATTCTGTAAATTCAGCTAAAATTTGATAGCACACTGTCCTCACTCCATTTTTCCAACATTTTCCGCCATGCATGGATTTAACTGTCTTGAACTTGTTTCCATTTATTTTTTGCAGGTTTCCATATCAACTTCAATTGCTGTTGCTGCTGGCCATGCTGACATCTTTACTGACCCCTGACCCTGTCATAGCCCCATACTACCCCTTCCATTATGTGTGTATTGCATGTGTATAGCGGAAATGCATAGTCAAAGCAATTACCTCTGGACAAAGCCAGGCTAGTTGTATCCCTCTGTTTACAGTCTTTATGTTAAGCTAAGCTAACCATCTGCTGGCTGTAGCTTTATATTTGAAACATGGACTTGTATCACGTCTCTCATGTAACTTTCGGCAAGAAGTCTAATACACAGATTTCCCATAACATTGAACTATTTTGAATGCTTTCTTCATAAAAACATTGCAGGGTTGTCCTTTGCATAACCTTTCTGAACCTGAGGAGAGCATGACATGCTGTTTAGTATTGAACCCCTGCGCTGCCACCAACCAGTCAGCAGCCTGCACACCTTTTTTTATCAACCATTTTGGGGCTGTCTTGACAGTGGTGGTGCTGGCACCAAGCCGCCCAGACCTCAGCCCTTGTCATCTCTAGCGTACACAGAGGAGAGTGGTGAATCACTAGCACATGGGCCCTAACACACACACTCAGTTTGTGTTTGGAAAAATGGCATGCTCAGTGCCACACTCCTGACCCCTGACGCACCCAGACTATTCTTTAAAAATAATCAAAATAAATCCACCTGGGAAACATGAGATGAATCTGGAGATATTTAAATATTTAGAGAAAAAATCTAGAGTCTACAACAGTTTGTAGCAGTTTCTGCTGTACAAATTGTGGATGTAGCAGCAGAAATCTAATACAATGTATGTGTCTGTGTGTGTGTGTGTGTGTGTGTGTGTGTGTGTGTGTGTGTGTGTGTGTGTGTGTGTGTGTGTGTGTGTGTGTGTGTGTGTGTGTGTGTGTGTGTGTGTGTGTGTGTGTGTGTGTGTGTGTGGGTGTGTGTGTGTTTGCTGGTGTTTGAGTGCATAGTGTTCAAGTGTGAGAGCATGTGTGAATGCTTACATGTTACACAGAGAGCTCTTTGTGTGTCATTCTAAACTTCAGGAGGCACCAGCAGTCAGTGGGCTCCAACTTTATGTCAGCAACTTTGTGACAATATTTATATAATGTTTGCATAAAATTATAAATATACAGGTGTATTTACCTGTAAGGACGGGGGAACTGCTCTTTCCCATGTCGTCTTTGAGACCAGGCACTGTGGAGGCGGTGTTAGACACATCAGCGCAGTGATTTGTATGTATTTGTTTAAGCCTCAGGTTTCAGGTTGAGCTGAGTACGTGTCACTTTCATTAACACGTTGGAGCTGCCGGCCATGTGACTGCAAGGTCACCTAAGACTTTCACTTTGTGGTTGCCAGCAGGCTTTAGTTTTTACAGGCAAGAATAAACACAGGAGATTTCAGTCTGGAATAGCTTGATGTATATCATGTCAGTATTTGTAATTTTGTCATTATCCAAAAGCAAAGTTTTATTACTGTTATTGTTCTCTTCATTTATCGTTTTTTTTCATCAGTCTGGCATTTTTCGTCCATTTATCTTAATTTTAAACCCCCATGTATCTTTATTTTGTAATCTCGGTAATACAATCAATAAAGACATTGTTTGGGGGAGAAAAAAACCCAAATGTGCATCTGGAATGGCCTTCTCACTTCAGTGGCCTCAAAGCTGTACTATTAGCACGGTTGCAAGAGATTTATGAACTCTTCACAGCTCAGTATATTAAACCAGTGCCGCCTGCCAATTTGCAGGGGTGTTGCAGGTGTCAGTTGGAGTGTGAGGTGAGCTCAAGCTGGTCAATGGCCCCATTATGAACCCAATATGTTCAGACAAGTTTTTTTTTTTTAAAGAGCCCATGATTGAACTACATCTGTTCAAGCATACAAACATACTGTAAAATCATCCAACATAGTATACATATTCTGCACTCTTGAAAACATGAAAATGGTTTATACATCCCCTGAAATGTTTCAGCAGCAATGCTATGTTTGTGACACAGCTATGTTTAGTGACACAGATGATTGCAAGGTTGCAGCCAATGATGTTAGTGTAGTTTGCCATTTTGTTTTAATATTTTGTATTTTCTCAGCATTGAAATAAGATGAGTCTACAACCATGCTAGCATTTGTACAAGGATGCGCTCAGGCACTGTGGTACTTTGAGCTAAATTCTAAAGTCATCATGCTCACCATTAAAATACTAACATGCTAACATTTAGCTGGTATGTTTACTATGTTCACTATCTTGGGTTACCTTGTTAGCATGATACCATTCACTAATTAGCACTACAAAGGACGGCTAAGGCGAATTTAATTAGTTAGTTTAATTAGCTGATAACCAAAGTTATTACAACTCATAATAAGGGGAACAGGAGTGTCTGTACCAAATGACACCGATGGCATTCCATCAATAGTTGTTGAGACATTTCAAAACCATTAATGTGAGCCTTTAGAGGAAAAGTCAGAAGATCCTCACAGTCCGTAAGATACAAAATTTTGTGCCAATACATTCAGTTGATGGATGGGTGGCAATCTGTCAGAAAGTTTGGACTAAAAGTAGTGGATTGTCTGATATTGCCTATCCTAGAGCCAATTGCTAGTGTCACTAAAAACAAAAGATTACCCAAAAGATGAAATATACATGTTGAGAACCGAGAACTCTGAAACATAAGTGTGGCAGCATTTGTTTTTTCCATTTCATTCGATATTTATAATAACAGCATTACAGATTGTTCAAGAACAAAGAGAGTACCGTGATGACAACACATAACTATGAAATATGGAGGGGTAGTGTGTAGGGAGGGCTTCCTTGTTATTGTCCATCAGTCACAGCCAAGTAACTTTAGCCTATGTGGGAGAGAGGACTAAAGAGGAGGACAGTCTCTCAGATTTCCCTGTCTGGGGTTTCTCGGTCACTACCCCTCTGCTGGCATCTCCAAATGTCTCAGAAATCTTCCTTTGAAAGTAAAATTCAGTAGCATATTTCATTTCAGCTCCGGTAGGTTAGTGTTAAGCACTGAGCTGTCTAATCTAACCCGACAGTCAATTTTGGGGTCGTTAGCCATCAGAAAGTTAGCATTTAAGCATTATTATGTCGATACCCTTTTGATGTTACAGACCCTGAATTATGGATCTGCTCGGTTCAATTTAATCTCACAATAACCAGGTGGCACTTTGAGAAACCACTGAAAGGTTAGTGCCAAAAAGTGTTAGTCCTAAATCCCACACATGAACGAAAGTCATTTCCATCTGTCACTACAGTTTCAGCTGTTGCAGTGTCAAATTGTGTTCCACCAGCTTTCCATCTCTGTAACAAAATCAAAATCCCTCACAGCGACCCAGATCTGCTCCCTGCTCCGCATGTGCTGAGGTGCTCATTCATTTTTGAAAGAATTAAGCTGCTTCTCACAGAAATTAATCGTCTTTACTCTCCTTAATAAAATGCCTTTATCACATCAGGTCTTGCAGCTGAACCCACGTTTGATTTGTGAGTTAAAGGAGCAGAGATAATCACAGAGCCTGTGTCTTACATGACCAAAGCACTTTGTGTTTATTGGCTCGTGATGCAAGCCAGTGCAGCAGGCTAAACTGTTTTTAATTTGACCAACAAGGTTTTAGTTAGGGACCTGAGGAGTAGGAAAGAAAAGGGGAGGCGGAGGGGGTAGAAACAGCAATGAATCAAAGTGAAAAGTGTCACCGCAGGAGCCTCAAGGTGACCAAATGGAGTCGATTACCAGTAAGAACTCACTGTTTCTGGACTGGCCGGCGGGGGTTCGAGGTGTTAAGGTTGGATCATCAGACAGAGTGTGAAAGATGATGGTTAAATACACAGAAAAACAGAAAAAGAGACTCCTGTTAAGAATCAGTGAAGCTCCAGCTGCTCAGCCCAGACGGGGACTAAGTTTATTTGGATTTAAGTTTCCTTCATCTGCCAGTTATCAGAAAGGGATGTAATTGCCTTGTTATGAATACCTCTTTCTTTACTTCTACTTTTTCGTTTGGTTGGCTTGAGATTCCATGACAGACAACAGAGGCATTCATTTTGTAGTTGTTCTTCCCCCTTAAAATGACCTCACCATTATTGTAAAGAACAAGACACTTGAGAGCAAAAACATTTTTGGCTTTGATTTCAGCCCTGACTTAAACCTCACAAGAGCAACCTTAAATATCACTTTTCATTTGTTAACCGCCCTGCATGAGCCCAAAATGACCTAAACCTGACAACTGCAGCCAAGTCGCTCCAAATGTAAAGTGACATGTCAATATATAACAAACAGAATAACAGATAACAGAAATGATGTTTAACATTCCTTTAATTCTTCATGTGTAGTGTAAAAAATGACTTTGGAATTGGAAACTCATCTGTTGGGGTCCTATTCAGCAAAGCACTTAACCTCCTGTGAGGCAGGGTCCAACAGAGAAAGACTGTGCAGCAAAGTGTGAAATAGGGCATTGCAGAACAAAATACACTCACTCAACTTTTCATGGCTGAGCAAATGTTTTTAAAAGTACTCAAGGTCAACATCTGCTGCAATAATTAGATTAAACCCATCCCATACATCCCAACTGAGAACACCAGCAGCAATAAGAGCAGAGCATAGAGTTTCAGTCTTGTTTGGGAAGAGGACTGCGTGTAAAAAAAATGGGATCCAAAACTGCTCGCCAACCTGAAGGCTACAATTTTGAGCAGAGCTACTAGCAGACATAATCATCCCTGACTGGAGCCTTAAGGCAGACTTCACTCTGCTTCTCCATCACCAGCACCCATCCTCTGCAAACACAGGAGGACTGGGATGGTACCAAAACAGCCAAGAGGAGCAAAACAGAGGCATGGAAATGATCAGAAAAATGAAAGAAAATCATTGAGGTTGATTACGAAATATCATGAAACCCATGAAAATTCACTGATTAAAGGAACAGTTTGACATTTTGGGAAATACATGTGTTCGCTCTGGCTCATTTACAGCTCATTTTTCTGTTTATCAATACACATTGTCCCTGTCAAATAAATACATGAAAAATTAAGAAAATTGATACCATTCTCATGTCTGTATGGTATGTCTAGATTGTCTCTGTCTACGTTACAAAACCACCTACCAACACCTTTCAAACATAGCATACTAAAAGCAAACAAAATAGAACCTATTAATCAGTGAGTAGACATTCTGGTATGTAGATGTGTTACCTCTGGACTGAGACAGGTTAGCTGTTTCTTCATTTCCATTTATTGAGCTAAGCTAACACCTCAAGGTCACCTCGAGGCTCCCGAGGCTCCATTTGTCGTACAGATATGAAAGTGCTACATATCTTCTCATCTAAGTCTCAGCAATAAAGTGAATAAGGATAATTCACAAAATGTCAAACTGTTCCTTCAGTATAAATTCTGCTCTTAGGTATACGGTAAGCACTGTGCCTTCAACCAAATAATATTATGTTCCCTCATCATATTTTTCCTCTCTTGGGGTGAAAGGTGATATCATGAACTAACTCATGAGACGCTGCATGTGCAATGCATTTATTCAAGGCATTTTATACCTTCTATCAACTCTATATTCTTCTTTTTAGGGACTGGAAACTGAATATTGGCTACTTGATGTGACAGAGCAGTAAAGTGTGATTTATGTTTCAAAGGTCTAATTGGCAGGATTTCCTCTGTCTCCAGGCTACACTAGTCAGATTTCTGACATATCTAAAAACCTTGGGAGACTTGGCCTTAAACTGTGCTGGCTGGTTGCAGATAATTTATCTCTGTCTTGAGCTACTGCTGAATAAAGAGCAGACCTGCTTCTGTGGCTAACTGTATTTCTCTTTGGAAATATCGATTTACGAATTTCAGCAGAACAATGTCTTGATGGAATTTTTTTTTTTTTTAATAGAGAAAAAAAAACAATAAAAGGGTTATAAATGCAGTCACTTTAGGAACAGCTCATATAATTTTATCCCAAACTATATCCATTCATTCAACCATTTAACCATAAAATCCAAATATATTATGCTATAAAATATTATGTACTGTAATATGATACAGAAATCATTTCCTAGAGACATTTCTGAAAGAGCTTTGCCTGGACTCGTCACTCTTTAGCTGTGCTGGTGCTGTAGCTGTGTGGATGTCGGTCAGTCAATCAGTTCACTTTGAAGTAGATTGAAATATCTCAGTATTAGATGGATTGCCATGAAATATTTTACAGACATTCATGGTCCCCAGAGTATGAATCATAATGACTGTGGTGACCCCCTGACGTTTCTTCTTGCGCCACCATCAGGTTGGCATTTGGGGTTGGAAGTGAAAAGTCTCAACAACTGTCGAATGGATTACCATGAAATTTGGTTCAGACATTTACATTACCTTCAGGTAAAATTGTAATAATTATGGTGATCCCATAACTTTTCAGCTAGAGGTCAGGTCAAAACTAATTTTCATAATAGCCGACTTTAGCTTATGAATATTATAATATATAACTAGGATGGTGCAAAGGTTATACCTGCTGGCATTGTCAGTGTGCACACTTTTTTAGCTCAAAGCACAGAGCTTTTAAAATGTGTAGTCAGTATGTTTTAACCATACTCATACTGAATGCTCTTACTATAAATGAAAATGTGTAATGTACAAAGTTTTTTCATTTTTTTTCTAAAAACTGTTTCTGTTCCTTCGCCTCTTTAATGACTTAAATGTCTCTTTAGGGTTCTGTTTTAAAAAATGGTTTTAAAAAGCACAGAAGAAATCCAATATTTTCATTTTAAATAAAAGTGCTATTCTAATGTTAAAATGGTTTAAAGGCGCCATTGATTATTTTTCAGTGTTTAAGTTCATAGAATTTACTGTTTTACACACCCCTTCATAATAAATGACAATTCCCACCAGAGTGACCAACGGTAAACAGCATCAGAGCTTTATTCATTGTAAGCTGTAACTTTTGCAGCTCTAATCAGAATTATTCACAGTTCTGTCATTGCTATGTTATGCAAACATACAGCACATGTCTGCCCCTTAAATCTCCATGCAACATCTACTGTAGGGAATTATCTTAACGCAGCGAGAAAACAAGCAAAGACTTTTTAGCTGTTGAGGCAATATTGATTTGATTTGCTTCCTAAAAGGGGAAATTTATAGATGCACGCTGTCTTCTCCAGAGAGCGATATTAGTTTCCCTCAGGAGGAAAGGATACTGTCTGAGCGAGGCGTGAAGAATTGGGTCCAGATTCAGCAGGAGCGTGGGCCCCTTCGTCAATGTATAACATGTTATTAAAGGGGAGAAAGTTGTTACAGGACTGTTTCTCTTGAAGGTTACCCAAAGCTATCCAGTTCTGTGGTCACAGGAAGAACATTTATTTCTCGCAGTACAGCAAGCACCAAGACAGCTGACGACACTAAACCCTCATCTCAGTTTCTCTGCCTTCTTCTCCTCTTTCTCCGGCTTTCTCTCCAAGTTGCTACCTCAGCGATACTCTCATTCTTACTGTCACACCCCAGTTTCACTCTGAGAACAGTTTGTACTGTTTGTTCAGCATGGTAGGATTTTTCATCATCTACATTATGTTTTCATGCTTCATGTGCACAAATCCTTTATTAATTACCAACCAAGTGTATTTTGTTTTGTTTTGGTAGTATACTATATGTGGTGATAAGCTGTCTGCTTTTACACTTCACTTCCCAGAGATAATGGTTTAATCAGTGTCTTCTTGCATTTTATGTTAATCAGGGTCTGTTATTATTACGTTATTATGGTCTGTTGTGCTTCTGTCAAGGTAACTATACAATCCTGCCTTCAGTAAAGCAAACTGCAGTTTTTCTTGACTTTTTAAAAAGTAGTTGACTAATTAATCTGATCACCAGGTTGATTTTGTAGCTTGTAGTTTGCCCAGTTGTCATAGTATTATAAATGTCACCTTTATAGTTTCAAATGTAAGACATCAGGGCTGAGAAACATGCTAAAAAAAAGAAAAAAGAAAAAATTGAACTTCTACAATTTCTGGGCAAAAGGCTGCCAACCTATCTGCTTTCAATTTCCTTGTCTTTTGTGTGTGTGTGTGGTGAAGATTTATTATTCCTATTATTTAGTAGTAGTAGTAGTAGTAAATGGTTTTGATATGTCTTCTCACATTACTCTGCTGTGTTCATTCCGTCCGCAGTCGGAAAATATGCAACTGTTGGATTATAATTTATCAGAAAATATACATTGGCTCCAGAATAATATAGTACTATAGCCCATGCTGGGAAAAAAATGACATTCTGTTTCAATGCATAGATATTGCAGTTTATTATTAATATTTAAATTTTAGGATTTTTCAAGTTTTTTATATCTAGGTAACCCTTCACATCTAAAAATTGCAGTTCTGTGTTGTTATATAGTCTTTTTTATTCTACTGTGTTGCATAATGGTGTCCTGGGAAATTACTTGTATACACACACACATGACATGTACTGTATGTAGGGCAATCTTGGGCAATCTTGTCTAAATTTGTCTTGTTCACATTTGATAAACACACTCATTTTTTCGCTTAGTAGACGGAACAGCTCGGCGCGGTGCAGCTACAGTCCAGCAGACTGACTGATGCATCTGTGGAACAGGAAGTTTTTCCCAGTTACAATCGGCAATGGATGCTGATAACAGATTTCCACAAGTTCAGTGCAAATCTGCGTTTGGGTTGACAGACACACTGAGGAGGTATAAGTAGAGAGTGTGTATCTACTCTACACGCTGACACCATGTTGCAGATACTGGCCCTCCTGCTGCTTCAGGTAGCATATGGTGAGTAGAGTGGTGAGATAAAAGAGGAGTCAAACTGTCAATGTACATGCTCTCAAATCAAGTTTTTTGTGTAATGTGGCACCCTTTATCATGTGTTTTTAGTTTTTGGCTGTGGCACACCTGCTGTCACACCCAACACCAATAGGGTAGTAAATGGAGAAGATGCTCGCCCCCATAGCTGGCCCTGGCAGGTAACCACCATGTTTTACATTCACTTGAAGGAAATTCATAATTCTCTTATTTCATTATTTTTTCCATTTATTCACAGTGACTGTTTTTTCTCAGATCTCCCTGCAGGTGAAGCACGGCAGCCGTTATCATCACACTTGTGGAGGAACTCTGATCGGACCACGCTGGGTGCTGACTGCTGGACACTGCATCTGGTAACTAACATTAATCTGTGAGGCTGAAACAGTAGTGACTTGCTATGTGTGAGGTGTAGCAGTCCTTAGGTATAATAATAACTGTAAATGTGCTCTGAAATGATAGAAAGTATGTGTTTAACAGGCCAGGAGATGTGTACCGTGTGGTCCTGGGAGAGTATGACATGAGCAAACAAGAAGGCACCGAGCAGATCAGAGACGTCCTGCGCATCATTGTCCATCCCCTGTGGGACATTGACCGTGTGGCTGATGGGTGAGTTTATTCTCAGGGACAAACAAATGATGATTTCTCCATTACATAACTCTTCCCATCCCCCGTAAGAACCTTGATAAGCATATAGGCATCGATGATACGGCGTGTTAATTTACACCTGTTGCAAAGAAAGTAAAGCAAAGCAGATTGAAAAAGTCATGTAAGAAATTAAACCATAAACTGCAGCTTATTCAATGTATTTGATAATATCAGTGAATATCTACTATTTCCTCACAGCAATGATCTTGCCCTGCTGAAGCTGGATAAGAGTCCCATTATGAATGACAGCGTTGGCCTGGCTTGTCTTCCGGAGGCTGGAGAGATCCCCTCCCATGGGGCAGCTTGTTACATCTCTGGCTGGGGCAACCTTTACAGTAATGCCTCTGTTTATTTATCTGTCTTCTTGTCTTTTCACTGATCACTGCAAATCACTGTCATATTAAATTTGTATCAAAAATTGAATGGTGATTCAGGTGCTTATCTTGCCCTAACACAGTCTGCATTGTACACTGATTTATTCATGAGTTGTTGACCAGCTACATCCTATCTGTGTTTCAGCTCACGGCCCCATGCCTGATAGGTTGCAACAGGCCTTGCTGCCTGTGGTGGAGCACAGTGTGTGCAGCCGCAGTGACTGGTGGGGCATTAACGTCAAGACAACTATGATCTGTGCAGGAGGAGATGTCGTATCTGGATGCAATGTATGTCAGACACCTATCAAGACTGAACTGCTAATCAACATAATCAGCTGCTTTATACTACACTACACTATATTAATGTCTCTCTGTCTCTTTCAGGGAGACTCTGGAGGTCCTCTGAACTGTATGGGTCAGGATGGTAGGTGGTACGTCCAGGGCGTCACCAGCTTTGTTTCCTCTCGCACCTGCAATGAGGTGAAGAAGCCCACCGTCTTCACACGCACCTCTGCCTTCACTGAGTGGCTCAGTGAGGTAAGTTAATCAATGCACCCGCTCTGTTTGATTTATAGCAACATCTCACCTGTGTGTCTCAAGAGAAACAGAATTGTACTGCACTCAGTGTCACAGATAAATAAAATATTTCATGTATAAATAAGTTTTAAGAAAATTCTCCCTGTTCTCTCTTCAGGTTATGCTGAAATACTGAGGACCCCTCTGGATCAACTCTGAAAAATAATGTGGTCCCAAGTGCCAGTCTCAAAAGTCTACCAGTACTAAAAAACATTAAAGAGTAATAAGATACAATATATTTAAACTAAATTAAAAAGTGAAATACTTGAAATTCCAAGTGTTTTAATTGAATATGCTAATATAACACGTATTTGCAAATGCATAGAGTCACATATATTACTTGTTTCAACAATGAATTCATACAGTACCACAAACTGGGGTGTTATGAACTGTTGCGTTTGAACAAAGTCACATAAAAAAACAAAAATCCTTTATGACAAAGCACTGCAGCATGCAGAATAAAAGAAAATTGCATTTTTCATGTCTTAAAAGAGATGCTAGAAAAGTGTAGAAAGACACACCACCCCTGTATAAATGCACCGTACCACTTGATATTTCATCCTCTCCTGTTGTGTGATAAGGAAGATGAGGAATGGCTGCCCATCAGTGTGCGTGGAGGACTTATGCATCAGTATTTCCTATCAATCACCACCAAGGTCGGCTAAGAGTCAGCCGCAGTGAACACACTGTATGATACATCCAGGTGGGAGCTGAGCTGGAAAGCAGCATTTCACATCAGATAAATAGCAGCAATAGGTTACCTTGATGCATGACCTCAGCAATCTGCTGCATCAGATAACAGCTACAATCTGAGACACTTTTTCTGACAAATATACATCTAGTTTCCAGTTATTTTACCATAATAAATTATCATAATAATCTAAACACCCCATAAAAACTCATTCATCTTTGATTTATCACTTTTACTAAATTTCACATCTGTAGAGAGAAACACACATCTGCCTTACTGACAATCAAAAGCAAACATTAGTCACATCCAGACTCATTTTAAACATAAGAGTTAAAATTCAAGTCGGTGTAAAAGTAAAAACAAACATTAATGGCCTCAACAGCTCCAAGAAATCAGGCTTTAAATGAATCAGTACTTGAGAGTTTATAATCTCTAGTTTCAAGTTTTTGGAGAGAAGTTTTTGTAAATATTGAAGCTTAGCCTTACACAAATACACTATCCACTGAAAGGAATATAATCTGTGGCTGGGTGAAGTTTTGCTTCAAGCATTGACATGAACGCAATCCTTTTGACATTTGTTATCCCCATCTGCTGGTAGATGTGGGAACCTGCTCAAGCCTAATAGCATCACAGCAGCTCCACTCAGTGGAGAGAAAGGGAGCAGAGAGACCATCTACATATCCACTACCCACATTTGACATCAAACATGTGACATGAACCTTAATGAAAAGCCATTCCTGTTTAGTTACTCTTCAATATCATTACAGTAATGCCATTAGACTTCTGTCACCTAACTAACTCATCTGTATATTGTCAGAGTACTGTTGCTCCTGTTGTATTGTAACCTGTGAAAGACAGTGAAATGTTTGAATTCTTAAACTGTTAATGATCATTCTCTCACTTGCACAGTTTCTTAGGAGGGTCATGAGACCCCAACTGTTACTTAACACCACCTTTGTGCTTCAGTTCACAATAAACTATGTAACATATAACACAGAGTCAGTGTGCAATCATCCACATACACTTTTCTGCACTCCATCAAGTATGATGGACATTTGTGCAATATGTTTTCTCATTGCCTTTGATATGTTGGTTTTTAAAAGAATGGACATTGTAATAGCCTACATCTCACTCATCTTGACAAGAACATTATATGTGAAAGGACACTGATTCATTGTGGTATTGTACGGAATCTAGAGATGTGTCATGTTGCATTCTTTCTGAAAATATTAAGTCATTTTGTGTGAGGTGATGTGTTTTCCCGTTATTTCAACACATCCAGATCTCAAACTTTACCCTAGAATCTTAAACAAAAGGGGTTTTCCATGCTGCTATATGTCAGGCTGGGTGTGTTATCATTAATGCCTCAAAATATGCTCATCATTTATTCTTCTAACAGGCAAATTAAAATATACTGTCAGTGTTTGTTTCAATCTTTTAAACAGTCTCTTTACAGTATGAGGATCAAACCTGTAGAAAGACAGAATGTGTCTCGGTATGTGTATTTTCTATCACATCCCACACACTGAGTGACACCGTGGTCATAACCTTGATGGCTGCTCAGTCTCACCGCCCTCAGAGTCTCAACCAGTTCTAACAGACTTTTATGGTTTTATGGAATACAGCACAGCCCACTAACAACATAGTCTACTACAGGGTGGGTGACGGCAGTAACAAGAGGGCAGAACTGCTTGACCTCATGTGGACTGTGCCAGCTTGGCAGATAAATGGCATCAACTCAGTGGCCCTGGAGACAATCATTGACTCTGATACCATAACAATTCCTATAAAGAAAACATAAACACTGAAGATATACAACAGTGTATGGGGCAGATAATACAGTATATTGATTTGTACAAGGATATATAGGTATACAGACTTTAAAGCAGGTCTTGCAGGTAAATGACAAAAAGTCAAAATTGATTTCCCTAAAATAGAAAAAAATGAATTCTGCTCTTTTAAAAACAAGCTAGTAACAGTTACAAAGTATTTTGATTAGCGTGTGGGCGGACATTGAAAGCAACATTCCAAAGGTTAAAGGTAAGCCTTGATGATCTTTCTATCGTATGTGGGTCTCCTGAAGTCACGTGGGGGGAAAAAACCATTGCATCAAGCCTAATGGGTTAGTAAATAAATAACTAGGTGAATTGTAAAATACAATCACCTTAAGATGCTTCTATATACTTGAGTGTGAGTCTTCAGTCTTGTCTCATACATACATTGTGCCACGTTACTTGCACTTTGTAGAGGTCATGAACACAACTAGAAATGCAATTAGAACTCGAATAACATGCATACGTAATATTACTGGTCATAAATGCACAGAAGCCTCTGGCACAGAATTATCAGCGATTATCAGCAACTCATGATAAATAGATGGACCTGAATATCAACTGTGAATGTTAGCCTTAACTTAACCAAGTGCAGCAAAAACTACATTTTATTGCACAGTTCTCAAAGAGTCAATGTGAATCTTTAGTGCTCATTTATTCTGAGTATACAGCAGCTATATATTGCTCAGTTATCTTTCTTTTATGTCTTTTATCTGTAAGATAATTAGTGGCTAATGATGAATCCCACTGTAATGCAATTATGCAACATTTGAACAAATTATTAAATCATAGTGATTCATAGTGATTTATTACACGTAACGAGCAATGTCACCACTGGAAAATGTTAATAATTATGTTGCATGCAATTAGTGCCCTGAAATGAGATGATAGTAGATCAAACTAAACATGTTCAGACACTTTTTAAAGTGATGCTACTTGTCATGTTGTTCCAAATATAATGTGAGAAGTCTTTTGGAACATTTGTAAATGTATTTTCTTCTCACTTATCAGAATGGCAAGGAAAAAATAACATTCAAATTATAAAAAGCATAATAGTTTGGTTGTTGGGGTTAATTCATATTTTTGGCATTTTTGGATCCAAATTTTGGCACATTTTTTAAGAAGTAAGAGATTCTAGGATCAGTTCTGCTGCTATAATCAATAAAATAAAATATTTGAATTGGTCAAGAAATGTAGTTTTCTACTTTTTCAGCTCTTATACGATTGTGTGATGTCTTCTGATTAAAGAAATAGGAGAGGGTTATTTATTATATGTGTTGACTGTATGTTTGTATCTGTAATGGGAGCACAGTGTTTTATCATGTTTTGAATGTTAGGGAGTGGGAAAGTTTATATATGTTTCATTTAATTTTATACCAGTTGTTAAACACGGTGAACTTGAAACTGCCTGACCTGCCATCAGCTGATTGTTTGTGTTGTATCCAAGTAGTAAAATATAATGATTGTTGGTTTGGAGCTGTTGTTTTGAAGCTAGACAACATAGTAACTGTAGTTTACTGTAGAATATCAGTTTTTTCACCTTTTAGGGCAAATGAAGCAAATCAAAACGACAGATACATTATGATTTTTGTTTGGTAATTTGATTTATGTGAGCAGTTACTGAGGAACGCACAGAAATGTGTTTTTAACTGATATATTTGGGTATTAAAAATTCTGAAGAAAAAAAGTTGAAGAAGCTGATCTAAGAAATGATTTAGCACATACAGACAGATCCAATCTCAAGTCTAAAACCTGCTCTAGTGACAACCGCAGATTGAATGTATGATGAGGGACTCATAAGGCTGGAGTTCATTTTCAGAGACTGAAGTCCTTGGAGTTCTTTTTCAGAACAACATGTAACCTCAAAAGATATATGAGTGAGTCTGAAACACCCACGCAGAAAGTCCAGCATTTATCATCCAATCAACCACTGCTCTCAAATAACCACTGAAGCAAGTATTCCATACCAAATATGAATGATGATCGTGATTACTAATCATCATTAAACATTCCAAATAATGAACTAAATATTAGCTTAATGAGACATAGATCTGCTTTGATTTTTATTCATCTGCATCAACTCAGTGAACCCTATTTTTAATAAGCCCAGCATTAATGATTTTTTTTATTGCTGTTTGAGGCATGGTTCTAGTTTAATCATTAACCATATTCACACCATTTATTTGATATGTAATATGCTATGTTGTTACAGTCAAATCTCCCCTATAAACTTTGATTATTAACCAATAAATATGTGCATATACAAGCCTCTGTGTATGTGTCTGCGTGCTATCTAAAAAGCTGTAAATGTGCGAGGCGTGTGTGTTTGATTAAGAAAGGGAAAAAGATCGAGAGTGTGTATGTATAGCTACCTGTGTAAAGAGAGTGAGTATAGATAGAACAGAGCTATTTTATGCATTATAGTAACTGCTTTAAACAGTATTTATATCACAGTTGAGCTTGTGATCAATTACATATTCATCCAAATTACAATAAATTGTACATATGCTGAAATGACCAACACAGAACAGCTATTACTTCAGTGGGTCACAGTGCTACTCTTTGGACCATGAACATTAAAAACGTGTGGAATTCCGTATGGCCTTGAATGACACAAAATATAACAGAGGATCAATATGATGTTGGCATGGTTCCCAACCGTTCTGGCTTCCCTTGAAATGAGGCAATGGACTTGTAACCCCTGATCACAGGTTATATCTGCTGTGGACATGAGCATGAGTGATTTTTCGAGGATTTTTCGAGGCCTGAAGAGATGAAGCTGTGCAGTATTTCACATGAAAAAAAATCAGAGGAACATCTTGGAGAAATACACATTATGTTTTGGAACAGAAGTATTTGGTGACCCCCTCATACTTCTTCTTGCAGTCCTTTGATGGGAAAAGAACAGTTTAATGTTTCACTTACAACCACCAGGGGGCAGCGTGTTTGATTTCATCATTGTATTATACACATATGCCTTGTGTTACACCTGTTGCGAAGAATAAACCATAAAGACAGGTGCTGACCTATAATATACATCTTCTATACACAGGCTAGTTATATATGTCAGCTATTCCACCGTCATCATTAAGTGTTATTAGTACATAACAAGATGTAAAAGAAGGGACTTGTGCTGTATGCGGCAACTGTCCTATCTATTCTCATCCAACAATAAAAGATTCTGTTAATATTCATTTTTACAGCAGCTCTTCAACTCATTTTGCCGGTGAGCTTTTATCAAACAGCTCGCCCCACATACAGACTCTCTTTCAGTCAGTCGTACTCTGCACATGTGTGCACGACATGTGTGCACGACCTTTGAACTGAGAGCAGCGTGTATGCGCTCTCCTCCGCTCTATAAAAGCAGCGCTCAGCCTCACTCTGAGCAACAGGTAACCCAGGTGAAGCTCCGGAGAAACAGGTGCGTAGCCGACCATCACTTTCGAAGTAAAGGGCAGATAATCGCATACTGTACCGACATGTGAAATTATTGTAGGGGAGGAAAAGTTTTAAAACAAGTAACTGTTTTGAGGGTGGAGAGATTTTTGTGGGAGTGTGAAAGAGAACTACATGTGGGTTTTTTTTTTTAATGTATTCTGATAATATGGTGTTTCTTTTTTTATGTGCGGGTTTTTTTTACGTGTTACTTTCATTCTTTTCACAGTCATTTTTAGAGATTTAATTCCATTATTTGTCGTACTGCTGAGGATGGTTAATTATATATTTTTTTATAATGCGTTGGAAAAAAAGTTTTTTAAAAACTACCTAATTCATGCACATCATTTGCCCTTCCAACTCTTGTTTTTTTCTTTTAGCAACCCGACTGCCTCTAACTGTATAATTTTATGAGTTCATGTATATGAAGAAGTTTCATCTGATTTGTATTTGTTTTGATTTGTATCACTTGTGCAGATAGCCATGGCTCCTAGACCACAGGTGAATGTGGAGACTGATTCCTCCCACAGTCTAAGCAGTAGGTTCTTTTTCCTTGGCATACTTCAACTTTTCACAAACTGTATTGATGCCACCTTGTTTTCTAACATTGCCCTTCTTCCCTCCCTCAGATGACAACCCTAATACTAAAGATTCAGCCATTCTGCCGGCTTACTCCACTGTGGACCTAGTGAATGAAGCTCCAGATGAGAATAATCCCTGGGATCTCCCAGAGCTGAAAGACACTGGGATCAAGTGGTCAGGTGAGGCAGCTTGACAGTCTCACTGCACAGTGTGCACATCTTTGCAAAACTTAACTCTGATTCAGTATTTTTTTTTGTGTTTTCTGACAGAGTTGGACACAAAAGGAAAGATTATGAGAGTGCTGACTGGTATTGTGAAGTTCGTTCTTCTGCTTGGATTTCTCTATGTGTTTATCTGCTCTCTGGATGTTCTCAGTTCTGCTTTCCAACTAGTTGGAGGTAAAAATGAATCCATAGAATTATATTTTATATTCCAAGTCATTATTACTACAAAGTGTAGTTGCATCTGCTTATGTAATGTGTATGAGGCTTTTTTTTTTAACCTGAGGGTGTTTGTGTGTGTTCAGGAAAAGCTGCTGGTGACATCTTCCAGGACAATGTTGTGTTGTCTAACCCTGTGGCTGGGCTGGTGATCGGGGTGTTAGTCACAGTGCTGGTGCAGAGTTCTAGCACCTCCTCCTCCATTGTGGTCAGCATGGTATCCTCTGGATGTAAGTATGGACATACCACACATAGAAGATGCATACATTTGCACTTACACACACAGAAACATATCAACATGCCTACTCAGAGCTATAGTTTATTACATTTTATGAACATCTTGCTATTTATATGTTTTCAGTGCTGGATGTCCAGTCTGCAGTGCCGATCATCATGGGTGCAAACATTGGAACATCTGTCACCAACACTATTGTGGCCATGATGCAGGCAGGAGACAGAAATGAGTTCCGCAGGTAAATCAGAGCAAGCAGTGATGAATATGTGGCACATGTATGGAAAAATGCAGTAGAGTAGTAGAACAAAACCTCTGAAACTGATCTCTAGAAATGGTATTTGGTACATGTTCAAGAATGTTGTCCCCTCTCACTTCCAGGGCATTTGCTGGTGCCACGGTCCATGACTTCTTTAACTGGCTCTCTGTGCTGATCCTCCTGCCCTTGGAAGTCGCCACAGGTGTGCTGTACAAACTCACCCACCTTGTAATCGAATCCTTTAACATCGAGGGTGGAGAGAACGCCCCCGACCTGCTCAACGTCATCACGGACCCTCTCACCGACTCCATCATCCAGGTAGAGACACTGAAATCATCAATGAAATTATGCAACATTAACAAGAAATGTCTTCTTTTTTTTTTTAAATAAAATGTGTTCACATTTGTCTTCCACTAGCTGGACAAATCTGTCATCACTGGAATTGCCACTGGTGACCCGGCAGCCAGAAACAAGAGTCTGATCAAAGTATGGTGCAAAACCAAAACCAACACGGTAAGAAATCAACAAGAACTGCATCACATACATTAATGATCAGTTTGCCACACACTGAACAAAACAGTAACAGTAAAAACATGATAAAGCTATAGTTAGCTCAGGTTTTCTTCTGTTAATGACTGATATTGTCCTTGTTGTATCATGGCCACAGTGTTTCTGTCGTTAGGTCATACCTTCAAAGCTGTGTAACATTGTGTGTGATCATAGCTGCTCTGATTTCTTAATCATTGCCCTCCTTAACTAACACATTGTTTTAATGCTGTTTTTGTGGATTCTTTTATCTTTATCTAAGACTTTCTGGAATACGACGGTGGAGAACTGCACTGCCGGTGCCATCTGTTGGGAGGAGGGAAACCAGACCTGGACCGAGATGAACACGACTTGGATAGATTACCAACAGAAATGTAAGCGTGCCTCCTTCATGTGAATACCTGAGGTCAAGACAGACAACAATTCTTTTTACAAAGCAATTAGGTTTACCTGATCCACCAAAGCTCAGTGAAATATGAGCAAGGCTTTCTGCCACAACAACCTCCTTCATCCAGACCCTCTGATGTGCGGACAATGACTACCTTTGAGTTGTTTTAGTGACTCAGCTAGTACCCTCCCTTGACCCCTCTGCCTGCTTAATAGATCTATTCACTCACTGAAGCACCTGGGTGCCACATGACCGTAAAGTATGCTGCCCCCAATTAAAGTAAATGTTATAAAATCACTCCAGTTTGATAAGATCAGAAGGCTCAGTACTGGCGAATATACCGTCCTCAGTTATGTTTTAAATCTACAGGGACTCTCTCAGAAAATACTAGTCTTTCTGTTTTTATCAGTTCCATTTATCAAAGAAGGTTTGCTCTGAAGTGACTCATGCACATGAGGCTATTTTTATCTGTCACATACTGCAAGCCCAGAGATGACACTTTAATGCCAACCATCTCTTTGACTTGTCCGTCACAGGCAAACACATCTTCGTCAACGCTAATTTGCCAGACCTGGCAGTGGGCCTCATTCTCCTGGCTCTGTCTCTGCTCATCCTCTGCACCTGCCTCATCCTCATCGTCAAGCTGCTCAACTCCATGCTGAAGGGGCAGGTGGCTGTTGTCATCAAGAAGGTGCTCAACACAGGTAAACAAAATAAATAAAAAAAGCAAATCTCCTGTTTGATAGTCAGCACATCTGCTTCGGTGGTGATGCTTGATGAGCAACACAGGTACAGCCACCCTGTTGTTTTAGCTGGCTCGCTTCCAGGTCTAGCAGTCCTGTTGGGGCGGCGGAGAAAGCTCAGGCACAAATGTACTGTTTTGACAGCGATGCTCGTTTGCTCTGGTCACGTGGTCTTAATGTGTGCAGTTACACCGTGCTCACTTCATCAGGTTTATTGCTCACTTGCTGTGTTTCTGTTTGACTACAGACTTCCCCTTCCCCTTCAGCTGGGTTACTGGCTATATTGCAATTTTAGTGGGAGCGGGAATGACTTTCATTGTTCAGAGCAGCTCCGTCTTCACCTCAGCTATAACTCCTCTTGTTGGTGAGTTATCATTTACACAATAATGCCACTCTAAAAAAAAAAAAAGTAAATCGTACTCCAGGACTTATATGTTGTTTATCTTCTTTCATCAGGTATTGGTGTCATTAGCCTTGAAAGAGCCTATCCTCTGACACTCGGGTCAAATATTGGTACAACAACTACTGCTATACTTGCTGCTATGGCTAGCCCTGGAGAAACTCTAGCCAACTCCCTGCAGGTAAGAATGTAAAACAGTTTCCCTTCTCCACCTGTTTGTTTGATCCGTATCTGCAGGATTTGATCCATATTTGTGAGATCTAACAGTATTTGAATGTCATCTGCTTGTGTTTTTATCTAGATCGCACTTTGCCATTTCTTCTTCAACATCATGGGTATCTTATTGTGGTATCCGATCCCCTTCACCCGGGTGCCCATCAGGTTGGCCCGAGGGCTGGGGAACCATACGGCTCAATACCGTTGGTTTGCTGGCTTCTACCTCATCCTGTGCTTCTTAATTCTCCCTGTCTCTATTTTCGGGCTGTCGGTGGCGGGCTGGCAGGCGCTGGTCGGCGTCGGTGTGCCCGTCGTCGTGCTGGTGGTCTTTGTGATCATTGTAAACGTGATGCAGTCTCGCTGGCCGCAGTACCTGCCCAGCATCCTGCTCACCTGGGACTTTTTGCCCAAGCCCCTGCGATCCCTGGAGCCCTGGGACGCCATGATGACCTCGTCCTTCCGCTTCTGCCGCAAACGCTGCTGCTGCTGCTGCAAGTGCTGCAAGTGCTACAAAGAGGGTGAGGACGAAAAAATCCGGAGGAGCAGCATCAAGAGTCTGGAGATGTACGATAATCCAGCCTTGTCACGAGATGAGGATACAAGGGAGGCAACTCATCTTTAATATTAATCAGTTAACTGTCTATCTATAAGCAGTACTCAATGCAATAATGTATTTTAACACACTTGTAATTGTCCATCACTTCTCAGGTTGTGGTATGTTGATGATTTCCCTTTACTGTATGATATACTAAGCACTCTAGTAAATTGTCACTGACACATACATATGAACAGAAGTTTTGGACACAATATTATGAAGCCAGGAACTGCAGTTTCTGGGTATGTGACATTTGTTTTATGATATTTTCAGACTCACTCCACTGTAAACAAGCACTCTGCCTTAACTCTGGGTGGTTCCGAATGTTATGACTTATTTTTATATTTTCATGATATATGTAAGAGGATTTAGATTTTATTTTCAACTTTGAACCTTTAAACTCCAAATGTATAATGTAGCATTTAAATATTATTATCCTTCAGTATTTATAATATTTGTAAATAAAAAAATTATGATTTTTAAAGTATGGTTGTATTGCCTCGTTTTTATCATCTTGCCTCATCTGTTTAATGTAGATAACACAGGCTTGGTATGTATGGCCTGAAGTCAAAGTTATTTATAGATATTGATAGGCACGTGCATAGATAGACCTCAAAGGTGGCTTGAGGACTTGCCCATGAGGCCTTTTAGAAAGAAAGTGCAATTGTGTGTTTTTATTAATACATACAGAAATTCCTGCTAAATCCAGCATGACAAAATATACTCAATACCTCATCTTGTTGAGTATTGCTGACTGAGAATTTACATTAATGTTAATGTGAACAATTTGCTGCAAGGTAAAGTGACTGTAGTTGACAGAGCTCAGTAGAATGGGACTATTATTCGGGGGGACTATTATTGTCATTGCACATCCCGTGCCAAGTGGGTATGGAGACTGCATAGATGTATAAAGGGAAATGGATACAGATCAGAAGCAATTACTGAAAGTTGTTCAGTGGTGCCTGAAAACAAAAAATTTGAATTCTGGGTATAAAATTAGCTACATCTTTCACATTTGTGCGGCCCATACAGCATGTGCATTAAAGATTTCAGCCAACCGAGAAGTTTCTTGAACCAATCTCAGTCATAGGTTTTTAATACCCCTTTAACAGGGTTGCAAAAGTAGTCATTCCATGAATATATTCAATCAATAATTTGCAAAAAAATGGCCTTTTATGAATCTGGGCTACCTCTTAAACATCCTCTGCACAGCCCTGGGTTATTGATATGTCATTTTGATCAAGTCATATGATACTCAGTCCTGATATTGGCAGTCATGCATGCATTTTGTACGACAGATCAGAGGATTCACTTTTTCCCTGAAGCCAATAGAAGGAAGAGTCTTGCTTTCTTATCTGATGTGCCTTTGAACAGT
Organism: Scomber scombrus; assembly: GCF_963691925.1. Classification (NCBI taxonomy): domain Eukaryota; kingdom Metazoa; phylum Chordata; class Actinopteri; order Scombriformes; family Scombridae; genus Scomber; species Scomber scombrus. The sequence continues at coordinate 8,227,539 of NC_084977.1, read as the reverse complement.
AACTTTGTGATAGAGGGATTTCAGGCTGAAACACCAGACAAAGTCACTGCATAATTGGAGTCGTATTTTCCAGGTACCTCTTGATTCCGTTATGTGATGCAATTATTACAGTTTTTTACATTTGTGTGAATAAAAAACATTGTTCCAAACCAGAATGATTTTATCACACTGAACACACATGGGCATATCTGTTCCTGTTGGCTGCTTTCGAATAAAAGGAATGACTGATTCGTTGATTTTGAAACACAGTATCTAGTTTGGAGTTGAAGTTGGTGGGACACTCTGCATGCACTGTGGTCTTCTGACCTTGTGAGTCCAATTAAAGTTTCTGCTCCTCCCACAACACCCACACTGCAGAACCTGGATGCAGCCCTTCTTGCATTTATGAGATCCAGAGGCACGAGTGGAATTAATCTACATCAAAGGACGCTTAAATCAAAGTGAGGATTTAACCATACATTTTATTGTTTTATTAGTTACTTATTCATCGCTAATCATTACTAACAACCAGGAAGTGTCATTTATTATCACATTGAACAATGTTGACATTGTTAAGTATCTGATTTCAGGAACAAGACTGTATGCCAAAACCTAGTATATTACTGGATCATGTATGAAATGCTAGACAGAGAGATGCAGTATATTATTAGTCAATCTGTAATCAAACTGTAATACAATCCAATCTGTTATGTATCTTATTAAATACAATTTAATTTAATATGGATTGATCTGTTCATTTTTGATACATTTATATCTACTGAAATGTGGTGATATCCGCAGAGGCAGCACTGTTGTTCTTTCCAGTTACAACATGAAGCTTCACTTTACATTCAGACAAACTCATCTGGCAGCTGCAATTGTTAGATTTCATCTGTGAGTCCAACATTTATCTTCCAAACTAAATTATATCACATATCAAAATGCTGCAGAGACATTAGAGCCAGTGGTAATATATCACCAAAGAGCTGCACAGATCAGTTCATCAGATCATGTTCTCCCCAAGATGACAACTTGTTGCCCAGCCGATAAACTCAGGAGTGATCCTGCTAGCGGCTGAGGTGACCGACTGGTCCCACCTGACCAGCGGCTCCTCACATCGCCGAAATGGTTAACTCCTCACCTGAAAAAAAATATTAAAACTTAATAAAGACATATTACCAGTCTTACAGTGAAAATGTCAAAATCTCTACCATAGCTGTTGGTTGATGCAAAATGCATTCTTGGATACTGGCTGGCCCAGGCTTTGGGGGCCTTCGGCTGACCAGTGGCATAACATCATCACTCAGTGACTCAGTCAGTCAGTCACGGACATTTGCATTTGTATGACTGGCCCCGCTGGTGCAGTCAATCCAAAAACCTCAGGAGTGTGTGTAGGTTTTTTTCTATATCAAATGGACTATTTGTTAGTAATTTCAAATCATTTAAGACTGGCAGTGCAAGCCAATTCTTTGTAATAACCCATCTATCGATTCAGCACATATATCTTAATATTTAGTTAGATCATATTCACATACTGATTTAATCAATCAATACTGATTTATTTGCCCACTTTGATGAGGAGATTTTATTTTGTCACACAGCAATCAATCAGAGTCACAGTTTTGTGCACTGTGTGCATGAAGTCGCAACAGAAATTTACATGTCCTGACATTATATCTGTTTGCAATTGCAGACCTGCCAACATTCCCATTTTTCCCGAATTTCTCCTGTATTTTCAACACCTCTCCTGCTGTGCTCCCATTTTGTTGTTTCTCCCAGGAAACTCCCGTAAATTGCATGGCCCTCATCCTTTATTATGAATAATCGTCATACAGATGGATCCATAAGTTTTGTATGTTTGGTCTGACGTTACCCAAGTTGTCAGATCATCTATGAAACACAATCCACACATGACATACAGCACAATTTCAACCCATCTGTCACCACACACCGATTCAAGTAGCGTGTGCACAGCTGCTCTCTGTGCATGCTGTCTTTCCTCCTATCCTCTGTCATCCTGTGATTCAACGCCTGCAGGTACCTCTGGTAGAGAGGAGGCTGCCTTGTCTCAGCCAGCAGCTTTATTCATAATAATTTTCCAAATTTGAAAGCCACTGGAACCTTGTCTTGAAATAGTAAAAGTGCATATATGATATCAAAGTTGACTATCTCATTAAGCAGCCACAAAAAAAACTATTAGAAAACCTAGTTCACACCATTCTACAGGGTTATGATGCCTTGATCAGAAAATAGTCACAGTGACAATAGTGACAGCTTCCTTTCAGCTCAAGTACCATTTTATTTATATTTATATATATTTGGTGGCATGGAATAAATTGCCAAATCTATCAAATGGACCATATTTGGTTAAAAGCTAGACTAATCAACTAATCTAAAATTAGGATAGACCACCCAAATCTGTTGTCCCAAATAATTCGGAACAGTCCCAAATTACAAGTAGTTGTCCCAAATCCTGAATCCTGACCTGTTTTTCCTGAAAATGAACCATTAAGGTAATAGTAATAGATAATATGAACAAGCTAAAACAAGAGATTTTGTATGCTGTGAGACTCGGCTTGACTATAGGCTTGAAGGCAAAACTGCTGAGGAGACCTGACTTGTCAACACAGTAAGTCTGAAAAATGCTGCAGTGAACATATTGTTGTGTGTTTTGGAGCGCTGCCAAATTGTCATGAATAAATAATAACATAACAACCTGCTGCTGTCACCAGAATAAAATGTAGAAGACTCTAAATTCAAATGAGAGAATTATCAATTAGCCTACACGAATTTGTAGCTCAATGGTTCTTTTAAGCCTGAATCTGTGAAAATCTAAGCTATAATTCGTGCTTTTAGTTATTTAAAATGTCATGCTTGTTTTTGTAAAATCTGGCTTCCACTGCACTGATTAGGCTATCATAAATAATTGTTGATGTCATTTGACCTGTTTTAAAGCAGGTGAAGAAGAGTGCAGCCGCCCCTGCATGAGGAATTTGTGATAAGCTTAGACAGCTTAATGACAAACTTAGCTTCTAAGAAAAGTGTTTAAAATGACTGTCACATATGTGTCACCTGTGCGTCATAGTTCATGCATCCACAAAAAGGACACTGCGGATCATATCATCCTCACACCCATCTATTTATCTCTCTATTCATATTCCATCTGTGCAAACTAATCTTCGTAATATTCATTCAAAAATATCAGTTGGAGTCTGACGTTATTATAAATGATTCTATTCATTTTAATCCTTCTGACATTTAAAAGCCACCTGTTTGAGTCATTAGTTCAGTTTCAGCATGAAAATGTGAGTGACAGCTGTAAAATGTAACTGGACTTTGTATAAACTCTGTGAGTCAACTGAACTCAGAAATACTAGATTTGTTTCCAGTGAGGTATTATTGAGCTTAAATAGTGACTTTCTGAGGTAAACATACCTATTGCTGCTTTTTAAAAATATACATTAGGCCTACTGGTAATCCTGCTCTGGATTTATTCTTAGTTAAGAATAAATGTAACTAATTCATACTTTATTTTTCATTCTTAATGAAACAGAAGTTGCTGTTGTTGTGAGGACAGGGGAGCTGCAGGTAGCCACAGAGAACGAGTCATCTGAAGGGTAGATGACTTCATGAACATGAGTACAAATATATTTGAGAGTTGTATTATGAATTTCACGTTTTACTGTTAGTTGACACTGAATGTAGTGTAATGTAGGCGGCACCCACCACAAACTACCCTGTCCACGCTTTCTTATTTGGTCACTACTCCAGGAGTATTGCTAAATGGTTTTAGCATTTTCCATTTACTAACATTACAGGGTTAGCATTAGCTTTTCTATGCAAAACTTTTATGCTTATTAAAACCCTTGTAAGACGCCAGTAATCTTAGAGTTATCAAACTGGCTAACTAGCAGACAAGGGTAGACCACACATATCTGTGTTTTTATTTAAATAGGCCTACAGTATACTCCCGCACCAAGAAGTGTTTTAGCATCTTCCATTCACTTACATGAAACTGTTAGCTTTAGCTTTGCTATGCTACACCTCTGAGCTGTCAACTACATGAATAATGTAGATTTAGTTGGTGTTCTTCAATCTGCTAGTTAGCTTAACACAGTAGCTTTTAAACCATGGCTAATTTGAATTCCCAATCTAGCTAAAAGCAAAGAAAAGTGCAGTGCGCTGTTTTCCCATGAGGGAGATAATATTAAGTGTTGTGAGATCAGCTTGGAAGAATAGTTACATCATTCATGTTTATAATATGATTGTGAACGTATTTAGTATGTGATTAATGTCCTCGCTTAGCCACACCTAACCACAACCCAGTAATGAGGTAAGGGAGATAGAATTACAGAGCTATGTCCTCATATTTTTTAGGTGTTTACTATATGCATATTAGATTCAAAATGACATAATTAAGAGCCAATTATGGATTTACATTTCCAGGGGCTCAAAGATATGTGGTAAACTAAGATAAACAGTTAGACAGAAAGCTTTTGCTTAACCAGCATGCTGTGGTTGTGTACAACATGGTGGATGGGATGCTGCAGGCAAAGCAGTTCAAAAAAATTGTTAGTGCTTGATGAAAAAATGTGGTTTGATAAAATACTTACTGGCTTTTTTACTTGCAACAGTTTTGTTGCATTTACAGTAATGTGCATAGTTTTCATTTACTCAAGCAAACAAAAAAATCTCCCATATTTTGAAACCTAAATGTTGGCAGATATGGTAAAACATCTTTGACTCCATCACCCTTCCCCCCCTTCACATACCGAAAAAGACTCCTGGATTTTGAAATCCAAATGTTGGAAGGTATGTGTTTGACTCCTCTGTGAAAAAAATCTGACCTGCTAAAAGTTGACTAATAAACAGAGTCAGCGATAATCAGTGTGCAATGTAGTTGGTCTGTTGGTTGTTATCAGTGTTACATTATGGAGTTCACGTGAAGTGTAAACCCAGTTTAATCTTCAGTTCTCTTTTGCCATATTTCCACTTTTACCACAGACACGTATGGTATCAGGTAGTTTCACAAGTCAAAAGGTAAATATAGAGAACAGTGGAGCACTGGAAGCACACATTCAAATACAATGAACATATTTCTCTGTGGAAGACAGCAAATATAACTGCTAAATAAGCTTTATAGTGCAGATAGATTCAACACACAAGCTGAGTGCAATGGAAAGTAATACAGACAAAATAATCTCTAAGGGGGGCATATATTTTTTGCAGTTTCAAGACCACCATAAATATATAATAACATGAAATGACGTCCTTATTATTTTCACTTGAAGCTTATTAACTCTTTAGGTTAGTGTAGCTACAGTACTATACAAGCATTTTTGGTGTTTTAAAAAAAGCAATAAGTATGAAATATAAATCTAGTTATGGTTTAGGGGGGGAAAATCCAATTATTTTTCATTTACGGTGAAAGACTACCAACTTCTTGGAGTTTGAATCATGTTTAGTGTTTCAGAACATACCTCCTCAGGGTTTACAAGCTCCCTGTTCTTATGCTCCAATTTGCAATAAACTAAATTACCAACATTCAAGGTCACATTAATCATTATGCTTTCATCATTTATATCTTCACTTGGCAACTCAAGGGCTCAACTGCACACAATAAAACCGCTCCGGCTGTAGCAGGACTATTCCAGATTACCATCAATTCACTGTAAAATGAAGAATTAAAAACACCTGATTTTTTTTTTCACTGATAAACTGTCTTTTGTATGTTATGTTAAAAATTATCTATAAATGTTATGACCAACATGAGATACGATTTAACAGATTTCAGTGAAAAAAGGTCAACTCACAGACCCTGATTACACTTGGTTTTAAAATGCATCTTGAGCAATCAGGTCACAGGTGGACAGCAGTTAATACAAGTGTAAACGACTACCTAGACGTATTGTGATCCAATACGCAAACCACTTGCTGAGGTGGTCTGGGATGCATTTGACCACTTATATTTTGTAGTGTGAACGCTAATGCATCCTGATGCATCTCTGACAAGCACATAACAGGAAAATAGGTGGTTGTTTTGGTGACAATGCCAAATGACTTTGACCAGCCAATCTCAACAGTTGAAATAGCCCGCACATGTATTTTAGTTCCTGAAACATTTTAGTTTTTTAAGCTAGTGAAACTGACTGGAGACATAATGATGTAATAACAGTATGCGTAGTCCTTTGATCTTCTAGCGTAACTAACATATGCAGTAACGAAATCTGAACACAAGTGGTCAGTTGGACCCCTTGGAGACGCATGATAGACACAGGTGTTAAAAGCAATGTGCCTCGGCTGTCCACTTGTGTTCAGATCATCAAAATACATTTTAAAAACCAAGTGTTAACAGCCTCACTTTTACCTTCAGGCCAGAAGCAATTGATAAGTTATTGTTGTTGATTTTCTATACTAGATCTGAGGGCCGAGGAGCAGCCGTATAATCTGGCTCCGAATCCTGATGGTGTTTTTCAATTAACACTACAGGCCTTTCTCACAGGAGACATCATGAAATGTCAGAGTGACAGCAAGTGTAAATGATAAACTTAATAATGGCTCAGTTTCATTTAATTGGCTGAGTTTCAGGCTCCTAGACTTGGCTTACTGGAACACTTAAACAGAACGGAGCCATTATTAATGTTATCAGTAGGTACTACCTGTGCTTACAACACTATGATAAGTCATGATATAAAAGCAATATTAATTCAATTAACTTAACTATTAACTACCAACATCATAATTCTCCCATTTGTATGAGCATTGCACCCTCACAACTACTCTGTCTTTAATATGGCTACTCATTTATTGTATATATAAATATATATATTTACATAACACAGACTGATGAACTATAAGCCAGATATATGACGTCATATTAAAAGATCTGTATTGTACGCCCACACAGGGTTTTCCATTTACTCTGGTTGATTATAGCTCCTGGTGTGTGGAGCAATACTAGAATCTAATAAGGAGTCGTAAGTCATAAATTCTCGTAACACACTATGAACGGTCAGAAATCAAGCACAGTCTGTGCACACTCCCACAGTCATGAGGAGGAAACTGATTAGTTAAACAAAGTGTAAACATGCGTGGATGAGTGGATTCCCAAAATAAAATCCCTGTGTTAAAGATAGAAAATGGTGCTTCCTACCTTTTTGGCTTGTGACCCTTAAAATAAAAAGTGTCTAGTTAGTGCTCCTTGTCACGTTTTAGATGTAATTTTAGATGTGAGTTGTTTGTACTTTCAATAAAGAGATGAATCCTCTTTAAATTTCTCAGATGGTTTCATTTAAATTAATATTTGAATCCCAAAGAGATAAAAAAAAAAAAAATCCTATATTTTACAAAAAAAGATTAGAAAAGAGACCAAATATTATTTTTTCTTCTTTGCTAGCCCATTGAACATCTCACAACCACCATATTTATTTTGTGAACCTTTGTAGTGGCCCGACCCTTAGGTAGGGAAACTTTGGACGTTAATTACATCTTGCTGATAATACTTCTAGCTACTAAGTAACATTTGAAGACGTATTGGTATTTTTACTTAAAGGATCTGAAAACTACCTCCCCTGTTGTCTGTATCATTAATAGATTTGTGTTGCTTCATCTAAGAATACATGTCATCACAGGTAAGGTTTTGCACATTTATATTTTTGTATACCTTTTCCTCAGGAACAATTCAAGTGGAGCTGGAGAGCATGAGACACTAATATATTTTGTCATGTGTTACCATTGCCAACTAATATAGACCACATTAAATCAAACCTAACATCACACATTTGTTTTGAACATTGTGATAGATTTATATATAGGTATTAACATGACAACACTTTAAAAAATATCCTGAGACTATTTTTTTGGTTCAAATCTGGTCATAGTAAACATAAACTGACATGTCTAAAAGATACATGGACTTGTTACATTACTGCTATGGTTTCATGTGACTGCACAGGTAAGGACAGAGGAGCAGTGACACAGTGTCTCTTTGCTCACAGCATTAACAGCCACATGGCCACCAGTCTGTTGGAAGGCCAAGTTAATCTGATTATTAACGGTAGTACTGATGGTTTTACAGCAGTAGGCAGGCTAGTGTGTAATTACTGGCTGCTGACGGGTGAAGGTCCACTGCAGCCAACCAACACTGAGGACACACAGCGACTGTGGTCAGACACAGCTAGTTCTTCATTCTCAAGGCTATTGCAGCTGGAATGTAAAATATGTCAACTTCAGCAATGGCTTTGTTTGCTGTTGTTGTTTAGACATTTTCAATGCGCGGCACACATTCAGCCAGACAATTTGCTGTAACTAGCCGGTCGGGCTTGAATCAATTTGAACCAATTACACCAGTGACCAAGGAGGGATTAAAAAAAAAGAAAAGTGGAATAGAACACTCAAAATGTTTGTAGGAACTTCTCTGTTTCTTTTTGTTCAAAACCATTAAAATGTACACATTTTTTATTTGTCTATAGTATGATCAGTTGTTAACAAAGGTCATGTTGCAACTACTTTTGCTTATATGACTTGTGTAGAAGGCCCACTCTAGAAATAAGTGGTGTATCTAGCTATATTTCGGTTGAAATATGGCTTAAATACACAAGTGATTCCTCCCACGCTCACATATATTCTTCATGATATTGAGTCCAATTACTTGATATAAAATAAGAAGACCATCAGCTGTATTCAAGCTCTGTATGAAAATGAGACTCTTTCTACATTTTCTAAGTTCATTTTTTTCTATATGCAAAAAGAGTTTCTATGCATGGGTAAAGTTTGACTCTTGGCGCTAATTAAGGGCCCAATTAGCAACTTTTAGTCCTCACGAGAGCAAGCACAAGCTAATCTTTAAAACTGAATCCCAAAGTTGAACTTAATGTTGTGAAATATTACAGTCACTGTCTAAATCAGTGCTTGCTGGTGAGTATAGGTGTGCATTTGAACTGTAATGTAATGGCTTAGCTTAGGAAAAGATTAAGAAATACATAGTGCAGGGTACTAGTGTTGAATGTATGGTTATTATCAAAATACCAGTTATGTGCTTATCAATATTAGTACTTATTATTCATTTTTCAAATTTGGCTTGTTGTTGAGTTATAAATTATGAGTTTTGAAGGCTCTAGTTTATAGTAATTCCACTTGATAATTTGACTATTTAAATTATATACTTTACTTTTATGAAGATGAAAGCTGTCATGACACAACAGCTGAATACCAGCTCTACTGTGGTATTCGTTCCTGTAAACTGCTCATAGTCATAGCATTTTATAAGCTAACCACATGCTGCCAGTGATTTCAATGGAAACATTAGACGTTTTATTCAGTGTGGACACTTGAAGAGCTATTGTGACAAAGTGTAGCTTTAGCAGTGTGGCTGGTTCCTGTTTTCCCCCGAAGGCTTTGCATACAAAGATGCACTCAGTGTGAACAGGACGGTGTGTGCTTAGAGAACATTCAGTACTTATTTTAGCAGATAACATTTTTAGGCTAAGTGGTATTCTGACCTTGAGTCATTCATGATTTGTATCATTTAAAACTGTTGATATTATGTAAAACAAGCTTGTTCCGCAAAGCACCAGAAACCCTGATAACATACCTGATTCCTGAATCATTTCACAATGTGCCAACGTTCACTCACTCACATTGCGGTGCTACATTTACACACATATTTTATATTTATGGAATTCATCCCTGTGTGCAGCAGACACTGACCATGAGGGACCTTACTGGCCAGCTAAGGTTAATGGTCAATAGTGAGATTCATTGGTTGCCTGCCTCAAGTGCTGCCAGTGGCCAATCATGTCAGTTGGAGTGTGTGTGTATGAGTGTGCCAATATGCTTATGTCCTCTACTTGCACGGTTATGGTTAAACTGATTATTTTGGTTACTGTGTTGTATGTAGAACTGTGACGACCATTTCTAAAACACAGTCATGGTGCTGAGTTTGGCAAATATATCCTATATATAACTACTGACATCCTGCAGTTGCTATCACAGTCCTTAACTGCTCCCATTGTGGTGCACAGAAAATAAGCTTTTCTCGGTCCTGCTAGCTGTATGTGTATTTATCTACTGACTGCTGAGGTAGCCTGTTTCACCTAAGATTATTTTCCTCACAGGACCAGTGTAAAAAAACTACACAAGCAACTGAATTACACAACCTAAAGTGGTAACACTTTCTAAGCAGTGTATTAGCAAATTTAACAAATGGTTTATAACACACTAAAATGTAGGTATGAGTTGACATTTTTCCTATTTTAAAGAGGACTAATCATACACCTTTCAAACTGTTCTATATATACTGTATATTCTGGGGGCCCTCAGTTCAGCCTCTGTCCGAAACAGGCTGTTTTAACTCGTGCCTCTTCAAGGCCCCCTTTTCCTGTTTTTTACTAAAAATATAAACACAATATGTGCGTGGATCTTGCTATGGAACAACCTTAGCAACAAAGGGTATGAAACAGATGGCCATTTGTGGGTGAGCAATCCTATGCAGTGTGATGTGAAGTAGAGATAACATCACAAACAAATCCTTCAGTGTAGGCTGAAGCCATGGCTTTTGACTTGCAGGGAGCATTTTACATACATTCGCCTCTTATTTTGGAACTTCATCCATGTTTATCACAGAAATCTGACATTATAACAGTTTATAAATGACAGAGAATCCAAATAAGCATGATATGTCCCTTTTAAATGTTTATTAATGTACATTTACATTATAGATTATATTGTGTTATAAACCATCTATTAATTGTTTTGGGAGAAAGCTAAAGATTGCTTTGGTTGAAATTGTTTAAAGTTGTGACTTTAAGGCATTGACAAGGCTTTGCAGAGATCATTACTGCAATGTGTCAAGAAATTTACATGTGCAATTAAAAAGATAATTACAGTTTATAGCATACATAATTATCTGTATTATCACTCATTAGATAAGTGACTGTGCCAAAAAAACACCTTTTGCAGGTGTTGCTTAAACTTTCGACTTTCGATTCTTTGGTCAAATGCACCATAGTAGTATATAATGTTCACTTTGAGCTAATTAGGACAGGCACAGGTACAGGTGCAAGTATGCTTCATTGTTTGGGGGGGTGAACCTGAAACTAAAATTTTGACGTTCTAATAAATTCTATATTAGTAGCTGCTTGTTATATTTATGACCTTGTTTTTATTTCCTTTTATTGCTTGTTAACAGGTATATGTGCTATTGTTTAACAGGTTCCTAGATATAGATGCAGACAAAGTCCAGGTCAAGTTGCATGACATATATGCTTATCTTAACATGGTACCTGACAGATTCTCAAGAAAAAACCTGATGATGTAGCCATTCAATATGGCCATTTCACTTGAGGATCTCAAAAGACTGACTGAGGTGTGTGTGTGTGTGTGTGTGTGTGTGTGTGTGTGTGTGTGTGTGTGCGCATGTTTGTGTGTACTTGTATTGTGAGAACCAATTTGAGTTTGACACCTGGGAAGTGGGGATATTTTTAGCCCTATCTCACTTACTGACACACGTTCATAGGCCTGTTTGAGGCTTCAGACTTGGTTTTAGGGTGAAAGTTAGAATTGGGTTTAAGTTCACTTTAGGGTAAGGGTTAGGCATTTAGTTGTGACGGTTAAGGTTAGGGGCTAGAGAATACATGGTGTCGGGGAATGTCCTCGCTAAGATAGCTATACAACCGTGTGTGTGTGTACATTTGTCTAACCAAGAAAGACGAACCACTGACTACCAGCACCATAAGTTCACGCACCAGGCTAAACATATAGCCATATGTCAACATTTTTGCAATGCAAACTGCTTGCATACTTATATACTCAGACCATTTGAAATGTCACTTACTGGCAGTGATTGGTTGCAGTGCTTATTGTTAACAGTGAGGTAACCTTGACAGACAAAATTGCATGTTACAGCAGCCATGTGAAAAGAAGTGAAATTAAATTAGATGGTTAGACACACTATCATCAAACTCTTTGATTAACAATTACAGAGACTAAATTGCAATCTGCTGTCGTGGAACAGTGCAGACATGATTGTGTGTGTGTACTTTTGTGACATTTGTGCACGTCATAAAAAACGTGATGCCAGTTAGTTTGAAACCACAAGATGTTGAAACATCCAGAAATCAAGTATTAGGCCTTTTCTTTTTCATGGCAAGAATGCCTGTCAGTCAAAGTTTTTGTCCCTCTGCGTTAATCAAATATTTCCGAGGGTTCAGCAAGTTTTTATTTCAACTAGAAAAGAATGAATATTGTGAACGCTGTAAATCAACTGAGCGATTCTGTCAGTGTCACGTCTGGTCAAAGTGTTTGCAAGCAATGAACTGAAGTACAGTGCAGTTATTCGAGTTCATATCAGTCAGTGTGTTATCAACTCATTAAGCTATCGAATGGAAACTGAGTCTTTCCATCACATCATTTAAAACCATTTCAGTAAGTCCTGCCTACTTCAGATTGAAATAGTTATATTGTACGTGACTTGAATCCATAAGAAAAAGTTTTTCAGCACAATCTCAAATACTGACTTTAAAACTGAGATTTCACAATTAAGAATTAATTGTGCTTGCAAGTGGCTGCCTCCATCAACCACTACACATTTCACAACAAAACCTCAGTGGGTTATTCCCTGGCCACAGCTCAGCCTACTGGTGTTTTTGTAAATAATAGTTGGTAAACAAAGTTGGTGGTTTGCGGGTCGGGGTCAGGTGGTTGAGTGTAGCAGAAGCCTCTGTTTGTTTGTTTTGGTGTGTGTTTGTATGTGAGCATGGGAATGGGTAGGTGGGGCTGACTGACTAACAGTGAGAGATGCTTTACTAATTGCAAAAGACATCACACTTGCACTGACGGAGTACGAGTGGCTGTACACTCTCAGCATGTCTTGATTGTATATTACTGTAGTGCTGGAACATTAATTCTTCCTTCCCATAGCATTGATACATTTTTGAGGACCATTAACCTCAACTAAAACTGTGTTGACTCACATTATGTCTAACATCTCCATGTACTTTTGAGATTCAGTGCAAAGTCACTTTGAGCAGATTTAAAAATGTTGTCTTTATAATATCATCCTTAATAGGTAATAAAAAATACTATCATATAAACATTACAAAATCATTACATGTGTAACAGTATGCAGTGTTTTTGTTTGTTTTGATGGGGACCTTTCCCTTTAAATAAAAGCGACAGAGACAGGAGGGACAGAGATAGAAGAAAGAGGACATCATTATTCAATCCTCAAATTATACACAGACTTCACACCAAGTGCCTAACTGAGAGCAAGCTCCTTGTGGTGCTGTTTACACTGTGAAACTCCTTATTTAACTAATGACAGCTCCACAAATACCAGCCAACAACACTCGCCGCTATAAACTGCACATCATCACAACAGTCACCCGGAGCTGTAAATAACAGTTAAGAACTGAGTAACACTGGCTTTTTCTCATATATGTTGGCAAACATAGACACAAAATCCTACCTAGAAATAAAAGGGTATTGGCCATTATGTCATTTTTTGAGATCAGTGACAACAGCACCACAAAGGGGCATTACTTCTTGAGTAATACCTCCATAAGGGCTCTAAAGGTATGTTTGAGGTGTCCATTGCTATAGTAACTTATCCTTTGAAGCCAGACTTCTTGTTGTTGTCTCCCATAGTGATGGGTAAAACTGATACTATCTTATCCTATGTATCGACCAGGAGCAGTCAGAGACTAAATCAATAACTTCTGAAATTCCATGGCACTGGCCTTGGACAAAACACTGAAGTTCCATGCATGCTGTTGTTGCATGTCCAGTCTCCTGTGAGACACGTATCATCTGTATGTCAGTGATAGAGCCTGGAACAAGCTTTAATAGCTGACCTATTAGGACACAGCTTCCGCTACATCGCCCAACCCATCCATCACTGAGGCTCCGACTACTTATTTTCAGCTTTTAAATTACAGGCACTGCAGTTTTTGTTTGACAGTTTAAACAGTGTAATGCAACCATCCATCCCATTCCATCTAATAAATAATTCATTTAATTAAATCAAACAAAGAATTATCTAAGAAACTATCAAATTCAGGGTAGAAATATTTCTTTATTTGGCTTATAGTACACATTGGATGAAAGAAGCTTCTCTGTCTTTCTTTGGCACCACCTCTTCAAGACAATATACACTATAGGTCAGACTCAGCATTAATTAAATGAACAGTATGATAAGCATTTTATTTTCTTCAAACAAGACAGTGGAAATACGGCTACTGCAGAAACATTATCAACTCTCTGATTAAAAAAAGCACACTCACATTCTGATCAGCACTTCTCCCCTTCCTGTCTCATAAGTTAAAATGAGTCACATGCATCCCAAACGCAAATAGTGCTGCAACTCATCCGCTAAATGTATGCTCTTACAATATGTAGTGTCTGGGGCTTTTGCTGTGGCTATTGGATCACTGTGCTGGGTATTGTAAGTCATAAGAGATGATAGAGGAGTGTGGTCCAGAGAGTACACAGGCACACGCCCGACACAGTCACAGCAATATCGCTGACCTGCCCCAGCCACTGCTCGCCATTCAGCATGGTAAACACAAGATTTCCTGCCGCTCTGTAGGTTCCTGTTGTGATGCCATCTTGCACTCTATTCAAGTTGACACCATCTCGGCTGACAGATGAGGTCCTTGCCCTCAGTGCAACCGCATGGCGACTGGAATTCATTTGTCCTGTGTTCATTTGCAAATGAGGATGAAAGTTACTTATAAGAGTATTATTCACAGCAACATTTTTCATGGCAAACAAGCATGACAATCTAAGTTAGCTCTTTATGTGGTATACAATTCAGAGCATGAGGTGTTAAACCAAAATGTGGGGAAACTGCACCATCTAGTGGTAAATACGTGCAAGTGGGCGCAGAAAAGAAGAAACAATTACTCACCAAGACACATCTGCAATGGCACAGTGACAATAACGACAAAGACAGACAGCAGAGATGCATATGCCTATTGAGAAATAAAAAGAATGACTTAAATAAATGATCACATTTTCACTCTCAAAATAGCAGTCCTTTGTGTCTTTAATATCTTATTCATGATGAAAGTCCAATTTGCATTTCCACATATTTCAATAATTAAACGTATATCACACTATCAAAGGAGTTTAATATATTGTAAGAGTGCAGCTTGCAATGTGTTGTTGTTTTTTTTTCTCTTTCTACATGTGCGTTGATTGCCTTATGTTTACCAAGAGGAGCTGTGCACCATTCTGACTCATTTTCCTCAAGGCTTTTCCCATCTGGACTCCGAGCAGAGCTAAAGAACAGGGCGTTACGGCGTCTTCGTCCTCGATCCCCACACATCTTTGAAGACAAAACAGTAAAAAATGTGTTACACATAATAATCACAGTAATGCTCATGTTCATTATTCATTGTTGTGGCTGTTTTCTGGACTTGAAAATAGCACCTTTTTAAGATCTTCTCCACCACAATCTTCTGCTCATCTTGATGTGTGACATTAAACAAACCGTGGACGCTCAGTGGAAGAATGTGCCCTTGTTGTGCCAGAATAACTAGGTTGTACATTCCCTGTGTGTGAGAATGAAAGCATAACGGGGGGCTGATGAGTTATTCACTGAGAAAGTCTCCAAATAATAACAATGTATAATTGTGTTTGCTGTTTTTATTGCAGCGGGCCTGAGCCAATGGAAGTTTAATTAAGTTTATCATAGGGTGATGAGATTACAGCCTGAGTAAATCTGTCACCTGAGGGCTGCCTGTTAAAGCCGCTCTGCTATACATCGATATGGCCCGACCAACCAAGGATAATGAATCTTCTTTTTGTGCGCTCGAGGAATAGTAGTAGTAGTCTCCGATTTTCAGCAGGGCTATAATAAAAAGATAAATACTTGCTGTTTATCGACCAGATTGACGGGGCAAAGAGAGAGAGAGGTTAAGGCAAAATGAAATGAGAGGAACTCACCAGATGAATGGGGATGGTAGTTCAATATAGAGTAGTTATGATATCTCCAATGACAATCATAACCGAGATTCAGTTCCTGCATTTGGGAGAATGAGTGCAAGGAGAGAAAGAGCACAGCAATAATGAAGGCTATGTTATAAACTGCTAATAATTTCCCTTAGGCTTGGCTTCCTTCTTTTTAGTATGTGACTGGAATTTTGTGCCATCTTATTTATCAACTGCACACCGCCAATGATTCGACATTGATTTCTGGACAGTTGTTATTTTGTGTAAGGACAGAGAGAGCGTGCGTTCACCTCACACAGGTAAGCAACGTTGCTCTGGGCCAAACCCAGACCAGTTCCAGCTGCCAAAACATACTTCACAAACGCTTCCTGCCTGTGTGCAATGTAATAACAAAAACATAAAGAGGCTGAGAACTTACAGTAAAGACCAGGGGAAATGATTAAAGGAGAACAATTGAAAAGTAATTGAAATTAATGTCCTTACCAAGAGCCCTGGAGGTACGCTTGGAGGGCCTCTCTGATCATAAATCCAAGGTGTCCGTTCTGTTCACAGACCTTTTTTAGCATCCTGCACAGATGGATGATGAATGAAGGATGGATGATGAATTATGGAATATAATTTACTCCGCATAATCGGGAAAAATATTTTAACACAATCTAAAAATAGTCTCTGATTTGTTGAGGTCATTCTAAAAAAAGCAGCTAGAGCAGCAGCAGGGGCTTCTTTAAATTCATAAGATACTAGAGTAACATCGGTAAGCAGAATCTCTCTGTGCCAGACAATAATGCACGCACTGTAGCTCTTATTTTTAGATATGCAAATACTAGGTTCTGACCTTGAATTAGCCACTGTCATTGAAATTAGATGCCACTGAGCTGCAGGCAACAGTGCAACAGCCCATAACAAAGCTTTCTTCACCAAGCTAATGAAAGCCTCTTACATCACAGCCCTCTCCGCATCCTGAGACATCCCTTCCAGGCTTCCTGTCGAAAGGTACCAGGCTGCCTCCACTGTTGCGCCTACATGACCGAGCCGAGATGCTCTCAGAAACTGCTGGAATGCAGCTATCTGTGGATCATATATAGAATTAGCTGATTGATACATGTTTATAGACTTATTAAAAATGTATTTTCGTAAGTTGTGGCAGTCAAACCTCATTCCTCCTTGGATTGTCTGGGTTTTTCCCACTAAGATGATATATTCCCAGGTTAAACATGCCATCATCGCTCCCATTTAGCGCTGCTTGTTCAAAGTATTTCACGGCAGTTTTGTGGTCGTTCAGTACAGTCCCGTGATACCAGCCTAAACCATTCAAGGCGCTAATTGAGCCCTAGAGCAAGGAAACAGAAAACTTGTATTCATGGTACAGGAACATACTATAAACACTCAGATTGATTGCTACAGAGTACACACATACCATTGCTGCAGCTTTCTCCATCAGCTGAAAAGCTTGGGTGTAATTTCTTTTCACTCCCCGGCCCTGAAGGAATCAACATCAATCAGTGAATCAATAACTGTCAAAACACAGACACACACAAACACACACACACACACACACACACACACACAAAATATCTAGCGTTCAATTCAATCTTAAAAAAGGTTGAGCCTTTATAATCTTATAGCACCTTCATCAGTAGGATGGAGTAGTCGTACATCGCCGAGGGATCCTTCATCTGCATCGCACTTCTCTCAAACCACTTCACGGCACTGGAAATGTCCTTTGAGATTCCATGTTGGCCCCAGTACAGCATGTCTCCCAGGCGTTTCTAAAGATAATAGAGTCTTTATTAGTCAGCTCGAACGGAGAAGGAGAAGTTGCTTTTACATCTTTCTGACATGCTACATCAGATGTTCCCTATATATATATGAGACACATACCTGAGATTCGGTGTCTCCTTGCACTGCTTTAAGTTTCATATATTGGAAGAAGTCATTTGTCTCGTGTTTCAGGCTGTTAATATCCTCTCGATTGCTTAGATAGAAGTATTCCAGTGTGTATTGCTTTTGGGAAGAAAAATAGAAACGTTAATATACTAATTTATAACCTCTACAATTAACACTCTATACTACCTATTTAGAAAATGTATCATTGCTAAAATTTCTAGGAATATTATTACTGCTGTTACTACTACTTCTTTTACTACTAAGAATACAAGTATTTTTAAAAATTGCCTTTTATCTTCTTCTTTTTTTTCTTTTAGCATTTTTCTGTCTCATCTCATTAGTAGCTGATGGAGAGATGTTTTCTTTAAAGCCCCTGAAAAGTAGCTACAGTATATCAATAACTTTAAATATTCACAACTCAATATTCTGTCAAGTTGTACTTAAACAACTCAGCTAGTCTGCTTCATCATGACTGTGTGGGTTAGGTTTGATCAGCTTTGATTGACAGTAGCGTGGAAATATAAGCAAACAACCCACCAGCTGTCACCACATTTTGAATCAAATGTTGCTGATTGGCGCTCAGAGGTAGCACCTTTTTTTTTTTCAAGAGATTTCGGGTCTCAGCCCACATCAAACCAAACAGGAGAGCTCTGATAAAATAGCGCAGGCAGAAATCTCTCATGTGAAACAACCAAAATTGTTTTAACTTCAGCTTGCAGTCATGTGGGACCCTGTTGCTTATTGTAGAAGGCTGACTGAGAAAATTGATTTTCAGGGCCTTTAATCAATACTGGAGGTATATTTTTCTTTATTGTACTCTCATTTACTCTGACCAACAATACGTTTCCAGGTTGGGCATGCATGAATTGGTATAATCTTACTTACTTACCTAGCCTTATCAGACCACAGGATCCAGCCTGCAACCTCTACTCTAGAGACGCAGCTCATTTAAATATTCTAAGAATAAACAGGAAATCAGTCGAAAGTACAGATCCTCTCATAGCGGGCTCCAAAGCCTCCCTTATCTTCGGAGGATTCTCCTGCTATTCATCAGCACGGCTAACTCATTTACATTTTAAAATTAAGATTTAAAATGTACCTATTCTGCTTCTACTCAGGCTTCCTCTGATCCAACTAATCTGACCAACAAACAATCCATTAATCATATTTTGGGGTGCAATCCCTTTTGTATCACTGTTGTTGTTGTTGTTGTTGTTGTTGTTGCGTTTGATACATTATTTATATCATTATGCATTTATAGTTTTATTTTCTGTTCCTGTTTCTTTTAAATGTGCTAAGATGTGCTGTATCTAATAGTTCACCCTAAATAAATACTATGACATGACTTCCTATGTATTTCCTCTTGCTCCCACTGCAACTATTTCTACCATCTCCGCTATTTTTTATTAAGCCACTATCTGTATCTGTATGTATATAGGAAATGTATTCTATAGTTATGGGTACATACCTTATTTCCATGCATCTTGAAACTGTCAATATTACTCTGTGCCCCAGCATTGGAGTAGTAGCTATAAGCCATGTCCATGTCTTTTGGAAAGCCATCAATTCCTTGTGCGTGCTTGTACCCTGCATGCATCAGTGCGAAGCGGTTATCAGCGGACGCGCCAATCAAACTATAGATATGACCCTGAAACACAGAGGGGTCAATATTATCAATCATCATTTCCAAAGTGACAGTATATATGATAAAGTAGCAATTAAGTAACAAGGAAGGCATTGACTTTACCAGTGTTTGATTGACTGAGTCCCCCAAGCCGGAGAGGTGGATCATGGCCAACAAAAGGGACGCTTTGTGATTTCCAAAACAGGAGGACACTTGCAATAATGAAGTTAATTTGGACGTGATTTTAATTTGTGCCTGATCTGCAGTGAACACTGTACCAGCTGCTTGTTCAAACAAAGCACTCCCGAGCTTCTTCATCCCCAGCGATCCTACAGAAAATCACAGCTGTGTTAGTAGTATTATCACTTACACCTACAATATGTGGTGAATGTGATAAACAACTATTTATGACACCTGTTCTGAGTTTTTCCTCATTTGTGATCAAATAATGAGAAAGTGTGCTATATTTAAGTTGTGTTTCCAAGGTCCATGTTTGTCTGCAGATTTTCTCACCAAACTCACTCCACAGTCTTATGAAGTGAGGGGTACAGAAACCTGAAATAAATGTAGAAAGCAATCTGTCACAACACTCCTCCCATACGTACTAGGTTCGCAGGTTATATTGACACCATTGGTATTAGATCTATATGAGGTTGATCCCTGTAGAATGGTTGCAGCGCCGCTTTAAAAGTACTTGTCATAATAATATTTCACCTGTTTTGATTGGTGACGTGAGGTGACTCTCGGTTACTCCCTTCATGAAAGCAGCTGTAAAAGCTTTTATTTCCTGACACTCCTGATGAGTTTTATCCAGATCTTGTAATATTGACTTGGGGTAAAGTGGATTTTTCACCTGTGACATGGACAATACTCTCTTTAAACACACTGGGATTAACAGTAATAAAACAACATACAGTCATTTGATAGATGACTTGACACTTTACCTGTTTAGTTCCAAAACGATAGTATTTTATAGCCCCGAAGTACCCACGGATGCCTGGCATGTATTTGCTTCCTCCAATGACAAGGTATCCATCAGTGTCATCATAATGGATACTGTCCCGGAATCTATAAGACATTTCATAACATTAAAGCAAGCTATCATGATCTTTTTGTGTGCTGACATCTATATAATCTCTTTTAGTTCACTGGATATATATGTGTTTTGTATGAGCAACAGTTGACATATGACATTAAGCATCTTTTAAAAAATCCATAAAATGTCTTACTTATATTGATATATAAGCGTTTCGTCGTCCCAAGTTGTATCCAGCACCACCTGAAAGTCAGACATAATAACATATGAGCTCACGATACACAGAAAAAAAACCTACTCAGCTGTGAACGACTCCAAATTGCAGTACACACTGCAATCGCCTGGAGTTTCCCAGCTGGAAAGGAACCATCTTTCAGCTTCATACAGCTGTTCCAAAAGGAAATCAAACACCGCAAAGCCAAGGCACCAAATGAAACTCACATGAGAAAGGATGACTACAAGATCTTGCCTGGAGCTGCATTTTAATTTCTGTTTCTTATCCCGTCTCCCAGAGGCGCACAATAGGGTTCTATACCTTTGAGTCCTGTATATAACAGTCTAGTCTAATCCATTTCCACAGGGGCAACTTCACACTGGTTCGGAAAGCTTCATCTTCTCCTGTTGTCAAACGTGCCTGAATTATGATGTCCCCTACACAGGAGATATGACAGTCATATATTTCACCGCAAGAGACCCAAAGCTCTTTATTAATATATAACACAGTCTGTTCCACAGCCTCACTAAACACACATCATCATTCACAATCATCTCATGATACTTCAATCTAATCCCTGAAACTGGTATCAGGTGTACACACAAGCTACTGTGACCCACCTGTGTCTGTAAGCAGCATCAAAACGGAGTCGTATACATTTTTCTGTCCAACATGATGGACGATCCCACAGAGCTTTTTGTGACACCATTTCAGTAGGTAGATCCACACAGATATGGTGACGCTGAAAACCAAGCAAAGAAACATGATTTGACATATCATTTCTGGGGCTACTGAAGCATGAGTTTGGATTTAGAATGTGCGCTATCTGCTAAAAATGACTGACCTCGCTGTCTGTCATTGACCGTAAATAAAAAGCTTATATGCTCTGGTGAAGAGGCTTCATGAAGCCTGTTAAGTCATTTATAATGATGATAAAGTAAAAGTGGAGTGTGTTCTAACAGCTGTCACTTGAAAGGGAAACAGTCACTGACCTGTGACCCATCAATCTGCTGAGATCAACGCAAACCTCTCAACCACGTCTTTAAAACACATACTGAGACAAGCATATACTGCACTTTTGATTTATCATGTGGTGGTTTGTCACACTTAATTGGTTTTATCGTACACCTACACAGCCCATCTAAAAGATTCTGCAATTTTCAAGTAATGGATATAACATTTGGAGACTCTGCTGGACATTTGTTTTAATGTTGTATAGTTGAGCTTCATACAGAATAAGCTCCGGCTAAAATGGACTAAATGAGAAGTCAATGTGTGAAGTGTAAGTCCAACCTGGGCTGTGTCACAGCATGGAGACGGGCTCTCTCCAGGGCTCTGTCGATAAAAGGCTGGAACCTGCGGACCATTCCAAAGTGCTCACCAGTACTTGCCAGGGGGAACTTTAGCATATCAATTACATCTATGTGCAAGTAAAACAGCAAACAATGTGTGTGTGAGTAACAGTGTCCTCTCCTGAACAAACAATGTTTTTATGCTTCCATTAAAAGGTTTTTTGTATTACAAAAATGTCTGACCTGACTCATGCAGACACTGATGGATTCTGTTTCTGGTCATCTGCCACATCAGTTGAGCCGACCATGAAGGGCACTCAGCGGGAGGTCTAGTTGGCCGCTCAGAGAGTGGCATTATCTGTAGCACTTTGTGAATCCTCACAATGGAGTTATGGTATGTCCCGGGTTCACTGCCGTCATGAACCCAAGCACGAACTGTCACACTCTCGGCCTCCAGAACGTGCCTGTTGAAAAAGCTGTATTGATATAAAATGGATGAAGGGAATCTGAGCTGCACCTGGTGGAATCTGTAGACTCGGGGTGCGCTGCTGATCCATTTCCTCCTGAAGACCACTAAATCTGTCTTCCTTAATGTGGACATCACCACCTCCACTGCAAGCTGACATTGCCTGGAGCATTGATACCGCACACGAACCACTGAGCCATCTACCACTTTGTCAGGGACTGAGTCAAACTCTATGAAGTTGTCAGGTGGGCTCTCATCACTCTGGGATGAGGAGGTTGAAATGGTGAGTCCCTGAGTGAAGTGAAAGATATGGAAATAGAATTAGGTGAATGTGTGAGAAGCGAGCTTGCTGTCCTTTTTAAGTCAAACAAATTAAGTAGGAAACCGAAACTGACAGGACACATATTTTTAAGAGGATGTTTGCTTGCTTAAAGAAAAAATAAATTCATAGAAAAGTCAAGTTTGAAATTTAACCGTTGTCACTGTAAATACAGTAAAGTGTAATAGAGTTCCTTACCATTAAAATAGCAGCAGTGAAGACATATCCAAGAATAATGGTGTGTATCACCTTCATTAAGATTAGATTCATCATTAGATGAATTAAAATACAAATGACAACGTGTAATCCTCGAATTAAAGTCTATCCAATCATCAACTTAAGTTAGTAATGTGTCGAACGATGTTAGCTCTCGGTGGAAGACACCTGGCAGCATAGTTCCCAAACCAGTGTCAGTTGTTTTTCGCATACACCCTTTTGTTACACTGTAGGATTACCTGATATTCTGGTGTTGCAGGTTGAGATATTTGCATGATGCAACTTTAAAGGGCTACCTACCTAAAAGGCTTGGCTAGATTTACTCTGCTGTGTTAGGAGCAAATAAAAATGTTGCTTGATTCATTTCATTTCTGATTCTTTTAGACAACGTACCACTGGAGTGATGCATCAAAACGTCTAACTTAATTTGGTATGCTCGAGCCAAGACTTTGCCATCACCCTGCGTCCTCATTGGCCTACGCCCACGCAAGACTTTGAAGAAATCTGATCTGAAAAACAACCTGATACTGCATCCAAAATTAATTACCCATGGGCTCCTGACTTGTAGTGAGGGGAATGATTCATTGCTAAGGGGTTACTTTAGATGACCACATGTAGATGAACGCTGTCTTGTTGTCTATATAAAGGGTGACCGCTGTTTATAGACATAATCTACAACTCCTGGTGACATACAAACTTTTTCTCATACAATTGATGGAAATATTTTTGATTAGACTTTGAAGAAGTTTTCTTGGGCAGTAAATAAGAAAACTGGTCTGAACTGAGTATTCAATGGCTTTACAGGACCTATGCAATTTCCAGGACATCTGTCTGGACAGTACAATCACTGAATCTTCTTCAGTGCCTTTTGGAAAGAAAACTGGATATAACTATATGTCTAATTTGCCATTCAGCAACAGGACAAGTCTGTTTAATTTTTATATACCAGTTGCGGAGTACCTTGATGAGAGTCCGATACAGTTTGGGCAAATCAGCAATGTCCAGAGCTCCATCTCATTCCAAGACTCCATCCTGTCGTCTCTCTCCGTCCCCACAGGCCTTCCCATTGCTTCCTCTCAGTCTGTGCCTCTGCCTTTCCCCATGGCTCATGGCACCACCACCCTGGCTTTCATGTTTCAGGGTGGTGTATTGGCTGCGGCAGACACTCGTTCCAGTTGCTCTGGCCTCGTGGCATGTCCAGCATCCCAGAAGATCCTGCCCATTCACAGCCACTTAGTGGGCACCACCTCGGGTACTTCTGCAGACTGTGCTCTTTGGAAACGGATTCTGTCTCGAGAGCTGCGGCTCTATCAACTACGAAACGGACGACGGTTGTCCACAAGAGGAGCTGCCAAATTGCTTTCTCACATGCTTCACCCATTTAAGGGAACTGAGCTGTGTGTTGCTGCCACTTTATGTGGGTGGGATGGAGGAGAAGTAGATGACCAAGTAGGTACAGAGATTGATAGCCAGAGAGAAACAAGTCAAATGACTGACCCAGGAAAGTCTGTAAGTACCAGTGTTGAAAAGGTTTCATTAGCAAAGACAATGACTCAGTGGTCTTCCTCAACGACTAGTGGTCAGAGGTGCTTAGACAGAAAGAAAGTGAGTTTCTCTGGACCCAGTCTTGTCTACGTGTGCAGTGACGGCACTCGTCTGCAGGGAACGCTCTTTTCTGTGGGTTCTGGATCTCCCTATGCCTACTCCATTTTGGACCAAGGGGTTCAGTGGGGACTGACAATGGATGAGGCCATTTCAATAGCCAGAGAGGCGGTATACAGAGCAACACACAGGGATGCATACTCAGGAAACTGTGTAGACATCTATCACATCTCCTCAAAAGGATGGACTCGCAGGAGCAGAGAGGATTTGAAAGAGGAATATTACAGAGAAAAGGAAAGGAGAAGACAAGAGAGGAGGGAGAAACAGGATGTTACTTTGTAAAAGAAATGAAACAAATAAAAATGGCATGGGAAAAGAATGGCAAACATAGGGGGAGCATTTTGGAGAGAAGTGATAGCATATTTGCAGCAGATACTAAATTAATGAACAGGACAGGCAGTTGCATCATTCAGGCTATTTCTCAAATGATTTGGGCATGCATATCATTCTCTATAATAAACATCTGATGTTTTGTTTGCGCTGATGATAAAATGCATTCTAACAGCGCACTGCTGGCTGGCATTTTGATTTAGACATTAAAGTCATTATGAATCATTATAAGTATGTGAGATAATTACAACGAACCCCTGCATGTGTTTGATTCACATAAAAACAAAGAGAAGCAGAACTAACCAGGCAGTACAATAATGCATGGAGTGAATTGTGCAAAAATGTAAATGTGTGGAGCAGTTACTGCATGTGAAGGTCATCATGTATTGCTGTATAAGGGAACACATTCAGCTGTGGTAATAAATGATAAGGAGTTGAAAATTGATTTGTGCCTGCTGTCAGAACCCTTCTGAAGTTTCTTTGACACTTCAATAAATTAATGAGTAAATGAAATTTTGCTGAACTTGCCTGTTCATTCTGTTTGAGCAGTCTGGTAGTAAATTAAGCATACTAGTAATTATTGGAGTGACAGTGACTGCAAAGGATATTAGGGCAAAAGGTACAGAGCTGTTCATCCTCATCCTCACTCTTCAGCTCTGTCTATTTAAACTTTAGTAAAGACTGACCAAATGTATTCGTGAAAGGTTTCAAGGGCAAGTCAGTCCACCATATGGAAGGAAACTTTAAGGGCATATGGGTTATGCAATATGTCAAAAATGTTGAAGTGGTGCTTAAGTTGTGTTTCTACAAGCTGATATGAGCTTATTTTCAGACAGATAAGTGTTAGTGGGTGGTAGTGTGTTCATATGTGTGGAGTAAGCCTGTGTATGTCTCATTCATTGTATGAAATATAGTACAGATATGCGTGATCGTGCTCAGCACATCTCCAGTGGAACATCAGAGTGGTGAGTGTCTTCTCAAACCAACTCTAGTAGTATGATTGACTGTTGCTGTGAGAGAAAGTGGGAAAAGCCTCCCATCCTCCCAAACCTCATCCATAATTCCCATTTTAGGAAGTTCATTAATGACAGAATTATTGAGCGAGTGGAAAACAAAACAAGTGGAGACCAATTAAGTGGTCCACATTTGACAGCTTGCAGGGACAGGCTAATAAGTACAGAGCATGTTTTGAATGGTAGGACAGAATCGTGACTGTAATAAAAGTTTAGAGCCTGCGAGAAGAACTGTGACTCCATAGTTGAGGGAGCAGTTTATCATCCTTTGCTTATCCCCTTCAAAGCTTTTTGTTCTGTTTTAGCAGTTACAACCCCACACATTCAAACTCCAGCTGAGAGAAGAGCAAACTCCACTGGATTTGACCAAGAACTAAAATATCATAGACTCTGCCTCCTAACTTCCATCAGTACATCTGGGGCTTTTCTTTTATCTAAAAGAACTTTGAAAATATTTGGCCCAAACAACCAGAAATTCACAAAAATTGTTTCACAGTCCCCTCTCACAGTTTGAGCTCGGAACAGTTTTTCACTTCATCTGTCTCTGCATGTTTTCAAATCCTGAATTGCAGATTGATTACTGCTCAGTGATGTTTTGTGCTGGCTTAGTAGTTTTGCCATTAATGAACCTCCGTACTCAGCTGGGGAGTCGCCTTAGGATATGTTAGCTTGCTTTCTAGTTATATCACTGAACACATAGGTGTATTAAGTGATATAGAGGCAGACATGTGTTTCAAGAATGATCAAGAAACATCAACGTGCGAAACTATGAATGATGCTCACAGCATGTGATTCTCCTGCTGTGCATCAAAAGATCAAATTCTTTGCCGCTTTCAAATTTAAAAGTATGAAAAAAACATGTGGGTGGGAATCCCATATGGGATTTGGGATAAAATTTGTCGAAATGCAGAAATATATTAACTTCACATTTAGATTTTTGACATAAAGAATTTTGCAAATATAGACACAGATTTGGATATTACCTAATTTTTTTTGTCTTGTTAGAAGTTGTTGTATTTTGTTTTTTTCCCCAATACAAAGAATTGAAATTAGCCATATAATCGGATTAAAATTTAGACATGCTGGGAGTCTGAAATACAACAATGTAGTATATAGCCTACAAATTATCCATCCACAAGAAATACATAAATGAAACCATTCAACTCACTGGAGAAAATATCCCATCCAACTGGAGAACATGGATTAATTACAGTCTTGTATTTTAGACATGTTGTCAGTGAGAGAACACCACTGGTGAAATTTCCTCTTTTAATACATTTCAGCAATTATCAGGTCCTGACCTGTATGCCCCTGGGTGGAACAAAATGCACACATAGTGAAGAGAAAAGATTACAAAACACTACATGGCTTAAAACATGATACATGGTCCAGCCTTCTAGAAGATACTGGTGTGGCTTAAATGGAAGCTATAGGAAGCTATAATATGATAATGAGATATTTAAATGGGAAATCCTAATATGGTCATTTGTTAGTATGGGGTGTCTGTATGCTACTCAGTTACTATGCATGCTTAAAAATAGCAGGCTTTTAGGGTGGCTTTCATTGTAAGATTGTTAAAAACTAATGAAGGGGAAGAGAGAGTGAGGAGAAGAGACACACGGAGAGAGAGAGAGAGAGAGAGAGAGAGAGAGAGAGAGAGAGAGAGAGAGAGAGAGAGAGAGAGAGAGAGAGAGAGAGACTGGGCTAAGGGGACAGACCTCACGTTGAGCTCAGATGAACCTCGGCATCCTTTCCCACGTTGGATCATTTCAGCTCCGTTAAACCAGAGAAGCACCGGAGCAGAGCCGCAAACACACGGTAAGCTTTTTTCTCCTTTTACCGAAGGACTTTTTTTTATTATTATTATTTTTATCTTCATGAATGACTAGTTTATTTAAGTGAAGCGTCGTTCAACCACACAGACGTGACAAGTTTCGTTCGATATCGTTTAGTTTTTCAATTTTTTGCCGGCTTAGCCACGGTGAGGCAGTTCATAACTGTTTCACTGTCAGTTTGGAGATGTTCGCCAAAAAAAAAAGAAAGAAACAGAGGTAAACCTTTCGCAGTATGCAGCCAGGAGCATATGTGTGCATGTGTGAGTTAGAGTCGACTGAGGGAAAGGTTTTTTGGAAAAGCAAACCCATGTTTTGGACGGCTGAACTGAGCGCCAAAGCTTTGACAGATGATACGGATAATGCGGTGCTTCCCTTCTTATTTTCTGGAACCGCTCGTGCCTTCACACGCGCACATACTCACCTGCCGCGCGCACTTTCACACGGGCACGCTCGCCTGCTAAAATGACAGGGTCGTTGGATCAAACAGCCGACAGCAGTATTTTTGGGACATTGCATTCATTATAATAGTTAGCCCAAGTGTACAAATCACATTAACATGCATCAAGTAGGTCATTTTTATGGCTTCCTCTAACAAGACAAGGTCACGCTCCGGGCTGTTTTCTCTACTAGATAGGCTAATAAGCAGGCATGATGTGTGTGTGTGTGTGTGTGTGTGTGTGTGTGTGTGTGTGTGTGTGTGTGTGTGTGTGTGTGTGTTTGTGTGCGTGCGTGCGTGTGTGTGGGTCTGTGTGTGTGAGTATGTGTGTGGCTGTGTGACAAAGCCCAAAAAGAGGCAGCATGAGCCATAATGTTCTTTGAGAAATGTTATTATGTTCTCCTGTTTTTACAACGCAATTTAATGTGGTGGGGGAAAAAAAATAATCAACAAGCACTGTGCTCTCTTTATCTCACCCACACACACATATACACACACACACACACAAATAGAAACAGACAGGACAGAGCACTTTGTAACCACTGAGGCATTTTCATATAACAAATAAGTACAGGGCCAAACACTTGCTCAGCACACTGCTTCCGCTGTGGTTTCATTTAAGGGTCTAAGCTGTCTGAGTGTCAAACTGTGGCCATAATGAGGTGACTGATGTGCTGAGTACAGTGGGCCTCCCTTCACCTGTCTGATTTGGAAAGACTTAAGCGATGTCTGTGTGTGTGCACTGAGCAGGAGAGAGCCAGCGAGAAATGCACGAGAGGTCCCCGAGCATTAAGACGAATGGGCAGAAGCCGAGAAAGCCGGAGATGCTGAAATGGAATAGAATGTGTCCACGTCTTGGTCATTTAAGCCAGCAGGGCTGTACCCTCCCGATGTTCTTTCACCACCACCACCACTACCATCAACCCCCTCCACCCCCCACCCCCCTACCTCCTAACTCTCTTCCTCCATCTCCCATTTTTCCCTATGTAGAAGGCCTGACATGCACAGGCTATTTTTAATAAAAATGAAATAGCCTTGTTGCAGTGAAGCGACTCGATGCAGAGTGAAGTGAGACTGAAACAGCGATTTGCAATTTAGAGCTATGTCACCACTCATCATGCCATTCTGAGCCGGCAACAGCAAATCGTCCTCACGCTTTCATCCTCTATCCCTGCCTTACATTTCACACATATCTCATACGCACTCATAGTCTAAAGACTTCAAACAACCAGTGAATGACATGTACTGCTGGCAACGTGGTTTTGGAGCAAAGCTGGCAGAGAGAAATGTAAGCCGTAAGCTCAGTCTATGCTAATACACAATAGCTCCGGAAGACAAAAGTGTGATGAAGGAACCACTTCTTACATTTTCATAGATTTAAGATGATGACAAACAGATGCATCGGTTTACAGTGGCTGAACATCAAGCATTACATATGGATGACTTGGTATAATTGGTGTGCAAAAAAAGGGGGAGAAAAAAAAATATCCAAGGATGAGTTTTCTTTTGAGAAAAAGAAATGACGTAAAGAGAAGAGAAATGACTTCATTTTTTTCCTGTGATCAAATGCTCAAATTGACTCCCTTCTCAAGCACACTCTTTAGAAAGTAGGTCAGTATCTGTAGAGAAAAAAAGAACATTGGTTTCATTTTCATGTGTCCCTTCTTTCATATATAAGCATATCAATTTGGATATATCAGAAAATGATTTGGTTCATATTTTACTCTGTCATCAAAGGCTTGTGAATTCCTATAGGCCCCCCCTCTCCATTTGCATGTAAATGAATCAAAGCACGTTTTCACTGTACATTTATTTAGTCAGAAGCACTCGCTCATTTATCTCCTTTTGCCACAACGCTGATCACATGTGAAGCACGGCAGAGAAGTCTCTTCAGTTCTTAAAGAATTTCAACGCTTAAATATTTTTGAATTCATGAAAACTTCATTGAGATTTATTTGAAGACCAGTTCTGGTTTGCACCGTGCATGTGCATAAAGATGCGTATAGATGTCCACCAATCGATTTATGGCAGGAAATAGAGAAGCAGAGTGATGGATGCAGCTAAGACTGAGATGGAAAAACTGTGATTACATAGTTTCAGTCTTGTTAAGCTGCTGACACTTTTCAGTACATCAAGTTTTAAAGATCAATGGCCAGGATCTGGCTCAAAACTAATGAAAGTCAGGTCATTAAACTTTTGGCAAATGAGGACAGTCATTGATTCAATTATTTATGAGTCTAATTAATCTCTTAAGGGGAACTTCTCTCACCACTGGGCATTGAGGCATGGGGAGACCATCTTTAGGGATGACATCAATCACCTGATGTCCAGGCAATTGTGTGTGACAGGGAACAGTAAAGTACCTGAGCTCCACCTCGTTGCCAGACCCCAAGGCTCCAAATTAATTGAAAAATGTTTAAGATCACACTAAACTTTGTGAGAATGCCTGAATGATCAATTTAACGAAGCCAGACAGGATTCCTCATACAGCGGCGGCGAGAGAGTGATATATATATAACAGCATCTGGTAGGAAGTGATCTTCCCTTTTTTAGGAAATTTCTCATCAGACCGTAATGTTCATATTTTCTGTGGGAAAAACTTGCAGCTATTTTTTGCAGCAGATGGCAGAGAGTTCAGATTAGCAAACAGAGCCGCACAACAAACAGTATAAAATGAGATCTACAAATTTGTCTCAAAATATCAAACCTCCTCTTCAGAAGATAACGAGGAAGACGTCTGTTTGTCTTCTTCTCTTCTGTTTTCTTAGCCTTGTATCTTGAAGCACTTGTTTCCTATTTTAATTTATGCAACTCAGATTAACTAATAATGTCTTCTCTCAGGTGACGCTGTGGAGCATGTGTGCCGCATGTGGAAATGTGAAAAAGGAAGACAACATGAAGACTCAGTCTGAGGAGAAGAAACCTGAAGCAGGAGAGAGCAGAAATCACACAGAATAAATACTTTTTTTAAAAGCAAAATGGACCATCATAAAAACCTGCATGTGATCAGCTACTTTTCATCTATTCATTGAAATAAACTGCTCAGTGAAGCTCAGCAATGGCAGCACATATTGTGCTTCTTTTTCTTTTGTTGTGTGACGGGGAAAGGAATGGCATTTCAGTGGCTGCTGGCTTTTCAGAGGAAGTTGAGGATCTGCAAGAACTATCAAGCAACACACAACACGTTTTACATCATCCAGAGTCTGTGGACAGCTCTGTTTTCTTCATGCGAGGCAAAGAAGAGGATGATATAAAAACCCCTCTGAATGTTGCTTTTAAACTAAATGACAGAGAACATAATGATTCTGACTTTAAGAGCATTTTGGCGGGGCAGACAGTCATACTTGAACATTCTGAACCTCCTGTCAAATCCCTAATACCTAAACATAACCCTGAACTCGGCTTGAACCGAGAGAAAAGGAGCAATTTGACTAATGGAGAGGTTGAAGGTGTAATTAACGATCACAGCCGAGCGCCGAGTTCAGAGGAGGAATCCGCTCTCCAGCCGGAGCTCCATTTGGAGACAGGTGTCGGCGTTCTGCCTGAGCGGACACAGGAACGCTCTAAATGGGTCACGGAGTCTGAAGGCGGTCGGTCAGGGCCTAAAACGGGGCCCCGCTCTCGCCGCAGGAGGAGCTGGCTCTGGAACCAGTTCTTTGTGATCGAGGAGTACAGAGGGCCGGAGCCCGTGCTCATTGGACGGGTAGGCCCGTTGTCACAACCTCTCAGCGTGCGCATGTGATTGCATGTGTTGTGTCACATACTTCATGCGTCTTTTACAGCCGCCACACCAGCAGCCTTCAGCTCCTGTCGGTATCACAACACGGGGAAGTGTCAGAGATGATTTAATCCACAACACACCTGAACTGCTCCGGTCCCGAGGGTTTACTTGTAGCATTCCACAGCCAGGCTCTCCACACTAATGCAGCTGCTGGCAGCTACAGTATACTCAGAGTAGGATTATATCAGCTGTAACGTTAACGGGGAACGCTGCCAGCCACTTTGTAGCACGCAGTATACTTTATAGTGACAGTCTAGATTGGATTCTTACCAGTGCAGTATACACTTCATAAATGTTTAATCTGCTCCTCTGGTTGTTATTGATACAGTCAGGGGCGGGTTTTAAAGCAATCAGTAGACACACGAGACCGTTCATTCCTCTGCAAACACAGTCCGGGTGTTGATATTCATGTAATAAAACCATGCCTGCATTGCGATGGGGGGCGGTTAGAGACATTTTCCCTCAGAGGCAGCTCAGTTTGTTTGCCAAAAATAGAGAAATGATTATGTCAAATCCATCGCTTGTGGAAGGCTTGAGGTGAGCTATCAACAGTTCAGATCACAGGTGCCTCAGCCCGTACGAAAAAAGGAGGGAATTTCACTGCCAAAGCAGGCAGTGCAAAAGCAGATACAAACCCCGGAGGTGGATGTACTGCATGAGTGAGAGGAGGGGAAAAAATTCAGATTACAGAGTAGGAGAGAAAGTAACAAAAGGAATTGGAGGAGACAATTTCTCCTTCTTTCTGCTTTGCTTGTACAGGGTGGATAAATTTCTTCCCGACAGTGAGAGTGTTTTTCCATGCTGACTGAAGCACAGCAGGACTGAGCCAGAAAATTAGACAGTGAGGAGAGGAGGGCTGGATAAAAAAAGAGAGAGAGAAAGAGAGGATGGAGTGAGGTGGTGGAGGAGGGAGCAAAAGAGCAGGGGAGTGAGATAGACACAGACTCTGACAAAGATGTCTCTCGTGGTGAAGTGTGGGATCAAAATCGAAGCTAGCTTTAAGGAAGAAAAGAGGGAGAGGGATGTGGGTGTAGGGATGAATAAAAAACCCTGAGTCCCTTATCTAGCAAATTGTAGGGTATGCTATCACGAGTTTCTATAATCCCCAACTTTATCCTCCCAACACATACACCCAACACACACACACACACACTGAATGTATACTAATCTTATGTTTTTCTCCTGGTCTCCGCTTGCATGCTTACGCACCGTGTGTGCGAGCATAAACATATGTTGTTAACATGCATCCTGTCAGAATATATAAGCACTTTCAAGTGAGTGTATTAAGCACAAATGCATTCACTAATTCTAATCATAAAGCAGCAAAGGAAATTAGATTTCAACACATATGTCACAAAAATGAAAATCCAATGCAAAAATATATGTGAAATTCTCACTAAATGTGTCAACAGTCTTTGTTAAGATTGAAGCTTTAGTTGACATGAGTATGTAAGGTCCACAGCAGAGGTTGTGAGTAAGCCTTGTGGATTATGAACATGTGCAGATGTGCCCTAAGGGTAGAGAGATGTGAAAGTTCCTGGTCAGAAAGCTCAGTGTGATGAAGGCTGAGTAATCTCTTTAGCTTTTCTATTTCTGTATATCTGGCCCTTTACCTATCTAGCTCCCACTAATATCCTCTCTGCCATTAAATACCATACAAGTATCTTGCACCAGAGAGGAAAACAGACCCGGAGTGGAGAGAGGGGGAAATGAGAAATGTGAGCAGATGGGCTTTCTGTGTAAGCAAAGTAAGTTGATGAAAAAGAAGGAGACGCGAGGATTGGAGGAAAAGGTGGTTTAAAAAGGTATAAGGAAGTCGGGGCAGATGGATTTCCAAGAAGGGGAAGGAAGGGACAGATGGATAGAGGAGATAGAGATAGACAGAAAGATTTACAGATGGATACTGGCTGTGTTAGCAGAATGCATCTGTGAACATACATGTAGGACATTTGCAGGGGCCACTGTCCACACTGATGTGGTTTTGCCCTCAACAAAACCCCCAATGGCATGTTTGGTCCAATGAGTTAATTAGCTGTATGCATCAGTACTCATCCTGGTCCCATATGTATCTTCCACACCTGGTGCCATTCAGTGCAGATTCACTGAGCACATGCCGTCTTAACATAAATCACCCATTTTCACGCGGTCATGTTTGCAGTACTTGCTAGATAAATAGATGAGCTTTAATTAGACACCTGAATCAGCATGCTGTGACGTCGCCTTTAGGTGTTGCAGTAATTTGCTTGTGTGTGTGTGTGTTGTTGTTGTTGTTTTTGTATTCCCCAGTTGCACACGGATATGGACAAAGGAGACGGCCGCACTAAGTACTTGTTGGAGGGAGAGGGGGTGGGCTCTGTGTTTGTCATCGACAGCAACACAGGCAACATACACGTGACCAAGTCTCTGGACCGCGAGGAGAAGGACCAGTACCGTCTCATCGCAACGGCTACAGACTGTCAGACCGGCCGTGCCCTGGAGCCCTCCTCTGAGTTCATCATTAGAGTGCAGGACATCAATGACAACCCACCTGTCTTCCCCAATGAACCCTATGTTGCCATGGTACCGGAGATGGCCAACATAGGTACAGTACTTGAACAACATTAAAGTAGCACTCCAACCCAATATATCTGAAAAGCAGCAGCTGTCGTCAGCTTGGATTTAATGGCAACAAGTTTTTCACAGCAGAACATGACTCCAGCTGGATGTTTGAGTAAGACACATCTTGCATCCAGAAGTTACATTTTTGAAAGGAATAACATATTCATATTCATAGATTCTGCTTTTTCTTTTTCTTTTTTTAAAGAGGCAGAGTAGATATAATGTAAAGAATGAAGTTAGCTGAATGAATACATGTCAGACTATTTATATCATAAGACAAGCCTGGAGGGGATCTTTAAGCAGAGAGGTGCTTTGAGCTGAATGCTAACGTCAGCACGCTTACATACTCACAGTGATATTGCTAACATGCTGATGTTTAGCATGTACGCTGTTCACCACCTTATTTTGGCATCTCAGCATTTGAAGCTTTAAGTCCCTTTATTTATCATCTAAAAGCAGTATGTACACATTTAACTAAAGGTTTATAACACATAATAAACATAAATACTGTGCATTAATAAACACTTAAACAATAAGAATGTCTCAACTGACTTACAGTCCACTACAAGCCATTTATTAGATGTTCATGAATGCTAAATAAGGGGACTTGAAATAAAGTGTTTAAATTTCATAGCAGTTCATCCAGTAGTTATTAAAGTAAGATAAATCAGACTTGACTAAAGTGGTGAACCCACTAACGGATCGACACTGGCATAACTAGAGCCAAGCTGTGACTAAAATAAATGACAAGAATCCTTTAAAAACTTTGCAACCTGCTCCTGCAGCATAATCAACATCCCCACTATCCATCCATATTCTCAGTATCCTTGAAACAGTCACACTTTAGCCCAAATTTGGCAACTCCACTGCATTTGGCACATCTCCAGAGTTTGGTGTATTTAGTCACATTTTGTCTAAAGGATGAATGTGTGGAACATACTGCATACACAGATAGACAGCAGAGAAGGAGATTATCCTTTTAATCCTACAGATGTAAGTATTTGATATTCAAAAGATAGATCTTGTGTTGAGTATCCATTTGGAATAGCTTATGAACCCCTGCCTCCAGCTTTAACTACCATACTCTGACCCGTCACCTCTTCCCCTCTTTCACAGGCACGTCTATAATCCAAGTCACGGCCAGAGATGCAGATGATCCAACATATGGAAACAGCGCCCGGCTGGTGTACGCCATTACTCAGGGCCAGGACTATTTCTCAGTGGATCCTCAAACAGGTCTGGTCATATAGCCTCACGTGTCCCACACATGACTTATGATTGACTCTCCGGTTGATTTCACTTTAAGCTGTAAATCCCAGTGGTGTGGTTAGATATCACAGATTATATCTCTGCTACCATATGTCCACTGTGGATGAGAACACTTTCACTTACATTTAATATGATCCGTCCAGATACAGAAGTGGCCCGCAGTCATTTGTTTTGCCATGTCCTAATTCAAAAAAGTTAGCATTTGCGTCACATTGATGCTAATTTCAAGAGACATGTGGCCACTGTGAAATCTGTTGCTGTTGTGAATTTTCCTCCATGTCCTGGCCTCCTCTCCATCAGGCGTCCTGCGGACAGCAGTACCTGACATGGACAGGGAGACTCAGGATGAATATCTGGTCCTCCTTCAGGCCAAAGACATGGGGGGACATCTGGGCGGACTATCAGGGACAACAACAGTCACTGTGAAGCTGAGTGATGTCAACGACAACCCCCCTCACTTCAGAAGGAGTAAGCATAACTGTTATCAGATCACCACGTATCTGTCAGCTGCTTTCAATCTCAGGATATATGTGTGTGTGTGTGTGTGAGGGAAGATTAAAATGATGAAACGTCTTGTAATGGCATCTGTGACAGCAGTCAGATTTTTTTTTTACCTCCTTTGGGTCCAAGTTGTCTTGACAGGTTTAAGATAAGATCTACGGTATTAAAGTAGCTCCAGTTAAACTGCTTGTCAGTCCAATATCCTTTTTCTATTTAATGCACTCGCTCTAATCATTGTTTAAAACATCGATTGCCATAGTGTAACCTTTGCCAAGATGACTGGCATTATTATTCATAAAAACACTCCCATTTGGTCCCCGAGGTTCAAATGGACTGTGCCTTGACGTAGAAGAGTGAAAGATCATGTCCGCTCTCTTATCCGAGCTTTTCCCTGTTCCATGCTATTAATATTTCATCTTAAAGTTCAGTGCTTTCTGCTTCAATAGACAGTAAAATCACTGCAGAGTGTGTCTAACACTTTGAGACATATACTGCATTTCTCTATATACTATCTCTCCTTTAGTTGCTTTTTCCCCTCCTTCTTCCCTACTTTCTCTTCCTGACAGCCTCTGCTTCCCGCCGTTCATCTTAATGTTTAAAGCCCCCCTCACCTCGCATTGATAGATTGTGCTCCAATACAATGCTTTATAGAAGCAATTTAATATTTCCAAATGCCAGCGGTGTGTTATTTATTCACTGGTAATCTCCCTGTGTCTTCCTCCCTCACCGCCTTACTCTAGGTCATTATTTTCTGTTTGACAATAATGCCACTGTTTAAGCAAACGGCTCATTTAGTATGCTCTTTGAATACGAGGGGTGTGATTTTTAAATGTTCCTAATAATGTGCAGGATGTGAATGATTACTAATCAGCAAGGAAGCGTCGCTCTGATTAAATGAAAATATTTTTCTGAGTTTGCAGCTTGTTGCGGTGAAACATCACATGTGCCGAGGAAATGACTTGACCTGCCACAGATCAGTGGCTGCCTTCTCACGCCTGGACAGAATGTAATCCAAGCAAAACAATAACTTCAAAACAGATGATTTTAGCAAAGCTTTTATTCACAGTTTAATAAATACAACTCTACATTCACGACCTAACAGTTTTGGACAGTAAAATATTAAGTAATAACAATAATACAAAGCTTTATAGAAGCTCTGCTCAGTAGGTCTGCAGCTAATGATTATGTCATCGATTTATCCGTTCAAATCACATTCTTCATCATTTTCTGTGAAGCTGTCAAAAACTCTAAAATCTGTGGAGCAGCAGCTACTGTGGCTGCAAGTAGCAGTTACAGAGTAATGCTAAATGTTAACGTAACAGTAAAACATGTAGAGAACAGGCATAAAGTTAGCAAACTGTCTCAATTATGTCAGTTTCACAGCAGAATCTAATTTAACTTAGCTAACTAATTAGCTGCCTTATATCAACCACTATAATTATATTCACCAACAAAATATATTGTCGCTGTTGAGCCCAGTCCTTGTATGTCCAAAACTACTTTTAAGGAAATGAAAATATCAAATGGATCCATTTTTAATACTTTTCATTAGTTAAATGTGTGTAAAACCCACAGACAGACATAAAGGGTGACCATTGATTTATGAAAAAAAATTAAAATGATGAAATATGAAGATACAAGGTTTCTGCCTGACAGCAGCTATATGAATACATCGAACTGAGAAAGGGTGCATTTTATTGCTACTAAAGGACTCAATTTTTAATGTGTTAGAGGAATATTGTCATTTCATATTCCATAAATTACTTAGACTTGTTTTACAGGAATATAAAACAGAAAAGAGAAGCTGGAAGCTGTTTTTTAAGTGACTTAAACAATCATTTCAACACATAAAAAAATATTTTAATATTCTGTCGCTCACCTAGTTGTATAATTAATGAATCCTTTCAACCGTAATTGTATATTCGTAATATCAGAGGATTCTTATGCAACATATACACATATTTAGTCTACAAATTACAGACATGCCCATCACAAATCCCCCAAGTAGAGTCTTCAGATTGCTTGTTTTGACCGACCAACAGTTCAAAATGTTAAATAATGATAATGTAAGACAGAAAAAAAGGAACATCTTCATAGTTGAGGAGCTTGAACTAGAAATTGTTGCAAATGTCCAGCCAGGAAATATCACCATTTGTTCTTCATCAGTTACAATTGCAAAAAAACACAACGATCAGATAGTTGTGGATGCATTTTCTGTCCGTTGACGATTCAATAAATCAACTGTCTGTGTCAGCATTAAGGAAAGAGAAAACGTCTAAAATGTAAAGTGCTGAGTTGAGCATCATTAGCATCAACAGGATTGATAGCAAACCATTAGATGCAGTAATGTTGTGGAGAGATGGAACTTTCTGTTTAGTGAATCCTCCTCCTGGATCTCTGCTGCTGTTGCTGCTGCTGCTGGGTGCGTGCTTGTAGTGATCACTTTGTTTTCTTCTAATTCCCACACTAAGCATTTGTTTTTAACCTGTAAAACCTGTTGTGTTTTAACATGCATGTGTAAAAGAGTAGTATCAGTATCTCAATATTGATTTTATCGAGGGTACTTGGTATTGAATATAGGATTTATATGTAGAATGAAAGAAAGTTGATAAAGAAATATGTGAGTGAAGCACTGTGTTTGCAGCCATAATAGCCACAAGTATTATGTTAATAACTGATGTGATTTCACTGTGAGTCTCATCAACATTCCACACATGTGCTGGTGCTCAGAGCCATTATATTCATTCCTTTCTTCTCTGCAGGTGCGTGGTCGTTCTCTGTATCGGAGCTAGCGGCTCCAGGTGTGGAGGTGGGCCGTCTCACTGCCACCGATCCTGATCTGGGAGAGAACGCACAGCTGGAGTTTACTATCCTGGATGCTGAAGAGGCTGAAATATTCAATATAACGGGAAGAGACCGGGAGGCTGTCATTGCGCTGAACAAGGTGACGAGCGACGAGACACGTGACAAAACAATCTCGTTTTATCACCAACAAAAGTTTTTTATGATAGCCGACACCACATGTGGGCGGTTTTGCTTGGATGGCCGCATAATGAGAAAAATATGTAAAATATGACATTTTAGGACATTAAAAGAATGTTCTTTGCTGTGGGGTTGCAAATTAATTTTATTTAGTCATTTAAACACTTCAGTAGTCCTCTCAAACACGCTCTGTCGCTGACAGATTCAGGCTCCCAGATTCCCAAGGCTCTGCAGTGGGCAATTAATGAGTAACAATGAGCTAATAAGCAGCGGGTGAGTGATTGCAGCTCGTTTAAGGTGAGCAGGCCATGTAAAAGGCAGCCAGTGTGAATTTTTCTTGTCACTTTTAAGGGTTCTAACAGCATTGGCCAGTCAAAGATAATTATTGTAGTGTGGAAAGTTAAATTAAGAGAGTGCAGTGGGCGAGGTAAGAACAGAACCTGATGAATTTATTAGAGTGTGATAAAAGAGAGCGCAAAATGGAAAAATGTGAGTTGTATCGACGGATAAAGAAGGGTGAGAAAATATCTTGGATGAATAATGAAGTACACGAGAAGATATATACAGCATATACAGTACATTTGAATCATATATGAAAGGCCTTTAATAAAGTATATCATGAGGATTGAAGCTGTTTTATTCTTGACCCAACAGCTGCTGGATTATGAGACCCGCAGCTCGTACTCTTTCATTGTGGAAGTTGCCAACCCCGTGGTGGATGCTCGCTACTTAAGGAAAGGTCCCTTTAAGGACCAAGCAACAGTTCGGGTAATGGTCCTTAATGCTGATGAGCCGCCACGATTCTCCCAGGCTCGCTACCATCTGGATGTATCTGAGAACTGCCCCCCTGTCTGCTCTGTTGGCCGGGTCTACGCTGTGGACCCAGACACAGGACAAACCACCAACATCAGGTGGTTATTACATCTTCACTTATTTATTCACTCACTTACAGTCATTCACTCACTCACTCTGCACCCTCTTTTCTATCTCTTTTCCCACTTTGTTCTCGCTCACGTCCGTTTTCTGCATCTCAGGTACTCCATCGATCCCCAGTCAGACCCCGAGGCTCTGTTCCGCATCGCCTCTGACACCGGCTTCATCAGCACAGTGATGGAGCTGGACCGTGAGCAGGAGCAGTGGCACAATATCACTGTCATTGCCACACAGAGGGGTATGTCATCCCCCTCTGCCCTCTGGGTGCTATGAGTCACAGAGTTTAGTTGGGTCATATTTCACCAAAAGCACCGCCCGGAGTTCGGAATACAAAGTGCAGCAGTAAAAACGAGAGAATTTAAGTGATCATTTCAACATTGGTTTGCCTTTTCTTTCAGACAATCCAAATCTTGTGTCAAGGGTTGTGGTTGCCATAGAGACACTGGACCAGAATGACAATGCACCAGAGTTGGACAGGCAGTATGCAACGTCTGTATGTGACTCCAGTGCTCCCGGTCAGGTCTGTTCTAGTTTTGTTTTCACCTGATATTACATTTAATTTCAGGTTGTTTTCCTGTTTTTATCCACTCTGTCTTGCATTACTTTTGAAAGCATGTGCGATTATTGAATTTTTTGTTCTTTTGCTAAAAGAAAGGAGTCTAGTGAAGGTACTCACCTAATCTTTGTTTACTCAGCTTTACATTCCTAAATAATATATCAAAGACTTTTGATTCTAATAGCAGTTGTGGTGAATATGAATAACACACTAAAGGGGCTTTATTCTTCAAAAACATAACTGCATTAAAATACACTGGAAAAAACAAAGCGATAGTATGACTTCAAGTCTGTTTCTGCAGTCAAAGATTGTTACATTTTGCATATATCATCAGTGCCACCAAACACTGACTGAAATATATTATAAAATGTTAATTATCCTGCAATCCTTCACATTTATCTTTTGACCCCTTTGGAGTGATTTTGACCTTTGGATTGAGAACCTTCGAAATATAGCATCCTGTTCTGCGTTATTCAGGTTGTTCAGGTTTTGAGAGCTGTCGACAGGGATCAAGGAGGGCAAGACACCCCCGTCCACTTCAGCATCCCTCCGGAGTCCAGCTCCGCTCTCAACCTCACCATCAGGGATACCGGAGGTAGCGCAATTTCACGCACGCTCCAGAAACATGACACCGGCTCATCGCGTTGTGTTTTGATGTCTTGTGTATTTGTGTCATGTCATCAGGTGTGACAGCCAGCCTGGTGCTACA
This sequence comes from Scomber scombrus, assembly GCF_963691925.1. Taxonomy (NCBI): domain Eukaryota; kingdom Metazoa; phylum Chordata; class Actinopteri; order Scombriformes; family Scombridae; genus Scomber; species Scomber scombrus. The sequence continues at coordinate 8,185,950 of NC_084977.1, read as the reverse complement.
ATCAGTCTTGGAGCCCCTTCCTGGCTTCTCCTCATCCTTACTCACCCTCTATGTGCCAGTTGTGCTGCGCGACGGAGCCTCCGGTCTTACCAACACTGGCACGGTCACTGTGACCATTTGTCCCTGTCTGCGGGGGGGTATGCAGACAGAGGATAGGGGGAGACAGAGGGACCAAAGATGGGAGAGACACATGGTTTGTCTGCCCATGCCGTCCGCCTCTCCATCTCTCATATTCAGTTTAGTCACCTTACTGGCCATGCTGGCTTGTGTCACCACTCTGCTGGGTAGGTTTGGTCACTTCTCTTAAAGTTTCTGATGCACCATAAATAAAATGTTGACTTATTTTGAAAGATGCTAAGCAGCTGTGTCAGGTCGCTTTTTTAAAATATCTAAATAGAATGTGGTCATGTGCCTCTGTTTTGCCCTTTAGTGGTGTGTGCACTCTCGCTGTCATTGCGCCATCAGAAGCGCGACTCCCACTCACCCTTCGAGGAGGATGATGTCAGGGAGAACATCATATCCTATGATGACGAGGGGGGAGGGGAAGCAGACACCGCAGCTTTTGACATTACAGCGCTGCAGAGCATGCACAGAATACAGCACATGCACAACAACAGAAACATGTGAGCTGTGTCCTAAAAAAAAAAAGTTTATCCTTGCGATGGTGTCTTATGTGCGTGTGTGCCTCTCTGACATTCATCTCTCGTCACAGATGGTACACCCAGCAGAATCTGCCGAGGGCCAGAACGTACAGCTGGAGTCGTAACCCGCGCCCCGGCCTGGACCCTCATCAGCGTCCAGGCTCCGCTCCGCTCTACGGACGCCTCTGCTATGGCATCCACACACTGCCTGTTCTCAGAGATTACCCAGTCGGGCCTCTGGAGGCAGGTTTGCAACTAACTCAGCTGACCCATGGGCTCACCGGAGGTCATATAGCCAATTCCCTTGTCATCCAGAACCAGAGCACCTTTGAGCCTCTGCTGCAATCTCCCGAGATGAGCCCTGCTAGTTACGAAGCAGATCACATGCTGGCAAAGAGCAACATTACAGAGAGAAATGAAGGCAGTGAAGCAAACGCTGCTGACACAAAACAGAACGAAGACCAGGACAAGGTCAGATAACAGTGCTGATATGAAACGATAATGACATGTAGCAATTATATGGAAGCAAAGACAGACCTAGAATTTCACTAACTGTGAAATGTAATCACTACGGAACATTTGAACATGATTTATGACATTTCAGATGTTTTGCTCTGAAAAAACTAATCGTTTTTGTTTTAATTTATGCAGTTTGAATTTCCTTGTTTTGAAGGGTTCAGAAGGTGGTTTCAAGTGGTGTGAAGTATATTTTTGTTTCAACAAATTCAAACATTCAGACAATTGGACACAATGGACAATTTAATGGTCCAGTACTCAAAAAGCTATGTTCAAGCTGCTCAAATTCAGTTCAGATCTTAGAATTCAAGCCAGATCAAAAACTCTTGGTACTCAAAATGGGTGAAGTTGGTTAAATTCAGACACACAAATTTAAGGTGAAATATTCAAACTTGAACATCCAGTCTACCAAAGATAAGAAATCTAGTCTGAATGAAATCAATCAGACCTTTGTCCATCAAGTTATGATATTTGACATGATTTAAGATGGAGAAGTTCTGATGAGCAACTGGTAACCGCCAGCATTCGTCAACCCATTTAAATAAAGTTCTTGAAGTTGCGATGATTAAATAATCAAATTCAAACTGTTTTTGTCAGATGGTTTTCAGAGTAAAATCAGTGCAACCATTTCATCAATATTTGAATTAAAACATTCAGAATTCAGTAGTGATTTTCAAATTATTTGTATTTGTTATCGTGGCGTCTCTTTGTTTCCGTACAATTATCTCTGCATGTCTCTTTCAATCATTTCTCCCTTCTTCATTTCTCGTACAGATAAACTCGCCAGAATCAGAGTCGACACCAGCCAACAACTCTGCAGATCTGACCTACTGTGACCCCAATGAGTCTTCGTGCCAAAGTCACACCAGCTCCTCATCAAACCAGCAAGAGGGGCGTCCAGGGTCATCGCAGACTCAAATCAGCACTGGAGCCACCAGCTGTACAGTGGATGATTTTGATACTGATTCCTCTATTCCTTCCGTCTCAGAGCGAAATTACTCAAACGTCAGTCAAATCAGCTCCGCTACCCCTCCTGCTCACCTGAAGGGAGACACATACAGTATTGTGGGCTCGCTGAATCCAAATAGCAGAGGGATATGTATGAACGGGACTAGCAGCAGTGGTTTGTATCCAGCGGGGACGCAGCTACTGAACATGTGCAGACTCCAGAGAAAGGATTTGACCCCACAGCCTTTGCCCTTACCCGGGGGGATGTATGGTAACAACAGAGGCTGGGGGTGCGGGGTCAAGCCTGCGAGAACAGAAGCCGCCAACCCGCAGCCTGTCCGAATGGAAGACCTCCTGAATTTCCGTCTGGACCAGGTCACCTTTGACCTGTCCCAGCCGCCCTATGACTCACTGCAGACTTACGAGTTTGAGGGCCGTGACTCAAGGGCTGAGTCACTGAGCTCGCTGGAGAGCGACGCGGAGAAGGACGAGGGCAGAGTGGTGGGAGGGATGGAGGAGTTAAACCAGAAGTTTCAGAGGCTGGTGGAGATCATCAGGGAGAGGGAGACGGAGAAGGAGAAGGAGAAAGAGCAGGAGCAGGAGCAGGAGGAGAAACCAGCGGAGGGAGGAGAGACTGCAGAGGCAACTCTCAGTGAGACTCATAAACAAACAGAGGAGAAAGAAAAAGAACAGCAGAGATGGGATTTCTAGAGGACCTACACTGCAATAAAAGAGAAGAGAGGAGGGCTCTCTTGACAGTGATGGATTTAAAACACAGCAGGGTGGCGAGATACTCAGCCTCTGACAGAAATGTTCTTGTTCTCCCTCCCAAGGAAAATCCAGGAGGTCAAAATATGTGGTGGAATCAGTGCACGGCGTATAGTTTTCACCCCCACTGTGTTTTTCAAATGGATATGGAATCTGTCACTTTACACACTGCTCTTGTAACTAATATTAATAATGCACTTGGGCTTTCAAAGCTAAAGTTATGAAAAATTTACTTTTTCTTTTTTTAAATATTGATTCCAAGCCCTGAAAGCTGCATTGTTAGAAAATAGGCCTCATTAAATATTGACTGTAATTGTAATATTTAATATTGACACTCTAATAGGGGCACACTCACTAAAAAAAAAAAAAAAAAAATCCTTGGAATTTGGAATGCAACATTTGCATCAGAAGTGGAGAGTCTTAGAACCGCACAAGCGTACAGTACTGTAGGCCTGCACTGCCACATGTTCACAGAGCCTCTCCGACGAGTCTAACCGCATATGTTGCTCTGTATACATTTGTATCCTGTAGAGAGACTCCAACAATGTAGTGACCATTACAGTAGCAGAACCTGCTCACTATGCAATTTGCACAAAGACGTAGAAATGATTAGATTGTCACTGTTGAAGACTGTTGTGTACTGTTGTGAAAGTACAGTAAATGATGTCCATATGTAGATAAATATCAACCTCTTGCTATAGTGGTTATTGCTCAATAGGGGACAATTGCTGGCGATGGAAGTGGGAGGAAGCGGGGTATTTAGTTCAATTCACACAGGAAATAAAGCATTTGATTTTCGGTTATTAAACTGTTGCAGCCATAAGCTCACAATTTTCCCCCTAATTTCACCCACGCAAGATTATTTATAATTCACACTTCTTTCTGCATTTGCTCGTCTTGAATTATCTCCAAAGCCTTAGTTGTCTTGCACCTTTTAAAGAGACAAAATTGGGCGGAAGCCTTAATGGGGAGCGGTACACACAGGCATTGTTTTTGAGATGAACCCCCCCCCTCCCCCTCCATCCGAACACAAGAGGCAACAACAACAAAATAATTTGCTTCGAGTCTGTAATGTTACTCAGCCAATCTGTCATTTGACAATGACTCTTTTCTATGGCGGTTTGAAATCTAATTTATTATTCAAAACGTATAAGGATGAGTTATTAAAATAATGACATTATTTTCAATAATATGATAAAACGCCTTTGACTCTCCAATTATTCCTGCTTTCTATCTTCTTCTACAGTGGGAATTTAGGTCTTAATCAAATGCTGCTCTAATGAGATTGCAACGCTGTCAAACTAAATTTGACAGAAAATCTTTGGACTATGGACAAGAAAAATGTGGTGTAAAAAAGACTGTACTCCTCAGGCAAGAGAATAAAATGCAGCGGAAAAGAGTGGTTTATTACATCAAGTGCCAAATGATGACTAGTCATCACCACACACTGCGTACTGTCAGTGTGCTGTTGCTGCTGCTGCTGTGGAAATATCACTACGCGAGCGATAAAGAACAAGACGCATCCTCACCTAGAGATCAGGAACTGATTTAATCTAACTAAATATAGGCACAAGTTAGAATATGAAGGACTCTCTGTTTTACCACTTCAAATATAGTCAGACAAAAATAAAATAACAGTAAAGAAAAATATGTTTGAAATTCAAATGTTTAAAAAGCGTATTGCCATTCACACGCACTTAAAAGAGCTCTAAGGAAAATACTGTGAAATAGAAGACAGCAGTGTCTTTTTATTCAACTTTGAAACCAACGAGACCGGCAGTACAATGGTGCCACCTAAAGTTACATGTATGGATTGCATTTGTGCTATAGAAGATTGTAAAATACCACAGCTGGGAATATTGTTGCACACAAACAGGAAAAGGAGGTTCAGTTTAAATCGTTATTTTTAATCCATGATGACAAAAGTCTGATTCATTTTGTTTTTAGTTGGACTTGTTGTCACACTGTTAAAGCCTCACATCTGTATCAAGTCTTCATATGGCGCTTCTAGAGGTTAATCGTTTCTTACTGCAGTCTGCAGTACTGGGTTCGAATCTATATCTGAGGAGTCACAATCCAATTCACAGAAAAATATATTTTCCTGCCACACTTTCCTCTAATTTTTGCTTTTTTTCTTATGAATTACTTGATATTTTTATACATCTCTAAGCTTCTGAAATGTATTGATGGCCTTTTCAGGTGGAGAATCAGGAAAGATTTTTGCTGTAAAACCATGATGTTCTGTGTGTGTGTGTGTGTGTGTGTGTGTGTGTGTGTGTGTGTGTGTGTGTGTGTGTGTGTGTGTGTGTGTGTGTGTGTGTGTGTACATATGCAAGCCAACACATTTGGAGGGCATCTACATAACAGGATATCACTTGATGCAGTGCAGAGACAGTGAACATGTTACCCCTTTACTCCAAATGGTCTGCAGGAGGCAGCATAGAGTCAAACACTTGACTTAAAACTGACCAGTTACACAACTGTTTGCATACAATCTTGGAATTTTGTAACAATGCTGAGTTCAGATGAGGCGCCATTGAACATTTTAATACACTTTTGTAAAAAATGTTCTCATTGGTCATCAAAAAATCAGACATTCACTTGGAATTGATTTATTTATTTGAATTGTAAGGGGCGATGTGCAGTGTTAAAGGTAAATGTTATCATTTGATGTACTGTACCAGAGTTAGCTCATGGCTAATTTTCATCTGCAGTCCCTTTTGTCACAATTAAAAATATAATAGCACAATATCAAACAGTGTGAACCAAAAAGCACACAATACAAAACTACACACAGTACCACATTACACTGTGAGAGAAGATTACTTTCACGTTATTAGTGTACAGTTTATTTCATGATGACAAATATCCATGCACAAGCAAATAGGATGTGTCTGCTCACTGTTAAAACAACTTGTGTTAAATGTGTCCAGAAATATTTTTTGCCAGCAACTGCAATAATGAGCTCGCCCGCAGTTCAATTAAACAATAATTGCATTTTTTATAATTTAGCATATAATCCCGCCAGAGGCTGCGGCTAATCCCATCATAGACTTCAGGGGGTTTTCCACTGTCAGACTGTGTAGTCTGTAAAAAGAAAGAGGATGACAGCAAACAAACAGACAGCCAAAGGATCCCCTCACAGCAGACACCACCGCTAGGCCATCGCTTTGACAGTGCTTTGATGTCAGCTCAATTATTTAGCTTGATTAGGTTTCACTACATCAAAAATGTGTCTAATTTTGGAAAAATTGCAGGATAGATACAATAAGCTACTTTAGCCCAGCTCTAGTGTGAACACACAGATTTTGCTGTATTTAGCTGTTAATCAACCATTGTTTCAAACAGGACTGCTTTCATGCCCGTTTACATCTCAATCTGTTTGCTGAACTCATCAAATGAAATAAAAAATTGTCAAAATTCACAGTAAATTGTCGGAACGTTAGCCGGATATTGTTTCAAAGCTTTAACTTTAGCTAAAAGCTAAGTTAAAAGCTAAAGTCAAAATTATTTGGCACAAAGATCAAAATTATAGTGTAACAAAAATCAGCATGGAGCAGCTTAATAATCCTTTTCTCCCGTCTTATGGCTTACATGGAAGAGTTTTTACTGAAGCATTTTACATATGTGTCAATCGCTCATCGTCTGAGAATGAAATGTTATAAACACCATTCCGGCTTTCATGAACAGTGCCATTTTCCATCGTGTTCACCTGTGCCTCTTCATAAACGGCGTCTTCTTCTGTTTTCTCATTCTTCTTGCTAGTATAAAAAGCCAGAGAGGAGAATGACAAGCTCAATAATCACATCTACAAAATGATAAATGTAATACGTCTGTGTACACAATCCTTGCTTACCGTTTCTTTTGGACCACGGAGGACACGAGCAGAGCGATGATGCCAGCACCCACAGCACCGATGACTACGCCAAACACGATGAGCCATGGAGGGGTGTCGGGGTTGAATGGTGTTGCCAGGGTAGGAGGGATGCCAAGGAACTCCAGAGTTTGATCAGTCAGCAGAAAGGCGCTGTTGATGCGAAACCTGGACTGTCTAATGGGCACAAACACAGTGTTGAATTAAAATGGACATAATCATTATGCAAGGAAAAAACACTAACTGATTTAAATCCATAATAGATTTCCTGCCATGTTTCTCTCAGTGTTTATTTTTTACTTTTCTTAGACTTCTGCATTCCATTTCTTTTGCAACACAGCTGACAATACTGCAACTTACTTGTAGCATGAATACTGACTATTTCCAGGCTTACAGGAGGCTACATGTGTTTTTTACATAAAGTCACATTTTCTGCTTGTGTGTCTGAGTACTAAAAACTAGGTAAAGGCTTTGATATTTCAAGACTGTCTCCTTTCTCCAATCCACTTTGCATGTGGGTAATATTGTACCCTTCCTTGAAGAGATCCAATTACTGCAGGATGTCTCAGATCCACTTAAGGTAGGCAGCCGGGAGGCATTCTGACCAGAGCTGCACAAACAGCTTTAACTGGTTCCTCAGTGTGAAAGAGTAGTGACTCAATACGAAGATCCACTACATTCACCAAACCTCTCAGTTACCTTCAGTGAGTCCTGAGGAGAAACACCATCCTAGTTAACATGCATATCTACTTAAGTCACTATCCAGAACTTGCTGAAGGGCATCACATGGAACAAAGTTTGACTAACAGGACTGAGGGCAGCTTTACAGTTCAGCTCTGCCTTCACTAAAATCATACTGACAAAACGCCTGCAGCTGATGTCTCTAAATGTAAGTCCATCTGACAGTCCCTTTTACTATCACTCATTATAAACACCACAAGATACCTGAACTCTTCTACCTGAGGTTGCTGCACTCCTTTCCGCCTGTGTTTCAAGAACTACAGAACACATGTACAGTGGATTTGCTATTTCATCAGATCCTCCATACTCCATACTAAACTTTTTTTCTTAGTTTAGAGATCCAAATCAGTTGTTATGTTTAGGTTTTGAATATTGTAATTATTATATTTATATTATATATAATTTAGCTTTGTTTGATTGGTGGATTAAGAGGCCTGTTCAGATTAATGTTATATTGCTTTAGAAGGGAAAATTAAAATGTTCATCTTCTTCACGAAAGTGAAAAGCTGAATTTACAACCAGTACAAAGCACCCTCACTTAGTTAAGTAGTCAGGAGTTTTGCTACATGGCCGCAGCTAACATTAGCTAATATGACCAAAATAACACATTTACGATAACACACTAGAAAAATAAAAGATTCTTCTCAGTATAAATGAAAAGTCAATTTCACAATGAACCTTGATGACTTTAGTATTCTCTAAACTAGTGGTGACCAACGTTAGCTAAAATGAGCAAACTTCTGAGAGACCTCACAGTGTCACAGTTTGAGTTTGTGTCAGTTTGAATCTCCATACTCACTTTAACTAGCTAACCTAAGTTCAAATTGAATAGTTAGTCAGCATCAGCTAAACTGAACTATTACCAGCTCAAAGCATTGTATTTGTGTACTGTGGCTGAACCATTACGGTTTATTACTTACACTATTTACCAATTTGGGGTCTTTTTTAAATATTTAATTATCAATAAATCTTTACAAATACATTGTATTTACCATACAAAATACAGTTATCCACATATTAAGACAATATCACTATAACACCAAACATTTAGCAAATACTTCAACCAAACATACGACACACAAAGCATTAAATGGTTTTATACAACCTCTGACCTCTCTGTGAGTGGCCAAAGGAAAAACAGTTATTTCTAACAGGGGTTTAATAATGAGTAATTACATAATTTGATTACCTTACAGCCAGCTCCACTTCCCCTTTCTCAATAAGGACTGAAGAATTCGTGGGTGATGTCACCACAAACCAGAAGGACACTCTGGGAGTCTCATCGCACACAATAATGTTGGATATGCTGGTCAAGTTCCACAAGACAATAAAGAGCACGTCAGTGATGCTACATGTTCATAAACAATGAGTCATGGATTACATTATGGGAAAAACAAAACAAGGAAGAACATGCAAAAGTTTTCTTACTCAAAATGCTGCCCGGTGAAGTGACTCCTCATGGCAAAAGCCAGAATTGATCGGAAAAGGAACATTTCATTTTCGTTCCAAACATACTGAAACGACAACAGATCATGTGCTGTTTTCAGTAAAACCCTTAACGGTTAGTTGATCACCAGATGGACCTTGTACCTCATAGTGAGCGATCACACACCCCTACAGTGAATCCTGGACAATATTCAGTACATTTCCATTTGTAACTGTGGTTGAATGATGAATAATTTGTGGCAGTAATGGTATATAACACATCTTCAGTAAGTCTTCAAACTGTTACTTATGATCTGATACTTTGATCGTTCTGTGCGGGTGGATGAATATTTAAATATATACGTACAGCGTTATCTCCCAGGGCACTTTTGATGCTGAGTCGAACTTTGTAGCCATCTGAGGCATCTGTAAAGATGAAACATATTTTACTGTTTTCACCACCCACTGGATTTTTGTCCAAGTTATTAAATAAAGAGCACTGCTGCAGAATATCCATATTGTGCTGATAGAGCTGGCCTATGTGTACACAGTAAGATTGATTTCTTGGTCAAACCCAAGCATGATCTCTTATTCCCACGTAGGGTTTTAGAATATCTTCTATAAAGACTGGCATGCATTTTGGGATCATTGGCAATGTCTAATAGAGGCCATTGTAATCAGGCAAACATTTGAGCTATGTGTCTAATCCGACTTTGTTCCAGTTAACAGATTGGAAGCTGCTTTTCACACTGGCTGGAGAGGCAACAAGGACACACAAGTAGACTGGTGCTTTTGCTATAGCTACTTTAAAAGCACTGTGTTTACTCATAATATATTAGCAGAAAAATTATGTAGTATAAAAAAAAAATTACACATAATATTGTACCAAATGTTTTAAATTCTTAAAGTGTTCTTCTATATGATGACTTACCTGGCACACAGAGCTCTTGTGCCAAAGCAGATGACAAACAGAGCAGGAGTAAAACCTTTTCCAACATTTCCCCCAGAGAGCGAGAAGCAAAATAAGGAAATGCTGCTGAAGCTCAAAGGAAACTGACAGAGTCTAGTGGTTTTAGGAGGTCGGCAGACAAACCTCATTGGATAAGGTCTGAGTTTAATGGTTAAACTGGGACACACCTGAACTAATCTGCCCTCCTGAGAAAAGAAAAAAAAAAAAAAGCTACAGTCCAGGTCGCCCTCACAGTATGGCATGGAAACTGTAAAATGGGTGCTGCAGCTAAAGTGCTACTGTTTGTTCAGGCTTCCAAGGAGCCAGATAGGTTTGCTAATGTAAGAGAGGCAGACCTTCACGACCATAACACAACAGCTCAGTCTGGGTCTGTTTACTCAGCGCAGAACAATATATGACCTCCCCATTCAGCGTGCTAGGCACTTTTATATTCAATAGCAATTTTGCCCTTTTTTTTGCCTTGATTTGCTTAATGAAAACATGAACACACAGATAGTACCAAATCAAACTGACTGGAAGTGAAGAGTCTGACTGTAACTGCTTGTGAAGATAAGCAGTACTACTATACTACTGGAGATACAGCAGTTATAGTCCTTGAAGGGCAAAAGGCTGATTTGATAGACAGGTTAGAGGATGCTGTCGGTCTGCAGTGCAAATATCACACTAAAGTCATTATTGTTTAGTCCTTGTTTTCATGACAAGGTGAACTGTATCTACTCCATATCTCTCTCCCACTTTATCTGCCAGCTGGCCTGTGTGATGTAGACATTAAAATGTTGACCATCTCTCCCATATTGGATTTCACCCAGCTCAGTTTGTTCAGTGTCTAAAAACTGCTGTTCTTAAAACCTTTCTCAGTCCTCGCCAGCACACATTCAACAAGCAAAACTGCTTATAGATAAACAGATAATAAAAAAAATTCCTTTGGATCCCACTTGAGAGATATAGTTGAGGTTAATCATCCATTCTGTGCTTACAATGTGGTTAATTGTTCAACCACTACATAGTGAAGGATGCCTGACACAGCCATTAATGAGAAACTAAGTTGACACAGGTGACTTGAAAGGTCTGATAGTGCGTTTACTTTTTAAATCTCTCTCTCTTTGGAAAACAGATAAGTACATTTCCTCAAGTACTGTGCTAAACTGGTGTGAGTTACTAACTTTTTTGTAGATTAAGGTTTGACATATAAAACATAGTGTATTATCAATTTTAAAGATATAATGTATTGATATAAGTATAAAGCAGTTCAAATCAGCTCCAACTACAACGCTAAAGTATATACATCAATAATAATGATCCAACATTATAATACTATAACACTGACAGGGGTTGTTCTGTATAAAGACTGCTTCTACTTTTAGCACTTATAGCATATTTTGTTGTCAATACTGTACTTTAACTTTGGTATACTATTACCTGTAATGGAGTGTTTATAGTGTGATATTGCTACACCTAAGTAAATGATCTGAATACTGATCATCATTGTCTCATTAAATTGTGCACTTGGCCTACAATAAACGATCTTTTGCACTCATGCAAAGTCATAAAAGTGTTTTTCCAGGAATCAGACATCACCCACGCTTAAACAATATTAAGAATAAAACGTGCAGAGATACAGAGTACAGTTTAAACCCAGTTTAATAACTTCCCATAAAGTCCTGCTTTATGAGTTTCTGTATTACAGGAAAACAGGACAGGTGACGAGAAAAAATCTAAATCAAACAGAAATATTGTTATTTTTTTGTTTTATTCAAATGACCTAATTATGTAGAAAGACAGAATGGAAAATCTTATGTTCTCCCAGGATTTTAGGGTCATGATAATGTGATGAAGAGTAAATCTGGATTAAAAAAGGTAACATGACAGTATAACACTTTACATTGCTCTTCGGGGATTATTTAAAAAAAACATTTCCACTCAGTCTTTTTGCCTTTGGTTTGCCCCCAGTACAGTCGCTGCAAAAGACTGATTTACATAAATAGCTTTTGGAATAATAATAGCAGTTACTGCAGATATTTTCCTGAGTCGATGGAGGCATTAGAGGCACTTTAGGGACACTGGAGAATTTGAGAGAACTAGGAAGAATGAAAGCTATTTACTGAAGTCACCAATGAGCCTCATTCATTCATTATTCCCCTCTTAAAAACATTTTTAAAGATATAATGAAGTTCTGTCTAGGATTTGTACTTCCACAGCACCGTCAGCGGGCTTTAGGTCTTGTACCATTAATCATGATGCTATAGTAACTCATTCAGTCTACTTGTATTAATGACAAGCAGTGGTGGAAAATGATTATGTATATTTACTGAATATTGAGGTACTAATTTTATGCTATACTTTATACTTCTCGTCCACTATATTTCAGAGGGAAATATTCAGCTTTTTCTACAATTATCTGACACCAGAAATTACTTTTCAGTACAGATGAATATTTATATGAAGGAAATATGAAGAGCCAATAAAAGACAATGCATTGCTAATGATTAATCCAGTTCCCAACCTTTAGACCTGTGACCCCCTCACAAAACAGCAGTGTGTGTCACATTACAGATGTCAATTAGTTGGTAGCCTAACCCTAACCCTTTTTATTTTTTTAATTGTATGTTTTTATGTTGTTTGTTTCCAATTCTTACTGTTAAATGTTTTGTTTTTATGTAAAGCACATTGAGTTGCCCTTAGGTATGAAATGCGCTATATAAATAAAGCTGCCTTGCCTTTCCTAAAAAAGGTAAGATAGACACAAAAACAGACTAATGAATGCAAAAACAATACACATTTGTGAACTTCTATGTTCTAACCATATCACAACACCTCAGATTTATCCTGTGATCCTTGAAGGGGGCTCAAGCCCTAGGTTGGGGACCACAGTTCCAAACAAAACTGTATACCTCAACCAGGTACATCAGTAAAATGCTTCTTTTGTAATGATGTCACATATAATAAGGCCCACTTTTCTGCTGAATGAGCACATTTAAAAAAAAAAAAAAAAAAAAACTTCAAGTAAATGTTGCTGACAAACTTCTGTACTCAAGTGAAATTTTTGACAAAGGACTTTTCCTTTTTTAGAGTATTTTTACATTGCCGTACTTACTTCTGTAAAGGATCTGAACACGAATACTAACTATCTAACTGCATTTACTTCCAAAGTGGAGTGATTCACAGATTCAAGGTCCACCTTAACAGAGTTATTTATGTGTTTATTTCTGTGTTTTATATGATTTTATCACTGTACAGTTATAGTGTAAAGAAGCTGATCTGAATGATTATTCTAAGCATAAAAAACATACAATCAACATTTAAAAAGAACACACAAATAACCTGTAAAAGAATTATCCACTGCAGGAAAATGGAACAAAAATAGAGCTGTTATGTTATTATAGGGTGTGTGTGTGTGTGTTGGGGGGGGAGTAGGCCCCTGATTTCATAGACAAAGCCTCCTCTGCTCTTCCTGTGCTCTAGCGCCCCCAGCAGGCGTAGGGCGGCGGTGCTACAATCAGCCATAATAGGCGGTAGGAGTGGATGAGCCTGAGCCGAGCAAGCAGTCTGTCTTCACAGGGGAGCTATATACTCTTGTCGGAGGTGATACCGTCCTCCGCTTGCCAAACACCCTCTCTTCTGACTTGACACCGGAGCAGGATGTATTGATCTGCTGCTTGTCGTGCTTCTCCGGTTGATCATCCATGCGTCAGCGCCGGGAATGGATCAGGAATCCGGTGTGGCGTCTGCAGGGAGTTTCATCCCGCTGAATGAACATGAACAGAGATATTACTCAGGTCTCCACAGCGTTTGCCAAGCTGACACCTCAGGAAAACTGTCGTCCAGCAAAGTGGCAGAGCTGTTCAAGGCGTCTCAGCTACCTCCTGAATCCCTGCATAAAGTGAGTGTCGCACATCTGCGCCTGCTTGGTCATCACATGTTATCAAGTGTGTGAGAGAGAGAGGGAGAAAGAGAGAGAGAGTGAGGGGCTGGAGCTGCGGCTGCTGATCTGCAGGGAGACACACACACAGCACCGTCTAAATGCTGAGCCTGTGCTCTCCAACATATGATAATGAGCCAGGAGATTTCCTTTGTGAATTCTCCTCCTGATGCTGTGTGTGTGTGTGTGTGTGTGTGTGTGTGTGTGTGTGTGTGTGTGTGTGTGTGTGTGTGTGTGTGTGTGTGTGTGTGTGTGTGTGTGTGTGTGTGTGTGTGTGTGTGTGTGTGTGTGTCAGAGAGAGGTCGTCCAACACCTGCTTTCTCTTTACCCTTCTGTCACACTAAAAGGCAGCCCCATCACTTCCTGCAGCAGCTGTACATTGGTCTGTGTGTCTCCCCACTACATTTACATACTCTATATGTGATGCTCAGGTTTAAGGTTTATTCTTACTCTACCGGGGAGAGGCTGACAAATGTCATTTCACTATAGAAACCAGTGTAGTAAATGTGTGTGAAACTGTCCACATCATAAAAATATAATATAATATAAAAGTTTTTATAATTAACACTGAGTCTGGTTACTACCATGCTGAGAAGTACTTCTAATGTGTTGAACTTTGTATTGATGTTGACATTGAATCAGCTTAGAAGTTAAGGTTGGCAAAACTACAAATTACATACAGTATGCTTTACATTACAGCCAAAACAAAGGGCTGCAACTAATGATTATTTTTGCATCAGTGATCGAGCTGTTGTCAGTCTTCTCGTTTTGTCTGTAAAATGTTACAAAATGAAAATATAAAAAAATCAGTTTCTACAAACTGATGTCATGTTGTTTTCCCCCTAAAACTACACTGAACATTATAGTAAGACTATCTAACCTTTGACAGAGGAACACAATTCTTACTCTTACACATAGTAGTAGTTGAAGTTGATTCCATGATAATGCACCTTTTCTCAATTCGGTACACTCAGGGGTTTTGCTGCTATAGCTACTACTGCTCTGGTATGAGCAGTAACTTAAGGTGGCTAATGTTACCACATTTTAGCCAGATGTATAGCTGTATAATCACATTTGACATTGTGGCTTTTCTCCATTTTTGCACCAGTTTTAAAAATATCTTGTAAATGTTGCTTGTGGCTCTTAAGCAAAATATGCATAGTCACTTAAAGTCTGTGTTAATGTTTGTGAAAGTTAGATTGATGGTATGAGGTAATACTTTTCCACATTTTTCAAATCAAACTGCATTATCAAACAATGATATTGTGACTGTGACATAAATGAATACAGACTTGATGTTCCCTCTGATGGATTACACAACAGTTTTCAAAAGGCTAGTAATAGGATTTCTATATACAGAAATGAATAAGAAAGATATTATCATATATCAGACTTCAGCATTTGGAAAAAACAGCAAAAAGGTTATACATGATTTGTAGGTGAGAACACATGCATGGTCCTTTAAGGTTGCAGCCACTATTTTACTCATTGGTGCTTTCAAATCCTCAAACCAGGCAAAACCATGCCAGACATAAATGAAGCCTATGAGATTTTTCGGCCATGTCTCATAAATATAAAAATATTTCCATCTCTTTTTATATAATATATTTTCTATGAATGGCGTGCCTGACAGTACACGTATTATCAGGGGTAAACAGTTTTTTATTGGCTCTAAAATACAGTAGAATTACTAAGTCAGAGTCATTTTGCTGACCCATCATAGAGATATAAACACATTTTTCCAGCTCAGATGAACACAGCAGGTTGCGCCCTCTGTTCACACCACCCACGGTCCTGAGGGGTCGGCTCCCAGCGACTGCAGCCTATTGTGTCTCTGTGTGGTGTCAGGAAGTTTGGCATTGAGCTCTGCTTCCTTCCTGTCCGGCTTGGATCGCCGCCACCACACAGGGGTGATTGACACACAGCCTTCTGAGCTGTGTTTGGCCCTGCTGCAGGATGCCTGCAGGATCACTCTTGGACTCGCTGCCGACTTCTGGGTCATTATGTCACGCAGTACCAGAGAATTGTAAATAGTGCTTTTCCTCCAGGTTGTACGATGGGTTCGAAGTTTCATCATGATCTGACTTGGCCTTTTTTAAAAGGTTTATCAAAACAAGGGGAATTTTCCATCATCTACTGGATGTAGAAAGGCGGTTTGCTGATTCATGATTGACCTAGTTTGAGCGGATTTACAGAAAAAGGATAGTTACTGTGTGTGTAACCTGTGTTTACCGCAGATAAGTAGTAAAAGTATGCACTTCTTCCTGTTAAGCTGTCATTACCTTCTGAGAAGCCACTAGTCATTCAGAGAAAGGCACAGCTTCCCACACATTACACTGCTATGGAATCAATTGTTACGCTGATTACATAGACTTCCAGTGCAGACCTTGGGTCATGCTGTTATTGACTGAGATTATTCTCGCTGCCAACCGAGCACATGTTTCTCATAACATTTTATCATATGAACATAACAGCCACAGCAGCCATTTGGACTACAGTACATGGAAGACTGAATGTTTAGTGGGATGCAAACCACTTGAAAGAGTGGTGATATGAGGTGAATATCCCATAATTGTCTGTGCTTGAGATGCAGTTTTCAGGTATGTGTCGCGTGTAGTCACATATTAAGGTGCTTTTGTTGACAGACGTTGCTGTGGAACCTGTCTTGGTTGACTAAGGTGTGGCCTCACAACTTGCAGAAGGATTACAGTCATGCACACAACTTGATGGTCTTGTTAAATCCAGATCTGACAGTGCCAACTCAACTATATTGTTTTCAGACCCACTGACATTTCCTCTAGTGCCACCATGAAGCTAACATCTCTGCTTTTGAGTGAAATGTCTCAACAATTATTAGATGGACTGTTGTGAAATTTGTTGCAGTCTTTCGATGTCTCCTTCAGGATCTGCTGAACACTTTTTCATGCAGTGCCCATATCAGGCCAAAATTTCCATTTGTCCAATATTTAATGTAACTACTGTAAATACTTTACTGTCAGCCTCAGTGGTAGCAAATGTGAGCATGCTAACACGCTAAACTGAGGCTGAACAGTACAAACTTTATACCTGCATAGCTTCAGCCTGTTAGTAATGTCATTGTGTTCATGTTAGCATGCTGACGTCAGCAGTTGGCTCAGAGCACTGCTGAGTACAGCATAGTTGCACGGCTGTACACTGTACTTTCCAATCTGGTAAACATAAAATATGTGCCATCACGCTTCTGTATGTGGTATAGTTTTGCTTATTTGCTATTTTTCATTCTTGACTAGCAGAATAGTTTTTTGCCATAGTTTAAAGTGATGTGCTAAACAGGAAAATCAGTTTAAAAGTGAATGTGTTGCTCATGTGTGTCAGATATACAGCATATTACAGTAACATGACTAATAGTCAAACTTAATTTCCTCCCTCACTTTATCAAATGGATATATGATTAATTCAAATCTGAAACCGGGGGTGATATGATGTGAATTTAAATGTTTCTGGCAGTTTGCCATCCTCTTAAAATAACTTTTCCCCCTCAGGCTAAAGATGTGGCCGGCCAGTCTGTTCCTCAAGGCCTTCCCTGAGCTTTCTGAAATAATCTGGTCTCGTCTTTTCTCAGCTGACCTCGCGCACACTCACGAGCACCGCAGACCTGACCTTCACTGTCTGCCCTGCACTCTCACTAGCCTGTTTTTTTTGCATCCCATTTATCTGTGAAAGCTGTTGAATGAATACAATGCAAGTCAAGCAGAAATAATGTCTCATAAGGCGATATATGAACCGCACGGACCCCACCCTCCCCTCAACCTCAATTAGACAATGGGTATTAACAGCACTGCTGTCATTCATATCTCATAAATACATACCAGCAAATCTGTCTTCTACAAAGTGTGTCAATATAAGTTTGTACAGTAATATGCACTGATTCACTTAAAACTGGACTTTTGGATCTTGCATGTTAATGGAAAAACTTGTTAGTGTTAGATAAGCGGTGTTGATCTGTTGTTGCCAAAAGAAGAGCAGGAGCTCCTCATGTTGAAACTAAAACAGTGCAGATGACCTTTTCTATGACATCTCGCTTCTAGTTTTGCTTTTCTGTGAGTTTTTTTGAGTCTAAACACATTTCTATAACTAACTATAACTATATACTATAACTATAATAATTATAACCACTATCTGAATGTGAACTTAAGTCAATTGTCAATTAAGAGCAAATGTCTTCCTCTTCATAGCAATGATGATGAAAAATGAATAGTGTCTGGTTCTGGTTCTGGTGGCAGTTTGAGTGGTAGTAGTAGTAGTCAACAACCTACTGGGTAGAACTGGCAACTGATCCAGGGTCTCATGTTGTCTTCGCATCAAATACATCTGGGTAATTTGAATGAATTTAATTAAAGGAATAGTTTGATATTTTGCCAATTACACTTTCTTGCTTCTCTGGAAGAGTTAGATAAGAAGATTGATCCCACTCTCATGTGTGTATTGTAAATATGGTACTGCTACTGTACCAATGTGACACAATCTAGCCAACAACACATTATATAATAATTACTTTTATCATTTCATTTGTACAAAAGTTGAAGTGCAAAAGTCACAAGTTGTATTGTCACATGGTGTTATGTTTTGGACATTATTTGGTCTGGAACACTAACTTCCTATATTCTTGTCTTTATCAGAGTCGTTATTGTTGCATGTTGATCAGTTTCAGCTTCTATGAATACTTCTGTGAGGGATTCTGTGGGATTACCGTTATTCAAAGTTGCTTTGTTTAAGTATTGTATTTATAGTAAGAACCACATTGTACCTTCTTATTGTAAAAAAAAAAAAGAAAGAAAAAAAAACTTGATTGTCCAACATAATCCTAATCTTCTTTGCTCCCCCAAAGCAGCCATAGTACCTCTAATCAAAAGAGTGCTGCTGCTGGATAAACAGATCCTACTGTTCTGCTTATCCCTCACATACTGTTTCTTCTAGCTTTATTCTGCTAGTGGAGTCCATAGTGTTGTTGTATATGTTATCTCGATCACTGTGTAGCTTACTTCACTAGATTATGCTACTGAAAAGAGGCAGACACTGCAGGCAGTATGGTGAGACTCATCAGGGTGAATCACTTCGTCACAATGTTAGAACACTGTTTAGGAGACTTTTGCATATTTCAGTAAAATCATAATCTTTATTGTTCGAACAACAAACAGCCTAAATCTACCTGTGCATGAACAGAATATGTATCATTTGGAAGTGAAAATGATTTGGTAACACTTTATTTTACTATTTGTGATTTAAATATTCATATAAGTATGTACAATTCAATCCCTAATCGAGTGTGTTTCCATCCATCCATTCATTCTTCTGTTTTTAGAAGAAGAAAAAAACAGTTTTGCTGATTGATTTCTAAGAATGTGCTGTTGAACATTTTTTATACAACAGAATCAGTGTGTATTTTCTGCAGAGCATTACTGTATACAGTATATTTTGAGCTGGGGTATTTTCCAGGAAGTTATCTTGATGTCCTTGTTGAGTAAAACCTGGAACTTCAACAAAGATATAAAATGGCCTGATGTGACTTATCCAGATAACTCAGTAAATCTGAATCATGCACTAGTAGTGTTGAATTAATATAGCTCCAAAGTTTAAGAGCCTCAAAAGTCTCAAAAGCTCAATCTTGTTTAGTTTTAGTCCTTAACATGAAACAGCTTCTGAGTGCATCCTCATCTACATACTGTGTAGAGCAGAAGCTGTAACCCATTGAAATGCAGTACACATGTAGTCTTTACATCATTTCAATCACTTCAGGAAGTGATGTCATGATGATGTGATAGAATAGCAAATTAGTCTTCTCTACATTTCTGTATTTTTATTTATTTTTTTAGGATCACAATATGAAAGAGGGGCTTCAGCCAAGCTTGGTCACAAGTTTCAAGTAACAACCAGCAAACCCTGATCAGAAGATCTTTTAATTGGATTTCTGACTTTAATGAGGAGCAAGTGATGGGTGATCAGAATCTGTCCCATGAGACCTTTTGGAGGACAACGTCAAGAGTTCTTAGCAGCAGCATTTTGGACCACTTGTAAACAATACAGGCATGTTTCGCTGAGCCAGGTGAAAAGTGAGTTACAGTAGTCAAGATGAGACAATAAAAAAGCTTGAATTAACATTTCCATCTCAGCTTGAGACACAATGGGCCTGAGCTTTGCAGTGTTCCTCAGCTGGAATAAACAAAGTGTACACTATACTTTAATACTGAGAAATACTGATGAAATGATCACTCGCCAGGAGTGTGTGATCGTCATCTTTAACTCAATATATGCAGCTAACTGTCACTGAGCTGATTTCATCTTATATAAAACTCTGTGAAATTTGGTGGAAACATTTCCTGATGCAAGCATATTCACACAATGTAAATTTCAAACTAATGAGCAAAATTAAACAAAGTTGAAGACAAAGTGTGTTAGAGAAAAAAACCCATTCTGTTTCACATCCTATCACTTTGAAGTTGTGCTAAAGCTTCATCAAACGGAGCGAGTGGGAAGATGTGAGGACGCGGAGGGCCTAGGGAAAATACGCTTTCTAATTGCATCATGGGTAGTGGGAAAAAGAATGTCATAAGACATTTTTCTAAACTTCTAACCTGTTTTTCAGGTGACTGAGGTGTGTGGGGCGAAGCGTCTGGGTTACTTTGGTACAGCCCAGTTCTACGTGGCCCTGAAGCTGCTCGCTGCCGCCCAGTCTGGTCTGCCCATCCGCCTGGAGAGCGTAACGGCCAGTAAGTCTGCTGCTCAGAGAGGAGACGTCTTTGGAGAGCAAAGGGGGATCAGGAGATTATCTTTAACATGCCAGGATTTGGTCTAATCTGGATGAAAGGGGAGTCGCGTGGAAAGGGCTAAGTGGGTTTGCCCTTATTACAAGAGCGTACACAATCAGTCACACCCCGGCCAAAGCGAAAATCTGTTTTCTACATAACACATGATAGCCTGGTGGATTATTAGAAAAAGTATGTTCAAAATTGAATGTTGACCATGGTGTAGCTCAACTCAAGCGAAGACGAACTGTGAATATCCTGATTAATTCCCTTAGTCTATTTCTAGTTGTATAAAAGGTCATCAAATAGGAAGCTGCTGATCAGACAAGATCAACAAATTCTTTAAATACTTTTGTCCATTTGAAGCCTATTGTTATCGGGCTTTAGAATTAATATGTTTAGGTAGCTGATCAACTGTAAGAAAAAATCATAATCTATCAAAGATTTTAAGAATCACAAAGCATCCTAATGTCTTCTCTTGTAGATCTACCTCTACCCAGATTTGTTGGGCTGAAGAATGAACCAGAGATGCGATACTCCACCGTCCCTCCCAGCATAGATGGTCAGGGGGCTCAGAGCGGGACCGCACCGGGTCCTCTCACCCGGACTCCATCAGACAGGGGCACCTTCAGACACCTGGAGACCAGCGTAGAGAAGAAGGTAAGAGAAGAGCTCGCCAATCAGCTCAACATGTAGTTGCGACAAGTTACTCTCGACACTTGTAAAAGACACAATGGATCATTGTTAAGATGTCTCAGAACTACATTCAGTGGGTGTGATTATACTAAGGAAGTGTTTAGAGTTGAACAAGAACGATGCACTGAGCAAAGACATTCCAGTCTGCTATAATCATCAGAGCAGAAAGGCCCCGTTGATGAGAGATTAGAGGACAAGGACGAGCCTCCTTAAAGCTACCAGACCGGCCACAAGCATGCAAACACTCGTACGCAGAAGAGGGACTTAATGAAAACTCAATAGGGATGCCATGCCAAGTTGCTCTGCATCATCAGTCACACGATCACCAAAACTGCTTTCACTGAAGAGTGGATGAAATGCCATCTAACTTAATTAATAGCAATAATGGCTTTTAGTGCCCTCTCTCTCTCTCTCTTCATTTGCTGTATGCATGTTAGCTGTCAAATAAAGGAAAAATGTGAAAAAAATGTAGTAGAGAAAGGGAATGGGGGCTCAAATAAAACAGCTTACTCGAAGATAACAGTGACTTTCTGTTATTTTTCCTCCACCCTCACAAGATCTCAATGGTACATGACACTTTTTGGCCTGAGATGGAACAGGCATTAATATGCCACTAAAAAATGTGCATATCTCATGTTGGTGTGTGTGTGGTCCCAGCAACTTGTCAGACAGGCCAGGGAGGATTTGCTCTTCTTTTTCTATGCACATTGGCTACCTCAGGCTTTGTGTATGTGAATTAACAAATATTCTGTCACTGTGCCGGAAGGAGCCTTGGTCTCCCCCACGATCACCGTGCAGTACACCGCCTCGCTCTCCACTGGCTTACCGCAGCTACCCGTACACAAAGCAGAGGACTGAGGCAGACTCACAGATAGGTATGACAGCTTTCATTTCAATAACAGCAATGCACCCTGTAAAAATACCTCATATTTTTATGTTTAATTTAGAAGATTAGTTTTGTTTTTATTTAACATGAGGTCATTTTTTCTTTGAGGATACGGTTATTCAGCATTTTTAGACCAGTGAAATACTGCAATAGACTAAAACTGCAAGAAGATGTGTTATAGTAGCCATGCATTATACATTTCAAATGAATTGAAATTAAAAAGATGAGATTTTACACCATCTCTGCACCTGTTTAATCCTCCTTTCTTTCCTCTCACTTTCCTCTCTCCTGGTCCTGATCAGTAAAGCTCTAATTCTCTCTCATCATATTTTGGAGCTGGTGTAATCAGTAGGAAATGATTGCATGTTCGCCTCAGGTTTCTCCCTCCACTAAAGCTGTGTTTTCTTTCCCATCCTTCAGCCTATGAAAGCAAACATTCCTCACGGCCGATCATTCAGATGGAGCAGCACTCTTCGCCCAGTAACTACGGGACCAAACCCACTGTGGAGCATCCTGCTATGGCTCGGGTACAGACGGAATTTTTTAGAGCTCCATGATCACATAAATTATTCTTTATGTCATTAAAAAAGTTTAAATTATGACTCTGCTTCCTTTTCATTTTTTCTGTGTATCTTCCCAGGCTTCCTCGGCAGAGAGGCTGGACCAGCAGGGTGTGGTGGACTACTCTGACGATGACCCCTGGAGGATCACAGAGGAACAGCTGGAGTATTATACTAATCAGTTCAAAAGTCTGCAGCCCGACCTGGGGGCTCTCATCCTAGGTATGCACACCACTCCTCAATTCCACTTATTAATACAATGAAAAATCAAACTTTCACACTATTTTATGACTCTGATGACTTTTTTTGTTTTCCAGGAGCTGTTGCAAAGAATTTCTTCACAAAATCCAAGCTCCCAATACCAGAGCTCTCCCATATTTGGTGAGTGCTGACTCACAGTGCTGTGTGTCCTTGCTCTGTTCTGGGGTCAGTAAGTTAGGTGTGCCCACTGAGTCAGACACAGGCCTCATTTTAAAAGTGCAGTCTTCCTCAACATCTATTTTTAAACTGTTTCATCATTTTTTGGAACAAAGTTGATAAGAGAAATAAAATGTGATTTGAAAATATAAATAAATATCCTGTATTTGAAATTAGTCAATCTTTAAAGACATTTTTAGGAAATCCTCTTGAGGCATTATTAGATGAAGACTGATAACACTCATCACTGAAGCCAGTTAGCTTTAGCAAAGACTGGAAACAGGGAAACAGCTAGCCTGGCTCTGCCCAAAAACAATAAAAATCCACCTATCACCATATGAACTGACATTTTTACACTTCAGTTTTTGTTAAGATTAAACAAACTTGATATAACATGTTTATTAGTGAGCTTTAGAGGTGCTGCTTGGTAGATTTGGAATAAGCTAGGCTAGCTGTTTCCGCTGTTTCCAGTCTTTTGCTAAGCAAGGCTAAACAGCTGCTGGCAGTTAGCTTAGAATGACATGAATGAATTTACAACACTATATTCACTTAATATTATGTCTATTGTGTATATATTATGTATATTATGCCGTGCTTTTAACTTTCATTATTGATAAATGTTGAATATTAGCAAGTCTGCACCACTGTAACTTTTGTATTTAAAAGTTGCTAAGGTGCTTCTATGCTAGCATTTATGATAATACAGTATCATTTGTGAGAGGCTGATAATCTGAATTTAATAATGAGTGCCATTTTTGGTTTTGCAGTTGTTCTTCATCTTTTCCAATCTCCATCTTTTTTTTAAGGGAGTTGAGTGATGTGGATAGAGATGGAGCTCTCACTTTCTCTGAGTTCTGCACAGCCTTTCACTTGATTGTGGCGCGCAAGAACGGTTACCCTCTCCCAGAGAGCCTTCCTCCGACCCTGCATCCAGGGTTTACACAGCAGGAAGAGGATGTACCGGATACTCCTGAAGTAAGGGAAACAGCCATGGGTCTGCTATCTGAAGCATGCGTGTACTATTCTGTCCTTTTCACTGCTTTTTTTGATAGTCTTATATCAATATGATGCTCTGTTATTTTGCAGAGTGCAGAGGCTCTTATTGTCTTTGAGGATGCTGAACTAAGGCCCAGTCAGATGGTAAAACGAATCCCCACACTCCAGTGCCATTTTTTAAGTTATTTCATCTGAAGTCCATCTTTGTTGCCTGTAGGGGGCACTAGCAAGCTTAACATGAAACAGCTTCTGAGTGCATCCTCATCTACATACTCTTTAGAGCAGAAGCTGTAACCTCTTGCAGTATTCATGCAGTCTTTTTTTAAATATTTTTTACTTTTTTTATTTTGTAGTGTTCATATCAATCGTACAACATATTGTACATAATGCAAACTGTTCCCCCATACAAACATCCTCTCACCCCACAACCAGGAAGGGTCAGTTACTTCTTGAGTGGTTTACTTCTTACATGCAGTCTTTATCATTTCAATCACTTCAGGAAGTGTTGTCATGATAGTAAATTTGTCTTCTCTACATTTCTCTATTTATTTATTTTTTAGGATCGCAGTATGATAGAGAGGCTTCAGCCAAGCTTGGCCACGACTAAACAAGATTTGAAAGAAGAATCCTGTAAACAAGGTAAAATTACTTAATAATTTTCACGTCATTATTGTTAAGTAATCCAGAACATTTAAAAACGTTCTATTCTAAAGCAAACTTCAGTAAATGTGTGAGAAATAACATACCTAAATGCAAATAAGCACATTGTGTTTTGTTTTTATATCCTTTTTATGCACAGAAGTAGACAGTAGTGGTGCATCTTTATTTTCTTAAGAACTTCATACATGATGAAACCTTCAAATCTTGATGTGTTCAATACTGTGTCCACAGAGACAACTGTTAAGAGGGTGACAACATCTCAAGAGAAACGAACTCTACAACTTCCTGAGAGGCCAGGTGATACTAAAACTCCCGTCACGTGGGAAAATTAAAACAAATCCTTTATGTGTCAGGTTTCAGATACACAAACCTCCCATTACTCTCACTGTGTGGAAAGTCTTTTGTGATTTAGTTGATAATATACAGTGTTCTGTGTTCTGAATGATTTCATATATTTTTGTGATAAAAAATAGCTGCAAAAATGACAGCCAAAGTGTGTAGTGGTGATACTTTACACACGTGAAGTCACAGTTTGTGGTTCATACAGGGAAGTAGCTGCTTCTCATTTACAATAACTCACGGTCGACTCATTCATTTAATATATACTTCCTCACAGACGCTGTGCCGCGGCCTCAGGACCTCGACCCACAGATGAAGACAAAAACTAGACCGAGGTGAAAATAAACCTGTGACAACATAGATATTAATTAAATAGTATCTCGTACCCATACATGAGCTGCTCATTAACCTCATATGCTTTGTTTTTCTGCCACCGTGGCCTCACCTTTAGGTCCTACTCCAGCACGTCTGTCGAAGATGCGATGAAGAAGGCGGAAGAGCCTCCCACCCCTCCACCTCGACCTCAGAAAACCCACTCCAGAGCCTCCTCGCTGGACCTCAACAAGCTCTTCCAGCAGGACGCTGCAGGTACGACCCCCCCCCCCCCCCCCCCCTCCGGTCTTCACTCAGCTCTTCTCACAATATTAGTTTTCTAACGCAGTATGAACCGCCTGTAGCTGTGGAGCGTTTTGTGACCAAGGTATTGTGTTTGGTTTATGACAGTTCTCCTTTCATAGGGGAACAAAAGGGGAAATGTTTTTTTATTGTTCAGTCTGAAAGGTAAGAGGCTCACTTGAGGATTAAAAATAAATCAGACTCTGATTATAAAAATATGGGGGGTGTATTTTTATTTAAAGAGTGCAATGTGACTCCTAAGAAGAAAAAAGAAGTATTGCAGAACTGGTTTATCGCTTAGTGATTTTTTTCTTCTGGATTTTAGGGGTGAAAAGTGGATGGTTGCCTCTTCCTCCAGCTCTCCCACCTAGACCATCAACTTCACAGGTACGTCTGATTTGATTAAACTATTACTGAAACAATCTGATATCAAGTGAACAAAGCCTCTGTTGTTTCTGTGGCCTCAACCTGTACAAACATCTTATTAATGATAAAAGAAAGCTATGGTTAATCAGTACCAATCACCTCTTTTGTCAGGTTCCTCATTTTATCAACGCTGCAGACAAAACTCCTCAGAAAAAAGTGCAGCAGCCAAACTTTGCTGACTTCAGCCGCTTTAGAGAAGAGGTGAGCACAAAATCTGCTTTACTTCCAGATTTTTAACTTGGAATTTTGTCGTGGTTGAAAAAAAAAAAAAAAAAAAAGATCCCTGCAAAAGTTAACTTCGAATTCCAACCCGGATTGTCAGCCTTTTCCATCCCCAGATTTTCCACCTTCCATCTCAGACGTTTGCACTGTAAATGTGTCACCTACAGGTCACGTTAGTCATGTATACCGGCCTCTATTTCAAGACACAAATACACTCAAGGGCTATGACAGCGGTGTACATCAAGGCCTGCACCGCTGTGGACCGCAAGCAAGTGAATATGTGGAGGATTTATTTATGGCTGAAGTGACAAGTCGTGCATTTAGCTCGAGCTTCATTCTCTTTGTCCTTTGTTTGCCTTTCCTGTCACTTTTTTCTCCTATCTGTTGGGTGTATACTTGTATCCTGTTACACCGCACAACAATCTAGCACATGTTTAAGACCGGTGGACAGTTTAAAGATTGCAGGATATATCATTGTCCTACACAGCAACAAAGCAGTAAGATGATAGGATGGAATTTAAATGTCAAATAGAAATGTATTTGTCATTTACGTGGCGCTCTCTATGAGTCCCAGCGGACATGTGCTCTTGGATTTCTAACCCCATTCGCCTTTTGCCGTATCACCGTTTCTCCATCCTCCCACAGGATAACTTAGTCGTAATTAAAACCAAGCAGGCTGGATGATCCCAAATGTGGTAATATCTTATGTGTGTATATATTTAACTTAGTAAGACAAACAGAAACTCATACCAGCCAGAACTCTTCGGAGAGAGAGACGCGAGTGAACTATAGACGTAGTTAAAAATAGCTTCCTTAACATAAAATATGTCAATCTTAAGTTAAGGGTGAGTATCAGATACCAGCTCTTGCAGCGCACTCTAGGGAACATTTGAATTTGCAGTTGTGTCGAGTAGAAAAACACTCTCACATCTGCAGGCGTTTACTGTTCATCCTCTACGGGTGTTGCAAGGAACAAAAAAAACTTGCATGTGACCTGTTAAGTTGAACAAACATTGTTTTATTATGCTTGACTTCACTTTCCTTTTAATTTACCTTCACTTCAAGTTACTTCACTTGACTTCAATTTGTTTACTTAACTTCATTTTACTTCTTTGACTTTTCAATCAGTCCTCTTAACTTAATTCTTCACTCTCCCTTCACTTTCTTTATGTCAATTAAAGTAACTTGTCTTCAGGGTTGGGAAGGTTACTTTGGGGATGTTATAAGATTACTAGTTAGTCTATTTAAAATGTAATAAGTAATGTAACTTTTTCAATTACTTCATCAAAGCAATGTAACTTATTACATTTGATTATTTATTGATTGCTTCTCTAATTTTCTAATGAATGTTTTCAACTGTTAGGGTAAATGTACCCATTAAGCACCAAAATCTATTTAAGGGAGATCATTTCTGATGAAGCAAGATGTATCTCATTTGAAAATGTCCATGTGTGCTCCAAATAAGCCCATGTCATAATTTATTTATAAAATATTTAAAAAAAATATTAATTTCAAAGAATTAAAATCATTAATATATGTATTCAGTGACATGTTATATATTACAAAATGAGGACATTTTTTTTAAGTTCTGACTTCAGTTTTAACTCTTTGTAATCATCAACATCTTAACTGTAATTGAATGAGACATTTTTTCTCAGTAACTGTCACAGATTACAGTTACATTTATTTAGTCACTTAGCTTGACTTCATTTCAATTTATTTACCTTCACTTAATCGAACACTTTCTTTATTTAAGTTCCATTTCCTTAATTTCACTTTCATGTACTCTTCACTTCACTTTACTTGTCTTCACTTAACTTAACTTATCCTCACTTAATGTAACATAACTCGACTTAACTCCACTTCACTTTTCCAACCGCAGCAGTAAGAAGAAACTATGGAGCAGTTGGTGAGACGCTGGGCATGCAGCCAGAAGGGATGCTACTGCAGCTATGACCTGAATGCCTCATCTTTGTATTATTTTTTTTTCAAGCGCAGCAGATCTAAACACATGTATCTGTCAGTCATACCACCGACCCTCAGCAAGACTCACTGGCTCCTCTAGAGATTGTAGAGATTAAGCATTAATCCAGCGGACAAGTTAACACAGTCAGCCTGAATTAAACAGAAGCTAAATCACCTCTTCTCTTATTTCTGATGAGTTCTCATCGTGCGTATTTTAGTACAGTCACCACGTGGTGTCGATACTGTACCTTCGTATCCGGCCGGTTACTCATTCCAGTTAAATGAGACCAGCTGTGACAGTGACTGCACGTCTTCAGTAACACCAGGCCCTCGCATTGCTGCAATGAAACAGGCGTGACCTTCGGCTGATGTGACCACACACATGCAGTCGATGGAGCTCCTGCAGTTTATTCTCACAGTAGCAGCTCGGCTCCTACGCTACCTAAAATGTTTCCATGCTGTGCTTGTGTTTCAGATCCAACGGTGCAGCGAATCCAGAGGCCATTTGTTTGTGTCTTCTTACGATCGTGACGGTTGCATTGCTCAGCAAAATAGATTTTTAGGGTTTTTTGGGTCCAATTTACAGCGGCAGCATTTAAGCGGCCTGTTTAAGCCATCAGGAAAGCCGAGGCATTTCAACTGCCACCGCAACGGAGACAGCCAGCTCTTAGAAATGAGTGGATCAAATTCACTAAATCCAACATTAACAGATGGGAAATGTTGCAGTGTAGAAAAACCTACAGAAGGTGCTGCCTAGTAAAAATTTCAAAAAAAAAAGCCTTCAACTTTCAAAGCGACTAATCTTGCTGTGTTGCTAAGTGCTGAAATGAAGAAACTGACCTCCACGTGTAGGACCTGCATGGAAGGCTTTATACACTCTTGCACTATTAACCTCTCTGCTGAATGAAAGCAGGTGGCGATATGTTATATATTATGTCCAAAGGAGAATAATGGCTGAAATGCAGCAAGGAGATGCAATAAAAGCAAGTTACAGTAATCCATCATGGCTGCCCCTGAGCAGACAGGGAGCAGAGGCTGGAGAGCACTAGATCGTGGTCCCTGCAGGGAAGGTGCTGATTTATCCACGATCAGGGCAGGCACATATCATCCCGCCTGTATCCCACTTCTCTTATATCATTTCACCTCCTCGTGACATCAATGCACTTACCTTTGCCATCGTTTAAAGTAAAAGGAGTTACTTTGGGTGCATAGTTTATGTGTAATTTGTGCTGTCTTGCAGGAAGAGAGCAGTATAAAACCTGAGGAGCAGAGTCCACGTTCTAGATTTGGTCAAAATACAGAAGACTTGACAAATGCTTCGAAACAGGTCCGAACCACTCAGATAGACAGTCTGTGTTTTTCTGTTTCAGTATGCAGGTAAATGTTTTATTTCTGATAACCTTTCAGGAAGTGATCACAGTTTGTCACACTCAGGTTCCACAGAAGCCGGTCCGCAGGAAATACCACCCAGACAGCCAGAACCTGGAGCCGGTTCCTCCACCTGCCGTGCAGTTTCCTCCCGCTACCAAACCCACTCAAAAGTCAGTCAAATATTTGCCTCTTTAATCCTAAAATACAAACAAATTCACTTTTCAACTAAATCTGATTCAGTGTGAGTAGCTTAAATGCGCAGCAAAGGCTAAAATTAATCTGAGCCAGGAAAGAAAACTACATATTTGGAAAGTGGCTTATGTTAAAGCTGCACTAAGCAATATTTCTGTGCAAACAATGACTCAACTGACTGTATAATATGAACGGGGTGGCTCATAGTGATGAATACTAGAGCCTGAACGATACTGCATATTTGAGGCCGATGCTAATACTGAAATAAAAAATTCTGATATCAATATAAAGGCCGATAATATTATAGGTACAGAATATATAGATAAACGCATTTTTTGTAATGATCCCTCAAATGTAATAATATTTACAGTTTAAAATTAAACCTGATTGTATAAAATGACATCAGTGCACTAAAACCGTAAACTTCTCTGTGAATTAATAATGATAATAATAATTAGAATTAAAATTAGCTATGAATTTAAAAAAGCATGCAGAACAAACAAACAAAAAAACAACATATGCATTTATTAAATTTGACTTAAGGAAAAAGGTCAAATATATATAAAAAGATTTTTTTTAAATCGGCACATACATATTCACTGATGCCGATATATCTGTGATAGGTGAATATTGGCTGACCGATATATCAGTCAGGCTCTAATGAATACACAGATAATTAATATTCAACTCTGCAGCTCCCCTCAGCTGTAGGAAGCTTTTTAGTGTCTTTAACTTATTGTTTTGGCAAATGTACTGTTTTTAATCACTCTCACCGCTCTTATCAGCGTCATTCTTAGCCGCAGCAGGCGGATGTTTTCACTGGACCAGCACCAAACGACAGACAGACAAAGTTAGTAACTGGCTAGCGAACATAGTGAAGCAGTTGGCAGCTGAAAAAATAAGCTATTTTCCAGTTTGTTGCTTTTTGCTGTTTTTTTTTCTTTTCTAAATGCTCCTAATGCTTGTAAAGTTAAAAAACTGGTGGAACACAAACAATGCTAAAAATTGGTTTAAGTTTAAACCAATTTTATCAGTTGATAATAAATGATAAATAAAATCATTATGTTTACAGCTTGATTCGGCTTGACACCTATGTGGTCAAAAATAAATACATTTTTATGTAGGTTTAAGAACTTCTTAAAGTGTGTTCTCTGTTTTATGTGTTCAGACCTGATCGTTAACCCCTGAAAGCCATACAGACATTTAGGCACTCCTTAACCCCCCTTAATGACTCCAGCATATGTGCCTCTGTCTCCTTATTGAGCAGACAGCTCATTGAAACTGTCAGTCAGCACAGTAGAAGGTGACTATCAATAATAGTAGTGACTGCTAGAATTGGCTGGTTGATTGATGTAAAGCCCCAGTGCTTTGTTCTGGTTCTTTTGGTTTCCACTGTTTCTAGGCGCTCTAACTCATTGTTTCTTAACTCAAGACTTAATCCTATCTCCAAGCAATGTCCTTAGACCCCCCCTGTAAGATCGAAACAAATAAGAAAGATTGTTGAGGAATTGGTTATATAATTATTTGTACATTATGCTTTGTACTCGGTTGTCTATTAATTTGTCTGTCTAAAATGAATTTCAAACTCAATAAAAGTGGATTGATTCATCTTTCAGACCGCTGTCCAAACAAAAGAGGGAGATCCAGATGGCGATCCGAAAAAACAAGGAAACCAACGCGGTGTTGACGCGTCTCAACAGCGAGCTCCAACAGCAATTGAAGGTCAGCCCATCTTCTATTTCTGGGAGAACGAGACAGTTTGTAGATGCTGCACCGGTACGCACACATCATTTTGCTGATGGTAGTGTGTGTGTCCATCTGCGTGAACGGGTGTGGACTACATTAGCGGCTCACCACATTGACTTTCTGACATTCCCCTGGCCTGTGCCTCCTCTGGGACACCGTGAAATGGGAAAAGCAGCTCGGCAGGGTTCAGAAAACACACTGACAGGGTGCATATTTGGCGTAACAGATCACAGCTTTGAGTCTGACAGCTCGGTGAAGAACAGGAACTATTCACCACATGATAGTGTTCATGTTAGCAGTGTTTTGAAAGTTCTTGATTGCGTGTCGGAAGTGGAATTTGACCGTCTCTCAACTGAGCGCGACAACACAAATGCTCCCAACGGTCCAACTTGGTGAAAAACCCCTGAGCTCAACTGTCTGCTCCGCTACCCATCACTCAGAGTTGAACTAATGGCACAGACTGAGCTGTTTGCATTGGGGATCTGCCTGTGGCACACGTATTCACATTTGGAACACATGCCGCATGCCTGTCATTCTCCTCGTAAATGATCCAGTAGTGAAACCTGCACGCTCACATGCAGCACTTTTATAGCTTCAATACAACTGAGACTAAAGCTTAAAAAATAGAATTGATGTAGCAACTCGTAGCCTATTTAAGGACGTTCTCAAATATACAGCAGAGTATAAAAATGCTGCATATACACAGCTTGATTTTTAGGTTTTAAGCTCTTATAATTGCAGTCTTCTCACATTTGTACTCTAAATTAAGGGATAATTCTACAAGTTTCTTAAAGCATGTGTGGAATTTTGCGGAGAAAGGCATATGTGTCTTTATATAGACTCAGCCCTTGTTGAAATACCAAACAGCCATTGGCATTCACAACTGTCTTCTTCAAAATAGAGCCTAGGACTGTCAGGCATCCAGCTACAACAGTGTGGGTGTGCGTGTGTGTGAGAAAAGAGGCTGAATGAAAAGAAATAGTTCTTTTACTTTTTATGAGCTCAATTTAGAGTGATTAAGCTATTAAGGTGGAGTTAAGCTAAGCTATTCTGTACCATTTCACAGGTCAAGAAATTCTTTTCAGATCTAAAACGGACACCTTTGCCCTTTAATCCAAAATTGGTTTTCAACTGTCAACCTTAGATTAGCTTTTTTTTGGGGGGGTGGGTGGGTTTGTGTCATCACTCCCCACTCCCTGCTATGCCGGACATGGTGCTTGAATGCTGAACATATTCTACATTCACACAGTAGCACAAGTTGTAAAACTAATTTTATTGTGGTATCCTCACTGCCCATTCAACACTGAACATATTCTTCACATATTGTTCACATTATTCCACATGAGTTGGCTGACTCAACTGAACATGTGGCATTTTCTTTAGTACCACCCTAAGGGCAAATTTGACATTTTTGTATAGTCCTACTGCTCATTATGTTGAGCGCTTTCATATTTTGGGGAGTGATGAACATTTAAACCTTTTTAAAGGTGCAGTGTGTAGAATTTAGTGGCATCTAGTGAAATGGACTTGGCAGAAATGGAATATAATGTTCACCAGTATGTTTTAAATAGTGTATAATCACCTGAAAGTAAGAATAATTGTTATTCTTAGCTTAAAATGAGTTCTTTATATCTACATAGGGAGTGGGTCCTCTTCCAAGGAGGCCATCATGTTGCATCATCATGTTTCTACAGTAGCCCAAAATGGACAAATCAAACACTGGCTCTAGAGAGGACCTTTCAAGTTGTATAGGTTCTCCTACATGCTTGGAAGTGGAGGGTGAGGGGAGTGGTAGTTGGTTGCAACCTCACTGCTAGATCCCACTAAATCCAACAAGGGCAGCTCGGAGGGGTTTAGTCTTGTTAAAAACCACCGTTACCATGGCAAACAAAGCAAACAATTTAATTGCATGCCTGCGGTGTGTCTCTTGTTCAGAGTTTGTGTTTTCTCGTTGGCTGCAGGTGGTTCACCAGGAAAGGGTCACCTTGGAGTCCCAGCTGGAGCACCTGCGTCCTCTGACCTCGACGTGACTGAGCCTGAAGTCTCGATAGAGTGGCGCTCACAGCGTTTCACCGGGATAACTGTACAGCAGTATCAGTGAATGTTTAAGCAAGTTGTTTCTTTTGTGATGAATCCAGAATAAATGTAAAAGGGCTGCTGACGGGAGCAAAAGTGCATCGTACACTCAAAAAATGTGACTCTTCAAGCCCCACATTCAAATGTTACTCTGTATTACTTTTAATGATGTTTTGCAGGATTACCACACATTTTTTTTTAATCACTGTATGATATGCACATGTAAAATATCCTGTTATTGACTGTGACCTTCTAACTAGTTTTTCTCTACTGAGTTACTGATCCCCCCCCCCCCATGAATCTTACCTTGCTTACAACACATGTCACAGTTGGTGCACATGTAATCATGACCGCTTATGTTCTGTGTTAATGATGGAAAGTAAAGAACTCTCATTTTTCAGTTTTTGTATACAATGCATATCATGCACATCAACATATGGTCTAAAGCAAGAGATAGTGCTACAGATTAGTTATTGAATCCGATTCATTTTTGCACTTAAAAAAAAAGAAGCACATTTGTGAGGTTGAACTTCATATTTGCAACATTAGATATGAGTTGAATTGGATTTAGCTACATCTGCAGCCAGCACACATGACTTGTTGGCTGCTGACAGACTGTAGCACTGGCACTTGTAGCTATGAGGACACTGAGGAATGTTGACACTGGATTTGTATAAAAATGTGTATCTTTTACTTGAAGATTTGCTCCATCTTTAATCAAAACACTGTCTGTTTGAAACAAAAACTGCTGATTTTTAAGTAAAATCCCCTCAGAGTTATTTTCACACTGTATCCATACTTTAAAAAAGAGCCCCATTAAAAACCCAACCAGCATTAACAGTAAAAAAAAAAAAAAATCAATCAATAAATAAAAGAGCACAATATTCCTCCCATGTTTTGCGAGATAGATCTCAAAACAGCTGATGTCTTGATGAGCAGAGGAGGTTTTGATTTTATCTATGCACATTCTTGGTGCTGCTGAAACTTCCTTTCCTTTCCATTTTTTTCCTTTCACATCTTAATTATTATTGATGGTAAATGGTGGGAATGATACTTGATACTGCATGTTTGCTAAAATGATGTGAGCATTGGAGAATGAATTAATCTTAAATTGTGCACAATGAGCTCTGCGCTGAAGACAATAATCAAACTAATAAAGTTGTCTATTTTTATTGCTTGTAATCCTTTTTATTACACCTTATTGTGCAAGAGAAATCCATTTTCAGTTTCAGTCACTAACTGAAAATAAAATCTTACTCTTTTAGCACAAGAGACACGAACAGAGATATTTTAATGTGTTCAAATTCTTCTGTTACTTGAATGAGGGCATAAACTTCTCAAGTTATATATTTCCTACGTGCAAAAAAGAGAAACCTCTGGACTATACTCCTAAAATCATGTACTTCTTTTCATTTTAAAGGCCCAAAAGTAGGTGACATAGAAGTTTGGCTATATTAACAGATTTATGAGAAGTCATTTTCACGTCCTGTGTGTGAGGGCAAAAACAAAACCAAAAAAAAGATGAAACTGACTGCAGTCATAACCCTCTGGCTCTCACAAAGCAGCTGTGCTTTCTCCGACACAGACACAACAACCAAAGGTCAGGCTGATCACCACTGATGGCTGTATTCCCAGACCCTCCGCCACTGCCGTCCAAAAATATCCACTGACACACTTGGCTCCCATTTAGACACCTCACACACTGATATGCCTATTTCTCACTTCATTCATGCTGCATTCAAGTGCTGTAACGAGCTACTCTGATCAAACCAAAGTTGTTTTCATGTTACTCATGATATATTCTCCTCATTCTTCCTGTAGAATGGCAGCGTATAACTCATATTCAGGATGTGAGGTATTCTGTTAAACTAAATTGAGCCTAGCGGAGGCCCGAAGACAAGCACAACTGTGTGAGTCCTTGCGGGTGATTGAAATCGCAGGACATTTTTCACAGAAAAAGCAAAATGAAACAGATTCTTAAATCTGAGCCTCCGATCCAAGGAAAACATCTGAGTCCAACAAGTCGATCCCACATCTGAGAAAATGAATGAGCCGGAATGAATGAGTTCAGTCTGGTAGACAGACACGAGATGCCAGACGACAACAAGGCGCTCATAACTCCTCCGTGCCATAACCAATAATATATGGCACAGGCCAGCGTGTCACTACCTGCCGCCTCAACTTACGGTACATCCTCCCCTCACTTATTTTATCCTATGCATCAGGAGCGGAGTGTGTGTGTGTGTGTGTGTCTTATTAGATCAGACCACTTAACAGGGAGCCATTCTCACTCAACTATAAATACCACTTAAAAGTGTTTGGTTTGCATTTTAAGATGACAGCTGCACGTGATGAAGAAACTATATGTGTCAGCTATTTGTTGTCTCTAAGTATATGCCTGGTTGATATAATTGCCATCTAGCTATGTCGCACAAAGCCAGCAACAGGTTTATTATTATCTACAGCACATTACAGTTATTACTATTAATGATTCTTCTAGCTGGAGACAGAGTAACTTGGTGCTCTTGGGCAGAAATAGACTACATTTGAATAAAGCAGTAACTCACAGTTAATCAAATGAACTCTATACTGACTGGAAAGAGAGCTGCAGAACACGCTTTCAAAGCCCAGTGTAAATAAACTATAAACCTGCAACAGGCTTTAATGACTTGGATCACCCGGTTGGCTAAAAGTTAAAGCTGACTCTTCTGACAACAAAGATTAACAGTTTTTTGTCTGTTCAAGTTAGGCCTTTGTTGCAACACCATTACTCAAAGATGACGACATACGCCACGTCTCTCATCTCTCCTTTGTCCCCCGCCGGGGCTTTGCAAAGGTTGCACTTCTGGTGTGGACATTGGTTAGGCCACAGGAAGGGCTTTAGGCTGTCACCTCTGCTGATTCTGGCCCCGTCAGCTGGGATTTAGCTAAACACTCATTCAGCAAATGTGAATGAAGCTCGGCCTAAGCTGTCAGGTCTATGCGTACAGAGGTGAAAGCAAAGATTAACCTAGACAGGGATATGGCAAAGTAACACAGGAATCTTCCACTGTTTCATCACACATTAAGAATGAGGCAAATATGTAATGTTTGTTTTCACTAATGAAGCAACTAACTAAAATCGAAGCCCTGGAAGTCGCAGAAGTTGATGTTTATTGAGAGAATTTATAGATATCCTGCTTGTTTCGTATCTGAACTACTTTAACTCACATACACACACAGAGAGAGAGAGAGAGAGAGAGAGAGAGAGAGAGAGAGAGAGAGAGAGAGAGAGAGAGAGAGAGAGAGAGAGAGAGAGAGAGAGAGAGAGAGAGAGAGAGAGAGAGAGAGAGAGAGAGGGTTTCCATTACCCTAAAATTAATTTATGTTAAGGGGATTTGCTTTTTGTCCACGTAAGGGAGGTGAGTCCCCGCAACATGAGGAATACCTGGACACACACACACACACACACACACACACACACACACACACACACACACACACACACACACACACACACACACACACACACACACACACACACACACACACACACACAATAAGGCAAATCCAGACTGCACCTGCTGAATGACTTTAGAAACTGTCCACCCCTCTCCATTTACACATTCAATATACCCATAGAACAGGGCGGGGGCTCCGCTGTGTGAAAAACAGAAGCAGTGTGATGTCTGGCCAGGATACATTACATAAACTCAATTTATAAACATTTGTGAACTCTGAAAATGAGATGATATTTAAAACTAGTACTGCAACTAACAATTATCATATTATTATTATCACTTAATCTGCTAATTATGTTACTGATTGATGGATTAAGGTTAGTCAGTGAACAGTGAAAAATGTTTCACAGAGACTGAGGTTACACGTATAAAAAAATGCCCTTTGTCACCTTTCTGACAGTCCAAAATACCAAAGTTGTTATCACAACTTGTGCATGTCATCAAATGATAATTTCATATCCATATCATGTTACCAGTGAAATATAGCATTGATTTTAATATTCTTTTATCTTTTTTTTTAAGATGGATGGTTCATCACCAGCCTTCATCTCTGATCTCAGTCCATATTCTACATCCAGACCCCTCAGATCCTCTGATCAGTTACTTCTCTCTGTTCCACGTTGGCCAGAATCAAAAACGTGACCGAGCTTTTTCCATAACTGCTTCCTGACTGTGGAACAGTTTGCTCCTCATCATCAGATCTCCCCATCTATCACCACTTTAAAATCCCAGCTGCAGACCCACAATTACAGAACGGCTGTTCACTCTCTCTCATTTTTTTTACTAGAATGAAAAAACAGTTAACTGTGTATATTACAAGTTACTTATCCATTTCTTTTGTTTTGACAAATTATTTAACTGTATTTTACATTTTTTCCTGTTAAAAACATTGGTAACTCCTGTTATTTTAAACATGCTCTTCAAATAAATTTGACTTGAATTCCAGATAAAAGCAACTTGAAAATGAAAATACACTTTGGGTCTCCTATTACATATGTGTGCTTGTGTTCATAATGAATCTCAAATGAATTGTACTTAATACACAGACCAAAGAGAGTGTTCACAAGACCAAAAGCCAAAAGTAATAGAGACAGTGTCTAAATGGTAGACTATATTTTTTTAGGAATTATAAATAATGTATCCTGTTCTCCTATATTTTATTATCTACATTAATATTAGTCTGGCTCTATTATGTAAAAACATTATTCCCCCTAAAGGTGTTGCAAGACTATAGTGTTCATTTTTCCTGGTGGCTGTGAAGCTCACACGGCAGCACAGCAGTGAGGGGTCCAGATCCTGGAAAGCCTACTGCTCCGCTCCAGGTTTTACCCCACCTTTTTTTAAAACCACCTCTTACTTTGGAGCAGTGAAAAAACACAGCAGCATTAAGGCAGCAGATGACCCGGCGCAGCAGCGAGGAGCACACCAGTCCTCTCCAACAAATGAAAGGATGGGGGGCATCAGCAGCAGCTGAATTCAGAAAAACTGGATCAGGGGCCGAGGAGGGGAGAAAACTGCTTTCTGCTCACTCTTGGGTCACTTTTATTGGATTTACTCCCGGGTCCACACCAACATGCCATTTGCCAAACGACTCGTGGAACCTCAGTTACTGTGCAGGTATCAAACCCCCAACGAGCAGGGTGCGCTTTTCGAGGATCTGGTCTCCATCAATAATGTGGCTCTGTCTCGGACCTTGCGGCAGCTGTCGGACCTGGCCAAACATGCCTGCTCCATATTCCAGGAGCTGGAAAACGAGCTCACATCCACCAGCCGGCGAGTCAGTGGGCTGCAGAGTAAGATTAACCAACTCCAGCAGACCTGCTCCGAGCTGGACCCCAAACAGGAGGCAGTGCGTGAGTACCTGACACTTATTATGGGGGTTTCATTTTTGGGAAGTGCGTGTGCGCGCTTCTCCAAGAAAAACGGCACGAGGAGGAGACATCCTCACTATTAAACATCACTGACTTCAGACTGATTCTCCACCAATAAGTCAAACAGCAGACAGTGATAAAATAATAAAGTTGAGTCATTATCAGACAAGGTAGGAAACTACATAAAAGTATAATAAAGTAGCAGTAAAGTCTTTAGTAAAGTGCCACCGCCGCGTTGTTAAGTCAGTTTATTTCTTCCTAGTGTCAGCTCTGTGTTGAGTTTAGATGTTAAAACGTGTGTCGCAGTTAGTGGAGACAGTACCAGACCATAAAGGGAGACACACGCTCTGTTTCCAGCTCTGCCCACGCAAGAGAAGAGGGGCGTGTGACAGCCCGGTCCACACATTACACTTCCCAGCCTATTACACTGCTGTTACTCAACATAGTCTGGCTTTCACTTTGAGAGTAAACAGCACACTGAATAAAGTGAATGGTCATATTGTGTTTGTTTTTTCATGTAAAACAACTTTGATTGTTAGTGTATTCTTTTTTCTTTTTTCTTTTTTTAAAGATATTTGGATTATTAATAGACCCCAGTGTGGGTGATTCTAAGCTCTGATAGATATTGAGCTGTTGTCCTGCTTCATGTGTTGAACTTTGCTTGGCCGCCTGTAAGAATTCATTACCCTGATAACCCAGCATGTGGCCATCGCCTGGCTCTTTTAATCCCCCCCCCCCCCCTCCCCAGCAACTGAGGGGGGTGATCTGATATTGGTTTGTGTTTATGTATAAACCCACTCACTGGGAAGCACTTAGGGAACCCGTGCACCCCCCCCCCCCCCCCCCCCCCCCCCCCAACCCCAACCCCACTCCCTAAAATCGTCCTGCCCGGAACAGTTACTCCAGCTTGGACATACCCCAGTGAATTTACCCTGCTTTAGTTTAGGTTCAGCAAGTCCTTGCATGTTCCCCAGACCCTGTTTCCTGTGGTCTGTGAATGGGTTAGTTTGCCTAAAGGTATTTCTCTGCTCCATGGACAGCTGCCATAACCAAAACACAGACCTGACCCCTCGTAAACCCTGATTGAAACTCTGTGATGTCTGCAGAGGTTTCTTTTTTGGCAGCGACCATTTGAAGCTTTAGTTGGAAGCGCCGTTGCTGACTTGTTTTGCTGGCCTGCGCAGCATCAAATTAAGTGCACTATGTCTGTTCTGAGTCACCCTGGTCATGGGTTATCTAGGCGTTTGCATTTGCTGTTTGGTCGTGAAGGCAGTCTGATTTAGATGCTCCATCACTTCCCATTTGCAAGTGCACTCCTCTCTTAGGATGATGATAAGTGACACTAGTGTCTCATGAGTTTCTCAACGTCTAACCAGACTCTGTGTGAATTCATTTGGGAAGCTACTTTGATCAATCCAACTCTAAGAACTCTAATAATTAGTAATAAAGAAGTTATTACAGTGTAGCCTTAAAGATAAATAAAGATGATTTACTGCCTCATTCATCTCACGTCTCCAGTTTAGGTTGTGTTTGTATAAAATGATGAAATCCTTCAATGCCACATGTTGTGAGGGTTATCCTGCATGCTACATTACCAGATAGCCTCTCTTTGCCAGCAAATGCCTAATTACTCTTAATTGTGCTTTTCAAATTAATGGCATCAGGGGCATCTTTAAACAACAGAGACCCCCTCCTCATCTGAATGACAATTAGTGTAAATGGAGCAGTTCAAGGCACCGATGGCTCATCGGGGCGGGGGTGGGCTTTTATGATGTGGCTGTGACTTGTCCACAGGACGGCTGCTGAAGGACACAGCTGCATATTCTAGTCTATGAGGAGTCTGATATTACTAAAGAATCACAAGTGTTGCTTCATGTTAGGAAACCAGCATTTGCATTGGTGTTTGATATTGTAGATGTTTTCCTTTTCCCTCTGAGGTAATATTTGTATGCAGGCATGTTTTTAAATGTGGGGCGGGATGCTGACACATTCAGGTCAAATAACTTGCTTTGCTAGAAGTGCAGTGATGTACTTACACTTTGGCTCAGTCTGATATCGAAGCTTTTCTTCTCTATCAACAACACCGACTATCACAGAGCTGCACTCAGTGCTCCAACAGGTCCATATATAGACACTTTAGTGATGCTCCTTCTCTCTGTGATTGATTGATATGGCTATTTAAAAAAAGGAATCCAAGTAAACAATGCCAGTGCTTTTATTTCAAATGTTTCGGTGATTTTGGTAATCTGTTGATTCAAATCCGTGCCGAAACACATTCTTTCTATCTCTTTCTTTCTCACACACACACACACACACACACACACACACACACACACACACACACACACACACACACACATACACGAGACGCCTGGCATGCATCCCTCAGCCCTGTGTTTGGACAGCTCTCCTGTGACACCCCATCAATGTCAGTGTTGGACTACCATCAGAGCTCCTCAGCCAGACCAGGCTCTGTAGTGCAGTCCCATGTTAGAGCACTCTGCTGGGTTTTAAGTTACACTGGCTGGGCTCGGAGGGGGAGCCGTAATACTTGTGGTGGCAAGTGGCCCTCTGGCCAAGAGCACATGGCTGCCAGCTTACTACATTCTTCGTACAGACTGTCTCACAATACCAAATAGAGGAAAGCAGTAATCTCATGGCTCCAGTAAAAATGAGTTAAACTCTGAACAGAGTAGCTCATAATACAGTAATACTACCTTACCTTTCTGGCACCATGTCACCATGGCTCCTTGCTCATTATGGCTACAAGATAGCTTCAGGAAGCATTTTACTCTTTGTGCAGAGTCTTACATGATAATCTTGTGATTCTAAAGTATTGATTTCATACATTTGGAGAAACTTTTACTCAGGAATAATTGACCAGCCTGCTTATTCAGTTGCATTGAAATTCTGTTGGTTTATTAGTAACTGTCAAATGTAGTCAGCTTTGATGCTTACACAGTCATACTTGACAGGGACTACTTGTTATGTAACATTCAGGAAAAGACCAAAAGTTCCACTTTCTCACTACTGTCAGTGCTTCACGCTGCTTTTCAGCTTGTTTAGACAAATCCTGAAGTAAGATGGAACATTTATGACTGCATTCATGCTCTGCAGTGGCCATCCTGACTTCACCCCTCATCCGGTCCTCAAACTTGAGTGCAGTGATGTTCTTGCAGTCCTGCAAGCCTCGGTGGCCTGGAATGAAAGTTTCTGTGGACGGCAGTAGCACATCATCTATGCTACTATAAATTCCACTAGAGCGGCTTAGACTAGGAAACCACATTAGCCCGCTGACGGTCATTCCCTTCTGCATTTCATTGACCCAGTCTGGCCATTACTGTGACTTTGATTTACTAAGTGAGGCTGCAGCAACGAGTCAATGCACACTCCATGCAAGGTCGATATCAATCAATGTCTGAATTCACTACAAAGCTTCAGATGATGCACGAATGAAAACATTTTGTCAGCGAGTGAAATCAAATTTTATCAGTGGTATTCCCTTCAGTGATCCCTACTGCCATTTATCAAGTAGTAGATTTAAATGTATGTGATAGGAACTTATATGGAAAGAAATTAGTGCCACGAGTCGCAATATTTCTCCATAAAGACAACCTAGACTAAAATCGTTTGCAGAAAGAAAGGAAATAATTCACGTCCCTGCTTCTTTTTTCTCTTTCATTATCAGAACCGTAAGCATATTTCTGCAGGTCCAGACAACCTGCCGTTGATATAGTACCCCTGCTAATTATAGTGCAGATTTCAAAGAGTTGCTCACTCATTCCTGCACCAACCCCCCCAAACTTCCCAGACAGACACTGGGAGGCCCTTCATTGCCTTGATGCTGCGGCTTTTTGTTTTCATTCAGCTGTCTCATAGTTGATGTCACCTGTTCTATCTATGGAGATGTATCTCTCCTTGCTCCGGGCTTATTCAGCACTCTGACTTTGCAAAATTTTGGGACCAAGTTATGAAGAAAGTATTAGAATATGAACAATGCAATGGCTTTGTTCAGTCTTCTACTTTGTAACTTGATAACATGGAAATAAAAACCTTGTCAGCAGATTATTTTTTTTACACCAGAGAGATTTGACATTGAAGTGAGAAGTGTTTTCTTTATACAAAGTTGAGTTGAAGGTTTCCTTTTCACCAGACTCTCACTACTAGCCTCTTTTACACAGCCTGTTCCACTTGGGAATGTGGCACAGTTATTCTGTGTAAAAGGTACACATAATGCAAACATGGAATGAGGGGACGGCATTGTTTTTTCAGCAGTGGAGGAAGTCACATTGCATCTTTTTTAAAGGAGCAACCGGCATGGTGGGATTACACACACTGGATGCTGATTCTGTACTGTTACACGTCACGCATCTGTATGAAACGGGTCCCAGCACCTCAGCCCTCTGGTGGATTGCCTGCCGTTTGATTGAAGTGGTTTCAGCTGAACCTTTCTGTCAAGTCAAGCATTCCAAAAAGCCAGTGACCAGGAAACCACAGTGCCTGCCTGCACTTCTGGGACCTTGATCCCCCCCCCCTCCCTCCTCGCACCACTCCCCCCACCATACATGCTCCTTAAATTGGCTTGAGTGACTGGTGCGATTAAGGAAGATGAGGGAGAATTTGGAGCTGGGTTGAGACTGTGTTTGTTTATGAAAGGAGACGTTTTGTTAAAATCAAGGTTCAGGGTTTTCATTGCTTTGCTTGAGGGAAATGTGTGAGTGATTACACTTTACATTCCTGTGGTGGGACCCTCCATGAAAGCAAGTGCTTCTGTGTGTGGCCACCTATACACTAACATGAAATCCCTCCGCTAGTCTTCTGTATATTTTGAGGTATATAGGCTAACATTTGTGTGTTTAGGGCCTCTCCATTGGAGCATACGTGTGTGAAAAGTTTTGAAAAATCAGGCTCCTCCAGATGACGTTAAGCTCTAGTTTGTTGTTGGCAAGAGGGAGGATTGTTTTTTTTTCGCTAGAAATTTGGAGTCATGATAAGCTATCTCATCGCCTTGAG
Organism: Scomber scombrus; assembly: GCF_963691925.1. Taxonomy (NCBI): domain Eukaryota; kingdom Metazoa; phylum Chordata; class Actinopteri; order Scombriformes; family Scombridae; genus Scomber; species Scomber scombrus. Next base: position 8,141,815 of record NC_084977.1, on the reverse strand, counting down.
GTGTGTATGTGCCCCTCACACTTATTAAATAACATTCCCCAGCAGTCATTATGCTTTATGGAGTTTCTGAGTGTGGGGGCAGAGACACCAGGAGAGCAATTCAAGCCCCTCCTAAAGAAGAGGTGGGGGGCAAAGTCATCTACCCCTGACCTCAAAAGACCGCTGACCTCCCAACCCCCTAAACACCCCCTCCAAAACAACAAAAGAGCAAACAGAGCCGCCCTCCATCTTGCTTATCACTCCGGCTTTAAAGACTTGGCCAGCCAATTAGAGTGGATTTAACGTTTGACATGATACTGAATAGCCACAGGTCAGCAGACCGGCAAAACTCAGTCCAGGGCCAGGCATAATTAAACTGTCAGAGTTAACTCAATAACTTCAACAAACCTCTTCCGTCCAGGTTGCTACTCATGACTGAAGAAGAACTGAGCCGTGAAGAACTGCAGGGCTACTTTTGGATGTTTTTTTTGTCCCATACTTCCTCCAACTTTTGAGCTAGAAAAGTTTAAGCTCTTAGATAACTTATGAATAAGTTGAAGTCGCATACAATGCTACATTTCTTCTCTACAAGAGTGTTAGTCTTCTTGTATTTTGTAATTCATGCAGAGAATAAAGATTGCTGTGACCTCACCTTACCTCTACATCAGGAAAGATTTACTCTTTTCTCTGTTTATGGCTCTACAGCATCTGTCTCAGAAGCCATATGTAGCTGTAATTGTTAATAGAAATACTAATACATATCTGACTTCAAGTTAAACTAACTTCACCATAGCATGCAGTTTACAACATCTTCCCACGTACTTTTCCGTGGCAACCAGGGGAAATATTGACAGCTCAGAGGGCTATAAAACTATTGTCGACTGGTCTTTGTCTTGTTGCCACTAGCCAGAAGCATTACAGGCCACCTGTGTGGGTTTCCTCTCCTAGCCCTGACTGTCTTTCAATGATATGATCTCCCACCCGGCTTTTGTCCTTCCTCGCAGATCACCGGCGTCACAAAGGAAGACTTAAATATTACGCAATGGAATTATTCTTACATAAATTTTAAGACACATCACAGGGTCTTTGCAGGAAGAGAAAATAAAAAAATAAGGTAAAATTCTTATGAACTCTCCTCTCCTTATTCCACACGAAGAGTTGGCCTGCTATCTGCAGAGAGAGATTAGGAGGAAGTAGGAGATAAAAGATCTATGGCAGTGACAGTGAGTCACAGCTGTACAAAAAGAGTCTTGTATCAAGTAAATCCTTCAAAACTCTTTTTAAAGAATCTTCTTTCCCAGTGATGTGAATCATATACTGTAGCATGTCTCTTATCCAAATCTATCTATGATTTTAAAAAGATATTCTCATCTGAAGTTAAGATGGACCCAAGTTGTGAAAATGACTGGCAATAGGGAAGATGTGAAAACTGACTTGGAATTTTAACAGGAAGGAAACACATGTGAATTGGTAGTCCTTGCCGTGCAGGTGTTTAGACTGGGATTTTACTGGAATGTGAACTTCCCTCACCTCGCCTGTGGATCAGCCAGGTTGAGTCTTAAACTTGAAAGAGGCTTTTCATCAATCATCTTACCATCACACCGGAGATGCAAAAAAGAAAGCACCTGTGGATATGTGGGTGTGGATAAATGGTGTGCTCATCACTTTAGGGTAAGACTGTTTGTTTTGCTTCATTACTCTTTGCACGCAGAATTTCAGGTGCTGTTGTTTGTTGGTGGTGTTTTTTTTTGAGGGGGTGGTGGCAGTTGGAATTGGCTAAACCCCATTCCCGAACAATGACTGTCCAATAATAGCTGGCTGGCAGCTGCGACTGGGCAAGTAGACCTGTCAAGCTTTAGATTAGATGTTGAATGAGGCATGTAAGAGTTTAGAGGGCGGTGTCTTTTCTCACTAGCCTTCCCAAAACCAAAAACACAAAGTAATAAGGAATCCATTAATCCGTGTGTTCTTATGTAAGCTGCAATTGTCAGCATGTCATTAGATTGTGGGTTTACAGGTTACGTTAATAAAAAAATGCCCCGTTCATGACTTAACACAACCACCATGTAGTGTTTCCCCAGTGTGTGGAAGAGTTTTGGCTAATGTTAGCAGCTCTGTACTGCTCTTTGTTGGATTTGGGGAAGTTTACATTCCAGCTACTCCGGCCAACGTTACCCAAGGTAGCGTTAGTCATCCTTTCCGAAGCCTTTTCGCTTGTAATGTTAAAAGTGAAAACATACTGTTTGAAAATATGAACAAGTGTGTAAGCTAATCGTCCAAAAGAAGGTTTAAATGAGTCAGCCCAACCTCACATTTTCCTTGTCATGCTTACAGCACAAACTGGCTCTACGCTGCAATACCAGTACAGTTTTTCATCTTTTATAAGCATCAGCAAAAAAGCAGACTTTTAGCATGGATTTAGATTCAGTCTTATAGCACAGTGTCATGTATGTAGTTATTACGTTTTTAAAACAAGTCAGTAAACTATCAAATCAGTTGGAGACAACTATATCAACCAACTCATGGAGCTAACGTTAGCTTCATCAGCCAACTGGCTACAGCAGATGATATCTACAAGTTACAGTTGTCATTTAGCTAGCAAAATTAACAGTTGCTGGGTAAAAATGATTTGCTCACTTTTGTCTACCTCTTTCTGACATTAGGGGCGCATTGTTTAAAAAATTATTAAGAATTATAAAGTGGTAAAACTTCACCCGTTGTTTGTTAATGTGCGGAATTGAAAGCTTGACAGGCATAGCAAGAGTAGCTAGCTTAGCAGATAAATACAAAAGTTGTCTTATTTGATTCAGTGGGACAGTTAGAATATTTTATCAAGACAGGTAGAGATATTTAGCATTATTGTTATGGTTGTAATTACATTATCTACTCCAGCACCACCATAACAGAACGTTTAGAGCAACCTGGCAGCTACTTCTACTACGAGTTTAGAGTTTCAATACGGCAATTAACTGAAGGTTTAATAGATTGGAACTTAATTGCACTCAACAAGAACCAGAATCACTATTGATGAAGCCACACACAGAAAGCATTTGCCATTTTATATTCTCTTTTCTTGTTTATGGAAAATGGCTGTTGTGATGAAATAAGCCATATATACTTCTGTCATTTGAGGCCAGGCTCCCTGTTCTTGGTCTTATCTGCTTCCTGCTGTGTTTGTACCTTCCTGCAGGTCCTCACTTGTCACACTGATTTACACTTTAGTGCAAGTGGTGGAAGACACCCTGTAACACACTGGCTACAGTGTTTGTGAACAAGCGTCAGTGACCTGGATACTGAGGTTGTGTTGTTCTGTTTCTCGTCACTTCAACAACTTTTCCTCGACCCAACAGCGTTAGTTTAGACACAGAAAGTATCTGTTCCTTCCTCTGACTTTTATCTTCCAGGGACCAGTTCAGCATCAGGGTAAATGCCAAATTCAATAAACCAAGAATCTATTTACAGTTAGGTAAATATTCTTAGTCCACTCTGTTTTTTTTGAGTTGTTTCTGTTTTTAATAGTGAAGATTTATGCCGGGTGTGCATCATTTTAATGCTCTAGATAGCACTAGTTGTGGCACTGGGTTTGACCTGAGGCCTCCACGCAGGCTTTGCTGGACAGGTCGACTCTCCTCGACTCATTGTGCTCTGAAGCACACGCGAGTCCATCCTCCTGCACTGGCTTTTGTTCCTCCCTCCTTTCACCCTCCTCCTCTGGGATATTTCCTCGCCATCCGGATTCATCTTTTATTCTTGCCAGTAATTTCTGTGCCTGCCTGCCCCCTTAGGCATTTTATATACTTTGTTCTTCTTTTCTGACTGCATGCTTTTTCCGAGCTTCTGGGTCTCTCTCTCTCTCTTGCTCTCGCTCATCTCCGTATCCCAGTTTCTTATTTTGGGATAAAGCCAGGCCCGCTCCCAGCAGGCCCACTGGGGAGAGACCGTCCTGCTATACCAGCAAAAAAGAGCTTTCCCATAAAAATGGATGACCTGCTCTCCATTATGTTCTGCTGTTCGGCTCGCAGTCCTCTGAAATTAAAACATTTACTGACCACCAATCATCCAGGAACTGAAGCTTTGTACTCTGGGTTAATATTTGATACAGTTTCTGAGTACTAATATATAAATCACTGCACAGTGATTTTTTGTAAATGAGTGCTTAATCTGTAAAACAGGCACTGTTCTCTGGGTTTCCCGAACTGAACTGCAGTCAAATGAGTAATCAAATCTCAGCTTGAAAGTGTAATATGGTCCATTTGATTTCCCCAGTTTCAGTTTTTATAGTTTTTAGTGGCCATATCAAACGTCCACAGAGTCGACTGCATTCTCACAGAGCTCCAACCATTAGATATTTAACTACGAGAGCACAGGGAATTCTAGTTTACCCCAATTTATCCTACATTTCCCAAGAAATGGATTCTCACCCTGATCCTATCTAAAGATTGCAGCCACACAGCTCACTGGGGAGCTCTGAGGGAACTTCCACTGACATCCGAGCACTCAAAACATGTACTGAATGAGATGTCTTATTGTTCCTCAGTACCGGTCTTTCACAATGAAGGTGTAGAAATAGTTAAACCTTTTCGTCTGCAGATGTCCAGAACATACTGTGATAGTATGCTTCTCTGTAACAATCTAAAGCTGTTGTACTAGTAAACAGATGTGTATTTCCATTGTAACCAAACTACATCTATGTTTACTATACACTTTGAATCCAAAAAATAATAGATTTAATCAAGAGTCATGTGGCATGTGTCTGAATAGCAGACAGCTTTAGTGTGGAGTCAGTATTGTATGTCCTATGAAGTGTTCATATTCCCAGAACACTGAACTTCAAAACAGGGTGGGAGTGAGAGACTAGAGGAGAAAAAAAGGGAAATTATATTTGGGACAAACCCAGTTTTATATCCCCGATCACATTTGCTGCAGGGCTTTTGTGATGATCTGCCCAGTCTGCCTTGGCAGCCGCTCTCCGTTAGGCAGCAAGCCATCCCAGAGAAACATAGTGTAAGGGTTTACACTCATACAATGTTAGCTAAATCTAATTTGCTCTTTCTTCTGGTTTTTCCACCCTTGCTAAAAAAGCAACAATAACATGAAGTAAATGACTTGCATGCTTTAGAGAAGGGTCTGTTTGCTTTTTGCAGTGTGGAGGACAAACTGATCATACTGCAGGGACTGTCCCTGGGAGCAGAGTGATAAATAGATTCTATGGGATGGGAAGAAAATTGCCTGGAAAGCTTTTTTCCCCTCAGTTATTTTGGTAAAGTTATGAATGCTGTGGGCGACAGTGAGAACCAGGGATCAACAGCAAATGCCGGAGTCCGAGCGCAGCCAAAAAGAACAAAAGGTGACTTCAAGCAAGAGTCAGTATTTGAATAATCCTTTGATGCCACCGTGCAAGGTGTATTACAGTGATGCCAAAGGTCATTACAGCTGGCAAAGCTTTCAGTTTTGTATTCACGTATAACATGACCATGGCTTCATTTCAAAAGGATTCAATTCAATGAAAACTCACTCTTGCAGAGTAGCTTTCCTTTTTACATGTGTAGAAGGAGTCAGTGTTTGTTTTTTTATATTTATTTGGCTCAGATAAGATTTACAGATTTAGCTTCTACAGTTGTGGTTTCACTTGTTTTCAGACCCTGGAGAATTTGTTTCTTTTCATGACTAATCATTTATGGGAAATGGGAGGGTTGTTGACCACTGTTGCATCATAGGACCAATGGAGGGTCGACTTGCTTTATCTTAAGAAAATACTTCTACCCCTCAGGCTTTATTTGATATGGTAGCTGGACACAGTTGTACAGCGGGAAAGTACCTAAAGGTGCTGATGTGTTGTTCAAAACTGAGAAGCCCCTTCTGTTGGCCGTCAGCCCGGAGCCCTTAGCTCTTTGGAAGGTGTCTTTCATTAGACACACGTACTTTCATTTTGACTCTCTCTTCCCGTAGGCTCACAGGAATACTGTTAAACTGTAACCAGACATGACTGTGTGTTTGTGAGTTTCAGTTTTAGTTTTTTTTTGCACTGTACGGGAAGCTAAGAGATATTTCCAACCCTCTAATGAGAGTGCTTGGCAAAATATCTGCCAATAATTCCATACAATATGAGGCCCCACGACTAATTTTATACATTTTACAATAATAAGTATGAGGGGCAAATCCTCCATACCCACTAAAGACTCCACTCAAGTTTAGCCAAGCGTGATTCTGAGGAGCTCAGCAGGAAGAGTTTTAGACCAATTTCGAGGACAGTTATAATCTTTATCAGTGTATCTGTGGGAAAATGTGACATCCACATTTCCTCTTATACCAGACATAACACCATATTACAGACAGTGATAGACTTGTTGTAGCTGTTTGGCACGTTGGTTCAGGTGCAAGCCCCCAAACTGCTTTTTAAAGTGTTAGAATAGGCTAATCACCCACATCTGCTTGAGAGCTTTGTCCTTTTATTCGCGCTCTTTAAATAGTCTTTCAAAGCAGTTAAGCTGACTTTTCACTCAAACTGTGCTCTGTGTTTACCTCCAAATGTCACTTGACTAGTCACATACAAATGCATTCACACTTAGATTTAGAAATATCTATTTGTGATGGGATGAAGTCCAGTTTTAGGTCTGAGCCCACAAAGGACCAGCTAGAGTCCTCAACAGCCGGTAAATGGGACCAAAGTGGACCCGTGTCAGACGATCCCCCTTGCAAACAGAATCGCACACAAACACAAACACGTCTGACTGAGCACCAGACATAAAAGTACTTGTGCAAATGAAATGGAAAGCGGGGCTTGAATGGCTGCCATGCTGAAACAGACCGGCGTTGGGGCGAAGGCCTACCCTCGCAGATTTCTTTGTGCAGGCGAGCTGCGTGCCAGCTGGCTGGCTGCTGGGAAGTTTTGTGTGAGTCATTACATCTCCATTGAGGGACACAAAGCCGGGGCGCACTCGCCCATCACAGCTCTAAGTCCCCCAGCCTCCCTCTTCACCTTAACGTCAGGTCAAGGTCAGGTCTCCCATGCTGCGACAGCGCCTAGCAACTTCATCACTCAGCAGCCAATCAGTAACAGAAATCTCGGTCACGGGACCAGTTTGAATAAGGCTGTCAGTTGGAAGTCTCTCCATTCATTTAAAGTCTGGACAGTTACCTCGGCAGCACTTTGACTAAAGGAAGAAATGTTGCAGTTGAACCCGTTTGGCTGCACACATTGATGGCCTTTGATTCAAATTCTTTCACTACATGTGTCCTAAAAGCGTGTCCTTGTCCTCTTTTCTGTTTTATTGCCCCACTGTTTGTTCATTCCAACTAAACGCCACGGTGGCACCAGCCTGTGTCAGAGACGCTTCATTTATCAGCCCGATGACGCCCATTCATTGCTGTCATAAATGCATAGTCTTTTTTTTTTTGAGTTTTGCCAATGAACCTTCATGTTAGTTTAAACAGCATGGACCTCTGAAGGGGGGGTGTTGTAGTTTTCGGTGTTTTTGAATGAGTGTTTTCAGAATTGCGTTGCCAAAGGGAGTGTACAAAGGTGGATCAAAGATGACTTTATCTAACAGACCAGAACAACACATTGTAATCAAAAGCATATGTGGCATGTTTCAGCAGATCCAGGTTGTAGTCGTAAAATTGCGATGAAGGTGTAGATACGGTGTGAAAAATGGCTTCTGTGTTATTTTGGACTTAAAAACACAACAAATACCCAACTGCATACCAAGGCAGATTATGAAGACTTATCAAACGCCGCAACAATTTCTCTGTTTTCTTTGCTCTCACTCTCCGTGTGTGGCGTTTTAATCATATCATGTTAACCTTCCATCTAAATGTGGGAACCTGGGAGACACTGCCCGAGCCATCTGTGACTCTGCAGATGGCCCTGCTTGTTAAAGTGGGCCAGTGTAGGACCCTGTCGCATACCCAGGTCGGGACAATGGAGATTACTGGTGTCTGATCTCTTGGTTTAAACACAGTCTGAGGACTGCAGGACACAGGGAGGGGCACACACACTGCCCTGATCTTTGAATCACAGCACTGTTGTTTTATCCACATCAAGGAATTATAAGGATTTGTCAGGCCTGGTTGGCGATGATGTGTTTCATCATTTCAGTCACCCTGTAACTAGGCATGACTGAGATTTATTCACAGAATAGAAGTTATCTCACGTTTTTTTATCTTGGAGAGTCTGTTTCCAGTTTCACTTTTTCCTTTTTTGTGTGTGTTGTGGGCTTTTTTGTTTTGAAGCCAGTTGTTCCTCAATGGCACCCGTGCTGCCTATTGTTGTGCGGGTCTTTTTATGGCGTCTTTTTGTTGGAAGTCAGGCTTGAATAGTGCATTCACGGATAAGTTAACCATTTACAGACGCTAAATCTGGAAAGTTGAGCGCTAAAACAGTTCGGTTCCAGCTCTCTTTTAAAATTTGAAGTTGTGTCACTCTGATCCATAAGAGGCACATGTTCCCACATCTTATTTGGTATTTCTTGTTTCTTGATTGTTGATGTTGGTGGTCTGCCAAAGAATGATCTATGTGCTCAACCTGTTTGGCTGCCGGAGGGAAAGGTAGTATTGTAGTAGATGAGATACAAGATACAGTATGCGAACTGCAAGGAAAAGAAGGAATTACCTTTACTTGAACCTTAATTTATGTTGGTAACCTCACAGAGCATGCATGCACTTTTTAGTGAGAGTTACACAACACACTCCCATTTTCTTCATTTATTTTTCTTTTTTTTAAAAGGTTTAACCCAAATAATTATTGTTGGCATATGTACTGAATGTCCTTCTGTTTCAGCCTCCCGTTGATACTCCTCAGGGGTTCTCCAAGTTAAAGGAGCACCGATCCTGATCTTATTAAGCACATGTCGGCCGGCTAGTGAGAGTTCAAAGTAAGAGGCTGACTCAGAATCTCTTGGCTGCCTCATTTAACTTGCACAGCTGATCTGCTCTGCTTCATCTTTAAATATTTATCATTGTGGGAAGAATAAAATCTAAGTGCATGAGATGAAACTCTCCATTAACGTCTTCGTGGAGCAGAGCTTTCCATAACAGCTGATTACTCATTCAAGTCAAGCAGGCGAATTTATGATATTAATTGTTGATTCTAATAAAAAACGTTCTCATAAACAGGCTGTAATTCACCATTCGTGTATATTTACAACCTCTAGCCTCTGCTTCAAAAATAATAATGATAGAGAGTGATGCTGGATATGAATGAGTGTGGGAGGTTGTTTGACAGATATCAGCAAAATAATTAATGACATAAAACATTAAGAATTGCATTGATTGCACAGATTGGGAGCAGGCTACTTCATAAAAATGAATTATCTTCATTTACATTAGGTTTTTTACAGCAGAGCCATCTCTAAGAAGCATTTCAAACACACAGTAAAACACACAATGTTGACAAAGTAACAGGCCTGTGTCATATGAGGAAATGTAGGCCATGACTCAGCCGAAGATGAAGGTGACTAGAAGTTCATTTGATTCAGTAGATTCACATGATTGGAATCAAGTGATTCACATGTTGGAGTTATTTTTGGCAAAGGGAATTTTTTTATTTTTAGAAATAATTTGATTTAAAACCAATGCATAAGCTAGATAAGACATGTGGTTAAAACATGTGCCCCCCTTAAAATAACCTTGTTTACTTTCAAAAGAGTCCATTTGTGTTCCTAATAAGGCAATACATTAACAAATAAATGTCCACAAATAAATAAAACCTAATTTTCCTTTAAAATAATTCACTACATATTTACTCAGGTAGGCAAACTCATTAAAATGTGCAATAATTAAGATCAGTGATGGAATAGTATTATAATGTGCCAGATGCCACCAAATTTTGACTTTTATGACCAAAATACTTCAATCCCTGTGTGGCTTTGTTTTCCATATCCTGCTCCTGCTGCTCCATAACCTTGTTTAAAACACTGACACACACACACACACACACACACACACACACACACGTACAAACACTCTTCCGTGCGTATGTGTTTTGTCATTATTGCACAACAATCACTTGACTGGTTCCTCTTCCCACAGCTATTGTTTTTTTGACCTCTGCCACGAGAAGACTCTAGAAATCTGAGATGTTGGGAATGATCTAACGTTAAGGTATCCCAGCGTGATTTACCCGTCCGTTCAAGGCCCTCCTGATGCGTGAAACTCCGTGTAATTTATGACTACCTTGTGAGGGAGTGAAACCGCCCCAGAAAAGGTCTCAAGGTACCTTCTGAATCCAAATGATACAGATTATTTCGCAATTAAAAAGCTGAAATGCGATGCATCAGTTAGGATGTATTTCATCTTAACTTGATATTTTAACAATTTAGTTTAAACCACATGTACGTTACTCATGTTGATTTACTAATGTGAGTGAATCCACCGGGATACATTTTTGTCACACACACTTCATGGACTTGAATCACTGAAACGCTCAAGTGTCATTCTTGAGCTATGTCTTTTATTCATTCATAATGAAATCCAATGACAGTGAGGTTTAACTATAATATACGGTTGTATATAATTACTTCAAGATGGGAGTTTAAATGCTTGACTGAAGCTTTTAATGCCGTTTGATCATATCGTATTGCTTGCATGCAAAGCCAAATCAGATTTCATGCAGAACAGTTGTGACAATGAAAGCACGCCTGATCATAATTCAGTCTCTGAGAGTCAGACTTATGTCATTCTGCCTTCAATCGCCGCTCTGTGCCATAGAGTCGAAGCATCACCCTCCTCTTAACAGACAACAATACATTTCTAATAGCGACACATAGGAAAAGCATGCCTTCCCAATGATGTCATGCGCAGCCAGTCATGCCATAAGTAACAAGTATGCCGAGCTTCTTCTTTGAAAGGCGCTGGGCAGCTGCTTCCTCGTTCTCCATCTGTGAAATGTATATGTTGAACGCGGGCCTTTGTTGCTCGGTGGCAATGGAGCTGACACCGGGGTCAGGGGTTTGATTCCCACTGTGGCGAACCCATTGTGAAAACATGCACGTTCATGGTATTTTAATGCGGAGTAATTTGAGACAGGTGTCATCCCTACGGCTTTATAGGAGAAGCTGCGATCTCAAGAGAAAGAGTGAAATGAAGAGGTGCGCCAAAGGGACGAGAAGTGGCATCCCTCTATTTAAAGGGGTGGGCAGAGGGAGTGTCAGGCACGTAACATGTGTTTTCATACTGCCCATCATCTTTTCAAGAGTAGGTTGGTTCCCCCCCTCCTGAAGGACTTGGGCTGACACACATCAGCCTCTCAGCCTGTGAAGCAGATTATGAGTATTTGCTGTATAAGAATGAACTTCCACAGACCTTTTGTTCGTCATCCGAGCAGACCAAAGCCAGTTGAGCATGTTCGAAAAACATTTGACCTTTCTAAGCCCTACTTTACAATCGAAACAACATTTAGGTCACGAGTAACAACTGCAAAAATGAAAACCAATACGTGGTGATTTAGTAATTGCTCTGTGACAGGTTCCTTGAAAAAAGCCACCAGGGACTCGTTTATGATTTTCTAAAGGCTCGAGCGCTTGCAAGGTGCATTTATGTGCAAGATCTCTTCTTTCTCTGCTATCTTTAGCGGAGGTTAGTTTGAGCTAACTGAAGTTTCCCTGGCATGGTATAACTGTTACCATAGAGGCTATAAACTCAGTCTTTGCAATAAAGTTGGATGCTTGCATTATGTGGATTCATTGATTTTCCCAGGTTATACTTAGTCACCCAAATCTGGATTTATAGGGGTGTTGAAGATAAATTGCTCGCTGGCTTAATGTTACGATTGTAATGGGTTTACAGCAGGTTTTATAGCCTCATTTGCTGTATTAGAACGTAGAGGAGTGCACCCTTTTTTTAAAGATTGAATAAAAACAGTTCGATTTGGCAGCTCTGGCGTGATTCATGCAGTCGAAAGTTAACTCTTTTTTTTTCTTCTCTCTCTCCCCATTCGTCGTCTTTGACGTCTACTGACGAGCGTGTAAGTGGAGCAGACCGAACATGACGTATCAATGTTGCACTAGCTGTGGTGTTCCAGTGAATTTAATATGCGAGTGGTGACAGCGTGGATTGTTGGTGGCCTGTGTTGTAATCGTGTGTTGCTTATGTTGACATGGAAGCACGCCTGAGGGGAGGGGATGCCGATCACAGACACAAAGAGCCTTTTCATCAGAGCTTCAGAGCAGCCAGAAAGTTGATAAGATGTCAAAAACAAAAGCAGGTCAGAGCTCAGTCAGTGGAATTTCACATATAGTTTAGGAAAATGTGAGGTTCTGTTTGTGTTCTGTGTGTTTCTATGGAAGCTCATAAACAAATTTTTAAAGGTAGTAGACCCAGGAGACAAATATTTGAGTCACTGCTATGAATTTGCATATTCCCCCTGATCCCCTTTGGATTATGATGTTTAATTTAATCTGTCTTTTATGTCAACTTGGGGTTCATCCAAATAAGTAGCTTGAGGCCTGTCTGTTTTTTGGGGGTTTGCGTCATCCTCATCGCTTCATCAGCTTCTTTTTTTTTTTTTTCTTGTGTAATCTGCGGTGTTGTTTTTGTTGTCGCTCCTGTCGTACCACATGGCTTGTGTTGGTCACGGTTATCAGTGCGAGTCTAGCAGATCAGGACATGCAGGAGGAGGAGGAGGAGGAGGAGGTGGAGGAGAAAAGAGGAGAATAACCTTACAGTCCTGAGTTTCCCAAAGCCCTCAGGGTGAGGGAATATTAGGGTGACGGAGAGGAGCAGCGCGCATTCCTCGAAGCGCAGATGTGACCTGTCCATCTGGACTTTTACTTTCCACGAGGTCACCGAGCAGCACCGAAAGCGTAACAGAAGGAAAGTGGAGGTGTCGCTGTCATTTCACCTCGTGCTTCTCGTCAGATACGACACAGCTAATACGCTGTTTTCACACCAAAGAGAGTGACAAGCCTAAAACCGCAATCCATCGAGACCTAATTTCCTTCCATAAACAAACTGTAGAGGGCCCGCAGTGGGATCTGTCTAGACCACGATTACTCATTGTTCATAAATGCTTGTGATGTTCAGATCAGAGCTTGTTACAGGCCTCGTGTCAGGAGCGAGCCAGAGAACAAAACTCAAAGTGACCCAAAGATGTTTTCTCTATGTGTCAGCAGAGACGGAGAGAAAACGGGAAGTATGAGGTGAATTGAAACACTGAAATAACCAAATATTGCAGCTGTCCTATCAATCATTATCTCACCACATATGTAAATAACTATCCTTTTTAAATCATGTTGGATCCTGCCATGTGGCTATCCAGGTATACCAGTGTCATTGCATCACTGCTGCATGCATACAGCACACTTAATGTAGCTTTAAATGAAAAGCATCAGGTTTGGAAAGGAGAGGTGTTAAAACTCTTGAAACTATACGTTTTTTTGCAACCTCATTATAGATCTTTATATTATCTGCAATAAATAGTCTTGTGTATTAATTAAGATGCACACAAGGAACTGCTAGAGCGGGCAACATCATTCGACTGCAAGAACGTCTTTGAAATACAATAAGCTGCCATCAATAAGTATAAATCCACGGGGTATTTACCTGACCTCTTTAATCTGGGACACTGTGGTCGCCCCTAATCTGCTATGTGAAGGGTGATCCTGTGTTATGTGACACACTTCCTTGTCTGTGAAGTTTTTGTGACACTGCCGATGACCCGTATTGGGGCAAAGACAAAGCATGTGGAGAAACCCCCTTTCTCCTCATTAATATTCAATGTCAATCACGAGCTCCGCCCACAGAGGGGCTGCTGACATCTGGTCGCTGACCCAAGCCGCCTTTTAATCACATATGTTTTGATTCAAAAATCTGCCAACTTGCACTCAGACGCTCAGATGTTCCCCTCTTGTGCTCTGATTCATTTAAAATATTTATGGTTAATGCTTTTTGCTTCCTACACAGCATGTTTTAACCGAGGAGTTCTGCTCTGCTCAGTAGCTTTTAGCAATCTTCGAACTTAAAGGAATAGTTTAACATTTTGGGAAATAGGCTTATTTGCTTGATTGATTTGACATTTTACAGTAAATACGACGCTAGACTCAGCAGCTGGGGGAAACATCTGGCCTCGCTAGAAATTCACCTACCAACACCTGTAGAGGTCACGCATTAATACTGTCTCATAATTTCCTGGAGTCTTCGCTGGTTTCTTGGCAAACTCACGTTGATGACATGAGTCTGGGAAGGTACTGTGCCAAAAAGTAGTCCAATACATAATCCTCTGTAACCCTGTGTACATAAATATTAACATGTCTTTTCTACACTTCGGTTGCTGCACAAAATAGAAAGCTGTTAACTTTGGACAGAGCCGAGCTGGCAGTTTCCTCTCAGCAGCTGCTGACTCCGTGCTAATTATTAACTACATTTAACTATACAAACATTAGAGTGCTATCAAGCTTCTCATCTAATTCTCAATAATAAGCATTGCCCATAATGTTGAACTATTCCTCTAATATTAAAGGCTATTAATGCCGTATGACTTAAATTCTTATATTCTGAATATCCTGGATGGCGTCAGCAGTGATGTTCTGATCTGTCCGCACTAAGCAGACGGCTTCATAACGTCTTCACCGTATTACTTGATATCTCACAATCCTCTTGTTCATGATTAGAGGGTCTACGTAGCCGAATTAAAGCTTTGGACCCACAGATTTGCTCTCTGCTATTGGATTTCCACTGGGCTCTGCCAGGGCGGGATAAGCGAGCAGCTCGCAGTGATGTCACTCTGCCTCAGCTAAAAAGTTGATGTGATTACCATCTTAAAAATCACTGTCAGGCTGCGGAGACCAAATTACCGTGCATGTTCTCTCGGCTTCTCCCCCCCCCCCCCCCCCCCCCCCTCCCCTCTTAAGAACAGCCCTTCACTTCTCATCACTCTCTCTCTCTCTCTTTTTCTCTCTGCATCTTCCTTGTCTTTCTTTGAGCGTTCCTGTTGAGCCAGGTTCACCCTGCTGTGATATCATGCCCAGCGGAGCCAGACTAATCACAGTCACTTCCCAGGATCATTCCCACACTGTGTAAGCCATTCATTTTGTAGACGTGGGACTGTCTCTACAATTTAGTCAGAAAAGTGGAAAAAGGATTGCTAAATGTCAAAGTTTGATGTCAGTTTTGCTTCCTTCCCGTGCAGTCAATCTTCTATTCCTCCACTCACGATACAACTATTAGCGTTTAAGGCGATTGTAAAAGCTGTGCCAATTATAATCACTTATCTTATTGTGCCTCTTCTTCAAAGGGGAGCTTACTTTGCACGCAGGGAACCGCAGGAACTATACTAGTGGCTTGTGTACAAGATTTTGGTGGCTCTAAAAGCATTGTTGGCTTTCCTCGGAGCTCGCATTCCTGCAGCTCTCTTGAGCAGCCTCCTGACCACACAAGAAGGCAAACGCACAACAGTAGAAAGAGAGAAGCCCGCGAGGAGTTTGCCAGTTATCAAATATTTACTGTTTGCGCAGTTATTCTTGTGTTTGTTGGCAGAACGTGAAGATTGGAGTCATCAGGGAAGCAGATTCATGATGACTTGGACTACTTGGAAGTGGAGAAATTAGAGTTTCATTTGGACTTACTGATGAGTGAAGCCAAGAGCTCATAGATATTGTTCGGGCCCTTGAAGACGGAACCAACCGCACAAACAAACCAATGAGTCCTTTCACGGATTAAAGCTTGTTTAATGGGAGGGGTTGGTGGTCACGCATAACTGAGTGGCGGCTGCTAAGTCTCGGGTCGTTCACATGTGGAGAAAGGACATCTTTTATCCCTGCAACCCACCCCCCCTCCACACACACACACACACACACTCAAACACACATGCTCACACCATACACACATTTCTCCCTCTACTACTCTTTAAAAGAAGCCTGGTCTTTGGGTTCGGTTGATCCTTTCTTAAATCACCCTCTCCCCAGAGTCTAAATGGAAGGTTTGTAACATTCTTAGCCCCCCCCCCCTCAAAAGATTTGCTTGTGTATATTTTAAACCTATAAGTGGAAAGGGGAGAAAAAATGCAAATATGTGAAGATTTTCTTAATCTTAAACTCATAGTGTGGGGTAATTACCAATATGAGAACGTGTGTCACCCCAGGATTTTGATGCTATTATCTCTCTGCAGAATAAACAGGGGACTTTTCTCAATTAGGGCTGCAAGTAATTGTTATTTTCAGTTTGGATTGAGCTCCACATTTTTTTCTGATGAATCAATAAAAAAAGCACAAAAAATGTCTTGTTTTATCTAACCAAAACCTAAATCCTAATGAAGCTCTAAAAGAGAGAGAAAAGTAGCAAATGCTCACATTGGAGAAGCTGGAATTGGGGAAACTAATCGATTTCTAGTCTCATTTAACAGCAGATGTGCTCATTATTCCAACATATTTCACCTAATCAGACATTTGTATGGTTGCATTTCTCTCATATATCCATGCAACACAGGAGGAAGATGACAGATTAAGCTCAGTAATCCATTATTATATGATCCAGTGGATCTAATATGGATTGATTGAGATGTTCTCGTTAAAGCGGCTATACCAACAGATCACTACTATGATCAAGCTGATGGCACACAGTATACGTTTCAAAAAGGTACCATTTGAATTGAAGGGCGTGGGTCTCATTTCAACTAGGACACAACTGTAATGTGAGACATCTAGATGAGTTTAAACACTACATTTTGCAGCAGATAAACACTCAGATGGATCCGAGCAGACGCCGACAATCACACCGAGCTGTAAGGTCAGTCGAAATTACAGCTGTCCTTTAACAGCGCTCATTTTGAAATTAAGGTGGGAGTAATTGTACCCAGATTGTCTTAGCTGCTACTTTAGACAACCTGCCTGTAGTTTGGTCTATATGAGGTTGCTCTCCCAGTCAACTTAGGAAAGAGGGAAACTCCGGTCAGGATTCATCCGGACTGGAGTGAGCAATAATCACCAGAGCTGTGTTGCCAGGCAAGTAGAGCTAAAGCTGTCTGCTTGCATTTATACTGACCCAGTGTGTGTGACTCTGTAAATACAGTTGAACACTATTAAAGATTGTTTGCTTTGGAGGTAGAGAAGAAGTTGTTGCTTGTTCCTGTTGTTGTTCCTATGTTTTAGACATTATCTGGTAATGGTGCTTTCAGTGTGTGTGTGTGTGTGTGTGGTGTGTGTGTGTCCTTTAAAATCTACACACAGAATGACACAAGGGAGTCAGTTTGGTAGTGAAAGTTCTCATGTGACGGGACTTATTTAAAGGTATGTTGTGCAGGACTTTCCTAAAGAACAATGTATGGACTCATAAAAAAGTAATCCCTCTCAATCATCATGACCAAGTAGAAGTGTGTGGTGGTGTACTTATCTGCAGAGTCCCTGCCCTCTGCCTGTATTTTGTTATTTTTTTTCGTTTTTCTACTTCAGGGTGTCGGGACTCGTAGCACGTCTCCATCTTTCTCCTCTCCTCAGCTTCTCTCTGTCTCTGTGTTATGGATGTTTAAAGAGCAGCAGGTCTGTGTGTCTGCTTGACCTAGGGCGGGGCAGAGCTACACACACACACACACACACACACACACACACACACACACACACACACACACACACACACACACACACAGAGCAGAGAGGCCACAGCAGCAATGTAACAATCAGAAAAATGTATTTTATTTCTCTGATTCAAAGCACTGCACTCTCTTCATTCACTCACTAGCTCGCTTGACCACCACTATCTCTCTCTCTCTCTCATTGAGCCAAGGCAGGAGGGACCAACTCTGAATGCTGTGTGTTTACAAACACCAAGCAACAAATCCTGCATAGTATGCCTTTAACAAACTATGTGCCTAAATGGGGAAGGGCAGTGAAAGGAGAAGACAATGAAATCAATCTTGCTCGGTTGGCTTCAGTATTGAGGTCGACCCTGTTTTGAGCAACCCCCCCCCCCCCCCATCCACCCCTTGCCCTCCTCCCCGCTGCTCCCCCCACTCACCCTACAGCAGAGGGACGAGCAGGACTGAACACACACACAGTAACAATGCAGGGCGACGCCATTGGCTAACAGACCACGCACTTCTGGCCAATTACAGCACGAGGACACGGTAGCGTATTTGTACCAGGGAGAGTGTGATTACCTATTCAGAGTGTGTTTTATTTGAACTGGTGTAAAGCAGGACTCACACAGTGGCTGAAATCAGCTGCAGTCTTATCTTAGATTTAAATATAACTATTGCGGTCTTGTTAAAATAACCAATCAAACACAGCCTTCAGCTTTCCTCTCATCACAATGGATTTCAAGTGCAGGGAAATCTTAGACTATGAATCTGTTGTAGGCGACCAGTCAACCGTTAATGAACTGTCAGCTTGTTACTGATAACCTTCTGACTTTTCTCAGTGAGATCAGAGGAAGAGACTAGTGTTGTTTGGATTTTTAAACCTCACTGCACATCCAGGCTGATGTCATGTGAGTTTTACTCGGGCCTTTGGTTACATAATATTAGCATGTCAGGCAGGGCAGGGCCGGCGATGACTTCATACTCTCTTGGCAGAGCGCGTCCACTTCTGAGGTATTTTCTGGGAAGTTGTATGGGTTTCTCAAACATGAGTGCTGCTGAGAACGGCTCGCACTAGCTTGCAGAGAAAATAACTCCTAATTGATGAACATGTTTTTTTTGGTAAGCTCATATTGTTGAAGAATCCATTACGTGCCAGAAATATATATTAGTTCAGCACTTAAAGACAGAGCAGAGTTTATTTAAGCCTATGGGTAATACAAATGTGCGGTACTTTGTGTGAAGTTCACATGAAAGTGGTTTAATGTCAGTCAAAGTCATGTTGTGCCCTCCTCTAAAGCAACCACACATGATTTTTATCAGATGACGTAATGTTACATCAGCTAAAAATAAATGTATACTCTAATTCATCAACTACTGTAATGAGGAGATAAGGGTTTTCAAGTGCTTATGATGTAGAATAAATAAAATGTTAAATATGTTATTCTTACTTCTTGTCACACTATATAATATAGTAAATATAACCAAGCATGTACCATTTCTGTAAAATTTCTTTACCATACAGGGAAACCCTCAGGCTAACATATTAAAGGTACCCTGTGTAGTTTTTTTGCCAGTAGTAGCACTTGGGAGTCATGTTTTTATGAGTGGGTTGCTGTTTTATTTGCATCATGCACACAAACATGATACATATTGGTTTGATTAAAAGTGGGTGCCAGTGACGCACAAAGAAGTGTAGCAAGAAGACCGTAAGCTAGCAAACAAGGTAGTAAACAAAAAAGTGACTAAGAAAATCACTTCTTTCAAGGTTTAATGAGGAAGTGAATGCAGTTGACACGTTGTTTCGACCTCAGTGATACACACAATGCATTTGGTGAGAAAGATTGAATGTAAATACAACTTTTGTTTGTTTGCAAGGAAACTCAGTGCACCTTTAAGTTTCATTCATAAAGGAGTCGATCCAAAAAGGGCCCTCATTTGTACAGACGATGTCCCTGTCTTCCTGTAGTTCTTCTCACCTTAATACAAACTGCATTTTTCCACTTGACAAACAATAGAGACCAGACCATGAAGCAGCTTTAACTGTAATAAAGGAAATATTAAAGGAAGCAATTACTTTGGATTTTCCAGATGTTTAACAGCCGTTTTCCTCTGTGGTTGTCATCAGGCTTTAAACAGCTTTTTATTTGTGATTCTTCTTAAGTGTCGAATATGGAAACATTTCATAAGTAATGGTGCTGGTTCAGATGAGTGGATATGTGAACTTTTTAATGCTGTTAAACTATTAGGTTTATTGTTGATTATGAATGTTATTAAATGGATTGTGAGTTCACACAGATTAAGTCTTTCCCAGTGCACAAAATAGTCATAGTGGAACAATTGGTGGTGTTGGAATGGGGGGGGCTGACATGTGGATCTGTTTTAAAGGGGCATAATGTAACAGGACACACTAGCCGCAGCACTGTCCTAGTGTTTTCTCTGTTCCAGTAACAACTTGAATAGACTGTGATCAAAGCGATCAATGGGGAGAGAGGTCAGATCTCTGTTTCCTCGGCCGGACGTGGACCAGTGTGGATAAAACAGAAACCATCTGGGAAATGGCTTACATCAACACCGTCCAACCTGAACCACAGATGCACTTGGAGGGTAAATTTGCTCATCCTTGCCTCAGAGAAACACTATTTGCTGTATTGTGGTCTTTGTTTTTGTAAAACTTCCCGTCTCTAAAGGCTTTCAGAGCTAAACATCTTAACCGATTTTGAAACTGAGAGTGGCGTAATACTGTGACATGGCTTCTTGCAGCCAAGTGGCCTCTTTTCAGTCAGGATTTGCCCTCTGGCTGGGCTTTGCGATTCAGAAAACTGCGGTTGGACTACCGCTGAGCGATGCAGGCTAGGCCCAGTCGGCGTTAAATCCCCCAGCCGAGGAATTCATTACAACGCAGCGTGTGTTTTATGAGAATTCGGCTGTTTGTCAACAAAAAAAAGCAGTGCGGTTGTGAGATGTGAATTTACAGTGGCGTAAATTGTGGTTTGAACATCGGGGCTAATGTGTGAACGCTACACAAAGCAGCCACACATCGAGCAGAGAAAAAAGCCGGTCAGGTCAGACGAGTGGAGCGACTTTCTCAGAGCACAAAGATAATGCAGAGCAGAGCTTAAGAAGTTGGAGAAAGTAATGAAGAAATTCCACTCTCCCCGCTGATCCCTCCAGTTCTCTGCCTTTTGTAGGTGCCCTCGTTCCCCTTTTACTGGCCCCCAGTGCCTAGTTTATCCTAATGCCTGTGTTATGGGAAGGGACGGGCAGTTCTGCTGGGAGCGTCCTCCAATGCTTGGCTCATGTGAAGGCGTGCTCTGAGAGGGAGATCTATATAAGGTAAAACAAAAAGAAAAAGCCTCAGATCATGGAGAGAGAGAGAGAGAGAGAGAGAGAGAGAGAGAGAGAGAGAGAGAGCAGCTGATCGGCAGATAAAAGAAAAATGAAACATAAACACGAGACCGGAGGCCCAACTTTGATGTGCATATCCACAAATCCTCTTCTGCCCGCTGCCTTTTCTATCAACTGACCTCCAGAGAGGAACAGCTGTAAAACTGTTTCTCACTCAGAGAAGCTTCCATTTTTCTTACCTCATTATAAGCACAGATACCAGCCTCTCACACGTACACATGCACTTTCTCTTTTATTGGTCCCTTTGAAATCTGCTCGTCCAATGACATCTGGCTGAATTGGCTCACTTTCAGATAGCAAAAAAGAGGCCTTTTCTTTTCCTTTCCTCTCTCTTCAGGGCAGTCACTTTACTCTACAGTACTGCTCTTATGCTGGGTTTTTTTGTCCATTTAGGAATTCATCGTCAAATGTTGTTGCTGGTGGCTCGTGTCTGGAAATAACTCCGATGAGAACGGTGAGAGTCAACCAAAACAGTCATGTTGAAGGCCAGAAATCAGAAACAATGAACTGAAAGATGCTGAGTCAGTTGGTACTTTTCTGTGCTTTCTGATCCATTGTTAATATAAAAGAAATAATAGTTATAGCTGCTTTAAACTACAACCATGGTGTTTAATTGAGAGTAATGGGGCATAAAGAGGACAAACTCAATAAATGGATCAGTAAGGACCTTTTCATTGCAACTGAAGGATTAAGAATGATGCTGTCTGTCATTGAGCTTGCGTGGCCCATAGCGGCACATGCGGAAGGAAATGCCCCTCTTGATGATGAAGGCAGCTTTTTTCATCAAACACACGCTTGATTAGTTGGAGTACATCTCAGCTTATCCGTAAAAAGTAAACAAAAACCATTAGAACGGCAAACCTCTAAACGAAACACTACCCTTATGGGAATCACCACCTCCGGAAACTCTATATGCTTCCTCTATAAAATACAATGCAGCTGCTCAGATAGGGGTCACTGCTTCGGGAGGACTTGAATCTCGAGCTTGCGGGTGACTTCTGATATTTAGGCAGGCATGGTAGCCAGGATGCCAGGGGCCATGTTGAAAAGATACCCAGTTGCTTGCAGCGTGAGGGTGGGGGGGTTCAGTTTCTCTGTATGACAGACCAGACTGATAGTGTCAAGCTTAGACACCGGAGGCCTCAATGGAAGCAAAGCCGCTGCCTCAGCAGCTTCGTGGAAACGCCCACAGCTAAAACATGTAATTGCAGTCGAGCGTCGGGTGCTTGGTAACGACGGCTTCCCTTCTAATATGATTTGTGGATTCGATGACAGTGAACTGTGTATCACTTCACTCTATCCTCCTGTGATACATATGAGAAGTATTTATCACAGCATGAAGCTGGCAGGTGACCCCTCACATTTATACAGTATGTCATTCAGCTTTTATTTTCAGTCTGTTTCTGACAGCCATCAATCAATGCAACCCAAGTGGTATCCATGTTATTTATAGACATACAGTGGTGTCATTGTTCTTTTTTCTGGTTATATCTTGCCTAATGTTTGGCATCATGCTCCTTGAAAAGATGAACCAGATGGCTCAACATCCTGAATCTTTTCTTGTTGGGATTCATTGCCAAACATCATGAAGTACTTGTTGTATATCTTTGAATGATAAGTCTAATTCCATTTTCTTGTTACTGTCAATGAATCCCATAAAAAACAACAACAACAATGATTCGCTCCTTCTACTTAAAACGATTTAAAAGTCTTAGGTAGGAGTGAGCCGCTCCGTTGCCCTGGATGATATGTTCTTTCATTCTCATGAACACATCCTCTGTAGTTTATCGGCCTGCTGCTGTAAATACTCTCTACTGAACCAAATCTGCCCCTAAAAATAGTCCAACAAATACATTATTTATTTATATGTGTTATATTGTTACATCTTTTGCCTCCATTTCTTTTGGTGGTTGCCCCTACTCCTAATACTTAGGATGGGTTAAATGCAGAGACTGAATCACACTGTACATTTGTATGTGTGACAAAGAAAGTACCTTACTTTACCTCACCGTACCTTTTTCCATATTACCTCATAAGAAAACCACTTTTCATTTTAACAGCCTCTGTTGTAAATCAAAAATATATTGAAATATTTATAATATATTGAAAACCATTGTCAAGATTTTAGAAAAGCTGAGTTGTGCATGTGACTTTTATCCATAAATACATTTTTGATTTAACCTTGTTTGGTTAGAAAATGTAGGCTTATAGTTATACTACTGTATATGATCATCTGCAAACTAAAACAAAACATGCATCATATGGTTAAAGCCATATACAGCGCATTATCTAACATACCTGAGCTGTTGATCAATGATCATTACCTCAGTATCCTAAACATACTAAATACTAAATAGTGTATTATATAACAATCTGAAAGCGTGTATTTCCTTCTCCATATTTAAAGTCTGAGCGTCTGTCTGTGTCTGTGTCTGTGTCATAATCATGTTTTATCAGTGGTGCTGCTATGCTGAAGTGCTGAAGGTCAGAATGAGGTTCACCTCCGCATACATACACATATACAAACTCTCTCTGTCGGACACACCCTACCAAACTGCTATATGCTGCAAGACCTATTTGTTCAGCTGGAGAGGGGATCCTCCTCTTCTTTCAGCGGAGGAGTGGGGAAGTTAAATTCCATAGTTTCTCTCCGGGGTCCGGGGCACTGATGGCAACAGTATACATACAGCAAACAGATGTTGTATTTTTCAGCCCTGATTTGCTCTTTGGGGTTGGGACCTCGGGAGCAGATTTAAGGGCTTGTGTGTTTTTATTACTTGGCTGCAGCTCCCCTAGGTGCTGTAGGGGAATGAGTAGAACTAGCTTGTTATGATTATGACCCTACTCTTCCTGAAAATGAGCCTGTATTTTTTTGTTTTGATTGTCTAGTTGGTCAAGCTGAGACTCCTGTGTAAAATGACAGGAAATGTTTGAAAGTGTTTGCACTGTGAGTCCTGAGGGACCTCAGAATCAGTGATAACAGGTCTCACCGTGACTCATGTGTTGTTTTTACTACGCACACTCCTCTTCACAGCTTGGTTTTAGTTAACTGTGCAGCATTGTTGATGGAAAATGCAATCGTACCCTCAATATTTGTGCTGACTTTGCAGATCCGTGAGAAGATCTGAGCCGTGTTGAAACCAAGGTTGAAATTTGTTCTCAATCTGATCTCAGGATTTGTAAAGGCAGGGTTAGCCTCTGTGTGACTTATCCTGTGGTCTGCTTCTGACTACAATCTGCTGAGAAAAGCCATCTGGTGGAATTTGGACACCGTTTGAAACAGCTTGACTGGATGAAGATAACTTTTCCCTTTACCACCTCTGCTGTGCGCCGGTGGTCTCGTGTATTCCACCACCCGTACTCACTGGAGAGCACACACCCAAAACTGTGTGCGATGAAGGGAAATTAGTCTCCAGTCCACATGTTACAATTTTTCATAAATAAATAGATGGCAGTTTACTTTTGTTGTAGATTAATATATGTTTATAGTTTCTGTGTAAAGCTCGTAGTAGTTGTGTGGTACATTACATCATCATAGTAATTTGCCATTAGCCTCAGGGCGGGATGACTGATGTGTGTATGCATTAGGGATGTACACTTCGCGATCCGATACCGATGTTATAGCTTTTAGCATAGACCAATACCGATACCGGCCGATCCAAGCATGTATTAAAGATTAAAGATATTTACTTATTTTGTTGTTATACTCATGTTGAAAAGGGTTTTACTCTTAAGAACAACTAGCCAACTTAATTAGGTTAGTTTGAATAATCCACAATGGTTGGTAATGAGAAGCTGACCTGTTTATTCTTAACAGGGTTAAATAAACACAAAATAGACAAAATAATAAATAGTCAATTAACCACACAAACTGAATTGGCATCAGTGCTCTGCTCTTGAACAACAAGAGTGTAAACCAAGGCTTAAAAAGCCATCAGTGCAAACAATATTGTAAACTGTATTAAAAAAGCAAAACACACAAAAAAGCTGAGTAGAAATTAAATAGTGGGATGCTGGACAGGTCGCTAGGTGTGCTGAAAAACGCGGACCGGATTTAGGGGGAAAAGCTGAAAAAAACTGGAATGGATTACCTACATCGGTGTGCTGGAAAACACGGACTGGAGTTTTGAAAACAAACTGGATCGGGAGTCCGGATCGGGATTTTCCCGTGCAGGCCGATCCGATATTGATATGCATTTTTTTGCTAATATCGGCGGCCGATCCGATCCAAATATCGGATCGGGACATCCCTAGTATGCATGCACAGTGTATTTCATTTTCTCTGGTGACATTGTCAGGTGAGCCCCTTACAGGTTTAATAAAGTGCTTTTAAATTGTGTTTGCTTTGGTAAGCGGTCTGTTTTCTCATGTCACTCAAGTGGACGTTTGCACTGACCTGTAGTTACTTTCATTTACATCAGTCTTTTGTGTTTGTTTTTTCTAAAAGAACAGGCCAAGTTGAAACACTCAGTATATTTCCCCTGCTTGTCCTCTGCTTAATTATTTTTGCTAAAGCCTCTGGCATGTAGCTGAGGAATGGAGGGGTTCTTGGCTGGCGGTGCCCTGAGCAGTGATTTGAATCACAGCTTAGCAAACGTAACTTTCTTCACTTTTTCAAAACCAAAAACACTACAACCAAAGTCTACTCCTTAGCTATCACTGCTTTAATCCATATTATGAGCATTAACATGTCCTAGCTTACTAGCAACAGCACTAACTGAACATTACTACCAAAGCTAAGAAGCACAACATTCACTAGCTTAATTTGTGGGGTGGCAAGTTACGATAATAAAAAAGAGTATTTCTTCGCTGTGTGAAAGCTGGTATTTGATGCTTGTTGGGGTTGTAACGTTAGCGTTATGAGAGCGCTAACGTAGATAGCATTACGTTTTCACATCAATTAGTCATCACCCTAAAACACTTTTCTCTTGTCATGTTATGTCAGGCTTTAAAAGAGCCTATATCAGACAGAGGCTGAACTGAGGGGCTTTTTTTTACTTTTTTTTTTTAACTGTAACTGATATTCCAGTAGAGCCCCATATTACAAATATAGACCTGCAAATGTGCGTCCTGCATCCCCGACTCATAGAGCTAAAGTTAGCCTAACCAGCTTAAGCTACAGCTGATAAAACTCTGCCAGTGACGGTTGTCTTCTCAGCCGACTTCAACGACAGTCCCCAGCTAGAATTAAATTGACTGCATTTGTCTAACTACCTGAAATCAAGACACATTGTCTCAAAGATTATCAATAATTTTGCATTGTAAATGAGTCACAATTATAACTGTAAGATGTATATACCAGTTAAGAAAGCTGGATGGAACTCAAAAATGTATATTCTTCCTTTAATTCTTCTTTAATCAGCCACCTGAAGTTTCTACCCACAATTGGCCTAGTTCAGTCAAGCACAGATATTTTTAAGACTGTATAGATTTGATTTATTTACTCTTTTTTCCAGCTACTACTTCCTTCTGTGTTATAGAGAAAAAGAAGAGTGTCCTACATTTTGCGGTCTCTAACTTGCGTAAAACTGTCACCACATACCCAACAGAGTATGTCACTGTTGCAATGTCTTTGGCTGCACTCACTAATTTTACATCATGGCATAACAACAGGACCCATCATTACCAAAATACTGCTGCTGCAATTTAGTGGCGGGTAAATTGGAGCGTGGAGTCAGGACATAAGACAGAAAAGAGATATACTGTAGCTCCTCATAACAGAAGGATACAACATCAGGGAGTGATGATGGTTTGATTTAAGAAGAAGAAGAAGAAAAACACCTGGATGAAATACCAAATCTAGAGGGCATAGCTGCTCTTTAGCTACAGTTTAGTAGCCACAGATAATATCTGCTCATTCAGCTTGACAGCGTCTGTCCCTTGTAGCACAATAACCAGCAACTGCCATGATGTCAATGCTTATTGGCATCCAGTCCTCAGGCCTGCCATTCATAAAGCACTTACACATGAGAGCCCTCCAGGGGCAGTCAGGCCTACTTTCTCTTCGCCAGCTTTCACCCAGGACCATTTCTTTATTTTTCTGAGCAAACTCCCCCGGGGACGGAGACGCATTCAGAACGAGGCTGCCGACACGTGAGCTGTGCCCTGTCAGAGGCCCGAGTCTGGTATCTGTAAAAGTCGTGTCAAAGAGAAAAACTCCAGGGAACTTGCATGTAGAGATAAGAGCGAGGTGAAGATGTTTGGTTCCTGTTCGGGACAGTCTCAAAACATCAGGCGGAAGATAAGATATTCTCTGTGGAGTAGTAAAGCAAAATTGTTCCTAATGTCAAGAATAACAACCTTGCTACTTTCCAGCTAGTGCGCTCTCTGGAGACTCATCTGAGCTGAAAAGCAGCACATTATTTTCAATTATAACAAGATGTTTTTTCCGATATTATGTCGTAATCAACTAATAATGTGTTTTCTTTCTTTATTTTTCTATGTCCCCTTTGACTTCATGCTGATTTCTGCTGATGATTAATAGGTAAGTACCACTTAATTGTATAGTTTCACTTTGCCTAGAACCAATATAAATCTCTTAATTTGTAAAATATAGAAAATTGTTTTTTTGTTTTTTTTGGACACGTAATGGTTAGTTTTCCCACTGTTGCTCAGATGGTTAGACACACATCTGCAGAGGACACATGGTTCACTGCTGGACTATACTTGAGTTTTCTTTCCACAGCTGAGGTATGTTGAGCTGTGAAAGAACGGACCCTCACTAGAGCACGTGTCTCCGTGCATATGGGCCCATTTCCATGGAGACGCTCGGTTTAAAATGATACAGACAATGGTGTCCTTTTGTGTCATTTGCTGGCATGAGTTGATATGAGGAGTCAGCGTGGCGCTAAGAGTCCAGCTGTGATTCGCTCAGCTTATACACTCGATCTTATTGATGCTTTCGACAAGCAAACACACACCTCTGTTTCATTCAGCGCACAGATTCGCTCACACATACGTTTGTACAGAAGCTTGCAGTGACATAGCAGAATGATCTCCAACAGTGTTTATTTGAATATTTGTTTTTTCAGCATTGTGCTGACTCAGAGAGGATAACAATAGAAAGGTACATGTGCTTCACTCCCAGCGTGTCCTGGAAGAGGAAGGGGGTCAGGCTGATTGTAAGCAGCTGTTTCCTGATTTTTTGGTGACCCCACAGCAACATAAATGCCCTTAATGGACCTTTATGTCAAAACTGACATCACTTAAACATAGTT
This sequence comes from Scomber scombrus, assembly GCF_963691925.1. Classification (NCBI taxonomy): domain Eukaryota; kingdom Metazoa; phylum Chordata; class Actinopteri; order Scombriformes; family Scombridae; genus Scomber; species Scomber scombrus. The sequence goes on along the minus strand of NC_084977.1, from coordinate 8,113,708 downwards.
TTCTTTGCTGTGTGATATTTTATGGGTAGATTTTCTTGCTAAATGATTCTAATCTAAAGAATCATGGGCATCTTGTGGTGTGTGGGGGCAGTCTGGGTGTGGCGGTAGAAGCCATGAGGAACTGCTATGGCCTGATCCTCTCTATTGTTTCCACTCAAAGGGCTTTTGGGTTCACTCCCTGCATATCCATCCTTCCTGCCAGCTATGGTCTGTGTTAAACCAGCTAGGGCCTTTTTTCTCTCTCTGAGCTGAATCCCATCAGGCAGAGATATGTGAAGGATGGCCGAGGCTCGGCCCGGCTCAGCTCCGCTCTGCCCTGCCAGCGCAGCCTAATGCCATTCCCTCCTGATGACTTTCCCACAAACACACTCAGGTCACTCGCCTACGGAGCTGACCTCAGACTGACCATATTTGTGAGTTAAAGACAGGTTTCCATTGCAATGGTCCGGCAAAAATCTTGCCCTTGTTGTCTCTTTCCAAACCACACCTTCCCCCGTGTCTAACTTCTGCGTTTCCTTTTTCCTCTCGTTGTGTTTCTCTCCCTTCACAGTCTGTCTGTTCTGCTTATTGTGCTCCATGTGAGCAGCGAGGGATGCCAGTAAACTGGTGAAACCAGAGTCTGAGGCTCACAGCCCAGTGTTTACACAGGAAATCGTGTGCAAAAAAACGTCTGTGATTAGGCTGCTCAGACACTTATATAACAGTCTGCATATTCTTGTGTACCTTGAGCCAGGTTACACAGCCATTGTCGAAATGTGTGAGGGTTTTAGGGACACACATTTAAGTATGTTCACTGGTACATCAATCGGGCTTATGTTTCCATAACCTCTGCAGCTCTGACTGTGACCCGAGACTGGAGTGCCGTACAGACTTGTACCCTCCGACCTCTCAGCCTGTCACACACTGAATAACAACTTGATGAATGAGCAGCTGCAGAGAATACTGGACGTGCTTCTGTTGTCAAGACCTAGTGTTTGTTCAAAAGGGGAATGATGACAAACACCATGCAGTGTAATGTCATTCTGTCAAAGTGTCCGACCGAGACTCATGCACATATCTGGTCAGTCTGTCAGCACAGGCCTTTTACTTTGTCCAGATCTAGTGTGTAAAATTAGGGCTGTCTTTTATTGATTCCTTCATTCTGGAACGCTGCTGTAAAAACACATTTACTTGCGTAACAATCATAAAAAAATGAAATGTGAAGTCAGTTTTTTTAAGTCAAAAAAGGAGACAGAAAGCAACTTGAATTGAGAGAAAATTTTCCAGTTTTCAGCACCCATGCCTCACCACCCGACTTATATTTCTGTCATGGGCGATTTTACCTGTATGCCAGCTAAAGACTTGGCAAAAGAATAATATGTGTGTTAAAGGAATTATTATTCTTCAGAAATCCCTGTAGCATTTTATGATGATGGCAACCTGCCTCGCTCGAAATAAAGAGCACCTCCGCTTACGTGAGAAGAAATGATTACACTTTTATTAACTATTATATTAGGCTTATTAAGCCTCAAAGCGAGCAGTCTTTGCTAACCAAATAGAAACAAACTTTTCACTCTTCTCTCTTTAGTGCGCATTGAAACATCTGATAGAAAAAGAGCAGTGTCAGGTGCATAGTGTTTTGTTTTGACATTGCATAACGCCTTTGTCTACTGCATAGAAGCAACACAACGCACACTTTATTATATGAGCGACATTCAGGAACAAAAAGCTCAGTGGAGCGTGTTGGTCTGGCGGAGGAACAGCCTAGTGAAAGATTAATCTCCTTTGCTATTCTATACTTGTTTTTCTTGGCTTTGTATTTGTTGAAAGGTAAATTCACTCCTGCGCTGCTCATCCTGTCTGGCTACAGAGAAAACACTTTTGTTTCACCCATTTAAATGCAGCTAAATTCCCGTAAGCACTTGGGCTCGTGTTGACAGAGCAGACAGTGCAGAGTCCGCTCATATTACTTTTTTTCCCTTGTTCTGACATCAAGGTTTTTCATAATCACCCACCTCATGGTTAGTACTATCCTTACTTCCAGTAAAGCCAGGAGCTCTTTCTCTCTTTTTTCACACTCCTACCAAGAGTTCCCGCCTTTCCTGAGGTGCCTGCGAGACGGGAGCTCAGACTGAACAAAAGCAGGAGGTCAAAGAGCACCCATTTTCATTTGTGAGACTAATAGGCCAGGTGTACCTGCAGGCTACGGAAAACCTGAGAGCTTTTTCAGCAGGGACCAGCCCAGACACACCCCTTCCTCCTCTGCAGAGGCTGTCTGTAAGTGTGTCTGACTACTTCAAAGATACAGCGAAAGCAGGGACCTGGGCCAAGCTCAGCAGGAGAGCCATTACAGCCCAATAGGAGTCAGCTGTGACCTCAAAGACCGTTAAATGATGTGATATGAGAGGGTGTGCTGCAGCCTCTGAGAGGCCTGTGTGGAGAATCAGGAGGACAGAGCTGTAAAATGAACTCCGTGCTGATTTAAGGGGTTAAGGAATTTTAAGTGCATTTAGGTTAGGTTGCTACTTTTTTCTTTCTTTTCTTATTTAACATTTTTGTGCTGTTTTTCTATACGTAAACACTAACATCCCTAAAGACCTCTTATTCTCAGACTAGTAATTGCAGTAAAGCCCTCCATATAATCAGTAAAGGATCAATTGACTCAAGGCATACATCTAAAGTATGAAAGGATTTGTTGCTTTTTATCATGAGGCATTTTAGAATCCAGTTTCTAATCCCAGCATTTACTGTGATAGAAAATGGAGTGAACGATTGCCCAATCAGCCTGTGATTTACTTCAGTGTTTACTGATGTGAGCTGACCTCCCAGTCTGTGTGCAGACCTTATAATGAGGTGTCTAGAGGTCAGGAGGTAAAATTGTCGCTGAATGTGGGCCCTGACCCCCGCTGACCCCGCTGAGTGCGCACGTAAAAGGACAGAAAAAATTAAATGACCGCCTCTGTTACCCGGGAGTTGCTCTCATTCACAGATTTTGTCCCGCTGTGGCTTTCCTTTTCATTGCTCAGTGAGTGTGAGTCAAAGAGCGGTGGTAAACAAGGGGTCAGGTTGTATAGAGCGGACAGGATAACAAACAGTGGCCAAAAGACAAAACAGTGACTCTGCTCAGAGGTGAAGAGGATATTTACTTTCTGAGTATGAATGACATTTCGACTCTAATAAATTTAATCATAGCAGATCTGCTTACAGCAAATTCCAGATTATTTCATCATCATCTTGCTTTTAATTACTGGAAATTGTGGTGGAAACTCCCTCTTCTCCTGTTTGAGCTGTTCAGTTCATGATTAAATACATTGCGTAACTGCAAGAACTCCATTCGCCTTGTACATTTCTGGGAGGCACATCCTGACACTTCTTTAGCAGTGTTAATCATTGGTGTAAATGAATGATTCGAGTAAAGGTGGTTTCAGCTGCATTGTTAGCTTTCTGAACTGTGGCTAGCTTAACCCTTGTCAATGCTTTGCTAACTCTCTTAGCTAGTTCTGAAATAAGTGTATATACATATATTAGCAAACTTTTTCTTTTAGTCAGTTGCTTTGTGAGTGCTTTTTTATTTTTTATGTCAAAGCAGCAGTCATTTACTTATTTTTTGCCTCTGGAATAAGCAATAAAAAAACAACACACACAGTACAAAGTTAGCAAATAGGGAGCTACATTAGCATTCATTTAGAGTTGTGTTTCTGTCCACCTGACAAATTTCAGTCCAATATTTACTCTACTTTTAGCTCCGTTTTGATCCCCAGCAACACCTGAAGGAAATATCTGACTATTTAGAGCTGCTAAATGCTCCATTATGTTCACTAGATAGCCGCTAACTATGTCTGTCTGCTGTTGGGGGCTAGACAGTTAGCATACACTTAGTTTATCAGACTTTTTTCAATAAAAACAGCTGTCAGTTGATGAATGCAGTTGGTGAGCCATAAAAAAGCCCCAAAATTAGCAGAAAAATGCTTTATAGAGGTTAGGGGAACATACATGTAATAATTATTTTGGGGTGGTCACTGCAGGCAGTCTCTTTTACATAATACATGGTCATTTGATGTATTGTTAACATGAAAATATTGCTGGCGCTGGCAGATTTATGGTCTTCTATGACCATTGTTAAGAAATGGAGATGAACCGCAGCCATTACTATCCAAATGTGTTTTTACTTTTTGTTCCTACAGATCACCCCACCCCTCCCATTCTCATTTATTATGTGTACACACTCATGTCCTCTGTTCAGAAACATGACTAAATTCAAAGAGAGCGTTGCATAAATGTGTTATGACGCTTTCACAAAACTGCCTGCTCATTATGGTACCATAAAACATGCCACACACTCTCATGAACATTCCACGTGCTGTTTCCGAGCATGTCAGACATTTTAACCATCGTTTAACACGTCCTCCTCCTTCCCTAAACCTCTAGAATCTGCTCCCTCTCTCATCAGAGTGAGAGATCCTCTAGTTGGCAACGTGCCTTACCCTGCGATATGTGCTACTTCGGAGATTTCAAAATGGAAAGTATTTCAAAGTCACCGCAAGCCTGCTGTTGGACTTTGTAGTGAGCTAATATGAAGCAGCTGAGAAAACAGGCCTCTTCTCCAGCTCTGAGCGCTGGATGATCTTTAGGAGGATTTCACAGTCAGGAAATGTCCCATGTGCTGCAGCATGGTTTCAGATATTATCCACAATGATTGTGTGTGTGTGTGTGTGTGTGTGTGTGTGTGTGTGTGTGTGTGTGTGTGTGTGTGTGTGTGTGTGTGTGTGTGTGTGTGTGTGCGTTTAGGAAATGGATAAACATAAGAAATCTTATAGTTCTGTTGGGGAGTGTGTCACAAGAGGGAAGCTTTGAGGTTCAAGTTGTAAGTGATGTTGGGTTTAGACTACTGAAGGCCTTTTCCTGTTTTTTTGTTGTTGTTTTTTTTGTCTATCCAAGCTACTTGTATAGAGATCTAGGCGGTCACATACTATACTGAATATCTATAGGATATCAAGTTACCCATGTGTCCCGTAATTTGCCTTCAGCAGAACATTGTGTTTATTGTGAGGTAATGTATTATTCCATCTTTTATAATGGAAACTCTGTGATATCTGATGGGATTCCCCCACTCCATCTTCATTTCCACCCTTACTATACCTCTTGGCACACACGCAGACAGACAGTTTGGCGGCCCAGGCGTTCTTCCAAAATCTGAGCAAAATGAAACTTCTCCTGAAGAGCAAGAATGATTTAATTCCACCACCAGACAAGTTTTACGTGTGTGGGCATTGGCAGCGTGCGCTGACGCTGTGACCTCAAGTCAGGAAATACAAGCAGACTCTAGCGCACAGCAATTAAACAAGAGCAATTTCACACACCTGCATTACTTATCTTGCAGAGGTGATGTCATACTTTAACACAAAAGCTGCACTATATTCAATTAAAGAGTGAGAATCAGAATCTCACACAGTTTACGAGACCGTAAATAGTGTCCGCTGTCGAAAATGGAGCTATTTTTCATTTCTGAACTAGGTAATTAAATGACTGGTGTTGAGGGACAGTAAAGCACTTCAGGAAGCAAACCAGTGGCTTGATTACAGCCTAACAGCCCTTTGCTGTGGTACCTGCAGGCAGCTAAGAGCAGCATCAGGCTGCAACAATGGCTCATTTAGCCCCCTGTGGGCCTCCTGGTTCCCAGCATCACATTCCAAACAGAGGTCACCGGACCCACCTGCTTACCCACATCAAAGCCCCAGGTGAGGTGAGGGCGAGCCCATTTAAATAGGTGTGGTGGCATAAACATGCAGCTCATAGAAGGAGAGAAAGAAAGGAAGAGTCCTAGTTTCTTGCAATAAAATGAGCTTCAGCTTCAGCTTGTTTAATCTCCAGGATGCACTCAATCTGACAAAATGAGCACAGTCAGCACAATCCTCATTGAGTGACTGAGAAAATATTTGGTCCTCTATTATGTCCAATTAAAACCTGATTCATAGTTGGATTTGACAAATCTATTGCAAATTGAAATCACTTAGTGAATTGTGAAATTATAATCAGTGCCAGAATGATTAGTCACTTGATTGTTTATGCAGTTGAATAATCAGCTAGTTGCAGCTTCTCTGTCATATTGTTATATTAAAGCAAATTGAATATATTTGGGTTTTGGAGTGTTGATCATTCACAACAGCCTTCAAGGCATCACATTGGGCTTTGGGAAAATTGTGATCAGCGGTTTTCACTCTGTACTTTAATACAATATAAACAAATCAGTTTGATTTCTGTATTGTTATTGTTATTGCACTTCCATAAAGTTAAGGGGCCGTATGAGCACATATGAGAAACAGATTCCCATATTGAGACACTTCCCACATTGCAACTGCAAACTCCACACTCCCAGTTTGTAAGTTCCTGTAATAAATTCCTAATCTCCAAGCCAAAATGAAAAAATCCCCCCGATCATCATGGTTATTTTCTTAGACTTCAGAAAGCTCCTCCAGCACAACAGAGGACACTGGTTGCACAATACTTTTTTATGAACTTTAAACAAAACTTCGGTGGAGTGCTCCTTTAATTCTTAATGAAAATAATCATTTGTTGCAGGCTTACTTCTGATTGAATAGGAGACATAATATGTGATTGATGCATTTTTAAATCGATGAGGCGCTGTAGCATTTTTAGGGCATTTTATTGTGCTTAGCAGTCACTATCATGGTTTAAAGGTACCATGTGGAGGTTTCTACTAAGCAAACAAAAGTTATGTTTACCTTCAGTGTTACTCACCGCCTTTAGCCTCGCCCTTCTTCTCAACGTAAACAATCCTCTGCCCCATCTGCTGCAGCGGGTCAGCAGCAGCTACATCAGCATCAGCTGGTTAGGATGTGGGCTCAGAGCGGATTACCGAGGAGACGGATATTATTCTGTGCTGACCGGCACAGGGACTCTATTCTTTTTTGTTTTTACTTATCAGACCTCAGAAGGGACTTTCTTCAGCGGCTGACCGATGAATGCGGAACAGCGGGATTGTTTTCAGGGCCGAGTTTTCTTCAAGGATAGTGAACAGATCCCTATTTGAGTTCTCGATTTGTGTTTTCCCCTGATATTTGATCACTACCTGGCTACATGTTGTTTCTTGCTTGATTCAGGTGAGTCACATTCATTCTTGCATTCAGTCCTTTGCACAGCTGTTTGTGCTACATTTGGCTCTTCATCTGAAAACTGTGCCTTTTTTTTTTTGTTCACTACCGACTCTTATTTCATTTAAAGAACAATGCTGGATTTGAATCTTATAGAATATGACCTCGATATCTCTTATCCTGACATTGAATCACATTGACACTCTGCTACTTGAACACCATAAACATTTGAGTAAAGAATTCAAATATCGATCGTCCCGCACATCTTTTGGCATTCCTCTACACCCGCCATGTTCCTCCATTGTGGGCTGAGCGGTCAGTGTTGTTTCAGCGGTTTGGATTAACACTCTCCTGTAGCAGACCATAAACAGATTAGTGGCTGCCCAAGTCAAGGCCTGGCTGGACCATCTGTACCCAGCACACTGGTTGATGTTTGAGAGTGTGGAGGGGTGTGGGAGGGGGTCTGGAGTGAGGAAGGGGACATGGGGGAGGAGTGTGAGCAGATGTTCCGGTAGAGCTGTAGGTCAGTGTGGCAGTAGAGAGCCTGAGGACGTCACTGTAAAGACATGAGGGACATGCGGCGGGAGATCCAGTTGAGGTGACTCGAGGGAGAGACATTGACTGACTTCATGTCTCGCTGATGCTCAGAACTCAAACCGCACCACTCCATCATGGCTTTAGGATGCTGTCTCGTGCTCACATCCCAAGGTACTGTATAATTTACTGGGGCTTTAACTGAGCCTGCGTGTACCTCCCATTACGTTTTGCTCTGCATGCACAACTTGCTGCTTCGACCGCAGCGGTTAAACAAACATGCCCGCGCTTTGTTCGAGCGTTGTAAGATGAAAGCGCCCTCTTCTCCTCAGGCTTGTGTCGGAGGCATTCGCTTAGTTTAACCTGCGTTACAGAGTATGAATGCACCCCGGCTATTCATACTGCTGCAGCAACTGACGCCAAGTTACTGCCACGATATTCTTGCATTGTCTGTTCAAGAAGTATTTCTTATCTAAGTGTGACCTAATGATTGACATTTGCGGCTGTGTTTTCCCAGGCCGTTGGCAAATTGTAGGTGTGTGAGAGTGTGAGTGTGGGTGTAAGGGGTTTTGGCTTGGCTCCTGTCTGGGCCAATGCTGGGTAAATTACAAGGCAGAGGCAGTCTGAGGATGCAGGCTTTCATCCCCTCTTCTTCTCCCGGCCTGCAGGGCTGCTGGCGGTGCAGATAGCGGTGAGGTTATTGGGTGGAGGGGGGGTATGATCCTGCTGCAGATGAAGAGGAGGAGGAGGAGGAGAGGAGAGATTGATAGGTAGTGTCAGGGTGTAGATAATAGACTACGTGAATTCACCTCATGAGGAAAGTTCACAGGCTGATTCTGAGTAGAAATAAGTAATGTGGAAGAGGATTAGAGAGAAGTCTTGCTTAGAAGAAAGTCTAATAGCATACAGTGGAAATCCAGAAAAGTGTCAGCATATCTTAGAAGTTTTAGATGAAAGTCTTGTTTTTCTTCTCACCTGAGGCCATGTGGCTCATTTGGCACGGCACGGCCGTGTTGAGGATCACTCAACGAGGTTGTGAAAGAAACAGAAAGCTGCCAAGAGGTCAATGAGATGACTGAGGGCTGATGTGTTTTCTTTGGCCTCATTTGGGGTAACAGCTGACCACTGCTCTCCTATTAAAGGGTTTCCCCATATGGACCTGGATTCTTTCTCTATGAAAACCTCTTTGGAGACCTTTCGTGCACTCACGCTTTGTTCTACGCTGACAGACTCACTGAAATAAAAGTCAGAGGTTTCCATGAGTGACGTGCATGGAAGCACTGATGTGTTTTTTAGCCGGGGGAAGATGAATGGTGGCAGGCATACGGAGCGCAGTCTGTGCCCTAGATGTTGTTGTTGTTGTTGTCAAATGGGTTTTCAGTTTGGTGGAGACGTCGACGGTGTCACAGCAGGGCCGGGAGTTCATATCTCAGCAGGGAGGAAGGGAGGGGAGAGGCTGACAAACAGTGTCAGAGGGCTCAACACTGGTTATTCACTAAGATCTCACTACAATCCACAGCAGAAATACTGTATAATCAGTCATGTTGGGCAAGTTTGAAATTCAGCAGATGTGTGTGCAGTCATGTTTTTGCCACAGAGAAACAGACAGGTAACAAATTAAAAGAAACACCCACATAAATGAAATAAACAAGAGATGCTGTCATAGGAGACATGAGTATGAAAATGATGGGGATCAAACCAGCTGAACATCTATGGAAAATGTTGGAGCAGCATGTCAGACAGTTCTCCACCACTATCATTACAGCACCAAATGGGGGCATATCCTTTGAAGGAGGCACAGGAAGCACTGAAGCTGTTCAGGTGGCCCAACTCCTCGCTAAATCACTGTATGTTAGTTAACCTTTAATTTGTCACATGTCTGTATAAGCATGGTCACAAGGGTTGGGCAGTATGGTGGAAAGCAGTATCACAATATTAAAGGTACAGCTGTAGTAGTTCTTCCTTAGAAGGAGATGAGAAGATTGATACTGCTGTCATGTCTGTGAGCTAATTATGATTATTATGTAGCCAGACCCATGATGTGGTGAGCTTAGCTTAGGATAAAGACTAGAAGCAGGAAAACAGCTAGTCTGGCTCTGTCCAAAGTTCAGAAATACACCTAACAGCACCTCGAATATGTAGTAATTAACACAATGTACATTATCTTTTTTGTGTAGCTCATCTGTTAGAGTCTATTTCTGCCCTGTTCACATAGTCAAAACACCATGTCAAAATAACATGGCTGACAGTGAGTAATGACTGGCTGGAATAAAACATTTTCATTATTATACAGCAAGAAAAAGCACTGTCGCTCCACATATGTAAATCTTCTCTTTGATGAGTTCACCTCCAGCATCCACAGCTGAGCAGGAGACGAAGCACAGAGCTCATTTTTTTAAGGTCAACGAGGTCACCGCAGAGGGCTTTTAGATCACTCTGGGGTGTTTTATGGAAAACCTCATATTGTCCCTGGATAACAGATAAACAAATTCCCTCTCGTGGGGATTGCGTGGCACCACGTTTCTTGGAAAGGACTTGTCAGAGAATTCACAGCAGTTGAGCTGCCAGAAAATCCTCTGAACATATGCAGCAGTTTGATCAGCAGCAGGCCGAGCTTCAGATTAAAGCTGCGCTCGGCCTTCCAGGCCTTTGTTAGCAGTGATCAGCAGTTAAATTTGTCTGTTTTGAGTGAAAGAGACTGGAGTTGGCTTCTGGCTGCATTACAAAGGAAACTTGGAGCCTGGTCTGCCAAAGCTGCCTCACAGCAGACATGGAGGTCAGACTCAGAGTGTTTCACTAAAGCTGCCAGGTCAAGGAGAAACCCACTAATGTCAGCCAGGTAGGAGAAGACTGACAGATGTGCTTGTCTGGTAAAGCAAAGGCTTTGCAATGCTAATCAGCAACATTTTCCTTAGATGGGGAGGAGTTTCATTTCCTTGTGGACGCCAGTATCAACAGCCACATGATTTCTGATCATTCTTTACTCCTGTTATTTTTTGCTATAACATAGTCTATACATCTTTCTTTCATTTTAAGCAGTCAAAATCCATACAAGCAACATAAAGACAAAACAGCTCTTTTTTATATCTAAACGTCTCACCTTCGTCCAGTCCTTCCATACATTATGTGTAACTTGAGAGCTGAGCATCTCCCTCTCTGTAAACCGAGGAGGGGTGTGAGGGGGAGCGGAGAGATTACTCCAGGTACTGGTCAATGTTTAGAGGCTGAAAGTCACGGTGTCAGGTTGCAGTAATACCCTATTGTGTGGCTGCAGTTAATAGCATTGCATTAGTAAAAAGGCTATTGTCCTGTTAACTTTGGATCTGATTATCCAGCTTTCTTCTGTCGGGATTTGGCTCCTAACTTGAGTCTGGTATTTCATCTCGACTTCAGATCCCAAAAGATTTGTTAACCATCTCATCTGCTCTCATGGCACCACGATGTTGCCGTAATGGAAATCTCATTAGTTACAATTTTTTTGAGGCTGGCGAGCTCAGACTGTTGAGACTTTTCACCTTAATGATCCTAACCAGCCTATCACCACAAATATGCCAGAGTGGAAATTTAAAGCTTTCCTTAGCAGAACCTGTGGAGCCCAGTAGGCTGCAGCTTGTGATGAAAGCGAGTCGCCTTTCCACTACAACTCCTGCCATGTGCCGTACCTCATTTATCAAGAAAGATATTAAAGAGCAATTGAAGTGTAAATTGTGTGTATTGTAGCTCTTGTAGAGTTGTATGTGAGCGTATGTCTCACCGGGTCCATCCCTCTCACAGCGGTGTCGAACCTGGATGTGGAGAGTAAGCTGACGACGTACTACCAAGCTCCCTGGCACCAGCAGAGGAACATTTTCCACCCATCCACACGGCCAGCATGCGTAGAAGAGCTCCACAGGGAAGCCAGCTTCAGCCTGTGGGCCCTGCACCAAGGTGAGGCCCTATGACACCCCAGCTGACCACATCATCTGCTGTTTTTCTTCTTTCTAATTAATCCTTCTGTCCATTATTCATTTCAGATTTTCATTCAAAAGCATCCTCTTTTTGTTTTACATTATTTCAAAAGTCAGCTCTGAGATATTCCCACCATAACTGTCTGCCTCTGCTTTTTTGGAAGTCTGTCATTCTGGTATCATTATGCCCCCTAGTGGACATATGTTGCAACTGCACACCAGATGTAAGATGATTCGAGTGTGAACCGGTCGATGACACACAATATAAATGTGCACTTATAGGGGTGAACACAAATATATGAACACCTGTACAATACAGAACAATAGCACTATAATTAATCATATTTTGTGAGCTTTTAGTTAATTTTTGAGTATCAAAAAGATCAACGGAGAAATTCATTAAAGGAAAGGTGCACTGGTTTTATTATTGCATATGTATACAGCCTTTTGTGGCTCTAGAAGGAGTTGCACAAAGTCTGATAAATTGCCTCAGGTGATGTCAGTTGGGGCTGAAGACTTTATAGTGATAAAAAAAGAAAGTAACTAAAATCTGGGTGTGTGGGGTTAAAAGGAATTTACCAGATCTCTGTAGCTCACTCCTAATCTCTGCTTAAGGCTAGCAGCTCAAGGCTACGTTAGCCACTATTATAGTATGACACACCGAATCTCCAAGCCTACTGTTAGTAGTCGAGATGTTTTGTGAGAAATGTAGGCATCAGCTTTTTGCAAGCAAGAAGAACGCTTAGAACAAAAAAGACAACATTTCTGGTTCTGCTACATTGATTTGCTCTTTAAAAAAAAAGAAGTTTGTCAATCTCATGGGTGAACAAATGCACGTACACACTTTAATGCAATCCAATATAACACTGCTAACTACACAGACTTCATCTGTATTGCTCTGACTCAATGACTGAACATTAAAAGCTTCACAAAGTCAGATTTGCAGGCCTTTTACATTGATTGCTTTGTATCCTATTGTGTCCAGCTTCTTTATTTTTGTGATGGATTTCCTTCTTTCTCCAATTTATGTTTAAATAGATTTCCAAAAACCTTTTATCTTTGCCCCATATGTGTGTGAGTATTTGTGGAGTTTACGCACAGTGCGTCTTCAGTTGCTTTAATTGCTATCTTGTCACAGATCACCAGCAGAGACGATCAGGTAGCAGGGAACGCAGAGTCACCATCTCCATCTCGGCTGTGCCCCCGATGCCCATGTACCCCTCCCCAAACACCATCCAGAGGCAAAAGAAGAAAAGCGGAAATTTGAAAACGGTAAGATGAGCAGCATTATACTGTCTTTAGATACTCACAGCTTCTCTTCTCCATGTTTTACATTATATTTATTATGATATTTTGGAAGAGCATTAAATTCAATCAGCAGACTGTAAGTTATTATATATTTTTTTAATGGAATTGGTTCTTTGATGGACAAAAAAAACGTGCTTATATTTTGATGCAAGTGAAATCCACATGTCTTCCTCCCAGCAGCCAGAGAGGCTTGTTAGAGATGCTACAACACAGTTAGCACAAACGCAGGTAAAGAGGGGAAGTGGACTGTGTTGATAATGTTGTCTCATGTTGTCTGTGAAGAGCATGGTTGTATATATATATATATATATATATATATATATATATATATATATATATATTCATTTAATCAACTTTATGTTTCATAGATCCACACGCTGAGAATACATGTAGCATAAATCATTCAAGAGGTTTTCAGCTCACCAACCTGCCTCACATGTATTTCACAGTCCACATATCCCTCCACACAAAGTTACCCCAGTGTTGTGTTTTTTGTTTGTTTGTGTGTTTGTGTGTATGTTCATGTCAGATATCCCCATGTTCATTTTTGCCATTTCTGTTGTCCTTCTTTTTTTTTTTCCTTTTTTTTTTCCTTTGCCCTTTAATTCAGTTTGACACCACTCGCTCCTCCTCCCCTACCGAATGTTGCCGCTTCACTCCCTGGAGCAGAAAGGTACTGGTCCCCCCCCACTCCTTCCTTCCTCCTCACTCCTGTGTGTTCCTCCTAACTCACTGTCTCACAACTCCTTACCTGACACCTTCTAATTTACATCATGAATATCTTTTTAAATGCATGCCTCCTCAATGCAGCTTCTCATCCAGCAGTGCTCCACCCAGTTATAAACATGTGCTAGTACAGTCCCAAAACTAAAAGAAAGCACCGCCTTAAAGTTTCAACCACGCCGACGCGTCACTCAATTACGTTCTGTTGTTGTTGTTGGAGCTCATGTGAAGGGCCGGGGCTTTGAGCTCTCAGTATGTGAGGAATGTGTGTGTGAGGGCCACAGTCACAGCCGCCCAGCAGCCAGGGTTTCTCTAATGATAGGGTTGACTTCTCCAAACTTACGCCTGTGATTACCCATGATCCCTCTGTGCTGCGGTTTCTTCACTGCACCCTTCCCCGAAAGAGCTGACAGCCTCATGTTTCTCCCTCTAAAAACTAAACTGCTGTTTTTTCACTAAATGTATCACGCTCCATGCTCGCTGTAAAAAAAATGAGCATTTGGACAGGCCTAAACACTGCCACTCCTTTTTTTCCCCCTCCTCCTCTCCTTTCCTCTCATCCTGTGAGTGTCCACTCTTCCCTACTGTCCTTCACCGTCCCTTTCTTTCTTTACCCATTCTCCACTCTTTCGTCTCGCACATCCATCCTCTCAGACACTCCTAAAACCGCCTTTCACTTCTCGAGACAAATCAGCTGTAAACGCTCTCCCTTTGATTTTTTTTTCCTACTAGTTGGAAGAAGTTTCCAAGGAAACCGGTTTCTTTTGTGGCCAGTGTTTTGTAAGGGTCTCATTGGTCTGCTGGGAACAGAGAGCACAAAAGCTCAAGAGCTGGCTTTTAATGGGGGGTGGGAGGTTGCAGGGTCGTGGAGGTGGGAACCAGTTGAGCCTGAGAAGCACTCCCAGTTTCACATGTGCCTCTCTGTAGGAATCTCAAGGTAAGAACTTATAGCCTAACTTCAAGACTTCAAGTAGCACGGGGACGTAAGTTATAGGGGATGTGCAAGTATTTAAGTTTTGAAAGTGCGAAGAGGCCCACGGAAAAAAAGGAGCCGGACTTGTGGAGTATTCAGAGGGGAGGACTGTGCAGTGATTGATGCTGAAGCTGCCGCTCAGAGGAACGAGTATTTCCTCTCAAATATTTCCGGAGAGTCGTTATTATGCAGGAGACTCGGGATAGGTGCCACAGATTGTCAGAGCATGACCTAAGAGTTTCCAAAGCAGCATGTTGTGACTGGAAATTACTATTTACATTGTTTGTCACATTTATGTCCCGTGCAGCGGTTGTTGAATGAAGGAGACGTCTCCTTTTTTCTCACAGCAGAATCTATCATTACATGTGCTGTACAGTGTGTGTGTGCCAAACGTTTTTTATTGGTCTGACATTTTTCCAAGCACGGATATAGTCAGGCAGTCAGTCTTATTAAGTTGTATTGAAGGTACAAAATGTTTTAAATTCTTCATTTGTCCGTTGTGCATTTAGATTTTTGCATGCAACTTACTGAGTAAGTTCTTTGAATGTTTTTGTGCTTTCCATTCGCTCTCTCTTTCTCTCTGTTTCTCAGGCATGCTTTTCATTTTCATTACTTAATGGAGTCTTAACATGAAACTCAGCTCCTGGAAGGTGATGTGTATTTGAGTATTGATTCACCTCTGCTCAGACAGTAAGCAGTCTTTGCTGCAGATTAATAAGACACTAATCTCCACATCTAGTCTTCTGCTCTTTCCCAGATAAACACTCAGCATTTTACAATTCAAACGTAATTCCCGACTTTAATCGCAGCAGCAGCACATTTCCCTCTCAGGAGCAGAGTTTGATCATGTTTTAAAATCTCGGCTGTACCATTCCCACGTAATGCCGCCTAACCATAACAATCTAACCATGCAAATATCCATCTGTTACAGGCTGCACCCTCTGACCCCGATTCTGACGGGGTGGCTCTAGGTCAGCGGTCTAAGTTTCCCATCCCTAACAACCCATCCACCCTGGACAAGCAGACTAACTGGTCTAAAGCTCTGCCGCTGCCCACACCAGAGGAAAGAATGAAAAGCCATTCCCAAGTGATCACCTCATGTGTCATCCCCATTAATGTGACCGGTAAATTTAAAGCACTCAAGGTTTTTTTGTCTGAATCTATTTTTTGTGACAGGTTTAAGCTGTGGTGCAGGTTTATCAAACTTATTTCTTCGGAGAGTTTGTCATTTCTTTCTCTCCTTTAGCTAAATGAGCTGTCTAGCTCTTTTTTTCTTGAATAAATAGTAAGTATATTATAGTAAATATGAAGATGCAACCAGGAGACAGTTAGCTAAACACTGGAAACAAGGGGAAACGGCTAGTTAAAAAAATTAGCATGTTATATATCTTATCACGTATAAAATGTTATTTGAGATATAACATGTTAAGTAGTGAGCTCTAGAGGTGTGTTTGGATTTAGCCTAGCTAGCTGTTTCGCCCTGCTTTAACCCTTTATGCTAAAACAAGGTAACCAGTTGTTAGTTGTAGCTTCATATTTAATGGACAGAAATGAGTGGTATCAATTTTCTCTTATAACGCTCAGTAAAAAATAAACTAGTATATTTCCGCAATACAAGTCAAGCTATTTCTTTAACATTTACTGAAGTTTAACATACAGTAGTATCTGCCAGTGTTAACAAGCTAACAGTCAGTGTTTCTCATGCTGCACACAGGGACTCCTGTTTACTGCTGAGTTTTGGCACTCCTCATTAATACTGTATATTTATTAGGACTAACAATGACTTATTTGCTATAATCTTGGAAATTGAGCTATCAATTGTAAAACTCTGTCATTATGAAAGGCGTTAATGTTACCACGAAGAATCACTGTCAGTTTGCAAGTCATGCTTTGTGTTCCCGTTAACTTTCTTTCTCATGCATGCTTTGTGCCTGCGATAGCAAAGAGGCAAGTTGCTGTGACATGAATGCCAATTAGTTCTGTCCAAATTGTTGAAAGGGCCTGCCCAACGTTATTTACTCGCCGCTCGCATAGACTGAAAAGCAGAGTTGTACGCCAACACTGGCTGAGTCAGAGACATTCGAGAGAAAAATGCACATTGTAAGCAAAGTCCAGCGATTGCTATGGTGCTGAAAAGGCCTGACCTGCTATCACATGATAGTCATAATGTGTGGTGGGGGTTGAGGCAGGAAAACAAGGGGGAAACATCAAGGACACGGAAGCAGAAACCTTCACAGGAGTTTTTATCTCTGTCACACATTTCATGATGTGGATTTGAAATCATTCAGGAGCCAGAGACATTAAGCACACTCAGACTCTGTGGCTCCATCAGAGACTTGTCCTCAACTCTCGACTGCTATTTTTATAGTATATCTAATTCAGTTGAGCCAAGTGTTGCAGTTTTTTTTCTTCTTCTTCTTCTTTTTTTTCTTTTACAAGTCAGCGTGAGAGTTAAAGAAGGAATCGCTGCCGTTGCCACTAAACAAAGATTCCTCACATGTCCCATCTCCGTTGCAGGGGTTGGCTTTGACAGAGATGCTAGTGTGCGCTGCTCCCTCGTTCACTCACAGTCTGTGCTTCAGAGGAGGAGGAAGTTGAGGAGACGGAGGACTGTCGCCGGCGTTCCCAGACAGGTGCAACAAGATTTAGGTATGTCACTTATTGAGTCTGCCTGTCTGTCACATACACACGTAATAACTTATTTTTTACTTCAGCTTTTAATTCAGCCTGCTGCTGTTCAAGTAAAATGAAGATAACATTGATGATAGTGGATTTGCTGTTATGTTTTTCCCATGGTGTCACTTAAACAAAAGAATGGTTTTGTGTGGGCTATTACAAGGTAAGTATAATGTAGAAGAGCATCGCTATGATGTCAGCATGAATTTGAAAGACATCAACTCACGATTTGAGGCATATTTAAGTCTTTCTTTGTTCCTTTGTACTTATTTTGGCCATTTTCAGCTTCTATTAGACAAGCAACCGTAGAGTGAAGAAAGGAAGTGAGGGGCGCGAAAGATGTCCAGTCACATGCAACAAAAGTTAGACTCAAACCAGGGATGATGTAATTAATTTTCAACAGCGTAAACCCTCACAAAAATAAAGTTTTAATGTTTTTTTTATTGTGACCAACACAATAAGGTAGAGAAATATGAGTAAGAAACACGCTATAAAGAGCAATAAAGTGTGCTCATCTCATGCTTTTGTTCCACATTCTTCTTTCTTCTCTCAGACTCCGATGACTCTCCTGGTTCCAGAGAACGGACCGTGATAGTTCATGCCAGCACAGATATCACTCCCTCCAACGAGGAGCTGGCCAGCCATCTCAACACCAGAGACTCAGGTTGCCAGACAGAAGAATTTTTGATATCAGGAGGCCCGTCTCGGAGGAGGATTAGGGCCCAGCGAGGCCAAGGAGCCCCGTTTTCCCTCTCCTACTCTGCAGGCAACATCTCCTCTCTGCAGGACAGCTCTGACGCCATGTTCACTGCCTCCGTAGGCGCACGCCTGCGCTCTCGCAGCCTGCCCCGAGACGGGAGCCGGATGATGGGCAACGGCCACAATGACAGCGATGATGAGGAGGAGCTGTCCCCTTTTGACACCGAGGACTTCTTGCCTGGACCTGGGGAACGGATTCTGAAAGATGAAGGGGAGAGCACGGATGATCAGGCCATGTCCGGCCGTCAGCTGGGGAGCCTGAAGTACACGCAGCTCTCGGTGAGTCCGGAGCGCAGCTGGATAGAGAGAACCCGATCACAGCTGCCCAGGAAGGTCGACCTGGGCAGCTGTGACATATCATCCAGTTCTGACACCTTCAGTAGCCCAGTACACTCTGTCTCTGCTGCAGGGGTGCTAGTAGGCCAGATGGACCATAAAGAAGACCACCAGTCTTCTAGTGGGAACTGGAGCGGGAGCAGCTCTACCTGCCCCTCCCAGACCTCAGAAACGATCCCCCCGGCAGCTTCTCCACCACTCACCGGCTCCTCACACTGTGACTCTGAGCTCTCCTTGAACACTGCCACTCACACCCACGATGACCAGAGCAGCTTCATGTTGGACCACTACCATGGCCTACGGACCCAGCGGGCAGGCTCTTTCTCCTCCACAGCTATGGACATATTAGAGGAAGTAGGGGTCAGTACTCCCGTCGACGAGTGGAACTACCCTCACCCGGACCCTCCTCGCCCACAGGACTTCAGCCCTGAGCCGAGCAGAGAGGCTGAGAGCAGCTTGGGCTGCCCCAGCTACACCAGTATGGCCACCTGTGAGAGCAGCTTCTCTGACAAGCCAATGTCGGAGAAAGCAGACACCGTCTCACACTACTCTGTAGACACTGAAGGCTACTACACTTCCATGCACTTTGACTGCGGTCTTAAAGGTAGCAGAAGCTTCACTTATAACTATGCACCCCCCGGCTCTGACTGTGGCCTGTCTGAAATGAGTCGCCACATGACTTTTGGGAGACGCTGCCTCTCTTTAAGGAAACCAAAGGCAAAGCCGTCTCCTCCTAAAAGGAGTTCATCCTTGAGGAAAATATGCAGTGACGGAAACATCCACGACAAGAAAGAACCAAAGATTACCTGTGGGCAGCAGCTCCCACTGTCTTCCAAGGAGAGGAAACTGCATGTGGCATTGTCTGGCCTTCCAGGTCATTTAGAAAACTCTTCACTAGTCAGAGAGCCTCTCAGGATCTGGGGGGTCGAGGGCTCGGTCGATCTACCTGACTTAGGCGTGTTCAGCTCCACAGATGCACATTCATTCAAAGACGAGGGGGTTGTGCAGTCAGACTATGCAGATCTGTGGCTCCTGAATGATTTAAAATCCAACGATCCTTACCGATCTTTGTCGAACTCCAGCACGGCGACGGGTACGACTGTTATCGAATGCATCAAGTCGCAAGAAAGCTCTGAGTCTCAGACATCGCAGTCTGACTCCAGGGCCACCACACCTTCACTTCCATCAGTGGAGGGCGAGTTCAAGCTAGGGTCCCCAGACAAACTAGCAGGTCTGGCCAGCCCTTCCAGCGGCTACTCCAGTCAGTCAGAAACCCCCACCTCCTCATTCCCCTCCGCCTTCTTTCCCGGGCCGCTGTCACCTGCCAGTGGCAAGAGGAAGCCCAAAGTCCCAGAGAGGAAGTCATCTCTTTCGTCGCTGTCTTGTAAGGATGGAGCCACTTCCAAGAGAGACCTGGAGTTGCCGATCATCCCTCCCTCCCACCTCGACTTAAGTGCCCTTCATAGTGTCGGCAACAAGGTTCCAGCTTACAGGACTCCATTACAATTTCCTCACCAAAATCAGCAAAAAGACGCAGTGTCAGCAAAACCTGCGGCACCTCATAACTCAGAGGTGTTTAACGTCCCCCCTATGTCCATCACACCCACCGTGCTGCACTCAGTCCAGCTCCGATCCATCAGCAAGGAGCACGAAGGAAGTCACAATGCTGAAACAGCCTCCAGACTCAAATGTCCCACTGTGAACTTAACTAGCACCGTTTCCAGCAGTAAACCATTAGAGCTGAGGAGTCCACTGTTTCACAACTCACAACAACATCACACGGCATCGAAGCAGTCATGTGAATCAGTGTTTACCTCAAATGAAGAACTCGAAGATGGAGGAGTAGCATGTCAGAGTGAGACGAGGGAGGCTCCTTTAGAGAGCGTGACCGCATTCAGAGTGCAGTGGGAGCCGCCGACAGAAATCCCTGAGACTAGATCCACTAGTCACGAAGCAGAGACGTGCAGAGAGTCAGTGGAGACACCAGAATGCAGCTCGCATTCTGAGACTTTACAACCGCAAAGATCTGAGACGCCTGAAGAGGAAGAACTTTGTCAAATAAAACCAAGTCCTCCCTCTATTCTGCACAGTTCACCCAAAAGAACCAACAGTCTTGATAAAGTGCCTGCTACTGATGGTCAGTCTGAGACGCTGCAAGCAAGTCCAATCTGTAATGAAGGTAGCAAGGAAGAATCTGAGTCATCAGGTGTTTCAGCCGAAAGTGCCTCTCAGGACGGCAGGGAGGAGTCCACACCAGAGGCAGAGGATTACTTCAGTAAAGGTATTGACTGTCAATCTCTGTCTCTCTGTCGGTTTTGTTAGTTTCAACCACCAAAAACACTGTTAATATAAAAATGGGTGGTGCAAAAAAAAGTTGATGACACATGATGTTCAATAATACAGATTTTGTAAATTGTGTTGAGGAGTTGTTCACAACCACCGTACAAGGGGTCTCATGACAAATCTGTGGGGTCACAAAATGATAAACAGGACAGGAACAATAGGACTAATGCCGTTTCTCTCATCTTTTTTTCAATTTCCTGGATAGTTTTACTATCGATCTTGATGATTGGCATTTTACACAATTTTATATTAAACTGTTGCCTGGTTTCTGTCCACAGACTCTACACGCAGTGATAACATAATGTCCCCGCTGAGTGATGAGTCAAAGCCAGAGGATGACAGTGTGTTTCTATCACCCAACAAAACTCGGACCACTGAGGACCTGTTTGCTATGATACACAGGTAAGCAATTTCTAAAACAGGTACTTTGTGTTTGCTGTAAGTTTTCAGAGGTTCTTAATCGTATATCTTATTCTTCGTAGGTCCAAAAGGAAAGTGTTGGGAAGGAAGGATTCCAGCGAGACGGGTGTGAGAAACCGCCTCAGTGCTGCATCGGGGAACACACCACCCAGCAGCACTGTGAGCTCCCCAAGCCCAGTGGTGACACCGCCGCCTGCTGTGACCCCACCAGGCCTACAGAGAGTCTCTGGGCCCATCTACAGGAACGCAAAGAAGTCCAGCACCTCCAATGAGGAGTTCAAGCTGCTGCTGCTTAAAAAGGGAAGCCGCTCTGACTCTAGCTACCGCATGTCAGCTACAGAGATCCTAAAGAGCCCCATCACCCCCAAATCTTCAGGAGATTCCATGCTGGAGTCACCCAAACAAACCGAGGAGCCTGCCTCCCCTCTACAGCAGCAGCAGGATCAATCAGGACCAGATCATATCTCCAGCCCCTACCCCAAAGCCAACGCAGAGGGCTTCTCCCTGAAATCCTTCCATATGTCTGCTGCCTCCAGGCAGGGCCGCTCCAGAATCCCCCCGCCCGCCAACAGCAGCCGCTACGGTATGCGCAGCAGACTGTTCTCAGCGCCCATGCAGGCAATCTCTGAGGGCGAGACAGAGAACTCAGATGGGAGCCCTCATGATGACCGCTCATCACAGGGCTCCACGTAGAAAACAGGGTCCACCTCAAACTGTGGTCCAGTATGGGGAAAGAATAAAATTGTCAAAAGGTATGAAATTAGTTTACAATTCAAATAAATGGACCAGAATTAATTTAATATATATGAGACATAGTGGGGGCATTGAAGAGGTTACAGAACATTAGGATGAAATCATTTTGTAATAGAAATAATGAATTTACTGATTGTGGATGAGTTTCATAGCTGTTTCCTTTTTGGTTAGTCTGTGGATACATGAAACACATTTGCCTGTGTTAATAATTACTTCATACATATGTATACGTATGTATAAAAAAACTCCACATGAAAAGAAGAACCAGAGTATTAACTATCTGTACTCTGTGAAAAAATATAATTTATGAACAAAAATGACAAGCAAAAAACATTTTACTGGGTTAGTTTAAGGCACATTTTGAACATAACTGTGGCTAATGTCAAGCCAAAGCCATGTTAGACACATCCATGTTTAATCTTAGATGTTCTGCTGTCAAATTATTTCTCCAGTTATTAAACAAATCCTAAAATTTGACAATTTTTTATCAGTATCTTGTGAAAATAGAAAAATATATTGTATGAACTGTATGTATTCTGTGAATACCTATGCAATTAGACACAATCTGTACATTTCATCAAGCCAGAATCATTTTTAAACCCCCAAGTGAACATCAGGACTAACCGGGAAAAAAAAAATGTGAAGCTTCAATGCATCTATTCATATTGCTGAAAAACTGTATTTGGTGTGATGATTTTGTATATTTTACTTAGTCATTTTTAAAAAGCATATAGTAAATTATATCAAAGATAGCATATTATTACAACATTTAAAAACTGTCATGCAATAAGATGAGTAAATTAGAGGTGAGACAGAAAATGTCAAAGCCGAGCACTAACTTGACAATCGCGGGAGACAAGAAGGGAGCAGGTGCTAACGTGGGAGTCGAAGAAGTGATAAAAAAAAGTTGGAGGTTGTGAAACAGGAGAGCTGTAGAAGAACAAGGAGGTCATATGTGTTTAAAAAAAAAAAAAAGAAGAAGTAATAATGGTCATTTCCGGTTTTGCTGACATGGTGTGTTTACGAATCGTCGAAAGGGGCAAATGGAAAGTGTTCAGGAGGATCAAATATGCCTTATTTTACTCTGTTCAAC
Source organism: Scomber scombrus (assembly GCF_963691925.1). Taxonomy (NCBI): domain Eukaryota; kingdom Metazoa; phylum Chordata; class Actinopteri; order Scombriformes; family Scombridae; genus Scomber; species Scomber scombrus. The sequence continues at coordinate 8,090,752 of NC_084977.1, read as the reverse complement.
AAGAAGAGAATAAGTGAGGAAGCAGCTTGGGCCTCAGCAGGTTAAGTGTTGGTGTGTGATTTTTTTCGGTTTTTGATGGTGGATGTCGAGTTGCATTTGGAGCCAGGTTATCGTCCGTAACGAAAAGATGAAAGCTCTGGATTTTTGCTGGCATTTGCTGCTATTTTGTACCAAATGCTCATCTATTTTTCTCCCCATCAAACTATAACTCGCCATGGTCTCCTATTTTTCTGTGTCGTCACAATCTAAATATATTTATTTTTTTAACTGACACAGAAAAGGGTCTACACCAACGTAAAACTGAAATCTTTACACGTAAAGTTATGCAATGCATTGCTGGTATTTTAAATAGCTTATTTTATTCAGATTCTTATTTTGTTTATAAGAGACAAATTTTAAAAACTATTTGAGACACTGGTTGCAGAGACGAGTAGGAAAGCAACTCATAATTGTCATTAAATGATGGCACGAACAGTCATAAGCTACAAGTGAGGTCTTAGTTATAACCCTGACACGCTGAGTCTGTTTTCTGTCCCACATATTCACAGTGATTATAGAGTAAGTATATGGTGTTTATCACAGCAACCATTATGCAAAGTTGACAGAGTCTATGTAGCCATATTGCCCTATGGGAGTGTAAATATCAGCTTGATTTTGGCCTTAATAAACACCACAGATGGATGATTCCTTTCAGTAACTTCACACAACTCAAATAAATGCTCCACATCATTTCATTTACATATAACAGGGTACACAACGGTTTTGTCTGTGAACCTTCATTCCAACTTTTTTTTTTTTTGCACTGATAAAGTGATGTTTGTGAAGTTTCATTTGTCTCTTGCTGTACCTGGAGATATTTATAGACCTTTACATGGAGCTGTTTGACTTTCCTTGAACAATAATCATACTCTTGAGTACGCTTTAGGAGTGGACTAGATGCTCCTTCCAAAGGCTACAACGTGTACATGTTAACAGCATTGGACGGTTTCTCTCTTCTCGTTTACTTGATTGAAATGTTCTTGAAAACATTAAAACCTAATACTAAAGAAGAATTACAACATAACTTATGGTACTAGATGCATTTCATTTGGACTTCAGACCAACCTCTATACTGTAGCTATCAGCTTTGTAATTTTTTTTTTGTACAAACTTGTAAATACGAAAACTTTTGGAATGGTCACAAAGGTTGTTGAATTGTTTCTTATGTAAAAAACAAACAAACAAACAAACAACATGTTTTCAAAGTTTACATTAATTTCAAACCTTTGTACTATATTTTTGAGCTGTGGAACACTTTGTCTTGTATTTATTTTTTAGTAAGCATTGTGGAAATCCCATAGTAAATCCTATCAAAGCCAACTGCTAGCACAACAGGCTGCTTAGCAAAAGTGTATGAAAAGACAAATAAATGTGACTGCTTTGAAAATGACTCTTGGGGTCAGGTGTGATGTTAATTATTTACTCTTTTTTTATCACCCACATAAGAAATCTGTTGATTTGAACACCTCATGATTAAGGTATAAGTCTAGTATTATTCTGTTTTCTCTCATTGTCAACAAATCCAGTGAAAAGAACACAAGTGATCCTACAAACAAGTATTTCCTATGTATCCAGAGTCTGATATAATGTATTCCTCTGTGCCATTAGAGCCACTGTGCTGCACTGGGTGACATATTCCTTCATTACAGCAAACATATGCCACTGTAGTTGACTTAAACACAAGTATATACCATCCTGCTGCCAGAAATACTCACTGGTTCCCCAAATGTGTGATAATCCGCTGCTTAAAATAGTCCCCATTAAATTCACTTTCTACTCCTGTTTGAGTAACATTTGTTAAAAACTACAGTGCCCAGCTGTTTTAGGAAATTCTACCTTTTCAAAAAAGGAAAATAAACATTTGTGACTGGTATTTGTTGACAATAACAAAAATGTAGTTACATAACCTTTAAGTAATGACTTTTCACTCTTCTTCGGCATGAATCATATGCTATTTGTAATTATTTGCCTTTTTCATTGAGTACATTTAAACACGTCACAGAAGGAAATGCATTGGTATAAATAATACAATGAATGATGGCTGAATTCCAATTAGCTGCTTCAGTTTCAGGGTCCTGGCTCACTATCACACGGTCATGGTTTACAGGGACACTTGACTAAAACAGAGCCATCGTTAATGTTAATAGTAACACCTGCACATGTATAGCTTTTACAAACCAAAACATCTTACTGAAGTTGTAAAAGTGTTTGTTTTATCTTCAAACCTTTAGATGGCGACATTTCTCACAATGTCAAACTAGAATAACTGGACTACAATTTTCCTTTGGTTTCACTATATTAGTAGAAAAACAAAACAAATCGAATGTATGATCTATTTTGTACAGATCTAATTAAAGAATTGGGTGATATGAGCTTGAGGACAGTTCAATTTAAAATAAAACCAACTGGAAAACTGGAAGTAGTAAAAACACAAAGACAACATATAGCCATAAAGTGGATTTACATTTCACACACGTCTTGCATAGTCCCGTGAATGTTCAATATTTATACAAAGGCTGCTACGACTTAAAGCACATCTGTCTTTGTGTGTTATTCTCTTAATCAGACTGTAAAATGGCAAGAATTAACACCTTCAAGCATAATGAGCTATACTTGAAACATGTGCACGCTTTGTTTCATCTCTGCTCTCTTATGTTATGATAACTCCAGTTTCTTATGATTTTATTGCCTCATATTGACCCTGATTGAGCCTATACAGAGCTTGATGATAGGGGTGGCATGTGGGGTCTCACCGCATTGGCTGATTGATTTGAAATGAACACTAGAGGGTGTTCTTCAGCTGAATACACAGGAGAACGTCCACTGGGTAATTTAATGCAAATTGAGGGTACATTTAAATTAGGCTTCTTTGTGTCCCGGTCAGAGAAATAACACAGCTGGGCCTTTTTTTTCAAAGCTATATGACCAAATCTAAACAGTTTTCTTTGTATATAGGTGGCTTGTGGCTCAGAGGCAGTTATTAACATGTCATTTCTGCATGTCATTTTCATGGTCGTGCTCCAGCTCCGAAGTCAGTGTGAATTCTTTTTGTTGCTCTGGCTCATGTCAAACAGGGCCTGTGACAGACAAAAACGCCTTGTTCTCTGTTCATTTCGACTGAGCTGAGATTGTGAGCGCAGGAAAAAAGAAAAGGTAAACAAAGGCCCGGACTGTTTGGTATCCCAAGTGGGTACCCATCAAAGGGCACGCTGACCATGAACCCTGACCTCGATTAACGAGGGAGACAGGATGGCATGGTTTGAGTGGTCGGCTGTGTAGACATGAAAAAAATGGTGTAGTATTTTTGGAGAAATGTCATATTGTATAATGAAAATATCAGATTTAAAGGCAGCTTTACAGCACCTAAAAATTAGAAGCTGAGGAATAAACCAGTCGAGCTTTGATGGTGGCACTCCTCTGAAATGTCTTTCATTCAGTCTTTGTCTTTGTGTTGTGCACTTGGCTTTGTATCCTTAAATACCCTCTGGCTTTAAAGACAGCACTGGAGATATTGTATAGGCCTTAAGCAAATGTCAGCCCAACATGGCTTTTTAACTTAATCTGTCTGATTATGAGGACCGATCAAAAGAAACCTTCAAAAGAACACACACAGCTTCTCTGCACTCAATGCAAAAAGACCTGCAGATTTATATGTAAGTAGTCAGTGTAGGTTGAACACACTCTGTAATAGTGTGGGGACTATGACTACAATGTGTCCAATTCATATAAGAAAAGTAACATGAAAATTCAGGATTATTCACAGTGACACATTTTTCCAGCAGTGGAACCAGAAATTGTCTGAGATGAGAGCACCTGCGAGGTATTTCCTGCCAAACTTAAATGGAAAACTGTGTCTAATTTTCTGGGTTTTTTTCTCCTCCAGTTTGGTGAAGAAAGTATTGATTGGACATCATGAGAGCAGCACGCACCAGTCTTAAACTGAGCTGTACTTCCACATGTGAGTAATACTGACTGGAAACAGGGTGGGGGGAGGGACACTGAAGAAGGAACCACACCAAAGTCACCACCATGCCACCAGGGTATATTGTGAGGCTCATTATAGTGCATTAAACAGCCTCCCTGCGGGAGAGGCCCCCAGGGCTCTGCAGTAGGGCCCGAGGCTGGCTGGGACTGATATGGAGACCCAGGGGATCCTGCTCACCCGAGTCTGCCATCCACAGCTGCCTCTCTGACAGACTTCATTCTCCTCTGATTCTGTCATCAGCCAGTCACACGGCTGGAGTATTGTTCAAAATGAAAGTATAAATGACTTTGTTAAAAAATCTTTTTAGCACTCAGAAATCTACCTCATCATACTTTATACAGAAGTTTATTTCTGTGCATTCTTGCAATTACTTTCATTATATAACCTATGGTAGATAATACAGATAAGATTCATGGTTTTTGAGCGCTTTTTAAGTTCATTTTGCCAAGTGTTTAGATCATCCTGTTTGTTGCCTGAGGATTATTTCAGTCAGAGTGGGTTAATGGTATGGGTGAGGTTATTGTCACAGTCACAATGTATGATGTCAAATGACTGCCTCTAGTTGTAAACTCTAGTTTGTAACCATGAGACACGCAAAATCAAATAATGTAAAATGAAGCATTTTTGCAGCCACATGAGTGTTTTTTTGTGTGTATTTATTTGAAAATCGTTTTTGTGAATATTGTTTATGTTTTCTTTTTAATTCTTTTCTCTTTTTTTCCTCCTGATGTCCTCGTGCACAGAGGAGGAGGGGGGAGGAGGAGGAGGAGGAGGAGGAGGGAGATGTTGCGTGCGCAGCTTCAGTCTGGAGTCGCTACGACGGGACCGCAATGAAGCGATATTAATCCTTATCTATATATTTTAAAGTCTCACGGCTCTCATTCATCGATACATTACAGGGACGCGTCGGCTTGGGAAAGCTGCTAAACACGCCGGTGTGCTTGAGAGGTGAGTAAATAATATATATGTGTCATATTATTGAAGAATGACATTAAAGGGAAGGAGATGAAACGGGGTGAGACAAGGCTCGTCTGCTTTTTTATGCAGGATAGACGCGGCGGAAACTGTAATTCCTTTAAATATCATCATGTGGATGAAGTGTGAATTATTAAACTACTAGCTGTGTCTGAGTTTATTACGCATTAAAGCTCCTTTTTCTAACGTTAGAGCCGATGTGCGCAGCTAGCTTGCATCGAGAATAACGCGTACTGTCCGTCAGCTCGAGCTCATTCTCTCCAGTGTAAGCTAGTTAGGGGGGTTGGGGGGTGGGGGGACTTGAGGTCATAATTTGTGTATAAATAATATAAATGTAAATATAATTGAATGTATTTATGCCAGCGGAGGCTCACACAGCTCTCCGTGTGTGATGTGTAGAGACGCGCGTACACACCTCGCACAGCCTCCTCTGCTTTCATGGCGAACCGTCGGCTCTGTGAGGGACCAGACAGCCTCATAATGAGCATATCTGTCCGGGGAGGGAGGACGGCACCCACACGGTCTGATGTCTGTGGAGAGATACTAATGTCACCAGCGGAGAAAGAAGGAAAAATATATCCTCACATGAACCCTGGCAGTGTCACACTCAGGGGCCTGTTGCGACAGCTTTGGCTTTAACAGCTCGTGCGTTTACTCACGTGCAGGGACACAACTGCAATAAGAAAATAATCCATTTAAGTAATAACATAAATAATATAAACAATACGTAGGAATGAATGTTTATCTATAGAGCAGGGAATTCTTACTCCAGTATTCTTAGTTTTCAGCACATAGTGAGAAAACTGTACATTTACAACTATTATGTGTAAAGATGTCACATTCAGTGTATCATATGAAAACAATCTATTTACCAGCAGTCGCTTATACACATGGCTACTTGACCACCAGTGGTGGAAGTTCTTGTGTGGAAATGTATTTTCATTTTTAAACATTCTCACCATTTCACCATGTGAGCAGAACTGATCAGTGGCAAACTGGATAAAACAGTGATTAGTTCACAAAGATCAGAATTCAAATTATAACTACAATCTGAATCTGCTTGTGTTATCATATTTTAAACTGAATTCAAGGCACCTAATTATTTTTTCATCACTAATTCATCTATTTTTAAGCTTATTGCTGTGGTAAAGTCTTCAGACGAAGTGTTTAATCTGACTAACAATCCAAAACATAAACATATCCAATTAAGTATATTAAAGAGTAAGAAGCCTGAAAATAACACTCTTAAAGAAGCTGGAACTCTTTTTTTTGTGCAATTTTTGTTTGGAAAATGACTTTTGTTGATTATCAATGTTTTTTCCGATACGAATCATTTAAATAATCGCTGCATTTGTTAGTTGTATTTGACTATTGGTGCATCCAGGAGATCAGCTGGAGGGAGGGCAGGCTGAATCAAAGGAAATCTGCATCAATGTGAGAGCAGCTTGCTCGTGAAGAAGCTCTCTAATGAGATGTAATTGGCTATTGGAGCGGAGGGGTGTCGAGGGCGATGACCTTTAGATCATCAGCAATGCCGCTCCATCCGTCCATCCCTTCTCCTTTTGTTCCCTTTAGTCTAAACTCTAAATCAAATCCATAACAAGGAAGGATCATGTGAGCAAAGACAGAGAGAGAGAGAGCAGTCTCTATAATGTGTTTGGACTGCAGTGCACATTAATGCAGTTAAAGTTAAGGCGTTGTTGTTTTCTCCCTGCTATTGACTTAGTATGGCATACATTCCATCAATGAGGCAAGGAGGAAAAAAGGAGAGGAAATGTGGAAATCATTACAGTAACGGGGACAGGGGAGGGATTTCATTTGGCTCTCTGTTAGGTCTCTTCTTGCCTATTTACTCAATTAGCTGTTACTGGCTAGTGAACACAAACCTCTTGCAGATGAGGAGGGAGTTTCGAACGGCGAGAGATGGTGCTTCTGGTCCTATCAGTGTTCGGCATTCATTCAGGTTAGTTTGAGTCACATTATTTAACAGAAACGTCATCAAACGGGAGCTGTGACCTCCATCATCGTGGTGAAAAAAGCAGGATTTAAGAAGATGAAAGCATTTAACCTAAAGCTAAACTGATGGGAATATGTTTCAATGTATTTTTCTAACAATTCTCAGACTGTACAGTATATTCTCTCTGTGTGTGTGTGTGTGTGTGAGTGTGTGAGTGTGTGTGTGAGTACAGTTTTGCAGCTTTTTAAATAAGTGTTAGATTTAGCCAGAGGAGCTGGTAGCAGTTAATCAGTCGTGTTTGACCACAGTGACGACAGTCATGGAAGTATTTCAAATCAGAGGCTTAAGGAAAACAAACCAGATCATTAATTCAGCTTGTGGCACATCAGCAAGAATCGGAGTGTAAGTAAAGCGTTAATTTATCTACGCTTATGTGACATCTTTCTTCGACCTCCCCTCTCTGTAATAACACTGAGACAAAGCAAAGTCACACAGTCCATTCATGGAAAAACAGAGCATGTTCTCTATGTTCTTTGGCTCCCTCCAGATATTTAAAACTTCCTTCTCCTGTTCGTCTGCAGAGTTTGACATTTCGCTCACATGATTCAAGCGAATGGGAGGTTGAGCGGAGAGCTGACCAACAACATGTCACCCTGCTGGTGATTCCTGCTTAGCATCAAGTCACCTGATCTGAAGGCTCAGCGTAAAGCTCACTAAACGAACACATCGAGTCAGGGTATTTAAAAATAATGACAGCTGAGTTAAGATGGAAGATTATGTAAAGTTTATTATTGCCGCTTCAGGAATATCTGGTTTGTTTCCCTCACTTTGTGCACAACTGGGCCAAACCATTCCAGCCTGTGACAGAAGGGGAGTGTCAAACCAAGAAAGACTTCTTTCATATTGGTCAGCGAGGCTTTATCGTGTCACAGACCTCATGACCATGTTATCAAGCAGGAAATGTCTTGCCTCAAACTTCCTGGAATGCAAGTGAGACCGCAGCATCAACATGGAAGAAAAATAGAATAGTTCCAGATTTCCTATTCAGAGTCTTTAATTACTAACATCACATCCTAATTTCCATATTTTCTTAACTTTTGGGAAGAGGACAAAGAAAGAAAAGATATTAAGAAATGATGGATGATGCATAGACAGATGTGTGCACCATGCTTTGACTCTTGTGGCAACAGTTTGTCCCTTTTTTTTTGGTCTGGCCTGAAGTCCCATGACTCTTTCCCATCAGGACAAAGCGGTGTGTGTATTACATAAGTCCTTAACGTGCATAAAGATGACCGTGACCTGCCGGCTCATCCTTCAGAAAGAGCTGATATCTATATCACGGTGGGAAAAGACTGGGGAGTGTAAGCGCAGAAGCTCCAAAGCCATAAAACGCAAGTGTTCATTGGGTTCTCGCAGGGTACGTTAAAGCATGTTTTTGTATTCCCAAGGTGCACGCTTCCCACACTTCCCCGACCTTTCCCCATGTGTGAAATGGCGACAAGGTTATCGGTCGACCGTCTGGCCGCAGAGTCCTCTGTGTAATCCATCAGAGCCCGACTACAATGTCTCATCTATGCTACAGAACAATATAAAACCAGCCTGGGGGGATAGAGGGCTCCTCCTCGCTGCTCAGTGAGGCAACCCAACACCACATGAAGGCTTCTGGGAGGGAGAAAAAAAAAAAGTGTCACGCTTATGCTAGTAAATTGGAACTGCATGTGTGCATTTAATTGAGTTTTTCACTTTAAAAGGTGGTGTAGAGTACGGACTTTGTTGTTATGTTTCAGCTTATTTGAAAGTGTCCCCCTCCCGCCCCCTCTCTCTCTCTCTTTCCCCAAGAGCTTATACATTATCCTCGATGATCCCATCAGTATGAGCGACCCTGCTGACACGGGATGCACTGTATCTCCAGGCACCCCGAGGGACGTTTTTATCACTACGGATGGATGAGATTTGACAGCCAGCGCAGGCGAGACATGTGTTGTGTGGATGTTGACATAGTGGAAAGCAAAGCAAACACGCAATAGGCTTACGAAAGAATGATAGATACGCAGGCAGGCAGATGGAGGGATAGGTTTGGTTAATAGAATGTCAGAAAATGAAGAAAAATGTCGCTCACTGTCTCCCAAAAGCCCAAGAAGCAACCTAAAACGTCTCGTTTTGTCCGGACAAACAGTCCATAACCCATAAGACATTCAGTTTATTGTCGTACAGGAATAAAGAAACCAGAAAAATACACATTTAAGAAGCTGCATCCAGAGAATTTGGGCCTTTTTTTCTTTAAAAAAAAATGATTATTGATGATGTAAAAAATGATTAAAATGATCATAATAGTTGGCAATTAATTTCCTGTCAATAATCGGTTACTGTAGTCACATAGAATTTTATATCCTGCTTGAGTATAATTGTATTTATACTGACATATTTCTAATTAATCAAACATTAATAAATGACATTTAGATCCTTAAAGAACAGTCCTTGGGCCACTCTTGTTCCAAAATCACCCCCTTAGTCACTCATTCACTACTCCCCATATAATAAACACTCAGTATTTTACTCTAAAGTGAGCAGTAAATTGAGATTTGGGACAGCTGCTTATCACCATCATTTTGAGTCGGTACTGACAGCTGCAGAGTTGCATATATAAAATGATTGTTAAGAGAAAGAAGCGTGCACTCTATAGAGGATACATTAATAAATACAATGGTGTCGGCTAAGTATAGAGAGCACTATATAGTAAATAAGGAGTGATTTCAGAGGCAGCAGCAGTAGTAAAAAAGACGCAGGTGTTGCTGATAATCACAATGGCTCTGTTTTATTCACTCTACTGGAGCAGAGTCATCGTTAAGGTTTATTAGTGACACCTGTGCTATGACACATCAAACTGTTCTCTGTTATAAAGCCCTGTCGGGAATAAGGAAACTCTCATCCCGAATATTAGTTTTATAAAAACCCATTTCATGTTGGACTTGTCTCTGTTTACCTTTTAATTTTTAATCACAGCAACATCGGGTGATAATTGCGCCCTGGGAAACACTGCATGTCAATTTCCTGTGGTATTTTACAATGGTTTGGTTACTTATTAAGTTATATAATGTAAAATAAACTAAAAAATCCTCTCATCCCCCCTCAGTTCAGTACAGTAATTAAATAAGTAGTAATTAAAAAGGCCCAATAACTGTTTTGATAGACTGTTTTTTTTAGGTTTTAAAGCTCCTGCTCAGTAAATGTGATAGAATGTCTTGTATTTGTTGGACTTTGGACTTTATTTTCTCCTTATTATTAATTCTGTGAAACATTTTGTAATTTTGCAAGATGCTAAATCTGAAAAAATAAACGTCTTTAGTCCTTACTTAGCTGTACTGTATGGGACCCAGCATGAAGCTTTGTTGAATTTGTACAGCATTAAACAGTCTGTTACTGTTTCCTGTGTTTCAGTTTTACCTGGAAAAATAATGGATGACACGTGTCACTGATGCTTGATGAAGACTGTGTTCGACTCTCGGAGCTGAATTATGGAGGGTAGTGACGATGTGCCTGTAACCATGGCACAGCCCCAGACTGATGTGTGCAATGCTGAGGCTGGAGGAGGAGAGCTCACCAGTAAAGTGGAGAATGGAGTAAATCTGGCTGATTCCTGTGATGCTGGTGTGGCGGGACTGAATAAAGGAGGGGTCTCTAACCTGGTGGAGACCCCTGCACCGTCAGTGGTCAGTCCTTCCGCTGAATCTCCAGGGGGAGTGGCGCTTAAAGTAGCCACAACTGTCCTTCATCCGGTGTGCCTGGGAGAGAACCCCCTGATGCTGCCCATTCACCTCCAAATGGCCGGAGCAGCTGGGGCTCAGCTTGGCCAAATGGGGGCGGCGCCGTACTTGATAACGAGCCAAAACCCTGTTTCACTTCCTCTGGTCTTGGATCAGCAGGTCCTACAGCACATGAATCCTTCTGTGCTCCCTCAGAGCGCTAACTGCCCCCAGTTGCCGCTCCAGAACAATGTCCTGTGTCAGAACCCTTTGTCGTTTGGCTTGCCTCCAGCTGTCGACCAAAAGTCAGTAGGTCAAGCGCCGGATGCTAACCTGCTCTCCCTCCTCCAGAATCCAGCTTTTGCGGCCATCCTGCAGGACCTCTTCCCTTCCCAGGCAGGCTCGTCGACCTGCCAGTCACCAGGCTCTCCCTTCTTCCCACTTCCTCCCCTCACACCTCCCTACACCTCTCCTCTGGCCCCTCTGGTCCCTCCTGCCACACTTCTAGTCCCCTATCCTGTCATCATTCCTCTGCCAGTGCCTCTGCCCATCCCACTTCCCATCCCCATTCCTGTCCCGCAGACTGAGGACTCAAAGGGGAACATGCCAAAACCAGTTTGCACTGTGAGTAAAAGCACTCAGACTTCTCCAAAAGATACTACCTCTCCTTCGTTGTCTTCGAGTAGATGCTTGCCGCCGTTCCAGCCGCAAAATGCCTCCCCGTCCTCTCTTCCTCTAGTTGAAGGACAGGCTCTAGACCTTTCCGTCAGGATGTGTCCAGTCGAACCAAAACAGGAGTACCCCAGTCCGCAGCAGGACAGCGTGCTCGACTTGTCAGTGCCTGCTGCGAGGAAAAAGAAGTGTGCCCAGTCACGTAGCTCCAGCGGGTCACCACAGCGCGACAGAGAATCGTCTCTCGAATGCACTCGGAGTTTAGATTCCAAACTCCTGGGCAGTCTGGCTTCACTGGAGTTCAGCCGACAGCATAAGTGGGTGGTGGACAGCACTGCCGGCGGGTCTAGCTCTCTGGGTCAGGAGTCGTCTCTCAGCGGAGCGGGAAACCTCGAGTTAGTCAGCACCTCGCAGACGGCCAAGGTGATCGTATCGGTGAAGGACGCGATCCCCGCCATCCTCTGCGGGAAGATAAAAGGCCTTTCGGGCGTCTCCACCAAGAACTTCTCCATCAAACGCGACGGCAGCCAGGGGGCGTCTCTGCAGCAGCTCTACGGAGTGCCTTCCGTTTCCCAGGGAGAGCAACACGACCCTAACGACCCGCTGAAAAAGGTCCCTAAAAACAGAGCTATCAAACTGAAGAAGGTCAGCTCACAGGAGATCCATTTCCTTCCCATTAAGAAGCAGAGACTAGCAGCGCTGCTCCCCAGGAAGTGAACACGCTCAGCGGAGGGGGATTAATTGCTGGCTCGCTCTCTGGTAATCCCTCCGGAGCGTACAACATAAAACACATGTGGGGACATTCTGTAATCAAACTCATACACTTGTATGTCCAATCAAAGCTCAGAGTTGGGCTCCAAATGTTGCAGAACGGAGCCTCGTGAATGTCCTGACAGTGTGACACAGTAGTAACAGACTTCACAAATGCTTTCCATTGGACTCCTCTGAACTGCTTTTTTTTTGTAATGCACTACTCTCCAGTGTTACACTAAACCGAGTTTAGGAGAAATGTTTTGCGTATGGCAGCTTAATGGGCTCTCCATGTGGCTTTGGAGATTGTCTTTATAAATCTAAGATGTTGAAGAAGATTTTTTTTGACTTTGTAATTACAGCAAAGACACATGGGTTCCATATTTTTTATTTTCCATTTCAGTTCATGGTTTGTTTCCACATGTAATTTTTACTTAAGTGCACTGAAACAAAAAAACCTGATAGTTGAGGTTGTCACTGTTCGCAGCGGAACAGTATGTAATGGCAGGACGTGACTGAGACTGTTAAAACATGTCCCATCAGAGTCATCAGTGGCTCACTGAAGCGGTTCCTTCATTTTTTACAATTTCTTTTTTTTCTGATGGGTCGGGGTTTAGCATGACAGGCTAATAATGACTTGGCGAGGCCCGGAGCCGCAATTTTCATCTATATGAATGTTGGAAACAGCTGTAGGTCACAACAAAATACATTCTTATTTTGTTTAACAGCAGGGAAAAAAGGGATGTCTTAATTGTTTTCACATTTAAACTGCCGAACTTTCTACAGGCCTGTTTAAATATAAGGAAAGCACTTCTGGAAAGAGCTGTTTTTGTTGCTGGCTGAATTAACCTTGAAAAACTTAAGCAGCCAAATCTGAGGAACCACCTCACATCAAGTGTACGAAACACTAGATACTCCAGCTACTTCCATTAAAACCTATTAAGTGAATCTAGGTTGCGATATTGATCGAGAACGAACGAAAAAGGAAGTAAGGATCGTTTTCTTCTTGCTTCAGTGAGAGAAAATACTGTAGGTGTATGTGTTAAGTGTGTTTATTAGTCTGCTATTAGAATCAGTCCCTTCATCCTCCTGTTTATCAAACCTCCCCGTTCCTAGTGATTTGGTGTCATTTTTATCGTTTTATCGTGGAGCGTGGTATTTCTCGGCCCTATGATTAAGAAGTTGTGAATGTGCGAGTGTAGTCCGTGTGTGTGCGCGTCTGTTTATTTATCCTCTTGAGTGCACTTTGTCATAGTTTAGTTGAAAAAGTTACAGGGTGTCCTACTTAATTCTTCGAAAAAAGAACTGTGTTGTCCCCTTTGGTGACGATAGCATTTATGAAATCTGTAAATTTACAGGCCAAGAACTAATAACAGCCATATGTAGTCTGTCTGGATGGAAAATACCTAAAGCTCCACATTTTACCAGTTGCTTTATTTATATTGATGTACTTTAGCAATTACAGTACATTTGACTCTAACTCATGTCTGCAGACAACACAACAGAGGGCTCTTTTGTTTGTACCCGCAGTGAAGTAGTCTGAACTGATTGTGCAGATTTCATCCTAACTTATTCTTTGTACGACTTTTAATTTATACAATCTGTACATATAATGACAGTGTGTGACTGGATATTAAGAAAACTGCTTCCTTTGTAACCGTCAGTCCTATGAGGCATTTTTTTGTGTGCTTCTGAAAACACACAATCTTTTAATGAAGATGTCAATGAAAAAACAGATGAAATGTGCTGGCGGTTCAGTGTTTGCTTACTGTACAGTTTATGTGCTTTTTATATGGAAGTGAACTAAAATCCCTGAGGTATAAATTTGTGTCTCTTCATTGTTCCTTGATTACATTTATACGTTTTTATGTCAAATTTGTCATTCAGTGTTCTTGAAGATGAATTGAAATCAGTGAGAAAAGTTCTTTTGTCAGAATTTACTCAATTTCACAGTCTTGCAAGAGACAGGCCCTGGCTTATTTCTTATGTTTGTGATGTCAAATATTTAAAAAAAAAAAAAAAAAAAGACAACAGAGACCCATTGAATGTTCTAAACCAGCAACTAACTACATGCTTTTGTGATACTAAACAAAACTTAAATAAAATATTTCAGCAGCTTCCTTCCCCTCTGTGAAAACCCATCCTGAGAGTAAAGAATTAGTTCTTATCAGTGACAACACGTGCACATCAGTTTGTTTCGATAGGTTTATAAAAAAAAAAAAAGAAAAAAGAATTTACACAACATCATAAACACATTGTTTATCTGGTGTGATGTAATGGACAAGGGAATTTTTGCAACACAAACTTTTCAAGTAGTTTTAAGAAGATGTGAGAGGGGAACCGAAAGCACTTCGATCCTGTGTTGAATATCATATGGCACGAGTCGTTTTCAAAATCAGAAAAAGGGGTAACAGGAAAATTCTGTTAAGTCTATTATAAACAGTTTGCTACAAAAAGCTTGTACTAACAAAGACCACTTTAACCTGAGAAATGTCATAAGTAAAGCGAGACAAAGTCTATTTACTGGGAGTATTTCAACTAAAAAAAAAAAGAAAAAAAAAGCGCTGCGATATGTATTAAAAAGCAGAATGGAATCCTTTGTGAAATATTCACCACATCCACATCGCCCTTTATCTTCACATTTCTAACTTATGTATATGATTTCCTTAAAATATTAACGTTTCTACAAAATGTACATTCTGTTGCTGATATTCATGGTTAAACCCATAAAACTGTACATATCTGTTTTCATTGCTAACAGTGATTGTAACGGTCAAAAGTGTCAACTCTTACGTCGCAGGCCCACCCGCGAGCTTCGAATGATTATGACTGATAAAATTATTACATCAGAACTAAATGTGGAAAGCCCTTAGAAATGTCTTATTTGCATTTCCTTAACAATCCAGAGCTTATGATACAAACGGTTTGACATTGATAAGAACTGTGTGGAGTCCAGTAGGAGTGTCAGCTGAAGACACGGTTAATACGTTGTGTCACGGCTGAGGGTTCTGCAGGACACTCTTGTTATTAAAGGTGAAGTTTGATTTCAAAGATAAAATCACAATATAACATGATACAATTGTGTCAAAGCAAATGAAAACTTGTGTCTGGCATTGTGTGAAAAACATGGAATGCATTGACAGGCATTCTTTCGGGCAGGCAGATATACCCATACTTCGAGGCATACACGTGAATTAACGAGAGGTGAAAACTATACATCAGCACAGACCAGAGAGCATCCAAATTCTCTTGGAGAGCATGGGGAAGAACATCTGATGGTTTCACTTGTGTTTTTCCTTTTTTTTTTTTTTTTTTAAGTATACCAACCCTTCCTTATTAACTGGAAATTTAACAATAATAAAAACATTATATAAAGAAGAAACATTCTCCATCTTTGGGGATCCAAAACCAGGATCAAAAGATTTCATCTCCGTAAAAAAACGTGTCCACGTGTGCACATGTGCTATGCAATGTAAACACTACAGGGATTATTTTCCTTTGGGATTTCATAAGAGTCAATGGCGTCTTATTTAGACTTGAACAGCTTCTTTTTTTTTCTCTTTTCTTTTTCACTGATGAGGGGGATGAGGTAATGTGTCAGCAATGCACGGCACACTTCTCCACTCTGGAAGTCATGATGAACTTGCAACGTCTACTGAGTCCCTCAAGGTGGAGTATAGAGTTCATGTGTGGCCCCTGCTTGCCCCATGAGTCCAAACGCTGGTCCTTATCAGGGCTTATTGCTCACGGGTCTGACAGGGACAGGGCTGCCAGGGCACCTCTTACAGTTTGCCTTGTTTCAGCCTCTCTATGTGATGGCATAACTTGAGCGCAGGCCCTAACTTCAGACCCATGTACTTCATTATCATGTCACTCCGTAGAAGCATCAAGGCTTTCCCATCAATCTCCTGTGGAAACATATGCAGAGAGCCAAATGAACTACAGTAGCCAAAGCTAATAATACACAGTACATTACATGGTGGACATGATTAAAGACAACTTTTTGGACTTTTTAAGCTCAATTTAGCAATACAAATTGAGAAATGGACGTCGCTGTTGGTGGTTAATTGTTCTTTATTTGAAATAATAAAAGGTGAACTTACATGTTTTCTGAATAGTTCAGCGTGTGGGGCTAATGCTGTGGGGTCGGCGTCCCTCACAAACTGCATCACCTCTTCGATGGACCAGGAGGAGGGGTTTTTACTGGGCGGCCGCAGACTCTCGCGGTCAGACGCTAAAGCCTCGGGACCTGTGGTGGAGCTGGCTGCATCCAAAGCAGAGTAGACACACTGAGCATGAACTGCTACCAAAAAAAAAAATCAGTTTTCTTTTTACATGTAGAGACTGAAACGTGGAGGTAATGTGGAGTATTTGCTACAGATTATTACTGTACCTTCAACTCGTCTGAGCGGCTGCGCGGAGCTGAGCTCTGCCGGGTTCGAGGAATGGCGGCGCATGGGCGTGCCGTTGCCGTGATGGTAGAGGCTGCTGGCCTGTGGGTGGTACTCTGAGGAGCTCCGCGCCGTGTGGGGTCGAGGGTTCATGGAGTTGGAGGCCGAGTCCATGTAGCGCTGCTCCTTTATTAGGCCGTTCTCTTCGTGAGGCAGGGTCTCTGCTGGAGAGAGGGAAACACGACTGAGGTTAAAATATCGTTCTATAAGCGCTTCTATAATAATAATAAAACACAATGATTTAATATACACGGATGTCAAAGTGCATCCGAGCGCAGAAACAAAGCTTCAACATGAAGAAGTGCAGTCTTCCGTGAATCAGGATGATGCATGTAATAAATAAGGGAACGTTGCATATCCCTGCATTCCTGCTTATTACTATACAGCTGCAGTTAAGGTGACTAAACCAGCTAAATACACTCATTATAGTATCACCGCTCCATTTAGTGCCAAGGTTGACAATAACATTGAGCAATCAGTAGGCTTGATTGCACACACATGCAGAATAGACAACGCAGCATATTGAGGAAGAATTGTTTTTTTTTAAGCATATTACACAACACAACTTTTACGCCAGCCAAAGAGCTCGAGGTAGAATACATTAACATAAAAAACATGTGTTTTTAATCTGCTTTCTAAAATACATAGAGGCAGCCTCGCTAATGGAGATCCAAATGTAGAGTGCGGCGGGTAACGCAACACAAATAAGTGTATTAAGATTACAGACATTAGTCATCAATGTAATGTTTTGTTAAAATAATAAAAAATAATAAAAGGTTTTTATTTAAATATTAAGTATGTGTAATGGACAAAAAAAAAAAAAAAGGAAGAAGATATTGTGTCATCTGCAAAGTGAGCTGTACCTTCTGAAGGGTGGGCTTCAGCTCGTAAATGTTTAGGAGACAGAGGGGCTGCGTATGGTGGACACACCCCAGAGAGACTTCGTTTACTACTGCCCCGAACCAGGGATGGAGCGTCCAGAGCTTCTTCTTTCACTGCAACACAATAACAGTTCAATACTTTTAGGATTACCAGGATGAAACGGCAAGATTTATGCTTTTAAGTATATTGTTTTCATTAAAATATCACTCACAAAACGTTCAAGTAAACAAAAAAACTAAGCTCCATGGCTACAGTCAGCTACATGTGATGATCAGAGTCCAAATATGAAGATTCAAACCAGAGTTGGTGTGCTGTTGTTTGAAATGCTTCATTAGGATATTAGTTGGAACGTTTTAATGGCATATTTAACTTCCTGGTTTTTGTCTCAGTAGAAGTTTTATCATGAGAGGTGGCGGTTATAGCTCAGAGAGTAAGGTTGGCAGTTTAATCCTTAACTTCTCTAATTCCAAGCTGCTTTCCTGTGTGAATGAGAAGCTAATTGTAAAGAGCTTTGGATAAAAGGAGCAATATGAAGTCAGTCCATAAACTATGATCCAGTAGTTTTTTTTCTAACTCAACTCTCGATGTATTTACCTGACTTGTTCCTGTCGTAGGCCGTGAAGTGGCTGAACGGCTGGCTGCTGAACAGGTTGTCGCATTGCAGGTGACGACACATGGTCTCCAAGAAGCGCAGCACGAAGGAAGCGCTGGAGGCTGACGGTAGTTTGACCATGCGAACTCCTCCGTCCGTTCTCACTGAGAGGAAGAACAACGTGTGCAGCTATTTAATGAGCCACTTTTTTAAAAAAAAATAGTGAATCATTATTTTAGAGGTGAGATACATCCTAAAAAAACAGCACCGGCTATAACAATAAGCTGCTTTGTTTATGCGTTACCTCTGACGACCTCTCCCCCTCCTGCGTGAGTCTGCAGAGCGCTGAGCAGGATTTTAGGCTGGTAGGCGCAGTCTATACATGACTGGACCACCTGCTGCAGCACAGCGTTCACTGGCCCCGGGCCAAAGTGGTCTGGCAGATGCTGCATCTGCTTCCTGTCCAGGTGGGGACCGCAGTTTCCGTGCTTGTTCACATACACACACACTGGAGAGACACACAAACACATGTCCGCACAAAACAGTGAGCAGATTAGATGCTGTGACGATAGCTTTAATTCGATGCAGAAGAAGATGCGACGGCTAATTGTGAAAGACGAACGGCTGTAAATCGTCACCTGTTGAGACCACAGAGCTGAGGCTGGGGGGGCTTTCTTGTGGGACCTGGATGCTGGGTAGATGTGCTGTGCTTTGGAGGATCTTCGGCTTTCTCTGAGAAACACATGTTCAACTTTTAGCACTTGCCAGAGAATAAATCCACGCTGACTCCGATGTATAAATAAATCTCCGTTTAGAAAACAAGAGCGGGGGTTCTTACCTTGCTTCCCGGTTTGGGGCCTCTCTTTTTGTGGGGTTGAGGTACGATGGGTGTGGTTTCGACCGGGGTTCCGTTCTGGGCGGCCGCTGCCTCCGCCACGGCTTTGAGGAGGGCGATGGTCTCGCTTTTGGGCCGGCGGCCTCTTACTCCCTTCCTGACGGGCAGCATGGGCAGAGGGTTGGGGAGTCTGTAGGGGGTCGGCAGGGAGCGCCTGCTGGGCTTGGAAGGTGATGCTGAGAGAATCTGCGGGTTCTTTGGCAGGGTGACTGTAATAAAGCATACAACACAACTATTATATACCCTAGAAAACCTATAAGACAACAAACTAAAACATAAAGCTTAAGAGACAACCAGTGCATTCTGCTGTATATGGACAGCTAACTGCCTGCACAAAATTCAAGGAAACGCTGTAATTTAAGCAAATGAAAATGTTTCCCTGATAACAATGCAAATGCTGAACGTGACATCACCCCTGTACATGACAAAAGGACCTTCAATGGCTCCTGTGCTAAAAGGAAAAAAAACGCAGAAACATGTTGGCCCCACAGATTTAACTCTCTTCTGTAGAGTCTAATTAGAGAGATGAATAGAGTGTCATTATCTCTCGAACCCAGTGACCAACGTGGTGTACTGGCCTGCTGTTGGTGGCTTGCAATTACAGTCAAAGCATTGAGGTGGTCTGGTGTCAATCTGGACAGGGGCAAGTCATTACTGAAATGTCAAGGGAAGTGGTCCGCTTCATGTCGTACAGTAACTGATAGCAGTATTTCAGTCATAATACAATGACCTCTGTCTTAGCAGCAAAGCCTGCTAACATAGCCTCGCTTCCTTATTTGAACGGCGCTGTCTACATTTTTCTGCTCGCTATAAGTAGAACTACCGCAAACTGTACTAACCGACATAAAAAAACAAATCATCTCAAAAGGGACAGCCCATTTACTCAGCTAGTAAATATTTCTCAAGTTTCGTTGCGGTGCTCGTGATTTGTCAACAAAACCCACGCAAACACAAGCCCGATAATTAATCTTCCTTCAAAACGAAAGAGCGACCTCAAAACTGAGCCCACGGGTGACAGATCAGAGACCGATCAGCATCAGATGGAGGGGGGGGCGGGGGTTAAAGATGACGAGGATGTTTGGGGGTCTGTGTGTGTTCTAAGTATCACCTCTAAAACCTTTTAAAAGGGTTGTATTAGAGCTCCTACGTGAAACAGGTCAAATTACATTCTTAAAAAAGAAAGAAAAAAAAAAGCAAGTTGTGGCCGCAATCATTTGTAAAGCTTTCCATGTTGTTACGTAGCAGAAGATCTCCTCCTCTTCATCTGGAGTCTTAAACACAGACGTGCTGAAGCTGGACTGAGTGGCCCTTTTTGTGTAAACATAATTTTTCCATGTAAACAGGTGTGATGTGAAGGACATTAATCCTCACCCGTCATCCCTCCCCTCTTGTAATTCTGCCCATTTCCCCCCTTCCCATTCTCCCCTCCTCCCCTAAACAGAGACGCGCACAAACACGTCGACGGGACTCTGTAGAGTAGATCATCACATGCGATACATACACAGCCGCTTCTCCTGTGACAGTTTCGTGCTCGTCATGATCCTGCTTCTGAATGTGCCCCCGTTTTTTTTTAGACTTTTTTTTTTTTTTTAATCAAGACCACCGTGTTAGAAACCATCACAGTGAACTTGTTACTAAGCAACCCTGCTTCCTTGAGCCTCTGTGGGGAATAAATCTTTATTTATTGAGGGTGACTGTGGTGTGTTTGACATGAAAAAGAACTTAAAAGTGTTAATGGACGAGGAAAGGAGAAAAAAACGGATTAAAGTTTTTATTGTAGATCCATTTCTTGATTTAAATAGAAAATTACTGGCTTCCAAAAAATAAAGTTTACTGACGATAATTCAAATTAAAACTCTTCAGATTCTTTTAACACTTGCTGCTTTTCCCTGAGATTTTAAATCATCCATCACACACTGATCAGTAGGCAGAATTGATGCTTTCTTTTACTGTGTGTCCAACACCTGTTACACATTACTCTGTGTATATTTTACTCTGCCAGACTAAGCAACAAGAGCAGCTCATTAATGTTAAATGTGTTTATATTTATTTAGCTGTGGGTGCAATTTCCTGACTGTAACTAAATAGTGACATGGAAACATTGATTACAAGCGACCGCATCTGCCTCAGACATTGTTTGTATCAAACCTGTGCTGCCACCTAGAGGCCGAACTCACCGCTGTTGCCTGGTGGCTGCAGGCTGTGTTTGGTGAGGGAGCACCAGCCCACGGGGAAGATGTCCCTGGAGTCGAACTTGCACCAGTAATCGAAGGCGCCCCGCCAGCCGTCGAACATGATGAACACTTCTTCGCCCTTCACTTCTCCGATGGTGGCGGGGCAGATGAGGTAGGGGTTCTTCTTGTCCACGGCCTCCAGCTTCATGCCTGGTTTGAAGTTGTTCTGGGGGGGCCTCTGCGGTTCCTGAAAGGCAGCGCGACATCCTCATTGCAACAACTGCGCTACTAATAAAACGGTGTAATGATCTCTGTGTGCTAAAGATTTTTTTTAAAGCGATACACACCTTTTTAAAGGCTGTTGCCGGTGCCATCTCTGCTCCGTTTAAGGTTCTCAGCAGGAACATCGGCCACGAGGAGGCATTCATCCGAAATCCTGGAGGAGACAATAAAAAAATAACTGTTAAATTTCAATCACAACAATTTGGAAATACTACAGAGCTGATTAGTGTTGTGATGAAGTGCGTGGTGAGTAATTTTTAGTATTCCTTTCATTTCAGACGACCTTATTTGTTTGTGAGGTGCAGGTTATGCTGCATTCAATTGATCTCGGGTGTCGGAGCTGGGAATGACGCCACACCGGTTCTGGTTCAAGAAGTCAGAAAACCAGTTCTAGCCATACTAGTAGATAAAAATCACCATAGCGACATGTCCACAGATGTTGGACAGTCCGGTGTGCGCGACTGATTTAATGAGACACAAATAAGACAAAAGGGATATTACTACAACGTTCACACTGTTGATACACGGGCAGCCATGTTATATTTTGAGGTGGGGGAGCTGGTGAGGTTGTTCCGATCTTCCGAGTCGGAAAACTGACTTCAGGGGGCATTCCAGTTGAAATTTCCAAACGGGAACTTGGAAAATCCGACTTCTGAGTACAAATGGAATGACCCATTAGATGTGGGTGTTGTTTAACTTTTTACTGCAAAAAAATTCCAGTCAAATATTTTTGTGTACACTCAAATTCACTGTATGTGTGCAGCTCTGTTATCTGACTGCACAGATGATGCCTGTTACGACACAATGATTTCATATTAAAACATTTCTTCCAACCTTCTGTTATCTTCAGGTTCTTTCAAAGAATACAAACAATAATGACAGAAATAATAATAAAGTAGGAGTTTCTTTCACTTCCCCACGCAACTCTAAGTGACATTTTATACATCATGGTCTATCAATTATTTTCGGTCCAGTTTTATCAGTCTGCCACTCTTCTTTTATGACTGCTGAGCTTTTATAAACCCCTCACAGCGGTTCTGTAGTGCACGGAATGGAAAAGAAAACCTGCCTCAGTCAATCATTTGTTCTGTAGTGTGAAGAGCTGTCAAGTCTGACATTTTTTTTGGCTTTAACGTCTCGACAATGCACTTCCATCACACCTCCCCTCGCTTTCTTACCCAGCGGCGGCTGCAGCATGTCTCCGTTCTTCTCGCAGGTGCCGATGGGCTGGATGTCGGAGGAGTCCACCAGCCTCCAGAAGTCGTTGCTGTTGTCGCTGCCGTCGAGACGGAGACGCAGACGCACCCCGGTTAAGCCCATCACCGTGGCGATGCAGACGGAGGTGGAATTCCTCGGGTCGTGTGCTTCGAGCTTCATTCCCACCTTGAAGTCATTGGAGGGTGGGACTCTAGCCTGCAGACATTAGAACAGGGCTGTAAGTGTGGGTATTGTAAGAACTGCTGAAAAACACTGCAAACATTATTTTATCACCCCGCATCATCAACCAAACCTAACTGCAAAGTATGTGTTGTGTTATTTGGTATTTATGAGTTGCTAGTAATGCAGCACAAAAGACAGTATGAGTCAGTGCTGTTGTATCCTTTGGGGAGGGTGGTGTTGTGTTCAAAGCCATAAATACACAACCTTTGTGATGGAACAAAACCAGTTCGTAAATCACTCCCAGCAGCAGTTTACAGACCCGCGGTTACCTGGGTAACCTCGTACTTAAAAGCACAACTTTAACTGCAATGCCGATTAAACGCTTCTGTAATCCATTGAGCGTCGTCAACCCTGATGACAAAAACGTCCCAGTTCAGTGTGTAATATGACTCCACACCGTGCCTATCTTCATGCAAATGGTCCCTGGTAAATATTTAATGAATGCAGAAGGGCGCACCTGACGAAAACAACCCGGTGGAGCTGGTGTAGATGATGTTTCTTTTAGGTATTCTTCCCAGCTGAAAGCATCTAAAGAGAAATACAAAATTAGTGAACTGTAAAGACCGCTGTTAAACGCAACATATTATTATACTATTTCTACATAACAGATTACATAAAAACACTTGAGCAGTATACTACAATATTCATGATATCTGTCAATGAATTTTGAGAAAGGGTGGTAGAATGGATTGTAATTTAAACAGTTAATGCAACAGTAGCATAAAATAACTACAATGTAATAATGTAAACACCCCAAACAGCTATTCTTTTGTTCAGTCTAAGCCTCATTTAAAAGAGAAGTAGACTCACAAAATACCTGTAAACACTATTCCTGGTAATACAATGTTCAGTGTGTATAATACATGTCAATTAAAGTATTAAATACTATGTTTAAAACGTTTCACCTTTAGTTGTAGCAGCAGTTGTACCTGTTGGTAGAACCGTCCTCGCTGGTTTCTCTTTTTTGCCATCTTTCTGATCTAAAAATGACACATGAAATATAATATGATGTAATTAACATAATTTAACTATTAAGAAGACTGTAACAAATCTCAACAATATGCATGTGCTGATATGAAATATGAGTCTAAAGAGTATATCTCCGCACAGGTGTTTTCACTTATTGTGCTTGATTAGAGCTCTCTTCCACACTGCGAGGGAACGTACACACCTTTATCACATACATACATTTTGATGACATCATATTATTTTCGGTGAAGCTCTGCCAAACTTCAATCTGAACAGAGGTCTAATCAGACGGAGTGAGTAAAAACATCTGTGTGTGTTTGTGGGGTCTTTAAATGAGAATAAATCGGGAGAAATGGCGTATTGATGATTTGATTGTTACAGGTGTGCTTCACATAGATTCAGCTGACCACACAATTATGAACACCGCCTTTATCAAATACAGTCAAGTGATGTCTGCTTGCCTTTTAGTGGAGTCTTCCCCATGGCGACTGATGACCAATGGTGACAGTCGGACGCTGGCGACCAATGGTGACGCTTTAATGACGACGATCAGGACGCAGGTGTTGACCCTGTATGCCTCTGTGCCTGTGAAGTTTTATCCTGAAAATATAAAGGGTGGAAATAATTACCATGAGACGCAGCGCACACATGTAAACACATACCACATTCAAGGAATTATTTAGAAGTCAGCAACGTATATGAAGAGCTGGATTTGAAACAAAGAAAGCAACAAATTCTGACATTTGAGAGATGGTCCGCGACTAACATCTTTATTACATTTCATAACCGATTCATCTTTCTGATTTCAATCATTCGAGCCATTACATTTTGAAATGTTCTCTACAGCTTCTTAAAGCCTGAGTTGACATGTTCAAACTCCTTGTTATTTCTGACCAAAAGTCCAAACTTATGATAGCAGACTAAGAGAGCCAACTAAAATATCATTTACAAGTGTCAAACCAGTGAATTTTATGGCATTTTCGCTTAAAAAATGAAGTAAATGATTATTTGATTGTCATAATGGTTGCTGATTAACAAACAAACACATCCTTTCAGCTCTGTTTGTGCAGCTGGAAACAGTGAATGTTTGTAGAGCCTGACTGATACTGGATTTTCTGGGCCAATGCCAGTGTTGATATTATGGAGTAAAAAGATTTCTATATTGATATATCAGCTGATTATCCTATGTGTACAGAATATATACATAAACACACACTTGTTGATGAGGCATGCTATTTTACATTGAATCATTTTAAATAACTATAAATAAAAACACACACAGACAGAAAAAAGTATATGTAAAGCTTTCATTAAGAAAAAGGATCAAATCTACATAACACACTGCCTTTATGACTTGAAAAATGTAAAAATATATATCGGTTTATCCATTACAGTTACTGAGAAAAAAATGTGTCATTCAATTACAGTTACTTATGAAAATGTTGATGATTACAAACGGGGTTACATCTGAAGTCAGATCTTTAAGATTTTGCTCAGGAGGGTTTTTTCCCTCATTACTTAATATGCATCATGTTACTGAATACATATATTACTGTTTTTAATTCTTTGAAATCAATATTTTTTATATTTCGTTAGTAAATCATGATGTAGATTTATTTGGAGCACACATGGACTTAAATGGTGTCACAGTACCAATTAAGCCCATGCCAGACTTTTGACTTTTTTCATAAATTATCTTTATTTTATATTCCAAAATCTACATGAACTAATGAATACATTTTCAAATGAGAGATAAATCTTGCTTCATAAGAGATGATCTCCCTTATAAATCATGTCAGTATCCATGAAAAACAGCTGAACTTAATGGGTACACTTACCCTAACAGCTGAAAACATTCGTTAGAAAAATTAGAAAGTGTAGTAAAAGTAATCAAATGTAATAAGTTACATTACTTTGATAAAGTAATTGAAATAGTTACATTACTTATAACATTTTAAATACAGTAATTTGTAATCTGCAACTTGTTACATTTCCAACCCTGATAACAATATAGTAGTTAACATACTGTAACATGTCATTACTTGTGTTACTGAATTTCTGTTGATTTTCTAAAGAAAAACCAACTAAAAAGGGAAGTTCAGGTCAGACTGTCTCCAGTATAATTGTGTGAAATTGCTTCATAATTTGATTAAGTGTGAAGGCGAGAAGAGAAGCAGCAGACATGAAAGTGGACAGTAAGTTACCTGCTGCTGCTGTTAACGAAAGGCTTTTTTGTAAAGTAAAAACATATCAGAGCCCCTTTCATGTACACTGGTGTGTTATTCCAGTAATGGACACTCCCACATAGACAGGAAGGGATTTTTTTTGGTGAGTTTTAACCATACAGTCTATGGTTTTAACGGAGTTTAACAGTATAACGGTGGGCCTAAGGTGTAGGTTACTGGGACAGTCCATGTGACTATATTTCACTTTGTGTACATTCCCAATATCAGTAACGCACGTAGTAAACGTAAGGGATTTAATACTGAGTTTGTAAAGAACGTCGTCCCTCATTTCCTCGG
This sequence comes from Scomber scombrus, assembly GCF_963691925.1. Taxonomy (NCBI): domain Eukaryota; kingdom Metazoa; phylum Chordata; class Actinopteri; order Scombriformes; family Scombridae; genus Scomber; species Scomber scombrus. The sequence goes on along the minus strand of NC_084977.1, from coordinate 8,064,424 downwards.
GAGTAAAACGATCAAAACAAAACTTCGTGTCATTAACGTCAGGTGATCGCTTACAGTAAAAACGTATGCTAATAACAAATTAACATTGACGGTAAAATGAGCCATTTTGGATAGCTTAATTAGGCTTATACGTTACCGCTCTGAGCCCAAATTAATGTAAACGTTTCATTTACGTTGCTGGGTATTACCTATTATACGTATAACCTATATAGATTATACGTATATAGTGAAATCATTAACTGCGACACTTCCCAGTGTTGTTTTTCTTACCAACTCTACCTCTCTATGTTTAGTGTTAGCTGGTTGTGTCACTTCACATTTAACGTAGCATTTATGTTGAATGGTAACAGCTAGCATTAGCGTTGGGTTAGCATAATGCTTCAGATAGCTATTAATTTACTTTCTATATAGACTTAAAGCATGTTTTGACATTTTCATTATTACATGTTTACTCTCGGATGCCGTATGACGTTTAACATTAACGCTACACAGTTCCAAGTAATAGTCGGGGCCCAATGTTGACAACTGGGGCTGCCTGATTTGCTAGTTACTGCTGCTGGCTAATAACTGGGTTGGCTAACCTTCGCGTAAACGTTAACCCACTAAAAGCAGTGTCTTTCTACGTTATCAGAGGGATTTACACATAACCCGGGTCGTATGGTCTCAACTGACATTCTTGCTAAACGAAGTATTATTTACTGTGAAGAACAAACTTACAGGTGCCGTGTTTTTCTGGATAAATCGAGTGAAGATCCACACACTTTTCTCTATTCGTCAGCTGCCATTTTTTTTCACCCTTGTAGTGTATGCTTACACGCATGTAATATATGCCAAAGATAGTGATGAGCAGAGAGCAACGACTACAGCAAAGACGCGAGATGGGCTGGATGTGCAGTTAAGTAAGGCCAATAAATTCTCCTCATAGTCACACTCACAGCCAATAAGAAATAGGCTTACTCACTTTAACCAATCAGCTTTCTGGGACACTCCGCCTGTAATTTGGGATTCCATAAAATAACACAAGTTACCCATCTATATATTTTTTCTCATCTTTACACGGCACCTCTCTCATACATCTGTTGTGAAAACTGCTTAAAATGTGTCACTGAAGGTCTTTAATAAAAGCTGAAAACTAAATTGCAATATTATAACTGATCTATTTCCACTCATACCCTTTTGAATTAACTCAGGACAATATTTTAAACGTGTGAGTAATATGTGGGAGAAAACCCCAACAACTGAATGATGTCACCCAGTAGGGTACAATAATAACGTAAATAAATAATGTTATACAGAAGAACATGTTTCATATTTCATTTTCACTTCATTTCATTTTCATTTCATTTTCATTTCATTTTCATTTCATTTTGTGCCCAATTATGAAATTGAAACGTCATTAGCCTATTAATATATTAGAATAATAAAATACAAAACATATAGCCTATAAATTAGATATTTAATATTCTGAAAATCTAATTTTAATATTGTGAGAATTCAGGTTATAATAATTATTAATAAGATAATTGGGGGGACAAATTCAATCAAAGCAATTTCATTAAAAAATACTGGTGCCAAACCACAATCAGAATAAAAAACTACCTCATTTATATGACAGCAAGTGACATTTATAAGAGTGAAAAATGTCCAGTGCATTTTCTATTAAAATAAGGAGTTGTGCGTCATCACATCAGGCAAAAAGTAGAACATGACTCAGAATCACTGCCCCATGTCATTCTCTGTGTATTCCCCCACCCACACTAATGTCTAGAAGAGTCGTCTAGAACCATATCAGCTGCATTAACTGTGTGTCACATAATGATTAAACAGAGTTCAGCAACATTCCTGAAGTAGCCAGCAACAATGTAAATGCTGTGTAATAGCACATGGCTATGATGAAGACATAATCAGGTTGCAAATGTTTTATTTAAAGTGTGTGTAATTTGCAGTTGGTAATACTTTTACTTCAGTCCAAACTTAGGGAAAGCACCAAAGTAGATGGTATGCTAAAATCATAAGCAGTGGCTGAGGTTCAGCTGAATGTAACTCAAGTATCAAGTACTAAATTAAGGTGCTTTACTTTCCATTCATGCTACTTAATACTTTTACTCCAGTACAATTCAGTGAGCAATCCAGTTTGTTCTCCACTGGCCTGCATTTATCATATGCCCTATTCACTAATAAAATATGTAATATCATTTTAATTGTGATACTTTAACACATTTGCTGATAAAAAAATAAAGTATGTTTCATGTAATAGAATATTTTACATTGCTACTTCTATTTCAGTAAACGATGTAAATGCTTCCTCCACCTTTGTTCATTTTCAGTGGCTGTGAATCATCCTGTGTTTACTTTCCATGAGGTTACAGGAAATCTGCAGCCAGAATATGCTCGAAACTCATTGTGTTGATGCCTTCACAGCTGGAGCGGCACAATGTTGTACAGTATGCGTGAAATAAATAAATAAATCCAAATATAGATTAAGTAATGTAGAATTTAATAATATGTTTTTAAAAAAAAATTAAAGCACATGAATTAGTTAGTGCCCAATTAGGCCTTTAAACAATGTTTTGCATATATAATGTCACTGTGAAAACTGCTGAAAAATCTAGATTTCAAAGCAACGACTTGATGTTTTACACTGACAAATGTTAGCAGATTATATTGTAGGTGCTCTCTATTAGCCCAGAAATATTTAGCCCTTGTGTTGAGGAGATCTATAATATTATACTTTTATCTATTCCATCATTATAGGAAACGCCTTTATAAGAAGTCACTCTCCAGCCAGTTATGGGAGCTTCTCACGCTTTTCATGAGACAGCAAAAATCATTCTGAAAATATGTTTTGTCTCTTGTATCAATAGTGAAACTGAAACAATCTTGCTGGTCTCATACAGCGCTAACATCAAATGATTTTCTCATAAAACGAGACTCAATTTCAAGCATGACGAGAACTTTATGAGTTATTATTCATGAGTATATGACTATTGAGACCAACTGTATAGTTAATTAGCAATTAATCAAAAGGTGAACCTATTTGGTCCTTAATAAACCACATTTATAAAATAATATTGAAACAAACCAATCTAAGTCTTCTTAATATCTTAATGTTTTTATATCTCATTTGTATTTACTCTCATTATTTTTAATACATTTGACTTATCAAGAGTATAATTTGTCCCTATCACACTCTACATGTGAGCACCACGACCTACATAAAATTACTAACTTGGTAGAAAAGCTATAAGACGTTCCTCAAGAAAAGAAAGCTGCAAATGAAGAACACTAATTTTAGACATTTGGATTTTAAAATAGAGCTGTAGCATAAAAGCGACCTACTTTGATTTTTTGATAACCACTTTTCTTCTTTCTGAAGGCTTACAGAGCCAGTAGACTATGATGGAACTATCAGCTGGGTTCAAGTACTTCATGTAGAAATGGGCATCTTCAGAGAGTATTTAGTGCAGTTTACCCCATGCTGCCTGAGTAATGGGATGTTAGAGCTGCTACCACTCCTCTGTGACGGTTCGTCTCATTAATGATCATTGTTATAGACACATTATGACAAATGCCTGTAGTTCCAAACAATTAAAACCCAACTGATTAAATGCAGGTCCTCTGAAAGCATTATGAATACCAGTGAGAAAACCAGTGGACTTAGTAGATCATATTGACTATCTTATCACATGAATAAATTCTTGCTCCATTTCATCTTATTCAAAGCACACCAACTTTAACTCAAACTATACAAATATTTGAAATATATGAAGGTAAATTCACTCAATATAGCAATATTTCGATTATTATTTTTCTATTATAGGGTCATCCTGTGGGTGGCAGCAAGGTTTCATCTGATAACACTAACTAGGTGCGTTTGTGTTGTCATATATATATAGTGTTTTAAATGTCAGCAGCTCACAGTTGGACTGAATGGATTTGGAGAGGGGGGGTTACAGTACAAACAGGAAGTCATCAGCTATTTATTTTTGCTTTGTACTCACTTGAATGTATGCAAAAGTAAATTGTAGGCTATTGTTTTTTTTTTTTTAAATTTTCTATCCAAAATCATATGGTAGAATACACAGCATATATATAATTAAGGTTTTAGAGCTGTCTTTGTATGTAGTTCAGTAGACATTTGATGTCATTTTGTCTAAAAAGCCCTACTGCTCATAGAAAACGTATTCATAAGAGTTCATAATTATTGATCTGAGCTGCCTGGGTGATCACTTGGAAAATCAATTCCAAAAAACCAGTGGCTGAATAAAATGAATCTGTGGACATTTGTAGGTTTATAATGTGTGGAATCATCTAATCTACAGTATGTTGGAGGAACTTTGTTGTTGTTGTCATTGCGGACTTTAAACTCTGAAGTTATTATTTACTTCCTATTTTTTCTTTCTTTCTCAAAAAACAAAACAAAAAAAGAAAATGCATACAGCCATAGGTGTCGGCAACCTTAAAACAATGATGAGGAATGAGCAGGTTTCCTCTGAGCAAGGCATTTGCTCCTCATTAACACAGCCCAGTTTTATATTTTTCTACACTTTCCATCAATTGTGTATCTCTATGACGTCCTTACGGTGTAATTTCTTCTCCTATATATGCTTTGGATTGGCCTTTAGATAAATTACGTGTTCATACTGAACGCAGGGTGTGATCTTGTGAATTATGTAATTGAGAAATTAGAACAATAATATCCCACCTCACACCAAAAAAAACAAAAAAAACCCCACCGTCAGACCGCAGCACAGTTTTTCAGCTCCTACAGCCGTTCTGCTCTGTGATTGGCTCAAAGGGAGGGGGCGTTCGCATAACTCAGCGTTGCGAGCGTTTTCATTGGCCGCCATCACGCCACTCAAACTGTTGCCTGGTGATCTGCTTGCAGCTTGTCAACCGCACGATCCAGTTACTGTAGCTGCCTGCTGCAATGAAAATATCTTCGTTGGTGGGTGGATATATGGGCCCGCTTCCATCATTTGTTTCCCCAAATACTGACTGAGTGAGTAGTTTATTTTATCTTTACATAGATAAGACTTGTAAGCTCTACCTGTAATGTGAATATGTTGAGTACAAGCTGACCAGAAAGCCAATGTTACCAAGCTTGAGGTTTGTTTTTAGCTCATTTGCGGGGTTTTGTATGTTTTGTGAATAAGGCAGAGCACCAAGGAAACATAACGTAACTAACCACAGTTCAGGCTACAGAGCTGTTAATGTGAAGCAATTTATACTAAGTTGGCTTCAATGTTGTCATATGTTGGACTTGTTGGATTTATTGGTGCCTTGTATTGAAAATGTGGGTGTTACATCTAATCTGTGGGCAGTCTTAGCTGACACACACACACACACACACACACACACACACACACACACACACACACACACACACACACACACACACACACACACACACACACACACACACACTCTCTCTCTCTCTCTCTCTCTCTCTCTCTCTCTCTCTCTCTCTCTCTCTCTCTCTCTCTCTCTTTCTCTCTCTCTCTCTCTCACTTGAACACACAGTACAAGCTACAGTGCCTGGTAAAAAACAATCATCATTTCTCCCAGGTTATTGTGGGTTTTTCACCTGTGCAGGATGTGAGAGATTTCTAACAAGTGGCAACAGGACAAGTGCATGACAGACAGCAAATGATTTACCACAATGCAACCTTCCTCCATGCATTTGTTGTTCTCAAAAACTGTGTAGTCAAAAAAAAACCAAAAAACCTTTAAATGGCAGTGATGTTGTGAGCTGGATCCCTTGTTCTATGTCATTGGAATGATCACAACAGCTATTTAGCCTTAAAAATAGCACGTTGATCATGTGAAGTGGTTTAAAAGCACTGTATTTTGTTGAACCCCTCAGTCTATTACCACGCATGAGTCATGCTGTTGATAGAGACAAAATATATGATCCACAGCAATGCCCAGTGCATTCCTGATCATATTAGCCTTCTAGGTCTGGGCCTGGAAGGTAGATGGCTGAAATCTGCTCTGAAAAACAACAGGCTGCACACCACTGTGTGTAGGCTGGGGGAAATGAGGAGAAGAGGGAAGCACATTACCACACTTGTGTTTTTCTTCTTTTTTATTTTAAAGAATAGATGGATGCAGGCATTTTCCCTCCAGCTTTGTCCACCCCTCAAGTTTACCCACAGTTGCTCTCAGTTTACCTGTGTCGACGGTCTACAGCTGAGTAAGATAAGGAAGTAATAGACCACACGGCGACGTTTAGTGCTCTGGGAGAGTTTATTTTGGTGCCGAGCCTCTGCATACTGATGAGCAGCTCCCGTGCCCACAGCACCGTAGGAGACTGGGAGTGTGAGTAGGCTCTGTGAGTCCTTGAGCTTTCCAGCAAAGGAGAGGATGAAATGGAGAGAGCGGTATCTGGAGCCTTATCTGATTCAATAAGAGTAAAGAGAGCGTGGATACCAGAGGAGACGGTCTGATCACATTCAGAGATAGCGTGGTTCTGTTTCACCCCCTCCGAAAAAAAGGTAGGCACAAGAGGAATTTGGAGGATTAATGATAAAATGTTAGTTGATTAAATTTGGTATATTTTTTTCCTCTTATTTTCCACAAACTTTATATGTATAAGGCATGAAATTTGACATTAACTTATTACCTAATCTATCTTAAAGGGGCACTCTGATTTTACACAGTTTACTTGTCAGCCTGTGATAATATAGTTGTATAATGTCTTGTGTGGCTCTGGAGGAAGGTTTGTGAGCTCTGAGAAAATAACCCAGATGATGTCACCAGGGTTAGGTTGAATTAAGGTAATATAGCATTTAACAGAGAAACTGTGTTTCAGTATTAAGAGGTTTGTTTGTTTTTTAAATGAGGGCATTTAACAGGCATAAGAGGTCTAATGAAAGATTAAGATTATTGTAGGATCAGCATTTTTTTACCTTGGTTTTTAATTGTGACTAAAAGTTAGCATATTGCCTTTTTTTTCAATTTTTTCCCCTATTTTCATTCCAATTTTCAATCATTTTCTCATCCCTCAACTTTATAAAAGTGCTATGCTAAATAGCTGGACTCCCCCTTTAAATCAAGAAACACCTCTATTCATAATTTTTCTCACCTTAAATTGCCTCATACAGATTTGTGTCATTAAGCTACACCTGACCAACTCTGACAGCTTCTAAAATGTACATTTTTTAAAAACTCTGACACACATGAGCTACAGTATTTCACACCATGTATTGGCAATGAAATGATGCTAGTGCACTGTTGAGGGTAAATAAGGAGTATACAGTATTTATTTTTATTTACTACATGTTTTCGCAGGTAAAAGCGAGCCAGCTGGAGAAGTCATGAGGCGAGTGATATGGCTCACAGCTGGCATTTGTCTCTCGGGAGCCAACAGCTGGCCGCCTCATGCCATCCTGTAGCCGGGCCCTCGCTCTCTGAGCTCCACGCACGTCATGCAACACACCTTTTGACTTCATGAAGATCCCTGACATCGGTGATGTAATGAATAAATTTGAAGTCCTTGGGATCGTGGGTGAAGGTGAGAAAAACCTGTTTACTTCCAACGTAACAATGTGAAGTGTTAAAGAACATTTTGCACGCTGTCAGTCTAACAAATGTCACCGACTACTAATCCAGTCCAGCAACAGCATTTCATTTGCACTCACAAATTCGTTGTAGGGCTTTTCAGTGAGTAATCATTTGATTGTTTTTATCCAATTTCCCTGTAGAGCAAGGCCCTTAAAAGCCCGATCTTGTGTTCATGTTAGCGCCATTCAGTAAGGTCAAGGACAATTTTTAAAAGACTTATTCATCAGGAACAGCTTAATGTGGAAAAACTGAAGCCGAGTACTGTGACCCGAATTCAAACTCTGGTGTTGATGGTGTAGAAATAAGTGGAGGTGGTTTTAGGACTTCATCTCTATTGTTGTAAATATCAATGACAGACGATGATTTGATACTCTGAAGAGCTTCTCATGGCTTCTTCTTTTTCCTTGAGTCACTTGTTCTTTATAAAGTGGCAGAGATCTGGAGGCTGAGGCCACCCAATTGCCCCAGTTTTTACACCCATGCGCCCACATCCCAGGAAGTTTTATAACGTGTGCATAATACGTCGCCTGAAGGACACCACAGTTCAACTTTGAGGCAGATTTTTTTTTTTTTTTTTTAAAGTGCCTGTCCAACGATGAGCTGGACTGGAAGGGAGGTAGCTCTTTTTGGTGCTGCGTTTAACTGTAAAGTGCTTGAGCCGGGCTCTGCTGCCCCTGCCCCTCATGGCACAGCGCGCTCCACTCGATCCAGCATCATAGATTTTTCCTCGTTGATCAAGAGGTCAGTCAATGTTGTTGATCATTTAGGGCCGAGTGCTGCATGGCTCAGCCCAGCTATTATAAAAAATTCACAGAATTGAATGCAATTATCTACACTGCCATAATCTGAGGAGGGAAATGGCTTATTATGGTGGTTCTTTATCTTTTAGCACATCATCACATATACTTTTTATTAAAGTTATGCTATTATATAGTAGTAATGGATTTGTCATTTGACTTCCTTTTTTGGTGTGTTTAAGTACATCAACATTCAAGATTTGAAAGTTGGCTGATGAGCAGCTAATATTTTTTATGCAAAAAGTTCAATATTTGGCACCTTTATAAAATCATTGTAAGTCATGTAAAGTAGTTCATAGACATAAAAAAACACATCTTTGGTCTTATTGGAGTCAAAGGGTGCACGTCTATGTCTATTTGAAGTATTTTAGAAAGACAGTAAGTGTATAAGAGCAGCTAACTTGAAGAGATTCGATGGTGTCTTGTGACGCTGATGTGCTCTTGAAGGAGCAGCGAGCAGTTCATCGTATGCCTGCTCAGTCCAAGAATTCCTCTTGAACCCTCGGGGGATGCGTGTGTGTGACTGCCAGGGTCGATAACATCAGAACTACAGTAGCTTGCCAACACTTGTGTCCTACTTTCTGAGCCACCTGTCTCTTTATAGAGGGGGACGATTTCCTTCCTTAATTCATGCAAATGTAAAAAAAAAAAAGAAGAGCATTTTCACTTTGTAGCATGGTGTTGAAATAAAAAGGGGTTCAGGTTGGTCTTAGACTTGTTAGGAAAGGGACATACAGTGTTGGCCAGCTCACTTCATGTGAGAGTAAGAAACTTTCTAAATGGAGCTAGTCTTTCTTTATTCATGACAGTAGCTCTGGCATTGTTTCATCCCATTTTTTTAACTGAATGTATGCTGTCATTTTTTTATTATTTCATAAGGCTCTGCTTTTAAGTGAAGTAGGCCCACGTGAACAGCAGTAGTAGCCTGTGGAATACATACATACTTAAAATATTCATGGAAAGATTAGCTGTGGTATATCTCAGAGTTTAACCTTCCTTTTCCTTTCTAGGTGCCTATGGTGTTGTTTTGAAGTGCCGACACAAGGTAAGATCTTACACATTTTAGTATAATCAACTCAACCTCTGTTTGCTTGTCAGTCTTTATCCGGTTATGTTATTTATGTCATGCAATAAAAGTTTTAAAGGACCGGTTCACCATTTTTCATAACAGTCAGGAGCCCAAATGAACATTGAAACAGGTTTTTCTCACCATAATCATTCCTCCTGTTCATACTGACCATTAGAAGATCCCTTCATAATGCACTTACAATGTAAGTGATGGGGGCTGAAATCCACAGTCCTCCTCCTGTGCAAAAATGTATTTAAAATTTTATCTGAAGCTAATATGAAGCTTCAGCTGTCCAAATGAGTCAAATTAAGTAGATATCTTTCAACCTTACATATATGTGGCAGATATCCACTTGATATGATTAACTCAGACTGCTGAAGCCTCATATAAGCTTCACATCAACTTTTAAATGACTGTGTGGACACACTGTAGATTTTGGCCCCCATTACTTCCATTGAAAGCACATTTCTAAAAGATCTTTCAATAGTCAGTATGAACAGGAGGAATTATTACAGTGAGGAAAAAGCTCTCTCGCTGTTGATATGGGCACCTGACTGTTCGTTTAAGACAGACTGTCAACCTGTTCTTTAAAGCTTTTATTGTAATACATTCATATGAAAATGTAGAAAATTGCAGGACTGTAAGGATGGAGGTTGGAGCATTGGAGGTAAGGCAAGTTCACTTCACGATATGCTAGTTGGAGGTTATATGGCATGCATCTTAACCATTAGCATTAGGCTACCGGGGCTCGCCCAACATAATGTATTTTTAAAAGAGGTTTGTCTGAAGCAAGTGTTCTTCATGCAGCTGGTCTCTCCACTTTAGTGTAATGCAGTGGTCCTCTGTCTCTGAATTATCAAATTGGCTCAAGTGGCTCCCATGGATGGTTGGATAATTGGTTATAGTCCTTTTGTCTCTGTTCAGGTTAATCAGTGAGAGGATCTGCTTTGAATGGCAGCACATGTTTCAACTTAACTACTCTGTGGCTATTATTTCCTCTTCCACTTCATATATATTTTCATTCATGTAAATGCGTCTGTAATAGCTCTCCTCGAAGCAATTAATATTTTAGCGCACATAAAAAGAAAATCAAAACAAAAAAAACAAAAAAACAAAACAGCAGGATTTTGAAAAGCAGACGACCCACACTGCAGTCATCTCAGTCCATTTAAGGAAGCGGCTGTGCCAGGAATTGACAGCAATCCAGTGTGAATAAGAGAGACTAACTACCTCCTACTTACTGAGATCTGCGGGAAACAGACAAAAACACTTTCCGAGCTCTCCTCATCGAAAATTCCTCGTCGTTGTTCTCGTTCTGCAAATTGCCACAGCGCATATGCCTTCATTACAGTGTTTATTACAGCAATGACCTTACTCAGTGTATCCATTAGCCAGGTTTCTAATGCCAGCGAGTTAGCTCAAGTGTGAGAATCGTAAAAGACAACGGCACCAGACTTGCTGTCGAGCGAGCGTTCAGAAGCGAGGAAAAAGAGGAAAAACCCCGCTGTAAGCCGGAATCGCAGCCTATAATTACTGAGCTTTATTATTCAGACTGATTGATCCTAGGCCTTGGCAGCTGCAAATGCCAATGTCTCCATTTAACACAACAGAAGTCACATCAGTCGGCCTCAGTTAGGTCCACACAACAGATGGAGGCTGATGCTTTGTCTGTAACACTCTCTTTATTGTGTTTATTTGTGCGAAAAATCCATCATCATAACCATAATCGTAGTGTTCAACATCCTTGAGGACATTTTTTTTTTTAAACCTAGTCACCAACTGTTAAGTTTATCAGAGCCATTTAAACTAAAGCCAGAATGATATGTCAGCTGGGCCGATATCATTGGCTCAAATTACACATATTGGCTAATAAGTCACACCTCAAATATCAATACAGGCCTCAAATATCTGCCTAAGGCTCCAGTTAAAATACATTACACATTGTTACAAGACAGCATATTCTTAACATTACTATAGTGTAGTGCATGTATGCTGCTGATGTATAACATTAAATTCACCATTTGGCTTATTTTTAATATTTTGGAGGAAGCAGTAACAATATGCTGCTTTCATTATATGCTGTTGTTAGTAACTTAATATTCAGTGGAGCAATATCTATGCCCACTGTAAATGTGTATAGTGTTTATGTTTAGTTATATAATGCCACAGCCTGCCCTGTCCTATAATCATTAAAGTTGCATTGATCAGAATTTTGGTTAAAGTTATTGACTAGATGATGAATATAGTGGAAAATGTGAAAACTTACTTTGCAGCGCCGTCAAATCAGTTAAATATCTGAGTCATTTGAAAACAAGAAGATAATGATAACATAAAGATCGAGTTTGACTTCTGCCGTTCATTTAGATGCTGATTATTAAAGAGTGGTCATGAAGGAGGAAGCACCACACTCAAGCCTTACAGCAGGTGAAGGTTTGACCATCCTAATTGCTCTCCGTTCACTTTTCACCAATGTACTGATTGGTGCTTTACTGTCCGTAATGCGGCAAAAGTGCTGTAGTAAAAAAACAAACATTAAAGCGATCAGTTAGTAGTAACCGTGTTTCCATTAGTGGATTTGACAATGGTGTGTAAAGCTAATTTGGAACGAACTTTTAATTAGATCATTACTTTTTTACTATTTCTCTGGCATCTAACAAATGAAGAACAATCCCCTATAGAAGTCTGACATTTTCTTACACAGTCTCTGGGCCTTGTGTGTGTTGTAAATTCAATAATATATGCAGTTTTCATATAATATCTGTTAGTAACTTTATTGCTTGACGTGTGAAAGCACAGGAGGATGAATTCTCTGGCTGCGGATCAATATGGACCAGTGCCATCTGGAAAATATTGTATTGTTAGTGTGAATGAACCAATGTGTGTGTTTTTTTTTTTTTCAAGGGCTAACTCACAGATCTATGCTGCATAATTACGTGTGCATCTACACACAGACGCAGGCACACAGTCAAAAGAATAGTTCATGCGTACAAACACATGTGCTGACACTCACAAAGCAGAATCATACATAAGCTCTCTAAAGGTTTTTAATGGTTCTGTGACTACGGGCAGGAAAGTGTACCGGCCAGAGAAAATGGCTTCATTCGTATGTAACAACTGCGTCTGAGTCGCAGCTGCTCGAGCTTTACAGAACATACTTCTCACTACTCACCAGCGGCACGCCCCTCAAATTTGTTTTACACAATACATGTATTTAACAGGAATAATTAGATCCAAGAAAGATCTGGGGGCCCGATACAGAAATGATAAAAATAGACCAACTGTGCATTCACCAATTTCCACACAATAATCTGAATCTATCTATAGGCTGCTGGATTACACACACACACACACACACACACACACATATACACACACACACTGACACACACACACACACACACACACACACACACACACACACACACACACACACACACACACACACACACACACACACACACATGCTTTACAACATCCACACACCCACTGAAGAGTCAGCTGGGCTGAGTGGGACATAGGGAAGTGACACAGAAAGGGATAATGCCTGAGGAGAGTTTTTGGTGATATTATTTGGAGGTTTCAGGAACAATCTTCTCAGTAGCCTATTAGGTCTAAGCAGATAAGTGGATGTGGATGATTCATGTAATTTATTTATTTTTTACAATTATTTAAGCATGAGGGAGTCTTTGTTCACTGACTTACTGAAATCACAACACAAGAACAGTATGATAGATAAGACTGTGTGTGTGTGTGTGTGTGTGTGTGTGTGTGTGTGTGTGTGTGTGTGTGTGTGTGTGTGTGTGTGTGTGTTTGAGGAAACATTTCAGTCTTAGGATTAGTTAATTGGGGTCGGCTTGTGCAATTGGGGACAAAAGCGGTATCCCCAATTAGGATAAGGCAGATTTTTGGGTCACTGGTTAAGGTTAGGGTTAGGGTAAGTCTCCAGAAAATGAATGTAATGTCCCCAAAAGTGACCATGGTCTGATGTGTGTATGTGTGTGTGCGTATGTGTGTGTGTGTGTGTGTGTGTATGTGTGTGTGTGTGTGTTTGTGTAATGGTGCTGCTACATGTTGCCTGCTGTGACTTTGTAAGAGGAGTTTGCCAATACGAGACTTGACTGAGAATGAGTTGGCTATTTATGGCAAATTGTTGGTCCAAAATATGTTTTTTTTCATCAAAAATGTAGTTTAACAGGAAGCTGAAATAAAGTATATGCTTTATGTAGCAGCCCTTCAGTTCTGTTGGTATTATCAGGTTCCTTGTAGGGACATATTTATTTTATGACTACCGTAACACTGTTTTCTTGAGACTCCTGTCTCACTCACTCCTGCCAAATTTTTGAGGGAATACCCAGATTGAAAGTGCAACGCTGTAATATCAAAAGGCTTGAACACACTGGGGCACAGAGAAGCTTTTGTCTTGTTGTTCTGGCTCATCTTTTATTAAAGGTAGAATGAGTGGGATTTTCTGGGAAAAAACCCCAATGTATATACTCATACAAAAATCATCACTTATGACCTTTTAGAAGTGTGTGTTGGTATATGTATCTACAGAGACTCTGCACTCTGCCTGTATTTTCTTACTTTGGTATCTTATTTATCCTTATTCTGGAGGATGGGGCCAACTTTGTATGTTGTGTTTACGTCTTTAAGTTCTTGTCCATTGTAGTAGCAAATTAACAGTCCAATACTTCGTTATTTAAAAGATGTCAAAGTCCCAAATATTCAAACAGAAAAATCACCAAGAGTCGTCCAGCTGAATGCAGTTAGAGTTTTATTCGTCGACAAATAAATCCTCGGGACCAAAACAACACAGACAGCGTCTATGTAGAAATGATAGAAAGATTTCAGATAAATGTTTCCTTTTATACTGTTCATTTTGCTGACCATCGTGGGAAAGTGAGAAATCCCCTTTGCCCAAACCAATCAGATTCCTTCCAAAACAACTTTTCTTAGCATCAATCTCATAATGCTCATTTCGTTCAAAACTCCAGTCACAGGTGCCTGGAGTTTTTCAGAGTGTGGCCTTGAAACTTCAGTGTTTTATACAGGGGTTATTTCAGTTCAGTTTCTTCTATACAAGGGTTACCTCAGTTCATTGACTGATGCCCACTTACTCATTAACTATGGGCCATCTCAATTATAATACTGTTTTGTGACTTTTGTTGCTGCATTCTCATTTTAAAAGATAATAGTAATAAAACTGTAGTACATTTAATCACATATATTTCAGGGTATGTTTATCAAATCATCAAATGTGCCTATTCACTCAGTAAGTACAGAATCACATACACCTCTTCTTTTATCATACTGCCCTCAGTTTTGATTATCTTTAGCAAATAACAATCAATAATCAAGTACCCTTTAAGCAGATACAACATTGTTCATTGTTAGTATTTATCACCCAAATTTTACACTACACCATATGAGTGGATTGCCAAAATAACTAACCCTAACCCTCTCACTTGGACATACAGTGCTGTATTGCAGCTATGATGACAGAAATAAGGGGAATACCATTTTCGTGGATTTTCAGCTATGCACTTGTGCACCTTTTGCCAACTGAGTCATAAGAATGCTCCAGGTCTTTTTCTCTTGTTTGTTGAAGCTTGATAAACCTGATTATACATGCAAATTTATTATAAGCATTTCTCACTAAACTTAATCATATGTGTGGAGCTGTATGGCTGTTTTTAAAACAAAAAGGTCAGGCTATAACAGATTTCACCTGGAGATTTAAGATAGTATGGTATAAAATTTGATAATGTTTTTGATAGACCAAAATAGATGACGTCCCCACTGAAACCCAATTGGAAATAAATGAAGTGTGAGATTCAGTGATGGAGAAACTGAACGTTCTCCCATTTGTACCTGCAAGGACTGTAGTTGTATATTGATTATACTTCTTTAAATCATTCCTCCCATTTCTTTGTCAGTGTAGTATCAACGTTTATGATCAGTTAATTAGTGCTGCTTCTCTTTTTTGTCATTTTTAAAGTAAAATATGTTGCTGCACTTGTTTGCACAAAATAATACTGAACACTGAATTGCTTGCTCACAGCACTTCAAAACCAGTTCTGCTGCGGCGTAATGCTGTGAACTTGGTGATTTTTGCTTGTTTATTCATTGTGTTGACGAAACTGAGAATATCAATACTGAGAGTGGAAACCACCCTTTTTTTGCTTTGTCCAGTATGACCCAGAGTTCACTGACACACGTTTGAAGGTATGTTTGCTCACTGTAGATTAAAGAGCAAGCCCCCACCCTCCCATTTGACCCTGAACATCAGTTTTACATTCAAACTGGAACGTTTTGAACATGTTTTGTATAGTTATTTGTCACATAAATGCTGTAAGCCTTTTAACAATTTAGTAACTGAGGTGCCTTTTTTTTCTCATTGTCCTTGAACACTGGCCACACTTCCTGTTTAACTCTACTTCCACTGGCACACTTGTGTTCTAAGAGCTTCCTCCCAACTTCAAAAAACACTTTGTGCGCCTATCAAAGTTGAAACTTACCTTTGAGCTATACAAAGGCTTCTCTCTAGTTAAACAGCTAATCTAAATCCAGGATAAGGCCTGTACATAGCCATTGGGGGTTTCTTCAGCTCGCTCCAGTATACGTGAGATGTAGAAGTGTGAGGGTAAACATGCGGTGAGCTGTGGTGAGTATTTATTTAAGTGGAACACCTCTCAGGAATGCACACTACACACAGCGACACCCTCAATGTGCTTATCATTCAGTGAACCGGTTTCCCAAGCCGCCGTGTCTACAGAGAAGTAAAACATTGACAGCGTCAGGGCTCTGTCTCCTCAGATTATCACGGTCTTAAATGATTCAGCCGGGAAGATTTTTAAGTACAACATTTCTGTGATATGTTTTTTTTAGTTTAAAAAGAAAAAAATTAATCGTAGGAGATTTAGAAAATTAAGCCTCTTTATGGCCCTGACTGCGGAGGTGTTCTAGCTACATTATGATTGGACCTCAGCCAGAGTCAGACAAGTGTAAATGCAGTCAATAAAAGTATGTTTACATCATTGAGAAAGTATCTGCCCACAGAGGAGAGAGGCCTTCACGACAATTTAAACATATTTTTCATTTCAAATCACCAATAAAATGAATGTTTCATTGAGGCGTCGCAGTGCTTCAAGAGATCTTGAAGGAGACTGCAGAGCAGCTGCGTATGAGGAGTCATTTTCCGCATCTATAAAAAATGTGACTTTTGTTGACAGTGTACGGGCTTGTTACCTCCTTACCTAATTGCCTGCTTGGCATACTGCATGTTTAAAATAAGATCCCATTACAGTGTTGACGGAATGCATACGAGCACAGAGACATCAGGTGTAAATGCAAGGCTGTGAGCATGTTTATTATCCTGATAACACACCCGCAGTCAATGCATTTTATGACAGTTTACAGATGTTTTTACGCAAATTGCCACAACAGAAATTTCTAGTGCTGCACTGCGTTTTGATTTTTGAGCTCTTAAAAATCACATGAGCTAGCACATCATGTATCATGCATGTCGCATTTACTTACATATAAATTATATAAATAGCAACAAGAAAAAGGCTTACATGGACATAAATATTTGAAATGATGAGGATTTCTTGTTCTTGTTCGTGTTCCTTTGCTACAGTAAATCTTGTATATTGAAGAAGAAGCAAAGTGATTATCATGGTTTTTCTTCATTGCATCAATTTATTTTATTTTCTGCATCAGCCACAACATTTTTATTTTTGCACTAACTCAGGTTAATATCAGGTATAATATCATCATCAATATAATATCAGGCTGCATTTAAAATTTTGAGCATGTATTTTTTTGTTTAAAGCTAAGAATTTAGCAAAAGATTTAGCTTTTTGCCTTGTGAAACTTTATTGTGAAAACTGAAAAAATCCAATTGTAAATGTATTCCTTTATCAAGTTAAATTGATTGGAACAAGAGGAGGAAGACGGCTGAAGCTGACTTGAGATGAGACAATGAGAACAGTGGCTAATTTGATGTTGGCGTGAAAAATCTAAGAGAAAGACATGAGCTTGAGTTGATTATAGGTGTATTTAATACCTCTTGACAGGGATGTTCATGCATTAGTTGACACGCGTGAAGCAACAGACAGCTAAGTAAACAACCAGTTTCCTTCGTACAGTAAATGGACAGTTTTATTTAGAGCCTCTTGTAGATAACACACTTTGGTCATGTTGCACTGCATAATCACTCCCTTTATTAAATGTGAACACGCAAATTGGTGAGTTAAAGTGCAAAGAACACAGCAAGTGTCCTCCTGAGGAGTGGAAAGCGAATGTGATCACATGAGTCATCCTATTATTAGAAAGAGAGAACATATGTGGCACATGCCAAGTGGAGTCTACAGGCACAATGCTCGCCTCTCATGGTGAAGGCTCCTGGCAGCTCCAGTATGGCGTGGGGTTGTATTTTCCTGGCATGGTTTAGGTTCACGAAACCCCTGAGGGCCAGAGACAGATGCCAACATTAAACCTTTCTTAGTCAACATGCTCAGCCAATGGTGAAGCAGCAGTTACAATCCAGTCGGTGGTATTTTTTTCAGAATGATACTCCATACTTTCCCCTTAGCCTCAAGCACCTGATTTATTGTGTGTTTGCACACAAATACAAATTTTAATCAAATTTGTTGCACAGCTGAGTTACATCTATCTGCTCTCTGTCCCGTATTAAAGGCTAAATGAATCACCAGAGTATTTCCATTTCTCTTTGAACTTCCAATGAAAAGCAAAGTAGTTCCTAGAAATAATCTTAGAGTAAATCCACATTTAATGACAGAGAACAACAAAAAACTGTGTGTTATATATTGTCTTAATGCGACCCATTTGCGACCACTCATTTTTTGTCGTTGTTCCATTTTTGTTCCTAACTTCCTGTTGCCGTTGTCAGCTGCAGTAAACGCAGAGACAATTTCCCAAAGTTCTGAACTCATTTATACATTTATGATAAAAATTATATGGCCTGACTCATTCACCACAGATTAAAGGTAAAAGATGATATTTTGTCCAAAATATGTTTGATGATGTTTCTATTGTTAAAAAGTCTATGTGATCAAAACTTTCAAGAGCACTAGATGCTTAAAGGAATACTGTTTTTGGAAATAGGTTCGCTTTCTTGCTTGAGAGTTGGATGAGAAGATTGATTCCATGTTAGTGTGTATGACAAATATGAAACTACTATTAATGGTTGGCTAGCTTAGCTTAACATAAAGACTATAAACAAGAGGAAACAGCTTGACTGGTGCTGTCCAAAGGTAACAAAAAACACCTACCAGTACTTTCAAAGCTCACTATTTAACATGTTTCTCTTTTGTTTACTGCCATGCAAAAACGAGTGTAAAAATGATGATTTGACGTTAGCTGCTGGTGGTAGCATATTAACCTATCTCCATAAGTCTCATCTAACTCTCAGAGAGAAAGCAAAGAAAGCAAATTTCCCAGAATGTTGAACTATCCCTTTAAATTATATGTACAAAAATGTATGCTATTAAGTTCTACATTTTTATCTGTCAAAAGCGATCACTAAACCAGCTGATTTTGCTTTGTTGGTCTAGAAGCTGACCTCTAAACATATATTAAAATACAGCTTTTTTACCTTATATATATAACATATAATATATATTTTGTTAATTAGCCCAGTTTTATATGATGCATTTGACAATTCTGTGAAGTGTAATAATGTAACTAAAACCAATAGGAACTAGTATATGGCATTTCTGACTAAACCCTAATTAGTAGAGTCACAGCAGGTGTTTCTCATCAGCGATATTAGTAGAAACACCTGCTGTGATGTCACTAATTAGATGCTCAAAAAAGTTCAACTCTCAGATTTCTGCTCTGTGTGACTCACGGATGATTTGCCCTTTAATGTCATGTCAGTTTCCCCACTGAGAGGAAATCCATTAACTGCTGGAAATGATTCCTAAATGTTTGCATTACTTTAAATTGTTAAATGGAGATTCAACACGACGTTAAAAGAATTAGTAATTAGTGTATTGACTGGATCCATTAAGCCCATCACTGATTTGGGAGATGCCAAGTAGCATCCAGTGAGTCACCACAGCTCCGCAGTCATCTGTTGTTTGTCCTGTCTCGATCATAAATGTTCCGTTATTTTTTGATCGTCTATTATTTCAGTATCGCTTCAGCTTTGTCGTTGTGTAACTAATGGCGCCTTTTTTCTTCACAGATAATAGAACTGATGCAGTAGGCTTGGATTTTATTCTTCCTAAATAAGCTGAGTGGCTGTCAGTTACATCTAGATTTATTTGGTGGCGAGAAAAGAAAAAAAAAGTCTATCCGCCCCCTTTGAAGGAACAGTTATTTTTGCACCCAGTGAACAGAAACTGGGACAGGAGAGGAAAAAAGGACTTTCACATCTAGCATTAAATGGGTCACCTTGAGTGGAGCACTTGTCTATGTGGTCCTATCTGGAGCCAGAGAGAGAGAGAGAGAGAGAGACAGAGAGATATAGAGGGGACATGCGTTTCCTGTCTGAATGTTCGTGTCCTCATTGTCCCCTGATAGATGGAGGCTATTTCAAGTCTAATTCTGAACACAGACTGTCTGTGCCAGTCCACCTGTTGATGTACCCTTTGTAACTGGAGTCTCACATCCTGGACGTGGTCTCTTTCTGAAGTTCTTTCCACTTACAGTTATTATTATGCTAATAATAGATATAAAGCATTGCATTAAAGTGACGCTCTCCTGCCTTCTAATTAGTCTAATATAAAGTTTGATTCTCAAATGTTTTGCAACTTCGTGAAGAAAAGCTTCATCTGAGACCACTGACTATATTTAAATGTGGACGTCATGACAGCTCCCAAAAATGAAGCCAAAGCATCTTGAGTGCTTCCTGTTGGCTGGCTGCAGTTTAGGTCATAAGTCCCACCCCCTCCATGTTAGCAGATGAGCCAAACTAAAAAATTAAAGTACACAACAAATACTTTTTTTCCCAAACATGGTTTCTGTCATTTTAGATAGCTCAAGTTTGTTTTTAATTACTTATTTGACGGTATAAAAAGGGGATGTGACTTCATGATTGACAGCTGTGACAGCCACTGTCAAACCTCTGTCAGGCAGTGGGATGGCTGAGGTAGGACGTGGAGACGCATTGTCTATATTTACATACAGTCAATGTCTGAGACGGTCACCTTGGCTGTCTTTTGTTTTGATTTGACCCGTTGAGTCGTTGTCAAGTGCTCTCTGTTGGTGGCTGATTAGCATTTGTAGCGTCACTTGTCAGGGCGTATACCATGAGGTGGACTATTATCAATAAGGACAGGGTCATGTTACTGTGAATAACCATACTGGACTGATGTTGCTAGTGGAGATTGTTTTGTGTAAAGACAAACATGTACGGATGGAGGGATGGATTTCTGTTGGCTGCTGCAGAGCGGCTGGTCAGAGTCATTCCTATTCTCTATGTGTCTCATGATGTGGCTCCTTAGTGACCTATCGGTACAATAATTTTACATTGTAGAATAAGAACAATATGAAAGATGAATAAAATCAGCAAGGTCACATGACACTAGGGATGGGCATCATTTATAAAATGACGATACCAGTACCAATCCAAGTACCCTTAAAGTGATACTGATACCAACTGACTACTTCATTTGATACCCATCATGTGAATAGAAGCATTAAATTGCATTAAATACGTGCACCCCTTCACATCTAAATGAATAGATTTTTACACAAATGAATTACAATCACAAATGATTATTTATTAATCCAAGAATGCTTGTGTTGATTGGCTGTGAGCAAGTCCATACAAATAGTCATATTTTAAAGCTCTGGGTGCAAAAAGGATCAATTGCAGGTATCATTTGACGGGACATGTTTTGATACTATTTGGTATCGATTTATTTCGGTCGATACCTTAAAGATATTGAGTACCAATACCCAGCCCTACCTGACTAACAGTAATAAACATTCCTATATGCTTACGCCATACACTTAAAACTGTAAGCTCCACTTTCTGCCTCTCGTTGCTCACTCCACTCTAAGCTTAATGTCTATTTAGAGTTAAAAGTTTGCTCTGATTTTAAAGTCCATTATGTGATTTGTTTGAGGTCATTTTTTAAACGTCATCCCAGAGATCCACCAGCCTGTTATTAACACATTTCACAGTCCATCACTTCATGTTTGATCTCCTCCTTTTAGACAGTATGTATAGAGACGCAACACAAGATTTTGGCATTATTAATCTGTTCATATTATCGTCTGTGTAGAAGATCATCTTTGACAGGAAATCAATGTTGTTCTAAGCCGCAGAGGTTTGACAGCACACACTTCAAACCAGATGAAAAGGATGACAGAATGATGCTCGTAGGACTGTAGATCATCTTGTTTCAATCGATATCAAGAACAATAAATAACTTGGTGATTCATTTGTTGTCTTTTGTGATTTCCAGTAAGTGGGGTAGTTATGAAACAGACATAGTGTGAAAAAGATACTAAAGGGTTATTGAGTGTACGTGACCATGATCTGATTCAGAATCTTAGTCACATGTCATCCCCATCCCCCTGCTTCTGCCCTGTCTTTCCACTTTAAAATGTTGAGCTTTGAAAAAAGGGCAAATCTGAAAAATAATCCTATAAGATTAAATCATGACTTAATCTCAGAGGGCAGAAAAACTGCTGCTGCACTGTTCCGCCGCGGGTTGAAACTTTGATGCGTGTTGGACTCGTGGCTATATTCTAGTCATTGACGTCACAGCAGATGTCTCCCAGCAGCTGTCAAGGACAAAACACCTGCAGTGACATCAGTAATTGGGTTGTAAACAAAAAGTTTCGAACCAGAGAGAGAAAAGCAGTTGGTGGCCTAATTATTAGTCAACTTTACGGCAGTTTTACATCTTTAAAACTTTACATATAATACAGAATGTGTAATTTTATCTGCTCTGTATAAGTCTTGTGTCTGATAAAGTTGTCTTGGATATACAGCACAGTAGATAAAAGTACTATAGGTCGCCTGACTAGGTGGTACAGAATAGGTGGTCCAGTTTAATAAAAGTGCTTAATCTGTGCTATTCATGTCATGGGAGAGGGAATGCATGTTCATAGTAAATAATCATTTATCCAGTTTGGTTTTGTCTCCCACATAAAAGAGCCTTGCAGTCCATCGCCACATGGGAATTCCTAAAGAGCTTAAAATAAAAC
The DNA here is from genome assembly GCF_963691925.1 of Scomber scombrus. Lineage (NCBI taxonomy): Eukaryota > Metazoa > Chordata > Actinopteri > Scombriformes > Scombridae > Scomber > Scomber scombrus. The sequence goes on along the minus strand of NC_084977.1, from coordinate 8,041,801 downwards.
GTTACACAAAAAGGTTCAGAGCAGCCGGTGTGCTGCGCTGATCCCTCCAACATGAACATGAACACGTAATAAACTGTAAAACTTATCCAACTGTTATAAGTTGCTAAAGTGACTCTCTGAATGGCTGTTAACAAATGAGAGATGTGTGTGAACATATTTATTAGGTTTAAACTTCACATTTTCAGGTTCTGTTCAGACTGTAACGGATTTTGTCCTTGGAGCAGAAATAACTCGAGCTGACTTCAGTGATGTAATACCCTGTGAATCGGAGCAAAGAAATCTTAACAGGTTCCCTTGAGTCTATCAAGTCGTGAAGTCACTCTTTGGGAGGTGTTCTGTGGAGGTGGTGGTGATGGCAAGTGCACGATGTAGTGACTAACTTTAGAGCCCTTCACAGCTCTTGGGACCAGATCAGTGTTGTCAGCACCTGTGAAGTTCCTGTGAAATACTGCTGAACCATATGCTGAACCCTCTCCTCCATTGTCTGACCAAACATTTATTAAAGCCCAAGCATGAAAGTGCTCGGGCCATAATAAATGTTTGATGAGCCCACTCTGCCTCTTCTTGTGTCCACTTTGTGTTATACGAGTAAAGTTACTATGTGGAAGTGATAGTTATTGCCTCCTGGTAAATGTATTGCTCCATTAATATTTCACTTATGTAGTATTGCCTACTGGCAACAGGAAGAGGGGCTTAAAGGACACATAGTTCATCAAATATCCAATATGTCATCTTCAGCGCAACATACAGCACATAGAATATAATATTTTACCCATTCACATAGTATCCAATAATCCTGAAAATTCAGAGCTGTGTCAACTGACCTCCAGCAGCGATACCACTGTTACCGCTACATCCAACGTGCACATCCTTCTGCCATGATACTGTGTCCTGTTCATAAACGGTGCAAAAACATGTTTGTAGCGTGTGTGATGACGAGAAGAATAGAGGATTTGGAATGTGGTTTTGGGTTTCTATGTTTTTTGGCAAATGGGTGGAATCTTTGTGGGACTGAGGCCAAGACAAGCGAGAAGCATTCACCATGGCTGCATGAAATGAACCAAGTTAACAAGCTCCCCAGCACTTTATTTAATGTGTAGTTCCTTTTTAATAAAATATTTTACATTTTACATTGAGGCACACATTAGGGATTAACTACTGAGAGATAATACTAAAGGGGACCTATTATACTTTTCCTTATTTTCAGTCATACACAATATAAAATGTTACAATGTTGGATGTTAATATTTAACATATACTGTAGCTACTGCGGTATTGATTTTTTTCCTTACTGCACAAATTAGCAAGGCCACTCAAACCGTTGCTGTAATTGTTATAATAAAATGTTAAAAATGAAACCTCAGATGTTAGGAAACAACTGGTTCTTCAATACAATATTGGCCCGAATGTAAGGCAACCCTGACTAGAAAAAAATAACCCAATAATCAGACTTTAAGACACTTGTTAGCCTAGCAATGGTAAGTCTACAAACAACCCATATTGCAACACTCCAACTTTCCTGTAAGCTCTTCACAATAAAAGTCTCCTATTTAAGTCAATTAAAAGTTTTTAATATGAAGTGGCAAAAGCAGGAAATGTTGGGTTTGCATCAGCGGGAACTTAACAGGACTCTGATACAGCTGTCCCTCAGCAGGCTTCCTGAAAGCTGGCCAATGTGAGCAGAGTTGGCTTATCGGGAGGGGGGCTTTAAGACACATGAGCTAAAACTGCCTCTTAAAATAAAGCAGCTACAGCCACTGACTAGCTCCTATTTCCTGCACTAGTCAAATGATGTAGACATATAACAGGTTATTACATTTATACTCAGGCTGAATTGCGTGTGTACAGTACAGGGATGCTCATGAAGTTGACCCTTCTGTGAGTCATCCTATATTTCTCTGTGCTGGGAGGAGGGCTCACTGTTCACTGTGATCCATGTTGGAGTGGTGTGATGCTGCCTTTGGCTTTCTGAAGGGGGGCGGGAGGGGAACTGGAGCACAGCTCTGAGCCATAGGCAGAAAATACCAGGCCTAACTAGGACATGTCGAGAAACGGGGCTAGTGGTGGGGCGTCTCTCACAGAGAACTTCATAAAGCAATGATGAAAATTGTCTCAGCGAAACTGTGACTCAGTGGTGATTTCTCAACCAGATTAGCTCTTAATTTCTCCATCCAAATGTTGAAGATTAAAAGATTGTTTTTGCACAATCTTTCATAAACCGCCTACTATTCCAGGTGTGTCGGTCCTAGTTATTTACTTATTCATTTAATTCACCAATGAATCATTTATCTAAAAAAAGTTTAACCACATTTGTTTGTTTGTGAATAGTTAATATGAAGTGAACCTTGACCCTTTTCATGGAATGATTTTTTTCTGTTTGGCTATGTCTGCGACCAAATAGTATAAATGTCCATCCCAGTTTCCCAGACTCCAGGGTGACTCATCAGATCGCTTGTTTTGTGTGACCAACAATTAAAAACCTAAAGGTTTTCAGTTTAATATATTTGGAAACCAAGAAAAGCACTTAATTCTCACATTTGAGAGCCTGTAAACATATAATTTGAGGTATTTTCGCTTGGGAAATGTCTTCAACGATTAATGTAGTTGTCAAGTAATCTTAAATTGATTGACTATCAATTGTTTATTAATACTCATCATTGTAGCTCTACTCTTTCTTGAAAAAGAAAGAAAAGATAAAACCATCTAAAAAAGAAAAGATCAGAAAACTATATATATAAAAATAGTTATTTTTTTCTGCCCAGTCATCATTGTACAACCCCTTCAATTCATTAAACCCTCAAGTTTGGACCCACTGATCTGATAACACAGACTCATGTCATGTTTTTTAATTTGTGTGCAGTTAGGTACAGTATGTAATCAGGTGATATTGTTTGAAGATTTGTACTTAAACATGTGTTTGTATTTAAAGGCACAACTATTTATATCATTTCTCTTATCTTTTATAGCTCACAAAGATTAATACAAAACTGCATTGTCCACTTATTGTCATATAAAAACAGCAGTAGCTCAATAAAAGCAGCGATAGTGATACTTTACACATGATGCACAAACTGCAACAATGACCAGAAGGTATAACTTCTCATTATTTGCTCTGTGTTTTCATTACAGGACACCAATGAAATTGTGGCAATTAAGAAATTCAAAGACAGTGAAGGTATGAAGGGTGTCTTCTCTGATGAGGAACACTCATATTTGTATTGTTATGTTAAACAAAGGTTTGTTTTCTGAGCGTCAATATGATCATTTCATCCTTATCTCAAATAAGCTCATACGGTCCTGCTTTCCCTTCTGTCTCCATGCAGAAAATGAGGAGGTTAAAGAGACAACGCTCCGGGAGCTTAAGATGCTCCGCACCCTCAAGCAGGAGAACATCGTTGAGTTGAAAGAGGCCTTCCGCAGGAGAGGAAAGCTCTATCTCGTCTTTGAGTATGTGGAAAAGGTAGGATTCTTCTTCAGACCAGTCCTTAATGAGCTCTATACTAACTTTGTTGATGTTAATTGTTTTTTATTAATTGTGGCATTTTTGGTTGTGTTCTCTTATTTTTAAGAACATGCTCGAGCTGCTTGAGGAGCTGCCCAACGGTGTGCCGACGGAGAAAGCTCGCAGCTACATCTACCAGTTAATCAAAGCAATTCACTGGTGCCATAAGCATGACATTGTTCATCGGGGTAAGATCTCCTTCTCTTTAGTTTTTTTTTTTTATCAGAACACACAATGAAAACACTGAGAGGGAGACAGTGTCAGTGAGGCAGAGAAGAGCTGATCCTGATCCTAAGCCAGTAGAGACTCATGCAAGTCCTGGAAAGTGCAGTATTTACCACTGGCACCATCTGTGCTTACATTTTGACAAACAAATAGACCAACAGTTGTCACATCTTTTGAAAAATTGTGTTAAATAATGACAGAAAAAAATTCTGATCTGAAACTATGACTTAATAGTTTTTTTGATGTGTTTTAACAACCTTTTGATTGTTCATAAGACATGATCTTTTGGTGAATCAGTGACAGCAGAGCAGGAAACCAGATGGCCCATGTGAGCTTTTGGCACACCAATAGCTACGGAGCAGGCATCCAAATGGCCTGTGGGATATGCGAGCACACATACTGTATATGACAGTGTTACTTAGGGATTTGATGTATAAGTTATGCTTCATCTTTACAATCTGTGAATTTTCACCCATAGATCTTTCTGATTCTTTGAAATTTTTTTATGAGGATAACTCATTCACATTTTCAGAGACATATGAACGTGTAGCAGTATAATGATGATGATGCCCCTCACCAGCGTATGTGTTGACTTATCCATCTGTGATCTGCTTCTTCCTCAGACATAAAGCCAGAAAACCTTCTCATCAGCTCTGATGACGTACTAAAATTATGTGACTTCGGTGAGCTCCTCTACAAAGTATTCATACACTTTAGAGCTGCAAGAAAGGTAGCCAAACAGTCAGAGCTGAGATATGAAAGGAATATTTTCAACAGAGACTATATTTGGCTGAAATCAGTGCTTTAGGAGTGCTACTTGGAAGGCTTCATCCAGTCTTCTAAAGCTTTGTGTGTAGCCCTCTCTCTGCTGCTGCGCATTCTTCCCCTCATATCCATTAATGAAACGTGTTGAAACACAAGAGGCTAATCATGCGTTGACTCAATCTGGTGGACCCACAACAAAACTGGAGGGGGGGGGACGGAAATCACGGCGTAGCCAGCATCATGTGGGCAATCTGGAGTGAGAGACTGAAGACCTGCTGTTTGCTCTGTGTCAGCCAAAGTGGAGTGAACAGACAGAGGCCACATAGACTCCACCGTGAAGGTTTACATTGGTACCACTGCACATTTACTTTCATTGTGTGGGATTTGGAAAGTCGGTGCAAGCAGCTTGGAAAAATGAACAAACTGGGAATAAAAATCTCATGCAAAAACACACCATCATTGTATTTCAGACTGATTTTCCTCCCCTCCAGACATGTTTTGAGACATTTAAAAAACCCTCTGCTGCGAATTATCAGTTGTTTTATGTTTTTCCCCTCCAAAAAGTTCTATTAACTTTTCTTAACAACTTCTAACTAAAAAACCCCAGACTCTGTTAATATCTAAATATCTTTCAAAAGTTAAAGTCAAACACACAGAAGATGTGTCCGGCTGCTCTGAAAAGTCCATTCTCAGTGTATGTACACCAGAAGTTTCAAGTTTCCACATTAGACTTATATAATCTGCATACTGGGCCATGATTGGCTATCACACTATCATGTTCATAGGTACTTTTGGAATTTGGATAATGAAACAGAAACTGTCCCCGTTCAGCAGATGTATGTGACAACAACCTTTTAGTGTCAAACTCATGCCAATACATCATTCTGCACAGTGATGCTCAAACTTTCAAGTGAAGATACAATAAGCAAAACACAATTTTGAGTGGAGTTTTTCGGTTTGACATTTTAGAAGTATAACTATTCGCTCTCTTGCTGAGAATGAGATGAGATTCATTCACAAAACAGAGTGGTATCATCTGACTCTTAGCAAGAAAGCGATTAGCGTAAGTAATATTAATACCGCTACTTTTACCAGTACAGTGTATTCTCAGAGGACTCATCATCTCTCCTAAGTGCTGCTTTTACTTAACTCGACTACTTCGTGACTCACACCTTTGAATGATAATGAGTGCACAGAGAGGTGCCCGGCTGAAATCCCTTTTAAACGTCTCAGCATGTAAAGCATATCAAAAAAGCTCCTCATTATACTATATTGCTTCCTCTGTCTTCTCTTGCCAGGCTTTGCACGTAATCTCTCTGAGGGGACTGATGCCAATTACACCGAGTATGTGGCCACTAGATGGTACCGCTCTCCTGAACTCCTGCTTGGGTATGTCGTTTTTTGGTTGTTGTTTTTTTTTTTTTTAGCTTTGTCCGGTTACACACTGATATTTCCTTTTAGTATCTATTCTTCTCCATCACCAACCCCTTTAAATCTCTGGTCCCAGGGCTCCTTACGGGAAAGCTGTGGACATGTGGTCAGTGGGCTGCATCTTAGGAGAGCTGAGTGATGGGCAGCCTCTGTTCCCAGGGGAGAGCGAGATTGACCAGCTCTTCACCATCCAAAAAGTGTTGGGACCCCTGCCACCAGAGCAGATGAAGCTCTTCTATAACAACCCCCGCTTCCACGGGCTGCGGGTAACGACAGGCCGCTCTCACAAACACTCTCTCTCTCTATACCCCAACCTTATTACTGCTCCTTTTTCCTTCTCTTCCATCGCTCTTCACTTGATCTTCGTTTGCTGTCTCTTTCTACCTCCTCCTCCTCCTCCTCTTTTTTTCTCCTTCCCTTATTTATTTTCTCTCTCCTTGCTGTCTCCACACTCTCTCTGCTTGTTTTATTATTTTTTTCCCTGGCTGAGTTTGCTCTGCCGTGACTGATTGGATCACAATGACTCATCGTGTATCATGTATCCTGTATGCTCTGTGAAGGAAGGCTGTGATAAGTCTTCTGAGGCAGGCTGATGGTACAACAGACCCTGGTCATCCATTCCCTTTCCCCTCCCTGCGCACGTCTCAGGATGTAATTATTAGTTTTTAAACCATCCCTTTGTAAACCCCTGAAAGTGGATACTAACTAATCAGACCCCTGCTTGATAACACTGCATTTTTATAAATGTGGAATACTTGTGGGGCGCATTGTGGACAGATATGTTTCCTCTATAAACATCAAGCATCTACTATTTTTAGCGCTCATTCCAGGGGAAAAAAATTCCATAATCTACAAAAATTTACGCCCGCTGTGATCGAAATGAGTAGAGAGCGTCACCTCGCCTGAACTGACGAGCACTGAAAGGAGAATTGTGTTTTTTTTTTTTTGTTGAAATATTTATGTAGCAGACCAGAAAGAAACTGCGCGACACTTGTGATTGAACACAGTATGTTTGATGGTTTTTTTCATCACGTCGGCCACCCACGATGTGCTTTCTGTAACGCTCGCACATTTGTGATGTAAAACGAACAGCTTCTAGATGTCTTCTTGGCAAACAACAGTCTCACAAAAGGCAGAATCTTCCTTAAAAAAAAAATTATAGGTTGATATAAGGAGATTAAATGTGGAAGAAATTAACGCTCTCAGGCAGAATTTAATCTCAGGAGACCAATGTTAAAAAAAAGAAAGAATAAAGGTTATAATCCCAATTAATACACACTCGTTTTTTCAGAGCATCTCACTTGCACACACTACAGGTGGCTGATACTCATGTCTTTCTACACAGCAGTGATTCTTTGATCATTTATCTCTTGGACATGTATTCTGGCTACATTTCTCACTGCACTATTTTTCCACTGCTTCTTCTTTTAGTTCCCTGCTGTGAACCACCCCCAAACCTTGGAGCGAAGATACCTCGGTATCATCGGTGGAGCCCTGCTGGACCTGCTGAAGGTAGGGATCAAAGGTCTGGCAGAGCTTCTCTGCTGAGGGAATGTTTTTAAAAAAAATATTTTTACCTTTTTTATCAAGTTCAGTTTATTCTTGTCTTGCTTACATGCTATCATGAAAGCATACACCGTTACCATGAAAACGAAAATTGTCATTAGACGACATGTGATAATTGCATCATTATCGTCGCGTTCACGTCGTGACTGCTTGATGCCTCCTCGCTGCTTCAGCATCTCCCAGCTCACATCCTGGTTCCAGCACTGCTGTTATTGCTGTGTCTGCACTGTAAACAGGAGCTCCATGTCAAGAATGTGGGCTGTGCTTGTGCACTTGCGCTTTTCCCAGCAGATAATGACTCACTGCTAACATAATGTCATCAGGACTGACTTCAGCAAGGGCAGGCATCTCTCTCACTACCAATCAGTGTGAAGACTTTATTGAGTCGACTTTAGACGTTCATCAAATTAAATATATCTGCTAATTGCTAATGCATAGCAGCGTGGCTCACAAAAGGGTAATTGCTTCTGATTTTGCCTTTAGGAACTGTGAGAAGTTGCTCCCTCTGTAACTTTTAGTTATATGGAAACAAAGCAGCAGTTGGAGGGCACAAACTATCTTTAGTTACAAGTGTTATTTTCTGCGCCTTCATACAGGATTCAGCCTTTCATTGAAGTGTATGGAGATGGCTATTACACTTATTTATTCCTGTAAGAAAAGAAAAAAAAAGCATATTTCGCTAATCATATTTCACATCTTTGTTTGGCTTGTTTGGTGGCTGTAAGACACAATTAAATGCAGTGGCCAGGCTTTTATGATAATGGCAGTGACTCATGATAGCAGTGACTGTTCAGTGTGTTTGCCAGCTCTGGATGTTCGGGGTGTCTCGCGGCCTCACAGGCTCCCTCTGTGTCTTTGTGCGTTAGAGCCTGCTGCTGCTGAACCCGACAGAGCGCTTTCTCACAGAGCAGAGCCTGAACCACCACGCCTTCCAGACCCTGCGGCTGGTAGAGCGGCCCGGCCCACCCACACCTACACCTGTACGCTCCTCCAAGAGAAAACCTCACCATGGAGACAACACCACCCCCAGCAGGTCAGCAGGGGGCACACTAAAGCTAGTTGAAGCTTATCAATGTCTCTGTATTGTCTAATGTAAATGTAATTGGTTATTTTCTTTTAACAACCCCCCCCCCCCCCCACCACTGTGTACTGACATTTTTGCAGATGTCTCGCCCTTTGTAGGATGATTTTAGGTGCACAGTATGTTCATCGTTGTCCTTACTTCTCTTGGTCAGGAGCCATGGGGGAAAGAGCTCAGGAAGCCACCGCTCCAGCAGCAGAGAGTGCTCCAGCTTGCCTCGACACGAAGACCTCCACCCCAACAACGACGGCTTTCTCAACGGCAACATGCCCACAGCAATCAACCTCAGTCCCACCCTTCATACTAAAAACTACCAGCCACAGATCTTCAACCACTCCACCTCGTGCAACATGGACCTGGCCAGCAGCAACCTGCCTCATCTGCTCAGCCCTGGCGAGGCCAAGAGCAAGGGCGACTTGGGGTCCAAGATGTCCGACGGACCCGGAGCCAAGTACCTCAAATCCAACTTCCGCTCGCAGCAGAACCGCCACTCTTTTGTGGAGGGGAAGACCAACACGCTTCAGTCAGGGGAGAAACACAGTCGACACAACTACATGGAGTCTCACAGCTCCACGCCGTCCTCCTCTAAGTTCGCCTACTTGAACTTGTCCAAGAGCTACGGCACGCTTAGCGATGCCAAGTCAGTGGGGAACTTGAATGATGTGCATCTTTATGCAGATGAGCCCACGTCTCGTTATTTCCCCTCCAGCTGCCTTGACCTCACAGCGCCGAGCAGCCCGGCAGCCCGCCGAGTTGACAGACTGGGACCCGGCGCTGCTGGCAGGGGAAGCATGCGCTCGGAGAGAGAGAGCAACACGCTGGACTCGTCATACAGGCGCTCCTCCACCCGCCACAAGGCCTCAGAGGAGTCCCAGTCACCAGACGCCCTGGACCCAGCGGAAAGTGGCATGGAAAGGAGCCACGGTCATTCTCTGTCCGCCCCGCACGACCCTCTGGCTTACGGTCAGGGATACACCAGCCCCTTCTCCTCCCAGCAGCGGCCACACCGCCACTCTATGTATGTACGGAGGGATCACCAGAGGACACACGGAGGAGATGAGGGGCTGTTGGTGGGGCAGGGAATACCCACCAGAGCCAGCAGCCTGCAGCTCCTGTCTCCACAGCTGCAGCACCGCACACTGCCTCGCCACTCTGGGGGCTCGTCCAGAGAAGAAGACATGAGCAGGGTCAGTCATCAGCCCACATCAAACCTCTCCAACCTTAAGGAAAGCCTAAGCCCACAGGATCTAATCATATCAAATGCCTACATCAGGTTGTGTTGGATAACTCTGCCTCAGTCTCAGTTTCACTAACCGTGCAGCCAGGGTTTATTCTGGTAGCGTCTGAAAATATCAGGATCTGTGTTTGTGGTTTTTAGCCAGATCTGATTGGTCAGTTTCCCAGGGTTTGAAGGAATGGCAGGATTAACATAGCGGCAGCAGCATCTTAACGGTTTAGAGTGTGGCTTTTCTTGTATCTTGTTTCTTGAATATACACTAAATCATGTTACCTGTATGTTTATATATACTGTATATATACATATAGTATACATAGCGTGTGCCGGTGTGTATTTGCATGTGTGTGCTGCAGTGCTGAGCTTACTCCATGCTCCATCATGTCTCCATTAACAGAGCGAACAGGCACCCACTGAGGTCACCCACAGCAGACCCCCAATAAGGGACTCCACAAGGGACAACACCGCATCTTTTCACACACAGCGGCAAAAAAACGAGGTCCGACATTCTGCCTGCACCCACCATTCCCCACCCACATCCAGTCTTCCGAGAGTGTGGATGTGGGTGGATACTGCTGTCATGAACTGCTCTCTCTCTCTCTCTCTCTCTCTCTCTCTCTCTCTCTCTCTCTCTCTCTCTCTCTCTCTCTCTCTCTCTCTCTCTCTCTCTCTCTCTATTTCTCTGTCTCTGTGCATCAGATGCCTCTTCATTTTCACTGTGTGCTTTGCTTCCCTCTAATGTGACTACTTATGATAGCACAGTCGAGCTTGTCACAGCAGCACATTTCTACAGATGTTGTTTTATTATAATGACCACTTCTCAGTCAACAACCCCCCTTCCCCTCCCCTTTTTTTCTTATCCTTTCAGGTAAATAAAAATATGAGCTAAGTTAGTGAAGCATGCAGAGCAGGTGGCCTTCTGAGTGTTTGTGTGATCAGTTCTTGTGTTGTGACTCAGGTTGGCTTATATCACGACCAGCAAACAGAAGATGGGGGCTCTTCCAAAGAGAACCGCAACATTTACAGCGAATCCATGCCTAGGAGGGTGGGCAGCTTCTACAGAGGTTGGTTTAGTCACACTGATATCTCTGGCCGTGCCTCTCTTTCTCTAACTGCGCTGTCGAGATCAAGACGTTAGTTCAGATTTAAGCATCACTCGACTGCAGTCTGCTCATTTCATACAAATCTGATATTTTCCTACTTAAAGCCACTGAGTGTACAATTGTATGTGATTATAGGATCTTTTAAATACTATATTGATATTAGAGAGTTTTTTGGTTACAATCACAGTCTTGACTGATGATTATGGATAGTCATACAACGTGCTTTGAAATATTTTGAGCTACAAGGTAAAAACTGCTAAATGTGGTGCATCTGTGCATGAACTTACAGTATTTGTTGTGTTTGTTGAACAGTCCCTTCTCCCCGGCCAGACAACTCCTTCCATGATAGCAGGAGTCAGAGGTCAGGGGACGGCAGCAACATGACCAACCACTCCAAACGCCAGCCAGCCTTTGACCCCTGGTAATTATCTCCGGTGACCACGACAGAACATCATCCTAAAAATGGGTTACACTGATAATAAACACTAATATGCTCTGCTTAAATGTCAAACTGCTCACACGACACTTCTGCTTTTCACACAAATGATCAGGTCTGATTGGGGGTTGTAGAATATTATACATTGATAGCTAGGACAACATGCTCATTGCTCTCTTGTTTTAATGCAAGGACCGGCCCAGACACTGTAGTGTTGAACCCTTCTGAGCCATCCAAAGAAAAGGAAAAGCAGGGTTTCTTCAGAGCAATAAAGAAGAAAAAGAAAAAATCTCAAATGGTGAGTCGTATGTCGAGTACTTCTCACCCTATGATTCAAACATTATTGAGCCATGTTCTGGATGCACTATTTCATACATATGAACCGTCTGTCTACATATCTCTTCATCTGCTTCTCAAACGTTTAATGCTTTTATTAGCACCTTTACCGAGAGATAAAATCACTTGTTGTTGTCATGTGCACCATGTTTCCCTGTGCCACCAGTCATGTGCCTCTATATTACAGATGGAAGTCCCTGATGGAAGACCTCCTGTCATCAAGAAATATCTTTTCCCTCTGTTTAGCTCAAAGAATAACATAAAGTATAGTTCCTCTGTGAGAGTCCTCCCTGTAGTATCCTCTCCCATGGTACATGCTGTTTTACACTATCCTACTCACCTCCTAACTCCATGCCACAAATCTAACATTGCATGCATTAACACCAATAATCAACCCTGCATAATTGTTTTGCTTTAAGTTCGCTTTCAGTGGTTTTCTTTTTCAATTTTGTAAACACATTTGGAGAAATGGTTCATTCACATAATAATGAATTGCAAACAGAAACCAGCCAGATCCATCTACAGTACATCAGTACAGCTTTTGCCCAAAAGGCAATGATGTGCCTATGAATATTTAAATAATAGATTTATTGCAACCAGCTTTTACCCTTTGATTTTTTTATTTAATGAAAAGCAGAGCTCTTCAGGAATTTTTCTTCCAATCACAAGTATGGATCTGGCTGGTCATTTTTGTGTTCACTTTGTCGGTCTTTCTGATTCTGATTAGTCACCACTGATTTCAGCCGCAGCCCTAACAGCATGTCTCTGGTTATGAGCTGAGGATGATTGAGAGCGCTCAGGCTTAGGTTAACCACATGAGTTTTTTAGGAGTCTGTTGTTTGTGTGCCTGGTTACACTCACACAGAGCTTTGCTGCTTTGCTTAAGATTCAAGAGATTCAAGAGCTTTTATTGACACATACATAGAAACACAGCCACACAAACACTGGAGGTACTGAAATTTGGCTTCTTCAAGCTCGAGTTATGGTCTGAAATAAATATTTACAATTATTTAAAAAAGGAGAAAGAAAATAGAAAGATAAGAGATATGAATAAAAAAAAGACTAGGTCACAACATAGTATATGGCTGGACTGTGTATGAAACACTAGAGGGCTTTTCATTTTAAATCATGGATACCGGACGTTGTGACATGGGTGACCAAACACCCAGCCAGGAGCACGGCTTTGACCCAAGTGGGTCTATCTGCAGACTTGCAGTATCTACACTACACAACCACTTCATATTTTGCACACCCACTTGGTTAGGTTTAGGCATGATGAGTGGGATGGTTAGGGTTAGGGTTAGAGGTCAAGGAGGAGTGCTGTTTAACTTGCCCTTAGGATAACAACATCTACTGAAAAGGGTCCATCTGCAGTCTTGTAGACCTATATAACACCATCACTTTACTACACAACACCCTGACCAATGTTGTCGGCATAATGAAATGTTATATGACACATACCCCTGACCCCTAATGTTAACCCTAATTATCCCACTCATCATGCCTCAACCTAACCAAGTGGGTGTTTCATGTAGATGTAGCCACTGTGACGTCAGTCGTTGGTTTGTGGACTCTTGTTTTGAAACCTCAAGTTTGCATTTTGAACATCGCCATCTTGGATTTTTGGTGCCAGAAGTGACCAAATTTGGACAAGAGCATGGACTGACCATAACGCTAGCTGCTAGTTTGGTTAGCATGGTGCATTTTCAATCTATGGTTAACTCTTGTAATGCTAATGCTAATTGTTGCTAGCCAAAACAGGTTTAAAACCATTAAAACAAAATATATTTACAGAAAAAACTGAACATGCAACTAGTTAAAGGGTTTTTTAGTACAACCAGAGGCTGAATAAGGTTGTTTTAGGCAACCAAAATGTTACAAATAACTTTCATGAAATGATAACACACTAAAATAACCACAGCTACACCCATGCTCTGTTGTCATCATGGTAGCGACTTGTCAATCACAACGTAGCCACGCCCTAAAGCATAACCTGCTTGATTGTCTGTTTTACTCTAAATGGGGCTTTAATTTACACAATGAACATCATGTTACATTGAAGAAGACTTGAAACTAGCAGTTGAGACCATAAACTCATTTGGAAAATGTTAATTTTACCGATCAAGTGAAAATTAGGGTCATTTTTGTGTAGTGAAACGGGAATCCCATGTAGTAAAGTGGGTGTAGGCTTTCAAGACTGCACGTAGACATTTCGCCTTTGACTGTATTTTTCCCACCTGCGCTCTGCAAAGACTCGCCCCTACTCTGCATCTGACTGGCGTAGACCCTGATATCCTTTCCCCAACCCTAACCAATCTCACTCCTCATGCCTAAACATAACCAACAAAGGAGCCAATCAGAGGCGGAGTAGGGCAGGTGTATTTATAGATATTATATTGCACATTGGTGCACAAGTGTGGTATTGCACATAAGTGATAATTAAACAAACAAGTTTATTGCACATATGTGATAAATACAAATGTCAAAAATATAAATGTTGCCTAGTAGGGAAGAGTGTGTGTTTGGTGGGGAATGAGTAAGTGTGTAAGAGAGGAAGAGAGACAGACTTTTTGTGTGTGTGTGTGTGTGTGTGTGTGTGTGTGTGTGTGTGTGTGTGTGTGTGTGTGTGTGTGTGTGTGTGTGTGTGTGTGTGTGTGTCACGGACACATTCGATCAATTTTCTGCCAAAGTCTATCAAAGTTAATTTCTTAGATCATGATCATATCTTGATTATAGAGCATAAGTCTGGAAGGAGGGGCTACCAACTGACAAAATAGTTTGCTAAATATAAAAGCAGCCACATTTTGACATGTGAAACTGACGGTTCAGCATGAAACAGGTGTTTGAGACTCTTTCTTCCCCTCACATTTCTATTTATATGTGGCAGTTTGTTCAGATTCTGAGAGGAGGGTTACTGCTGATGACAGAGCACAAATAAACACAATCTGGCCAGGAGGAAACAGGGGGTAGGGGGGGTGGGGTGCAAGTGTGTACTGCTGCCTTCAGATTTCTCATGGACTGTATATGTGGCAAATATCACCCAACGAGAGTCATTTATCAATAAACAAGAGGAGTTGTCTCTCTTCTTCCTCAGATCAACGAACGCCCAGAGTTTCTGGCTTTTAATTTTTATTAGACTCCACTGCACTCTTGACCAAATATTGCAAAAACTCATGGCAATGGTAGGTCCACACACATAAGGACAACTACAAACATATTTTTATAGGATATAGGCTCTGTATGCTGTAGCCTTCAGTGTAATGTAGTGGCTGTGGCTGAAATGTTATGATTATTTCACCTAAAAACACAATTTGGAAGCACATTTCTTGTTCTTTAGTTTGTGTGGACCTACCATATTCATGTGTGTGAAGTTGTATGTTTGAACTGGTTTATTTGAATAATGTCTACACCATGTGACAGATTCCTAACGACGGGGTGGATACAGTCATCCAGAAGTCCTCCAGGTCCTCAGGTCACCAGAGCAGCCGCCACAGGTCTCGTGACAAGAGCCGAGACCGGGACCAAGACCGAGACAGGGACAAGGACTGGCCACCTGAGAAACTGTCTGACTCACACTCGCCTGTAAGTCTCACAGAAGAACTTCAAGTGTTGTCTGCTTTTACTTTGAAAGGTTTGGTTTAAATATGTTGTTCTTCTGTCATGTGACCTTTTTTTTATTTAGAGTCAGCCACTGAAGTCTTTGCGCAAGCTCCTGCACCTTTCATCATCGTCCTCCAACCAGCCCGCACCTTCTGACATGCGCTACCAGCCGCTGCCTAATCCAGCCTCTGCCCAAGGTGGTTTTACTGAAAGTCGGGGTCACTCAGGGGTCAGTACACCCCAGCTGAAGAGCCGACAGTCAGGCTACCCGCTGCCTGGACAGCTGGAGTCTGGCTGGCACACGTCTGCCCTGGGCCGCCCCGAAGGCAACCCTTACCCAGAGCAAATGAGCATCAAGGGGGGCCAGAACGGGCACGGCTTCGGACGCCCCTCCAGGTCTCGTATGCCAAACCTCAACGACCTGAAAGAGACGGCTCTGTGATCTCCAATCTGCAGCTCTCAGATCCACTTTAAACTCCTCTGTTTGCCCCTCTGTTGCTCCCACACATCCCTTGCATAACACTTCACCTGCTGATCACACACACACACACACACACACACACACACACACACACACACACACACACACACACACACACACACACACACACACACACACACACACACACACACACACACACACAAACACACAAGATACCAAACCTTCAGTTTAAACACTGCTTGCGAACAGGCCAAAAGCCTTTTTATGTCTTAATGTTTTTTTAAAGCTTCCATGTTTGATAGACTTTATATTATTACTTCTGTAATTCTGATTATAATTTGTATCATACAGTAAATACATTACAAATTCAATATATATATATATATATATATATATAAATGGATAGATGAAGTGTAGATTTTAAGTGTAAGTATTTTTGTTTCTATTCGATATAGAGATATAGTACATTTTACTGCGTAGTATTTCCTTAAGACTATCTAAGGCATTCTAAACAAATAAAGTTTTATCAGTTGTTATGATAGAGATCGGTACAGTAATGTCAGTAACTCGTGTTCATCTCACCCGGGATTGTAACTCTTGGTCCGAGCTGTCCTGCTTTTGGATGTGCTCTCTCATACTGGGTCACAGATGCTCAAACGTCAAAGCAGTCTTGTTCTTGAACGTGTAGCTGTTGACACTGACAATCTATAAAGCTTAGATTTGATTTTTTTTTTTTTTAAGTATATCTAGGTTTTCATGTATTTTTTTTTAAAATGCAGCCATTTTAGACACTACAGTGCCATAAACTGACAGAAATCCTAACCTACATCGCCCTCTGTAGGACATAACAAAGCACTGCATTTACTCTCTCTGACTGAGATTACAGCATACTAACACTAAGGCACTGATTTATCATGCATCATTTTCATATATACTATGAAAACATATACAATTATCTAAACTATGGTCGCACCTCAATCACGTCCAATAGAAACAAACATAGCAACACCTTATAACAGAATATACCGAAGGTCTTTTTTATAGTCATGTAATCTAAAATTCATTTCTTTAAACATTGCAATGTGTATGTATGTACAAGTGTTACGAAGCACCCTTATTGGTGAATCATACAGACATAAATCTTGATAGGTTGCGCTGTTTTGAGCAACTTTAAGGATCCAGTTTATGGCAAAGGACATCTGAAATGAAAGGATGATAACTTCCTTCACCACCAGGAGTCGAGGAAGTCTTTTTGTTTCTCATTTCTTGCGTAAAGATTTCTAAAAAAGCTTCCTCTGAGTAGTTCTGCCTGTTTAATACAGTTAAAGAAATGTGCAAATACATTCAAAATATTATATACAGTTTAACTGCTGTAAAAATGTATAAAACATGAAATGCAAGTTGTTGTTTTTTTTTTCTTAATCGTTGTTAGAAACTAATTTTTACAGCAGTTAAATGAACTCAAAAGCCATTCTGGGTGTACTAGTTCATTTGAACTGATTTGACACATTGAGCTACTTGGGATGAGCTTTTAAAGAAATCTTAAAGCACAGCGAGGGCCGACGCTCTGCGCTGTCACATTGTTTTCTGCCTGAGATAAAGTGCCATGATAGTAGCTCGGCAGAAAATTCCATCCTAAACTTTTTAAACGTTGCACTTTGAAGAGACCCGTGTGTTTCAGCAATATTGCTCCGACTCTGTAAATTCTTCCTCACGTCCATGTTCTTCGTGTGCACAGTGTGTGGAGACTTGACGTTTCGGGCTCCCACAGTAAACACACTTGAGTCCAAACATGACCGTAATCGTATTGTGCGTGGTGCAATCTGTGAGGACTGTGCACACTCTTGTACTCGACACAGTACGTTTTCTCTCTTTGGATAAATGTTTTGCTGAAAGGAACACCGTGTATTATATTAATACTGATGTGTGACTACTCGTTTGGTAATATTTATAACAGCAGATGTTTATCTCAACTGTTTAAATGAAATCAAGTATTAAGTTTGTGCTTTTATTACAGACACAAATTAGTAGCATAGTCAGTGTTTTATCTGCTTTTTTTTCCAACAGAGCATTTACATAAGAACATAAATCCACAAATGAATGCTTAACAATTTTAGATTATTCATGTTTACATATGTAACTGTAAATCTCAAATAAAACAGACTCGTTTGATTTGACACTCAGCCTGTACAAACTTCTTCTTCTTTGTGTAAAACAGTGTTTGACTTTAATTCAAAGACTTTTATGAATGAGTAACCAAATCTTTATTTCTCTCTCAAAGCTTTATGAAGATTACAGGCCTCCAAAAATGCCTTTTTTAAACTGGAATGTGCTGTGTGGGTATTTAATATTTAAATATTAAAACAATTAATTCATACAGATTTTAAGACAGACCAATCAATGCATCAAAGAACACCAAACATGTCCACCTGCCCAGACTTAGTTTGCTTTGAGCCTCGCCAAAAAAAAAAGAAAAGACAGACATGTTAAAGAAATGATAGGTCATTACAAGATGGATTTACCAGATGCTGGACAAAGTGTCCCCCTTTTGGCAAGCGGCAGGCTGGCAGGGGAAGGAAAAGCAGGCCGAGTGCACTTCAAGAACACTTGTTCGTGCACATCAGCAGCTCCATCCTCGTGGCGATGCGGGTGTGCCAGCCCAGCGGCAGCAGGCGGATGTAACGGGCCACGATGGGCGGGCGCAGCAGGTTCTGCACCGTGGAGGAGCGGTCAGAGTTCCCATAGAAGACCTGAAGAGTGGAAAGCATGTGAAGGCTCATCAGATCATGCCTGTTTCTATACATTCATTATTGTGTTGCCTTTTTATGAGAGATTACTCAGTAAAATACATTCAAACAAAATATTTCCTCATAAAAGTGGCATCCGAATACATGAATCAGCATAAAACAGATAGACAGAGGGAGACAAGTCTACATATTGCTATAAAGGTGAAAATGACACAAGGTTAAAGGTCAGTTATAGTGTTAACAAGCTGTGCAGTGCTGTGCTGACTTCCCTTAAAGATCCCATCTATTTGGAAGATATCAGCCCAGATAACTTATTGTTTTTGAGTAAAGTAATTATCCTAATATATTGCTGATCATTTTCTTGAGCAGTACATTAACTGTTTGACGTGTAAAACATTAGAAACTAGTGAGAATCACAATGACCCAGAGCCCAAAATGATTCACTTAACTGTAATTAAGTCATCAAAAGCAGCAAATATGTCTATTCTTTCATACTTGATTCTTCTACTTTATTAATAGTTTGACTACTTTGACTATACTTGATTACTACAATAACCACATGCTAACAAGATGCCAAGAGAGGAAATGATAAAGACTCAATTTAGCTGCAAAAACTTCTGCAGTTTCATTAGAACTGGGGATTTTAATCTGATGTTACATGTACAATATAAAGAAGGGATTTTTTTTTGGTTTGACATCCACTTGATGAATATAGGCCACAAGGAGAGAGGTTGATGAATGGATCCCATGTACACTGATGATGACATTGCTCTCACCATCTGGATCATGTTAAATGGTCTGTATTCACCTTTTCAAGAGGTCTGTCAGCAACACACTGTTAATAGGCTAGGCTTGATATAAATAGGAGGTAAAACAACTACAGACAATATGGAAACATGTCCAATCAAATCTCAGTGATGCACAGACAATGTGTTTGGTTTAGCATATCTCTGACTACCAAACATCCCAGATTATACTTGATTTCCTGGACAAAAGCAGCTATTGTGATGCTGCACATAATTATGTTTCCTGAATGAAACAGCCTGAAAAAAGTCTTTATGTGCAGTTCTCCTGGTTACTTCTGCCACATGCAAAGTGCTGTCTTCCAGAAAGTGTTTAATTTTCTAAAATTGGTCATTGAGTCCCTACTACAATATATATTTTTAAAAATACATTTCAGGTTCAGTGCAAGATCAGGTTCAGTGCTGATTGGTGTTAGTACTTACCCTGTTGTTGCCTGTCTGGTCTTTGTAATAGACCCAATTGAGAGTTTCCACAGTGCGGTATTGGATGCTGTATTTAGTAATCCATTCATCAGCATCGCAGCGACCCTGTGTGAGGATGCCAGACACCACACCCACCTCCTTCAGGTCGATCTGGATCCACTGGAACTGGTCGTTAAACTTGGAGAGCCAAGCACAGCTAACAGAGATGATACAGAAATATAGTCATTTGTCTTTGTATGTTTCAAATGATTGTAAGAAGAAAAAGTGGGTCGTCATGACTTACCCAAAGCCTTGGTTGTTAAGACGAGCTCTGTTGGGGATCCAGGAGATGTACCAGCCGGTGTACTGGTCCTGATTGGAGCAGCTGATCTGGTCTGATGACACAGATCCAGATTCAAACCCCAGGGCTTTGTGGTAGGGGCATTCTGTGGAGGAAACAATTTCATACAGTTCATTTGGATATCAAGACAAGACGGAGCTATTATAATGTATGACAGACTTCATTTGACCAGGACTTGTATTTATCACACTGCTAAAAGTAAAAATTTGGATTTAAGTGAAAGATAAAAGTAAAAATCCTTCTCTTGCTTACAAAGTAGGAGAAATGTGGTTAAGAGCAGAACACACCTGCTTTCTGTCTGACTGTACAACATATAATTGCTCATGATGAATAATACATTAGCTGAAGCAGCACTATTAAGAATAGAGTTGTTTTTGCCTTATATAGTAATGTTACACCACTTTTTCTTTTTTACTTCATAATCAAGGAGTGCAAAAACAGCAAAACAAATCTGGCATTGATTTTGTTTGCAATCACTTTCTTCATCATTTATTGTCAGTGTGCTGTTACATTCTCTTCATTCTAGGTTTTCAGTGTAATTCCTCATCTTCAAACAGCAGAATGTCTTACAGCTGAATTTTGTATCAATTTAAGACAATTTTCTATATTATTTTCTATATGACAAATATCATAGATTACTTAATAGTACTTTTACTACTACCAGTTCATATCATATGTTAATTACTCCCTAAGATTGAACGATTTCACATAAATAAAATGAACTTTGAGGAAATGAATCATTATATATGTTTTTGCAGAATAACATGGCTGAGAATCAAAGATTGTAAAATATCTGTCCATGTATCTGATTGGTTTTCCTTCTCTGGGCATATATGTGATTACTTGAGAGATGCTCTTCAAAGTTACTTTTACACTCGTCTGTAAAGATTAAGTCACTTGATAAATGTGTCTTATCACACCCTGTAATTAACTAGAGTTGACTGGGTTTCGAAGGTTTGCGTGTGTGGCAGGAGAAGATGATCAGGACAGTATCTGATGTGTGCTTCCTTGCCCAGTATCATGCTATAAGAAGAAGGGCAAGCCCTATTTTGGGCTCCCTAATCTGCTCATCACATTCCTGCTCAGGTAATAAGATTATCTTACAGCATTTGCCGTCCACTATTCCACTTCTCTTCCTCTCGTCGGTTTCTTCACTTCAAACTGTCTTTACCTCAATAAAAGTTTCAAGTTCAGAGTCCACTAAGAGGATCTCAAGATCACTGTGGATGGTGATTTGAAAGCACTGCAGAGATAAAGAGACAGAGCCAAGACTGTCTGAGTGCATTTGAGGACACAGCAGGCTACCGTCAGCTGTGTGATCCATCACACCACCTGCAACTCCACAGGGGAGCCTCCTGCTAACCATTAATCTTCATGTGTGTAATGTCCCTCAACATGTCATTATCCTTCACATAGTACAATTATGAGACTTTGAAAAAAAACCTACTGGCCTGGAGACTTTATGGCTTTCAAAGCAGATAAAGGATGTCTGGCATCCTTGTAAGTGGGACAAGTCAGTCCAGGTCAACAGTCCTCACCTGGCATGCAGCTCATTGGGTTATCCAGAGGCAGCGGCTGTGACAGTGAGGTTGGCGGGACAGACGAGATGACAGTGGGGCTGCTTGTAGGTGAATCAGCAGATTCACAGTCACAGGTGCAGGCTTTGACATTTGACGTCCATGTCTCGATGACCTCCTGGTCCTCCTCCTGCAACTCCTCCTCCTGGATAGCCTCCTCTTCCTTAAGGACACACGGGGTAGGAGTTAAATCGGTTAGAAACAGTTAAAATCACATTTCAGACTTTTTTTAGGTGATTTACTTATGGCCTCTTACCTCCTGTGTATGAACAACAGTCAGGGCTATACCACATCAATAAGAGTGCATGGAATATAAAGCAGATATTTAAATATTTTAATTTTGAACTAAATCTCACAGAGCAAAAGGAAAGAATAGGAACAAAACCAGTATAATGTTATTATATATATGTAAGAATTGCTTTATATGTCCCAAAAAAACTGATTCATATAGAAAGAATAAGTGTGCTGACAATAACAAACACAAAACGGTTCATTTGCCATTATCTTCATAATGAAACATGGTTTCAATTATTTTTCTTTTTCCATTCAGAAAAAAAGTGACTGTCTCTATCCTACACATAAAGACACCATCACTAAGGTAAGTTGTACAGAGATTCCTGATTTCTTCCATTCAGGCAGAGAGTATAATGATTTAATAAAGTCCCTCACACCAGTGCCTTACTTTAGTAACTTACCCTGAGATAGAAGCAGGAGGAACAGCACAGCAGCACGAGCAGTTACCTCCATCGTCTTCTTCAGCTCTGATGGAATGAACTGTGTGTGATACCCAATGCTAAAGGATGGGATTACTGTAATCCACAGTCGGGTGATGGCTTTATCTAATACTGGTTATTGGTCCTTAGACACCTCCCTTTGCCTCACCTATTGTACTGCACCTGTAGTGAATGTATCATCATTATCGCCTCAGGAAGTAAGTGTCATGGTGGCAGTGATGTCTATCAGGATTACAGTGTCTTCATCAAAATCACAACACACTCCTGGGTTTGAATCCATGGTTGCCATGTTAGACAATATCTATGCCAGGGGTTAGATAGGGGGGCATGAGATAGATTTTAAAGGGTCACATCTGAACAGTCTTCTAATCTTTTATTTATTTTTCCTGTGGATAATTTTACATCTTTAATTGTCTATTATTCAAATGGAACCACTGAAAAATACATTCATTGGTTGAAAGAGTTGAAAGTAGATGTTCCATTTTAACACATGCAAAAAAGTAGGGAATCCATGACCTATAGAATGGTTCATGTTAAATAATAAAATATAAAACTAGAGTATGTTGGGGCGCCCTGGTAGCCTGGGGGTTTAAGGTGCTGAACTCAAATCCAGCTGAGGACCCTTGATGCAAGTCATTATTCCATCTTTCTCTTCCCTCATGACCTAATTTCTCAACTATCAGTTCTCTAATAAAGATACAAACACAACATGTCATGTCTTGTTTGTCTTAAAACTAAGGTTTGCTTCACCTGTGTGAGCAGTATGTCTTCAAGAGGGTGCAAACGCTCCAAATGCTGAATGGAAAATGGGACAACACTATGTAAAAATCACTTATCTGAGCAAATATAGGTTTTTTTTTTTTTTTTTTTTTTACACTTTTCTGTATCCAGTTGAATGCAAAGCACATTTTCCAAATGAAGTTTAAAGGTTCAGTTCACACAAATGAATCACAACAAAAAATCACCCATTCACCTGCATACAGCATTAGAATGTAAGCAGAAATGTCAGAGACAAATACAGTAAACAAGAAGTGAGATTTATTTATGTATCTTCTGCTGTAGGTGAACCACAACTTTAATACCTTTAAGTGTTTGTTGCTCACATTCTATCAAAATTATAGCATATACAGTATTGTAATATTGCACATTATTAAAATTCACATCAAACACACTGTTAGTCTCCTCTAAAGTCATTACACTTGCCACTCCTAGTTGTAATAAAGCTGGTGGTTCCTCCCACAGACATATGTCTATGGTTCCTCCTCTGTTTACTTAGCTGAGACCTCTGTTAATGACGTGTAAGTGGGCGGAACCATTCGGCTCCTTGAGTTATGATTGACGTCTCTATCAGCCACTCACACGCACACTAGCAAGTTAAAGCGTCGAAAAGGCGGGGGCTATCGAACACCAAAACCTTAGCCAATGAGCGACGGCGTGAGAGCCCCATTGGCCAATCAGAAACTTGATGCCAACTGGCCGTGTTTCAGGGTGGCGCTGGGTAGTTCATTTCTTCAGAGGGGGCACACAGTGTTTTCATTGAAGGTAAGTAGTTTTAAGCTTAAACTGTTCAACCGTTTGTATGAAAATATACACACACGCTTTACTTGGTCGTGTGTTGTATTTTAAACAGACTAGCCGGTTGGTGAAGGGACTTACCGCAGAATAACGGTGTTGTTACCGGTGTTCCGTTAACGGGGCTGTGTTGATAAGGCGAGTTGATGATTTCAGTCATGTCTGCAGGGTAACTGGAGTCTACCGGAGTCTGAATTGCCTATAAAAATGTCAGGTGTCGTGTTCCCTGTTTGAGTGAAATAAACATATTCAGTAGGTTATCCATGGTTACTGCTCAGGCTGAATTTGAACCAGGAAGTGCGCTCTGTTTATGTTAAACACATGGCAGCAGACCGCACACACTAATAACTTAAGGTCACTAACTCAATGATAGCACATGTTTAATTGGTATATACATGTGATAATTAGCTTCCTGAGTTGAATGAACTCATGAAATTGAATTTGTCTTGCATCCTGGTAAATGCTTGTACACGTCTCCTATAATCGTCCTGTAATTTCTTCAGTTTTTCTTCACTTGTCTGAATCAGTCTGACTGTAAACATCCCACATCATCACATAAAAAATGTTGAGACGTGTTCTTCTGAATGCTCTTTGTTTCTCTCTGCAGATGTCTTTTAATCACCCACTCTTTCCTCCCATCTCTCATTGTGTTTCATAGTTCTTCTTGTGCTTGTTTTTTTCTCCTCTCCTCTCCCATCTCTTAATTTCAGATGCAGTTCATGCTTCTGTTCAGTCGACAAGGCAAGCTCAGGCTTCAGAAATGGTACGTGCCTTTGTCTGATAAGGAGAAAAAGAAGATCACCAGAGAGTTGGTGCAGACGGTCCTGGCTCGAAAGCCTAAAATGTGCAGCTTTCTTGAGTGGAGGGACCTCAAGGTTGTGTACAAGAGGTAAGTAGAAATTGGGACATGTTTATGAACAAAGCATTTTCCGGGTGAACGCTCTCAGAATACAATTCTCACACTCGTCTGGGCAATTCACAGACCCATCATTCATTGACGTGGCTCAGTTGGGGAATTGGGAGAGAGTTTTATCAAAGAGGCGAAGACATCATCGCTGCAATGAGAAAGGGCATTAATTTAGGCTCATTATATTCTGTTGCCGTGCCAACAGACTGGCAGGCAGACTATCTGTGAACCCAGGGGACCCAACAGGGACCGACTCAGCACAAGAACCCATCAGTGGCCCTCAGCCATTTGTTAACCCCCAACAGTTACTCTAGCATTTTAATAATACTAAGTAATACTAAGGTATACCAGTGTCATTAAACACTTCCTCTGACTGTTAAGTCATTAAGACCACTGCCTGTGGATTTACCTGTACTGCAGGGGTCAGAATTGATCTTTTCCTCCTTAATAAAGACCAGCATGTAAAAAGTAAGTTCTTGGAAGTAACTATCTGAGTGTTCTTAAATATTTCTGAGCCAAAAATTAGCAAAACTTTCACCTTCAGCAAAAATGTGGGAAATAGGTCCAAGAGAAGTAATTATTTTGAGAACATGATTCAATGTTGGGTATTTACCAAGCTATAAGAAGCCACAGATATTAGATTTTTGTATTACTTTTGGACACAGAAACTTAAGTGAGAAGAAACGGAAATAATAAGATGTCAGGTCCGATTTGTTGGTACATGATCTGCCCCAGAGCCAGCTGAGCCTCAGGACACAATAACTGTTGCTGCTTTGTTGAGGTTTAGGCCCCATTTGATGTAAAAATACCACAACATGAAACATAAAATATACAATGTAGCCATGAAGCAGAACAAACAGTTCAGACAACTGAACAGAAACCCTGTTGTTTTAGCTATCCGGATTCATTTAAATTCTGAACGTGTCTCAGAAAGAAGCCTGAATCCATGACTGAAGGAACTACTCTTGCTCACATTTTTTTGCCAAATTGAATCACCTTGATATTTGCTAATTGAAAATATTACCACAGTAAAGGCTATTGGCTTCCTGCCGTGCTTGGAAAAGAATATGTCCCTTTGACTATGAAACCCAACAAAGTCATAAACATTCAAAAATGAATTTAAGTAGAGAAAAAACCCATGTTTAACATAAGGATCTAACTGTCAAATACAACACTAAGAAGCTAATTGTTTTAGCAACATCCTCTACATACTGTAATAGCTTTGCTTCAAAAGGTTTGACTCTTTAACTTCCTCTTGCTGTGACTGGTGGCTTGTTAAAGCGTTGCTTCACTTCTCTGTGCTGCAGACAACTGAACTGAAGCCTTTTGTGTTTCCTGAGCTTGGCTGTGCCTTGCATTCACTTGCACAAACAGCAGACAAGGATGGAGCGCACCACGAAACAATTAAAGAATTCAAAGACAACTGTTAATCAATTGATCATTGATTGGAAATGCCAACTGGTTGCAATCTTGTACTGTTGGAGACTTGTGCCAGTATTTTAGCCACGTCTCTCTTAAGATCAACAGTGTAGTCCTTTGTGCCTTTCTGCCCTGCTGGTGAGATCAACTGACCTGCTCCTTTATTAGCCAATCATCACATGCTTAAAGAGTGCCTTAGGGATTATCAGGGATAAAGAACCATGGCAGAATGAGGCTTAACTGATACAGCCTCCTGCATCCGGCTTTTGGTTTTTAAATGAATACCCTGCACACAGTAAACAGCAGCCCTTAATAACAAGGAACTGCTATCTCAGCACAATTACAGCGACCTGGGAGACAGTGTATTACTTGGAAATCAAGTCTTAAGTGTTGAAAATGCATAAAGTCAGCTCTTTTTATATATTCTCTTTGTCAGGTTGACGTTGCAGTTTTTCCACAATGAGAGAATGTTCTCTGTTTTGTCACTCTTTTGCAGATATGCCAGCCTGTACTTCTGCTGTGCCATCGAGGACCAGGACAACGAGCTCATCACACTGGAGATCATCCACAGATATGTGGAGCTGCTGGATAAATACTTTGGCAGTGTGCGTTTGTGCTGTCTCTTTCTTACCTCTCTTTGTTTTCAAATGTTGTGCTCAACAGGTGGCAAACCTACACATCCCAAAATGATTTTCAGTGATAATCATTGCTATTTCATTTCTGCTCAACAGGTGTGCGAGTTAGACATAATTTTCAACTTTGAGAAGGCCTACTTCATTCTGGATGAGTTTTTGCTGGGTGGGGAAGCTCAGGAGACATCCAAAAAGAATGTGTTGAAGGCCATTGAGCAGGCTGACCTGCTACAGGAGGTAAGGCACACTGATAGAATCAAAGTAGAGAAAATATTGATTTCATACTAATGACTTTGTTTAGTTTTCTTCCTCCCACCTCATCAATAATCTACATTTCTGATTCTTGAGACCAAAGTCAGGGGAAATAGAAGGACTTAGAAAAAAGAAGCAGAACATCCTCATTTAAGGATACTATTTAAGTTCTTCAAATTAACATGAATCACAAAGCTTTTATGAAAGATCCTCCTTAAAAAAATGTGATACCTGTTTTGATTTGGTAGTCTACATTCATTTAGTGTGAATGTTAGTGAATTATAGCAGGTATGTTATAGAGTGTCAAATCTCACTTTACTAAATGTTTTAAGGTTTATTCAAGGTGAGACTGAATGTTTACAGTCACTTGAAGAAATATGAATCTTGTTACCACAGAAACGAGTAGCTATACTTGACACACTTGCTCAGGAAGTCTTTGAATGTTGCTAGTTCTTCCTGCTGTGTCATTTTTCACATTTTTTTCTGATCGGTGATACATTCTTCCATCTTTAACTTATTTTGGTTTTCCAAGCTGCACGAATACACTCATCCAGCTTTATTTGTCAAATGTCTTCCATTTAATTTCCTGTGATGTTCCTCTCATTGGCCTCACAGAGCTTTATCGTCCTCCGTTTCATTTCTTAACCTCAATCAGCTGACGTGTTTCTCTCTTTGCCTGTGTATTCTTTACTGTTGTGATTTTTGCAGAATATAGACTTTCAGACGCGCCTGTTTTCAGGTACAGTTTATAAAAACCTAGCTCACCCTCACTTTAGTGTTAGATCAGTACCCTTAGAAGTAGATTCACCACCACCAGCAGAAACAACACAGCAGCAACGGTTATATTTCAAGTGGCAGGAACACATTACAGATATTGAAGTTGCTGGTGTGTTTTTTCTGTTTCATATTGACTTCAACCCTCATATCTCTGATGTAACTGTGATCCTAGACACTGACTAGGCAATAACTCATTGTCAGCAGCATATACTGTATGTGGGAAACCTCATAATAATAGAAAAGTGAAAAATCAAACTGTGTTTATCAGTTAAAAGAAAGAAAGTAGTGAAACCTGTAGTCTAGAGCTGTGGATGCAAGCGTACACATGATGATTTAATGTTGAGTCAACATCAATAGCACATAGTGTAAACATTCAGTAATTTTGTTCTCCTTTTTAGCGTCAGTAAAATTTCTGAAATGATGTGATTATCTTCACATTTTTTAGTCTCTTTGGTTGACAGCTGAAGTGAGGGGGGGGGGGGGCTCATGTTGCAGCCCAGCAACAAAGCCTCATTGTCTGCATTACTAAGACCACTCAAACACTTTGTGGCCCAGATTGGCTACAGCAGCAAAACCACAGTGTCACTGCAGATATGGTGCTGACTGTAAGCATATCCAGCACCACACATCAACAATTCACCGGTCACAGCATGACAGCTCAGTATGAATGTTAATAGAAAAGAGGTTCTCTTTCACTTCAATCTGTTGATGTCGGATTAAATCCAGAAGCTTAAACATTCAGATAATTCAGATATCGTTACACTGCAAAATAAAATACTGTAGAAATAATTTCAAAACTTTGTAAGTGCAGTTTTTTTAATGTTAAGAACACAGTAAATGGAGTATAAATGTACAATGTATTTGGATTTACAAACTATTCTAGTATTGACCTAAGCAGTGTCAGCAGGCTATTGGTTGTTGCTGGATTTGTTTGTTCAACACTGAGTGAGCCAAAAGGCCACTGCTAATGAGTTCAGGAAAGTAAAATTAGGCCAGTGCTACAAGCTCATTAGCATCCAGTAGAGAAGGGTAACGTGAACTATGGTCCACGCTTAAACACGCAACATGAAAGATAACTCAAATTTGGCCGTTACTGACAGAAATATGTACTGAGGCAGGACAGTATGCAGTTTAAAAATAACCTAATAATACATATACATATACAAAGTACATTGCCTCTAGAGAAATGCACCCTAAACTTTTTATTTTATTTAAATAGGGACAGTGCACAATAAAACATTAACCTTGTATAAAACAAGGAGAGATGCATTGCACTGGGGGTTTTAGCAAGTTGCTATTTTCTGCCCGTAGTCCCTGAGTATATAGATGGAACATACAACAAATTAAAATCAATAACATGTGGATGAGTGTTTTGCTCTGTGGTAGTGTGCTCATCTTTGTCCAAAACAAAACACAGCTGAATAAAGATAATATACAGAAGACACAGTTTAAAAACTTTGACCCACTTTGACATTTTACACATTACCAAATCTGTAATAGAAAGAAGCCTGACGTACGTAATGAAATAAGCAATAATTTCATGGAGCATTAGAAAATCCAAATGTGGCCCGTGACCATTCGCTGCGAGGAGGTTGCAGCCAAGCCCATAATCCCTCAGGACAAACTGTGAAGGTGTGCATTGATTTACAGTCAGCTGGGCCATCAGGTCGCTGCAGTGTAGAGAACATACTGTGCAGTGATCCTAAAAGGCTTATGGTAAGTTCTTAATGTAGGCTTTTTCCTTTTAAGGATAGGAAGTGAGAAGTTATTTGAGATCATTTCACTGAAATTCTCGCTTTGGAAGAAGTGGTGTCAAAACCTCCAAGATTGCCAATCCACGTTTACCCTGAGAGGGAGGGAGGCAGAAAAAGGTCTTTGATTGGCTCAATTCTGTATTTATAGAGCCAGAGTGAAGACTGGGGAAGTTTGCCAAATGAGGAGATCTTGTAAAGGGCCTAGAGTCCATCCATGCCTCCGGCCAGTCAATTGGTAACTACTAGACTGGTGCAGTCAGTCGGTCAGCATGGGTTTCCAGTACTGCGTGCCGTGAACTTCTACCTGCATGTACTTCTGTCAGTATGACTGTCTCATGACTCTGAGTGAACCAAACGTGACATGACCACAGAGTCATAACAGGCATGAACTAAAACATTAACGTTTAGGTCATGTCTGAGAACACTCAGTTTCACTTACAGGTGGCATAATTCAACACTTTTCAATTTGATGTAAGATGTTGGTGTTATAGTCTAAATTTGGATCATTTTGACATTATTGCAATCTATTTGATTTTCCCCCCACTAATGCAATTTGTAAAATGTTAAAAGTTCATCTGAATTGGGACTGTAAATTGAAGTGGAAGAGCTATGCTGCCTGTGTGAAGAGTAGCTTGTTGTTTTACTAATAGCACTGATTGAAATTGCTCAGATTAATGATTATGTATGTTGGATATTAAAGGTGGTAAATGATCTCTGAAGAGTAACACTCAAATAGTAGTTAATTAACTTGTACTAATATTAATTCCCCATGTATTACATATGGTGCTTTTGACCTCAAAGTAAGTTGTAGTAGTAGCTGTCATGTTATTAATGAATATAGTCAACGTTACTCGGTATTTTTTTCTGTCAACAACTTCCATGAAAAACCAACAATGCCTGATTTTTATCTCTTAACACTCTCCAACTTCCCCACCTTATCTGTGGCACTCAGCCTCTAGCCCATGTGTCAGTAGGACACATGGGCTAGAGGCTACAGACATTCATCTTTAAAAAGATGTCACCATTATTTCATTTCATTTTTTTTTAAAAACTGGCTCTGTGACTTCCTAAAACAGCTGGGTAGTTTTTAGCAAACGTTACTCAACCAGGAGTAAATAGCATATTTGTTGAAAACTATTTTCATTTGTGGATTATTACTAATACACGTGTGCAGCATTAGCTAATTGACTAAAAATAAACTACAGTGCCCATGTTCATGGTATTAAGGTAATATTATATTAATATTATAATTATTATAATTTGGCTCTTTGGTGGGGTTTTTTTTAATCATTTTTGTGGACAACAGTGGAACGTTATGGCATATAGGAAAAAGCTATTTCATGTCTTTGGCTACACCAATGATAGTTCTTAGTAGGACTGAATTCATTGTTAGTTTTGGTCTTTTAATGGGATTTGTTGACTGAGGAAAAAAAGAAGCTGCCAGCCAAAAAAAAAAGCTGCATTTTGAATGTTTCAGTGGTTTTCTTTGCAAAGAAAACAAGCATTCATTGTGACCGTTCCAAGCACCAAAGCTTATTAATAATTAGTTATTATTTCAGTGCCTCTTCTCGTCGAGGTCATTTTATAATCAAGACAGCAATAAGATCAAATTTAGAAATGGCTCTGCTACTTGAGATGAACAAACTCCTTGTTGGTGTAATTTAGCCATCAGGCTAATCAGCTGAACTTTTAAACTACTGTGATTGAAATGGTGAGATCCTAGATTTCCAAGTTTTGTCAAATTTTCAACAGGTGGTGTATAAGACGCATGAACAAACAAACAAAAACACAAAATCCATTCTTTCATTTCATGTAGGGGAACTTGATTTATCGTCAACCCGCAGCAGTTTTACACATAGTGTATACAAAAGAAACCGCTTGGGTGAAATAAAGCTGGGGTTGAGTTGAGGTGCATTTGGATCTGGTTCCTCTGGCATTGATAGTGCATAGTGCAGTAATTACATGGAAAACATACCACAAGGGATTTGGTCGAAGCTATTTTAATAAGCCTTTAATGAAACATTTCTCAGGAGCGGGCCATTACTTTGGCGCCAGCAAGCACATCTTCTGTTAGAATAATGATGCCTCAGAAGATTTCCAGCTCAGCTCACTTCTGCGTCTGAGACTTTAGAGATAAATTAAGTAGAGAAGTCCCCATGAAGAGGGCATTGTTATTACGGTGGTGCGCGGTTCATCTACTGATCCCTGAACTTATCCTGTTGATGTGTTAACACTGTAGGTTCCTGAGACATTTTCCCTTGACCGTAGTTGACCAGTGGTATGTCATTCTGTTTACTTTTTTGTTTTTATAAAAATGTTACAGGTATGATGGTCCCAAATGTGTCCTCTGAGTCCTCTGGACTTTTCCAGAATTAGGCTCGCTGAGGTGAATACTCTGTGTCTGTGGATCTAGGCCGTCTGTACAACTAGAGCCCTCTAGTCAGAGAGCTAGTCTCAGTCTTTTTATACTGTCAGTCTGTCTGTAGCTCAGTTCCAGTAAGACAGTGTCCCTGGGCTTGTTCCTGGTCTACTGTCAATAGTAACAGCTTCTCTACGGCTGAAAGTACATGTTTGTATTGTAAACAAAGTTTGTCTTAGTCTGTGTGTATTTGTTTTTCATTCTCCAACATTTCATTGACACTGTTTACACTACTGTATAATTGAATCTCTGTGGTTTGGATAACTGACACTTTGACTGTGTGCCTGTAGTTATACACATTTAAGAAGACCTTAAAGTGAAACAGGACTCAAACTGTTTCCATAGTTTCAAAGTGTTCATCTCACCCCACTCAAACTCAATTAAATGTTGTTGCTTTTGGGGGAATTTTACAATTTTTTCCTCTTACTCAGATAAGATATATTTTCCTAAAGAATATGAGATAAATTAAGCTAACGACACTATTAGGCATAAGAACCACTGTGAGTTTGTCTGACTTGGACTATGGAGAAAAAGTAAAATTCTCCAACAAATTATATTGTTAAAATGAGAGTGAAAGGAATAGATGGACTTTTTGGGAAGTGCCCTTATTCGTTCCCTGGCCACCAGTCAAATCAGCAGATTGGGACCACTTTCATTTATGCTAAATATCAAGCTAACGGTAGCAGAGGATTAGCTTAGCCTTAGCATGGAGTTTGGAAAGGGGAAAATAGTTAGCCTAGCTCTGTCTCAAGGTTAAAAAAAAACAACCTCCAACCAACACAACCTTCTGAAGCTCACTAATCAATATGTTGTATTTTGTTTGTTTAAGTCAAATAATTTGTGAAAAGCACTTTGTGGTTTTATGAACTAGGACAATTTCTGGGCTAGGTGCAGTGATTTCCTGGAGTAAGAATCCCACAAATCTTGTTTGTTCACAGATTAAACATATGACATATAACATGTTTATTACTGAGTTTTTGAGGTGTTGGTATGTGGATTTCTTGAATTTGAACAGTACCAGGCTAGCAGTTCTTTCTTGCTCTTCTTTTCAGGCTCTAGCTTCATATTGAAAGCACAGGCATGAGAATTATCCCAGCGAAAACTTGCAAGAAAGCATATCAACACATTCCTCAAAAAGTGGAACTATATTTTTGATAGAAAATGAGAAAATAGTGAGTTGTTTTGTCTTTGTCACCAAGTGATACGTCCTGCCTGCTGCTCTGTCTCCTGCATGTCATGTGTAAGAAGTGGCTGAATGAAGTGGCTGTTACAGTAGGACGCAATGTCGCTGTGTTTTTCTAAGCTGTGTGCATTTCTCTCCCTCAGCCCCGTCATGAGTACTTTAATTTGCCTGTGTACTGAATGGCTGCCATCGCTGCTGCTGCTGCTGCTGCTGCTGCTATCCACCCTGCATGCTGAGCTCCTCAGTGCCTGGCACCTTTCTCTCTGCCCTCTGAGCACCTGTCATTGTCACTGGTTTGGGGATGCAAGAATTTTCTTGGCTCACTATTCAATTCACTACATGACAGTCATGATACAATATTATCACGAAGTTTAAAGAATATTAAAAGTACAGTAAATTATTAACACAATGAGGCTGGATGTTCCGGTTACTGGGGCCTGAAAACTTTATAATACTATCCACAGAAGTGAGTCAGCAACATGTTTATTCATGTTTTGCGGTGAAACATTGTTACATGCCTGTCATTGGTGTTCTTAATGTTGGTTTCATTGCGCAAGTTGAACACCTCTTTTTTTATTATTATCACTGTAAAGTAGGAAGTTTGCATCATGGGCCAGGATGACTCAAAGTGTACTGTTTGACCAAGAATTTGATCCACTTAATGTACCATAATTCTTCTGGGGCTTTTGGCTTAAAGCTCTGGGAGATATCTAATAAGGGGGACCTTGATTTAAGATTGTTGATTTTTGATCTAACTTCAAGCTTAACAAAGAAATGCATTTTTTAGTTCAACCAATGATTCAGCAGCTACATTTCTAAATACATAAAACTTGCTGAAATTAGCTGCTCTATTTTTTTTGGGTGGAAAAACAAAGTGTACACCATTGGATGAAGATGGCACATGATTGAAAGTCACTTTAAACTGTTGAAGTCTGTTCACATTTAAAGTGCTGATTTGTCAAGGAGAAGTTAAACAGGACAAATCATGTCAAAACTATTTAGTTATGATAGATGTTCTTCACCTAGTCTCTACTTCCTTTTCTGCTCATCTGTGCCAGTGCCACTCAGAATATGTGGGGGAAGTCTGCCCCCTGTTGCACAGGTTGTAGTACAGGTGCACAAACATGTCAGACTGTGTTCAGTTATACCGTATAGTATCAAGGCATACAGTATTTATGTGTAAAGTGATTGAAATGATTATGTTAATGATGTTAGTTAAAGCATAGAGGACCTTAATATTTAATATCCAAGAGGTGTTCATCATATCATTTTTAAATGTCATATGTTTATGCTTCCCTCATTGGTCTCGCTTTTGTGACTGAACTCACATTCATGGGTGTGAAGTGAATGCAACAGAAGTCATGTGTTACCTGTTCCTTTAACATGTCTCTTGTGGATTTGTAACTTAGGTTTGTATCTTAAGAAAATGTGTCTGAATTTTAGGTATTGTCCTTGCTGTGATTACTAGGAGTTGTTGTTCTTAGAAGACAATACAAGCCTTTTTGACATCTGTGCATTAATAAGCTCAGTATGTTAATTTTAAATCTATAACGTTGTTTTTAGAGCCTGATCATTTCCTATTTAAATCAATGAAAGTGGGATTAATGCTAAAGAAATATTTGCTCTTTGCACTAATTAACTAAGGGCTCTTTCTGATTTCTACACCATAATGATAATAAATATTTAAACAGTTTGAAGAGTTGAAATAATTTGCCTTACAAATTATTTATCTATCATTAATGCACACTGGCTAAGCACTTCAAATGTTTTATATGATCTGCCAATGCTCATTTGTGTTCTACTAATAAAGACAGATGGCATTAATAGACAAATTGAGGGTATTTTTTATCAATAAAGGTAAATAAATTGCTTATGATTCTTTGGCAATTAAGCACACTGGTGTCTTTCTTTACTGTAACTGATTGGTCCCTGTGTATACACCTTGTGAAGTTCAGTCTGACATTTAGAAAATAGTACTTTTTATTGCAGCCGTTTTCTTCTAATTGGAGAAAAACAAACTCAGTAATCTTACCACTGAATTTTGCCAAGCTCCATATGCTTTTCAGATGAACATGTTTATCCTACATTAAAAAGGAGATCAGGGATTCATCATTTCTGCAAAATCTTACCCGAGAGGGGAAAAATGACTATAAATGGTGAATAATGCATAGTTAATGTTTCAAGATCTGGGTTGAACATTTCGCGCTGAAAATGACACGACATCTCAGAAGTCTCTGTGTAGAAGTGGAGCTATTTTCTCCTCTAACTGTACAATGAAAAAGGCAAGATTATCTGTTTCCCTGCTCTGATGCTACTACTCTCTTTACTTTGTGCTGAACCTTGTTATAGGATGCAAAAGTAAGTGCTTCTGTCTTTCTTTCTGCCATGAGCTCACAGTCTTTGATGTTTTCCTGAATAATATCTATGCTGTCATTCACATCAGCTTAGACACAAAACAGATACAAACTAATAAGTATGTTTGTGTATGTATAAATAGTATAAATATCCATTAATGCAGCTTTAACAAATAATAGTGGCCTACATATCAAGTGCAGTATCAATTTCTAAAATATTAATGTAAAAGGGTGAATTGAACTGCGGGGTTGATACTCACTATGAGCCACCCCTTTCACTTTACATGCATTCATTTGATATGATAATAATAATACCCAATGCATTGATATATTGAGGATTTAATGCAGCTTTAACTTCCTCAAATTTAAAAATAGAGGTTAGAGGGTAAATTAAAGTCAATGATTATAAAGGTTGGAAGATACATCTGAAGAAAATACTGATTAACGCAGCCTTAACTTACTTATAGTAAGTATAAAAAACGTAATCAATGACTCAGAATTTGAAGGGTAAACTGTCATTTGCATGAAGCAGAGTGGAAACTGAGTGTTTGTCATGTCAGTGAATTACCCCCCCACCGGTATTGATGCTGAGGCAGTGGTGACACGAGATCAAATGTGGCCTTGCAGAGTGTGTTGTTACTCTATTGTCTAAATCTCGTGTGATCACTGTGGTGTGCAGCTCACTGATCACAGGAGTTGTGGTTCCTCTCTCCTTCCGCAGGACGCAGAGACCCCACGCAGCGTACTGGAGGAAATTGGACTGACATAAAATGGCCCTCGTCATCACCATCCACTCACCACAAACTCCTTCCTTTGCCAGCTACTCTGCTGTATGTTTCCGATACCAACCCCAGTTCACATTTTATCACATGCACGCTCACAATCACACACACATGCATGGTTTTCTTCTGCATCTGTGCTCCACAACTTTCCACACCGATGCTTTTGTTTTCTCCTTTTATATTCTGTGACAAACAATGTAGCACTGTTTGTCTATTTTCTACTGAGTTATATGTGTGTACAGTATGATGACAGTAACTGTTATTGTACCAAGGGAAAATGTAGCATCATTAAGTTATTTTTTTTGCTGCTTTTCAGTCCACATCATATGGTTTATGGTTTGTGGTCCACATGAAGATGCTGTACTGAGTTAACTACTTGATTTAGATTTGACCATATTCAATCACTGTATTATTTGAAATAGATTTTATGATTTCAGAAGTATTTCTGAATTACAAATGTGTTAGACCCAAAGAACATGTTATATTGTAAAGGGAAGTCACACGTGTTACATTTACAGAACCAAAGAGGTATTTTTCATAGTAAGCATTGCATTGTGATCATCACAATCTTAGACATTAACCATAGTTTCAAACATATTAAGCATTTAAAAGTGACCCACTGTACTTACACTGTAATGCACTGCTGCAGTTTAAAGTGAAATCACTGTGGATGAACTGGCTTGAGAATAGAAAGTGTTGTATGTCATATAATGAGGGCCTGTGATTGTTTGATATAGTAGTTTCTATACAGGTTCACACCTCATGTTGAATGCCTTAATCTCTTGAATGATGGATATCTATTCATTTGAAGTGAGATAAACTGTTAATGCCCCATTATCATATCATTTGCATGTCAATACATTGAGTTTGATTTATTGATGTATTATGTGCAAGAACTAAATTGACTGTTGAAATTTCTTCATGTTCTTCTCCTTTTAGATTGTTTGTGATGAAAACATTTCAGTGATTGATGTTGTAGTATTCCAGTCACTTCAAATATCTAATCAGTATTGTTGAGGCAGAATTAAAGCTTTTAAAGCTGCATTAGTCGATTTTCAACCACTAGATGGCAGAAGAACTCCAATGCAAGTTGACATACACAGAGCATCGAAATATTACCGCCTTAATACGTTGTTAGCAAATCAAAAACAAAACAAAAATTCCAGCAAACAATGACCTACTTTACATTTTCATCAGATATGGAGCACCATCATCATCCCATTGCGGTGATGTTTCTGACCATCTGCTGTAGTCTATAACATTCACAGTCCTTTAACTCTAGCACTGCAGAGCTGCAGGGTTGTAGGTGCTCTTTGGGTTCCTTACTATGAGTAACCCTTTTTATACCTAAATATATTCACGGATACATGATTTAATGTTAATTTAAAACAGTTGGATTAATGCAGCTTTAACTTTACACTTAAGTTTCAGATGGGATGTCATTATCATCTTAGTGTTTTTCCGAGATGGATAAAATGGCAGTATATCAATCTCTCCTGCCCTCTTTGTCTATACTCTGAGGTAAACAGTGTTTTTCATTTAATAACAAACCTGTGTCAATCACACAAAACTCTGACCAGCGCAACAATTTAAAGCCGAGGCACCTGAGTATTTGACTTTAAATCACACCTAACATCCACCCACACAGGTGCTTATAGGCACAACAAGTTCAGACCTTTATTTCTCAATAGCACATTAGTTTGTTGACCTTACGTAATTCTCAGCATAGCACCACCCAACTACAACCTCTTCAGCTCATCAAGAAGAATTGAAAACAACTTTTAAAAAACTGTTTCACTGTCTATCTCAAATTGGTAATGCTCAAAACAAAGTAGCTTTGACCACTGACAGCCACATGTGACCTACTGTACAGCATACAAACTACCTGTTTACTACTGTGACTCTGAAAAAAGGTAGTTAAAACTTGAATGATTAAAACAGCAATGGTGTCAGTGATTTCCAGCCACTTAGATGAGTAATTAAAAATAATGGAAACTTAGTAAACCTCAAAAATGCCTCGTACACAGGACTGTACAAACATGAACTGGAATTCTGTGTGTATTTTATCTTCTCTTGAACATTGTGTACATTTTTAAAAGCTGGTGTTGTAAAAACCAAAACCAAAATGTTTATATATATATAAATATATATACATTCACTTTTTGTTTTTTCCTTTTTTGCAACATCTGTATATCACAGTTGAAATATTAAAATCTTCCTATTCTAACTTTTGTATTATTTTCAATGGGCATTTTCATGTATAATGTATGCAGTATGTGATATGCTGTATCTCAGTTGTGTGACTGATAGAATCTATGCCGTTCTATACTGTGAGCTAAATTTACAGTGGCTTAAGCATGAATGCAGTGCAACCTGTTTATTACATTATTGGACTTGTGTTTTCCAGAGGATGAATAGTGTAGTCTGCTGGCACAGTGGCTGCAATTGGCAAAGGAGGAAGATTGTGTTTTCCTGTGTCAAGTTCAGCAATAAAGAGTAATCTGGGGCAGAGAGCCTGTACTGTCACACACAGCTTGTTTCCTTTCATTCTTCACTGGTCACCCACATAGTGGACGGTTGAGATTTAGTCATGAAAAGAGCAAATGTCTCTCAGAGTGTTGTTACACACTGACAAAGATGTTTGAAGGACACTCAATGGGCATGAGAGGCTTTAAGCTAACCTAAGAGAAAGATATGCTTTGGTTTTATATGCTTTTTTTCCCCTCTATGCAAAAAACCCATACACAAACATAACAGAATCACATGTATCAACTTAGAGAAAAAAGACAATACATTTAATGCAATAATAAAGTTCATGTTTATGTAAACATTTACATACTAATATGTAACAATACACTGCTGTTTGAATAACTATAAACACAAAAGACAATGGATTTTGAGTCAGTTTTTTTCTGAATAAAGTTTGGTGTAAACAGGAAGAACACCCAGCTTGTTTGGACAGGCATATCCACACATTACATCAGCATCTACAGTATGTGTGCATGTGGAGACAATGCATTTGATTTCATAAAACACATACATGTTCAGTCATTCAACAGCATTAAAGAGTGATATCACAATTAAATCATTTCCATTTATAGAAAAAAAACATTGGCTCAGTTGTAGGATAACCTTTGCTACAAAATATACCGTACGTGTTCTGTGGCTCACATGAAATCCACTAAAGCTGAAATACTCGTTTTGTTAAATGTTTCAATTAATTATATTTCTGCAGCAGATTAATTAGTATGGCCGCAAAGACACATCAAAGCCAGTAGTCTAGCATTCATACAAGCTGTCTTTTTCAGTATTTGGGTTATTGCATATCTTCACTTATTAACTGGACTTTTTAATCAGGATGTACAATACACATTTATCTTCCACAGAAAGTCATAGTCACATTTTTAAATTCAGTTTCTGTTGAGCTTCTGTACCATTTCTCCTCTATTTCTGGCCATGGAGATAACATTTAAATGTTGTATTTCTCTATCTTGACAGTTCCCAGAGGGTCCTGAAATATTATCCAAATATTAAAATGTATTATTACACATGGCATATGTTTCTGACCTTAAAATGGTCTGACTAACTATCCTAACTTTCCTCCTTAAGCATCTCTTCAATCTCTTTGTCCCAGTTGTCATCACAGTTCTCAGTATCAGGCAACACGTCGTACTCCTGAAGTTCCTCCTGCAACTCTTTCTCCCAGTCTGTAGCCTCCTCTGTAAAAATAGAAAAGAAAGAAAGAAAAGAAACACACAATGAGTCACTCATTGAACTTTCAAAAAGCAACTGCACTGATTACATTATAACTCAGTTTAACAAAAAAAGGTTCAAACGTACCCTGTTGCTTGTTTGGATGTTCTTTTTTGTCTAGAACCAGCTGTTCCATTTCCTTGCGTAGGTCGTCCTCGTTTATCTTGCATGAATCAAAAGCATCACTCACAAATTCCAGTGCAGGCGGGCTGATGGAGATCTCCTCTTCATCCTTTCATTACAGAAATATGAGGGTCACACTGTGATTACATTTTTACTATCCCAATCACTGCTTTTAGAATGATACCTATATTTTCTTGGATTTCATGGTAGAATGATGATAAAAAGTTGGACAAAAAGGTCTCTTACCTCAGGCTTTTGTTTGGAAGTGCTAATGGCCGGGGTAGTTTTCCGTTTATCTACATCTGCAAAATCATTTTTCTCACATTATCTTTTGAATATATGAAAAGACAATAAGAAGGTAATATTCAAGTTCTCATACTGTTACTTATAAGACTTCCTGCGCTGTATTTATTTATGTGAAAAGTTCTTAACACTGTTTTCCATTTAACATCGTCCAATGCAGGTCACAGAGTCTACAAAGTAGATTATTTCACAAAACTAAACAGTAAAATATGATGCATATTTTTGTTTCTTTTAACAATTTTTGTTTTTTGCCTAAGAAACTTTGAATTGAAATAAATTATCTTAGGTTTTACCCCTGACATAAATGCCTTACAGATACACATACCCTTGTGATGGACGTCCTCAGAACTGGACCCAGTTTTGCCGTCCTCCCTCCGCTCGGCAGCCTGTTGTGCTGCAAGAGCTGTGAGCTGAGCTGACTGTTTTATCAAGGACACACGGTAGAAGTAATTCTTCCAGAACACCTCCTCTTTCACCCTACAAAAAAGGAAGAAAGGACATAGTGGTGATGTCCATGTTGGAATGATACAACAGGCATCCCATTGACCACCACACACATGTGCTGCACAGACCTAAAATCATTTTGTTTTTAATATGACTGATTTTTAATAAACACACAGAGACACACATGATGAAAACACAGCCCTGAGTATTATTTCAGTGTCATAACATTCTTACTGTTTTGGGACCAGATGGAAGCGCATCTTCCTAAGCAGCTCATCTTCCTCTAACATCACCATGGCGACTGGATACATTTGCTCAAAGTCAAAGTGAAACTGCACCCCAGCAGGAGGGTCACGCAAAAAATTTCGTTTGTCCTGTCGCAAATGAACCAATAAAGCAAAAGTTGATGTCATCATATCGATGAAGAATTTTTCTATTTTTCTACATCAAAAGAAACGTTTTCTGTTGAATGTACTATACTTACAGCTGAGAGAGCTAAGATCTGATGCTGTATGGTTTCCTCTTCATTATAGCCCACCCATGGGGGCACAGCAGCACCTACGAACAATGAAAACTGTCATGTAATATGCCCTTACATATGATTCAGTTTTTATTAGCTGCCAATGTACCTTGTTAAATGTTCAATTGTCAAATTCAGCCTGAAGTGTAAAAACTGACATATTCAACATGTCTGGATACATTCATAAATAAATATTCAATGCTTACCAGACTGTTTTGATTTTTTCTCCTGAACAAACTTTTCTTGCTCTTTCTGGAAATCCCCCAAAATGGTCTGAGGAGGGAAGAGGGGATTTTTAGGCCATACTTCTTGATTCTAAAAAAGGGTAAAGTCATATTTAAAATGAAAACAGACAGGAAGAGAAGTTTACCTTATCAATAATCCCATTTATCTTCCCCTCCTCCACACTTTTCTTGAAGGTTTGTGCTGTTTCAACCACGGACTGGGATAGTTTCTTCGAGGCGTTGCTGGCGAAATTATAAACGTAACCTGCAAAGAAACGAGTTTAACACATATTAAAGAGGAAACAGAGGACCCAAATTCACTGGCACAACTATTAGCACTAAGTCACTGTACTTTATCAACTATCAACTAAACTTACCACTGAAACCCTTCGCTTTTTCAAGAAGTTGAGGCGGTTCAGCATCTTTCTCACTGCTCTGCTCAACTTCAGCTTCAGCAGTCGGTTTGTTTATTCCATCATTCGTGTCTTCATTACCGTCAACAAGAACTTTAGACTCGCTGTCTTCTTTAACTTGGCCATTTTCGTTTTCTATCCCGAGCCAGGTTCCCAAGTTCTTAAACATACTTCAAATATATTGTAAATATATTGTGAATAAAGCTAAAACAAGTGTTTGAACATGCTCTAAAGGCGACCTTAG
The DNA here is from genome assembly GCF_963691925.1 of Scomber scombrus. Classification (NCBI taxonomy): domain Eukaryota; kingdom Metazoa; phylum Chordata; class Actinopteri; order Scombriformes; family Scombridae; genus Scomber; species Scomber scombrus. The sequence goes on along the minus strand of NC_084977.1, from coordinate 7,999,381 downwards.
TAGTTTTATGCTTCAAAATGTTTCAAAAGTTTAACACTGTTGCCTAAAGCATAATAATAGCTGGTGACGTTTCAACACTCAAACCACTTCCGCGACTGGGTTAAGTTTGGTCCTACTGCGCACCCTTAAATTAATGTAAGTTGTCATGGAAACGTTTGTGTTTTAGCGTCTCTAAAGTTACCCAATTTAAAAGTTCGCCACGTAGCAATTCACTGCGGTTAGTTGTGTTTCACGCCCAGAAAATGTTGTTAAAGCATATATTCAGAGGGTTACAATGTGTTTATACCTGTAAGTGTAAAGTTGAACAGGTTTTTAAGGGGGAGTTTAACTTGTGTGCAAGCTAACAGTAGATGGCGCAGTTGGGCTACAATGCTGCTACACTTGTTCTCCCCTGTTGTCCATGGATGGGGTTAGCTTAGCTTAGCTGATTTAAACTCTCCTGAGTGTGTCAGTGTGTCGTTGTCGGTTTGTATCATTAAGTAGGATACGGAGTGAACGGCGGTGTTTAAAACAACAGTGAGAAAAAAAACTGGTAGTCGGTGAAACTGTGCGCAAAAAAAACAACAACTGGCGGATAACCAAAAACAACAAAAGTGATTCCTTTGGAAATGAAAAACAGCTCCAAAAGATGAAGTATGTGTAACGTAAACCTGGGAGATAGCTGCGAGCCACCCTCGACCAAACGACTGTGTCCACCGGTTTATCCAGAAGTTGAATTCCCAGGTAAGGTCAGACGTTTTATAAGCATGAGTTTTGTGTAAGAAGTGTGGAAAAAGCGAGGGTACTTGTTGAGTCGAGTGTTTAGTTTTATGACAAAGTGCTTGTTTCACTCGTTTACCTATTTCATATAAACAGGTCTGCTGAGATCTGCTTATCTGTCGGTACATGCGAAGATGGTTTCCATTGTGCTGCTCGAAAATGTTGTGTGTAATTGTCTCACACATAAGAGCATTAAGTTTAAGTCAGCCTGTCTGGAGTATGACAACAGGTGTTTACGCAGTGTTACATTTTAACAAGTTAGTACCACAAGGATACATTTTTATTCACTATAAAATCTCATTATAGGCAAAGTTACTAAAATCAACAATCATACATTCATTTTATGTGTTTAAGGGTAGTCCCTTAGCACATATGCAGTCTTAGACTAACAAGAGTCCAACAGCTACAAACATTCAGAAACCTATGGTGTAAATTTGCGGATTTTATATTATAAATTTTAGTCTCAGTGGAAAAAATGACGTTGATAAGGGCTTTAATATGCCTCCAGTAACCTTAAACCTCTGAAATGATGCTGATTGATTACTTAAAATGAGAGGCGTTTGTGTTGCAATTGTATTTAACAAATAATATTAAAACAAAGCAGAACTTTTATAATGGAAGATTCAATTAATTTAATCCTTTATATTGAAAAAATAAACCCATTTCTTCATAAAAGCTATTAAGAAGCTTATCCTCCATTGGTATTTGGATACTTGTGATACTTCTTTTGTTTAATGCATAATTGATGTGATGCTAGTTGAAAGACTACAGGCTGCTAATAAGCCAATAAAGTTAGCAAAAGCAACTAGTTTAATACACAAAAACTGTGTGTTAAGATGCATTTGTTCAAAATTAAATATTTGGAGTTCATTTTTGATCAAACAAAATGAAAAGCATTCTGTATAATTCATAATGTTACTACAACTACATATTTATATAATTGTATGTATACTAATTAAAAATAATTTGGCTTTTAATTCTTAATTAGTTTGTATTTTCTGTTAAAATGCTAAACCTTAAAGATCAATATGTATTATTTTTAATGCAGCATACGGATTGGGATCCATGGAGCAAGCAGCAATCAAACTGCCTCCTATACTGTATATAGTGGACGAAACTGAAACATATACATGATCATAAGAAACACAATTAGAGCTGCAACCAATAGTCAACTAATTGATTGACAGAAAATAAATCAGCAACTGTTTTTATTATCAGATAATTGGTTTAGTCATATTAAATAAAATATCTTTGGGTTTTGGACTATTGGTTGGACCAAAACAAGAAATATGAAAACAGTCTCTTTGACTCTGGGAAATATATTCATTAGTTTTTGTCTACAAAATGATGGAAGATAATGATCTTCCATCATTTTGTAGACAAAATTGTTCATTAAATCATCCAGAACATATTCTACAGATTTATTGATAATGAAAATAATCATTAGTTGCTGCCTTATACTCAATGGTCCAAAACAATGTCAGGTTTTTAAAAAGGTAGCATAAGTAATATATAAAAAGTAATAAGGACATAAATGATTTAAATAGAATAAATAATTGAACTGAACATTTACTTATCAACAAGTCTAAAGGTGAGTCCTAAAATCATTTCGTTTGGCTTGTCCATCCACTAGGAAATGCTCAGTTGCTTTATTCTTGAGTCTAGGTTGTACAGCAGTTGGTTGTCTTTCCAGGTCATGCTTGGGTTCAGAATGGCTTAAAAGATCAGCAGTATAACGTGGGGCCACACTGTGCTTAGCTGTGAAAGTGATCAGTAAAATCTTGATCATAAAAACTGACTCGTCAACCAGAGTAAAGATGCTGAAATGTGAGTAATATTGAATCATTGTGATGTGCTGGCGAATACCTACCAGCAGCTCTCTGTTTCTGCAGGAAGTCGACGCTGCAAGGACAGTAGAGTTACAGCAGGGTGTCATCAGCATAGCACTGGTACAGATCATGTGCCCAGGTTGGACAGTATACAATGAAAAGAGGATTAGGCCAGAAATGCAGTCTCATTTGGCCAATGCTGACTAATCGTACTTTTGGACAGGTTCATATCATTACCTGTTGCCTGAACATGTTTACATGCCCTCTCTCTTTGTGTTTCTTTACTTCTATATTAGTGCCATGGATGCTGAGCAGTACAAAAATGATCCACGCTATACAGAAGCAGAGAGTCATTGGCATGTGATGCAGAAATCAGGAGATCTGGAGCAGAGGACCAGAGATGGGGAGGACTGGAAGCTGGTGGATGTATTTCTTTCAGGAGGTGCACCATGGGGATTTACACTCAGAGGGGGTCTGGAGCATCGAGAACCTCTGCTCATAACTAAGGTAAGACGCTTATTTTTTCTAAAACAGAAGAGATTGAAGTGGCGAGTTCAAGGTTTCTGCCTGAAGAGCAGGACTGAAATCCTTTTGTTGTGTCTTTCAAAATCCAATAAAAAAGAAATCTGTAAATTGTCAATTTTAATCAAAGTGTGCATTTTTGATACCTCTCTTTGCACTCAGGAATGTCTACAAAAGTTTCCTTTCAACAGACGGCGAGGCATTCAGCCACTCTCACTGTTCAGAAATTGTAGGTTTAACAAGTTAATGGATGTGAGTCAGAGCAGGTGCGTGTTTGCTGTGAATTTACAACAGCAATTACTGCCAGTGTCCAATTGTTCCACCTACTTTAAAACTCTTTAATCAAATGTTTTCAAAAGTAAATACTGAACACACACCTCCATATTCCTTTCATACATCAGTCTGCCAGGAACAAAAATGACATTATGTGACCTTTATCATAATGGCACAGATGATGATGTCTGGCAGAGTGTAACATTGCTCAATCAGTTTTGGCAGAAGTGACCTGAGAGCCAGCTGAGATGATTATTTTATTTTATGAGTCGCTGTCATCTAACTAAACACAAGGTGCTGACTGCTCCGACACCCGACCCATCACTGCTTACATGGCATACATGTTGCTGTGCATTTTTCTTGTCTCTACTTTAACAGCATTTTCTAACACAAGATAATAAAGTAGAAGATGGAGGAGGGGGCATGACAGGAGACAAATGCCAAATTTTGATATTGTGAACTCATAATGATCTCTCTTAACTCTCTGACATGAGCCTGTTCAGTGCAGTTCTTCATTTTTGAAATCCATACAAACATCTGGGCATGGAGAGTGTTAACGGTCCCTAATTAAAGTGTGATCTATGTAGTCAAAGCATGTTTGTTTGGCCCAATGTTGGACTGAGTATTGTTACACATTTGGCTAAGCGAGTAGTAAAATCAGACTGGAGTTTCTCAAAAATTGACCTCCAACAAAATTTGCACTATAGCCTGTTTAATGACCTTGTTAAATGGGTGATATAAACCACAATAAGGCATATAGTGCAAATAAGAGGGAGTGCACCTAATCACAGTGCAGCCCAATCAGCTCTGAAATCACACTGTTAACCTCACTTCTCTGTTGACTGTGTAATGATTAACCACAAAAGACCTTGCTAGTTAATGACATGGTAAAATACCAGCACCTGTTTGTCAGGAGCTGTGCCCCTGCTTGATTTTTGTTCGTCATTTCTGTATTGACTTTAAAAAGGGTCCAAAGTCCAGCTCGGAGGGGGGTGAAACTCTGAAACTCAGGAACACAGGCACCATATGGGTTTAGAGTAATACAGTCGCGACCACCTTCACCCCATTACGGCAGGTTTTAGAAAGCATGTGATTCTAATGACGAGAATTTCTGACCATTTAAGTCTTTAAGCTATAAGATTAAATGGTGAGGTCACATTGCTGAATAGTGTGTGGTGGATCATTGCCCAGCTGAACTGCTGCTCTCGGGTTTGATATTGGCAGCATTTTTTTTTTTGTTAATGTTTTGTCACTGAACGCTACATCTTTACTCCAAGGACCAACAAAAGTGGACCTGTGTGCATCTGATGGTGAGACGTTTATTTCTCAGACCTTTTTGAACCACTCTCACTCTTGACTTTTCATCTGCTTTTTCACTACCCTTTAAATATTATTTTATAGTCTCACCAGAGTCTCCCTGGTACTTGAAGACATTTTCAGTAATCTCATAAAGTAAATTGGTCATGGACTAACCTTAACACAGGTTTGTCAAACGGATTCATAATGCTCCAGAGTTTAGTTTGCTGCCACTCATGCCACGATGTGTGTTATTAGATTCCCACCTGGGACATTTTGCTTTCTCGCAAATTCGTGCCGGGTTAAATTTCAGTTCGGAGGGGTAGCGTGTGGTACCAGGAGCAGGGGAGGAATGTTTGAGCTTTGTTTGATTTTCTAAATGTAGTGAATTATCCGTGACAGCCCGAAGCCCGATGGAATGGCATGATGAGATAAATTAAGTCAGGATTAGTGATTTGTGCTCTTTTTCGGAGCAGCGCACCGAGTATAGCCACTAATTTTCAAAGGTATGTTGTTGAGTTATTTCTATTAACTAGATAAAGATGCAAGTAATCAATTGTGTAAGCAGTCAAAATGCCCACAGTATGTCCACAGACGAGAAGAATCTTAAGGCCTCTTACTCCCAACATTTGTCTTTCTAATGATGGCACACATGACTGAAGTGATAAATATGTGGTCATACAGCAACATAGTAAAGCATGTACTGCCTGATTCTGTTTGTTCTGTATGTCCTATTTCTTTGGAGTGCAGTTTCACCCATGAAGGCTGTTCAAAGTGACACATTGTATCCTGGAATATCTGTGTGAACCGCAGTGAGTCAGGAGCTACACACTATTTGCATATCCACTGTAACATGGACAAGTCACGCTAGTTAAAATTGTTCAAATCTGTTCCCCTTCTCGCTGAGTACTGCATGTACATGTAACACGGCGGTGACCATGTGAATTGTGGCGTTCCAAGTTCCTCACAGCTTTCTGCAACATATTTCAGCTACAGTCCACTGTGCTGTTAGTCAGACTACACATCTCACCTCAAATGGGTATGAGCTATCCCCTTTTTACATCTTGTTCTAATATTAAATGCCTTTCTGTTTCTTTGTTAGCACACTGTTGGTCTTGGCAGGGATATCTGTATTTTACACAGTAACCTGAGGAGTACACATGTAAAAACTTTGTTGGCTGCATATGCATTTTTACAGATTGATAGAATGAAAAGATGATAGAAAAGAGAGCGCCCATAGTTTGATGAGAGGGTAAGAGTATTGGTTAAAAAATATCCTGGATCTAATTAAAATTCTTAACATTCCACTCATAGCTCAGGTTATGCTCAAGGTCTTCGTGGACTTAAAGTCCTTAGTCTCAATAAACTTAAATAATCCTGTTTTACACAACACAGCTGGGCATGTACCTCATACATATGTTTCCTCTGCCAGGATCCCATTTTATATGGAGGAAAATATTTGGCTCTTAAAACACGAGTGCCAAATACACAAAAATGTCTGTTCTTACACGCAGCGATAAAACCCCCACAGGTAAACAGGTTTTACTAATTATTGAGTCCTGTGTGCGACATCTTTGTGGGCTCGATTTGACTGTCCCGATTGCACAACCACTGGAACACAGATGATTTGTAGAGAAAAGGATTATGGCTCATGGCAGGAAACAGACTTCAATATTGGAATAGTTTTTTATTTGTGGGAGTCAGGATTTTGGAGGTAGGAATATGGAATGCTGAAAGGATTATTGATTGAGCTCAGAAGGAGGACTGGTTCAGAGTATGCTCTTTGATGGAAATGCTATTGTAAACGGTCTTAAGCGTTACGTTAGCGTTAGGCCATTGTGCCTTGTTATGCCAAAACATATTAGATTTAAACTGCGCTCAGGCTCGTTTTGGTAATTCCCTTTGTTTGATGGTCATTTTCATTGCTTCCACCTTTGTTTTCTCTGGGATTCCAGAGACAGAGAGGTGTGCAGGGCTGGTGTTATTTAAAAAGTTTTGATGGTGGAACAAAAATAAAGCCAGCTTTTATCTGATATTTGGTTCACATTTCAGTCAATATCAGTGAAGTACTGCGGTTTGGTTCCCAGCTCAAGGTAACTGAACCTCACCACAAACATCAAGTACAATGTAAATTGTGCCTTACTCATTTACTCAAGTGTTAGTTTAACAGCCTATTTGATAATCATAGGGTTTGTGATTGAAACTTTCTATCTGGTGTTTTGAACCAAATGCTAAGTTTAGCATGCTAATTTGCACACAATGACAATGATGATTTTTAGCAGGTATAATGTTTCCTGTGTTCACCATAATAGTGCTAGCATGTTCATTTTGGCTAATTAGCACTAAACACAAATTGACATGTTGACCTGATAATGGCACTAGGTATAAAGAAAAAGGATGTCCAAAGATATTCAGATTTGTCCTGATGGGATGGACGAATGCCTGCACCAAATTCCAGAACAATTGATCCAAAAGTTGGTGAGACATTTCACAAATGTCAGCCTACTGGCGAAACTAGAGGAAAATATCTGTAAGATTCATCCTCTGTGGACAATAAATGTCTGAAATATCACAACTACTGGATTGATTACCATGGGCTTTTGTACAGTCTGAATCAGCGGTGGCCCTGTCAACACACCAATAATTATTGATTTTATATAATTATATGATCATACATTTAAAACACCCAAATTGAACATATGGCTATATATAAAATAATCATAAAAATATCCCTTAAAAACAAATAAACAGTTAATAATCAAGTTAAGAAAGACAAAGATTGACAGTGAAAAGAAAATTAAAATAAATAGATCAAATGAATAAAAGATAAAAAATAAGAATACTATGAGGAACATAGAACAGCGTACAGCACACATTCCTCACAACAGATGATTGATTTTCACCATAACTTTGCACTTTAATGCCTTTTCAATGTCCCCATTTTTAAGAAATTCCAAAAACATTTCCCAGACGTTGTAAAACTTAGAGGCTTGCTTCCTAACTATACAAAGGAGTTTGTACCCAAACTTGAAGTTTTTTAAACAGTGGTCAAGAGAGGGACAACTAACATTTTCCAACGTGGATATGGACATGACTCAACCATTTACTTTCTCGATTAAGTAGAGAACAATTGTATAAATGTTCAGTAAACACAGTTTAGGACTTAGAAGTATTGGAAAAGAGGTACTTTAACAGATGTAGTGTTTCACTGAACTCTCCCTTTCACCATTATATTGTATTTTTGATTAACACACCCTTTGCTAAAACAGTTTTTTGGGGGAAAATATCTCCGGTGTGGACATTGGAGGCTGTTGCTTTGAATTCTTTCCGTGTGCCAGAATAAAACGTCTAAGTTGTAAATACTTGAAGTAATGTTTCTGTGGCACATTGTACTTGCTTTCAGCTCATCAGATCGTTGTCCTCATAAAAATCCAGTCATTTAATTATCCCCTTAACCATGTTTTAAATCCCATGTCATTTTGAGCCGTGTGTTCATTGCCCCAAATTGGTGATTAAACAAGATAAACAACGGGGGAGTCACCCAGATATTTATCTACATGATGCCAGACAACAACAGTGTTTTTCACAGAAGGATTAACTATGTTTTTTCATTTCTAAAAAGCTATTCAGCACCAAACCCCCCGAGGACAACAATTCAGTTTGTAAGCAGGGCAGATCAACCTCTCTAGAAAACCAAAACATTTCAGCCCTCAACTGGGCAGCCCAGATGTACCACTGTAAATGTGGTTGTTCTAACCCCCCCTTATCGTAAGGTAAATACATAAGAGAGAGGCTAAATCTTGGCTTCCTGTTATTCCAAATAAAATACAAAAGGAGCTCTTTGACTTTTGGGGAAAATGAAGGAGCCAAAACATATAACACATATAGCAATGTAGTTCATATAATCATCTTAATCATTCTGCATTTAAAAATATTCTTCCCATCATAGACAAAGGCATTGATGTCCATCTTGTGAATTAAAATACAATTTAATTATTTAATTCTGCTTAAATTCCGTAGATTCCTCGAACAAACTCAGCGTCCAGGCTAACGTGGTTTACTACAACCAAATGTTGTAATTTACTGCAAGAACTTTGCAGAAAGACAGATGCTTAAAACATCTGCCTGTCGTACGGAGACAGATGCCTCTTTAACTAAAAGCTCAAAAAGCTACAAGCGGAGCTAAAGGTCAACTTTGGGTGAATTTGTTTATGTGGTTGCTGGTGGCTTGTCAAAGTGGAATGAAACACTCTCAATGATGTGTGTGAAGGCAGCCCCTAAAACCATACATGAGGTCTGAGTTCAGTGCCCTGTCAGCACACTGCACCACACATCTGTCAGCAGAAAAGACACATTCCTTACCCCCATCACCACCACATCCTTCCCTTCATGTCCCATGGAGAGACATAGGGCTATTTTTGAGGATACTCAGGCATCCAGGATGGCTGTAGCTTGACTGATTACGGCCTGGAGGAAGATGGTAAACAAAGGACACGGTATGGCTCATGCTGATTGGGCTGCCATGGTGAAAAATGTTTGGAAAAGCAGTAAGAAGCTCCTGTCTTGATGTTGTGCAAACATTGCTTTTACTTAACCATTTTGTTTTACCTAATGCTGCCATTACAATCTATTTGTTGATATTATTAACATTCTTTTTTCTTTTCTTTTTTACTGTGGAGGCATATTTCCTGTTAAATTTCTCTGAATAAAAGCAAGGCAGCTGTGTAGCCGTGGGCCCTCCAACAGATGTCTCAGCATGTTGTTGTTGATGTTGAAGACATCATTCTTGTATGCACTGTAAATGCAACACAATTAGTTATCTCATCAGATCTACATGTGCTGAAACCTAGTTTTGCCCTCAGTTTTATTCTCCACCTGGTTCCGCTGAATTACTGACAACTTCCTCTGATTCTTTAGTTGTAGCCGCAGTTCACCATTCCTGCCTGCCTAGTCTCAACTACAACTAATAGTTGCACAGCAGACCAATTTGGTCCCAGACACTATGTAATCAATTATATTCTGCTGTTATGTCACAAGTACCTCAAGTAAAAAGCTTTTAAATATCATTAAAGGTCAGCTATGTGCCCTCCAGCTTTGCAACCATTCCAAAAATGTAGCAGACATTGTTTTTTAAACAGTGCAACTTAATAGAAATGATCCCATCTCTCAGAGTCAAACCGAGGTTTACAGTTTACACCTGAACACAGTGTATATTTTTCTTTTTTGTCAACAAACCCCATGACTTAGTCCTGCTGCCGTAAATACTCACAGGACCATCAAATGTGAATTCATCCGCAACTGAAAATAGTCCCTAGTAAATGAACTATTTGCTTTTGTTTGAGTAGTCTTTGCTAAACACTACAGCGCCCTACTGTTTTGGGAAATTACAGAGCCTTTTTCTCAGAAATGAAAGTATATATTTATGACTTATTTAAATTAAATAAAAAGATTTACTTTGCTTGGCTCAGAGTCCCCAGGTAGGGTAGAGAAGTGAGAAAGTACTGAGAGATAGAGTAACACAATGTGGGCTTTGGTCTTTTCATGGGAATTGTTTGACAAAAAAAAAAAAGTACATATACAAAAGCTCCAGACTGACCCTTTAATACAGTTTGCTACCTTGTCTCTGACATCTCTATCTAAAATCCTACCTTTTAATCTTGCAAAAGCCACAATCACTAGTTTACCCATGTGAAGGATAGTCAGTTAACCTAAATGTGAAGTTCATTTCATGTTCCTATTCATCCTGCTGTTAACTAGTGAGAATGGTTTCTCATTTCCAGTATAACTGGGGTGTTTTGTGTCCATTTTAGACGTTGTAACCTACACTAAGTATCAGTGAGTGATTCAGTCTCTCTTAAAAAATACACTACCATATCTGGATCATCTCAGGAATCTAGCCAGCTATAATAAAAATCCTCTGTCTGCCCTGCCTTAACCCTGCCTTAAAATCGGTATTATAGAAAAATGAAAAGAGGGTATGATTAGTGCTATCTGGGCTCTGGTTTTCTGCTCTGGGGATAAAGGCCATATAAGACGTAATGGTCTGTAAATGTACACATACCTCTGTGGTTGAGTCATGCAGCCCCCTCTCACAGGTTTGAGTGGAGAACTGATTATCAGCTTCAGAGCTTGGCTTTTGTGTGTTAATGTGCCAACTGCCAAGCACGTTCTCGCTGCTTTTCTTTCCACAGTGAGCCGGGCTATCTTGCACCTCATGTCTGACTATCTTCAGCCGTGCGAGGACAGCATTGACCTTTTACGTACGGTATACCTGACACTTCAGAGACCTTCGCTCGAAGCCGTCGTTCTGTCAGTTTAATATCTTATATCGTGAGTCGACACTTTAGTCGGCGGGTCGTCTCCAGAGATACGCCAATACTAGCTGTTGCTGACATCAGTCCACTGTACGCAGTTCACTGTACCTCCCTTTGACAGATGTGTTATTTCAGGTGTCTGCCCTCAGACAAACAGTACAGTTTGTTTTCACATCATGCCACTGGCTTGGACAGCAGCTTTTTGAAGTATTTTTATAGCCTTTGAGCCCTGTCTTTAGAAACTGGCCTACCTGCTGTTAACTTTGATAAACACTGTGTTTCTTTTGTCACTGTTACCCTATAAAATCTGCGAGGAACGTCAACAAGCGAATCTTGGCTTTATGGTGCATTTTTCACACATACGTCTTAAGCATTTTTCTTTTGCAGACGTGCCCTTTGGTTTTGCTAAGTTGACTGCCATATTATTACACTATACAGTTCCTTTTTTTCATATTAGGCTGTTGAAATCTAGCATCTACCACTCACACACACTCATAAGTTTGGAAAATGTAAACAGGGTTACGCCATCATTAATGTTAATAACTGCAGCTGTGCTTTGACATATTAAAATATCTGCTGTAAAGATTATCTGTTGTATAGGTTTATGATGATGAGCATTTTGTTAAGTAATTAAAACATAATTTTCTTTCATGTAGATGGTTTGGTGCATTGAAGATCATTTGTAATCAACACTGGCAAAGTGTGTCAATCCTCATCTCTTCAATAAACACAGGAAATTATTACATTTAAGCTTTTTAGTCATGTGTATAGATAGAAAACAAGAATCTCATTCCTAATCTAAAATCTTTTAGTTTGAAAACTGTAATGATTTGTTCATTGATCGATTAGTTTCAAGTAATTTTTCAAGCAAAAATGCCAAATATTCTCTTGCTCCAGCTTCTCAAAAACAATTCTGAGACGTCACCTTTGGCTTTTGCAAATTGTGATGGTAATTTTTCACAATTACATGACATTTTATTGACTAAAATGTTGTTTTTAAAAGTTAGTACAAGGAACTTTCATTTTGCTTTGATTTTAGTGGCCCCTGTGGACAAAATTGGTAGTGTTTTCCCAGAATGAAGACTGCAACACCATCTCGTGTCGTAAAGATCTTGGCTAGTGCACATATTTTTTTTGGAAGCGAGTGAAAGACACTATTTTTAAACTGCTGTTTGCAAGATGCGTAGCAATGAGGTATCTGTGTGTCTTTGTAAGATTAATAATTGTAATTTGACAATGGTGAAACAAAGTCAACTTTGTCTTAGTACCTTGCTCTTTTTAATCATTGTTCGTGCTCTGTACTTTTTTTTACTCATCTTTTTAAAAATGTGTTGGGAAGCCAACTAACTTTTAATTTTGTCAGACAAAGACAGATGTCCTCCCCCTGTCCTCACCTCACCTTATTATCGTTGTACTCCGTCATGCTACATTGCTACCAGTAATGTAAGCAACTGGTTAAGTGCTGAGAAGCAGTAAGTAGCACCGAGGTAAGGTCGTATGAGGTTATTTATTCCCTTTCACAACACTGTGGAGGGACCTAGTGATGTCATCTCGTTTCTGTTGAATTCACACACCTGCCCCACAGGGCGCTCAAGTATGTCATCCTCATTTCTTGTTAATTCAAACAGAAATCAGTGCTGGTGTGTTTGGACTTGGCAAAGCTATTAAGTTAAAACGTTTCTACAGTGTCAACAGGCCAAATTTGTTTGTATCAAACGAAAGCTTTTAAGTATGAACTCTATGTAATACACAAATAAGTGAGCTCACGTTAGCTACTGGTAGTCTAGCATGTTATTTCCTAAGTTTATTCTTCTGTAGCTCTACCTAAGTTGAATGCAGAGGCCTGATTATATTATAGTGATGGAAACAGGTTGTATGGAGGAAGTGTCGAGATAAAACAAGAAGTACTACCCGTATATCTCACTTGCTCTCTGTAAAATGGTGTATTTAACTCTCTGTTTTCTATCTGCTCTGTTTATTCTCCAGGTCGAGGAGGGCAGCAAGGCAGCAGCTGTGAGTCTCCAGGTGGGAGACGAGCTTGTCAACATCAACGAGATTCCCCTGAGTGGCTACAGACAGGAGGCAATCTGCCTAGTGAAAGGCTCCCACAAGACCCTCAGTCTGGTGGTGAAAAGGTACCTAACTAATTCACTGTCCCCTCCTCCTTCATCTGCTGCTGTCACAGGTGCACCTCCCCCTCCCTTAGCCTAACAAGTCACCATGGTAACCTCTCCAACAAACCAAGGTGACGGAGGTGGAGTGGAGGTGGAGGATCCTAGCCCTTGCAGCTGTTTGTCTGCAGACTAGCTGACAATTTCTGGGATTTGTAGCCATCACGGTAAAGTTCTCGGGAGCTGGATGTTCCTGTTTTGCCAGGTTGTTCTGGGTTGCAGTCAGCAGGAGTTGCTTTGTCATACATTTGTTTTAGGTTGAAGAAACGTTGTGGGTGACATCATTCACCCAATTATAGAACCCACCCAGGCATGTATGGGAACGTTAAGCAAAGGGAAGTTATGATGCAAATGTCGTGATTTGACACTGAGATTTATTTTTTTTTATCGGCTCAGAAAACCACTTCGTCAGTTAGTGTCACTCCCTTTGTGATAAGGCATGTCTAATTTGCATTGTTCTCTCTGCTCACACCACACATGTCACTGTTTGTTAATGACCAAAGAACACGCTGTTGATGAACAGTAAACCCATTGGAAGTGCTTACATTCACTCTTTTTGTCCTTAGCTAATCCTTGTGACTTATTGACTCTGTTGTATTGTTTGGTATTCATATCTTGTTTAACTGATGAATCATTTGTCAACTGAGTCCTGGAGGCCTTCCTACGAATGGCCTTGCTGTGTGTGAAACACCGGACTCATTGTCTCTCTTTGGCTTTCTTTCTGTATTGTATCATATCATAACGTAATCCCTGAACAAATCCTACCGTACAAGGAAGTCCTCTCACCATTTATCTTTCCACAAGGACGTGGCATGGAGTCTCACTCATTGTGTTTTATTCTCAATAGACATGTCTGTTACAGGATCTAAATACAAGGAGGCACTACTGTCTGTAACAATATTAGATGAAATGTAATTCAAACTCATAAACTTGTGTATAGTTTACTTTTACAGACATAAAAGCTCTGAAATCATATTTTCTCAATCAGTTAGTATGAGAGCGATTGGGTCCAAGATAAACACTCAATTTTCCTGCGAAGTTAGAATGATTTTGTTTGTTTCACATGAGAGATTTCAGTATTTGTGTTTCTGTGAGGACTCGCATCGGAAAAATGTGATGTCATGCACTGCTGAGCACCAATCGTGATTCAGCAAACACTTGAATCACAATCTGATGACTGTTTTGTGGTTGTTTGCTCATGTTGCCGGACACTATCGATCAAATCAGCCGCAACCACATGGTCCAGATTAAGCAGATTAGCATTTTTGAATGTAAAATTCTTGAAACTTCAGAATATATTATTTTCCTGTCTTTGAATCTGATTGTTCATTTATACACAACAGCTTAATGTTCTAGAAAATACTTCAAGATTTGAAACCAAGTTTTTAGTGGCTTTGAACCAAGTAATGAGAATTTACTTTCTTTTAGCGGTTAGCGTTTTTAGCCACATAATGTGACGTCTTTCCAAGGGTGTGGTACGGTTACAAGAGAGATATTAAACCTTCGCTTTTTATTGGTTTGCTCAGAAGTGGGCATGAATTAATGAAGCTGCCTCAGCTGCATTCTTTTGAAATGTAAAAGTGTTTGCCACCTCAGATGTGATACTGCTCTGCTAGCTGCTACGACACATTAGTTAACGTCAACTGGAAGGAAGACAAAAGAGAGGCAAGCACTCAAAAACTCGCTCAGCTTCTTCTGAGTTACCAGTTAATCAAATATTCTGCTGCAAGTTTTTCGTGTCTGATCATATGATTGATGTCAAAAGAGAAATAAGAAGCAAATCAACTGAAAAATAACCCACTAAAAGTACTGATATTAGTAAATCATGTATCATGGCTTCTTACTTGCCTGGAGAAGTGTCTCTTTTCATGTGATGCTGTGGTTGCAACACTTGTTTTCCCCCTTGAAACAAGGTGTGTGTTAACACAGAGTTAATACCGGGTAGATTAAACTACAGAAGAGCAGGAGGCCTAACTGAAGGATCTGGTTATTGTCTTTTCAGTGTGCTTATTGTGATTGTAAATGGAAAAAAGATGTTTCCTTACAAGGACAAGTCTTATTGTTCATATTGTGTTTTAGACAGGCTTCGGATCCCGTGGGAGTCTCAGTTCCTTCCTACTCCTCGTGTTCATGTTAAAGAATTCACTTTGTTCTCAATGTCTCAAATAGCATCTCCAGTCAGTCATTTTCCGAGGCCACAATAACAAGTCTGCGTCTGATTTAGAATATAGACGGGTGATAGTTGTTCATTACAGAACCTCAAAGCTTCAACTCCAGTCCCACTTTGTGTTGTTTTGATCCACAATGCAGTGTGCACGTTGCGCAGATAACGAGCACTGAGGTTTGCAAGTGTATCACAGTTTAGCATTCCTCATCTACCCACATGTCTACCCTTCATGTTTGTTTGTAGCTTCATCTGTGCCTGGGCATGTTGGTGTGAGCCTGCGCATTTCTTTTTATCTCAGGGATAATGCTGGATAGTCGATAGAGGATCAGGAAGCTGTCAGAACCTGCTCCTGTGTACAGGTGTGGCCTCTGAACACACTGCAGAAGGGAGGAGCTTGATTTTAACGAGTCATGTTTTTTTTGCATGCAGTGACTAATGTGAGATTGTTGGAATAACGTCATTTGGCAAAGGGGTGTGACTTGTCACACAGAGGGACACACAGGTGAGGTTATCTGTGGGAAAGTGTTTCGTCGTCTTCGCACATGCCTCAACAAAACCGTTCCGCACTGGAAATCTAAAATTTTACCAATGCATTAACATTCTTTAGACTTACTTCACAAACAAAATCAGGGTGTGAGCTACCGTGCAGCCTAATTGCACGTTTCATTCAAAATTTGTTTAAAGCTTGCCAACACTAACTACTGCATATACTCAAACACTATAATTGTGCCACACCAACACATCGCATTTGCACTGTATGTACTCCAGATTGGCATTGTTACGGTTTGCTAACTGTAAAATCCAAACACTGTAATTTGGTTTAAATGTAGCATATTGAAAGTTCACTTTGAAAGAGTCATTTCACTGTTAGATGGACAGGCCTTGTTTTCAAAGCAGCTTTTTCTACAATATGTTCACTGAATGTAGTTTTACTCGCCATAAGGACCACAACAGTCTGGCCTGCCTTTCCTTGCCCTTAATCAGTTTGCAGTACATCCATCCGGTTGCATGGAGAATCATTAAACTTTACAGCATGAAGCTTGAAGTTTATTGTGGCATTTGGTTTCCCCCTTCTGGCATTGTTACAGAAGTACCACAGACGCTAAAATCTGCTGACCTTTTACACTTGAAGAGAAGTTGTCTAGTGTATCAGCCAACCTCTGCTTCTCTGTTTCTAACGTCAGTGTTCTTGGCATCTAAAAAAATGATGATTAAGATGACGTCTCCAACACTCCGATACGTGTTTGTGTCTATTTTGGATGAGTTAGGCCTGCACAGAGGTTTGGTGCACAATCCAATTATACCCGGAAAAGCTTATTGGCCTAACTTAGAGTGTAAGCGTTCGGTAGGGGGTTGCAGTGGAGTGGCTTACATCCACCGGTCTTTGTTTTTCTAAATAAGCCCGTGTAGTATGTTTGGAATGCCGAGCGCTGAATTCTCGTCGTAAGTAGATTTCTTAAAATTGTTTGGGTCTCAGCTGAGGAAATCATAGTTTAGAGATTTTCAGTGTAGTCCGGTCTTAACTACTGCAACCCTCGGATTCTTTTTGGTTTGTTCCACCGCCAAGGTGAGTTGACAGTCAGAGATGTCATTAGTTTAACAGGAAGAAGGGTTTAATTATTTTTTTTAAACCATGCAATCCAATCCAAGAAAAATACACTCGCTTTGAGCTTTGCTTCTTTCTTTTTGTTGCATGACATGAAGAAATATGAGTTCTTGATAAACATTTGATGAGGTATGTACGTGAATCTGGAAGACATTCAAACATTCAGCTTTTCTAGGAGCTTCAGGTTTTTGCTTTGTCATTATCTTGAACTGCACAGTGACATTTTGCCTTTTGGGCCAGACTTTGTGTGTGTGTAGCTCTAAATAGTCTTAACATTGTCACTACATTTTTTTATGATGTTTTTTTTACAATGTCTGTCCCTCATCTTGTCCAACATGTGAAATATTGAGTCCTCACATAATTAAGACTTGGGGAAATACAATCAGATTGTGTCATTGCATAAACATTAACTCACAATTTCTCACACCTTGACATCTCTGCACATATTTGCTTCCACTGTTATGTTATACATGACACTTTTAGAGATAGTTTGTGGTTTGTGAGTCATTGCGGTCCACAGTAAGTCATTGTGAGTGAGTACAGTTAATCCCCACACTGTCTGTTGCCGTTGCTTCATTCACTTTGTGTTGTCTTTTACTCTTCAGCTGCGTTAGTTAACAGAGAAGCCCAGCTGCTTGATTTAAGTTATAAACATTCTGACCCGTGCATCTCGAGCTGCAACAACGGACTTTGTTATAGTGATGGTTTTCAGAGCCTCAGCCTCAGACAAAGGTTTTCCAGGTGTTTCTGTGGGTCAGAGCAAGCACCCAGTGACTTGACAGCTGGTATGCCACTCATCCCAAGAATGTGCTGGTCATTACATGCTGCTCACGGTTCACCTCTCTCACCCGAAACATGACTGGTTTGATTGTAGGGTCTGCTGAAGAAGGTCTTTGTCAAACCCTCAGGCAACGACTGAATCCACCCGCTCACCTGCAAGTCCAGGTTTGGGTGCATACAGCCTCCGTATGTTTCTGTACAGTGATACTGGAAGTGATGCTGTACTTTATCATGTGTTATTTGCATATTTTGTGAAGTGAACTTACTTGACAGAGAAGTTATTATCCCGGTTATCCCTAATTTTATCTTTTGTTTAATAGAAATGTTATACAAGTTAATACTCAATTATTTCTACATATTGTTGTCACACCCTGGTCACATTTAAGATTCATGTGTTATGAGTGTTATTAGATGCATTTGTTAAAAAAAACAACCCCAACACAAAACAGAAAATAATGCATTTTGCTGAACCTCGCAATGAAAACCCTCATTTGGATTGTATGCTTGATTGCTTCCCTCACAATAGATTACTGTGGATTTTATTGCCGTCCTATCAGCTTTAGGTTGCAACCATTCTTTGCTAATCTGCTTGCCTGTCACCAGACCTCTCGCTGGTGTGCCAGAGCACGTTTTAATAAGAAACACTTGTTGATCACTCAAAAAAGAGTATTTTTCCTCTGTGACGCCATGTAAGATGGTCATTTTCCAACGTTAAGACAGCTTTAACTATCTGTACTATCCTCCTGTTGAAAGGAGATGCTCAGTCAGTTTCGCAAATAAAATAAAAACCCCAAAAAGAACAGTTTGGATAATTGTGAGATTATTTTTTATAAGAAAGGACTTGCATTTTTTCACATTGGAGCACTTGTTTCTGCTTCTGCACTTGCATTGTAAATAATTTCCTATACAGAAACAGATCCTATTAAATATGATTAGTTGTATGAGAGCATTTAAGTCCAGAAGAGGACAGTATCAAAAACCATTTTCAAGAAGTCAGCCGAGGATTTGGACAGAACAACCAGCCTGTACCCCTCAAATCTTCAGCTTTGTTGATAACAAAAGAACATCTTTAAAGCAGGTTTGAAAGAAATGTTTATTTAGAGATATTTTTATATACATTTCATGTAATATTTATCAAATGAACAGAATTAATCTGCTATAGGGAGATATAGCCTGTTAATTCTATTTTTAAAATGTATTTAAGTTATCAATTTATTTTCAAAGCATCGTGCCAAAGGAGTGAAAATTAGCCGGCACACATTTAGATTTTCAGTAATGGTTATTAAAGTGCATTGTCCTTGTAAAAAATGTATCAATCAATAAATGGATCCATTTTAGTACACATCAGCATTATACATAGCAACATTTTTGCTCAATAAAATAACACTACAATTAGAAAGTAGTGAATGAATGACCTATAACATACTGTCTATTAATCAGAAATAGTGTAATTAAGTATGGTGCCATAATAAATTAAAAAATGTTAGTGTGGCAGTTTAACCTCAGAGAAACAATTTAAATATAAATGTTAAATATTTACCAGTTCATGTATTCGTGTAAAGCAGATTAACAAGCAGAACTAACTAAAACTAAAATCTAATAACAGAATCATAACAAAATGTTCAGGAGTCAGTGCTTTTCAATACTGAGTGGTATCTGTCATATGTTATTTACTTCCCTTTCTCTGGCATTGTTGCATTGCTCATTACCCGAGGCTTTCGGGAAACAGGGTGCCCTCGCACCCTAGAGATCAACCTGTTGCCATAGTAATGGGAGAAATGCATGTCTGCCTCACAACAGGGGAGATGGGAAGAGAAGAGTCCGGCATTTCATCCCATCATTAGCATATTAGCCCCTTAGAGCCAATAAGACGAGGCAAGGTACGAGAATACTCCAAGGGGACTGGCTGTGACAATGGCCCTCCTCCTTCTCTGTACACTCATCCACCCCCCTTTCAGGGGTAAAACCCCAGTAATCCTGAAGGAAATCTCCCCACTGTTCAAACTAATTCCGCCAGGAGAAGTTAGTTTTAGTCATGCTCATTGTGGGTTGAATTCTGTGTTTGTGAGTTGGTGTGTTTTAGCAGGTGGTGGATGAGTGGTGGAGTGAAGCGATGATGTTCAGATCTGTGCACGTCTCTTTATTTTGGCCTGTCTCTGAAGTGTCTGTGGAATGTGGTGCCTGACCAGCACACGGGTACAACTGGTCTCACTTTGTTGTCCAAACTGAGCTCCAGTCTGATATTATTGTGTAGGTCTTTCGGATTTCACATATTCTTCTTTGTGTCCATTTTGAATTCCTTCATCCAGATGTTTGGTGAGTCGAAATTAACTTTGTTTTATTTACTTTTTGTGGTTTTGAAGGCCGTTGTACCTGTAGCTTTTTGTCTTTAACATATTGGGGTTTCCGGTGCTCGGGTTTATGACCCTAATACTCTGTTATTGCTTTTATTGTTTTTGTCTCATCATTCAGCTTGAGGTCATGCATCATTTAGGTTAAGCCATGATCAGATAGACTTAGCTTTTCAAAACCGAATGCAAATTAATCTTTGAGAGAAAAGGGTTAATAGTTAAAGCCAAATTATCTGTGAATGTTCTTCAGCTGTAAGATATCATTAACCACAATAGGTGATGAGTTTGTCTGGAAGTGTAACATGTTCTCTGTTTGGTTTTAGTATGCATCTGTGAGCTGTTTATTTTTGAATGTGGACTCTTTGGTACCGGACACAAGTGAGATGGGGCTCCAAACCGATCACCCTGAAAACAGTCTCTCCCCCGCCCCCATTCCAGCCAACTGATTCACTTTCAGAGCATATCTGTGCCGGCCCAGCTGTAGCCCTGACGATAGGCCTAATAAAACCAGCTTCATTTGCATACCAATAGCAGGCGCCATGTGTGGCTAGCTCCTAGTGCCCCAGAAACATGGACTCTGAGGAGACAAGGAAGACTGAGCTTCATGTTGGCTTTTCTTTGTCCTCTAAATAGGCCTTAACTCTAATCCACAATTCATTTTTTCCTAGAAGTGTCCCACTTTATTGAGATTAACCAAATCTCTCCATCTAAAAACTCTAAAAAAAAATCTATTAAATGAGTTTAAATATAAGAGTCACTCATTTCACCCAGCAGTTAGTTTTAAGGGATAAGTCTCGATCTGAAGGAAGCTGTTGTTCGGACCTCTTGTCATCAGATCATTGAAAGCCTTTAGACAAGGTGACTGAGGGGGCAGGACCTCTTGACCTCCGGACTTTGTAGGGCCATCCTGAGTCCAATGAGAGTGAAATCTTTGTCTAAAATTCTTGACCATTATAACACCAATGTTTCACGGTCCCCTCTCAGTAAATCTAGTTACCTGCGGCTAAAAGAGTTTAGGAGCTGATGCATAAAAATCATAATATAAACTCATTTTAAACACTGGCCTTGAATTAGTTTGGTGGCATATTTCATACAAGCAGTGAAATTACCTTTGTAATCATTTTAAAATCATACACACAAAACTACATAATGAATATGGCTTCAGCTGTAACTACAGAGTGCTACCAAAGTCCCTTGTTCATGTCAAACACTGACAGGTTTGGACCTCATCTCATCGAGGATCGAATTGCTGTCTGGGGGGCAGACGACAGCTTGGATTGAGGGGTGAGGTGGCTGATCTGATTGTGTAAGAGATTCTCTATTCTCTAAGCCCCCCACCCCCACCCCATGCTGAGCTTGTGTTCCCCTTGGGACCATATGGCAAAGTCTGAGCACAACCAGCTCACCTCAGCAATGTCCTTTTCAAATAATGAGCCTGATGAGAGACAAGTAAAACTGTGTGTGTTTCACTGGTGTCGTCAGCTGTGATGCAGGTCCATCATATGGGGAGTTTCCATATTACTGCATGAAACTCAAAACTATGTGACAGCATGAACATGTAGTACTTTGTCCAGGAGAGGGAGCTATAACACCATTCATCAACAGCCATTTACAGTCCTGTAGACTACACATTACTGTCTAGTGAATTAGAAGCAGTCTGTTGAGACTTAGCTGGATTGGAAATTTAGGGAACCTTTGTTCTAGTGACCTCTTGCAACCAACGCACTCACTTTTCCGCAATGTCGTAGTGAAGCACAACCTTCAAAAGTCGGCACAGACTACGTCTAAATGTAACAGTTGGTGGTGTTTGTCTGTTATCAACTGAGTCCAGTGTATTGTGGGTGAGCTCTTAGTGTGTTTGTTCCTCCCCCTGCTGCCTAGGAATATGAAAATGGTGGATATTGTAGGTCAGAAAATGCCCTCAGAGAATGACGTGCATGTGGCCAGAAGCTTTCTTACGAAGATTTTGCGAAGTTCCATGAGGTACGGTTCTGTGGTTTCATCGTAATCAGTAGTGTCTATCCCCTATCTTTCCTTTCCTCCCTTCCCTACTGTGCCCATAGTCATATTAATCATTTGTCAAGTGACGATATCATTCATTCCTCTCACTATCCTTCTCCTGTGGTTTATTACCTGCCCTCCGCAGCATGCCTGTTCAGAGTGTCTTGTGGTTCACTTCATTAGATAAATGAGATCTCTTCCATGTGTACAGCATGTAACACAATGTCTGTCCATGACATGTATATTCAAGT
The DNA here is from genome assembly GCF_963691925.1 of Scomber scombrus. NCBI lineage: Eukaryota > Metazoa > Chordata > Actinopteri > Scombriformes > Scombridae > Scomber > Scomber scombrus. Next base: position 7,977,061 of record NC_084977.1, on the reverse strand, counting down.
TTTGTGTTTGTATTGATAAGGAATTTAAATTGTGTTCATTTTATGGTGAAATGTTGTAACTCTTTACCGTTTCCTGACATGCATTACAGAAAGAACCGCTTTAAAGGGTATGTTCATATGCATAATTAACAACTGTACGTTTGTGATGAAGAAGAGAAGCAAATTAAGTTTTTAAAAGTTTTTATTTGATATGTGACATCACTGTCTTGATGGACGTGCAGTAGGTTTACGAACAAGCACCAACTCTCAGTTGCAGAGATTCATATGTGGAAGCACATGATGTTTTCCATAAGGGGTTGGTCTCTAATCCACTCTGTGTCTTTTGCCCTCTCTGCAGGCGGAATGAACCCATAAGCAGGCCTCACTCCTGGCACTCTACCAAGTTCAACGAAAGCCAATCAGAGACTGCCAAAACACAGTCTCCACCCACACCAGCCTGGCACACCAGATATGATGCAAGGTAACTCCGGGATCTTAAAGTTCTCTTCTTGGCTTTCAGTGTTAGATATCAAGCTCTTTTAATGAACAGTTTCTTATTATTATGCTCACAGGGCCTTTAAATTAAAATGTTCTTGAGTTGTCATTCTACAACATAATCCTTTCCCTAAAAATCCATTCTCGTTTTCTTGTAAGCTAAAGAATAATGAGATGGCAACACCTTCTCAACATTGGCTCGTTTATAAAAATAGAATCATAAATTGCAAGAAGTGGATTCATGAAACTCAGCAGAATGATAGCCCATAATTCATGACTTGATAAACCACAGCAATCTTTAAAACAGCAGTCTACCTTTTGTTTAAGAAAAACTGTTTTTTGTTTGTATTTTCACACTTTGTCCCTTTGCTTTAACCTCCAGCTCATCTTCAACTGATCTCTCCTCTGGCTGGGAGCAAACAAACCTGCGCAGAGTGTCTGACCAGTTCAGCTCTCTTGGCAGCATGGACAGCCTAGAACATGTATCACACCCGTACCCTGCCGGTCAGCTGTCACCTGCCAAGTCCAACAACAGTATGGAGCACCTTGGAGGAGGGAAGCGAGACTCCGCCTACAGTTCCTTCTCCACCAGCTCTGGCACACCAGACTACACCCTCTCAAAGAGCAACGCTGCCTCAACAGAGAACATGCTCTATAAAGTCAATCAGTGGGATGCAGGAGGAAAGCACAACAACGGCAGAAACAGCCAGAGTTTGATTGAGGGAGTCAAACAGGACGATAGGCTCACCTACTTTCAGATGCCAGGAGGCTGCGAGGGTCCACAGACTGATGACCAGGCCGGCTCCCGCCATTCCACTTCAAGTAGGACCAGCTGTGGTCCTGTTTGGCATGTTCCTGAAAAAAAGAAGACCGCGTCCCCATCTCCTCCCCCTCCTCTCCCACCTGCACGCAGTGACAGTTTTGCTGCAACCAAGGTACATGAAAGAGGGCTCATTATAGCTCACCCTGAAGGACCTAATTCACACATCCCCTCTAAGGTCTCCAATGAAAATTGCCGCAGCCACAACCTATCCCCGAAAAATGACAGTTTTTACACTTCATCTGACAAATCCAACCACAACCAGTTCAACTCAAACAAGCAGTACTCCCTGTCCAGCTGTGACGTTCGGCAAGGCCAGCCCTACCATCAAAGACACCATAGTGACAAAAGCACTTTTTATCCACAACCCTGGGCTACATCCGTACCAAAGCCACAGAACATAGGTGGCTATGCTTGTAGCATGCAGGAACTGCCTACTAACGGTTCTGCACAACACTTTAGTCAGAACCAGAGAAGGAACCTAAGCACCTCCCTAGCTACCGCTGCTACTGATCAAAGCACTGACAGCAGCAGTGGGCAAAGCCGATACTACTGTGTCACTACATGCCAGCCCACTCAGCCAAGCCCCCAGACATCAGGAAAACCAGAGGACAGGAAAAGTGCCACAGGTGTAGACCTGGCACAGACTGGAAATGAGTGGAACTCACAGACAGTCACCAAAGCCAAGTATAATCTGCCCCAACATCAACAGCAGCAACACTCCTCGCATAGTAGAGACAGTAATGGATACAGCAAGCACCAAGTTACTACTGTAATAGAAACCTCTGTATCTAAAGCCGGTCCTGATGATAGAGGAAACCAGAGAGGACACAACTCACAAACTGCAGAAACTCAGTACATGAGTTATCCCCCCAGCAGACAGTCTGAACAACGGAGGTCTCTGCCACTGCAACACAGAGAAGCACCACAAGACATCAGACACCATAGCCAAGGGAGCAGCAAGATCTGCCCCCAGGCAACCCCCATGCTCCACTCTCTGTCCATGGATGCTGCAGGTCAAGATGAGAAATCAAGAGGCTCCAACGAGTCCCTCGAAAGCAAGCAGTTGAGACGTAGTGAACGTTTTGCCACGACATTAAGGAGCGAAATCCAGATGAGAAGAGCCAATCTGCAGAAAAGTAAAAGTGATGCTACCCTCCCCGGTACTGAGGGTGAGACTGAAGAAGATAGGGATGCCTGGAAGTCGACTGAAAGCACCATCCCGACCTCTGCAGATAGTCCCTTCACCAACACCTACAAGGATAATCTGAAGGAGGCACAAGCGAGGGTGCTCAAGGCTACTTCTTTCAGGAGGAAAGACCTGGAGCCTGTGTTGCTGGAGCACCCTGTGGCTGAGGCCTTACCTAACTACCCTTCCTCAGCTCTGGCCCGGAAAGATATCACCCCTCTACCAACTGTGTCAGAGTCTGTAATGAGTAAATCAGGGCCTGCAGGCAGTCAGGTAACTCGCATTGGTGGCCGAAAGCGTTTTCAAGCAGAAAAGAAGGTGAGGTCCTTCTCTGAACCAGACAAAATCCATGAAGTCGGGGTAAAAGAAGATTTCCCTCACAAAGAAAATACAAGCCCCTCACTTGAGCAACAAAAGCTCTTTAAAGACGGGAAACCAACATTCCCCAATCACATGCCCCCTCACAGCTATACTGAGAACACAGCTGAGGCCAAGGGCCGAGGTCTCGCCTCCAACAGTGAAACAGAGCACATGCTGAAAGGGATCAGGAGCAGAGAATACTCTGAGGAGCTCCAGGGAGTCCCATACTCTGCACAGAAACAGTATGTTCTGGACCAGGAGAGACTTGGCACCTTTGCTGAGTACGAGGCGAGGTGGAATATACAGAAGAAACCTCCAGAGACAAAAGCATCAGGACGGTACCGGTCAGCTGATAACATCCTGGATCCAGGACCGGAGGAGAGAACCAAAACCGTCTGTTTCCATGAGAGATCCCAATCCTCTCCTTCAGCTGACATCTACGGGCAGGTGAGGGACAAAGTCTGATTTATAATGATCGAAACTGATTAGCACGTTACCCTTTCACATTTGAAACTTTCCCATTTTATCTGACATTTTCGTGGACAAGTGAGATTAGGTGTCTTACTATAACTTGGTTTTAGTCACTTACAGTTTGTAATTGTGTCAAACCCTCAAGGTGGCTTTACATCTTGTTAAGACAAGCACACTGGATGAAGTGAAACGAACAATGGAAAAAGCCAAGTCAAATATTAATCCATGTTTGTTCATGATGACACACCCCAGCTTAAGGAGGACAGGGGCAACAACCCACTGATTTTCTTGAAAACCAGGAAGCTGCAACATAGGTTGTAGAGTAATTAACAAAAGACAAGAGTTTTAGCCACTTGAATGAGTTAGAAGCCTCTTTTCTGTACATTTGTAGATGTTCTTGCATAACGGAGGATGTGTTTGTTCTATTTTATTTACAGAAGATTCCAGTTCCTGCAGTAACGTCTGAGACAGAATATTCCCAGGCGGAAAGTAAACTTGCTGAGCCACTCAACACAGCCACAGGGTGAGTAAATCTCATTTGGTGTAACTTGTCAGCACATCTGTTGCAGTGGGAAACTCTTTGTGTCCACAATAAAGTACCATTATAACCTTTTTGAGTAACACAATAAAGTTTTAATGATGCAGTGTTGCATTTGGTTTGGGGATTGGTTTTTGAGTCATCTTGAGTAATCCCTGGTGTAGTAAACTGATATTATGTGTCATCAACTGAAACTAATTGCTAGTACTACAATGAAGAGTATTGTATTTGACCTTTATTTTTAATAATTTTGCTTTTGCTCTTGTCTTCATTATTCTGTCAACATGTTTAGTGTGATATCTTAGTGTGTTTCTGCTCATGATCAGTCGTGGAGGGCAGTAAGTTTGTAGAAGAACAGTGAAGTCTTTATTATCTGTCAAGGCATACCAGTGGCACTGCCTTGGCGCAGCTGTGACAACATAAGCCGTCTCTCTGGCTGCGCTTTGTGTCGTTTAGTGGAGGCTTACTTCTGTAGGCGAGGCATCTGACCATGTCTGTGACAGTGAGGAAGTGTTTCTTCAGCCCGCTACCAGAGTGTAATGGGGAGCCTGGTTCAGAGGGCCAGCCCGAAGGCATGAAATTATCGTCAATAAAATCTGTTCCTTTGCACAATTGGAATTTTATGGTAATGTGGGTCGGCAAGTCCACCACTTTTGTCAAGATTGATATATCTCTGCCACTATCAATCAAACTTCAATCAATCAAACTTTATTTGTATTGCACTTTTCATACATAATGTAACACAAAGTGCTTTACACAGTAAAAGTAAAAAACAAACAAACAAAAATTTCCCCTCATTAAAGTATTAGTTTAGGGCTAATTGTCATTATGAGCGTGTTAGCATGCTGACATTAGCATTTTGCTCAAAGCACTGCTGTGCCTAGATACAACCTCACAGAGCTGCTAGCATTTCTGCAGACTCTTTTTTTGCAAACAATTAAATGCAAGGTCGTGGGTCTAACCAGCTAAAGGCAGACTAACTTACTATCATAACTTTTATGAGAACATTTATTTTTTGTAGTTATTGTTAAAGTGGATCAAACCTGCCTCCTTAGTAACTGTTTGTTTTGTGGGCCGGGTGAAGTGTTCATGTTTTCATGTGATCTGTTAATGATCCTTCATTAACTCCTGTCTCAGGAAAACAGTGAAATATAATTGTTTAATGTTAGATTCTTGAGTCGCCTGTTGTGCCTGTCCACCTCTCTTATGTATGTAAATCTATTTATCATTTTTCCACCATTCAGCCAACTGCATCCAAACTCACAGCTTCAATCCAATCCACCCCTGTTACACATGAAGTTCAGTTTACTCACTTCATGAATATTTCGGCCCAGGTGTGAGACATAAAATTTGCATTATGGGAGATGTATGGTTTTTTTTGGAGCTTGACCCAAATTATAGACTTAAAGTCGGGATATCTCGGCCTCTGCTGCTTCAACTTCAACGACCATTCTTTTTTAATTCCACCAACTTTTATGAAAGTGTAACACTTAATTCCTGTGGTTCCCCTTGGGGAGTGATTTATACTCAAGGTAATGAAGGTATTATCTGATCTACACATTGTGAGGAATTATTTCCTGGTGCCAGCGTTTTGAAAATTCCAAAACCATGATTCCCTGTTACTCCAGTTTTTTGTGACTCATGGAGTCTGTAACAGTGACATGGTCAAGATGACTTCATGGATTTGCAACCAGTTATTCAGGATGCTTTTTGCACTATCTAACTTCCCACAGGTGAGACTCATTGACGGGTGTAGAGTATCTCGTCTTGAGCAATCTTATTGTATGAGCCCCACCATATGACACTCTGCGTTTGCATTACAACAACAGCGTAGCGGATGTTATTGTTATTGAAAAGCCTGGGAGATGAGCTTAGTGAGACATGCTCCACCCAGATATTGTTACTGATACAGGCGTAAAGAGATCCCAACAGGTGGCATCTGTCACAGAGAAAGCAGCAGACAGACGGCACGCTCACTTTTACTTCTGCTCTATGGAGACGACAGGGTTAAAGCTTCACTCAGGGTGAGTAGGAACATGAACTTGTCGCAGCTTGTAAGACTTGAGAGGTTTGAACGATGGCGTCTGTCTGTCCACGAGCCACCACGCTGTATCTTGTGACTACAGGATCAATACAATTTTGCCTTAATGTTCTCAGAGTGCTCCTAATTGAATTTGTTTCGGGGGACTCGCGTGCATGGAAATGTAATCTGTGTGCATGAAACCAGGCTGAAGCAGGTCTGCATGCCTTTACCATTAACAGTCTAGGTGGTTCAGTTAATGACAGCATGCCACTGTGTCGTAAGGTGAAATTAATGCTTAAGGAGGCACAACATTGTTTTTAACTCCTTTAGTTCACCATCAGACTTCCAGTAATGTCTGACTTTACCTACAAAGAGTTAAAACTGTAAATGCGAATCAGGCAGGAAAAAATGATTCGGTCTTGCTTCGGACTTGCACTGGAAGATTATTTATTCCTCTATGCAGACTTGTGGGAACTGAAATATGCTTCTTCAGACTGCCAGCTGAACAGTTACCAGGGAGGAGCCTTGCACAAGAGGGAGGGAGAGAGAGAGAGGGAGAGAGAGAGAGAGAGAGAGAGAGAGAGACATGTGTCTTGTCATGCTGGCACAGTCGTAATCATAGTGGCTGCTGGAGAGATGAACAAGGCCTCTGCCACAGTGTATTATTTGATTGAGCTGCAGATGATAGTCCGCGCTGCCTCATCGTGTAATTAAAAGCTTTCTATTGTGTTCCTCAGGTTCTCTGACAGAGGGCCCGCTGACTGTAAAGTGAGAGAAAAGCCTGTGGAGTTTGAGCGTTACTCAGCGCCACCCCCTCCGCCCATGACAGGAACCAACTCTGACTGCAGACATAGAGCTGCTCCAGCCACTGTGAACCACAGACCCACATCTATCTCTCACAGTGTCCCAGAGTCTGCCCTGCCTCAGCCTGAGAACCACAACCACACCGAGCCGCCGTCTGGATCGAGGAGGAAGCCCCCTGTGCTGGAGAAGCCTCCCCCACCCAGATGCCCAGACTCCCTAGAGTCCTTCACCAGTTCCCAGAGTGAAATCTTCACCCACCGCTCTCCCAACAGTGATCCTAACACCGCCTTCGTCCCCTCCCACTCTCCAAAGGGAGACTCTGAGCACGGCAAAGGACTAGTGGACAAAGGACAAGGGGCAGTGCATCAGCTGTCAACATCCAATCCTCAGCCTGCCTCCTCTCCCCCGGCTTCCTCCTACAGACCTTCAGGGCCGGTGACCATGGAGGGGCAGCGCTCTCCATCGCCCCAGTTTTCCCCCCAGAGACTCAGCGACAAGCCTCCTGTCTCTCTTCAGGATGAAGACTCAAACAGGTAATCTTCACTTTTTCACCTCCTCAGAAAGAAAATGAGAGTTTTCATTCAGCAGCCACACCAGTGCAAACATTGCTGTGAGTGTTAAACCACTTCTCAGTGTAGTCAGAACTTCTACTCATTGTGTCTTTTATGCTACATGTACAAAGGAGCTTATTGAGAGTCAACATGTGAGTGCTATCAAGCCGCAGTGAATTAGAGGGATTCTCCGCATTTCTATAAAAGCCACAGGCGGTTAAGGCACAATTCAGCCCAATGCAGAAAATGTCAAATGTAGTCTAAAGCCACTCTTTTAAAGCTGTTTGTTCATCTTCTTGATTCAACAACTAATTGATATCATCTGTAGGGAATTTATGACTGTACAGACCGATTATTACAGCTAGCAGAAACCAGAGTAGTGGGAGGAGTCCAGGAGTCTTGGATATTCCAGCAATACTGGGCATGGAAAAAATCTCAGTTGCCATCACACAATGAAACTTTAAATCAGCATATGGCTGGAATAACAGCTAAAAAAGAGTTTTGCTCCTCCTTTTCACAGGAAGATTCAAGGAGAGTCTTTCTATAAGATTGTTTTCTGTCTTTCACTCAAATTTCAGGATGGAACATGTGATAGAAAACCAGAATACTGCAGTGAAGAAAGTACCAGTCAGGATTGTGCACTCAGAGGGAGTCACAGAGAAGGAGAATTGTCCATTTTTGCGGCACACCGACTCCCCCGTTGCTGAAGCTGAGAGTCCTGATGTAACCACGCTCGGCAGCCTGGGTAGCAGCGCTTTCACTCGGCAGAGAGACCCCGACGGCACGACGGCTGCTCAGACAGACCTGAAGCCCCCGAGAGACCCGTACATGACCACTGTTAGAGAGCACAACACCTCCAACAGTCAGCAGCCACCGCAGCCCACAGAGGAGCCCGGCGGCAACAGAGGAGGCGTAACCACAGGACTGTCTGAGGACCAGAAGAGAGAGGTGCTGGCCAGGGACATCATGGGGAAGGATAAGTCACTCGCTGATATTCTGGACCAGAGCAAGATGAAGACCACTATGGACTTGATGGAGGGCATCTTCCCTCAGGGGGGGCAGCTGCTGGAAGAATCTCACCATCGCAGGAAGGTGCCAGTAAAACAGACCGCCACTCGGTCTGCTGAGGAAAGGTCAGCCTCTATCTTTAGCTTCTATACTAGACCCAAGAGGGTCAGTGAAGAGTGATTTATAAGAGGTGTTAACATTTTGATGACATTGTTGAAGACACATTTAATATTTACATTTCCTCACCTTGTTGGGTCTTTTAGAGTCTATTTACTGTCATGTATAAACTAAATTCACTCCTGGAAAAAACACTTAACATGTATTCAACTATGTGTGTTGGAGATATGAGGTGAAACTAATTCATATGCATGAATTGCACATCTGTTTGGGTCATCCTGGAAAAAGTTATAGACTGAATTACTGTGACGTCACACTAATAATAGTCATTACCAGCTAGGCAAATGGCAGCCGTCAGTCATTTTCAGCCGTAACTGTAAAATTTAACTGTAAGATATGTGGTTAAACAGAGTAGTCCGACCTATCTGACATTCCTGCTTAGCTTATTTAATGTACTGTGTTGCTTTGCAGGCGTCTTATAAACTAAATCTACCCAACAGCGACATCTCACCGCCGCTCAGACTAACTGGTGGCTGCCTTTGTCATAGTGGAAAGCCGCCTTACCACTGCTGTACTCATTCATACTTATTTGCGCTTACTTTTAATCACTTTTATTAGTTACTGCTTATACTTACCTATATTATATACTTTTTCTTTTTTTTTTGCTCCACGCCTTTAAATTGTATGTACATGACGCAGGGGTTTTTCTTACCCAGAAGTTATTGCAAACAAACATTGTGATTGGTCATACAGAGCCTTTTACTGCGAGACTGTGTGGTCCAAGTTTGATTCATCAAACTTTTCAAGTTTAACTTGTTTAAACTTGCCACCTGTTCATGAGCAGGTGCACGTTCACAATATTTGATCACATACGGAAATGTTACCCAAGAGTCAAAAAAAACAAAAGAATCACAATGTGGAGCTTCAAGTTCTGCTGTTTGAAATCAGCAGACAGATACATAACAAATTTAGCTGTGTCAGTATTCATATGATGGGACCCCAAAACTATTAAAAGAGCTGCAAGCAAAGTGCCATCAGATCAGCTCAAAGAGGGAATGGTTTGACATGAAGTTAGATAATAAGAAACATCTGGCTAAAGCAAAGTGGTCAATGAGTTAGATGGGAGGAGGCAAAAGAGACATGATTGGAGAATATTTTACAGTAGGTGATGTTACACTGCTGGTTGAACAGACGTTCACTTGAACAGATCCAGAGGCAACTGTTAGAAAATGTTTCGAACAACTGATGAACCGTATAAGCTGCCATAAATATGCCAATAAAAGGAAAAGAAATAAGAAATTAAACTCTAAGAACACTATTATGATGATTTGGTGAACAGGATTTTAGTTTAACATGAGATCTATTTGAGTAACTTTATTTTAGTTGATATTGGTAACACATTAAACTCCAAATTCAACCAGATGAAGACCATTTTAAGGGGAAACATTTTTTTGATTCACTGTGGAGAAAGGCAGACCATCTCTGCATGATTCAGTCAAAAGGCCAAGATCATTGGTGAAAAATCTCTGAATTCTTAAGAGAAAATTACTGAATTCAACAAGTTCTCTGAAATCAGTCATAAGTGAGTCTTGAATGAGGTCCAGTATTTGTTTTAACAAGAGTTTACACTTGATCATTGTTTGTAGAGAAACATTGTTTGTTATTTGTATCTCAGGGAAAAGGAGGACAGCATGGCGGCTGCCGTCACCATGGTAACCAGCTCTACATATTACAGTACATCTGCTCCCAAAGCTGAGCTCCTCATCAAGATGAAGGACATGCAGGAGCAGGAGCAGGAGGAGGAGAAGGACTCTGAAGACGAACTGGACATTGATTTGGCCAACAAGAAGGTAACATGCAGCTAGAACCCACTATCCATCTTTAAGATTCATATGATACCAAAACCAGGAGGTATTCATTCTCGAAAGAAAACTAAAAGCAGCAGAAAAAAAACCTTTGTATAGGATCACAGTCCAGTGTTGGTGCTTTAGGCCCTGACAGTATTTCAGCCAGTGCTTTCCACCTATTTCGCTCCCTACATGGACTGCTTACCGGCATGTTCCTCTAGAAATCGCAGAAACAGAAACCTTTGTCCACAGATTCTTCATTTATATGCAGAATCTGTTTATCGAGATTAACGTCTTCCCCTTCATAAAACTGATTATATTTTCATTTTCATCCGCAGCAAGAGCTGATCGACAGCCTTACCAAGAAGCTCCAGGTGTTGCGAGAAGCCAGGGAGAGTCTTCAGGAGGATGTCCTGGACAACAACGCTCTGGGAGACGAGGTGGAGGCCCAAGTCCAGAAGGTCTGCAAACCCAACGAGCTGGATAAGTTCAGGATGTTTGTGGGGGACCTGGACAAGATTGTAAGCCTGCTACTGTCCCTGTCAGGCCGCCTGGCCAGAGTGGAGAACGCCCTCAACAGTCTGGAGGAAGATGCTACTCCTGAGGAGAGGGTTAGTAAAGTAAACGTCTCAGATAGTAAATGCTTCTTTAATGATTCCTCATTCCAGCAGAGAAAACATGCATATTCTCAAATCCTGTTTCTTTTTGTTTTTTTTCCTCTTCAGCGTACATTGATCGAGAAGAGGAAGTTGCTGATCCGACAGCACGAAGATGCAAAGGAGCTGAAGGAGAACCTGGACCGCCGGGAGCGTGTGGTTTTCGACATCCTTGCCAGCTACCTGCAGGAGGACAGCCTTACAGACTACGAGCACTTTGTCAAGATGAAGTCTGCGCTCATCATCGAGCAACGCAAGCTCGAGGACAAAATCAAACTGGGCGAGGAGCAGCTCAAGTGTCTGATGGACAGTCTGCCGATAGAACAAAGGTTGTCCTTTTGAAGAAGCTGAACCCTGTTTGTGGTTGAAACAGCCCCAAACTCTTGAATGATAAAAGGCTAGTTATTGTACTAGTTGCAGTTGAGCGCTATGTCCAGCAGAGGGAGACAGAGATGAGAAATTACAGTGACAAACAGCCTGTTTGGATCCATGAAGACTGCTGCATTTTCTGTCATTTTTCATTTCAGCGTCACACATAGAGCCAAGCACGTCCTACTACTTCACACCTTCTACACCGGACTGACAGCATCCAGAAGTATCTCCTCTGTGAGAGATGCTGCTTTTCCTGGCATCAAACAACCACTGTATCTAAAGTCTTTAATGCCATTTTTTGATTTGTTTTTATTTTAATGTTTTTTTAGTAATTTATTGTAGCCGTTTGAATCCATGCAGGAGGGGACAGTATTTTATCTTCAACTGATTTTGAGCTGCCATGCTACCTGGTGTGTGTTAACACGCTGAGCAACTAGGAGTATTTATCATGTTTTAATTTTTTTTTAAATTCACACTCTGAAATCCTGTTCACGTTTCACATCATTTGAAAATCTGGCCAAATATTTCAACAAACGTGAGGTTTTGGTTAACATTAATGTATAAACTAGTGGCCTTTTATAAAGACATATGTGCCCCCTGCTTTTATCACTGAAGAAGCTTTTTTTTTTTCTTCTGCATTAAAATGAACTGTGATAAATGTGAGGTGAAGTTGGAAGGCTGTAGAAAGTGTGCAGATTCTGGTCGTTTTTAAAGAGCACTTGTTCAACTTCTCTACACAGAAGAAGCACTTCACATTCAGACTTTGGGCTCAAGTGAAATTCACATTTGAAGTGCCTGGGAGTCACCCCATGTCACTGCAAACACTGCCCGGTATTTTATCCACTTTTGCAAGTGCTGTTCTGTTTTATCCACTCACATTCAGATCATCTTATTTAGATTATGACGTGGCCACATATAAGTTGACCAAGTGCTGTTGTTTTGGGTTTTTTCGTATAGGGGTCTTATTACTTCACTGTGTATTGTTACTCACGGTGAAGATGTTGAATGCATAGTTACCACAGTCGTTACTTGACTTCTAGTTTAATTTCAACACTAAAAAAAATTGTTCAGGTTGATCATTTTGCAACCAAAAAAAAATGGAATTAAAATCATTCCAAAGCATTTTGACCAGCTTGAACGTCACTCTAAATTTCAGACTTTAGGGATTAAATCTGTCTCCCGAATGTAAATGTTTATTCTGCACATTCGAGTATGTTACAGTTTTACACGCTTCATGCACTGCTACAGCCTGACTCTTAACACTTTATCAGCTGTGCTACTTTATATCAAATAAAGAGTCTGCTGAATCCAGCCAGTGGTGTCCAATTGATTTCCTGCTGTCGATCAGCTTGTTGTCCGATGTCACTCATTAACTCCACCACACCTTCCTCTCTACTGATAATGCGGCAGGTAAAGACTTTGACATGACCATCTTTACAGCCAGACATTGTGTCGTATAACTGAAGCAAAATGCGGACTATCGCCAGAGTTTTTCAGCATGTGTGGAAGTATTCTGTTTATACCGAGGAAAAACAAAACTGAAGTTCATCGTCAAGGTGAGTAAAAAGGATAAAATGTATCAGTGGTTGCTTTATTTCCTCTACCTGGAAATATTTAATCAGACAATCATTAACCACAGCAACACTCAAACTGACCTGCACATGTACCTGCAGCTACTGAAAAAACAAGCTTTCAATGCAATTTTATTCTATTTTTCAATGTAACTGATGAACAATTGAACTTCATCTTGAACAGTCTTGATGTATATTCCAAAATTTCACGAGGCAATTCTTCACCATAATGATTTATAGGTGTATACTGTGAACAATAGGTCATTTGTGAGAAGCACTCGGCCTATGATGTCTGACTACCTTATGTAACAAAGAGATAAAAGAGTGAAGAAAAGTGAAAGAAAATTAGAGACTTATAAGCAGAATCCTGTAAATAAATTTAAAAAACAACTGAAAAACCCCCAACACATTTAAATGTCATCTTTTACTGTTGGTTTATGTCGTCCGAATTCCTCTCCCACTGTAACAAACAGGATATTAATTGTTGTAATGTAATTTCGCTTAAGGATGAACAATATCCCTTATAGATAAAAGTATCTATCTTTGTGTTAGTCTAGGTGAAGATTCTTACAGTTTGTGTACCGCTTACATTGAAAAGAAAGGCTAATTGTTATAATGGCAGTAAAAAAGATAGTAAGGAAACACAGACACAATAATACTGTACCACTAAAACTTGATTTGTTTATCATTTTTAGTATTTCAAAATGTACATGCACTCAGAGTATAATAATCCTTTTCCATTGTTATTGTAGAAACGTAAGTATACGTCACAACAAATGTACAGTAAGAGTCGAAAGTTTGGCCACTCCTTCTTGTTTGTCTTTAATGAGAAAGTGTGTCCAAATATTTGACTGGTGCTGCATATTAATATATATGCTGGTTAGTGTTTCACAGAGGACATTTTAAAAGCAGAGATGTTACTAATAACATGAACGAGGTCTCTGTTGTATTCAAGTGTCCCAGTAAGTGAGCCAGCATGTGTAACACCAGGACCCTGAAACTGAAGCAGCTACATGGATTTCAGCCATCATTAAGTTTATTATTTATACCTGTGCTTTTCCTACCGTGACATGCTAAAATGTCGTCTGTGAAAAAGGCTTGTTACCTCCTTTCAAAAAATAGATGCTGCACATTAACCAACAGTTTAGATGTGTTGATTTCATGTCTCTGTTTACAACACAGTCAGCGTTTAATTCACTCATTTATCTTCCTGCTGCTGCAGTAAATACTCCTTGATGGGTCAGTTCAAGTTCAGACATTTCTTAAATAGAATGGTTATCCAATGAAACCTGTTTGACGGTGAGGTCTGTGGATTATCAAACCTAATCATGACACTGTTTACCAAAAGAGATGTAGCTGGGAAGTTTCATATTGTTCTTACTGAACATCACAAAAGAACTGGATTGGAGACAGAAATCTCAACTGATTAAAGAACCTAATTGAGTTTTTTTATTTTGTCATTTGAGTAAAGATTTGAAATAACAATAATGCAAAGATAATACAGTTACAGTTACTCTTAAAACTGATGTGAAAATGTGATTGAGAAGATGAAAAGAAAAAACAAATGTGTTAAGAAAAATAATAAAGAATAGTATTTTAAGTTGCAATACATGACATTCAACCACTAGGTGTCCCACTGAAGCACTAGCAACTCAGACAAAGACAAATGTGCACGTCATTTGTTACGTTGTTTACGTGACAAATGTGAGGAAATGTTGGAGTTTAATGTGTTACCAAAGTTGTGAGGAAAAAAAGGTCAAATTCTCTTTGTCTGCATTACGTATTTCTTACCTTTAAATGTTTTCAGAATATTTTATTGTACAGTTCAGCTGTAATTTGAGAAAGTTTGCAATACATTGGCCACTTTGGAAACAGATGTGGAGGACAGGGAGGGACTCGCATGCACCAACATGCAGGTCGCCTTACTCCACTGTATATTTACATTGCAAATAGCTGTTACCTGCCATCCAGTGAGGCTGAATGTTGTATATTGACCCTTTAATTTAGATGTGTAATTTTTAAAAATTAATTTGGGTGAACTGACCCTTTAAAGGTTTCATTTCTGAGGTGAATCCCAGCATACCTTTGGCACAAACCCGACCACTCCACTGACGGGTTTTCCTCAGTGTATTGTGATCACCGTGTTTACAGATCTGAGCATAATACCAGAATATAAATGAGTTTGAGTCCATGTAACACAACTGGATATGTTTGTATTCAGCAGGAGTGATGGATGTGTACTCAACGTGTGACTCAGAGATCCGTCTTTCAGAGCATTAGCGGTCACACGGGGCAGGATGATCTACCTGGCTAACACAGCTCACTGCCAATTCCTGGGCCTGATGGTAGGATTTCTGGCATGGATCCTCATCATGACCACAAACGGCATGAACGAGTGGCGTCTGTGGTATGTGACAGACAAGTCAGTCATCAGCTCAGGTGTGGCCTGGGTGGGTATCTGGAGGGTGTGTTTCTACAGCCACACCCTTCCCAAATTTGAGAACTGTCAGTGGATCAGCATCTCGGACACCTTTGTTCCAGCAGAGATCTCTGTGGCTCAGGTGCTGATGCTGCTGGCGGTGATCTGCGGCCTGGCAGGGAACATCAGCGCTGCATTGGCCATGAGGATAGTCTACTTCTCTGTGGAGGATCGCAGGAATATCCGGCTGGCCTTCGTGCTGGCAGGGACCCTGTATGTGTTCACAGCTGTGCTATGCTTGGTGCCACTGGGTTGGAACATGAGTTCTGTGCTGAACAACAGCACCATAGACTTTCCTCCAGAGTTCTACCTCCCCGAAGCTCCCGCCAGTCAGCAGGTGGGCACAGCCATCGGAGTTGGCATGCTTGCCTCCATCATGATGCTCATCTGTGGGCTGGTTTTCCTCTGCTACCAGTACGTCTGGCAGACCCTGAGCTCAGAGGCCCCCAGAGACACTAGGGACCTACTCAACGGTACCTGGACAGAGACGACGCTATCACAGAAATCTGAGTTGCCAAATGGAAACCAGGGCATCGATAATCCTGGCTTTCAAACTGAGGAAGTGTCATGATGGCAAAACAGAACTTCTATTAATTAAGGGGATTAAGGGACTTTTCATCATTTCCATCTTCAGGAAAGTGACTTCACTCGGCACCTTTTGTTGTTGTCTTTTGACATTATTCGGCAGAGCACTGGCCATCATGCAATATTATGAGATACATCATGAGTTGTACATTAATCCACAATGCCACATGAAATGACAACAGTAATATAACAATCGAGAATTCATTGTCACTGGATCACAAGATGAAAAATAAAAATTGATCGAAACTGCTAGTGCTTGAAAAACACGTGAGGATTCTTATTAAATAGAGTTACTCACATTTGAAAAAGCATTGATTGAGTGTGATATTAAAACCCTGATATGCCCCCCCAAAAGCATGAATGGTACATAAAACTGCTTTGGAGAGTTTACACCTGCAGTTAGAGCACAAATGAAGACCCCTGCTTCATTTATTTAAGTCAAATATAAGTTTAAGAACTTTAAATCTAAGTTTAAGTGGTGGGCCAGTGAGCAAGATTTAGTGCGCAAACATTGGGAATAAACTTCACAGTGAGTTACGAGACATTTTGTGTCCAATAGTTAAATTTTTTAAATGAACAATATTGTAATATTCATAAATTCTAGTGTGTCTCAATTTCAATGAGGAAAAAGGAATAGATTAAATTTTGAGTTTTTTAATTAGGTGAGAAAACATATTAGACATGTACTATTATTCCAAGAAGAGTAGTTGACATGCAGTATGTTGAACTTGTGAGCCAACAGTTGTTAATTTTATAGTTCCAGCCAGTATGAAACAACATTAGATTTGGAGTATTGTCAATTGACAAATGTAAGTCCAATGTTCAATCTCCTTTTGACCTTTAATCAAGTTCTGACAGAGCTGGGGAGCTAACTTACAGTGAGTTTGTGTCAGTACACTTTAACTTTCAACCAAATCTGTGACTGGAGCTGAAGTATATATGCTGTAAGTGTCAGTGTGGTGATTATTCTCTGTGGGTCCAGTATGAGGATACAAGCGATCATGTGATTCACTGTTGATATAAAAAGTGTTGACTATAGTCAATCATATTATGGATTGCAATATGTCCTTGCAGTCATAATCTTAATTTAATTTAATTTAGAGATAACAGCATGCCAGCCACATTCTATTTGAACTTTATTGCTCCTGTGAAGTGAGCACAGTTACTGTACAGCGAACTGAAGCTGTTAGAGTCCAGGAACAGATGTCTGCTGTTAGATGTTATACTATCATAAACTTTATCTTCCCAGTATTTATATCTCCCCAACAGAGCAGTCTGAAAAGAGACCTGAGCCATCTTGTAGTGACTCATCAGCATAATCGCCACACAAGCTGGTGGGAGGTGATGTGACATGTCAAGGTGTGGGCTCCCGACAGGCCTCATGTGAGGAGGGATCTGAGCAGGTCAGGTTGGACTGGGGGCCCTGCTCATGTGACCTGGGTAGGAGGCTGACGAGAGCAGGCATGTGAGTATGAAGAGGGGGCCGTTTCACAGTAGTGATTGTTGCCAGGGAAGTCATACGCACATGCATGCACACACACACACACACACACACACACACACACACACACACACACACACACACACACACACACACACACACACACACACACACACACACTGCACCTCTCTGGAGGCGGCTAGCTGCAATAGAACAAAAGACCCTCTTCAGCCGAGCACAGCTCTCTGTCAAAAACACAAGTCCCACAAGTGGATGAATGGTAGACCTGCTCTGACCACTTCAGGGGGGCGGTGAGGTGTATCGCAGACAAACAAAAATTGCATTTTTGGTGCCAGTAATCTGATTGAGTATAACTAAATATTATGCAGAAACATTCCTCCAGATAAGAAAATTTGGGAGAATTCATTCATCTTGCATACCCTCCTCTTTGTCTATAATTCCCTCCCACTACATTTGTACATTCCCCTCCGCAGATAAGCCTGTCATAACACCCTGAGCTGGCTATGTTTTATCTAATCTGTTATGCTAAGTCATCTTTTTTATCAGCTATAATGGAGGGGTGAAGGTTTTTAGACAGAAAGGTCACCAGTAATGTGTAAAAACTGGAAAAGCCAACAGCAGGGTTTATTTGCTGTGTATTTAAAACTGTAGGCAGATGAACTTCCTCTCAGATTTTTGCTATTCCCAGTGATCAACATCAGATAAAAGTTATAACAGACAGTACTCCATCAGAAGACAGTGGTTGAACGTTACTTTTGAGGTACCTCTACTAGAGTATTTCTATCGTGTGCTTCATACCCAAATACTATAAATACCCAAATAACCAAAATATAAAGGTTACTTTGGTTTACCCTTCATTTGAATGGCAAATTTACAACAAAAGAGCCAGAATAAGTATAAATGAATCAAAGTTACAGAGGCTAAAGTGTCCCACAGGTCAGAAAGTGTCATTTAACAGATTCATTGAATTAACTGTTTAAGGAATACAGAGGTAAAATGATCAGAATGTTGTTTTTTCTTCTTTCCAACTTCGTTAATCAGGGCTGTCAAACATACGGCCCTCGGGCCAGAACCGGCCCCCCACGGGTCTAATCTGGCCCACTGGATAACTTTGCAAAGTATGATGCCAGGTTTCAGGAGCAAGTTAAACTGTGCGGAGCCCATTTCATGTACAATTCTGCTTCACTGCTTCAGAAGTTTTTTCCCCCCCTGAGCAGAATACATATTGGTCATATTTAAACCATTCATATATTGAATATTGTTCAAAATATTGTCAATCAGCAGCTTCTGTGCAAAATAATCTGAAAAAAACACATAATGTTGTTGAAATTGCACTCATTTTTTGAAGACATCTCAGACTGTTTTGTAAATAGATGGTTTATTATAGTAAAGTTATATTACATATATATTATATGTCATTTATAGCAATTATGCAATGGTTTTACTTTTCCGGCCCATTTAAGATCAAATCGGGCTGTATGTGGCCTATTTATCTTGTGACCCTTTGGCAGGGCTCATCCCCTAGGTTAGACACCACTGAGATAAACTGTTTATTATATTCTGTATACCTAACTCAACCAGCTTCAATAGTAAAATGCTGCTACCTTGCATTGTTGCATCAGTATCAACATTTTTTTCTGAAGAATGAAACTTTTACTTTTACTATGTTAAGTACATTATATGATGATAATAATGATAAAACATCTATACTCTGACTGAAGCATTATTTTGAATGCAGGACAGAAAGCACATGAATACTTCTTCCGTCGCTGTCAATTGAAACCATCCTGATCTTATATGTAGCCTAGCTCGAAAACTGTCAATCAGTGACTGTACTGGCAGGTTATTGCTGCAGCTTTACATTTTACAAGTAAAAGTTTTCAGAGCATGTATCTTATCGAGAGATTACTCTATTACTCATAAACAGTTAAGGGGGAAATGTGAATTGCGAGGGCGTTGAAACATTATCAAGCTTGTTTAAATTCCTTTATGGATGTGTTGAGCTGTGGATTTCACAAAACTGCAATATCCAACCTGCTGCACTGACTATCATATTTTATCAGAGTTCTAACTCAGGTCTGGATTATCTCTATCAACATCTGAACCATCAGAATTGAGGGTCATGTTCCAGTCAGTCATCTCTTAAGATAAATAATTTGAGCAAAATGTCGAAGAAATATTTTGAGTGTTTACCTTATCAACCTCCTCTGGGGCAGTTTTGTTTGTTTGCCGTCGGATGTATTTAAAAGTAATTCATGAGAAGACCATTTCCTTTGTGTGTAGCCTGTAGCTGCACTGCCCGGCCCTGCAGCCCTCGAAGCCTCTACGATAATCAAAAGGAACATCTCTGTTGTTTTCACTGCCTCCCTGCTGATAGCTGCCCTCACACTGGGAGACACCAGGCCCTCCCTGTAGCTTGCATGGCATCAAAAGATTGGAGGGTGCCTCTCAATCCTGCTCCCTGCTCCTTGGCTCTACGAGGCCTGACAGAACCACTGTTAGCTTCTTTTTCATCCTCAAAAGTGAAGTCTGTCATGTCTTAGGCCCCTCAGGCATACTTCATTATCTCTCATTAACTTCATCCTATAAGAGCTGACTACACAAAAAGCACCATAGAATCCTCACACATCTGTGTAACTTTACCTGTATGTATGTAAATGATAGAGACAGACATTTTGGAGTGAAGAGAGCAACGGCGGCGGCGACGGTGGCCTTTAACCTTGACAAATTTGTGTAATTATGTCAAAGCAGGAGCCGCGAGGGCAACCTGTTCTACATTCTTCCCAGTCCACACTGGCCATTAAAGCATTCATTAAACACAGCTTAGCTCAGCGAGTGACCAGGAAATCTGATGGAATTAGTCTCAAGCTGTGTTTCCACCGCCGCAGACACACCTGACGAACCAAGACGGCTGTTTTCAGTTTCAAACCCCCCCCCCTTTCCTCCTTCTCCTCCTCCAACACCCCTTCACTGCTCAGCTTGTCGTCTGGTAAGAGGGCGACTGTGTGGACCGCTTCAGACTAAAATAGGTTGCAGGTTTATGTGACTAATGGACGACCAGATGATGAATGGCCAAAAGAGCAGTCATGTTTCCATCTCTGACCTAACTGGAGACAGATGTAGTTGGTGTTTAATACTGGTCCTCTGAACATTACTTAACATATTCAGCATATTCCAAATGCAGACGATTATCTGGCTCAATCAGTGCAGTGCAATAAACTGACAAGAGACAACTTTTCAAAAGAAATTCAATATAGTTCTTTATGTGAATCATCTGAATGTTCAACACAATGCAGCACATAAGCAAAAATAAGCAGGCACATAATCATTTCTGCTTCAGGAGGTCATCTCTATGTTTTTAGTACTCAGTATAATGTACAATCACAGCATTTTAAAAGCTAAAGTGTCATGAAAACAGACTTTATGAAACTTTAATATATATATATATTGATAAGAGAAAAAGATCCTGAAGTCCTTAATCCCGGAATAAAGAATATAAAGCATTTATAAAATATATCTTCAAAAAAATATTCATTTAACTGATAACAGCAAATTCTCTTCAAATGTACTGTTGCATTTTGATTCATTGATTGGTTCAGTTATACAAACAGATCTTTTTTTCCACAAGCGATGAAGCCACCTTTATACAGAATGTCGACTTTGATATACAACCAGTTACTGACATTGTTTTAAAAGCAGTTTGAGGTGCAGCTCTACATGTGATTGTGTTGTGCTGTCGATCTCTATATGCGTTACTTTTTCATGGTTTCGGCTCCTTAAACGTACTCCGACCGCTTCTTGAGGGAAGCATCAGTACTCATCACCTGGTACCTCCGCTGCATCGCAGGCTGAGGTTCCTCTTGTGAACATAAGCAAGAGGTGACCAGGATCAACCCGGCCACTACGAGCAGAAATCCTCCTGCCCAGCCGCAGAACAAGGCATCTCCAAACTCCCATCGTGGCACCACCTCAGGTACTTTATCGTCAAAGAAATGTATCACGGCTAAATGGGCCATGTAGGAAACGGGGATCAGACACAGCACTCCGGAGACCATTCCCAGCACCCCTCCCATGGTGGTTAAAGACCTCTTGGTTCGTTTGCCTCTGTTCCCTCTACAGCTGTTGATCAGGTGAAGTCCAGGTATAGTCACCAGGATTCCCAGCAAGCCCACAGCGAGGGAGGCACACATGAGGATGCGAGCCAGCTTGAGGTCACTGGAAAGGCCCAGCAGGCTGTCATACGATCTGCACTCCATACCCCCGACATCCTGCACCACGCATGTCTCCCACAGACCCAGCTCGTAACTCTCTATTGGCAGCAGCGCAGTGGACATGGTCAGCCACTGTGGTAAGATAGTGGTGGCTAAAGCGCACAGCCACGCTCCGACATACAACAGCATCCCCAGCAGCTCCAAAGCGCAGGCGCATGTGTCCATCTTTCTCTCTCTCTCTCTCTCTCTCTCTCTCTCTCTCTCTCTTTCTCTCTCTTTGACCCCTACGCTTGACAGAGCCACAAGAGTTCTTCTCCGGCTGCACTTAAGATGGAGAGACCTGCAGTGTCCACTTGGGACAGAAGCAGCTCACAACACCTGATAATTAGAGTTGACCGCTTGGGCTCTGGACTCGCTGCTCTTTCACAAACAGTTCCCACTCAGAGGAGCACACATCTTCTGCTGCGGGGAGGAGAGGGGGGCCCCGTTCGGCCCTCCCCTTTGTGGTCCTCCTGCTCCGGCTGCTGTGCCAATGGGCAGCAAGGGCAGAGTCGGAGATAGCCAAGCTTCCACAAGATCATTGTCAAATGCTTTATTTTTCTCTGCCTCAGCCGGCCACAGGGGACACACTTAGACGTAGACAGCAGCTTCATTTATAGGAAAAAAACCTCCTGATGTCCATTTATTGCATCCTGTGTGTTCTCATGGAGAGATAGCAATTTTAGTGTCCAAATAAGCAATTAAAATTGGCAAACACAAGACAGACAGACCAAACAGAGCAGACAGAGATAAGCTCTTCTCTTGAGCAGAGATGCTTTATTAATTTTGTTTTTATTCTGTGATTAAAACTTCATACAAACATATTTAAACTTCCTTCAAAATTGTCCATTCTGTAAACTTATAGAAAATGAATACATTCATAAAGACACTATTATCAGTGTATCATGTGTCTTCTACAGGACATCGTTTACAACCAGTGCCTTCAAGTTCATTAATTTATTATCCATGTAATATCATTACACAAGCAAATTAAATGTGCTCCATGGATAGAAAGATTGATTGATGATCACAGCAGCCGATATAACCAATTATGTTCATCAGTTTGGGATCGTTGTTCTCACACTCCCGCTTTTTGTTGCATGTGACTGAAAATGAAACAACAGTGCAGTTTATTGTGTCCTCTCATATGAACACTACACAGCCTGTGGGAAATCATTGTAGGAGGGTATAGATCAAAGCTGTGATGCGAGAAAATGTTTCCCAGCCACACACACACACACACACACACACACACACACACACACACACACACACACACACACACACACACACACACACACACACACACACACACACACAGCTGTACACACCACGAGCAAACACGAAGACAAAAACGCACAGATAAGATCCCCGGCCTGCTAAACTCCTCCTTCTGTGGAGAACAAAATGCTCAGCTGACTGCCCTGACTGTCAGACTGCAGCAGGAGTGCACTTGTCTGATGCACAGGAATCACTTTTTATCACATCTCCTGCTGAGCCTGTATTTCCTCTCACAGTCTCTTATGAGGAACATTTCCTCAAGGAAACAGGTATGAAGAAAATACTTGTGATAATCCAACCAGTTTGTCAACAGAATCCCCCCCTCGCTGGAAATTCCACTTGATTTTCATGTCACACTGTATTTCAGTCACTGCACCATCAACTGGAAGAAAAGTATGAGGAAATGTTTTATTAGTGTTATTGCAGTTCCTTGTAGACACACATAGGGGTCGACAAATACCCTACAGTACCTAAAATGTCAGCAAAACTGCCTCTCTCTCCCACAACACACACACACTAAGTATATGTTGTGTATGTTATCAACATTGAGTTAGTTTATTATCTGATAATAATTTTCTTATATCTGGTCTTATCGTGTACTTTTTTTAGTGGCCATGGGGAAATCACAGAGAGTACAATGGCTGTGACCCCTGAACTTTTATACTGTTGCACTCGCTGTAATACATTGCTCCTGCAGCTGGTAGGTGTGGACATTTTCCTATAGACAGTAATTGGTTGTGTTATGGATGGAATTATAATGACAAAGATTATTCTCCTTTTTGCTGGGGACCCCCTGTAATCCTCCAATGGACACATCAATAGCCCCCCACTTTAAAAACAGCCTATATAATACATTACAGTGTAAACTACTGCAGAGTGTGTAGGGGACAGCAGATGGCGCTGCTGCATCACTCACACTACCTGAAGTCAACAACAAACCGCACTGTCGCTGCTTTCCTGATGTTGTCAGTACATTTAAATTAAATTAAACTTCTTTAAACTAGGATACTGACCCACTTCAGTCATGTCCCCTTTTTTTGAGTTAATGAAAATAATAATTTATTAGGCTATATGAAGGTACCGGCCCGTTATGTCATGCAGGTTAAATAGAAATGAACAGTTTTGTCCCGCTGTCTTTTTATAATCCCTCTGTTTCTGATTGAGTTAAAGTTAATGTAAATAAACTTTACATAAACGCTAGTATCGATGTTTTTTTCTTCTTCTCCACAGATAATGATCTTTAATGAAAGTGTTCAGCACTGAAGTTCCCCTATTGGACAGAGGAACTCGCTCAGTCGTACGTCCGACCCGTTTATGCAAATCCGCTCTTCCCGAATATGGACACGGAGGAATGAAATATGGTGGAGGAGGCGAACATGGAGGACCGAGGACCGTGAGAGCGCGGCGGTGGCGGCGGCGGCGGTGTTTTTTTGGGGGGGGAGTCGTGTGAAGAAACGTGGATGTACCTCCAGCGGGACTTTTTTTTTTTTTTTTATCTCCGACGGACAACTTCGGTGGAAAGTTTTGTATTTACGTCTCCATTGTTTTGCGCCGACAAGTGCGTCGAGGTAGAGTTGGTTGTAATGCAGTGAAGACCGACTTTTCGGGGGGATAAAAAAGCAGGGCAGGGGGGGCTTCAGCCCTCTCACCATCCCGACGCTATGCCGTGGGTCAGCGGCGCTAAGCGGAGAGAGAGCTCGGAGCTGCCGCTGCCCGCGGGCTGGGAGGAAGCCCGGGATTTCGATGGCAGAGTGTTTTTTATCGACCACAACACCCGGCAAACTTCATGGATTGACCCCAGAGATAGGTATGCTAAAGGCCTGGGAGTGTTGGGATTACACACAGTCACACAAAGTAAGATTAATCCAACAAGTCCTCCTAACAAACAGCCTTCATTTACAGGAGGAGATGCCAGGGCGGCCGGAGAGAGGGAGGGAGGGAAGTAGGGAGGGGGGCGACAGAGGGAAGGCAGTTGTGTTTTGTTTTTTGTGGGGGGGGGGGCAGGACAGTATATTTCCCTCCATTCCCTTTAATGTGATCCAATGTAGCTACGACCCATGGATCAGCTGAGATTTGTCAGCAGTCGGCCTCCCCACATCTTGAAGAAGTCCCCATGCAAACACGGGATGTAACGCCCATGGTCACCTACCGTGCAGCTGCTTCTCCTCTCTAATGCTTTACCAGTGTGTCTCTGTTGTCTGACTGGGTTAGACAGCAGATCAAGCCTTTCCTTGCTTTGTTATGTTTCACAGGAGTTGGGTATCAGCAAACAGCAAACCCACTCATGCTACTGTACATGTATGAGTCCTGCTCACCTGAGTTTGTACTTAGGCTATCTGTCTCTTGATGATCTTGAAACTTGATGTCTGTGTCAAACCTCAATCATTCAGACTCATCAGTAAACTCAGTAGATTTATGACTTCCACTGACCTTAAACATTCCTGGTTCACACACCTAACACAGAGAGCTATTGTTATCCAGCCCCCCCTTTCCTTTTCATAAAAAAACAAAAAAAACACCTCCTTCAGACCAGTGTGTCAAGACCTAGCTCTGAAGTCTCCTCTCGATAATTCTGCATTTCAGTCCAAAAAACACTCTTTAACTGTGTGTGTGTGTGTGTGTGTGTGTATGTGTGTGTCACTAGATTTGAGAATGGAGCACAAGCACACGGCCAGAGCTTTAAACTTCAACTCCCAGAAATCTTTGTGAAAGTATGTGAGGAATGCTAGTTGGGCCACTGGGAAAGCTGCAAGGATGTGCTTTTGTGGGGACTGGGATTTCACCAGCCCAGAAACAGGCTCGATCAGGCATTCACGGCAGACTTTGTGAGATTACTGGGAATTATAGCGAGTGTTTGACTCTGCTGTGCTATGAGGGAAAAAGCAAGAAAGTCACAATGCTTCACAGAGTCCAATTTAAATGTCTCTCTTTCTCTGTGTGTGTGTGTGTGTGTGTGGAACTTTGATTATCCTCTTCTCCAGCAAACATTTAAACCAGATTTCTTGCAGCTGATTTCAGCAGTGGGAATGTAGTAGCTGTATGTAATCTAGATAAGAAAAAACCTGATTTCCTTGAAGCCCACCCCACCTCCTCCTCCCTGCAAGTTGATTAACCATTGTTATGTGAAGCTGATAGCCATTCCAAAAGATCTTCAAGTCGTCAGCGTTTGAGAGAGGGGGGTGGACACTGGCTTCTGTTTGTTTTCTTCCTTTTCTTTACGTTTGCATGACTAAAGAATGTTTTCTGCATTCGTTCCGGTGCTGCTCAGTGATTTATAGGTTATCTCGACCAGAGGAATCTCTTCTGTCACCACCTGATACTGACTTTCCAATAAATCACGTCACCGTGCAGCACTAAAGTTGACTTTATGCTAACGTGCAACAGATACAAAAAGGTGTCAGCTCTTCAGTCGTCGTTGCTGCTCTCTTCACGGCTGCGGATAAACGCTCTGTTTGCATGCCACTTGAGCATGATGTGTTTGCGGTCTTCCCTTTTTTACGTGCGGCAGCTGCTCTACAACGAAAAAATCAAAGGCTGATAGTTTGAGGATGGTTGTCTGGTATCAACCGCATGTTATCGTAGGCCATCATCATCATGAGTTACAGGCTTTAACCGAGTGTGACGCACTGCTACATGAGACCACGTCCCAGATTTCGAAACAAAGCGATTGTGATCGGATTCCTGACGTTGTGTGGCGGGGAATCAGAAGAATGAACCCAGTGCGGTCAGGTGCAGGGATCTGTCAGCGTAATGGGAGCTTAGTCAGCTTTGACTGATACTAGCATCAGTTGGATAAGTAGGGCTGAAATGATTAGTCGACTCACAGATAGGTTGATCGACCAAAAATGAAGTGGCGACTAGATAACCACAAACATTTCAAACATTCTCTTGTTCCAGCATCGCAATTATGAAGATTTGCTGCTTTTCTTTGACTTATGTACGTTTAAATTGAATATCTATGGGGTTAGTCAAACAAAACAAGCTAGTTTGATGAACATAATGGGAAACTTTTGTACATTTTTGAAATTTTATAGATCCTAAAGTCACTTGAGAAAAAAATCATAATGATCCGTAATTGCATCCTTGGAGATAATGAAGATTAGTTGTTAAAAATGAAGTTCGTACCGAGCCAGATTTCCCAGACCAGTTTTAAGTGTTTCTTGGTCATTTGTGTCAGTTTGTGTTGGAGACTGACATGACAAGTGTGACACTCAGAGGGGGCTGAAAACCTTATTTGGCAAGAATGAAACCTTCATGTTTTTGGCATAACATGATCTGTGTTTGAAGCCAAACGCAGGCCTGAGGAGATCCCCCTCAACTTCTGATGCTCAGGAAATAAAAACTCAGTGTAACACCTTGTGGGAGGCATCGCCGAGCAGGTACGACCGTCCTTTGATATAACAGCTCCCGGTGAGGGTCGTCTGACGCTCGGGAGCCTCAGGTCTGCCATGCTGCTGGGAGGCGTGTCGCCGGCGGATCATCGCTTAATCACTAAAACACAAGAGCCATTGAGCTGAAACATAATTGTCAATGATGATCGTGATGTGCTGCAATGGAGCCGCGTATCAGCCAAAGTTCAAGTTTGTTCCTGCTGGCACGGCGGACGTCTTGCAGGCAGCAGAGAGGCAGGACGAGGCGGTTTTGGTTAGATGACAGCATGTAGTGAAAAATTGGATTGATGTGTGAATGCAGTGCGCAGATAACTGGGAAACTTGATGGAGTACCTCTCAGTCGGCACACATCTTACTGTACTGTCTGTGAGACGGCCTGTAAACACTTTGCAGACCCTTTTACATCCCCTGCACTCATTAGCGTCACCCCCTGACAATGATTACGTCTTAAAAGGACAGTGGATACCTCGAGCGGCTAGGGGGGCGGCCCCGCCAGCTCCTGCCGATAAGCCGAGCACTTCTGTGGGGCTTTTTTGTTACTGTGGAATGAGCGTTATGTCAGGCATGCCTACACTAATGCCCAGGGGCTCTGCTTGCTTGCGGCCCCAGACAAAGCAGCAGAACAGAGGCAGTTCCCACGTGTCTGCCTCCTCCTCTCCATCCAGGGCCCTGTAGGCCTCCTTTATTAGCTCTGTTATGCAACAGCCATGGCCGGCCTGCCGCTCAGCAAAGGGAGGCCTTTATGCTTGGTCACAAAGCACACCAAATTCAATTATTCTGGAAAGGGTGAGCTGTGTTTCCAGCACCGAAAGGTTATTCACATGCGCTGAACCCCGCTGTTATTTTGCTTCCCCCAGTGTTTTCATTATGATGGCTCTTTTTTTGTCTTTTGGTTGTGGGGGGAGGTTGCGAACACGCCATCGCTTGATCCTGTGTCATTTTGCCCTATGTGTTTTCTGTGTTCTTTTTCATGGGTGGACAATGTGTTTGTCTTCAGCTCTCACCTCGCTCCTTGTCCTGGAAGTTCAAACCTCTTTCCTCCAGCAGGCCGCCTCTTACAATAAGACCACCACGCCTCATTGTCCAGGTTCCCCAACGGACTCCATTCATATCAGTGTGATTCACAACACTGAATAATCACCTGAATATGACTTTGCACTATTTTCTACAACTTTGAGTGTGTGTGTGTTTGTGTGTGTGTATTTGTGTTTGTGTGTGTGTGTGTGTGTGTGTGTGCGTGCGTGCGTGTGTGTGTGTTGAATTTCCTTCTTCAGACCTGTAGGTTGCTTGTGTTTTTTGTGTATATTGTGAAGAATGCTACCTAAACAGGACATGCCAAACTCAGTGGACTCGCGTAGAGCTGTGGGACACCATTGTTGTTTTTTTCCCCCTTCCACATATTTGCACAATACTTATTCAAAAAGAAAGAAAAATGTAGTTTACAAGTAACACTGGCTCTGCTTGTTTGGTGTGTATGTTTCTGTACTTTGCACTCAAGCTTTAAAAACCCACGTTTGTGTTGGAGGTGAAGGGTAACGACAAACTTACTTATTCAGCAGGTTTTTATGAGGTTGTAGTTGATAGTGCTCACTCTAGAATTCAGCTAACACCTGGCATCTATGTAGCAGTTATGTTGTAAGCACATATAAAGATTTATTATTCATGTTCAGCCTTTGTCAACAATCCTAACTTTTCCCTTGAAGACATATGTCATAATAAATATGACAAGATTGATACCACTTGCTCAAATGGTATGTTAAATGTGACAGGAAACAAAGCCCAGTTAGCTATTTCCCCTCATTTCCAGTATTTATGCTAAGCTAAGCTAACCCGCTAATGGCTGTAGCTTCATAGCTAACGTACAGACACAAGGAGGATATTGATTTTGTTCTTTGACTCTGGCTAAGAAAGCAAAATATTGTGTACTTTTTGATGAAGTGGCAGTCCTATCTGCTTTTTGACAAGCAAGTATCAGATTTTAATACTTTGAATCCTAATACAGCCCAATGAAACCCACAAGAAAGCTTCTATTGGAGAGACGAAATGCTCACTACCATTAAGTTCATGATTGTGGTCAATATTATAGCTTAGAGTCCACATTTCTTAAGCAGGACAGTCCTCGCAGCCTTGAGAACTGTTGTGACAGTTTTACTTTTGTCACAGTTGACCCAGCTCTGTTCCGCTCCCCGTGAGACGAGCCCTTCCCCATGTGTCCAGACGCTGTCTAAATGCGCACAGAGACAGAGATGTCGGTCTACTTATAGGAGACCTATTTCCATAAGATTCGACACATAATGGGAGAAGCGGGTGTCCGTTTGTCCGTCAGCTGCTTCAGGCCTCGCTCTGAAATGCTGCACCAGGCTCTCGGAGAGGCTGGACATAAGTGGCATTCCTCCCAAAGTTGTTTTCACATTTCTTTTTTAACACAGAATGGAATTTTTAGACCAACAACACTTGTGGCCTTTTACTCAGTGACTGTGTCTGTCCCCCCCCCCCCCCTCTAGAGATGAGCTAAGAGAGAATAAAAGCAGGTGGTATTTGTGGTGCATTTATTGGAGTTATAAAAAAAGGGGGAACATGCAGAATTTAATGTTATCGCCTCGTGTCCATGTACAGCACTGCCTCAGTGTCATCACATTTATTGCTTTTCAGTTCACATGTGCCTTGATTCTTATTTGTAGATTTCGGCAGCTGGTTTACAGGGAAGACGATAAAAGACGTGGACTTTCCGCAGTTGGTTTGTCATTGTGATTTCTTTGTGATCTCTAACAGTCCTCCACTGTGGTTGAGTCTTTGTATTGTATCACATTAGTGTTGGGTTTATTTGTACAGTGAACCTTTGCACAGCTAAACATCCGCGTCAAAAATTCATCCTATGCGCACTCCTCCTCTGGGAAGCCCTCATGAGGCTGCGGTGACAACTTGTCTAAATGAACACAGTTGGTGGAGTAATCATCGACATGCCTTTTAATTTAATATGAACTGACTGAACCGTATGAAAGGCGGCAGCGGCAGGAGCGCCTTTGATTGTTTGTTAGCAGCTTGGAAACATGTGGCTGTCAAGTCTTTGAGTGGTTAGTGTGCTCATTGTGGTCACCATGAAGGATGGCAACCCGAATGCAAAGTATTAAAAAACCCCGGCTTCTTGGCTTCAACTGCGTTTTCAAACAATGTCTCTATTGATTTTAACAATAATTTAACACATACCAGTATATGTGTACATCTATACACATACGCACAAGAATACAGGACACATGAATAGAATATCCAGTACGGCAACAGAAGATTTAACCACAACATCCTCCACTCGTACACACAATCCAACCCCCAACCCACCTCCAAAAAAGGAAAAAAAATTGGTTTAGGATCATATTAGGTCAGTTTAAGTAGATCTTATATGAATGTACAGATGTTGCAAAAAAAAACCTTGGATGGATTTAGATGTTGAACGGTCCCCAAATGTTGTGAAAGAGTAGCTGATTACACCTGATAGCATATGTGATTTTTTTCTAAGGGCAGAGTCGTAGATAATTCAGACGTCTATTGACTCATACTGAGCCTACTGACCTTTTTCCATGACAGAGCAATAACTCTTTTGGCCCATGACAAATGTATGTCTAAAAACATTTGTTGTCTCCTTCTAATGTTATGATTAGCTGGATATAATCCAAGTGTGAAAATCTTTGTGTCTATAGGTATTTCTATGTATTATATGTCCTGGATTCACCGTCTTACTGCTTCCTATTTCCTTTTCGCATTTTGATACACATATCAGATGTATCACTGTCGTCTTTAATGAGCTTCTCTGGAGTTACAGGAATATTATTTTAGGTGTAATGCCGAGTCAGCTGTTTGACACTTCTTAATTTGCACATTGTTGTACCCGAGGAACAAAGGCTGAGGAGCTGCCGGGGATGACCAGACCAGACGAGGTCCGCTAGGCCCAGACTCCAGTTTCACATGCCTTTCCCATGCAGCGGCCCGTCGCCAGGCAAAAAAAAAAAACGGGGGTGGGGGGGGCTGCTGCAGATAGAAATATCCTCTGGGACTACCCAGGATGGCACAGATTATTCTAGATTTAGCAAACGTCTTTGACAACTAAATATATTTTGCTGAGAAGTTGCGAGACGCGAGCAGGCTCTGCCGCATTTCATTCCTCCACAGCTGAACATACTTGTCATTCTGTCAGTCTCTCTTTTTCTATTTCAGATATCTGTCTCATTTTCTGTTTCCTCTTAGATTGAAAGAGGATCCTGGAGAATGTGTTGTATTTTAGAACAAAACTGAAGCCCATTAATAACCATTTAACTGCTGGCAGAGCAGCTTAACTGACCATACCAGTGTTATTTTCATTTTTAAGCCCATTAATGCCTTACAAATGTGTATTTATATTCTTTCCATTACATTTTCAGTTAATCTTTGGATCTACAAAGTAAGAAAACAGTCAAAAATGTTCATCACAAGTTGACAGAGCAGAGGTGATGTCTGTGAATGTCTTGTTCTGTCTGAACAAACCAAAGCTATGCAGTTCACTATGACATAAACCGAGATAAGCAGTGTATGTTCACACTGGAGAAACCAGGGAATGCTTTGAGTTCCTGCTGACTCTTATGATTCCTTTATTATCAAAATTGTTCCCTAATAATCAGTTAATTGTTTTAGCTCTGGAACTTCATCCAGTTAAACCTGATTTCTGCTGTTTAGATTTGGCATGAGGTTTGAAAAGGTGAGGCTGCAGTTTGGCACAGTGTTGCTTTGAGCTGAACTCTCATAAACCAAAGTATTCGAAAAATGGAAAATTTTAGAAGATGGAACGTTAAAGGATCACTGAAGTTTGTACAATATATCCAAAGGGGAACATGAATGTCTTTGCCAAATTTTATGGTGATCTATCCAATAGTTGTCGGTCTGTCTGTCTGTCCTCTGCGTATCTCTTGAACTGTTCATCTGATCAACTCCACATTTAGAGGGGGTCTTGCTGGGGACTCAAGGGAGCGCAGTGTCAAATTTGGTGTGATTTAGACACACGATATGTTTAATATTAATAAACTTTGAATGCACTAGCGATCAGTGAGCTGCTCCGCTCTGTGAAGGGACTGGGCGGAGCTTCAGGGCTCTGGGACAGACCAGAGACGAGGCGACAAGTCAGAGAAACATGCTATAAAGAGAGAAAGTAGACGTTGAAAACAGCTTTTAAACGAGAATGGACACTCTGACCCTGTTTCTAGACTGAAAACGTAGCGTTAGCAGCGAGTGACCATGCATGAGGCGTTCAAGTACATGGTTAAGTGTAGGTCACCTGCATTTTGGAAGTGCTTGGAGCCCAATACACAATGACCTTAGTTACATAATGTGACCCTCCACTGCGACAACAACAATTTTACCTCAAGCACAATGTGCAATAACTGCATAATCACTTGATTTTATATTCTATTTTTCTAGTTATTTACTCATTCAAACCACAGTTTCTTTTAATGTGTGCATGTGAGTGAATGGACGGATGAGTAGAGTGAATGGGGTATAGTTTTCCTTTTTAAGAGAGACAGAAAATGTCATTGTATGTTAACATGCAATGACAATAAAGGCATTCTATTCTAGTTATGCGTGTAAAACGGAGCAAATATGTCCACAGGCAGTTAAAAACCAGTTTGTCTCATATGCTCCGAGACCGTGGAGATTGTGAAGCGCCACTATGAGACAAAGCACAAATATTTTGAGCAAACATACTCACTCAAATCCAAATGGAAGGCTCAGAAAACTGGAACTATCTAACAGCCCAATGGGATTGATCGACTTCATTTTATTTTGAAATGCCCTTGTTTTAGGCTACATGAAAATAAGAAAACAGAGTATTTATAGAGTATTAATATCATCTATGTGTAATAGAATGTTAGTTTCTTTAATGTTGTTGCTATAAATACTGATTCACACCTCACATCAGCTTTATTAATGTTTCTGGGGATCACAAAAGTCATTAGGATGCGTCCACTGGGGACCATGAATGTCTAAATAAAACTTAATGGCGATCCATCCAATAGTTGTTGAGATATTTCAGTCTGGACCACAGCAGACTCTAACAGTCACTGCCAGCACCTGCTCCAGACTTACAGTAATCCCACATTAGCTCTATAATAACCTGATAGTAAAATAGTTATTATAGGAGTCAGTGTTTAGCCTGACACGCCACAGCAGGGTCAGTCCTGCATTAACTGGCGGTGGCTGTTGACCAGTCGACAGCGTCAGCAAACACTGGTTTATCCAGGGTCACTGTGTCAGACTGACGGGAGCGTGACACCATTATTTCTCTCTGCCAGCTCGCTGACGGACGGACCCTCTTGAATTCGATCCGTGTCATGTTTTGTTTGAGATTCCCAGTTAAAAACGCTGATGTACCCAACGCAGCTAGATTCAGTTTTACTACATTTTTTTGGCTCGTGGCTCCTGTGCTGCTGTGTGTGACTCTTCCGTGCCTGTGCAGCGGTTTACAGAGTCTCCCAAGACCAAGACATGACTTGGAAAAACAGCCTCTGCTGTCACAAGACTGCGTAACAAACCAAACATTCAGATATTCTCTGATTCTGATCTGTGAGAGGACATGTTTTCCCGTTGTGTCTCTCTCTCTCCCCCCCCCCCCCCCCCCCCTCTCTCTGGGGAGGTTGGAGGGCAGTTGAGGACTGAACTCCTCTGCACTCTTGTTTTTCCCAACCGCTTTGATGTGACCCCCAAAAATCTATCAGAACAGCTCGAAACGCCCCTCGTCACTCATTCCTTTCACGCCGGTTAAAAGTGTGACTGAGTGTTTTTTAAGTATCTACAAGTGCAGTTAGTGTCAAGTCATTTATTTACCTTTAACAAACACTTAAAGCGGCAGCAGGAGCAGGTGTGTGTGTGTTTGTGTGTCTGTGTGTGTGCGCGCTCGTGTTTGCCTTGTACTGTCTTGTGTTTGGCTGTACACACTTGGCTCACGTTTAACCGGCTGTCACCGCGCCGCCGACTGAGTGTATCAGATCTTTGCAGTTATTTAACAAATACGGGTGCGTGTCCCGACAGGTACATTTTTGGGAATATGTGGGACTTTGCTGTGGCAGTCACTCACCTATGTGTTTCTATCCAGTAGGGACAACAAGGAGAAAAGGAATGTTGCATTCAGGAAGAGCCGTAAATGAGTCGATTAGTTGGTGGTTTTTCAGTCTGGGGTTGTGACCCTTCAAAGGCGGTCACGAGATGAACCTAAGGGGGTCGGGAGAACAAAAAGCTGGTTCTGCTTTCTTTTTGAAGATCATTTAGCTTCTTTTTTTTCTGGTGAACTAGTGAATAGTTTCACCTCTTTAGGCCTGGAAATGATTCAGATTCAACAATCTGAGGAGGCAGAAATCACTCTCACAGCTCTTACAAATATGTAACCTTCAAGGGGTGGTGAGTGAAGGTTAGGAACCAGAGGATTAGTCGATTGACCAAAGGAAAATCAGCAACTTTTATATTTAGTTACTTGCCTTTCATTTTTTCTGGCTCATCTTAAATAATTGTGAAGTGAATATCTTCGTGTATTTTAACAGTTCATTGAACATAACAGAGCATTTGAAGAAGTTGTTCAGTGTCAGCAAATATTCGTGTATTTTCTGACATTTAAAAACCAAACATTTAATCCATACATTTGAGAAAAAATTCAATGTTTTTAAGCATTTGAGGTTTAACTCTGTGACATATTTTCTGTAAGAGTCGCCTCATCTTTCATTTATGAATCACGACATCTGAGAATTTTGTCGTTATAACATTAAAGCAAAAAAAGATGACGAACAAATCTTATCGTCTGGCTCTTGCATGCGAAGCTGCACATCAGCTGTGCTCGCCACAGGCTCTCCCAAAAAATGTGTGAAATGCGAAGAGAGCCCATTGAATTTAAGGCATTGTTGAAGGATTTTGACAGGCGCTTGTGATTCACTACTGCTAGGATTCCTTTCGCTACACCCAAATAGAAATACATGTGCCAGTAAAATTATAAACTATGAATCATGAGCATAGAACACTTTGGGAGTGCAGCTATTATCTTTTTAGATGTTGTTGGCAGGGGACGACCTCTGTGTTTGTCTCTAATTTGATTTAACAACCTTTGGCCTGTAAACGATTTCTTTGCAGACTCAGATCATAGTGGAGCGAGTTCATCCTGAGTGGCTGTTTGTGTGTGTTTGTGTGTGCGTGTGTGTGTGTGTTTGTGTGTGTGTGTGTGTGTGCGTGCTGTCTCCTGAGGAATGCGTTGCAGAATGCCTCAGCTACTCTCTCTGGGCCGTCCCCTCATTGTATGCATACCTCTGCAGGATCAGGCCTCTTGCCCTGTCTGAATTGTGAGCATACTGTGGCGGAAGGGGGTCACTGGTCGCTGGACTCCCCCTTTTTTTTTGTGTCTGCTCTGATTGATGGTAATCAGACAGTTACTGTGTGTGTGTGCGTGCTGCTTTCATCAGATCCGCTGGTTCACAGCTCACTGATATGTGTAGATTAGACGAGTCGGTTATGCATCAGCCTGATGTCATTAGCTTTACCCTGTTGCTGTTATAGCCTGCTGCTGCTGTGTGGGGAACACACACACACACACACACACACACACACACACACACACACACACACACACACACAACGATAATCATTACACTTTCTATTTATGCTCTCTTCCATTGTTAACACATTTCTTGTGTATTTTTATCCAATGAAATGACAGCAAACATTTGTCACATTCTGACACTATATAAAGTTGTATCTATCTCCAATTGTTTATTTATTTTTTTATGTTTTATATTTTTATATTAGACTTTACATTCATTTACAGCCTAACTCTTGCAGCCAGTGGTTGTAATGCTTTAAAGGCTATTAGGTCATTGTGTCCATGCATAGTGAGGAGCAAGTCCCCATATTTAGGTCTCATTAAGGCTTTTTTTAGCAGAGCAAATGTATTAATTCACAGCATGTTATGTTTGTCATTTAGTTTAAACACTGTCAAACCTATCAACACGTTGGTCTCCTTCTTCCCCGAGGAGCTCTGAACTGAACACCTTTTATATCCTTGTAAAATACGCCAGCTTGTAAATCTGACAATCACCAGAATGGAGAGAATAATTTGAAGCCAGAAGGAGCTCTGCTGTGTCTATTCTCTTAATTTCTATCCAGATCCACTCAATCTTTTTTGAAATTATCTTTTTCTGTACATTCAGTACGATAGCTGAAAAGTTTGGGATTATTTGTTCAAACGAGTGTGCTTATCTTGGAGAGATCAAGCTTTTGGCTTTTTATAAGGTGTATTTGGGATATGAATGAATCTATATTAGGGCCTGACCGATACTGGATTTTTGGGGCCGATGCCAATATTAGGGAATAAAAAAATTTCAATATTGATATATCAGCCTATAATCTTATATATGTATATATAAGGCTGTGTATGTATATGGCTGTGATATTTTACAGTTTAAGAATAAACTTAATTTTTATAAAAACATTGGTGCTCTGTAACAGTAAACTTCACTCAGAGTTTCATATTTATATTATTTATATTATATTAAACTTGAATTGGGAAAAAAGATTAAACATAACTAGAATGCTGCCTGTATATCTTTAAAAAAAAAAATCAACACATATGGGATGGTATAAACATTGATACCGATATATCTGTGATAGGACAATATTGGCCAATAATATCGGTTGACCAATATATCAGTCTGGCTCTAATCAACATGTCACATGATATAATTTATTTTATTTACATTAGAGCAACCTCACACTCACATTTCCCCATTTTATAATATGAAATCAGTGAGTAAGGATTGATCAGCGTAGATCATTTTAATCCGTCATATAGAGCCTCTAACATATATTATGTGTATATATGAGCCTGTGTACTTTTAAGTGTTGTGACTAAATAGTCTTGACAGGGCAGATTTGATGGTTAAACTGCAACAGTGTTCCTCTCTGTAATAATAGAATGAGCATTTTCCGACTCACATCGGAGGCAGCGCTACAAGTATATAGTGAGGGTTGGACTGGTGCACGGTGGAGTTTTGCTGCTGAGGGTCAGCGTGCACAGGGACACGCTATTCTTTAGAGTGAATGTTTGCTTTGTAAACATGGTAATGATGCAGAGCGGCCTGTGGGGAGAATGACATCATGTAGGAAGCCGCAAACTTAGATGACGGTAAGAGTAATTACGTTCAATGAAAAATGGGCACTCCTAAATTGAAAAATGAAAGGAGAGTCTTTGAATCCCTGTAGGAGAAAGCGTTAGGTACCCATTTTACCGAAGTCATATGTAGTTACTACTTTTGCTGTGATTGAATTGATTTGACATTTTTTTCAGGATCACCAAACCGCTGACGTTTGCCGACTGTGTTGGAGATGAGCTGCCTCTCGGGTGGGAGGAAGTTTATGACCAGCAAGTGGGAGTTTACTACATCGACCACATCAACAGTGAGAACATCCAAACCCCCCCTTTTTACCTCCAAACTATAAAAATGACATTGGCATGAAAAGAAATGAATGTGCAAGCGTGTGATTTCACTATAAAACCAGTTAATTGAATTAAAGAAGTTGCCAGACACAAAAAATCTCACTTCTTTTCTGCATCGTTTGCTCATTAGTCACTTTTGGTTGTATCTTCTGTTCTCAGAGACCACCCAGATCGAGAACCCGCGGACGCAGTGGCGGCAGGAGCAGGAGCGCATGCTGAAGGAGTACCTGGTGGTGGCCCAGGAGGCCCTCAAAGCCAAGAAGGAGATGTACCTGATCAAGCAGCAGCGTCTGGAGCTGGCTCAGCAGGAAATGTTGCTCTTCCACGAGCTCTCTGAGGACAACCGCTCCATCACCAGCAGTAAGAGCCGCTAACAAGCCCCCAGCCCCCCCCCCCCCCTTTCTCCCGATAGAGAATATGTCACAGTGTTTCAGACAGGGTGTGAAAACTGGAAGCATCCATTTAAAAAAAAAAAAGGGAACCTGACCTTAGCTGACCTCATTATCTGGCTTGAACATGCTATATTGTTGATGTCCCTTCAGGAGCTGGTTTGGGGTTGCAGATCTATAGGAAATCTCCCAAATCCTGGTTCCTGGTTCACCCCACCCTCCCTTTTTTTTTAATTGAACCACCTCCACCCAGTTTACCGTCCGACTCCAGCCAGCTGTCACACAAACACACAAAGCGGGGCGACGACACCGGATCCCCCGCCTCCTTTCATCTTTTTCTGTTACAAGTTCATCTCAAAATCATCACTATCAACTAACCGACCCCCCCCCCCTTCCC
Organism: Scomber scombrus; assembly: GCF_963691925.1. Taxonomy (NCBI): domain Eukaryota; kingdom Metazoa; phylum Chordata; class Actinopteri; order Scombriformes; family Scombridae; genus Scomber; species Scomber scombrus. The sequence continues at coordinate 7,938,534 of NC_084977.1, read as the reverse complement.
TTTGCTCTCTTTTTCTTGTGTTCACAGCACTCTCCGGCTCGTCCTCGAACGCGAAATACGACCCTGACCAAATCAAAGTGGAAATAGCTTGTAGACGAGAGCGGGTAAGTCATTATCGAAGGAGAACAATGGGCTGCAGCAAAGGGGCCCTTCTGGGCAGAAGAAAAAAAAAGGGGGGGCCGGGGTGTGGCCCCTACAGGATACCGTGGCTCTGGCCCTGGGGCCTCGAGAGGATGAGGATGAGATCATCATCAAAGGGTCAGGCAGAGGCTAGGTCACTGACTCACATGGCCAAGTTAGACATTTCTGTGCGCTCAGTCATGTGGGTGAGGGTGTTTCCTGGATCAGAGACATTTAAGAATCGAGCGTTACACTGAAAGACGAGTCACACTCCAGAGTAATGTTACAACACAAATCTCACTTCTAATGTCTTTTTTTAGTCTTTTTTTTAATCTTACGATGACCAATTGTTAAATATACTTAAGTTATTTATGGACAGTTGTGTTTCCAAATTTGAATCTTTTTTTTTTTCCTCCCCAAAACATCAGTGTAGTGATTAAATTTAGGGCTGGGCGATATGGCTTACACCATTAACATTAACGTAACATTTTCTGATAGTGATATAAATCACTTTTAAATGTAATTTGCAAATGTTCAGCAAAATTGATTATAGTCCTTCAAAATACTGAACCTGAAATTGCTCTCAAAGGCCATCGGTGTGTAATATGTGTGTGAATGGGTGTAATATAAAGTGCTTTGAGTGGTCGGACGAGTAGAAAGGCGCTATATAAATGCAGCCTATCACCATTTTACCAAAGATAATCCACTTAATGTTCAGCACATTGAGCTGAGTGTATTACGTCATCCAAAAATTCTTCACACATGTAAAACAAAGAGCTTAGTAACTCATTTTATTGCTTTTTTTCATATATAAATGCATCTTCACAAGACTCAATAGAATCACAGCATCACCAACAGTAAAGACATTCATACACTGTCCCTCCGTCACTGTGATGTGTATTACATAGAAACATCCTCTTTAGATTAAGTCACTTAGTGTACATCTCTGTCAAGTGATTTATCAGATGCTGCTGCTCATCTGTAATTGGCTGTCCAAAAGTGACAGATGTGAGCTCCAGCTGTTTACATTTAATGCCATTCATTTTGTTCACTACATGTCGAGTGTTCAGGTAACATTTTATATTGTGTTTTTGAGAGGCCCGAATACACACCACAAACCTGCTCCCTCAATGTTATGTTCATCACAGCTCTGCAAGCTATTATAACAGTCTGAAATAAATATTTATTTAAGGTGAAATTAATTTTTATACCTCTGGATTGGTCCAAGAAATATCATATTCCACCTTAACTTAATGAATCTGTTGCGCAACATTATTATCATCAAACATGTCTCCTATCAGTCTTCCTGCACAGGGAGTGAAATCCAGCACTTTTAACACCAGAGGGGAAGTCAGACATTAAAATGATTTGATCATGTCATTGTTAATAAAATTGAGTGATAGCCCAGCCCTGTTTTAAATGGATCTAATACTCTTAAAAAGCCCTTAAGGTCTTAATAAGTCATTCTGCATGAGTAACAGATCAGATTTAAACACATATTTTTTTCCAGGAGAGAAAAGCCTCAGTGAGAGCTCTGCCGTGGTTGGACACACGCGCACGACGTGTGTGTACGAGCGCGTGCGTCCCTGTATAAACACTGCCGAGCATTCCTGTATGCGAATAGTGATGACTAAGCAGATTTGGTGGGTGGTGGTGGTGAGAGAAGCCCATTGTACGCCATGGTAACCTGGTGCCTCGGCCTTGTGTCCGCAGCTCTCCAGACTGAAGCAGGAGCTGGCCCAGGTGAAGCAGGAGCTGCAGTATAAGGAAATGGGAGTGGAGACCCTGCAGGAGTGAGTGTTCCTCTGCCGTTGTGTCCCAGGCCCACCCTTCCTCTCATGACCACCCTTCTCTTTCCTTTAACAGTCAGCCCCCGCTGCTCCCCACCCAAAGGCCTTTTCCCCTGTTTTACTCTCTCTGTCTCTCTCTCCCCCTCAGTGTTTGTCCTTTATCTTCAACTCTTTGTCTGTTTCTTCTTCTCTTTCTCCTCACACGTCTCCTTGTGTTCATCCAACCTGCTCTACATAGGTCAGTTAAGCTTTGACATTTAAAAATATCCTTTTAAAAAGTGATTTTGAAGTCTGGAGCAAAAAGACTTTTGACTCAGATGTAAGCTGTGAGGATTTTCTTCAAATATTGAGGAGATACTCTTCCTCAGCTTGTATTTTAGAGGCAGTCTCCCATCTTTCCTTTAGTTTGTGTTGCTTTTTCAGACACATACACACACACACAGTGTCTTTTTTGTGCCGGGAAACATTTCAGAGCGCTTCCAAACTTCGATGTTAGAAATAGAAGCTCCACCTCTCGGAGAGGGAAAAAAGAAAAAGAAAAAAGAGAGCGTTTGAGAAAAGGCAAATGGAGGGAGTTTTTTGATGGAAAAGGGGACTCCACCTCAGGAAGAGGATGCACCAGTGGAGTGCAGGGAGCCAAGGCTCAGCCTGGAGAGGAAGTTGCTGCGCGGAGAGAGGAGGGGAGGGGGAGGAGGAGGAGGAGGGGGGGGGGGGGGGGGGGGGTGCGGGTGGGGAGGTGTGGGCTCGAGAGCAGTTTCAAAAACACAGAGATATCTGGCAGCAAATTCCTCTGCACTTCCTGAGTCCTGGCAAAGAGTCCCTTATCTCTTAGATAATATACAACTCGAGTGATTCCCAGAATAGCCAGGAGAATACACAGCTTGCAGAAAACATGGAAGCATCCTCCTCTTGAGTTTTTCACACACATGCGCACATGTATGTACGTATGTATATGTGTGTGTACGGGCTTGTGTTTTTGCCTTTTTTTGTTTCTGTGTGTGTGTGTGTGTGTGTGTGTGTGTGTGTGTGTGTGTGTGTGTGTGTGTGTGTGTGTGTGTGTGTGTGTGTGTGTGTGTGTGTGTGTGTGTGTGTGTGTGTGTGTGTGTGTGTGTGTGTGTGTGTGTGTGTGTCCTATTGTTTCTCCTTGGTTGGTTTTTACCCAGTAGGGTTGAGGCCAGGAGGGACCCTACGGCTGTTGTTTTTTTCAATCTCAGCTGTTGTCAGCAATATATCTAATTGTTCTCCAGCCTCGTCACATCAGATAACGCAAACAAACACTTTCTGACGTACGACCCCCCCCCCCCCCCCCCCGAAAAAAAACACCTCCTCCTCCCCTCTTCCAGCCCGTCCTTAATCATCACAACTCACGAAAAGAATCCAGGAGTTGGAGTCAGGAGTTTATCTCTTTCGGACAGTTTGGCCAACGAGTATCTTTTCTACTCATCTGTAATTCCGCCTTATCTTGACAAATTTCTCCGATTTTCAGACGCCGCTTACGCTTTTACTGAAGCGCCAACCCACATCCAAGCAGCTAATGCACATAAAACATATTACTTGTTAAGAAAATATTAGCCATGCATTCTTGTAGAGTACACAGGGTGGGGGTGCAATACAGGCAGGCACCGAGGGGTGGGTATCGCCTTTTTTTTTTTTTTTGCTGAGTATATAAACTCCCAGGCCCTGCCAATGGGGTGGGGGGGAACAAAGCAGGGCTTGTTTTGGGAGGAAGAGGCAGGGTCGGTGGATGAACAGTACCTGCTGTTGAAGGAGAGTGAAGGAAGCGGGCTGTGGTGAGAGAGGGGGCCACGTGCCAGCAGGCCCAGTGATGGAGGAGGAGGAGGAGGGGGGAAAGGAGGCACCGTGCCACACACTCCTCCATCTCCCAACCCAACAAACCCCCCTCCCCCCTCCTCCCCACTCACACTCAAGAACCAGTTTACTTCAAAGAGGGAGAGGAGATTGGCTTTGTCTTGTTTGATTAGATTTTTTTTCAGTTTCACAATCAATAGACACTTTAAGTCACACTTTGGGTTTCTTTCAAGGAGCCGGTACGCGATACTGAGGGTCTTCAGTTGAGTTTGACCCCCCCAAACCTGAAACATGGGAAGCATGTCGACACAAGCACAGATGAGCATTTACACCGGCCTGTCACATGCAGTGTCAGTATTTCATAACTGACCACAGTCTAAAAAAAACAAAACAGTGGCTCACTGATATCGCCTCCCACACAAAAATACTTCAGATGTTCGTCAGATTTATGTGTGTGTGTTTGTGTGTGTGCGTGTGTTTGTGTGTGTGACTTATTTTCCACTGACCTGTTATCCCACATAAAGCACCACCCAGTAACTAGTAAGTGAATGAGAGATGTCATTCTTAATTTGAGACCTGTGTAGAAAGGGCGGGCTGGATTCTTGTACAAACTATAATCGGGTGATTGTGTATATAGCGTAATGATGCTCAGCAGACACATTTTAGCTTTCATTTGGTTTTTCCCCCTCCCAGAATTAACGATAATAATAATAATAATAATGCAGCATCTGCTCTCCGCCATCCCTCTCTTATCCCTATTTTCTTCCACACAAAAGAAAAAACACTTTAAAAAAAATATTTACAACTTGAGGAGCTTCAATAAAACACCATTCAGCTCCTTTCCAAGCCCCCTCCCAAAATACTCCTCCTGACACTTTATTATCACAGAAACTAACACTTTACAGACTTGGTGGTCTACAAATATTTAAAATACCGTCGCCCCTGCCTGCCTGTCAGCCTGTTGTCTTTTCCTAATTAGCTAGAAAAACCCCTTCTCATGGCAGGTGGTTTTCAAATATGTCACATTTCATTTAAAATCAGAGAATATCACATTTACTATAAGAGGAAATTAGGCATTTTTTTATGGTATAAGGGTAAAAGGCAGAAATTTTACATTTAACATCTCATTTATTTCCTTTTTATTATTGCCTTTTAGAGACAGCAGGAGTTCTTTTCCTGTTTGCTAGGATACCTTTTTTACCTCATTTGGGAAATCTAATAAAGATATTTGTATAAAAAGTGTTAATATGTGTATTTTATCTCACAGGATTGACAGGAAGATGTCCACCAGTCAGACAAACTACAAGCTGGACGAGGCTCAAGCCATCTTCAATGAGCTGCGTAGCATCAAGAAGGCCATCACCACAGGCGAGAAGGAGAGGCAGGACCTCATCCAGGTGTCTGATTCTTTTCTTTTAAAAAAAACCCATTTCCTTTACTTTCTGCAGCATTTTCCTCCCGATATAGTCGTCGTTGGAGTATTCTATGCTGACCTCTAGTGTCTGTTAACCTCCACTGTCCTGCTGTGTCTTCATTGTCTTAAAAAGCACATTTCCAGACATCTGACTCACCGACCACGTCTCTGATTTTGCCAGCAAAGCAAAAAAAAAGAAGAAGTAAAGGAGTAATAAATAATGAATAATTGAGTGGTAACAATATAGTGATTCACTCTGAATGTCAGATTTACAGAGGCATTTCCTGGCAATGTCACAATCTATTTATGAGCACATGCTGGAAGCAGATGACACACTTTTACATGTTAAATTGATTAAAAACACGCATCAGGAAACCAATGCTGGAAATGTATTTTGCTTCTTTTTTTTTCATCACAAAAAATATCACACTGACAATTTGTTATTTATTTTTCTGTTTATCGTACGCGCTCCGTCTCGCAGAGCCTGGCGAAGCTGACGGTGAACTTCCAAAGCGGCTTGTCTATCGGCGACTCGGCCAACGAGGTGGCGAACAGCACTGGAACCGCGGGCGACTCGTGCAGTCTGCAGCAGTACTGTGACACCGGCTGTCAGACCGACATCATGGGAGAGGTAGGAGACGGTTGCCGCTCCTCCCTTTGTCTCACCCCTACAAGAATGATCAGCAGCTTTGAATCATGACTAGATCAGCTGATGATCACTCCACAGCTCCCTATACTCCCTTTTTAAATGACTAAGCCTGATCCTATCTGTCGCTGCAATCCCTGTCTTTTGTTGTGTGAAATTATAAAACCGCCTTTTTTAATGTTTTATCTTGTGTTTCCCCCTCAAAGTATGGTTCCCAGGATTCCTCGCACTTGGTGGACAAAGTGAAACTCAACTGGCAGTATGAGGAAGCCAAGAAAAAGTAAGTATGTCTGTTGCTGATCTGTCGTAGTACTATGACACGCCGGCATGCTCACACTGACTCACTGAGCCCGTCGGGCCCCCTCTCTCGTTCCTCGGGCCTTTTCCAGTGGGAGGATGTGTTATGAATAGTATTTGCGCCTGGTGGCCGCGGCTGCTGAGCGATGTCTGGCCAGTGGAATGAGCTGGGTGGTCACATTCTTCCCTGGCCACGCTGCTGCTGACTGTGTGCTGCCTTTGTGTGCGCGGCCAGAGAGAGCGCTGCCCAACGCCTGTCCCCCGGTGCACACCCCGCTCCTCCGCAAGGTGGTTTAATGTACACACTGGATGGAGTTTGCTTATATATATATCCCAGCTCACAATACGGCCCAGGCTAAATCATCCACTGGCAAAATCGACATTAAAATGAAAGGCTGAAGTTTAGTTTTATGAATTCAGTGCAAGCAGGTGTGTCATAGTAAAGTGTCATCTAATAATTGATACACTTCCTGGTCGACGCTCCAGCTGTGAGGCGGTAGATGTGTGATGAGAGCTGCAGCGGCAAGAGTCACTGTGTTATTACGCTGGCTCCTCTCAGCCTTTAAAAAAAATAAGATTCATGTTGCTGTGGTGACCCAGCAGCAGCAATGCCAACCATGACATCAGGGAGGGAGGGAGAGAGAGAGAGCGAAAGAGAGAGAGAGAGAGAGAGAGAGAAGGAAGACCTGTGGAAACTTGCATGCTCTGTCACTGAGTCACTCTGTCTGAAATCCAGCACACATAAACACAGTTATTTCATCCGAGCCGAGCGCTCGAGCTCCCTGCAGATTCCCCCCTCTTTTTTTTTTTACTCGATCTGAATAACGTCTCGGAGGTACACACCTGTAAGAGCGCTTGCAGGCTGATGCATCATGGGAGCTCAGGTAGAAATGACTCGGCTCAATGCTGTCATTATAGTCGCAGCGTGAAGCGTCTGCTTGGCTCCAGTACGCTGTGTTATGCGAAGCTGATTCTTGCCATATTGCTATAAACACTTGTGGAGAGATGCTGTATTTAATACTGCAGGTAACATTAACTCAGTAACCTCTCATCATATAAATATAACACAGCAGCCATCTGGGAAGTTACTTCAGTTTAAGTCAATAAAAACTACTTAGTGGCTATCCATTGGTCAAAATGCAAGCAACATTAACCAAAGTTATGCATATATTTAATAGAAAAGCATGTAACCTTAAAGGAATAATTCCAAATTTTAGGAACTAGTTTTGCTTTCTTTCCTGTAGTTGAATAGATTGATACCAAGTACCAACCTCAGTACGCCACCAATACTTAGTATGACCTCAGTAATAAACATAAAGTAGAATTATCACCAAAAAATAAACATATATAAACTTCAAAGAATTTAAAGCAGAGCTATTGTATTGGATTGAATTAGATTATACAAGTGTAACTAATGAAGTGGCCGATGACTGTATTTGGCCCATGGATGACAGTCTGACAGAAGTGTGTGATTGTATGTGTGTGATCTGGGTCAAGGGAGGGGTGTATGAGTAAAGAGGGGGATGATTTTTGTGATTTGTTTCCATGCCGTAGTAAATCTGTACTCTTGATACTTCAGAGGCACATTTGGCTCCAGAAAAGTTTGTGTAAATAAATGTTTGCAGCTCAGTAGTCACAGCATGTACTCGCCTGCCTCCGACTATAAATTTGTCAGCTGTATCCATAGTTGACCCAGTGCCAGGTGTAATGAGAAAATGAAAGTTATCCAAACGTCCCCCCCCCCCCCCCCCCCCCCCCTCCTCCCATTCTGCCAGGGTGCAAAGTATCCAGCACCAGCTAGCACAGCTGGACAGTGAGAGCTGGTCGGGGCGAGCCGAAGCGGACCGCGACCGGGACTTCTTGCAGCTGCTGCGCGAGAAGGAGGCCCTCCTGCAGGAGATCATCCTGGTCAGCAAGCAGCAGCACTCTCCAGAGACGCTGCTGCAGCTGGAGGAGGAGCGCTCCAGGCTAGAGGAGGAGGTGCAGAGAGCCCACCTATCCCAGAGCCAGGGAGCCAATCAGAGGTGAGTACTAGCGATGGTCTTGAGTGTAAAAGGTTGAATTTGGGCACTTGAACTCTTCTTGAGCTTCTTGAATGTCATCTATACTTGTTTTGACATGTCTTTACTGTTGCTATCAGGCCTTTGTAAGGGCCACGCTTTAAAGAATGAGATGCATGCACATGATACTTGACAAAAAAGCAGACTAGTGAGATGAAAGCATCACACACACACACACACACACACACACACACACACACACACATACACACACATACACACACCTCATTCCTCTCTCAAGGCATATCCTCCCAGCTTTTCATAGATAATTTAAACTTGGCAGTGAGTAACACCTGGCAAGTAATCACATACCTTTTTAAATGAAACGCTGCTTTATTAATTAAACTCAAAACACCTAGCAACACATCTCTGATTTATAAACCAGGTTCATAAATTCCATTAACACCCAGGATGCCAAGATCAACTTGTCAGGTATCATCAAGACATTGCAAACTTCAGGTTAGTACACTGACAGACACACAGATGTGGTTGATTGATGACTCCAATAGACACACCGGTTATTTTTGTGTTGTAAAAATAAACATTAAAACATGCTTCCCCTATGCTGAACTGACTTTAATAGTGAGCTGTGTCCCAAATTGACACCAATCCTAAGCAGGTTATGAGTACGTGGTGTGTTCATATTGAAAAAGTGACATCATAAAGTACACTCAAAACAGCAAGTACGCATACTGGAAATGCTTTTTCAAGTTTGCCGTATAGGTATTGGCAGTGTGTAAAATCGCTGTATCATTTCCTGTTGTGCAGATGTAATACATGCTATAAACAGGTAGCATGTAAGTGTGCAACTGGGACACAGCATGCATGTGTTAAAGTAAACAGGTCAAGAAGAAGTAGCTCTTAGATTTCTCAGTATGTGTTCACTATCAGGTTATCTGTCAGTTTAGGAGTTCTGCTGTTGAAGTCGCAAGGGAAATACGGGTGCCCACATGGCTCAGTTTCTCCTGTAAGATAAACACACTGCGCTGTTATGGACTCGCTGGCTACAATGGAGTTAGGATACAAGCAGGACAGATAGATCTATGATTGTTTTGGTTTTCTGGATAAACCACACACACTGCAGAGTTGATAAAAAGAGAGAAAAGGAAAAACTGTGTGCTTATTTCAGTTCATTTAACTTGTGCATCTGTGTGTTATTCACGCCAGAATCCTGCAGCAGGAGAAGAGGAACGTTCTGCTGAGACAGCTGGAGGAGGCGACACGCATCACCACCTACCTTCACTCCCAGCTGAAGAGGTGCGGCACACACTCATTCTTAAGCTGTTAGTGGTTCTTCATTGCATCCGTTTTCTCACACGTCTCTCCCTTCTCCTCCTCTCTTCTTTTCAGTTTGTCGGCCAGCTCTTTGACGGTCTCGTCCAGCAGCAGCCGAGGCTCTCTAGCCTCCAGCCGGGGGTCCCTGGCGTCTAGCCGAGGCTCCCTCAGCTCCATAAGTTTCAGCGACATCTACGGTCTCCCCCAGTATGAGCGTCTGGAGGGGCCCGGGGAGCCGCTCGACCCCCACCTACGCTACCTGCTGCCCCCCGAGACCATGTCCAGAGACTGCTCCATGTTCACTCCCGACCCCCTGAACCAGAGCAAAACCAAACGTTCCCACGACACCCCTCAGTCCCTGGCCTCCCTGTCCTCCCGCTCATCGCTCTCCTCGCTGTCACCGCCCAGCTCCCCCATGGACACCCCCTACCACTCCGCCCCTCAGGACTGCCCTCTCACCCAGATGACAGAGGAGTACATGGAGCAGGCGGGCCGCGGCCTGCTAGAGGGGCTTCGCGCGCAGTCGCAGTCGCAGTCGCTGTCACACAGCGCCATGTTGAGCGGCGAGGACGCAGTAAGCCCCGCCGCCGCGCATCAACTGGACGGCAAGAGTCTCAGAGACAGTGGGGCTCAGGGGGCTTTCACCTCCACAGGCAAGAGACTGAGATCTGATACCCGTGCCAAAAGAATCAGCGGTACCTGTGATGATTTGTGCTCTGTGTTAACTGGATTGAATGTGTTCCCTTCTGCAGGTGTTACTCTGAGGGGGAACAGTGCCAACAGAAGCGGCAGGAGGGCCAGGAGAGTGTCTGCAGGAGTTTCTGAGGACGCTCTGGCCACAGACAGCGGTGTTTTCGAGGCCTGGGGCAGGAGGTGAGAGGAGGTCCACCACTGATGTTAAAACATAAACAGAGCAGAACATAAATAGCTGCGCCTCCTAGTGACAGAGGAGGAAACTGCAAAACCACAACCACAACAAGCAAAAGCAGAATTACAGCATCATGGCAGCTGTGAAATGTGGCATTTGTGTCTCAATGGGATTTAATGCTGAGTGTGCAAACAGTTTTAATTTTTCAACCTTAACATTTTATATATTAAAATGAGGTCTTAATATCTCACTGACACAGAAATCGATTATAAGAGCAAAAAGTAACCGTGTAGTAACTGGACTACATTCACGTATGTTAGCAGATAAATGTTTGTGTCCAGTAAAAGTGGGAAACATTTTATTTATCTCTCTGTTGTATCGTTCCTCCAACAGGGCAGAGGAGTCCGAGGAGACATCGTACATGAAAGAGCTGACGCCTGTGAGCGAACCCACCCAGATCCAACTGGGGCTGCTGTGAGTAAACTGTTAGTGTGGACTGTGTGTGGATGGCACGCTTTACTCACTGTTAGTATCTGACTACGTATTCTCTCTCTCTCTCTCTCTGCAGGTGGGAGTCCAGTTCTCAGTCTCTGCGACTACATCTGCTGCAGCTCAAGAATCTGAACAGGTCCATCGTCAGAGACGGCTACAAAGTGTGAGTGCATTCGGCTCTGATGATGAAACGAGTCAATGATTGTGGATTCTTTTTTGGGGTGAGGGTGGGGGGGGGGTATTTTTGCCTTTATTCAGATGGGAGAGAGGCCGACAGGAAACAAAGGGAGAGAGAGAAGCGGGTAGGCATATCAGACCAGGCATAATGAGGATATATGGCATGAGCTGTAACCACTTGGCTACCAGGGCTTCTCCATTTGTGGATCTTTTGAATTTGAACTCAGTCTCTTCTTTTTTGTGCCCGAATGAGGACAACCAAACTTTTTTTATGACCAGTCACAAATCACATTGTTGCAGGTATGTGAAGGTGCACCTGATTCCACTGGACGCCGGCAGGGCCTGTGCGTTTTACTGTTGTACGGCGTTGGAGCCGCAGTCCCACATGAGTTTCAACGAAGGCTTCCGCATTCCTGTCCCCGCAAACGCCCTGGCGGTGTGCGCCCTGCAGCTGTCTGTCTGCTCGCTGGGACCTCAGGCTCAGGAGGAACTACTGGTGGGTCCGGAAAAGGCTCAAATCTAGCCAGCCCTGAAGCAGAACGCGCCCACAATTATGCTGCTGTTAGCTAAATTTAAAATAATGACATTGTCTGTGTGTGTGTGGACATGCAGGGTACAGCCCAGGTGAGTCTGGCAGACTGCGAGGGAAGTGCAGAGATGGTTTACCACTGGCTGCGAGTCCAGATGTACAGCGGGACGGAGTTGCAAAGGCCTGAACAGAAAAGCCTCGTCCACCGCAGACAGCACGACGGGCAGGAAGAAGAGCAAAGGCCCAGAGCCATGGTAAACAATACGTACATATATTTGTTCTGTAAATAGCAGCAGAGTGGAGGAACAGCATGACAGCAGACAAAGTGATCTCAGGTATCAGGTATTGTGACCCTACATCACAGATTAAGGATTTAGTGCTTTAGCAACTATTGGACAGATTAAGATGTATTTTTAATGGTCTACAGAGCTAGAAAAAAACCCTGTAGTGACTGCTCAGATGAGAATGGAAAAAGAACTGTGCTCTGGCTTTTGCACAACCTGATCATACGAGAGTTATGTTATATTACCGGTCTAAATCGGAAAGAGAAGAGTTTTCCAGTGCATCCACCAAAAAACATTAACAAACCTGATATAACTCACTCGTTGCACTAAATGCATTAAACAGTAAAGTGTGCTGCACCTTTGACAGGAATTCCAGTTTTTTATTGTTGTTATGTAGCTGTTTGCCTACAGTCTGCAGGTGTGAAGCTTGTTAAAGTGAATAACTGACAAGAATGTGTCTCACGAGGTGAATGAGCAGTTTCGCTCTGTGACGTTACAGGACACTGTATGTAATTTGCTGTCACGCACCGGCGCCACCACCACCCACCTGGAGGAGCAGGATGCAGAGCTGGAGCTGCAGAGGCTGCAGAAGAAGGACGAGCCGGGGGAGGTGGCATCTGAGAGGTGTCAGCATTGTTTTTTCATTTTAATCCATCACACCGGCACACAAAAAGTAGCAAAATTCACTTGTTTTTGTCTACAGAATATGTGACAAGGTGTGTTTTCAATTTTAGGAGCTGGCAGGCAGAGTCTGTAGACAGCGGCTGCAGCAACAGCACAGCGTTCAATGCTCCCTGCTCAGAGGGACTGTGTGCGGAAGGCATCTGCATCACCACTGGAGGGCGCTGTGATCAGACGACTAGTAAACTCTCTACAGTAAAGGTGAAGTCTGCAGCGTTGGCACTGTGGAACCAGTCAGTTTAAGAATCTGTGGCACAGGTGCAATAAAGTGTTGTCGATGGGTTGTTGCAGGTGGAGAAGGCCACCATGACGGAGGGCCTGTTCCCAGAGCCGGTGCGAGTCCGACCCAAGGAGAGGGGGGGTCGCTGGGGTCACGCCTCACCTTTCATGCGCGGCAGCACCATCGTTCGCTCTCAGACTTTCTCTCCTGGAGCTCGTAGTCAATATGTCTGCAGGGTGAGTTTATGCAAACGTATCAAAAGGAAAATATTTACCATGTTACCTTTTTTCCCCCTTCTCTACATACAATGGCTTATTTTTACCTTTCAGTTGTATCGCAGCGACAGCGACAGTTCAACTTTACCAAAGAAATCGCCTTTTGTCAGAAACACATTGGAAAGGAGAACGCTGCGATATAAGCAGGTACAGTGTGATTAGTATTCCTGCAGGTTACATGTGAGAGTGTTTAGTATCCAGCGTCTGAAGGGTGTGTTTATGTGTGTGTGTGTGTGTGTTAGCAGCAGTCGTACCGCTCCTCCCTGGCCGAGCAGCCGACACGCACCTCCCTGGACCTGGAGCTGGATCTCCAGGCCTGCAGGACGCGTCAGAGGCAGCTGATGGAGGAGCTGAATGCCCTGAGGGAGCTGAAGCTACGACTGGAGGAGCCGCAAGCCAAGGAGACCGCCGAGCTTCCCCACTGGGCCCTGAGGGACGAGCGCTTCCGCTGCCTGCTCAGAGAGGCCCAGAGACAGGTGAGACTGAAAGCACAGCGCAACAGCTGCTTCACAACCCAAGTGAGATTCATCCATGTCCAGAGGTGACTTTTTTTTTTGTTATTGTTCCGCAGGCCAGCCAAAGCAAGCAGGAGCAGCGGCAGGAGGAGGCAGCAGAGAGGAGGCTGAGGAAAGCTTCTAAAGAGGTTCTGCAGATGAGGGGGCAGAGCCATAAGGAGCCCCTACCTGTGCAGACATTCAGGTTGGTATTGTCCTGACTGACTGACTGTTTCTACCCCCCCTCCAGAAACAACTTACATTAACTTAGGGTTGAATTATATGCTGCTTTAGAGGACTGTAGACCTTCATCCACACCTCTTTCAGTAGCTGTTAGGTCAGGAGCACACATCCAAACACACACTTTTTTACTGTGATACTGCTCTGCCTGCTATCATGACCTACAATGACGACTAGGGTTTTTCCAGGAAGATAAAAGTATTTATGATACTACTCTACCAGCTAATAGAAGCTAATGATCAAGCTTGTTTTGTTTCTTTTACTGTCGTCTGTATAGAACACAATCCTGATTATAAAATGTTTCAGACTTTTTTTCCTCTAGCTGTCAAAATCATCAGAAACTGCCACGGTTTCTCATCTCGCTGCAGTGATTCAACAGAGCTCTGTGACATCACTGCTGGTTGTGGTTACAGGTGCAACCGAGCACATTTCCGACCTCACCTGCTGCTCAGCCTGTTGCAAATTTATACTTTGAGGCTACACACAACCCATAATGCCTTAAATATCTAGTGCTCAAAGATAATAAGACCTTCACTTTTTTCAAACGTGACTCCCACGTTTGAAAAAGTGATTTAGTGTCAGTTACTTGGTCCCAAATTGTCTGCTGAGTTAAGATGAGTTATAAAAAAGATTATTTTTCAGGGACAGAGCAACCCAATTTAAAATATTTTCATGTCTTATATACACCAGGCTCATACCAAAAGATTAACGTGATAAAAAAAAGATTTGCAGGTGATCTGTGTATAGCTTTCATTTGACAACCACACAGGATGCATGAAAATAAATTGAATTATGTTCTTTGTCTGCAGAGAGAAGATGGCTTTTTTCACAAGACCAAGGTTCAACATACCTCCTTTGCCAGCTGATGATGTATGAGAGCTTGCCTCTGTATTATGTGACTTAACATGAAGTATTTGTCAAAAAAAAAAAAATGTTCTGAACTCATGAAGTACAAAGTTCCTTCTACCGAGGACACGGGCAGGGCGACACGCAGATGATGTTGGAAGATTAGAAGGTTTCACATTTTCACATTTGTGCGGCTATACTTATAAAAATGAACACACTAGACACAGTTACCGACAACAGCACGGCTGTTCATTTCCTTTATTGGGGGACGACACCTTACATAAGGAAACAGTATCTCTTTACTCCTGTATGAGTTACTTCTGTTGTTTGTGCTTACAAAAGGCTGGAAGACGGGAACAAAAGTCGGTTTGGACAAATTCACTGTACTGTAACTTATTTTATAGTACTTTTCCTTGAAGGAAATTAAAAAAAAAAAAACGCTTCCTGCTTTTTAAGTGTATTTTGTAGCTTTGAACAAATAGCACTTCAGTGTTTTTACATACAGTAAAATGGAACTATCTCATTTTGTTTCTGTTACCTAATTCTTAAGAGTTATTTACATAAAATGTCACTTTGTAATCCACTTTTATTACAGATGTCATTGTCCTGTTATGTTATTAAAATTAATATTATTTCATGTACTTTTCAATATATGGATGAATATATGAAACACTGTATTCAGATTTTTTTATGATGTCTGTATGAACATCTGCAGTGTTACCTCTTGTGAAGATAAAACCATTAAACCACGCCTCGACGCTCGGGTTTTTCATCAGTTGTGTTTGAGGTGCAGAATTTAAGAGCGGCTGTTTATTTAATGATTAACCTACACTGGGATGAGGAACACATCATGTTCTGCACCCACACACACATTTTCTAGAAGTGTGTCACAATGTTACACGTGATTTCTCTGTGACCACAAATGGTGGTGATGACCCATTTGAGTCTAAACTTGCCGATTCTTGAGAAGCCCTACCGCACAGCAGGCAGGCAGCTGTGTCAGCTATTATCTTGAATTCGACATCCTGTTCAGGTCGTTCAACATAAGCCACGAGAAGCGCAATCAATGTCGCTCTACCTGCATTGTGTTGGTGGATCTTAATAGCAACGCACACCTAAACCTTCACATTTCTCATGGCTCATTCCCAAAACAAAAAAATGCAGCTCGCTATTTAAAAGTTGCCCTCAGAACGCTGCAGGCGAACTAGTCTCAGGTCTCTGCTTGTCTGTGTTAACTGTCAGGTTTGGGACTAGCTTCACGAACACTGATTTATGTTTCCCTAGACAGATTTTAGTGTAAGGCCGAAACACTATCACCTGCAAACACACCATTCAATTCAATTATTTTTTACATTGTTTTTTAGGTTTACAATTCCCCTAAAATGGTTCCAGTGCTGAAATACACTTGATATATCTGTAACATCGACTTCTATAACCAAATAATTAAATGATCACAGTATCAGTTTTTGCTTGCTTTAACCTTTTTTTTTTTCAATGCAGTTTTTTGCAGTGGTTTCTAGTTTTTCTGTACACAATGAAAATCGAACTGTAGAGACTAACCTTGATTTAGGTTAAACCCACAGCCACAACTGTTGGTTTGTTATTTGTAGTAAATGGGCTGAAAATGTGCAGAAACAACAATGTGGCCCCTTTTTAAGAACAACCATCCAGCAAGCTAGCACCTGGCTAACCACTGAAACCACCTTTTTGCACATTTTACTAAAAAATAATTTAGTTCTGACTATTATGTAATATGAGTGGATTGAAGACGATGCATAATTCTGGATGCTGCTTAGTTGAAAAAAATCTGCACACACTGATAACGAAGCAACGACAAGTCTATAGCCTCACTGTTTAAACAAAAGCTACCGTGCACCAAAACATACAAACAAAGTAAACTGTATTTTAATGCAGTGCCTGTCATGTTCACTCTTCAAAATCATACCAGTGACTCCATCCAGTTCGTACATCTGTTTGCATTAGATAAACACTGTAATAAGTGAGACAACATGGCAACAATGAGGAGTGTGTACTGGTGGGAAATATGTCAATATCTCATAATGACAGCCCTGCTGCTCCCCACTGCAAATAAACCGTAATAATCGGACTATTTTTCAGTCTCTGTATGGAATCTAAAGGAGCGACCTACAATTATGCAACATATCCCAGGGGGAGAAGTTCACATGAGTCACCTTAATATCACAAAAAAAAAGTACCATCTCTACACGATCACATTTAACACAAGAGTAAAATAAAATACACTCCGCTCCACGTGTGTTCCTGTCCACCTCGACAATGTAGTTCTCCAGAGAGAAAGTATCAGGTTTCAGTTCCAGTCTGAATCTTCAGGGATTTTATATGGGGATGGAAACAATGGTTGGCAGTTCCCCAATGGGAGGTGGATTATATTTCTCCACCCTCATCAGCCGCCTCAGAATGTCGTCCCGATCGCGCGGCCATCCATAAACATGTGTGTTTTGAAGCCAGTTTGGGACGTGACACTGATTTTTTTTTTAAAGAAAAGAGACTCAGGTTGAAGTTTCAGGGTTCATTTACATCATAGATTAACATCTTAATGTTATTGTACACGTGAGTGTCATAGTGAGGAGAACTGCAGAAATAAAGTGAGACGTGTAATACAATACCAACCTTTTTAGCTCCGGGGAATAAAATGGGAATAAACCTGAAATTCTTGCTTCCATTCTGGATGAATTCATTCTGGAGCTGAAAGACAAACAAAAAAACAATAGTACATAATTACAGTCTGTAAATATCAAAGTGAATATTTGTGTTCATTCTGGACTCAGGAGGGGCTATGAACCTGTTTATGTATGTAGACGGTGTTGAAGGTCCTCTCGTCGTTCTCCAGGCCAACAGGGGAAGCCGTCACCGTCTCGTAGTACTTGGGACTGATGATGATGATGATCAGATACTCTTTCTGGGTGCCAGGACAGCATAATAATAATAATAATAATTATGATGATGATGGATACTTTAAAATGTCAGTGAGCTATTTTCATTCTTGTGCTATTAAAACATGTTCAGCCTTGCAGAGAGAAAATGAACCCTGACGTTCTGATTATCTCGAGATGTCACAACAACTTTCACAGCTGAAATATTCTATTTAAAGCTTTTGAGGCTTGTATTAAGAACAACATGAAGAGTTATTATTATATAATATATTATTATTATATTATAGAAATTAAGAATTGAATTAATGAAATATCAGACTGTTTTTACCTCGCTGAGGTACCGCTCCATGAAGTCTATCTTGCTTATGCTCCTGAACTGCTGCTCAAAAATGTCAATCTGAAACCAATTAAAACATCAGTCAGGAAGTTTACCCGAAAAACAAAACTCAAAACTACAACCAATAAGCCAAAACATTCATTTAGAACAAAAAAATGTGTACGTACATGAGTATCAAAACCGTTGTGTCGCAGCAGAGCAACAAAGTTGATGATCTCCTTGACATGCTTGTCGTCGTCGGCTTCATAGGTGACAAAGACCCTCCCTGTATTCAAGATCAGTACATACATAATGAAAAGAGTGTGCAGCATCTAAGTAAATAATGTCCTTATCTGCAGATCTGGGTGTCAACACTTACTCTGCTCCAGTGACAGCGGTGTGCTGTAAGGTTTCTCTGGGGCTGGAGCATTGTGGCCACTGCACAGAGTTAAAGATTGTCAGATATTCGACATGTGAGCTGTGTTATTCAAACAAGTAGTAACACGCAGGATTATAATTTAAACAAAAAACTCACATCTGTGTGTATCCAGCTCCAGGAAGTCTGCAGTCACCTTGATCTGAAGCAGATAAGAGATATTAGAGAAAAATCCTTCACACAGTGTGATATGATGGGGAGTAGCACAGCTCACACTACGTTTACTGTTCTGAATGAGATAAATTATGGGGCTGAGTCAGGGTGGATAAATAGTGCAGTACACTTACAGTATGGGCCATAAGCTGGGTGATACTGAGGCCAGAAGTGTTTGTTGGCCACAGGCCCCCTGTTGAAGGCCTCCGGAGGGCACTGCGCGCAGCAAGCCGCACCAGGTGGCGGGCACGAGTACGGAGACAGGGTGTGGTGACCAAAGTCGGCCGACGGCGGGTTGGAGCGCAAAGACATCGGCTGCTCCAGGCTGGTCATACTGGTGCTGTGTCTGCCGGGGAGGGACAGGAACTTGTACCTGGAGGTGCTGCTGTCTCCAGGACAGCTGGAGTAATCTTTCTGGCTCAGATATGACGGCAGGCTGTTGGTATACTGTGACCAGTTGCTGCTCGGGTGGAGCCAGGGGCCTTCAACCTGGCTGGGGAAAGGAGTCGGCTGGCTATGCCCAGCCGGCAAGCAGCGAGGAGGCTGGTATGTGCAGTAGCTAGGGCTGGGCATGGGAACAGTGTGGTTGTGCTTGTGTTCCTGCTCTATGTTCAGCCTCTCTCTACTGAGTAGGGAGTCATCAGCGAGCGTGGCGTGCTCAGGAAGGGGGTCTTGTCCATCGGGGTGAGATGTGGAGTCCGGCTTCTGGACGACAGCGGCTTCTCGCTCTTCTGTACTCATGGTTTCATCGTCTTCTTCAGGTGTATTTTGGTGGTTGCTCAGGTACCTGCTCAGCTGGCTGACGTGACTGTGAGCGAAAAACAATTTGAATTATTAATAATCACAACTACACCCACACTACCAAACAGTAAAAAGGACGTCAGTTTGTGTACTGTGCTGCATTTTCTAACAGCATACTTGTCGTCAAGCTCACCTATTTGGTGCTGAAGCTGAGAAGATTGAAGTGGGCAGCATTATTTGGGTTCTCCCTCCTGACATCCATGTGTGTCTGGTTTAAGCTGCACCTGAAATTCTTTTGAGGACAGGTGTCTAATTACAAGACAGATTAACATTTTTTCTTATCAAACAATCTGGAGCCCAATTGATCATTGAAACAGGTGTTTCTTGCTGTAATTATTCCTCCTGTTTATACTGGCCTTTAGAAGATCCCTTTATAATATGTACTTACAATGTAAGTGATGATGGACACAATTCCACAGTCCTCCTTCTGGGTTAAAATGTATTTAAAATTGTATCTGAACTTCAAATGAGTAAAATCAAGCAGATATCAATTCAACTTTAGTCTTTTTAGTGCCAAGTCCCTGTTTTTGTTACTATACTTCCACCACAGTTCAACACAAAGAGGGAATTTGATGCTAAAAATACAAAAGACAGTGGATATCTGTGTCAGATATCCACTTGATATGACTAACTCAGACTGTATGGACACAATGTTCAGTTTTCATTTGGAGAACAGTGATACAGCTGAAAAAAACATCCAAACATCTGATTTAAAGGACAACACCTTTCTGTTTGCATATTCACACACGATGACATTTAACAGATGACATTTTTTAATAGTCATTTCCACCCCTGCTGGAGTCTCCTTGATATACAGAAGCGAGCATTCAGTACATGACAGTGTGTGTCTCCCACACGGGGACTTTTTCTTGAAATATGTAGTGGGTAATAAATCAACGCATATGTGGGAATAAGGAAATGCTGCCTCTCACGAACAGAAACAAGACTTGGATGGGGGAAAAAAACCTGACACCACAAAAACGTCCAAGAGATAAAAAACTGTGCGTAATGACGAGCGATTTAAGATAATAACTGAAATATCCTCACTGCACTTCAACGCATCATTTATAACAGCAGACGTCACATTTCCCACGTACAGTAAACACATTCAAAGTCCTGTATTACAAGTCTGTTTTGGGTGAAGTGATGGTAAACAAAGGGGGTCAAAGCCCCTCCCAATTTTACACGTTTAGTTATTTTTAGGGAAACGTAGATTCATTTTTCCTTAACCGACTTTCACCACATACAAGCCACGATGCTACTTAACATGAATTTAGGCCTGTATAAGGTCAGTTTAAGTGGGTTTTTACCTTCCACACATCTTACTGTTCCTGTAAATGTAAATACACACTCATTAAAAGCCTCTTTGTGGTCGCACACACACACACAGTCGGCTGCACTTTCCACTGTGACTGACCCAGATATGTCTCCGTGTGCTTCTACTTCATGCTGACTTAAAGAATGTTAAACTACAAGTTACAATATACGCAACATAATTAGGGTATGAGTAGAGTTTTCACACAACTAAACCGCAGTAGGCTATAGCTTTCAGTTGCTAGTAACACCTTTCACTCGGGCTCACGAGCTATCCCGAATACACAGGCTATGAATTAAATAAAAAACCCAAATAATTAAAGGCTTTACTACTAAATGTACTTATGTTAAGCGTTAAAACTACGCTACAACCTTTACCAATGTTTTTATTCGCCAAAGTGCAACAAACTGCTCATTAACAGGTGACATAATTATAGTTTACGCAATTTACCTTCGCTGTTCAACGTGCTGCGTCTCCTACAGGTAACTCAGGCTCCTCCGTTTACGCTCATTTAACGTCAAAACTTTCCCCGACACGACGACTTTTAGTTAGATATCAGTAAACACTTCACTTGTCTTTTTTTGCCGTCAGCCCGACACTGATGAAACTGCATCGAAGTGCTGGATGAGTTTGTGCCTCAGTTTGTCGCTCAGCAGCACCGCCCCGCCAACATGCTCCACCTTTACACACCGTGCGTGTGTGTGTCATGTCTGTCATAAGCTACTTTGGGGGACACATTTCAGACTTAGGAACAGTTACTTGGTGAAAAAGCTGATTATTTGGTCAGTGGTTAAAGTGTCCAGGAATTTAATGTAAGTCAATGCAATGTCCCCAAAAGTGGCCATGGTCATATGACTTGTGTAAATCCCTTTCAGAGAGACATACCAGACTAAAGATCAAAAGCTGAGTCCCTAATTAGTAAAACACTGATTTTGGGGTTAGTGGTTAATGTTAGGTTAAAGGTTAGCAAGTGGTTGTGGTTAGGGTAACGTAAGTCTCCAGGAAATTAATGTAAGTCTATGTCGATACCCCAAAAGTGACTTAAGTAAACTTATATCTGCACACACACACACACACACACACACACAGTCCTAGGTCACTTTTGGGGACATTATAAAGCATTATATTAATTTCCTATAGATAGATAGATATACTTTATTGATCCCAAGCTGGGAAATTACAGTGTAGCAGCAGCATTACACGGACACATAGTGGCGATACATATACTACGATATGGAGACATATCATAACCCTAACCATAAATACTACTTGCCTGACCCTAACTTTAAACACTGACCCAAAATTCATCTTTTGTTGCCAATTGAACAAGCTTACCCTCAGTAACTGGTCCGTAATCCAAATTTGAAATTTGTCCCTGAAAGTAGCTTATGATAAACCTACAAACACACATTTGACTCATATTACACAAACCAGAACTAAGCCAACAGCCACCCAGCAAAAGTGTCAACCCAAACCATTTATTTCACTCATAAATCAGAAATTACAAATTATTTTGACATTCAGTGCATTTTCTAACAGCCAGCAGAGTTAATTCAAGCTAAAACAAAAGGATCATTTTTGTAAAAAAAAAAAACTAAAAAAATTGTTGAAAAAACAAAACAATGAAACAATGACAGTGTTTTATCTGAGCACATGTAGGAACTGTTCAGTGTTGACTTTTCGTTGTTTGGCGAAACAGGACTCAAGCCAGGCCTTCTGCACAGGGACAGCCTGCGTGTACTCAAACACCAGATCCTGGAGCTCCTGTTCCACACAAATCATACACATCAAAATTAAAAACTCTTATTGGGTTTTCATCACCATACTTTGCTGTAAGGACACTGTAGTGCTTTCGCTTGGAGGCTTTTTAAACTTCTTTTTCGGCAGCCTGAACATTTACCACAGCATTATTCTACTTTTTTTCCCCTTACCACTTAAAAATAAGTATGAAGGGGAAAGAATTGTAAAAGTCAAGAGCGAGATTACGATCAGTGTGATACTAACCTGCGAGTGGATGCTGCTCTCCACCTCCGCAACTATGTGGGTGACCTCCGGACTCATGATCTCCTCCTCATTTCCATCATAAGTGCACCGCAGCTAAGGAGCTTTGACATTTTCACACAGCACGATAATAATAAACACATCTCCGTATTTATCTTGTGAAAACAAGAAGACCCGAAAAAACCAGCTGTAGATGTAAACACACAAAGATGTAAGCTCTGATATTGAGATTAAAAACGGTTTGCTTTTTAGTTTAACTTGCACATTATGTGTCAGATTCATGTCACGGGACGATGCCTAATCTTGACAAACATTAATCTCACAACAAACTACCTCGTGATTATCAGGATTTCTCTAGTTCAATGTTACAATACTGCGATGAAAGGATATGTGATGAGGTAGCGAGCCAGCTTCTTCCTCTCAGAGGCAGGTAGATTGTAGAAAAACACACAGACCCCCCTCATGAAACTGGGGAGCTCTGTGGGGCCTCCGCTCTGGACAAGAGTGGAAGGGCCCGCCGTTTCTGCCTCTGCCTCGTCCGTCAACCTGCTGGAGTCATGCAGCTGTGGTTCAGGGGAGGATGTTTGCGCTGAGGTCGTGGAGGTGGCTGTGTGGGGTGTAGCTGTGTTCTTAGCAGTTCGACTGTGATAGTATCTGTCGGTCGTGTCGCGTTAAGGGAAAATGACTCCGACCCTTGAGGTTGATGGATTCTGAGAAATGTCACTTTTTAGATTTCAACATCAGCAAAAAAAAAAAAAAAAGGATACATGAATGCAGGGATGCCTCTGGAAGCCAGGTGCTTCCTAATTAGCCTCTCTGTGCCGTACCAGTTGAAGCCTTTGGTGGAGTGGCCGATGCGTGGAAGATGCACACTTACTGTTTTTTTTTTTTTTTTTTTGGGGGGGGGGGGACAAAGATAAGGCAGGGTGATGGTTAGGATTTGTATTAACTGGAACATGTTTAAACTCAGTGGGGTGACTCAGTAGTGAATCATTTTGAGCGAGGTGAGTCGATTGGTTTGTCTTCTCTAGGGCGTGACCTGAGGCTAATTTTAAAAGATTCCTCTCATGAACAGTGCTCCAATAATTGTGTTTGCAAGAATTTGTCTGTGCACACAAGACGACGCCACTGAGATATCTCGTCAGTCAAGTCTAACAATAATCAAACAAACACTGCTTTTATCGTGCTTCTGACAGGCTTCCTTACCCTTTGTTTCCCCTTACAGAGGCCTAATTAACAGCATGTGTTATTGGCAAGTGAGGTGCTCTCTGACTTCATGTAGTCTAACATCTTATATAACCATTTTTTCCCCTTTATTTATTTCAATTATATTCTGGCTTAATCTTTGAGTTGCATAAACAAAAGGTGAACCTGCAGCTTGCTCATTATTACTGCATGTTAACACTCAATGACAAGAATGACATATGTGTTTTCAGTAAAAGTGCTTGAATATACCCTTGTTTCTTTTGGCTGCAGCGTAAATCTTCTTAAGACCTTCGTCCAGCGCAGTTAGAAAGATCCCAGACAGGTTGTTGGCTTTGTCTCTTTGCTGTGCTACAATGAGGGCCAACTGACATCACAGGAAGGAGATCGAAAACAGGTTAAAATGTTATCTTATCGTTGCCGCAACTTCACAATTCTGTCACCACACATAAACCCAACCCCGGGTGTATCGCACTTTTGATCACTACTACTGCAGAGAAGCAATGCGAACCGTAAAGCAAATGAGCATTTCCAGGCTGCAGACTTTCTGTGCACAGCTTGGCTTTCACCGAGAAGAGAACCTACTTGATCCCGGCCGTCCGGTCTGGACTGTTTGTCGTCGATGGGAAAGAGCAGCACGTTTCCGAGGTCCAAGTCTGAAAGAAATATTACAGTATTTCAAAACAGTCACTTGTAAGATTCAATCACCACAATCGAGCCTTTTAAAGATCTCTGATGGCGTACAGATGGCGGCAGAGCAGCCAACGTACTGAAAGACCTGCTGTTCTCCGTTACATGCTTCAGGTCCATCCAATCACAAACAGGCTTAAAAACAGCTTCTACCCCCAACACTGACTGTGACTTGTGTGACTACCAGTACTTACAGCAAAATATGCAATATATCTCAGCTGCTGGTAAAAATCATACAGTTTTATAGGTTACAGCAAATTGCCGTTCATGTGTGAATGCACCATCAGCATTGCCGCTCAAATTATGTTGAACTCCTGTTTAGTTTCATTTTTGGTGTACATCACCTGCTGAGGTTCTTCACAACTACCGTGCACTGATAATAGAGGAATTCTATCCTATTCTATGGGACCTCTAAGCAATTATGGTAAATCTCACCTTTCATCTTGCCAGCCAACGCATATTGCTTCCGTGGTTCATCAGATCTCACCTCTAGAGCTGTGAACAAGCCTCCCCTGCCCCATCGACCTGAGTCATCTGTGCAAAGATCATCACTTTGATAAATACAAAACATACAGGAAAAGCAGTACTGAGGAAACATCTGGTACTTTTTACGAAGTTATCTTTCTGTTTATCGTAAAAAAAAAAGTGGTATGTTGCTATGGTAAATAATCAGCTACTGTAAAAAAAAAAAAAAAAAGTTCCGTACCAACACAGTGGACGATGATAGCGTTACCATGTGCAGCGTGAGGATGAGTAACATCCCCCAGAATATACTGGATAGTCATGCTGTCTGAGTCTGTAGAACACACGCTGTAGTCGTCATCATCCTCATCTTCCTCCTCTTCCTCACTGTCCACAGACTGCAGGCACATTGATTTGTAGCCGCAGGATTCCCACCATGCCATTCTGCATTGTAAGCAAACATAAACACACAGAATAAACATGGGACTGAAGTAAGAGATGTCTACACTGTGAAGGGTTAATTGATTACTCTTTACTTTTTCTTGTATTTCTGCTCTTGCTGCTTCCTCTTCATGTCTTCCTGAATTTTGGCTCTCTTGGCTGCAGCCTCCTCCCTCTTCTGCCGCCTTAGTTCCAGCTCAGCCTCAGTAAGAATTTTCCTCTTCCTCGTTGGAATTCCAAGAGCTACCGCCAGTGAAACCTGGGAATACATGAAGAAAATCCTGCTGTTGAAGCTGTATAATAATCATTAATCAGGCAACAGAGTAACATTCATGCTGCTCAGTGCACATTGTTCCTGAGGTCGAAGGGTAGAAGGAAGGATGTGTTTTTTTGCTGTTTGCTACAAACCTCAATTATGAACATGAAAAACAAAGCAGAATTTATGGTAATGGTACATAACTATTGATGAGGAAAGACTTTGTTTGTTCTGTAATTTAGTGAAGATTGAAAGTCCACTTCATGTTTCATTGTTACATTCTTTGAATAGTTTTTGAATCTGTTGTGGAAGACTGTTATCATTTGTACTGGTGCAACTGTATTTTTGGTGTCTTAGGTCCACATGGGCAGGGCACATATATGAGCATAACACAATAATAATAATAAACTAAATGTGACTAATTAAGATACTAGAGCTAAAAGGAAACGATGGATAATTTTCTGCTTTGGTGTGTGAACATACCCATACCACAGGAGCGATCATGACCTAATTCAGTGCCCTGAATAAAGCTTTCTGGGAGGTCGGTACCTCCCCTCACACAAGTTGGGAGTGAACGAGACAGAATCTTACCCCGGCTTTGTGTCGTAGAGCTCGTCCCTCTCCTGCAGCTTTCTGGAACTCGGCCAGCTGCTCTTCCAACAAGCGATCAAAGCTCTTCTGGTCCACAGAGCTGGGGTCCTTACTGTAGTCTTTCCCCTCAAAGTAGTACATGTGGCCTGAAGGGACAAGGACAGCATGGTGGAGAGTTATTATCACTGATACTAATATAAAAATGATGGGTTAAAGTTGTGGTTGAGGTTGACAGAATGCATCCGGACTGAAATAATCACATTTACCAGGTAAGCAGTGAATATTCTGTAAACACAAACAGTGACTCAAGATTTAAATGTGATCACTTGATAGTAGAACATACTCTGCCCATCAGAGTCGTTTTCTTCCTCCTCTTCCTCCCCCGTGAGCGAGGTGGAGTCTTCATCGTCGACCCACTGACCGTCACGTGATGCACCGAGGATCTTCTCCAGCTGCACATCCTTTACAGAGCTCTCTTCTGATGACAGCAGCTTATCTACCCCGAACTTCAAGATCTCACTGAGCTGTGGAGGGCCAGTAAATGGGCAGTAGAGACGGTGAAAATAAAGAGGAGGACACAGACATGAAGTGAGGAGCGCAGCAGTAACTGAATATAAGTAATTTGGTTTGGATGAATAGTTTGTGAGAGTTCACCAACCTGCAGTCCCGCTGCAGCTGACTGAGCTTGATCCAGCAAAGAGAAGCGTCCCTCTTCGATAACAGTGTTGGTGAGTTGCAACTTGGAGACGGCGCGGGAGTACAAGATCTCCTCCACGGTGTCTCTGGCCAGAAGGCGGATCACTTTCACGGGTCTGTTATGAGAGAATATAAGCACAAAAAACATCATAAGACAATCAAAATAAAATCCCACCGTGTAGCCTGTTGGGATTCACTTTTTGACACACACTGCACCTGTTCTGACCAATCCGATGGCAGCGTGCAGCAGCCTGCAGGTCATTCTGAGGGTTGAAATCACTGTCTATAAAAATGACAGTGTCAGCAGCTGTGAGGTTCATGCCCACTCCTCCTGCAAAGATAGATTGTTCAGGTCAAAAAACACGACGTCTGAAAAGTGCAAACCTATTATTGACTCAATTCTCACTTATGTGCACACAGAGCTAACATAATTACACATAAAAAGTGATCGGCTATGACAGGAAGCCAGGTTTCCTTTTCCCTACTTTCACATTGTGAGTGAAAGACGGTAAGAAAAAGTTGCTGGCCTTATTTACACCGGTGTGTCATCCTGCCACAGCTCTTATCTCTGTGTGATCAGTAACCCTTTCTTCTCAGCTAGTTCTATGAACTTGACTGTAGATTTAGATATGCAAGAAAGCTTGCAAGTGCAGCTCCATCCCTTTTGACTTATGACACAATATTTACTCTCTTATCTTCTTGGCACAATCTTGTTTAATAAGATGCAATTATTTCAACGATCTCCTGAAGCATGCTCAGTAGACTCAGTGAGAATGGAAAATGTATGAAACTGCCTCGACAGCTTCTACCAACAATTCATACAACTCAAACTGCTGCAAAGTTAAAAGCAGAGAACTATAGATGTTTGTGGCGTATCTAATATCCTGCATTCTTAAAACATATGAAATGCAAAATATGTACATTGCACATTGCTGGTGATGTTCAGTTTAATCCCACATACACACAACAAGGAAACACGTTTATTTCACTTTCAGTCACCTGCTTTAGTACTGAGCAGAAAGACAAAGATATCTTTGCTGCTGAAGTTCTTCACCGCTAGATTTCGTTCTTCTCCTCTGACAGACCCGTCTAGACGTTCATAACTATAACCTGAAGGGGGGGGGGAAGCACAGTTTAGCACTTAGTGGTGCGGAAAATTAAAAAACACTGACTTCTTGCTGTTAGGAAGTAGATTAGAGATAAGTTAAGATGGCTGCTTCTGTGAACTTAGAAACAGCATCATTAAAAGAGCTATAGCAAAAATATAAGAAGACATCTGAAGCAGATAAAAAGTAGGCACAATTTACACACTTTAAAATCATCAACAGGCCTGTTAAACTTCAAAAAATGGGACTCATGGATGAAGTGTAAAAATGTAACAGATAGGAATGTTACTTTGTTTCTCCTTTTTTGAAAATAAGTTATTAAAAGTATGAGAGATTAGCTGCATAGGTCACTGCCACCCTGCTGTGCTTATTAGGAGACAGGCCTCTCCTATAAACAAACAAATAACAAACAAACAAACATTTTGGACTTGCACTGGCAAGCTTTCAAGGATAGTTCTCCAGCACTGAAGAGTCTGAATGTTGCTGAATGATTCAAATTAATGGCATTGCCCCTTTTTAATCACTATTCACAAGGATTAATAAATATAAAGGGAAGTTTTATGAAGTTTGGTCTAATTTTCTGATGTAGATTAAGACAGAAACCTAAAAGGAAGAAGACAATTTGTTTTGTGCTACCCCATTTATGGTGTATTATATATACATAATAGTGCCACCTTATACCAGTTTCTTACTGTTTGCAGCTAATTCAGTTTGCCCGCATTTATTTTGTTTTGTTCTGATTGTTGCTGATTGCTGATTGTATCTTTTAGTGATTTACTACAATGAGTGGTCTTGTGTTTCATTATGTTTTGTAAATATTGGAAAAAAGCGATAAAAAACAAATTGGCTTAGCAT
Organism: Scomber scombrus; assembly: GCF_963691925.1. NCBI lineage: Eukaryota > Metazoa > Chordata > Actinopteri > Scombriformes > Scombridae > Scomber > Scomber scombrus. Next base: position 7,909,783 of record NC_084977.1, on the reverse strand, counting down.
TTCTTCTTGATGTTTCAAAAGAATGAAATGATTAGTGTTAGACAATCAGGATATTAGGTACATTTTAAACTTTGCAACAATCACTAACATTATTCGAACATTAATGGTTAGTTTCAGGAAGCATGTGAATTGTTACATTGCAACACTCCCTCCTGTAAGCCCCTGTTCACCTCTGTACTCCATGTAATCCTGGATAATGTCCAGCATCCTCGTCATCTGAGAGAACAGAAGGATCCGATGGCCCCTTCAGCCACAAACATTAAAAAAAGTAGTAAATTAAGACACTACTAATGGAGGAAAAGGTGACTTAAAATATGAAAAGTGACTGCTCAGAGTGATCAGCATACTGAGTCTGCATCTAGTTCACGTGGTATCAGAGATACCAAAGTGTTATGAACTGAGTCTATATTTCCACCAGGTGGAGCCAAGTAACAAACAGCAGAGAGACGAACCCTTTGTGCAGGTATGTCATGATGCTGTCTAGAAGGCAAAGTTTCCCACTGGCTTCAATTAGATGCTCTCCTATCTCAAAGGGCTCTGGCTCCACCCCTGGGTGAGGAAAGAGGAAAAATATTTTTGTATCCCACTTGGATGTTGGATCGGTCCTTTCAGTACACGTTTATCATTGAGCACGTCTCACCGTCAAACAGGTAAGGGTGGTCCACACACTTCCTCAGCTGTATCATGATGTTCAGCAGCCGGGTTTTGCTGCCCTGTTCATTCCCAAAAGCCTCTGAAAACAGAGATGTATACTCATGAGTCAGCAGTTACATCTTCATCTCAAGATGAACAGAACACAGATGCACTGATTGCAAATTTATTGGCCAATTTTGATTTCCAATTTTTTAAAAGTCTGACCTGCCGATTCTGATTTTGTTTCTTTATAACAAAAAGAAGAAAAATAATAGTAAAGAAATATTTTCTTTCTTTTTTGTATATTTCTTTTATTTATATATATATTATAACTGACAGCATACAAACATTTTTGTACCTTTTTTAATCGAATTAACTTTTTATATAACTTCAATTTTTCTCCTTGACATTGGGTATGTTCACTGGGTGGATGGTTCTTTAAATGTCTGATTAAGTTAATGTTTTCAATGATGTTCCTCAATGGCTTATTTTAGCAATGTGCAAGCTTTTCTGTCTTCTTCACTCATGCTGTGAAAAACCATTAAAAAACATTTTCGATCGGTGGCCAATTGATTAGTGCATCTCTATCAAGAACCTTTCCTATATGTGTATCCTGGAAAGCAGCATTCTGCCAAGATTTACACCGACAAGATTTATAAGACCTTTGCACTAAGGCGTGCCATGGTGCAAAGGTCTGTAAAAGTGAAAGAAAGATTAACAATTGGATTAATCATTTTGATCTAAGACTATGGATGTAAGATCACTGGTTTTGCCTCATCACTGTGTGTCCTGTGGAATGTGTGTTGTTATCTTCAAGGAGCCCCATTGCTGGTCTTCTAACTTGGCCCATGTCCAAATAAGGTAGAAAGTGCAGGTGACCCATTGCAAGGTGACAAGGAATCCTTTTCAACGCGATGCTTTTGTTTTGGGGTTGTTAGCAAGTGTAGGATGTGCATATGCATGTATGTTCTGCTCCGTGGTCATCCTCTATTGGGTAAAATCATATAGGGTGATAAGTTTGACCAATCATAGAATGTTTCTTTGTCTTAAAAACACCAGAAAAGATGTTTGAAATTGTATAACAAGATGGAAGATTGCTTTTTTTCTCTGTGAGTTCTGTCTTGTTATTGATCAATAATAACTTCATTTAATCTTCAGATCAATCAGTGTCTGTGCTTTCTTTCTTGTGTCTGTGTCCAGTGTTTTGGCAGCAATTCCACGACAGGTCTTACCCAGATCCTTCATCAGAATGGCTTTGTAGTATTTTTTCTGCAGAGCCGACATGCCGTGGTACACCACCAGCTCCGTCTTCTTGGGCAGATCTACAGCCACCTCCGCCTTGACTCGACGAAGCAGGAAAGGTTCCAGGACGCTTTGCAGCTCAGCAGCTTTAAACACAAGCACAGACACATCAGTATTGATGCAATGCTACAGGGGTTTTCTACAACACTATATCAGATACATCACAATGTCTGTAACTGATGTTTTCCAACAACTCTTTGATTAAACATCATGAGACAATTAATGCTGTATATAATCTACACTAAACCAGATTTTAGTGACATAAACAATACTAGAAATGATGTCTGTTATACCAAGAGCAGGTTGATTCTGTACATTGGAGTAAGAGTTGACAAAGTTGTCCGTGTCATCTGCTGTGAAGATACTGGGCTGAATGAAGCTCAGCAGGGAGTAGAGCTCCTGCAGGTTGTTCTGGATGGGAGTTCCTGTCAGCAGAACTCTGAAACCAACTGAGAACTGCACGAGAAACGCAGGAATTAAAAAGGAATTAAGAGGTCGGGGAGGAAAAAAACTGCGATGACAGCAGGGAAACAACACAACAACTCAAGAAACCAGGTGCTGCTCAGTACCTCTGTCAGTGTTTTGTGCAATAGTGAGTTCTGATTCTTCAGTCGGTGAGCCTCGTCTACTACAAGCACCTTCCACTTCCACCTGAGCAGTGAATACAGCAATTAGACTATTAATCAATTAGTTGATTGACAGAAAAAAAGGCAACTAACACAGCCCTAAATACATGTATGCATGGAAGTAATGTGCCATTTGGTGTTTATATTCATTTTTTCTAAGTTAAAGTCAATAAAATAATAAATAAAAAGTATGTGCTGATAAACACCTGCTTTTTCAGAATGTACCCACCTGTTGATTTTGGCAAACCAACTACATTTGATATCTCTCTGATAGATTTAGTTACATCATATTAAAGAAACACCAGTACTTTCTATGTAACTTGTATCAACAATAACGAACTCCAACATTTTTGATAATTTCTAATGAAAAAGCAGCTCATCATCAACATTTACAGCAAGTTAACTACTTTAAATGATTATTTGTCATGCAAGATTTGATTATTAATTCATCAACAATCTTTAATTTTAGTTTTAAGAACACCTTGCTGGTCCATGTAACTACCAGCAGTTATCTAACATGGCATGCTTGTAATTCAGAACACACACTCACCGTCTCAGGAATGAAGCGTCTTTGAGACAGAGCTGAAAATGAGAGAGGTTTCAACACGTCAGTTTCAGCACAGACGAAACTTGAGGTCGTTTCATTCTCACAAAATAGTCACAGACCTCATATGTAGTGAGCAGAACATGGAAGTCATCTGTGTCTGTCTCCCTCTGAATCTCTGCCCGTCTGTCCTTGTCTCCCTTGTAACACAGCACAGTCAGAGAGGGGGCGAAGCTGTAACCAACACATATAAAGTTAAGGATTTTACATGTTTACAGTCTGTGATGGACAGGGTTAGACTACCAAGCTAAATATACTGAAAGCATATATCAACGGGATTGTACCGTTCCAATTCATTCCTCCAGTTCTCCATGACAGAGAGTGGACTCAGGACCAAGAAGTGACCGTTCTTCCCAAGAGCTCCAGACATGTACACCAGCAGTGAGATCGTCTGAAGGGACAAATTATGATTACTTGGAAAGAAAGGAGATGTGTTGTTGTCATCATTAATGTTATTGGTAACACCTGTGTTTTCCCTGTCAAAATGTCTAGTCAGTGTTTTGTTTGTTTGTTTTTTTTCACATCTGCACACTGGTGAAAAGTAGACATGCAGAGGTGCAGCAGTGAGAGAAACTGTCACAATGACCACTAAAGTATTACCGTTGTTATTAGTATCTGTTTTAAAAAAAAGGGATAATGCAACACTACTAGAAGTGCAAGTTTTGGAATCATCTCAAACCTGGCAGGTTTTTCCTAGCCCCATCTCATCTCCCAGGATGCATCCCTGCTGGTTGTTGAGGCACTGAGTGAGCCACTGCACACCGTCCAGCTGGTAGGCTCTGAGCTGGATCCCTGTCAGGAAACACTGCTGACACTTTACCAAGAAAGAGAAGCAGCAATATCTCATATGAGCTCACAAAGGAGAGCCATCAAAATGATCAGGCTGAAAGTGTAAAGCTCATACACCGACTGACGCAGTTTACGCACTGTTTACAAGTTAGCAAGTTATGTTGCAGAGTGAATGAAGACAACGTTAATGACTTCCCGTTAAACTCGACAAAGTTAAAGAGTCTCCGTACCTTTTAAACCCCATTTCTGCAAGTCACTTTGCGTAAGAGACGTCTTCTTTTTCTCTGCTACGCTGTTTTTGATCTTTAACACAATGTCTGACATGTTTCCAGACCAACCAGACTATTATAAACACAAACTTCCTTTAGCTATGACATGCACGGGACGCGGTATTTTTTCCTAGGATGACGAAGTTATGACCCGCCCTACTCTGCCTCTGATTGGCTGACCCAGATATTCTCACCCTAACCCTAACCAATCACACTCCTCATAACTGACCTTTTTTTAAATTTATTTTTTAAACTTTATTCAGACTTACTAGTTGACATTTCACAATTGACTTGTGTCATAAAAAAGAACAATAAAACAACAACAGTCAATGTCATGTCATTTTCATGTGAGCAATGAATAAAAACAATACAATCACAAACAATTAAAATAAACACACACAAGAGGTTTAGTTATTCAGGTAAAAAGTTGAAGCATTTGCATAAATCAATAGTTTTGGTTAATTTTTTTATTTGATACAGGTTTTTAGATTTAGTAGGGTTTGAAAATAAATGTTTTGGTAATTTTCTCGTGGTAATTTCTTCAAGAAATTCATTTTATGAATATAGAATTTAGCCAAAATAATAATGACCAAATTAATGACAAATTGTCCATTAGCTACTGGAAATTTTTGGATTGTTGAATGTGAATAACAAATCATGTTCTTTGAGAGAATGTCCTTCTTAAATATGTTTTAAAATCCAACTGAAAGTCAGCCCAAAACATTTGTCATATATACACACTGAATAAAAACATTTCTTCTACGTCATTATTACAAAAAGAGCATTTGTCGTCTATATAGGGAATACATTTGCAAATAATGAAGTTGACAGGATAATATCTATATCTATAATAAATATCTAATATCTAAAAAATTATTTGATTTAGTTAGACAACACATAGTTGTATGGGAGAGTAAATACGGTCTTCCATGTTCTACCATCAAGAGCTTGATGTGCCCATTTATATTTAACAGGATTTATTGTTCTTGGAGCCTCATGCCTGAGCTAACCAACCCAAACAGCTACAGAGCCGGAAGTTCAAAAGGCTTGATGGTCACATGATTCATTTAGACCTCAAAAACAAGTTCTTGGTGGGCAATTTAAATGTGTTAATAATAGAGACATGAGTGTCATTTTTGGTGATCACTTCATTCTTTATGCAGTTTTTTATTCAAACAGAAATTCTTTAAATAATTACCTAAAATTACTCCTAGAACAGAATTCTCTATTTAAATCACTCAGCTTAGTAAACAAAAAAACAATAAATTACTGAACCATTAAGAAACTCTTTTCCCTGAAACCTAAATGTATATGTACCTGTACAGTTGTATTGTAATACCTTTTCATTTGATTTTTCTTCTTATTTTCATATGTAATTATTTTATGTCATACTTTTTATTTCCTCCTATTTGTAACGGAAATCTGATCTGTTGATTGTATGCATGATGTAGTGTTTGCCTGATTGTTTCTGTATTCTGTTGTCCAAAAAAAAAAGTAATTCTCAATAAATGCCTTGACTTATAATATATAATAGAGAGATTCCAAACATTTCTATTTTGAGTGTAAAAGGGTACATAAATTGGGAGTGTGTGCTGCCTTCCTCAGCTGGCGTTTAGTAAAACCTAAACCAGTAACATTAAAGCCACTGAGTATCAGCTGACTCACATTGTGTTTTTCATAGTCTTTCAGGTGGTTAAAAGTAATTTAAGCATTTCATTAAGTTTGTCAGTAATGTAGACTTTCTATTTAGTGTACTGTAGCATGTAGTTTGTAGCTGAGCAGGCTCAAGATGGAGGAATACCAAAAGGCCATTACCTTCCTCCGGGACATCGCCCATCTATAACATGGAATGAAGTTTGGTCAAAAAGGAGGAGGTTTGAAGCCTGTTCAAACAGGGATGATAATGGCAGCAACATCAATTTTGGCTAAACAGGAACATATGAAACCAGCTGACTGCAGTCAAGAAGAAAGAAACCCCATCCGGTGGAGAAGGGGAAAAAAGGAAAACCCAGCCTGTGATGTGAACCCTACCAGGTACTTGACAAGGCTGATTATTAAGACAGGAGAAATGAGACAAGAGACAGGAGACAGGAGACAGGGGATGAACAAGGTTGTTTATTCAAAAGGGCCCGATTCACTCAGCCTGAGAGGATGCAGCCAGAGCCAGCAACCACAGCTACAGAGATCAGACCAACCAGACTCTGCCCATGATCTCTGAGCTTGATCTTCAGCACATAGGAGAAAGGAGAAGCAGGCCTCAAAACTGATCAAAGAGGAACCATCCCTGCTCAAAGGGGTAGAGCGACTGAAACAACTGTTGGAGACAAAAACGAAAGCGGCAAACATCCAGCATGGATTTCAAATAGGTCCAGACTAAAAGGGTAGCTCCCCATAAAACCGGACAATTCGAAAAGGCTCTGGAGGCTGAGAAGGAACAGTGGAAAGCGATGGAGATGACCTCTTCATTGGTAAGTGTGGGGAGGGTGCAGCCAAATTGAATCGAAAGGGGAATTTAGCTCCTATGACAAGAAATAACATTTATTCCACTCAGCAATGGAAATAATGAGGCAGCAGTGTGGTCATCCTCAAAACCAGTAACACTTTCATTTATTACAAATATTTACACATATTACAAAATAAGATAACACTCATTTAATTTGGTATAAACCAGCGGTAATTAATACATACTAATATAATCTGTCAGCGATTAAATTAATGAAACATAAAAAAAGAAAACAAACATCTTAGCTGATAAAATGTGTCACTTATCAACAGGAAGGATGTGCAGCATGAGGGAGAGTCACAGAAGCTCTGAAGCAACTGTTGCAGCAACTTCAATAAGAGATTTGACCGTTTCTAAAAAATCACTTCATCCAGAATGAACCTTCAGCACAAAGACAGCGCTCATTTGCAGCAGACAGACACCATCTTCAGTATTGCATCCCTGGAAAGTAAATAGTATAAATTAGACATGTAGACTGAGTAGGGACATAACTTCATGTTGCTGATTCAAATAAATGCTGTTAAAATTACAAACCTCACAAACGGGATGTATGACAGGCTGTACCTGTAAAAAAAACGAAACAAACACAATAAAAAACATTGCATTCTTTGTCATAAATGAACATCAGTGGGGAAATAATGTGTTAAAACTCAAGAGGAATGGTGACTCACCAGGTAAATGACAAGATTTGCAAGATGACAAATAATAAAGCAAGTCCAAAGTTCTTCCACTGTGAGGAAAAGACACAAGTGCTGAATGAGACAGATTGAAATGCATTTCATTCTGTTCATCTGCAACATTGACTATATACAAATATGGACATCATAACAGCTCCCCAAAAGTGAAGCCGAAACATCTTGATCGCCCCCTGTTGGCTGGCTGCAGTATTAGGTCATAAGTCCATTTCCCTTCATGTTAGCAGATGGGATAAACTTAAAAAAATACATGTCAAATACATTTTTCCCAAAGATGGTTTCTGTTACTTTAGGTACTTCTTGTTACACTGATGTTTGTCAAAGTGCTAATTTTTCTGATACGTTTTTTTTTATTTTTCTAATTAGTTGTATGACAATATAAAAGAAGGTTGTGACATCATGACTAACAGCTGTGACCGCTGCTCTCAAACCTTCGTCAGACCGTACTGTAATACACAGACTCTGGCTCCAAATGACGTTACACTGGCAGCTCCCATAAAGGAGATGTTTTGGCTTCACTTTTGCATAGCGGCAGGAAGAGTCAATGATCTACAATTATCTTAAACGTGCAGTGTGTGACTTTACATATAAACGAACATCTGTTACATTCATCATACATAAATCTCTCTGGATTTTCTTAAATTTGGTGTCGGTTGCAACATTTCCACATTGGCTAGATGAATGCATACTGAATGTTCTATGGGCACTAAAGACTTCCACCTAGCAGCTAACTTGAATGGGGATCAAATCATTTAATTGTGCATCTCTTCTGGACATTCCAAATGTTATCAGACTGAATGGAGCACATTTTGACAGTGACACCAGTCATTTTATCGGGGTTGTGTGACGTTAAAAACAACTTATTCACTGTTTTACAGCCTCAGCAGTAGCGATGGAGTAGGCTACAGCGGAGCCTATGACTTAAACATGTCGACAGTGTTTTTGTTATTATTCTCACTGCCAGAAGGGGGAGACAAAACTCTTGCACCGCAGGTTTAAATTGGAAATAATGACAAATTATTTTTCTTTACTCACCCAGAAGGCTGCGCAGAGAGTCAACACAAGACATGTCTGGAATAATGAATGGGACAAATGTTATTAAAAGCATGGATTTTTTATGTTTGGTTATGTGTCAGCTTTCACAAGATTTTCAGATACAGTGTACGTAATCCAATTAAACAGGCAAGGTCAAATTATTTCCATTAAATTTGTCATTTATGTTTGAATTGTCAAAGCAAGTGTAATAACTTTCAAGGATATGCTACCCAACACATCTCACAGATATTTCTGTTAAGTTTTCTTTCCCTACAGTATAAGTGCTTGAGTACATTTCCTGGTTATAGAACAAGTTTGGACTCACAATCATAATGGTGGTGGCCAGCGCTCTTGTCTTGTCACACATCTTTTTCAGCTGCTTCATCGGCCCCAGCAGAAACATGGTGCTGTTGAACAGGATCATGGGATAAAAAGTAAATAATTAAATAATAATAATAAAATAGATTGAGATAAATTTAAAGAAATACAGTATAGAATATTTATGAACAAAATAGATCTGGGTAGGTCACCATTATGTCTTAAATGTAAATTGACAACTGGGACATATATACATTGTTTCTGGAGCTGTCCAAAAATATCTAAGTTTTGGTCTTGCATAACAAAAGAAATTAGTACGATATTAAGCACAAGATCTGTAAAGATCCGGGCCAGTTTCTACTAGGGCTGCCTTCTAAAAAATAGAATTATGGATGTAAAAAGATCTAAGCTGCTTAACAAACTGCTTTTTCTAGCCAGAAAATGTATATTATTCAATTGGATTCATGAAAAACCTCCTACTGTAACTCAGTAGTATAAGAACATTTTTAGGGTTTTTCCGATGGAGAGGCTTAGTGCTAGGTTAAGGGGAAATAACAGCAGCTTAATGGATATTTGGCGGCCTCTGATGGATTACTTACCTAGGGATCTAAGCAAAACTATTCAAAGGGGAAAGGGTAAACTAGATTAGGAGGTGCTAGCATGATTTGTATGGATAGGGCAGTAGCTGATGGATCAGGGGTAATTATATTGTGAGGATGCTAAGATAAGTTGCTTATTAAGACAAGTGTATGTACCTTTTTCTTACATTTTTACTTTATATTTTATTTCATGTTACTGTATTTATTTTTTTGTATATAAGTATGTAAAGTTCTTACTTTATATATATATATATATTTCATCTTATTTTATTTATATATATTTATTTTATCTTATTTTGTATTTTTCTCCCTTAGTTCAGGCCTGTTATCTGTATTATAAGGATGTTTGCTGTTTGTCATGCAAAACAATGAAAATGAAAATAAAAATGTGATAAAAAAAAAAATAGATTGAGATTGTTATGTTTGCCGCACACATCAGTGCTAACTACTGGTCTTTTAATACAAAGCCCTCTTTAAAATAAAACCATCATAATTTCAAGGATAACCGCTTTAATCTGACTTTCTTTTAGGGGTGGAAGAAATGTTCATATCCTTAAAGTAGAAATACTGTCATCTAAATTTTTTTTTTTTTAAGTCCTGAATTCAAAATGTTACTTCAGTAAAATCACAGTATTATCCATAAAATAAACTTAATGTATGAAAAGTAAAAGAAGTTGCTATGCATAATGGCTTCATGTAGAGTGTTATATTATTATAGTATATTATATTGTTTTTTAGCACTAATTGATACAATGTTGTAGTTTATAATTGTGGAGCACATTTTAGATACCTTGGGTAGATTAACATTAGTTGTAGTAACACTGCATTATATTATATATAAGTGCATCATATGTTTTTATAATAACAATAATAATAATAATAATAATAATAATAACACTTTATTTATATAGCACATTTATATAGCATTACAAGTACATAACATTTGTTTTAAACTAAAGAGGAGACAATTAAAACAACTGTAATATACATTACTTAAATATATGATTTTATCTAAAATCTTAACTTGAAACCTGAAAAGCAACTAGTAACTGTAAGTGGCAAATAAATGTAGTGGAGTAAAAAGTACAGTATTTCCCTCTGAAATGTAGAAGTACAAATTAAAATACTCAAGAAAAAGTACCTTACATCTGTTTTTAAGTAGGAGTACTAGAGTAAATGTATTTAGTTACATTTCTTTGCATTGTCTTGTTGTTGACACTGACCTGCCAAGAGTACAGATGTTTCCAAATGTGTAAAAGACGATGAAAAGAGTGATGCCAATCTTGGGGAGGAAGAGCATACACACTCCCTGCAAGAAACACATGTCCAGAGGTGATTTACAGCATCTTCAAATGGTAGGTCACCTATAAACTAAATATCTCCTCTCTGAGATGCAGTTGGCACATAAAAGGCAGGACTGACTGCCACGCGAATGATCACATCTCCAGCATTCCTCAGAGCAAGCCGGACCGGTAAGGCGACCTCACCTCTGCCTGTGCGCTCTGACTTTCTCATTGTAGAAACACAACTCAACAACAGCAGATAATAATTACTGACATTATTATAGATCCTTACCAAAAGAGAGCATACACCCCCTATCACAAAGCAGGCGATGAATCCCTTCACACGTGTCCCCCAGCCTAAAGTCGAGGCTTCATTGACAGTCTGCGTGAACACATTGATTGAATCATTAATTAACAGCTCAGTTGCGGTGATCGTTTGAGCAGCATAGACTAAAGTTTGAGTTTTACCTCTAATACTGTTCTGTCATCTCTGCGCGCTTCTTCGCCACTCAAAACTGATTTTAATTTATCCATAGCTGAAGATCCGAGAAAAGATCCACCGGCCTGATGAACTAATTAAGGTTGTTTCCTGGAGCTAGAGATTATTTGATGGTTTCCTCAAATCTGTGTGAATGGACAACAACGTCACATGTCTGCTGGAGGACTGGCAGCCGACAGATAAACTCACCTGGCCAGCTGCATGACTTCAGGTAAAGTCACACCTGAGCGCAGAAGCAAGAGCGAGGTCTCACTCTGATTTTATTTTTCAGTCAAGTAAAAAAAAAACATTTGAAAGCACACCAGGGGTAGAAAAGATGACTTAGGCACATTAGACAGAAGACAGTTAGAATATCTTATGGTCATTAAGAATTGAAACATTAAATCATGTTTTTTTCTTAAATATGTAAGTATATTATCATGTATATAATCAGTAGGAGTGCTTCAAGTGTTATAGCCAATGCTAACAGACATTAGGATCACTTTTTCACCACTGAGTGATGCGTCTTCTGCTACACACGATCTTTTAAGATAACTCAGATGTAATGTATTATCCTGCACTGACAAAAGTAGGCAATTTCTGATCCTTATGATACTATTTCTGCCTCCTGCTGGGATAACTTTGCGACACATGAGTGATCAGTTACTATTAATGTTATATACTGCAATATAGTGAATAATTCATATAACAGATATACAAAAAGTGTCCATATATATTTCATAGTGTTTCATTAAAGCATCAATTTTGTAGATAGTTTAACTTCAACCTTTCAAATAGACAGGAAAAAGTATGATAGCTGACTCTTGGACAACCACTAAGTTCCTTCAGATAGTCATATAAGAAGACACAGTAATGCATAAACAACAAAAATACTCTTGGTGCTGTTTGGTTAATTAGCAATCTGTAATAAGGTCAAATGGCAAAATCAAAACATTTAAACACATATGTGACTCAACTTCTTGACATTATGTCCCAAAAAAGCCAAGTAAAATACAGGATGACATGTTTTCGCATGTCCAGATGTGCTGAGTTGATGATGATGATGATGATTGTTTTTACCACAAGGTGGCACTACTTAACCCCAAAATGTCTGACAAGAAAAGTTCCATGTGGCAAATGGCAAGCATGCAATCCATAAAAAGCTTACCCTTATGACTTCATGTTCACTAACACTGTATGTGCAAATTTATAGTAAAACAAATGATATGGCAGAATATATGCAAAGTGTAAGGCCACAGTGAAAATGGAACAATGAGTGTAGGGCTAAAGGGAGTTTACAGCTGATTAAATAAGGCGGAGGTAGAGATATATTTCAAAGATTAAGCATCCAGAAACTGTGTCCTTATCCCCCGTCTGTCTGTGTGGCTTGCTTGTACTGCTGCTGAAACTGAACACGTCGTATCCCTGATTTGATTGTAAGCGAACAACAGTCGTCTTCATAAAATCTCATCCTCTGACTCTGGATCCCTGTCTCTGGGTTTCAGAAGCCCCATTTCCATCGGGGGAGTCCTCTTCAATCTGGAGCGAACCACCCTGCAGAGAAAGCACAACAAACACCAGATTCACTCATCATACCTAACATAATATATAATATACAAGAAGGGGCTTCTCCATGCAGTGATGAAGAGGTTCTCACCAGTTGACAGTGCAGAAGAGCACGCTCACGACGAGCATGGCGAAGGCGAGGTGCCAAGAGAAACACATGGTGATGAACATCATGTTGCTGGGATCCTTAAGATCCCACTCAGGGCCGTGCGGAGGGTACAGCACATGACCAATCTGAGAAAGCAACGTCAGGTGTTAGTAAGCAATGACGTGACAAAGACTTCTGCTCGCACGCGCTCACGTTCACATGTACCTGCCAGAACCAGCTTCCCTGCAGGATGGTGAGGGTGCAGCGCAGCAGCTCCAGAATGATGTTGCCTCGGTGGAAGACCTCCAGAAAGGCAACGAGAGCCTGGCCGAAGACGGCGTAGAGCAGGAGCAGATGCACGTGGACGTCCAGCATAGTCCTGCCATGGAGGTGGTACATGAAAAGAAATCCTGCAATAATAAAAAATAGACAAAAGGGGAAAGTTTTCACCCATTCATCACTTTCATACATTTGTCAATTTGTCTCATAGTGTTTTGACTTGAGATACTTATGCAACCTTTTGTAGATTGGCTAATTGATTAATTGACAGATTAATGGTTAATGGATTAATGCCTTTAAATTTGAGCTGCTTAAAATCTGTTTTGAATTCAGTCTATGGTTTAAACCAGAGGTCACTGATAGACGCCGTCCTATCCGGACGCGTAACTGATGGAATATTGAGGATTGTTCAATTCTGTCTGAGCGTTTCTATTTTAACGGGTGCAGCTTCTCCAGCTATCACGGTAAAAGTGGAGCGACCCTTGGAAACTCACAGACCACTGTGCATAGACAATCTTCTCATGTGACGCTAACAGCCAATCAGATCTGTGCATTCGGACATGCAGAGACACTCGACTGTCAGTGAGATACAGACGGAGAAAAGAGTTCATATGTGTTGAGATGTTTTGTTAGAAAGTTCTTAGATGTGAAATTAAGTTTATGGTTTAAATTTAAGTAAGTTTAAAAGTATAAAGGGATTCTTTTTTAATTTTCTAAAACTAATCACTTTATTTAAGAATCACAATCAAAAGCTTTCTGTAATGCTTTTATTTTAAAATGCCATCTTTATTTGATATAAGAAAAGAAGATTTTTATTTATCTTGTTTTTTTAAATTCTTTTTATTTATTTATTTGAATCCCACAAGTTGAGTGTAAATACTAATAAATGAATTCTACTGTATTTATTTGACAGTCTACAATCTACCCACTAGACACACATACTGATGTAACTACAATGCTACTTCGAGGTACCATAGACAGATATTAGGATGTTCCGGACCTTCACTGGAGGAAATTTTCGAAAGTTTTAATGAAATACCCCTGGTTTAATCCATGTCAACGAGAACAAGGACTATACAGAATGTCATTTTTCTTACCTTCATTGAAGAAAGAAATAGCCAACATTAGCCTATCCAGTGCTAGTGGAGCAGCCTCTGTGGTGTGGATGATCAGAGACACAGTCCCAGTCAGGCCAAAGAACAGGTACATGGTGGCATGCTGCCAGTTCATCAGATCTTCCCAGTGTTTCTCTGCAAAGTCGTACAGCTGGAACCTCGGTCCATTCGCTACAAACTGCTCCAACAGCATCCCTGAAGAATACAGCAAACCATGCAGACAACACAAAGACCTGCTTAATTAAAGAGTGGATTCTGTAAACGCCTATTTGTGTCAGATGCACTGTCATTAAAGGTTAAATTGCCTCGGTGTGTGCTGGATTTATCTCCTTGATTTGCTTTGTCAGCGCTTACCAACAAAAGAGAAGAAGAGTATGACAGAGCCTTCAATGATCTCCAGACGGCGTTGGGAGGCTCTGCTGGACAGCCGAGTTGAACCTATATTCTTGTTCCTGCGGGTGGCGTACCAGAGCGAGTACTTTCCAGTCCACCAGAGCCCCGCTATCAGGAAGAAGCTACCAGGGAGCGCGTGGCCCTTAAAGCTCCCCATGACTAACCACGCCTGAATCGTGGGAGGAAACAGATCAATTTAGCAGTAGGAAGGGATAATTACATCAAAGCAGATTAATAATCAGGTGAATAAACCCTATTGCTGTCATCTCAGTGATTGAAATCTCATTTTTTGACACAGCATCACTTTACTCATTATCTATAAATGACACCAGCAAGAGAAATGCCACAAATTCATTTAAATGCACAAAGTAAATGTATCAGAACATAAAATATAATTTGGCATCATAAATACTACTTGGCAGGTATTTTACAGTATATTTTAACACAGCTGGCAAACTGAAGGAATTAGAAATGAGAAGATAAACGTGGGGGAGTGTCTGCAATTTAGTTAAACAGCGTCATTAGACATAATTAGAGTGTGTGCTGGCGACAGCCCTTCAGCTGACCTCGGTACAAGTGTGTGTAGTCAGGGAAGGAAACCTGTGAGAGTAACAAGGCTTACACACCTTCACCTATCAATAGTCAAACCTGTTGGTTTTACTTACTTACTTTGCATTGTAAAAAAGAGGATTGGTTCCTATTAGAGGTAAACTAATCCACACAGTGCTATGAACTGTCATGGATGATTGTTAACATTATTTTACTAAATAAAATGGTTTATAAAAAACCCTCATAAAAGTCAAACATGCAAATTTGATCTTACACAGTCTGAGCTCTGTTCTTGATCCGGTATATTTCTTTACATGGTGTGCATGTTCTCCTCAGTAATGATTAGCCATCATTTCATTGCCATTTAAATCTGCACCTGAGTCATGTGTGCTAAGGTCATCGGGTGCAGAACAGGCTTCTGCTACCTATCCAAAAATAGTTACTCTCAAGGGTACAAAATGTACGACCGACAAAAGAAAAATGATCAAAAACTGCCATTTCAAAGCTACTCGTGTGTTTGTGCTCTTTCCTGTCGACTTCCTCCTTTCACTGTAAATATAAAATGACTTCAACGAGTGCAAAGATGATTTATAACCTGTTTTATTTCCTTTAGCTGTAAATCATGCTTTGTAAAGTCAGAGAGCAAAGCAGCAGTGACATCAACAGTAAGCAGAGAATAAGAATAGGGTGCGTTGGCTGTACTCTCTTTTGTGATGGAGATGACCGGCAACCAAGGGAAGCTTTTGAAAGAGCACATTCAATACAAGCAGATTGTTTGGGATATTAAACTGAGCTCGTCTGTGTCCGACAGCCCTCTCCACACTGAGGAAAACACTTCAGTCGCCATGGCAATCACTCCCTCATGTCACTCCAGTGCGACTGGAAGACTCAATTGTTGGGCTGATTCACTCATCAACAGCAACATCTGTGCTGTCTTGTTTCCAAAGTCAATGGTCCCCAATGATTTCAAGGATTTCATGAAATTGTTATTATGTAAAGTGGAATAGATCATGCTTTCCTTGAGTGTTTGCGGTACTTTAAAATTGTACTTCACTGCATTTCCCCTACAATTTACAGCTATTACTTATCAGATTATAATTGTACACGCAAAACATCTGATCACTTCATAACGTACAATACATTGTCATATATTATACATGAAGCATTTCAAATTAGCTTATTATTAAACATTAAAGTACTGCTTACATGTTAATGCATTAGTAGTAATGATCAAATAATATAGTATAACACTGATTGGGACCAATCTGCACACTTCTGATACCTGACCTCCATTCTGTTGCTAATACCTCTGTATTGAAGTCACATCCTGAATGCAGGACTTGTACTAAATGCTTATACTCAGTCTTTAAAGTCTTTCTTTTACTTGCTTGTTTTGTTTAGCTATGAACGATGAAATTCAGTAGAAAGACATTCCTATGATCCTGCAGACAGTGTCAATGTTGAGATAAACTACACTTTCACTGAAGTAACTGTGAAGTCAAGTCATGGGGGTTTGGTATCTTGTTGATAACATAATGTCTATCCTTTCTGTGGATCCATGTTTAGTCTTCATGGACTAAAAAGGGATAGAAAAGGTGAGGCTGTAGAAGTTATAGACATCAGCTGTGTGGCCTGGCGGGATCTGGACTTTAAAACCAAATATACATCTAAAAAAAAATGCAGATTTTAAAGAATTTTTTCATCTGCCTCAATGTGCTGAGACTTTTTTTGCTGTGTCCAAGCAAACAAAAAGTGGAAAGTTGTTGAGTGGTATGTATGGCAGATACAAAACATTAAGAGCTCATGAAATATCTTCTACCATGTGATAATGGAAACAATATTTTACAATCCAAGAATTATTATTATAAGAATTATTAGGTATTTGATCACAAGAAAAAACTTTGGTAGTTTGCTGAGCCTAAATGTAAACTGCTGAATCAGTCCAACATAACAGTTTTCTTTATAGACCTATATACTTTTTATTATAGGCATACTTTTTATGAAGTGTAAAGCCTTTGATTTAATCTGGAAGTACAGGCCTGACTGTATGTATGCACCAAATACTGTACAGGATGCAGTAGCCTTGAATTCCTTTATAGTAAAAAGGAAAAAAACGGGGAGGTCTTACCTAAGCAGATTTGTTTCTGGATATGAAAAGTTGCTTGAAGTATGTTCACCCAAAAAAAATCAGAGCATCTTCATTTTTCCATCAGATAAACCATTTGTTTCCAGTAGCGAAGAAGAGAGCTTTCTCCTCTGTTTCTCAGCAAGACACGAAGTAAACATCAGCTGTCTCCTCCGGCCCTGGCTCCCCGCAGCCTCCAGTCCGGACCCGTTTCACAACCTTTTTTTTCCCTTAATTTTTCCGACTCTAAACACTTTAGTCTTGTAGTCTCCTCCAAAAAACGACTCTATTGGATGACTGAGGTGAGCTGGCGTCATCGGCTCGTACTGTTATTGGCTGAAATCCACGTCAGTCTCAGGTGTCCACGTGTGCACTTTCACTCCGCCCGCTCGTGCTCGTCTCGTCTCGAGTCCCTCCCTGCTCGGAGGAAACCGCTACTTTCCATCCGGCCAGTGCACGCTGGCCCTGGACAAGATCTTCGGCACGTACACGGCAGCTGGAGAGTCTCCGTATGGACAGACGAGAGGCATGTCTCATAGTTGAGTTGTGTCATTCAGTCCAAACTGGTGGGAAACTACTCTGAACTACTCTGAAAGTATGCAAGCTACTAAAAATCTGAACTATAGCAAAGATACCCTCAAGAGACTACTTGGGGAAAAAACTACTAGGGTGGATTAGGGTAATGTGGGACATTGACAAATGTGGGACAACTAAACTCCAGTGCATTTATCTCTTTTTCTTCAGACTGCTAGTTTTTTTTTTTAACCTAAAAACTGTTGGTACGCACTTTCAGAAAGTTTTGGCAGATAATTCTGCTTTCTATAAATCAAAGTATTTCTAAGCCTTAATTGTCCCACATTACTAAATCTACAGTAGGGAATATGAATATAAGTGCCATGTTCCTTTTGAGTACATCATCCAAAAATTGTCTTCTGATTTAACAAGCAAACATTTCAGGGATTTCATAATGATATAAGGTGTTGATATAATGTATTGGATTCATACGTAAATAAGATAAACAATTCAGAATTGCAAAAAGTGTCCCACATTACCCTAATCTACCCTACTAAAATTATAACACATAGGCTGAAGCCTTTATTAGCTTCATCCCCTAAAAGTAGCCAAACTTGAAGATATTGACTGAAAAAATACTGGAATTGGCCCTTAAAATACCCACCATGTTTATATTTTTTTATAATACAATATAAACTGCTCCCAGGTTGCTAAAAAAAACTCATTCTTCACTTGCATGTACAGCCCTGTTTAGTCAAGCACTACCTATGTAAAATCATGTGGTGGGTGTCTGTGTTTTTAACCCTCACTCTTCAACATATAGTGAGAGTTACAGCACCCATTACTCCACTAAAATGATCTGAATTTGCATGTAAAACAATTTAAAACATATGATTAACAACACAATAGCCACAATGAGATTTTTTAAACAGATGTAACTAATAACACTGATAATGACTACAGTCTGTTTCTTGTGTAAGCTCCAGTGTTCTGGTATTGTGCAGGCTTACTTACATGGAGTGAAGCCATGATTAATATTATTAGTTACGCCTGTGTTTCTCATACTAAGTCAAAAATGTCTGCCTTGAGAAAAGTTGAGCTATTATAGGATTTTGAATACTTAATTACTCCCTTTGATGGGCTGCAGTGTTAAAATCTAACGACGGAAGCACCATAAGTTGAGAAAACTACTGTAAATGATATATATATATATTTAGACACAGAAAACTGGGCGTTTGTTGAAAGTAAACCAAACAACATTTAGCGAGGGAGTGTCACATCGGTGGGATTTTTATTGAAGAGTGCATGACCACAGCAGTCACAGGAAAAACAGTGCTGTGTGTCGCCAGTCTGTTCTCAGGAAAACAGTGAAGATAACGGCTGAAGGCTCGGGCTGGCTGCGTGTCGGCCGTAGTGTCGCTTCAGCCTTCAAAGCCTCAGTGGTGTGATTGCAGGCCTTATGGAACAAGTCTGTGATTTTTTGGCTGTGAGTAAACATCGTTTAAAAATGTAGGACAGCAACAAAACGCTCAATATTTCACATGTGAAACACAATTGAAAAAATACAAACAAACAAATGTTCCACTCACCGAAAGGACAGTAAACACAGCTTCAATCAATATCAGTGAACACTCATAATAATACAAATCATACAATCTGTGTAGCAGTTGGTTGGTTGGACATAAACCCAAGCAAGATCACAGCAGATTACCAGTATCTATTGGTTATTGACTGACTTATATTCAGCTAAATATGTAGTATGAGTCACATGAAGCAATAATAATATAGTGATTAACATGCTATACGTGGTAAGGTTCCTGTTTATATAGGTGTAAGATACATTTATATACAAGCAGTCCAATTTCGTTAGACATTTCGCACATGCTGTAATCTCTGATTTGGCAGCGCAAGAAGCACAACGCAACAGAGATGCTTGAAAGCTCAACATTGCAAAATTGACAGTCGACAAGACGTCACATGCAAAATATTTTCGCATGCAAAACAACAGCAGAGATAAGGCAGTGAGACGGAGTGGATGGAAAGTGAGGAATGACAGACAGGCTCACTGTTTCACTGTTTCATGCTTTTATAACTTCAGAGTAAATATAATAGATATAGCACTTTCAGATTAGCAAAGCTGCTCATCATGAAGTATTATAACATTAACGTTTAGTGCTGTCATTATTGCGGGTTGAGCGCGCCGTACAGTGCATGAAAAGTACTGGCTTCAATTAGTTTGAATATGCAAATACTATTTACAATTTGAGGTTAGCCTGTAACTCAACAGGAGAGGACAAAGGTCTTGTTTTCAGGATGCTTATCTTTCAGCATCCGTCTGTAATCAAGAGCTGTCAATCATTCAACATAGTAAAAATCATGTGGATCTGCTCAAAAGCAAATTTGGTTCATATAACTCCATGTTCAATGTCCCAACAAATGTTTTGAACACTTGTCGAAATCTGTATAAAAAGACGAAATCTCTCCTAATGGAGCCAATAATACACACAGAACATTCTGATCTTATAAAAAAAAAGAAACAGCACCCAACAAATAACAACTTCTCTTTCTTTTCTCTCAGGGTCTCCTAACTCTCAAACAGTGTCCAGAGCCCTCTCATGACGAGGGATGCAGGAGTTCATGCAGAAAGACTGAGGTGTGAATGAGGTCGGGAAGTCGGGAGGGTCACACGGGCATGCGTGCATAGCAAGCAGAGGTGCAGGACCGTTATGGGACTTGGATGCGGGACGATGACCAGTAGAGGGGCTTCGGCATGGACACGTGGATGCGGCATGTGGGACACGTCTGTTTCTTCCACAGCCACTGCTCCATGCACTGAAACACAGTTTGAAAGAGATTATCGCGTGTGTTTTTGCACCCAGGCTCAATATTTATCACTACTGCAGATATTGATCTTCTTCACTGATGGTAGGAGGTCATTTCATACATGCTGACCTACAGTAAGTATGCAGCACTGACCCCGACCTGTAGCGGTGAGGACACTGCTGTCACATGTTTTACTGTTTTTTACACAGACTGCATTGTTGAAGAAACCCAGCCATAAAAGGTTATAAAGCCAAAAGTATATCAAATTAAACTTTATGAGTTTGATTATTTATTAACTTTTTGTCTTGTGTTTCACAACACAAAATACGAACATTGAAGTAATGACTGAACACAAACACACACATAATTCGGACTTCATTAAACTTCCAAGCACGAATCTTCAGATTCTATCATTTATAAAGTGACATGAAACAGTGAAGAGGAATATGCAACTAAGTCACAATATTCACACTTAAAAATGATGTTGTAGTTGAAATGAAGTTGAAAATATTAAGCTTATTCTTTATATTCTTTGCCTGTGTTAAAGCAGCAATATATGTCAATATGACAGCAGGTAAATACAGTCTAATTCAAGCAGGAAACTTCAAGTACAGCTAATTCCTTGAACAAATAACATATACTCTGATTTTTCCTAATAACAATGTTCAGCAAGTTAAAATGTTTTTATAATTATGGCTTATTAATTCTCATTTTGACACTGAAGAGAAAGAGCAGTAATGACTCCAAAGCTGACACAGCAATAGAGCTCACAGAGCAGTTTTACAGGATCAGGTCAGGCACATTCAAGGCCCTGAGATTTCAACACTTGCAGGAGACATCATATACTAAGTTAATGTTCAGGAGAGATTCCTGATGTTTGACCCATGGCTCCAAACCCCTCCATCTTCTCCTCTCAAAAGGAATCACATCCTTCCTCAAAATGATATCAGCGATGTCTCCGCAGGGAGAGTTGACGACGGAGTGAGTGCTGCTCCTTCTCCATGGAGATGGGTCCATCTGCAGACATCCTCCTCCCACCCGAGGGTCTCCTCGCCTGACAATCGGCCGCTTCGCTGCTGCTGCTGGGCCGACACTGCTCTGACCTCCGAGCCGCCTTGAGCGCCCGCCAAACGGAGATATCACAACCGGTAAGTGTAAAGTCCTCACACCATGGGAAAGCTGTTATAGTGCTCCATGCTTCCACAGAGAGAGAGAGCTTCGGGGGCAGGCGGACTGTTTTCATACCATTTCACATCATGCATGTCCAGGAATGAACTGCCTTCATGCAGCGAGGGGTGATATCTCACATGCTGGGAGTGAATAAGTGAAGACTTTGCAGTGGGGAGGTCAGGGCAGTGTAAATACAGTGCAGAGAGGAGACATGCAGTGGATCAGACTTATAGAAGGTGTTTTACCTCTTTGTGGAAGCGGTGTGTACAGTGCAGCTCTTGAACTGTCCCTCCATTCTTACGCATGTCCTCATGACATATCAGGCACAGCTTGTCATCAACAGCCTGCAAAAGAAAGAATGAAGCCTTTTTATTTAAAGTCCAGATCCTGATCAAAATTAACTGTTATACTAAAGTCAACAAGTTTTTACAGTATGTATAATGCGTTAATGCATGCAACATTAATGCCTAGTATTTATCATATAAAAAAGGCTAAAGCTTCAAATTTGATGACTAAGATCAAACACACAGCTATGATTTCGAAAGCTTTGTTGGATGCAATACACATTTAACCACAAATTCCTCTCCAGAAATCTTTTTAAATTATCTGAATAATACATTAGCAAATAATAAATATACTGTATGCCATAGGTAATACAGTAAATATATTTTTTGTGACAGTTGATCTAAGCTTTCTGGTGAGAAACTTGCTTGATATCAGCAACAGCAAATGTTCTAATCATAGAAAGTTAAAAACCAGATTAAAGGATGGAAAAATTAGAGACAAAACTTATAGAAAATATGTAATGCTAACACTAAAATACGGACTACAAAGGGAATGTAGCTAGTGCATAAAATGTGTCTTATTTCTCTCTACAAGTCCTCATAATATCACTGGATAATATGAGCTTTTGGGACATGCCACGCAAATTCAAACCTGCCCATGATCCTGTCAGTCCATTTAGATAATGCACCTTTTAATGCCCATTAAGGCCTCTTGAATCTTTAAGAACTTCATAATACCCAGCAGTATTAGTTAAAGACAGAATAGAACAAACCTGATTGACCCTGCAAGGCTCATCAAGAAAACTGTGAAAACGATTTGAACTTTAATTTACTTTATAATCCTCTTGCTCACCAGAGATGCGGCTTTCTTATCACGGAGGTAAAGTCTCTTCTCGAAGGACTCTGCGAGCTCTGGGATCGTGGTGATGCGGTTCTCGGGGATGGCTGACTTGGGACGGCTGTTGTCGTCTGAGGAGGAACGACGAGCTCTCTGGTGGGGCCTCACTTCCCCTTTCTCCTCTCTTGTTTTAATGTGGCTAGGGGCGGCCGCCATCGTCGCTGCGTGAATCCGGTTCAACTTCATGGCGTCTAATTGTGACTGTCGATCACAGAGGGACAGTTACACAATGTAAAAACTTGACTCGACTATTTACATGTTTCTCATTATAGCAGAGTAAAGAACTGCTGTGAAAACAATCATGACTCTGCTGAGCTTTGTCTCTAAATGGGGTTAGTCACTCCTAATATTCTAAAGTAACAAGCAAAGCACCTGCCTAATTATAGGAGTATGTCCTTTTGACTCCGGCCATCAGTTCACAGATTATTCACACAACAAAAATATTCTGATTATTACACTTTTTTGGAGTACGTGTTGCTAACAAGGTATATTGAGGATGAAGTCAAAATTTGAGTAGATTGTTGTTGGTGTGAGGTGAATATTCTGATGATCCAATCACTCATTCGTAAACTTAAGGGCTCTTGAGGAGTAAAACAACTATTCAAACCTTTACAGCAGGACACATTTCCTTAAAGCAAGGCTTTACAAAGTTCACCTGTTTTATCTTATTGAGGAGATAAGGTATCTGCATATAAAACCAAATCAGGTGGTGCTTGGGCACAGTTCCAAAATAGAAAAAAAAAAAAAAAATGATATATTTGAATTGATAACCAGGACCTGAGGAGACTGGGTTACATATCAATCAATTGGGTCGTGAAGCTTGTTTGTCCTCTGGCTCACATGCAGAAGTTGATCCGTGCTGGCAGAAGAACAGGCTTTCAAATTAACACAAATCCACATTTTCAATTGAGCAACCTCTAGGGGTTGTTTGACAACCCCTAGAGGCCAGTCTGTATGAAAATATGCTGCTTTTGTTTTACATCACTCGTCACCAACCTTTACTTTATAGATAAAATCTAATCGAATATTTAAAACCTCATATTATTTGTTGAATTTGATCCATTGACTTAAAGTGTAGTAACACATACTGTAGGCATCAACAACCTTCATTATACAGATGTTGCCTTTGATTTTAAATCATCCACATGGCTAAAGTGTCCTGGGTATACTGAAAAGTTACTATAAGTGTGCTGCTGTGTAGCTGGCAGTGACCTCTGACCTTGCTGTCAAGGGAGGCAAGTGCAAAGTTAATTCCCTTGGCAATGGCAGTGAATAGAGAAGGACACTGCTCCATTTAGAACATGTTGTCTGGCATCCAAACGTTCGTGACTAAGAGAGAGCAGGTATTTCTGTAAAACTAATACGATTTCCTGTAAGGGAGCATGTTTGCTTCAGCTGGAAAGTCACGACTACCAAACTTACATCATCACTCATTACTTGTTGTTAACAACAGAAAACATATCAAAGACAAAACTTAAAACCAGGTCTGGATTCCTTTGAAAAGTTGATGTGTGACAGTGAAATGAGTCACGTGTGGCTATGTACATTGCACAACTTTGACCACACTGGCTGACATAAAGTAATAAAGAACTTTGAGAACAGTAAATATCTGACACCAACGTTTTTACTCAGAGTGTTACTAATTTGTTTTTTGTACGTTTTTTGTGTTGGAATTTTGAATGAAGCATAACAGCAATGAATAAAGTTAAATAACCGTATGTATGAGTTGCAGGAATATACACACGAGTATATAGTCAATTAAAGTGTGTGTGAGTGCGTGCGTGCGTACATGTGTGTGTGCGTGTGTGTGTGTGTGTGTGAGAGTGCGTGCGTGCGTACATGTGTGTGTGTGTGTGAGTGCGTGTGTGTACACTGGTCAAGGCGAAGTACAGGTCAGGACATACACAGGCCTACCTTGTCTGCATATTACTCGGGGCTGCATAAAAGTGTGTGTTAGTTACAAATCTTCCACTCTAACATTTATGATTTTGATGCATGTTGATACACGCAGAAGTATTTGTTAATTTATCTTCAACCACTTTACATCAATCTGTTATGCTGTGGTTATTTTTTATTAGGTAAACTGCAGACAAGTGTTTTGTTTAAATGTCAGAACAAACACATATTGAGCAATTAACAGCTGAATCCACAGGCATGCATCAATTAAACGCTGCTGGTCCTTACCACAGTTGGGAGCGATCCTCTTCGATCAGCTTGTGCTCTTGCAGGTCTTCTGAAACTGCGTTTTCTTTCTTTGGAGTGGCCAGATTCTCCTCCATGGCCCCAGTAACTGCTCATCCATTTTGTGAAGTTGCCATCATCGTCGTCATCGTCCATCATGAGGTTCGGCAGGAGCCTGAGAGCCATGATGGAGTTGTGTGGAGAGCCTCTCGATGCGACAAGTCCAAGCACAACAAGTGAAAGTGCGATCCTGGCCGAGTGGTACAGAGAGTAAAGACAGTGCTTAGCTGACCTACTAAGCCTCTGACTGACTGGCAGTTGGTGTGGCTACTCTACTACACTACTCTGTCCCACAAGGCAAAGGTAACATACTTCATTTAGATTCCTTTTGGTGCCTCAAGCTTTGTTGCTGCAGTTGTGTTATTCTTAGATGAACCAAAATAAACTGCAGAGCTTTTGCTCAGGTCTTTAAATAAGTGAATCCCCTTTAATCTAGTTAACGTCGCTGGTAGAAAGTAAAAATGGAGGTGATGGGAATAAACAGGGAGGCGAGAGTCAGGGAGGAACGGCTAGAATTTTGGCACTGGGTTGTTGATGGGACCACTGCTTTTAATCTTTCCATTACAGTAGTGTGCCTGGGGGTAGACAACTGAAACTCCAATTTCCCCATACTTTCCACTCGCTGAGTACATCAAACCTGTCAATAACTATGGAGTGCAGGAGAATGTGTCTACTGCTATGAGCTTTGAGCCTCAGGCTTGTGTTATACAGGACAATGGGGGCATATCTTTTCATATTACAGTGGATATGACTGAATCAGACTTTTGTTGTTGTTGTTGTTGTTCTTGATTTTGTTTTCATAGGTAATTTTTAATCAAAATTGTCAAATACAGTTGTGATGAGAAAAATGCACCTGTGCAGTGCACAATTTCAGAAATAGGAAAGGCAGCATTTCCACAAATTGGTATAACAAAATGTTGTGAACATATATTTGAAGGAGTTGCACTGTAAAATGAGGTGCTGTTCATCTGCCATGATCATTTGATGACCTCAATAGAGAATATATGCTACATGTCATAGAGCCATTGTGAAGTCCTTGTTTATCTGGAGTGTCTATTACAGGTCATCAAAGTGCTCTGAAGCTGAAGTAAGAAGAGCTGGTTGTACTGAACATGCTTTAATAGGTCCTGCAACTATAGAGATCAAAAACACAACATTGGAAAAGTGCAAAATACTTTTGATTGAAAGTGATTTCTGGAGCCGAAGTTAAAACTTGAACATTTTACTTTAAGTACTCCTATTTAGCATTTAAAAAACAGTATATAATGGGTAAAATGTATTGTTTCTTACACACATATAAGATAGCTGTGTAACAAAAAAATATAACTCCTATGAATGCTTTTTTATAAATACATATATACATAAAAACATTTTATATTATAACTGTATTTTACTCTACTGTACATACATACAGTTATGGGTTCCCACAGCATGAGTTTTAGTTGTTGACAGCTACATTATAGTGTGTTATAAACTAAATAAAATAAATGTTGACATATTGTGTCTATGCTAGATGGGCCCTTACTGTCACTACAAAATCTTCCTTCACGCCTTTACAGAGTGAAAAGTTTCAGATGCTGCTGATCATCTGAGAGAGTGGAGTCTCACTGAGGGGATTAATCTGGGCAGACACTGTTCAGAGATCTTCATGCTGCTTTCTCATGTAACCTCAGATCATGACTGAGAACAAGATTACAGTAATCTGTGGTTCTCTCCAGAGACAGGGGCTAATTAAGGCCGCACCTGAAGACATATACTAATCATATTACAGATTTGGGGGGGATTGGCTGAATTAATATGTTTTGTGACATATATAAATTCTTTACAGTGGTTTTACGTGATCATTTACATAAACTTATAAGACAGAAATGTAGAAAGTGCCTGCAAATGGAGGCAAACAATTCTATGTTTCAAATCTAGTTGAAAGACTAGAGGATCAGACCTGTGAATGACACTATTGGCTGTGATCCAGTTCTGAGATTAATATCAACTGATTTAACTTGCTGTCTCTGTAGTTGTGTGATTATATAGGTTATACAAGTATTAGTACTTTGTGGAACTCAAACCAGTCAGCCAAAGGACAAGATTAACAACAAACTGCATAAACTGTACCCGCACAGACATCAGAAATGAATCAGATTACATGATCTAACTGGAATAATTTAATGTGATTTACATTTTCAAAGTGCAGGTTGCTCACAGATTACCAAACATCTTGTTGCAGCGACTAAAACTAAGCCAGGCTGAGCCAACAATAGCAGGCAGGAATAACAAGCAGAGTCAGGAATAGCCAGAAGATCAGACATCCTTATTGGAACCTTTATACGCAGCCCTTTCCACCTTTGTAAAGCAACAATATCTGCTCAGCCAGCGAGGACACACCACACATGCAAAACACACTTATTGTGTCTCATCACGTGTCATAGTTTAGTGGCCAAATTGATTTTGTGGCTTTTCAAATCAAACTACTTTGTCAGTATAGAATTGATTATTTTGGTGCCAGTAACATGTTTTGAGTAGCTGGGACAAACATTTTTATTTTATTTTTAACACATTTTTAATATGGTACAATTTCAGAAACAGACTTTAAACAACAGCATAATGTTTCTGAATTGTAGACCAACTCTTGAGGGAATAGTTCTAATACATATCTATGTTGCTGTGACTACAGGGCTCTTCATCACACAGGCTTTCCTCTAACCAGCCACAGCTGACTTTGAAAACTGGGCAGCGCGGTCACTGTTCGAGGAAATATGGCCCAGGGCGAGCAGCGTCCAGACGGACCAGCCCTGTCATGGGAGAGAGAAGAGACTGAAATACAAATAGACACACACACCCAAACACATATTATGAAGTTGGTGAGTGTTGTTGTTACAGCTGAAAAATAAGCACTTGTAAGTAAAATAGTCTATATTGTAGAAAATACACTATACTGTGGCCCTTGTGTTTTATGACATCAATAAATTAATTAATTTCCTTTAACATACAGGCACATACAGAGATAATAATGCAACTTTTTAATTGAACTGTAGAACTCTGTAGAAGATTGGGACAGAGTCATAACACTGCCACCTGGTGGCTGCAGTCAACCTGCATACAGGCAAATAAACACTTTTTTCAAGACTGAAAAAAAAGAAAAACGTTTTTTACATCATTCATATCACAAATAAAACTCACACCAGTTGTTATGTTGCCCTATCTATCTATGTGGTGCACCTGGGATCAAGTATAAATAATAGAAAGCATACCATTAGTGTCTTTCTCATTGAGGCTGGAGTTTTGACCTGGTGAAGCAAGACCTGTTGCTCACAGGTGTTATATGAGGGCCTTATGTCCATATCTGATTTGACTAATTTCAGCCAACATTATGCTTGGTCCAGGTAGTCTGTGGATCATATTTCTCATAAAAATGGTATGTATTCAAATTACTGATAAATGGTAAAATCTGGTGGATAACATAGTGTTCCAACATAGGCCTACTTCTTTCTTGTGTATAACTTTATAAAAAAGTGTTTCTTATAAAAAGATTCAGATACTGTACCCACTGTTCAGTCCTGATAAAGTAGACCACAGAGTGGATAATGCTATTGTGACATTGTCAGGTGGAGGTCATGTTTCCTGAGAGTACTGATATACACTCACTGAGCACTTTCATAATGAACACCTCTGCCATAAAGTCTATTTTTTATATGAAGCT
Source organism: Scomber scombrus (assembly GCF_963691925.1). NCBI lineage: Eukaryota > Metazoa > Chordata > Actinopteri > Scombriformes > Scombridae > Scomber > Scomber scombrus. The sequence continues at coordinate 7,880,908 of NC_084977.1, read as the reverse complement.
TAGAAATGTTCAGTTTTAGTTGACATTGTCAGAAAGGTGATAATTCTACTTTATGTTTATTACTGAGGTCACAGTGGGTGGTGGTGGTGTACTGGTAGACTATATTGAAGTGTTCCTAATATTTTGTCCACATCAATAACATAAATTCAAATTCAAATGTGTTTGTGAATTTTTACACCTTCGCTGCACACTGTAACTGAGACTACAACAGATAACTCATACTAAAACAAACAGCTCAGTTTTTCTGAGTTTATGATTGAACTACAAAACGTCACTACCGCACTACAAATACACACAGTGCGGCAGTATCCCATGATTCCTCGCGGTGTGTGACCTCTCAGCGCACGGGAAGAAGAAGCGGCCCCGCTCACGCTGTCTGACGCACGCAGGTACTCACTGCTGGCTAGCCACTGCTCGCTTATAGATCATGGCTGCTTCAAAGCCGGTAGAGCCGCAGTCCGGGACTGGACTCCCCCGCTGGCAGCTGGCACTGTTAGTCGGGACTCCCATAGTGCTGGGGGTCGGGGCGGTTTATCTATGGAACCGCAGCCGGACGAAGGAAAGGCGAGGGAAAGATACCGGAGAGCGAAAAACACCGGAAGGCAGCGCCAGTCCAGTACAGGGCCAAGACGGCGCAGCCCGGGCCAGCCGTGAGCAGGAAGAAATGGTAACTGAAGCATGGACACTGAGTTTAATTCACCACTAACACAATAGCTCGTGTTTGCATTTATGCCGTGCGTACGCCTCGCTCACTATGTGCGTCATTACCGTGACAGTAGCCTCAAGGACACCTGACGTTACCGAGAGTCGGTGGCCGCTACCTTCAGGGGAGCAAGGCCATTAGCAGGCGGCTCAGCGGGGCTGGATTAGCCCGGGTTAATATTCCTGCTAGGTTAATTTAGCCTGGTTGTAAAAGCCTGCACGCCTTTAAAAGCCGTCATTGTCCATACAGAACATGCCAGTGTAACCGAGGAGTGAAAACACAGCAGGGACAACGCGACACAGGGGGCGTTTATTTGGAGTTAAGAGCACACCTTTGTAGTTTATATGTTGTGTAAATGTCATTTGAAGCAGGTTAGTTTCATTTAACAGTGTGACAGGCTGCCAGCTGTCTACTTTCACTTCATGGTGTCAAGCATGCGTAACATACACCTGCTGCTCATGAGGAGTGTCCCGCTGCTCGTTCATTCACAGTGCAAGAGTGAAGCAGCTCTGAAATGAAGAGAACAGTGTCATTAGTATGACATAGTTAATGAGTTACAAATGAGATCTCAATGTGTAATAATGTGGATTAAGGTAAATTGTTTTCCCAGATGAACTGCACTGTTATCAAAGTGGGCTTTACATTTTACACACCCCCTGTAATCACCCCACTGATCACGTTCATATATGTTAATCAAACTGGACTTTACATTATGCATTATAGTCAGCCTCCTCTGTTATGTAACTGAAGTGTTTATTGCACATTGTCACATTTAATCTTTGCTCCTGTCACCATTTATTGGTCTGTAGTACAGTCCATATTCCCTTTAGACAATCACTATTTATAAGCTTGGCTCACATTTCAAAACTATTATTATTCCATTCTATTAATAAATTGTAATTTTTAATTTTTTTTAGCACTACTTTGTTTACTGTATAATTTCATCATTATTATTATCTTACTCTTACTCTGTATTTTTATTGTTTTGTTTGTGGGAGCAGTGACACATTCTTTATATGCTGCATACTCAACAGATTCTGATTATATGTGACAGGAAACAAACAGGATGAATTTGAACTATTGTGTGATATTAATGTGAAGTAATGGAGCAATAATCAAATTTTTAAAAAAACGATTAAACTATTATTACATTAATAAACAAACTTTTGCACTTTTGGAGGCAGCAGAAACCGTTTCACATTTCAAACACAAACATGATCAATTAGTCAGATTTAATTTGTTCCTGTGGTGTTTGCTAATGTCAGTGAAATTGGCATTTCTCCTCCATTACTGCACTCATTTATTTATAGAAAAATCTGAAAGCAGTGTTTTGAGTTCATGAATAATTCATCGCTTAGTTGATGGTCAGAAAATGTATCCACAAAATAATTTTCATTAATCATAAAGTGCTTTTGTTTCTTGCTAAAAACACAGAGTAAATTGTGACAATCAATTTTTACTTTTTTCTGACATTTTTACGGACCAAATGATTAGAAGAAAATAACTGGTAGTTTAATCAATTCAAATAATTATTATCTGCAGGCTGCAGCCTAATATTACAGTTGGCATCGTTTAATGTTGGTGATGGCATTGTTGTTATAAATGATGCTTTTGCAAATATTGTCTCTTTTATCAGATGACATTCAAAGTCTATGGTAGGGTAAAATGTATTGTAGGGCTGCAACTAATATTTTAATTGATTTAATTTTTTGGTTTGTGATACATCAGAAAATATCCATCACAGTTTCTTCAGCTCAAGGCGATGTCATAAGATGTCAAGCTTTACCTTACCACTGTCTAAAATCCAACAGATGTTCACGTTATTATGTTAAGACAATGATCGGGAGTTGCCGGTTAATTTTCTGTGCTGCATCTCTCGTGTGTTTTTAAGGGATACGCTTCAGTTCTGGATCTAGTCTACTGAGTCACCGCAGACAGCGTTCCAGCCAATAAACACTGCCTTTTCTCTTCTCTCTCATTTAGAGCCCACTGGACCGGGCCCAAGCAGCAAAGAACAAGGGCAACAAGTACTTCAAAGCTGGGAAGTATGAGAACGCCATCCAGTGCTACACAGAGGCCATCGCTCTCTGCCCCACAGAGCAAAAGTCTGATTTGTCAACGTTTTACCAGAACAGAGCAGCAGCCTTCGAACAGCAGGTTGGCTCCACCTTCTTATAAATGTTTACATGAAAGCTCCATATGATATTTAACAATGTGAAAATAAAAATAAAAGCTGAAATCATTGCAGAAGCACTTTCCCCATTCACTTAAATGAGAAATAATGTCCAACATAGACGGTTTCTTCTTAATGGATGAATTGTTACTGCTGTTTTTAGTCAAATATTTCTTAAACTAGGTTTGTTAGGTTTACTATAAAGTGAATTTCTCACTATTATGTCAAAGTTTAGCTACAACGACACTGTTTCTTCATTCATTCTATTGCTGAAATGAACAACGCAGAATCATTGTAGCTTGTTTTAGGATATCCTATTGTGTATGTTGCAGTAAAGCACAATTTCCTCCTCTCTAAATGTCCCCAGAGATATTCAGTATGCTTATAGAAGGAAAGGCACACAAGTCAGTACTCGTTACTCTAACTTCAACTTAAAATGGGCATGAAACTTCAGAGCATATTAACATCCTGCAGAAGAAATACTCTCTTTTTACAACTTAAAGCCGGTCAGAGATGGTGTCATCTGTAGAAAAACATTAGTTTGAGGTCTTTGGTCAATGTGGAGCAACACCAAGTGAAATGTCAACACTCAAATCCTTCCACCCTCATGTTTCGTTGAGTGTTCATTAACCTTACGTTTGGCTTCTTGGTCTCCGACTGGAAGTGTAATGTTGAGCTGATTAATCAGTGAAGATTCCATCCCAGTTGCCAGCAGTTACATCTTTAATTTGTAAACCATTTATACCCATTCAGGCTGCAGTTTGCCAGTTGTAACTGGTTGTACTGATTGTATATGTTGGTCTTCAGCTATCAGGATAACTGTAGATCTTGTGTGGTGAAATGATCTCCAACAGTCTGCAGTGTTATCCAGTTCAGCTGCAATTAGGCACTGACATTTTGGCCCATACGTTTTATTAAATGTCTCAACATTGTTATGCACAAGGGAAAAAAAGAAACTAAAACAGAGGTAAGAATTTGATATATAGACTTCTCCAGATAGTGGAAACACTTTTGGACTCTACTGTGTGTTCTGATGCAGATATTTTTGGAAGATACCAAAGTTTCTAACTCTAATTTCAGATGAAGTGGACAGAAGTGGTGCAGGACTGCTCTCATGCTGTGGAGCTTAACCCACGCTACGTGAAGGCTCTCTTCAGGAGGGCTAAAGCTCTGGAAAAACTCGACAACAGGAAGGAGTGCCTGGAAGGTGAGTTGAGACCTTATTATGAAATTATTCTTTTACAAACATGTCTTTTAAAAAAATGTGTCATTTTTGTTGTGACAAATGCTGTCAAGTTGAATTGCTATCGTTCCCTTTAAATCCTCCAGATGTCACAGCGGTGTGTATTCTCGAGGCTTTCCAGAACCAACAGAGCATGCTGCTAGCAGACAAGGTGCTGAAACAGCTGGGAAAAGAGAAGGCCAAAGATAAATACAAGGTATTACTACACTTTTACAGACATTCGTTTCAGTTTCATTTCCCCTGAATTGTGAGGGTAAACATTTTTCTTTTCTTTTTTTTAACCCTCTCTCTGTAGAATCGTGAGCCCATGATGCCTTCTCCTCAGTTCATCAAGTCTTACTTTAGTTCATTCACTGATGACATCATCTCACAGGCCCTGCAGAAGGGCGAGAAGAAAGATGAAGACAAGGACAATGAGGGCGAGGCGGCAGAGGTCACTGAGAGGTCAGAGAATATTAGCTTAGGATCAACTTAGTTTGTACAATCGGTTTTACCGGCGGGGACGGAGAAGCAGTTTTGGGCAGTGACACATTACTTACTAACCTGTTCTAGTAATACTATTATTTTTAAGGGATTACAGTTTGAAATTCAGTTATACTAAAGTTACTAATCCCAGTAATGCCCTGGTACTTTTACATTTGGTGTCACTGGTCGTGTTGTCTCTGCATTCAGCTAACAGACACTCTGAAGAAGGAAAAATGCATCTTGCATTACTTCCAAAGTATTGCTGTAGCTTAGCTGGCTTGCCTATATTCAGGAGTCACTTGGTGATCGTTTAGTTTAGAGAATTAAATCTTTGAATTGTAGATCTAAGGGCCAAGATCTCTGGAGTGCTTTGTACAGTTGTTGAGGTTACGCTAACATTAGCTGAGTAAATTCATCCAAACTGTATCCTGCCTCTTGTTAAACCACAAACGTCTAATTTTTCTGCTGTGTATTATATACAAACACAATACATATAATGTGTTGGTATGGAGGATTATGGTGGAGCTGATGGGTGAGTAAAGTAAAGTAACAAGTTATCTAATGCATTACTCTTGCTGCTGAGCAATAAGTAAAGTCATTAGTAATATATAATCAGAAATTAATTCCAATTTTCAAGTTAGTTGCCCAACAGTGCAGAGGAGTTTGTGACATAGAACATAATGCTCTAAATGTTCCACAGGGATCATTCTGTCTGTGTGTTGACTTAACAGTCACAACATTCCCAAGAATATTGAAATGTAACGGGCAGCATGACATGAAAGCTCCAAACATATTCATACATCCAACAGAAGAGACACATTTGTTTTTATGATCCTGTGGCTTTTCTATCAGTGGCTATCTTAGCACACAAGGACAGTGTATTAAATGAAAAGTCTTCTTTGTGTCCTTAGCTCTGGCTACCTGAAAGCAAAGCAGTACATGGAGGAGGAGAACTACGACAAAATCATCAGCGAATGCACCAAGGAGATCGAGTCAGGCGGTCGCTACACTGCCGAGGCCCTGCTGCTGCGTGCCACGTTCTACCTGCTGATTGGCAACGCTACTGCCGCTCAACCTGATCTGGACCGAGTAATCAACATGCACGATGCCAACGTGAAGGTATGGACTGTTTAACCGGTTCTCCAGGTTTAATCAGATTTTTTTAACAGATGCCATTTTGTCACAGTTTAACTGATGATTTTTACTTATGAATAAAGACTTTTGTGTCCTGTTTCTTTTTTTAATATACAGTTACGAGCCAATGCTTTGATCAAACGCGGAAGCATGTACATGCAGCAGCAGCAGCCTATGCTCTCGACACAAGACTTCAACATGGCAGCCGACATCGACACACGCAACCCTGACGTGTATCACCACAGGGGTCAGGTAGGAGTCCGGATGAAGTGGTCTCTTTAAAAATATATTTGTTAACTGACCGGGTGTCAGTGTTACAGTAGATGTTTGTGATGCTTCATAACAAGTCCTCTGTATCTCCTCTCTCAGCTGAAGATTCTGCTGGACCAGGTGGACGAGGCCGTGGGAGACTTCGACGAGTGCATCCTGCTCAGGCCTGACTCGGCTCTAGCCCAGGCGCAGAAATGCTTCGCTCTCGTAAGTTTTTTAAATCAGCAAGACCGTCTGACATTAACTGAACTATCTCATGAATGAATTGTTGAGATTAGCTGTTGAGTTTGTTTGGCTGTCGTATTCCAGTACAGACAAGCGTACACTGGAAACAACCCGTCACAAGTACAGACCGCCATGGACGGCTTCGAGGACGTTATCAGAAGGTTCCCAAAGTGTGCTGAGGGCTACGCTCTCTATGCTCAGGTATGACATCAAAAACATGGATTGTACTCATTTGTGTGGCAGTTTTAAAATATTTCAGATGTTACTGATGTGTTCAATAGAACGATAACACTTTTGTTTCTCTCTCTCTCTCTCTCTCTCCAGGCTTTGACTGATCAGCAGCAGTTTGGAAAAGCAGACGAGATGTACGACAAGTGTATTGAACTGGAACCAGACAACGCTACCACATATGTCCACAAGGGGTAGGCTTTTTTTTCCCTTCAAGTGTGCATATTGTTAAAATGACATATGTGTAAGCTAGATATCAGTTGGTAATTCTTCAATATGTTACCAGTTTGTTACAGCTTCAGTGGAAACAGGATCTCGATTTAGGTCTAGAGCTCATCAGTAAGGCAATCGAGATCGACAACAAATGTGACTTCGCTTATGAAACTATGGGAACCATCGAGGTTCAAAGGTGAGATAAAGAGCTTGACCAAAATCTCATGTTATGTCTTTTGTCTTTGTCAGAGTGCTTAAAATAACCTGAGTGTTTTCCTTCCAGGGGCAATCTGGACAAGGCGATAGAGATGTTTAACAAGGCGATTAACCTTGCCAAGTCAGAGATGGAGATGGCCCATTTGTACTCGTTATGTGACGCCGCATACGCCCAGACAGAAGTGGCGAGGAAGTACGGGCTGAAACCTCCGACGCTGTAATTTTCGAGGCCTGTCGATTGCCAATCTCAGTCTTCATTGCTGAACCTAACTGTGTTAAAAAGTGCAACTGTCTGACTTACTTTGATTTGTCTCAAAAAAAAAAAAGAGTACTGGATCATATAAAGATTAAAAAAGGAAGCGCCCTGAATAATATACCGTGTTTACATCACATTAAAGGGGTTTGCTGTCATGGAAACGATGGATATATATTTCACAATCAAGCCAAGGCAGCGATTGAGGCCTCTGGTGTACTCTGTAGGTTGATTTAGATAGGGGTCTTGGTCTTTAACAACACAGCCCATTGACACTTAAGTCAGCCAGAACATCGTCTTTTTTTTCTTTGTCTTTTTTCTTCTTTTTTGCTCAGAGTAAAGAAAGATTGTCATCTAGAGAGAGAAAACGCATACATGAACCGTCATGTATACCTGTCCACATTACAAGTAACGATGTAAAATGTAAGAGAAATGGAGACGTGAACCAATTACTAAGGTTTTTGTGACACATTTAGATCTACAGAAAATACTGTGAGAGCTTTATTTAGTTCTAATGGACTGCTCACCTGTTAATTTAAGCTGAACTGAAGGGTTTTTGTCTGGCTACCTTCTACATTGTAACATACAGCATCAGCTCTGAAAGCAAGATTAAAATTATAGTCAAATGTGTAATGTCTGTGTTTGTAATGCTGGAACTGATCCCATAAGGGAGAAGGGCGTACAGAGGAGTTAGATTAGGATCCTGAAGTGTTTTGTTTTTTGTTTTTTTTAATTACAGGATTGCCTGTTGTTTTTTTTTGTTGTTGTTTTTTTTAATATATATTTTTTGTGCAGCATGTTCACTTTATAAATAAATGTAAATGCAATGATCGTGCTGTTTGAACACTAGGAACACCCTAACGATAAGAGACTGAGCAAAACACTTTGGATTAGGAAAACATAACCAACTTCATGTCTTTAGCTTTTTTTGAAAATGTTATATTTTTTGCCTCTAGTGTCAGAAAACATCACGAGGGATTGGATATTCAGTGTTTGTTTTCCTAGCTTACCTAAATTGACAAAAACCTGATTTATTTTCTATACTATTGTAAAATGTTTATTTTTCATGCAACATTTGGTTTCATCTTTTTTGACAGAGTAAGAAGACAAATGATTTGATTTTATTTTTTCTCTACGTGCCCTCCTTTTTAAATGTATCCTCCCATTACTCGAGCCTTATTGTTTCCAGTCTACACGCAGTGCTGAGTCTTTCGGCACAGTGTGTGATTTGGTTCTCAGGTAGCAAGGAGCCACCACTGCTGAAAGATGTTTTCATCCATCTAGCAGCATTATTGGCTCCATTTCTTTTAACGTATGGCGTTGCCAAAGAACCAAATCATACATTCCTGCTGCAGCTGGTTACTTCTGGTTACTTCTCTTCAGATTTTAGAGAAACAAACGGGTTAACCTCGGAGAAATAGATGTGACCTCAGCTTTAGATATCCACTAAATTTTGACTGACATATGACACTGACATTCTTCATCAACAATATGTATGGTGACCAAAGTGAAAGAATCCTAATAAAGTTATAATTCCTGGAATTATTTTCATCTTTGCAACTTTTCTTCCAGCCTGTACACAGTGTTGTACTCTATGATAACACTCAAAGAACTCTTCACTGTGTTTGAAATGTCACTGATATCAGACAAATCCTTATATTCAAGGGGTTTATTACTCCTCAATAACCAAAGATGTCATAGCAGTATTTTCACACACTGATGAAACCTCACTTGTTGGGCTTATAATATTGTGTAATTAATAATTGTCTTTTTATATATCTATTTATGTGCTCACAGATAAAATAATACATAAAAATGGAATATCACACTGATCTAATTTGGCATTGACATTGCAATAGACAATACTTGAATTTGTTGTAAAATACCAGATGTCCTCTCCATTGTCTAAATGACCTGGACTTAATAGAAAGCTTTCTCAGACTTATGGACAAGTGAGACTATCACCTGTTAGAGCGTTACAGTAGCAGAAGCACAAGTGTAAATGAAATGAATGATGGCCAAATTCCACTCAGCTGCTTCGGTTTCACGGCCCTGATAATATGTGCGCCGGCTGACGCTATCACACTGTCATGGTTTATTACTAGAACACACCCCAGTGTTAATGATATTAGTGACACATAGTTTCCATACCATGACTACTGCAAAGTATCTGTGTTGAAAAAAGACCTATAATCGACAGAAAATCATCTGACCAGGACTCAGTCTTAAACCAAGACACTACAGATATCTAAATGGTCTCAATAACATCCAGGTTTACTGTGTTCACACGTAAATAAAACAGCCTTTACATTACATTATGCAGGTTTGAAATGAAAATGACAACAGTGCATGTGAAGCACATTTCCTGCGGGAAGCTGTTTTGAAGTGTGATCAGGAACAATGATTAAACAGTATGAGGGAGCAAAGCCAACAGACTTAGTTTTAATCCTATTAGCACACAGAGGCTAGAGGTCATTCACAAAGTGGATTTGATAATACATGAGGTAGTATGTCAAAGTGTAGCATTTGGCCTTCAAACTTATTCACTTTTTTCAATATATGGAAAACATAATGAAACACAAAACCATTTATTTCAGTGAATAAATGAAAAATAAGCAACAGAACAAAGAGAATGAAACAAAATAAATATGGGCAAGCAAAATTAGCTTAATATACAGTAAGAGAAAACATAATTGTGGAGAAAAATTAAATATAAAACTGAGGGGCCAACATGCATTTAGCCTTCTCAAAAGATATAGTTCTGTTTAATATATTTGTGTGTTAAAATTAAAAATGACAACGTTACTATAAATATCACTCACTAATATTAAAAAAGAGCCTCTAAAGTCTTTATAAATAACTAATTAATCGCCATACAGGCTGAAGTGCTATAATCTTATAATTGACAAGACTAATTATCTAATTAATCATTGACAGCGCGGCGCGACATATCGGCCGTGTTGACGGCATCTGACGTGTCTCCGTCAACACAACAATGGCGGATGCGGTGGAGGAAGCTCTTCAGGGCAGCTGGTGAGACGATTTTACATTGGATAAGAAGGGCTTTCAATCGACTGTCAAACTGTTGCGTTAGCTTCATCTGTCAGGATTCGGTGTGCGGTCTCAAAATAAGAGTTAGTGTGGTTAATTTGCTCCGCTGACGGTCGATGTTTGTGTTATTGAGGCAGTTTGGGACCGTTACTGCTCGACAGCTAGCAGCTAATATTAAATAACCAACTTCTGGTGAATAAAAAGTGGAGATATTAATATAGACGCGAATAACCAAGGAGCTTGTGAAGAAGACCTTTATCATTACACCCCTTTTCATTCTTACTTTCACAATTTTACGGGTAAAGCTTGTTAGCAAGAAAGCTAACAATATCAAGCTAGACAACCGGTGTTATGTCGAAGTCTGTACCCTCGTCAATGTGTTCCCTCTTCTCCATAACCCCAACCAGTCGTGTTTTGAACTGCTTACCTTAACCCCAACCAGCTAACCGTAACCATAATATAATTCCTAAAGCGGATGTGGTGCCATGAGAAACACAGTTTTAACAGGAGGGGGACATTATTCGAGGGGGGGGAACAGACTTCGACACAACACCGGTGTTATGTCGGATATGTTTCAACTTAACTACAATCACAGCTGGAGCTCAAACCACATCCACAGTCTGCTGCTTTAACTAGAATCTCATCATCTGTAGTGTTTCATCACGTCATCCTGAGATGTGACACAATGACCTGTTGGGTCCAGCTAGAGTTTCAGTTCGTTTGACAGAGTGATGGTGAAGAAGCAAACCAAAATCATCACCTGACTTTAGTGATAGTACATACTGTCCATGGTTATAATTACTAGAACTGCAACAATTAGTCGATTCATCGATTAGTTGTTATCTATCAGGAGTCACCAGCTATATTGATAATTGATTTGGAGTCATCTCTAAGAAAAAAAAGTCCTAATTTTAATATGTTGTGGTTTCTATGGTAGTAAACTGAATGTCTTTTGGTTGTGGACAAAACAACCAATTTTTATATGTCATTTTGGGCTTTAGGAAACAGAAATCAAAACATTTTCACCATTTACTAACATTTTATAGTTATGTTATCTTAGTTCATCAATAACTTTTTAAATACACTTATTGATGATGGACGTTACCAAAGAAAATTGTGCATTTTGTTTGACGAACATCAATCTTTGATTAGTTGTCTGACAGAAAAGTAATCTGCATCAGTGTGTGTGTGTGTGTATTTTTTCTGGTCAAAATGCTCAATATTCACTAGTTGCCACTTCTTAAATGTGAGGATTAGATGCTTATATACATGACAGTAAACTGAAAATAGTGTGTTTTAGACTGTTGGTTGAGTGAATCACGCAACTTGATGACGCTGATTTAAAAATATGATAATCTTATTAGCTTTTTATTTTATGTAAAGTGACTAGTCAGTGGAGCCACAACTCATTTCAGCTCAAAAAAGTTGTGTTTCATGTTAGAATGATAGAATGATACATGGACACATTTAACACATAAAAAAATCTTATCTTTGTTATTTGGTGGAGATGACCTTCATTTGTACTCTGTTGAAATTGTTTATCCATTTTAACGGTGTTCTCTGCGCGCCCCTTCAGGGACCAGGATCTAGCCGAGGCTCTGGACTCTGGCTCTGACATGGAGATGGAGAGAGGCATCATCCAGGTCCTGGAGCATTCAGCTCAACACAGGGCCAAGATGTGGAAGGTGAGGGGCACTTTTACATTTCCACACTGTGACCACCGCAGACAAGTTCTGTTTGTTGTTTATCTGAAGCTAAAATGACCAACTAGAAAATAATAAAATTCACTTATAATGCAATAGTGTGGTAGTGTGAAACATACAATTCATTCATCAGTTTATCAATGTAAAAAATCATGTGTAAGTGCATAAATAGAAGTGAGTAATGCTTCTATTATTAGGATCTAGCTGAGGGTTATTCACCACAGACAGCCACCTAACTGGAAAGACAAGTGTCACATACGTAAATGATATGAAGGGTGTCACCTCTTCATGACACACCCACAGCTGGACTGTCAGTGGTGTTTGAAACCACATTCCTACAATGTCATTTCAACATTCTGATAAAACATTACTTTACAACAACGCTACCCTATAGTTTATGTGAGTTAGCGCTCATAGAGTCATCATTTTAATTTTAGAATTTACATTAATACAATTGACAGTAGTAAATCGTATAAGCTGAATAAATATGCTTTAAAATATTGTTAATGCATTCTAAATCATTTTAAGAGGAAATAGTAATGCTGAATAACTTTAAATTTAGTTGTACTTGTATTCATTCTCATATTGACACATTGGCCTCATCTAATTACTTTGAAACATAAATAAACAAGTAATTAACAGTCATAAGTTTCATACAAAGTAAATTATTCATTTGTCCAGATTGTATCTACACGTTAAGACAGATGTTCATTCATGGATGGATAACTCTACATATTATGCCTGCTTAACCGGGTGATACAGCATTGGCCATGAAATCAACTCCATTCAATAATTTATAGCAGATAGTGATTATTTAATGTGAACTCCAACTGTCGAACAAAACGGGCTCCATGAATAATTCTGACTGACAGGTCAAATTAAGTTCATCATTGCTCCAAACTGCATTTTTTGCTGGTGTTATTGTTTCGTTTGAATAAAATCCTGATGTGAGGATCCACATTATATATTGTAACTGATCCCAACTGGAATTGCATGGATTGCTGCATGTAAAATCACAAGTTAATATAAATCCATTCATCCACTTTAACACTGAGTAGTCATTACTTTGTGGTGGCAGCTGTTGAGAGTCTTTAAAGTGTATTTTCAAGTGTCCCTTCATCACTGCGTAGCTGCACGTTTAACAATGACTCCTGGTTTTGTGTCTGCAGATCGCTCTGAATGTCTCCGGCAAAGGAGACAGCCTGTCTCCCTGGGACGGTGTCCTCGATTTACCAGAACAGACTCTCATTCACAATCGCAGCCAACAGCTGATTGGTGAGTAAATGCATGTGACTCTAATTTCTAATGACACAATCCTGAATGTTGGAATCGTCAGCACCTAAACACCAGGACAGGATGAATTTAACACCTCACAGTTTGTGCAGGTGCAGGACGTGACAAGCACCAGTTATAATGAAAATAAACCATGAGGTAGATTTTATGGAATGAAAACTGACAGCATCTCTATATTTTGCTTGTAAAATGCTAAACACTGAGCAAAGATAAGTGTTGCAGTGGTTGAACATTAGACTAATCCTTTAGCTTTTCATATGCAGATAACTTAGATACCAAAACATCCTCAGGACTTTGTGGCACCTTCTGGAAAATGTGTGTCTCAAGCTAAGGCAATACACATGACACAAATAGACAGACACACACATTTGTAAGCAGCAGGAAGGGAGAAAAGGTTATTTTAATTTTGGATCATACTTAGTCTGGCAGTATCTGGAGAAGATTGTCAGGATTTTATAGGAAAAAACGACTTTAATCAGTTTGTTACGGCTCAAAATAGGAAGCCTCTGATGAGAATGATGCCCAAAAAAACTCTGCAGGCAGAAAAAAGGGCTATTTTTGTGCTTAACCTCTCAGATTTGTCACACTGAGATTTTTCTCTGTGTCACGTTCTACAATGCATTTTTACAAAGATATTTATAGAAAAAAACCACTACTAACGCTTCCCAATTTGTTACCTGTGTTTAGACAAGCTGGAGGTGTCAGAGGAGGAGAGGAGCGACATGGCGTCCGACGTTGAGTCAGTCATCACGTTCTACTGCAAGTCCCGCAACATCACCTTCAACCCGGAGCTGAGCTGGCCGCACCTGCTCAAACCGCTGCTGGGGCTCCAGCTTCCCCGCAGTGACCTCTACAACTGCTTCTACGCCATCATGAACAAATACATCCCCAGGTGGGTTATCTGAGCTCCCCTCGTCCTGTTCGCCCCCCTCGTGTGTTGAATTTTTATTCTAACGCCTGAAAATTTGTGTCCGTTTCAGGGACTGCGTGCCAAAGGGCCGTCCCTTCCACCTGTACAGACTACTGCTGCAGTACCACGAGCCAGAACTCTGCTCCTTCCTGGACACCAAAAAGATCACGCCTGACTCCTACGCCATCAACTGGGTCAGCATGAGACATTGCCGCCTCTCGATTCCGACGTATTCAATGGCGATGTGCGAGCTAAATGTCTCCTTTTGTCTCCTCTTTTCCTCAACAGATGGGTAGTCTGTTTTCCAGCCACTGCCTTCCCGACGTAACACAGGCCTTGTGGGACAACTACTTCCAGCAGGCGGACCCTTTCTTCATCTTCTTCCTCATGCTCATCATCCTCGTCAATGCCAAGTAGGCAGCCGCTCGTGGAAACTATACAGACACATGTTCATACTGAGGAACGTAGATTTGATTTGTCTTTGTTTGATTGACCCTCAGAGAGAGCATCCTCACACAAGAAGGAGGCAGCAAAGAGGACATCATTAGTAAGCATGACTTCCTGTCTTCTTATTTATCCAATGTCACATAAAACCGAGCATAAACAAGACTTTTATCTATCACAGAAATGCTGGAAGACTCTCCTTCCCTTCTGGAAAGTGAAGACATTGATGATTTGTTTTCTCTGGCGCAGTATTACCAGAGCAAGACCCCCTTATCACTCAGAAAGGTAAGAGACTATTTATATTTTTGATGCACACAGAGTCACGCTGAGGAGAAACAAGACTGCTAACAAGAGATGAAGGACGCTGCACAAGAGGAGGCATTGTTTAAAAACTGGTATTGTGTGTGTGCTTTCTCTGCCCTGCTAGATGAACCAGAATCTGTTTGGTAGCAGCCTGGTGGCTCTGAAAGAAGAGGACACAGACCTGAGTCAGGCGCTGTGTCTCCCCGTGTCTGTCCCTGAAATCCTGCAGGCTAACCAGATGCAGCAGGTCAGTAATGCTCCACTGACCCTTGATTTAGCTTCTACTAATCACCCGAAGATGGGATAATAATGGATTTCACTTTTCAGGACGGGGTACGCTTCTTCGTGGTGGATTGTCGGCCCGCCGAGCAGTACAACGCTGGTCACCTCTCCACCGCCTTTCACCTGGACTCTGACCTGGTGAGTGTAAACGTCACCGCATTCAGCTGTAGAGCAACATGTTGGCGAACCTGATAGTGTAATAAACGTTTATTTTCTTCCCACAGATGCTCCAGAACCCCTCAGAGTTCGCTCTCTCGGTCAAGTCGCTCTTAGAGGCACAGAAGCAGTCTTTGGAGTCGGGCTCCATCGCCAGCGGAGAACATTTGTGCTTCATGGGCAGTGGGAGAGAGGAGGAGGACATGTATATGAACATGGTGTTAGCCCATTTCCTGCAGGTGGGGAGGATTAGACATATAAAACATCTGTATTTTCCTTTTTTTATTTTTTATAACATTTTGCTAATTAAAGGCTTTCTGTTATAGAAAAACAAAGAATACGTCAGCATTGCTAAAGGAGGTTTCATGGGTGAGTGGGTTGAATATGTTGAGAATTCTGCAACATCTGGTCACAAATTGCTGGTTTTTTTTGGGCAAGAACTGAAAATTCACTTGAGATTTGTGTGATTTTTTTTTTTTAGCCCTCCAGCAGCATCTGGTAGACATGAATGTGGAAGGTCTCGACTCCTCATACGTACACTGGATCGTCAGCACGTCGGGATCTCACAGCAGCCTCAGCTCGGCAGACGTAAGTTCACCTCAAAGAAAGTTTTTTCCAGCACGCAGATGTACATTTTGAACACATTTCTATTTCTTTGTGACTGTTATTTTGTTACTTTCTTTTTGTTTTTCGACAATGCAGGGAGATTCTCTGAGCAGCCCGGGAGACAGTAAAGGCGTCAAGTCTTTGGTCAACAAAATGACGTTCGCTCTAAAATCCAAGTCGGTAAACGTCAAGGAGAAGATGATCAGCTTCATTGAGAACACTTCCACCCCCGCAGACCGGTGAGCATCCAGTGTCTCCTCTATATAACTATATCCTTTTATTATTATATCTTTTACACACGGCTTATTATGCAAGTGTGAAATATGTAGCCGCTCTTAAACTGTACACTGAGCTATCAAATCAGTGAACTAACCCCTATAACACATAATTTTTCTTTTTTTATATATATATACTTTAATTTATGTTCACCATACCTTGTGCCTTATTCCATGCTAGAATATCTTTCAATCTACCCTGGCCAGAGAAGGTGATTCCTGATCGGTAAGAGCTCTCCAACATCGAGCTGTTTTTTCACCAGCATGTCCACTGGCTGCAGACCCACCAGTCCGCCCCCCCTCCCTCCCCTCCTCCCTCTCTTCGGGGATTGTAGGAGACATAGCCTGTGTCACATTAAAACGCATGCCTTTTTTGGTGTCAGCATCCCTACTCTCACACCACTCAACCACTCACTCATGTAGGTGGGCGGGCAGGCTGCGTACGAGACAATAGTGTACTTTTTCTTGAGATCTCGTCTTCATGCTTTCACTAACAACATCCAACACCGCTGTTTGGTTTGCTGAAGCCGCTGTCGCCCTCTCACAGGAGCATTGAGTCATCTTTACATCAGCAACTCCACAACCAAGGCCGTCGTCTCGTTCTTTTAGTACCCGATCATTGAGGCGTTTTTGTTTAAGGGAGAACCTCCTCTTCACTGCTGTTTGCTTGGAGATGCACTTTAACAGTCTGTCTTTTCATTTCATTCAAGTTCTTTTAGATGATAGACAGGGCTATGCAGAAAAGTTGAATCCACATTGAAAAAAAAAAGTTTTTTAAGCACACTGATTTGCTGCACATAGCCCTGAATATCATACAATAACTTACCTGTAAGTCTTCTAATATCCAAGTAGAAATGTCTCATCTAACCTCTGTCTTTTATATTTAACAGCATAACCTGTTGCAGTAGATTGCTTACATGTTTTAAGAAGGTTTTTTACTCCAGGCTGAAGGTCTTCATGCCATTGCTATATGTGTGTAGCCTTGCTGTTGCGTGTATTTAATGTGACTTTTCAGTTGCAGGCATTGATATTTCTCAGTACTGATGAGAGGCTCTAAAGTTGCCCTGTTGCTTTCTGTCTGTAGGCATGTAAGCAGCAGCGACCGCGTCGGCAAACCTTACCGGGGGGTGAAGCCTGTTTTCAGTATCGGTGATGAGGAGGAGTACGACACAGGTAAATCGCTTCTGAACACAGCTGCAGTGGGAAAATGAAGTGTTTAAGTATTTCTAGGCATTTTATTTATGAAAGAAAACGCACTGCAGAACCATATTGCTGTAATACAGTTTTGACTTATGACTATCTAATGTCTGCCCCTCACTCATATAGATGAGATTGACAGCTCATCCATGTCAGACGATGACAGGAAGGAGATCGTCAACATTCAGACCTGGATAAACAAACCGGACGTAAAGCATCACATTACATGCAATGAGGTGAAAGAAACCGGTCACATGTTCCCGAGGTGAGTTCTGCCTGAGCGTCAGAAATGACCATAACATTGAAGTTGTGTGTGTGTGTGTGTGTGTGTGTGTGTGTGTGTGTGTGTGTGTGTGTGTGTGTGTGTGTGTGTGTGTGTGTGTGTGTGTGTGTGTGTGTGTGTGTGTGTGTGTGTGTGTGTGTGTGTGTGTGTGTGTGTGTGTGTGTGTGTGTGTGTGTGTGTGTGTGTGTAACATTCCTCACATGACTCTCCCACACCCATCCTCCCCAACTGTTCTGGGTGTTAGAGTCTGGATTGAGCAAGCAGAAGGGGAAGTTGCACTTAAACGTGACTAATCCCCCCACTGCATCTTTAAAAAATGAATGAACCACAAGCATTGAGATGACTCATGAATGAATTATTGTGTGCTCACTCTGTCTGCTTGTCCTGTTGACTTTGCAGCCACCTGTTAATCACAGCCACTCACATGTACTGCCTGCGAGAGATCGCCTCGAGGAAAGGTTTCGCCTACATCCAGTCGAGACAAGCGCTAAACTCCGTGGTGAAGATCACATCCAAAAAGAAACACCCGGAACTGATCACGTTCAAGTTTGGCAGCAACAACTCAGCTGGAGTGGAGATAGTGGCAGTTGAAAGGTGCCTGTCTACTAACACAAATGTTGTTCACATTGGACACTGTAATTATCAGAAAAGGCTTAAAACAGGGGTTGATGTTTATAGCAGTGATAGATTAATACCCTTCTTATTATAGGCTGCTTTCACACTCCTTTTAACTGGAAGGTCCAGAACTGAATTTAAATGTCAGATGACCCTGATTAAAAGTATATATTGCTGTGTATACGCTAATATAATAATTTGGTGGTATTTCTGACTCTGATTTTGATTTTAAGTCTTTCATTTACACATAAAGTATTATATATTATCACATTTTTTCTGATGTGAAAAAACGTGTTTGGTTTTTTTGGGGGGGTTTTCGGGTTGATATTAATGAAGGGGGAAAAATCAGATTCCTTCATAATTCTGTTACATTTAAGGAAGTGCACTTATTTGCTTTACTCTAAAGAGTTGTGAGTAAGATAGAGCTCTCATCTCTGTCTGTGTTAACTGTGGAGCTACAGCATATAGGTTGCTGTGTTATTGTGACAGGAAATAGTCTCCCACATAACCCCACATACAACCACAACTTCTCATATTTACACTTTGTTTTTTGTACAGATTCAACAAACCAGGTCAGGTTATAACTGTTTATATGTGTTTCCAGTCTTTGTGCTAAACTAAGCTAACAGTCTCCCAGCTGTAGTTTCATATTTATTGTACAGACACGAGAGAAATCCTTTCATCTAACTCGTTTCCCAAACTTTTCCTTTTAACCTTACTGAAGACACATTTAAAGATTATTCTGTGCGATAAAAGGGCTTCATTTTGAATATTTTATTTAAATCAAATGTTATTTTCCTGTTTCAAGTGTTTCCTCCTTTTCTAATGTTTTATTTTCGTCCTTCTCCTCTCAGATATTTGATACCCAACGCGGGGGATGCCACAAAGGTCATCAAGCAGCAGATCATGAAAGTCCTAGATGCTCTGGAGAGCTCGTAAAGGGAGACGGTGGAGCAGGAGGGGGTGGGGGTCATGATTGGGAATCATGACGGCCAGCCGTAACACAAACTGTTAGAAGAGTCTGTCTGCCGAGAGTGAAACCTTCTCCCACTCTCTCTCTCTCCTCGGCTGTCCTCCCTCTCCGGACAGATTCCAGTGCAGTGTTTGACTGTGAAGCCCTGCGTGTCTGCGTTTTGGGGCCACATGTGGGGGCCACACCGCTGACTGCAGAGCTGCGGGACAGGCCGCGTGTGTGTTGAAATACTTAGGTGCTCCGCAGTCATTCAACCATCCTCTTACACTAAGTTAAAAAAATGGTTATGATGGGTTTTTTTTTTCTTTGCTGTTAATTTAAAAAAACATCTTTACAGTGCAATTCCACCTTGGAAACTTCCCTCTGGCCTTAAACGTAGCGTACTAACCAGTAACTGGACCAGTGGCAAACCTTTTCACTTCAAACATCTCAACTCTGAACCCTTCTTTTTTGTTTTGTTTTGTAGTGAACAGCGTCGCATTTCAGTCACTTAAGACTCTTAATTTCCTTTCTCATGTGTCGACAGCAGGTTTTTCACGATCATTTGTTCTGGTCAGGAAGTGAACATGAGTCACGTACTGCCGGCTCCCAACAGAAGATGCACATCCCCATAAAAGAAATAAAAACTAAAGAAAGCAGTGTTGGCACATGAGGCAGGTTTCCTACCACAACAACTGTTTTTGATAACTTTTTCTTTTTTTCCAGCAGGCAGCCTTAAATAGGAATTATTTGAGGATGTTTATAAATATGTAATGTATATATATTGTGTAAACTGCTCTATATTATCAGCACAGACCTTTGCAATGTCATTTTGAAAGCATATCCCGATGGTGAGAATATGCAGCGAAAACTTAACATAGCTTCTAAAACCAGCTCACATGGTTTGAAGCTCCTCTCCTCTTCCTTTCTTTCTAGAGCAAGCAGTAAGTACGTTTTACAGAGTTTCTGGGAGATAATTTATTCTCTTTTTCTCTATTCGCTTTTACATTTAAGAGTGATTCAACCTCATCTCATAACGGTGTGATGTAGCTCTCATAAAGCGTCGTTCACAGCCCCTCTGGACTACAGTAGTATTACAAAAAAGCGATTGTAGTTATCAAGAGCTTGAGCACCTCAGTATTTATTTTCCATCTCATTCAGATACAGTATGTGAGGTTTTTTTCCCCCAAGTTAACTGGATGAAAATATCTGCGATGAAGACTGCTCTACACAGCTTCCAGAGGAATGAAAAGATAATGTGATTTAAATTTTAAAAAAAAGATAAGTTATTATATATCCATGGTTTCTGATCAGTCTTGTCAGTCGTATTAATCAAACTAAGCAGCTTTAGTTGGCTTGCCACTGTTGCCTTCGGCCTCATGCCTGTGATGTGTGATAACTGGCACCAGCAGTGGGCAACGTATCACAGTATATATTGCTGCTTCTTCGTCTAACCTTTAACTCTTTTTTGGACTTTTTCTCCTCCTTCTGCTTCTCTCGCTTAACTTATTCTTTCGCATCGAAGTCTAGTCGCGTAGGCAGCCTGGGTATAAATTGTTAAGCAAAGGCTCTGAACTGACAGCTCCAGTTGAAACTTCAGTCCAGAGGGGAGGGGGGTTTATCCCTTTTTATCATCGAAGACAAATTAAATGAGGGGGAGAACTCATCCTGACTAAATCATTAAGGCACATTTATAATAAATATGGGCAACAAAAACCAAAAAAAAACTTGAATTAGAGACTCACAAATCTGGTTTCTCTTTCACTCCAGTGTCTCATAGCATTCCTGTGTAACCCATGCATCGTGTTGTAATTTGTAATTTTGTGACATATTTTTCAGTATTCAACTGACTGGAACATCCTCGATTACTCTGTAACATCACTGGCTAAAGGATGTCACCACTAGTCGAAATGCAACATGTCTCAAGTGTAATTTGCACCTTACTGTACTGCTATTATTTTCTAAACGTTTCTGTTTTTAATAAATGGAAATTACTCAACTGCACCTGTGGAAATATTGTCATTCATATGTTGCCTTTTGATATATATGTAAATTAAAACAGTTGGGTTTTTTTGACAGAGGCCTGTCACAGTATAAATGCAATTTTCTCTCTGTTTCCTTGCCATGTGCAATATTTGTAGAGCTCAAATATTGGAACAAAGCAAAGATGTACACAGGTGTTCTGTTTCTGCAAACAAGTCACAGTTAAACAAGAATATCATGTTTTCTGTTTACTTGCTTTTCCACATGTGGTGGTCATATTGGAGGACAGATAATGCAAACACCTGCCAGCAGCAGAAGAGACAGAAACAATATGAAGAGTTGGTCTCCTCAATAATTATGTGCTTTGCCCTTAATTTCATGCATAAAAATAGTTATAAATATCAACTTTTTGGTTCAAATATACAATATAAATTTACCATTTACAATGGCTAACTCCTGCATTAGGCGTCAGGTATGTTCATTTTATGTTATTTTAATGTTATAAATTACCGGTTCGTTTAACCAATGAGGACAGGCGTGTCATCTCGCACTGAAACTTGATTGGAAGGAAAACACCCACCCTTTGTGACGTAACTTCTTGTCTAAATTTCATATTAATTGTTGTGAAGTTTACGTGAGCTCAAAGCAGAGTGGTAGAGTCACTATAAGAGAGAATAACAATCAATATGTATCAGTAAACGTGTATTATTATTTCATTAATGCAGTTATTCAACCTTAAGTAAATAAAGAAATTTAAAAAATAAAACTGTAGGCTTTTACTCTGAAAACCGGAGAGCCAGCCGCAGTCACGTGACCTTTGCTTTGCTCTGTGTGACAGCAAACCGCACTGTGTTGCATTCATGTCTAACTTAACTAAAGCAATGTCCAGTAAGTATTAACATCTCCTCTGTGAGCTTCATGCATGTATAAAGTATTTTAATGAATATGTCGCCAATTGAGTACATGTACAGTTTAATAGTATCAGCTGGTGTATTGACCCTGCCTGCTCTCACTGTTGTTGACACTGTTTTAAAGTTGTAGTAAAGCCAAACTTACTCTGAGGCTCTCCTGTCTGTTCAGAGTTCCGTCTGGCCGTGGTGCAGCTGCAGGTGACCAGCGTGAAGGCGGATAACCTGAGCCGGGCCCGGAGGCTTGTTCAGCAGGCTGCAGGAGAGGGCAGCAAGGTGGTGCTGCTGCCGGTGAGGAAATACTCTGACCCTGTATTGATCAGTAATGATCAGTAGTGTGAAAATACTCTATTAGAAGTCAAAGTAGAAGTAAACAAACATTATCAGCTTGATGTAGTTGTAGAAGTCAGTAGCAGTCCCTTTGCAATTTCATTTCATATTTTGAAATGGCAAGTCCAACTTAAAGGCATGATCCCTCACCGGCTTCCCACAGGCAAACACATCTGAGCAGGTGGAGGTATCTCTACCAGGAATTGTGCTCATGCCTCTGCACCAAACACACACCCCACACACTTTGGAGTACTTTTAACACGCAGTCGTAACCCAACAACTTGGATCAACATGTAAAAGAAGTCAAAATTCTGACTTAAAGGTATCAATGCATGAGTCTGAGTCAAATGATGGTTTATCACTAACACAGGAATGCTTCAATTCTCCATATGGAACCGGCTTCTTCGCTTCGTATGCTGAGAGGATCCCAGGAGAGTCCACACAGGTGCTGTCAGAGGTAGCGAAGGAGAACAAGGTGTATCTAGTGGGAGGTGAGGAGGCTGCTGTTGCTGCAGAAAGAGATAACAACAATTATTTTTCTGCACTGTAAATTGACATTTTAGTTTATTTCCATTGCTACCTCTAACTTATTCAATATATTCAAATATCTCCTGGATATATTCAATATACAGTACTATTTTATGGCCATGTTTTACAACATTACTTTGAATTGAATTAAAAGTGTATTATATTTCTTGTACTAACAGGTTAATTATCTCATTATCTTAAGAAAACGTACATTTTTTTTCTCTAGTTAACAAGGTGTAGTCTTTTACTTGAATGGTCTTGAACTTGGCAATCAAGTATAATTGTAGATAATAAATATGTACTTCCTGTGAATAAATGTAGAACAATGTTGCATCACACCAGTTTTTCTCTCCTCATCTAGAATATCAACCCTGTGCATCAGGTGTTTGTGTATGCTCCGAGTTAAAGCTAACAGACTTTTTAATAGTTAACATGACTCTTGCTGTTTAACTGGCACTAACAGATTTAAAACAAGTTGTACTCTTCCTTCTATGTCATTTATTAGATACATTTTAAGATACGTTTTAATAGCAATTGAACAAACGAGCAAACCACATAAATGAGTATATGTGTGAAAATTGAAAGATGAAGCATTAAAAACCACCAGTGTTAACAACCTTCATTAATCAAACTTTGCTCTGGTAATGTGTAACCAACTTTTTAACCACACACATTTTTACTGTCTTACTGTAACTAACATCATGAAGCATGAAGAGTCCTGTAAATGCATTCAGGCATCGTTAAATGTTATTAATTGCTTTTCCTGCTTGTTGTCCTCTTGTTGACCAGGATCCATCCCAGAGGAGGACGGTGGGAAGTTGTATAACAGCTGTACAGTGTTCGGCCCTGATGGAGAGCTGATTCTGAAACACAGGAAGGTATTGGTTGTTTGCTGTTTGTGTGTATTTAACGACCTCATTAGTGAAAGCAGTTTAGTTTCATATTTGATCACCATTATACCCACATCTACGTGTTTCTCTTTCTTCAAGATTCACCTCTTTGACATCGACGTTCCCGGGAAAATCCGCTTCCAGGAGTCGGAAACACTGAGCCCAGGCGACAATTTGTCAATGTTTGAAACCCGTAAGCGTCGTCTCCTGACTCCTGTGTTTTGTGTCCCTGCAGCTGGACGAGCATCACGTTGATCTGTTTTCACTCTCTCTGTCTCACAGCGTTCTGTAAAGTAGGCGTAGGGATCTGCTACGACATGAGGTTCGCAGAGCTCGCACAGCTCTACAGCAGGAAAGGTAAGTAGCTGAAGTTTCTGTTTGTCTGTTTTTAAATGCTGTGTAAGATAGTGGATCATGTTTTCCTTTCTGCTCTCAGGCTGTCAGCTGCTGGTCTACCCCGGAGCCTTCAACATGACCACTGGTCCGGCCCACTGGGAGCTCCTGCAGAGGGGGAGGTCAGGCTGAGTCCATGTTCAAAATCTTCTTAAATATTTTGTGTGTTGTGCAACATTTGCTGTTGAAAAAATATCTAACAGCAGACACTGTATCATCTGACAGGGTTGAGTCAGCTCACTTGTAATTTAAAACTATAAAACTTGAGATCTGTCCTCCATCATGAAGTATGACTGGAGTTTAATAAAGTGACCAAATCTTCCATCTTCCATTAAAGATGAAACGTTCCAAGTTGAAAGTTAAACTATTCTATCATATAAACTGCTGATATTATTTTACTCACATGCCAATAACAGCATTTAGTTTAGTTTATACTAATACATTTAATACTGCATAGAAACATGTAGATAACATAAAGATGAATCTTGTTATATTTAAGAAAATCAGTGGCAGAACTCTTCCAAATCTCTTCTCCATACACTTTGTAATGTGAGTTTTGAAATGTGCTCATTAAATAAAGATTATTATTAGTAGTATTATTATTATCATCCAAGATAAGGTTGACATAAATAACACTCAATCATTTATATTTTTATATTTATATAGCATTCAAAGCCATATTACAAGGGCGTCCTCATGATTGTTTTTGGTTGTTACAATCCACTAGAAGTGCTTCATGGGAGTCTTGAACCAGAGATATTTAGGCTGTAATTAAATATCCTATCAATTGGTATAAATCATCAGTGTGTGTACTCTTCCTGTCTCTCATGCAGGGCGCTTGATAACCAGGTATACGTGGCCACAGCATCACCTGCCAGAGATGAAACTGCCTCTTATGTGGCCTGGGGTCACAGCACTGTTGTAAACCCATGGTAAGAACCAGGATTCATCTGAGCACCTTGTGTGTGTGTGTGTGTCTGTGTGTGTGTCTGTGTGTGTGTCTATGTGTGTGTCTGTGTGTGTCTTCTAAGCTCTGGTTTTCCAATAATAACCAAACCACATCTTGAACTGTGATGTCTGTGAATATTTAAGGTGTAAATTGTGCAGATTTCAGGTTTTTTTTTTCTTCATTCTGTTGATGCAGGGGAGAAGTTGTCTCCAAGGCTGGAGCAGAGGAGGCTGTAATATACGCTGATATCGGTGAGTGGCTTCTCTCTGCAGACTTCTATTCACACTAAAACTGCCAAACATGCAGTCACACCAGTTTTATCACGTGTTTTTGATGATGATGATGGTACATTTGCACAGTCTCTATAATAACTGAACATTATGAGCTTCACAGAGGAGGTTTTTATTTCTACTCTGTGGTATAATACAGTAATAAAGTGTAACAGCAATGCAAAATCATGCCTAAAAATGACTAAAATAGGAGCGTTTCTCTCACAGTCTGCTTCACAAAGGCCATTCATGCAGGGTATTTGTATTGGATTGCATTACACTGCACGCAGGTTGCTGTTATTGCGTTCACCCTCTGTATATTTTGCACTACACACTCATATCATTGTGTCACTTGGGTTAACCGCCTCTCTCTGTGTCCTCCTGTCACCAGACCTGCAGTATTTAGCCGACATCCGGCAGCAGATCCCCATCACAGTTCAGCGTCGGAGCGACCTCTACACAGTCAAGACCGTGCAGGAAGGATCGAGCTGAAGTCCGCACACAGAGAAACGGAGTCCATTCACTCTGATGCCACGTCGTCTTCTCTTCCTGCACCAGAAGCACCAGACTCTTAATTGTGGAAATGAGAGATGCAAATGAGAGACATATGTTGATGCCAGCATGACTGGAACACAAACACACTGCTCGCTTTTTTGGATAGAGCCTCCATTGCATCTGTGTGATGTCTAGTGCTGAAATGATTAGTCGATTAGTAGAAAATTGACGAGAATTTTGGTAAAGAAATAACTGTTTGCCATTTCTGGTCACAGCTTGTCTAATGTGAAAATGTACCTCTTATTTTTATCTGTTTCAGATTATTGGTAAATGAACAGTTGGTTTGCCCAAAAAAGAAGAAAAAAAACTGAAATCATATTCATCTCAATAGAGACTGATAATTATTTTGTCTTATTTTTTCAGGATATTTTCTGTCCTGATGGGAAAAGATGAACACATTTACACAAAGTGAAATCAATAAAACAGAAAGTGAAATAAAACAGTCAAGGTTTTGGTTTTGGTATCTTTTATTAAACCTTAAAACACCACGACTCCACCCTGTAAGAAAACAGAGGGAGTGTCCAACAGTAAAGCTTATTTATGAAAGTGAAGAGATGAAGATGAAACGTGTCGCCAGCTTAATTTACATCTTTCTTTTACTTATTATCTACATGGTCTGTTTAGAAAAAATGCAGCTCAAGACAGAATATTTAAGTAGTCAACCACAACACACACATATATATATATATATTTATATATTTACAAATCAGTGCTCTGTTATTCAGGCTGAAACCTGCCAGTTTATGAGGATTCATCACTGTACGTAACATAAAAAGTTACACATCGGTCTCCTTTGGCCCCAACTTCATCGCCTCAGTTTCCTCTGTGTCTGGCTCTCTCCTTCTGTGTCCTGATGATGACAAATATTTCAGTAAGAGCAAAATCACAACACATTACAATGTCTACCAGGTGTTCTTGATAGGATACATTTTAAATCACTAGGGACAATGAATAGTTTCTGCTAAGGTGAAGCAGTTGAGTTCCTGTTCTACCTCTAACAACATTGATCTTAAATAGATGATTCTCCACCCAGTCTGTGTGTACAGGTGTGGGATGATTATTCTCCTGTGGGAGTCTCTCAGTAACTGACAGTGACTTGTGTGCAACCATTTAAATAAAACAGGTTATATGGGCTGATTTGCTTAATGTTATTCATAAGTTACTGCTCTGATCACACCGAGTGTCAGTATAGTTTGTGTTTTGGATAACATGATAATACATTCTACAAAAGGATGTGACAAGATGATATCAATAGTACCACCTGGTGGAAAAAAAACTGGGTGTGATTTTGTGGAGGATTGCAAAAGGTCAGGGGTCACCAGATATGTTATGTTCCAGCTTCTTTCATTCATTTTAACAACCAAACAACTAATCGATTAATTGAGAAAATAATCAACAGATCAATTGAAAATGAAAAGAACCATTAGTTGAGGCCCCATATACACCAGATCCTGTGACATATTGCAATAGTGTAAAATGCAGATTCTAAATTTCAAGGTGCAAGTGACTTCAAAAGACGTCACCAACTTCTATTAAACGAGAGACTTTGTTTATTCTTCTTAAAATGTCACATTTTGATGTTTAGGACAGCACTTTTATCCCAGTATGTAATATATCAGTATTAGCCTCTTGCTTTTACGAGAGAATAAGAAAGAAAAAGATTGACTGTTGATTCAGAAGAGCTGAGGATGATTAATAAAGAATTGTGTCAAATATACCAAACCAAAAGGCTTAAACTTTATAACTGGTGGAAAATCTGTAGCTTAAAGTTGTGACACAGGGGAGAAACCAGATTTGTGTGGTTTTATATTTGAGAAGTGGAGTCTCTGTATCATAATAAACTGATCTAAACAAAGTCTTGATTGTATTTCTTACACTGTGACACTGCAGGTGCTTACCTCTGCCTGGACGGCTGTGCTGGTATTGCTTCTTCTTCTTCTTACTAACCCTGTCCAGGTGGATCTGATAGAACACTCCTGCCACCACCATGACCCCGACCACCACGCAGAGAGCCGTGCTGAACATCCACATGGCTTCTGACGCTCGTCTCACCACCGGGCTGCCTCGCACTCCATCTGAGCTCCGACAAAGAACCAGACATTAGTGACCCGGAGTTGACCCGCCGGTGCTTTTTAAAGCCTGATACACTGAATGAATCACTCACAGCTGGTGGACGACAAAGTTTCCTTCATGTACATGTTCTCTATGATGCACGACACCCTGGATTCTTTGGAAATGTTGGCCGTCAGGTGGCTGGTGACGTTGTAGAGACGGGAGTGCGGGAGTGATGACGCCTGGGTCTTCACTGAGCCCTCGGGGGGCTCGTGCGTGTCGTTGATGAACCAGTAAACAGCTGGTGCAGGAAAACCACCGCTGGAGTGACACAAGAAGACAGTCTCATCGCCCTGAGCTTCTTCTCTCAGCAACAATGGGGAGCTGAAACTGGCTGCAAACAGTCATCAAAGAGAGGAGTTAGTACCGTTAAAGTCCCCCTCCACTCAATAATGTGTTTTTCTTTTTGTTCTTACAGTTGGATATTTGAGCTTTTGTATTCATTTTAATTTATATGTGATTGATTGAACTTGCTTGTTTGCACCGGCGGGGACAGTAGTCCAATTTCGTTGTACTATTGTACTTGGTATGATTGTGCAATGACAATAAAGACTTATCTAACTAACACTGTGCAGAATGATGCATGTGCAGAGTTTGT
Organism: Scomber scombrus; assembly: GCF_963691925.1. Taxonomy (NCBI): domain Eukaryota; kingdom Metazoa; phylum Chordata; class Actinopteri; order Scombriformes; family Scombridae; genus Scomber; species Scomber scombrus. The sequence goes on along the minus strand of NC_084977.1, from coordinate 7,852,200 downwards.
TTTCACTCTCACTTTCTAGTTTCCCCCACTTATTTAATAGTGACTTTATCTAATTATGGATTTATTAGATTTCATTAATCCTTTATTATTTTCTATTTTATCTAGCTATTGGGACTTTTTACATTTTTATCCTATAACTGGTGTTTCCTCATTGCAGATTCATGAGAGTTTCTGCAGTTCCTGATTTTACTGAGTCATTTATTTCTTCTTTTGTTTGTTTGTTTGTTTGTTTTTTTCTTTCATTTTCTTTCTTACTATGCAAAGCACTTTGTCTTAAATGACTATGTATGAAAAGTTCTATACAGATAAAGTCTAAATGATTTATTGATTTCATCTGCAGAAAGTGGAAAGTGTCTCTGAGCTCATTGAAAATCTGATTTTAGGGTACGGGCATGGCCATGATTTGTGACATCACCAACAGTTTTGAAGCCAATCATGATCCAGTATTCAATTTACACAAGTGTGATGTGGGAACTTGAGGCCTCCAGTGCAGGGGTGGAGGTAGGGGGTGGCTAGGGGGCTGCAGCCCTGAATGTTTAAATCACTATTACTACAACTAATGTTTGCAGTAGTCACACAACGCAGTAAAATGACATCCTGCGCATGTAAAAAATTGTCCCCACCCCTGGGTGCTCTGGGCTTGACCCTTGATTTTATCAACTCCTAAATACGCCCATTTGTTCCAAGCAGGGTATTTCTATATATCTTAATAAGTGTCTGGAGGCTATCTTCAAACAATCTCCTGATAACAGCCTGTGTGTTTGACACTTACCTGCTGTCTTGAGACAAACGGTGCACAGAGGAGCACTGTGATTCCCCTGTGATGTGACGAACAGACTATAATAAGTTTTGTCCTCTTTGGGGTCAACTGTGGGCAGCTTCAGAGAGAAGTTTCCAGTCAGGGGAGCATCAGCTGAGATGATGAGGCTGTTAGTGCTGCATATCTCCACATTTCCGTCCTCTCTCCACTTTGATTTGAGCACCACTTCACTGCCTCTCCTCCACTCAATGGAAATATTCACGAAGGTTAATAATTCAGAGTAAACGCAGGGAAGTGAGACCGACCGTCCCACTATGCCAAGGACGCACTCCTCCTCTGTAAGGAAAGACGTGAAAAAGCACAAGCACATGTAAATCAGCAGGGAGTTTAAGTGTAATAAGTGATCTCAGTATGTGATCTGCATGATCAGACAAAGTCATCTCACCCAGACAAGCGCACAGAGTCAGGAAGCTGAGCAGCAGTCCCGTCCGCCACAGATCCACCGCCATCGCCCACTGAGGGCAAGTTTGCGCACTCAAGACGCAAAAAAGACTCCAAAGATAATTAACTCTTTAATCTGGAAAACAAAATCAGGTCCATTATTGATTCATATGCAGATCTGAATCCTCCCCTCCTCGTCCTCGGCTCGTTCCCTTTAACAAGTCCCGGTCACAGCTCACCTTTATTCACTCTGAAGGAATTCATTATCAGTCATGTTGCGGCTTGTTGTGCCGTACCTGGTAGCAACGCTGACGCCTCTTAGAATAAAACATTTACATACAGAATGGACTTAAAACGGCAGCCTGCTTAGTTTCCATCTGATTAGTTCTACTTGTGAGTCATTGTGCAAATCTGTCCGACCTGTTTGACTTCTTTTTATGTCACCTACACACCCACCCCCCTAACACACATACACACACATAGGCTACACACACACACCTCAGTGATGTAGGCGCCTGGCTGCGGTTCAAGAATCAAAACAATCTGTAGGATAGGATCAATTTCAAAATAAGGATGTTGTCAATATAACAACCACATATTGAAGTTTTCATGCTGTACCAAAAGCTTTAAAGATTTTAACAAATGATATCCACGTCACCAGAAGTTTAATATCGACTGAAGCCCAATATTTGCATTTTCTGATCAAATTGAAATAAAATGTTGACTCTATTCTTTCGTTCTTTTTTAAACATACTTATATTTTTGTGTTCAGATATTTCCATGACAGCAACACTGTTTTAAAATTGTAATGCAGAACTAAAGACTGAATTGCTTGTAGGGGTTTACTGGCAAAATATTATTTACATAAATGTAAATTTGACAAATCTCCTCATGTATTTAATTTTAGCATTTAAAAACAACTGTATAACGTATTTCTAAAATCCTTCAGACATATTACTAAACCTAAAAAGTCAGTAACGCTCCTTAGAAAATAATTTGAAGTAAGTTAATACTGAAACTTTTACAAGACGCTTAATCTCAACACAATTGTTTTCTGTATTACATAATATCATTGTTTGTTCACTATTTATTTACTTCACATCTTACTTCATATGAATTATATGATTGTATCTGGCATATTACCAGTTACTGTGAATATTTGAACTTTGTATCCAATAAATTACTAAAGAAATCTCTGGGATCCAAGCTTTAGTAATGCTTAAAGTAAAATTGCTGAAACTAATTCTGACTAACAGTTTACTAAAATAAAATAAAAAGCATTTAATCCGCAGAAATAAACCTATACGTGAAAAACAATCTAAAACGGACCAAAAGCATGAAAATATTCCTGTCAACATTCATATAAATACAAATTCTGACTGTGCTAATAAAATAAAGCTACTAGGATACTTTAAACTAGAATATGAAGCAGTTTGAACATAAACTCAGAGTGAATATTACATATATAAATGTAAAAGCAGATTAAGTGTGATGTCCAGCAGGCGGCTGTAACATGTGACACACAGACATTTCATTTATAAACTCTGTTTTGTACATTTATATCAGAACAATTCATGCATTTTACACTAGCTTCAGTTTCGTGTTAATTATTTGTCAGTAAAGTGTTTTTAATAAATATGTGAAACAGCGGAAGTGACGTAAACAGGAAAGACTACAACAACGGAGTGCGTTTTGGTTTGTCATTTTGCCCTGAGTTTAGTCTTCCAGGCAGCTGCTTCCGCCAAATCGTGCTTAAAAAACCTCCAGTAGGATTTACAAGCAAACACAAACTACACTCAGGGGCCAATTTCACACACTGTTAGCCTTTATCTAAAAGCATATGACTAACATTGTCCCCTCAATTTGCAACAAAGGTATACACAATGGGAAAACCCGCTGCCTGAAAGTCACACTCGGGGCAAAAAAAAACACCTTAAAAAACCCTGCAGCCCACAACTATGGAAGCTCGTGTAATTAAATAGATAATATAACTTAATGTTTAAATAGCTAGACTTTATATGTGAGTGTATTTATAGAGTGAAATCGCTACAGTAGCAGTGTGAGAGTGTCAGGCTGGAGAAGAAGAAGACGGTGCTCATGGTGACCTGCAGCCTCACTGTCACATGTGTTAGTTCCTATACTGTCTGATCAGAGGTGACACTGACATTTAACCGCGGTCCAGATGACACCAATCAGACAGAGCTTCCCGAAACAACATGACCACACTGAGGAGGATCCATTCGTGGTTCCCCTTCCTGCAGAAAACTGCATCATCAGCACAATGCAGACCCCCCCTCACCTGTCAGCACGCAGCCTCGGCCATCACCTGTCACCAACACCGCCTGAGAGCTGTCGCCACCCTGCACACCAGAGCCTTCACATTATCTGCACGCACTCTCAAGAACACAGATGATGACCTCAAAGGTGGACAGCAACGTTTTGGATCCACGATGGAGGAGACGGAGGAGGAGGATGAGGATGAAGATTTCATCGAGGACAGTGAGGTGGAGGAGCTCTTCCAGCAGCAGGTTCCCACAGGAATAGAAGGCCACCACAGGGTCTTCATTGTTCACCCTGATGTCAAGTGGGGAAGCAGGAAGCAGTATCTGACCACCGGTAATCACATTGTTATTCATATATGAGGAGTGTGAGTCATAGAGGTGTTGTTTCAATCGTTTTACGCCTTGCTTTGCAGCTGAGCTGATGATGGCCGAGGCTGTGGGGCTTGTGAATACATTAGACAACTGGAAAGTGGTGGATCAGATCATCCTCTCCACCAAGACGCCGCAGAAAAAGAGGATTTTTGGAAAAGGCAATTTTGAGTTTCTCACAGGTATGATCCCCTCTCAGTTTCCACCTGTGAATCTGCACATGTACGTCTTAATGTGACTCATTATATGTTTCTACTGCAGAGAAAATCAGGCAAACATCAGGAATAACAGCTGTTTTTGTCAATGTGGAGCGCCTGTACCCTTTGTCTGAGGTGAGCTTGTGTAAAAGTCGCTTCATGTCCACGTACAGAAATGTGTCATCCACTGACACTTTTTTTATATTTTCAGAGGGAGCTTGAGGAAGCCTGGGGGGTGAAAGTGTTTGACAGATACTCAGTGGTCCTCCACATCTTCCGCTGCAACGCCAGAACTAAAGAAGCCAAGTTACAGATCTCACTGGCAGAGATTCCCTTATTAAGGTTGTAATTATTGATTACATTTTATAATTTCAACCACTTTTCTTTGGTCAAATCTGACACCAAAAATGATTCCTACTAATCCACAATACTGGTTTCAGGTCTCGTGTGAAAAATGAAATTGCAAACTTGGATCAGCAGGGGGGAAAGTCGAGATACATCGGAGGTTCAGGTAATATCATGAGTGGTTAACTACAGTGTAAAACCGTCAGGTGCCTATATGAACATTGAAAGAGGTTTTTTCCTCACTATAATCATTCCTCCTGTTCATACTGGCTATTAAAAGATCTCCTTCATATGTGCCTTCAATATAAGTGATGGAGGTTGTTGAGTCAAAACAATCGATCTGATCAGTTGTTCACAAAGTGTTCAGTCTCAAAAATCTCCAGGAATCTTTTTCTTTTTTTTGCCGTCAGCTAATCCCGGAACCAAAATACACACAGACAGCGTCTATGCAGAATTGATACAATGATTCAAGATAAGTGTCTTCTTTCTATACCCAAAATACTGCTGATGTCCGTGGGAAAGTGACAACCCACTCCCCCCCCCCTAAGGCCAGGTGGATTCATCCAATCATCTTTCTCTCAAAACAACTTCATCTTATCTCCTTGGCGCCAATTATTATTGTTGTGCAGCTTCTTCGTTTTGTCTCAGTTGCACCCGGCTTCTAATCTTTGGAGCTGTTCTGAAAACAGAGGTCATACTGTTCAGTTGCTTTAAACAGAGATCCCCACAGGTCATTTCAATACTGTTCAGTTGCTTTTCTTACTGCATTTTTAAAATAATCAAAGTGTGGTATATTTAATCACACACTTTTCAGTTCATATTCATCAGATCACAAATGCTTAGCTTCAGATCAACTTTTAAATACATTTCTACACAGACGGTAGCCTTTGTCCTCCATCATTTACATTAGAAATGTATCATGTAGGGATCTTCTGATGGTCAGTGTGAACAGGAGGAATGATTACAGCAAGAAAAACCTATCAGTATTCATTTGGGCTCCTTACTGTTATTACAGACAGACTTGAAAAACTGTGAACTTGTCCTTTAAGCTTCCCTGCTGGAACCTAGCTTCGGTTTGGTCCTTACAGGTGAGACGCTGATGGAGTTCCAGCAGAGACTGTTGAAGGAGCGAGAGATGAAGATCCGCTCAGTGCTGGAAAAGCTGCGGAAGAAGAGACACCTGCTGCGATCTCAGCGCAAACACAAAGAATTCCCCACCGTCTCTGTGCTGGGATACACAAACTGTGGTGAGAGGCTGGAAACACACACACAGAGTCTTGATATTAGCCATATTTATAGTTTGATGACACTATTTATTTCCCTTATTTCAGGAAAAACGACTTTGATCAAAGCACTGACTGGTGACAGCGGTCTACAGCCCAGAAATCAGCTGTTTGCCACCCTGGATGTCACCGTCCATGCCGGCCAGTTACCCAGTCGCATGACCGTGTTGTACGTGGACACCATCGGCTTCCTGTCCCAGCTTCCCCACCAGCTCATCGACTCCTTTTCTGCCACCTTGGAAGATATTAAACACTCTGTATGTAGCTAGCACACTTATCAAAGATGATCATAACTTATTTTTCCAAGTTTCAGTGTTGTAATGCAGCTGGTATCTGGTTTTCTGGCACCTTCCAGGATCTGTTGATTCACGTGAGAGACATCAGCCACCCAGAGACGGTCAATCAGAAGGTGAACGTACTAAATGTTTTGAAGAACCTACAAATCCCCGACAGGCTGATGAACTCCATGATCGAGGTCCACAATAAAATCGACCTCGTTGACGAGTAAGAGCAAACATCCTGTTATACTGTAGGTTACCTGCCAGTTTCATCATGGTACTGATGTTCAAAGACTTTAAAAGATATTTTAGAATCTATTTAGGTTGAAAAATAAGATCACGTTAATCCATAGAGGAAAAAATGGGAAATACAGGCATCTGTTGACTAGCATACATAAGATCTAGAACATTGTATGTCAGGTTGAACCTCTGCACATAAAGTTGCATCACAGAAACACATCATTTTACTTATACAACTGAATTTATGTTATAAAATACCTTATTTAACTGTACACAAAGCAATATAATGATTTGAACTTAGATAACAGGATTTTAGGCATGTTTATACTGTTCCAGGAACCAGACATTAAATTATAATCTCATCAAATGTTTTGGCGTCCCTTTCAGCTATCAGCCCGCAGAGCCCAACACAATGTCCATATCTGCTTTGGAAGAGCGAGGTCTGGATGAGCTGAAGGCAGCAGTGGAGAAAGACATCGTGAACTCGACGGGAAAACACATTTTAGACCTCGAAATAGACCTCAGCACTCCTCAGTTAAGGTGAGCCGTTTCTCTCTCTGCGTTTTCACATTTAGAACAACGGAGCATCCGTAGTTAAACGTGCGTCTTCCTCCGCAGTTGGCTGTACAAAGAGGCCACCGTTCAGGACGTGCAGGTGAATGCAGATGAGGGCTCGGCCGTCGTCAACGTCATCATCAGCACGGCTGCTTATGGACGTTACAAGAAGCTGTTCGTGGGGAGATAACGGCGCCGGGAGGAGAGGAAACCTTTTTGTGCTGCATCACCGAAGCTCCAAATAAATGACTGATTCACACCAGACACACACACACACACAAACTACAGCAAACACACTGTGAATAAAAGACTCTGTATGTACCAAAGAGTATATTAAAATATAAGAATATACAGTTTTTGAAAGGAATCGTGTACATTCTTGTAAACATATATAAATTGCACTTTACAGCTGTATCAGACAGGTATGCAGGATGTTTTTGGGTTAAAAAAAAACTTAATTAGCATAAGAAATACAGACACTCAGATTTGTAAATACAGATCTCTTTTCAGTTAAAGATTTTAAGGTAGATATGAAAAGTGGCAGAAATATAGAAAAGTGGAGATGAGGTATACATATATATCAGTTCCCATTCAATGAAATGCTAGCTATTAACGCTGTTTAATCTGACGGTCTGTGTTTCGGACAAGTTTTTGGTTCAGTCCAATGACCAGAGAGCAGAGTGGAACTGGACCCACAAAGTCTCCTGCAATGATGTTGAGGCTCTTAGGGTCCGACCCGGGTATCTGCTTCTCCAGCCATTTCCTCAAACACTCCCAGTTATTGAACGTCAGCGTCCGCAGGGATTCTTTCGGGTTCATGGTGATGTAACTCTTGGCGGCTGTCAGATTCAGGCCAGAGACGAAGAAGCCCTCTGGAAAAAACTCATTAATAAGTAGTGTATTCAAGAAAATGCTCCAATACACACACGTCAAAGATGTCTCTCATATTCTGCACTCTGCTACCAAGTCAGTGCAGTGAATGTCAGAGAAGGAGAGTGTAAATTAATCTCACCTGGACGCCCAAAGTCTTTGTTCCACTCCAGGTAACTGATCACTTCTTCTGCTGTGTGCTTATTGGCCCACCAGTAAGGGATGGCTGGCCAGAGCTCCTGATGTCTCGCTGCATGCTGGGAGTCATAGGACAGCAGGACCTGGTAACCAGACGCCCACAGACTCCTCAAGGTCAGGACTGACTCCTGTGTGAGGCAGTTTAGGCTGTGTCAGGCACACAGTTGTTTTTAGAAAGTAAATCAGCTGGAGAAGGAGTAGGACACTAACCTTCCGGGGGCAGAGTTTAGAGCCGAACAGCTTCTTAAGAGAGAAAATGAAGGATTCGTGGAGTGCGTCGTCGATTCCCTCCAAATGGCTGCAAGCAAGGATAACAATCTCCTTCGGGTGGGACTCCAGCCAGGTGGCAACAGACGACAGTGTTTCCTGTAAATGACAGGTACCAGACGTGAGGGTGCATAAACAATACATGCATATTCCCCAAAAGCCCAAACTGATGGTTATACTCACCAAGACAGTTAAATGTGTGTATATGACGTGTGTGAAATACAGGTCGTCTGAGGAGTCGTGAGGCTTGTGTGCAATGCGGAGATCAAAGAACCGGATCCCCATCGAAAGCTGCTCCTCAATGATTTTATCCTGAGAGGAAGATATATATGTTTGTATACTACATATGCAAGTATGTTATATGAAAATTAGATATGTTACATCAATGTAATTAAAAATGTATTAATAGTTAGATCATTATCTTAACAATGGATCAAATGACTGTGTATGTCAAAGGTATTGCACAAAGTGATGAAACTCCACAGATAATTATCACCTGACCCTGAGCCGCAACCAGCTCGTGAACATAGTGGAGCATTTAGCAGCTAAAGAGGCAGATATTGTCCTCTGGAGTCACAGGAGGAGACCAAAACAGAGCTCAAAGGAGAGTGAATATTGGATACATACATGTGTGGGGTGAACAGAAACTTGACTCTAAATGATTTATAATGTTGCTTGATAATTGCTGGTTGTGTAAATAAGTCAATTTTGCTGACAATTGGCTTTACAGCTTTTCCCTGCTGTCTTCCAGTAGCTGAATAAATCAGTTAATGCAGAAAATCAGTAATCAATATCCAATCAGGTTTGTTGGGTCCTTGTTTTAATAATTTAATTTACTTTACTTTTTACATTTTATCCACCACATTCATCATCTTATCCCCCTGTCTCCTTATCCCTGTGCTAAGGCTGGGAATAATGTGATGTCAACAAACCCTTTGAACCAATTACAATGATAAACATGTCAATTGTCCCGCCCCAAACAGATGCAACAAAACATACAGGAAAATCAGGACAATGTGGATCAATTACAGTCTGTACACACAAGTCTAGCTTTAGGGGGCTGGCTGTATTTGGATATTGAATTTGGCATTTCAAGCTTTGTGGTCACCTGACACCACAACAGAGATACAACTGGTGGCGTTGACACTTTTACACCACACATACCTGTGTTGTAGCCCATTTAAAAATGGCAGGTCTTGTAAAGCAGTAGAAAAGTCCATCCAGCAGTCTGAAGAAGTCCGATTCAGATCTGACCAAAGGAGAGTTTATATCCAGACAGTAGCTCATGGCATCATGGCTCCCTGCATCAACAAGAACATGAAGGATTTCAATGCTGTCATCGCTCTGAACTGGGAGAACTAGTTTAATTTTCCACAAGGGTAACATGCAAAACCATTCACACTCATTCCTCTGAAGGACCTTATTGTTTCACTTTTTTTTTTCTTCCTCAAAAGCCACAGTACCTATTTAAACAGTCCAAAACCTAGAGATACTCACTTTACTATCATAAAAGACCCAGAAAACCTGCAAATATTCACATTTAAGAAACACAATTAAACAGTATATAATTAGTTGAGAGTATGATTGTTCTATAGTATTTATACTGGGTGATCTGTGCTCCTCTTTGCTGTATACGATTAATAGTTTTATGAATAGATTAGTTGTATTCCCAGTACAAACACAGAGAAGAGAAAAGTTACCAGGTATGGCCAGGTCTGTCAGCGGGATGTCCCACAGCTGCTCGGGTAGAGATGACATCCAGTCCTGGCAGCTGTGATCCATGTCTGTCCCAGACCTGCAAGAGACCCACCGAAAACTGGACTTGGAGATCTGAGAAGTCTGTTCGTGTCAAGTCATCATATGATCAATACCACTTCCTTTAACCAATTCCTTTAAAAGATCGACCACGAATTGATTTACAAATGAGGGAGGGGGGACTGACTGTTTCCTGATTCAGCTGCAGTGCGCTCCCTCCGAAGAAAAACAACTACATTGTTTAGCAGTTAGAGGTGCGCATTCACGTCTTGAGAGGTAAGGGTAAGTTTATCCTTTGTGTGGAAAAAGTCAACATCAGGTAAACTTCCCTGACACCTGATCCACTCTCACAACAGACTACCTGCTTCACCTAACAGCCCAGCTGACTGCTGTGACATGTCAGAGGAGGAGGGGCGAGTGTGTAGCAATCTGGGTGAGAAAAATCTCGCGAGAGTTGTGTGTTATAATAAAAAACAAGATCTTTTCCCAACCTTAATCAAGTGTTTTTGTGCCTAAACATAACCAAACGATATCCACAGCTTTGATACATCATAAAACCATTTTTTTGGAATAACAAACACAATAAGAAACAACGCGAACAAAATCTCGCGATAGCTTCGCAAATACAGGGTTACCTAGAGTTGTCTAGACAAAACCATCTTCAATACATTTTGCAACCTGATTTATTTTAAATCTATAAGAAAACTACAGTGTAAAAAAGGCCTTAAGATCATGTGAAAATATGGCAGTAGTCTATGTATCATGTATATAGTTTTGTTTCATTTATATTGAATTGTTTCCTTGGTTATGTGCTGGATGGTTTATTTTTTCCTGTTATGTTCATGTGATTTTATGTCATTAATAAAATCTTTGTATCAATAAATGCTTCATCATGTGCAGAGGAAACTGTTAAAAGTGATATTAATGCTGTTTTCTTTCATTCTTGCCACAAATGGTCTTTTAGAAAAACGTTTTTTTAAACTGCTAAATCTATATGTTCTTGTTGGGTCATCAATTTCTGAATTAAAAAATGCTGAATATTCTTTTTGTGTTTTAAATGAGTCAGGACAAAGTGCTGATGTGAAGTTTATTTAAATACTCCATCATCACAAAAGCAGGCAACCTTTCCTAGCTCTAACTCATCAACATATCAATCAGCCATCTCACAGAGAAAGTAGCTGCTGACAGGAAGTAGAGAAACAACAAAACAAAATCCCTGATTAAATGAAGACAGTATGAATAAAAATCCAGACATTCAAAACCTCATCATTCTCTTTAATGAATTTAGGCTGGACAGAGCTGCTGGTATTACTATAAACGTTTAAGTGGTTAATTATTATTGATTACTGCAATTTAGGGGAAAAAAATTTAAATCATGCCCACCGTCATAAAATTCTTCTTTTTCCCCTTTTCCCACAACACTGGAAGCAAATGCCAACCAATGAGAGCTCCAGTAACTCTGTGGGTCAGACTTCCTTTAATTATTGAGATTATTAAATTGACCTGTGGGTATAAAGGAAACTGCATTTAAGAGTGTAAGACAAAATGAAATATGTATTAATTTCGTCATTAAATCTGTAATATGTATATTGTATGTATATTTTTTCCAACAGTACCTTTTATTTAAACTTTTTAGATTGTAATTACATAATTTAAATGTAATACATTCCTTAAGGGTTTTCTAAGTGCAACAATTAAACAAATCAATCTGAAAAAAAATCACAATTATGTCAACAGCATGCACACTCTTTAGTTTTACGTTAATTAGTTTATTTGTAAGAGAAAGCTACAGAGAATGGTGACAGTAGTAGAAGCAGTGTTTCATGTATTGTACATGTGTACATAGTAGAAGCTCGTTTCCAACAGCAGTCCCCTGATGGGCGTCGATGGCTCAAAAACCTCATATCAGTGCATATAGGAATAAAACAAGAAAAACATCCCTCCATGACAACACACAAACAAATAACAGACAAGTAAAACCAAATGGAACAAAAAACATTTATAGCATGAACTCAACTATACAAATAAAAACTGGTTAGTGTCATAATCACATTTGTGACCAAGTTTTAAGCAGGACTCGACTGTTGTAGAAAACTTTTTAAAATCCTGGCAGGGAGGGAATTCAACCGCCGTACAAGCCTTCAGAAAATTGAAATGCACAATTTAGGAGTTGTGTTTACCCTGTGCGAGGCTTTAAACTGCAAACTAACAGTAGAAACATATATACACTGAACAATCTGAACAAAGGCCTTTTTAAAAGGTCATTTTCACATCTTATAAAAAAAGTGACAAGGAGAAGAAATCTGTTTTGTGGCTCTTATGTTACACTCTCATTTCCCTGTTTGTCACCATGTTGGCTGTCATGGTGACTTTAACAGAACCGTTGACATGAACAGTCTCCAGTTTAACCAGTATATCCCTTTAATGCATTTGACTAATAATGTACTAACAGCTTACATTTAAAATAGTCTTTTACATTCTTTGCTAATTAACAACTGCAGCATTATGTTTTTTGCAAGGTAACACAAACTGTCACTTCTTTTATGTAAATCAAACATTTTTATTTGCATTCATACTTCTGAATGATCAGTGAATAAAATGCGATTTATTTCCTTTAAAATGTTTATTGGAAAAGCGGATCTCCACAGGCACAGTGGTGCAGCATTATTTTTAATATCAAGGCCGAACCTGCTGGCTAAAGTCAATTATAAGTAGAACAGTCAAGGTTGAGTTCATGCATTAACTTTTGTTTTTTTCTCCATGCAATTTTGCATAAGTTTCTTCTCTACATTCTCTATGGATTAATACATGTGTTGTAGGTAACTACTTCTTAAACCTGCTGCCCACATGTTGTATTTATAAAACACGTGCCCTACATGAAGTCATATGTGGTCAGTGAATACATGGTTTGTGCTTATTCATCTAAAATGCCTACGTTAAAGGTGACATTAGTCGTATCATTATTGCTTCAGTCACCGTAATGTTAAACGGGCCACCTCGCTGACGTGTGACAACTGATACAGTACATTGCATAAATAGTAAACTGAATGTAAACAAACAAAGTGCAGCTCAAGATACCAAAAGTCTGTTTCCAAGCAGCTTTAAGATGTAAATATACAATTCACTGCCTCTGATAAGTGCAATTTATATTTAAATGAATAATTCAAGTACTTAAGTATTTTTCTGTCACTCTTGACAAAACAAGCTCATTTGTGTTTCATGCTGTAATTCACATTTTTGTCTTTTTTTTTTTTTTGTAGAATAATGCATATTGGTAAAAAGTCATGAAGACCATTTCAGTAGTTTCTCATTCAGTGAAACGACAGCTGGTACAAACTGGCTCTCTGTGATAAAATCCCCAGCGATGATGTTGAGAGAGTCGACTTTGGAGCCGGGAGTCTGCTCTTTCACCCAGCCGAGCAGCGTCGGGTAGGTGGACATCACCAGGTCTTTTAGGGACTCTGTGGGATGTGTGCAGATGTACTTCAGGTCCTCTGTCAGATTAATTCCCGTGACGAAGAAACCTCCTGAAACACAAAATACACACGAGATTGAACAAGTGATGGTAATAAAGTACTAATAATGAATTTTGTCCCCACTATGTATCTGATATCAAAGTAATTGGTATATTACCCGGTCTGCCACGTTGTTTCCTGTGTTCAAACTCCTCAATGAGAGCCTCAGCTTTGCATTTATTGGCCCACCAGTAAGGAATATGTGGCCAAAGGTCACTGTGACAGCTGGCAATGGTGTGTTCATAGGACACGATCACTTGGTAGCCCAAATCCCACAGGTTTCGAAGACTTAACACTTCCTGAAATTAAAAGAATAATGGGCTGAGTTTCATTTTCTAAGTTTTTCATTGTAATTTAAAGGATGAGGCTTGCATTCTTCTACTAGAAAAACCCATGTAAAGACGTAAACTGTTTCTGTCTTCCATCATCTGTTCATTCCTAATTAAGACATACATCTTTAAAAATGCTTCATATGTACAGTAGTTTCAGCTGGGCTCTGTAGTTTATAGCAAACGTTACTCAAACAGAAGAAAACAGCACATTTGTTGGGGACTATTTTCAGCGGTGGATTAATACACATTTGGTGTGGGATCAGCTAAAATAAACTATAATTTACAGTGTGTTTTTAATAGTTTTTGTACATCAATGGAGCTCTATGGCACAGAGGAATAAGATATATCAAGATTTGGCAAAACACATTACTTGTTAGGATAAATTTACTGATTATTTGAGTCTTTTCATGAGATTTATTAACAATATGAAAAATGTAAAACATCGTCTTATCCTTTTAACTTCTTATACAAAACAGGAGGAGTAGCCGTACCATTTTGGGACAGAGTTTGGAGGTGAATATGTTGCGTATGGTTCTGAGCAGCCTCATGTGGAGCTCCTGGCTCAGGCCGAGGAAGTGGCTGAAGGAGAGTATGACCACCTCTCTAGGATGAGCGTCCAGCCACTCTCTTATCTCAATAAGAACAGTCTGTAAAGGAAAACACCAGTTGACATTTATTCTACCACAGAATAATGAAAGATTTACAGTTTTGCACGATTGGAACCTGTCACAGGATCCGTTCCGTGGTAGGATGTGATTTTTGGAATTCATCCGAGGGTTTACTAATGGAGCGTGTCAAGTGTGTTCGATCTGCCAAATCTGCTCTGGATAAATAAGACTTTTTTTCCCTCTACTCACCACCTGGCAGCTCTGCTGGAGAGCAGAGTTGAGTGAAGAGCATTCTTATTTTTTTCTCATACATACGTTGAGTACCACAGCTTTATATTTGCTGCGTGCTTTCCTTTGTAGCATCACAGATAAGGTCTCTTTGGTGGCCTTATCATCAACATTGCTATGCAAGATTAGCTACATTCTTTTGCAACAAGCTTGTCTAAAGCAGGTACATTTTCTTTTTCACTCTTACCAAAGCAATAATGGGTTAAGGCGCATTTAAGAAATAGCTTAAAGAATGGGATTCTAAATGAAATGGCTGCAACCATAATGTTGATTTTTTTTTTTGGAGCACAATAAAGAGAGCAGAAACAGGATGATTTAGTATCTCCAGAATGAGTGTATTGTTGTTCTTTATGTTTATCTTTATGGTTATTGTTCTCGCAGCCTTTTACAGGATCGTAACTCTCAGCGTGGAAACATCTTGTGAACATTTGTGTCTGCATGTCATTACTTCACCTCCACAGTGAGCGTGGTGTAAACACCGTGGTAGAAGTACAGATCGGTGGAGCTGTCGTTAGGTCTGTGTGCTATCCTCAGGTCACAGTATCTGACACCACAGTCCAGCTGCTGCTTTATACTGAACTCCTGAGAGACACAGGATGCACAATATATTACAAGATACTACAAAATATTACTCAATCCATTTTTTTTAACAAAGAGTATGTTCTGTGGCCTTTTTTTGTGATTTATTACCTGGGTTTTCGCCCATTTGTATACAAAGGGGCGAATAAGAGGCTTCATGTACTTGTCCAGCTTTTGAAGCATGTCTGGCTGGGTGAGGTCAACGGGGGATCTGTCATTCATATCCAGACAGTAGGTTATGGCATTATGGCTGCCTGAGTGGAGAAGAAGACATTTCATTATTATTTAATGTATTAGTAACTAAGATAGTCTAGACACCAATGCGTCTAACATTTAAGCAACAGCTAACTTCAGCCTACCTGGGATGGCCAGGTGGTAGAGGGGGATGTCCAACAGGGCGCAGGGCAGGTGAGTCATCCAGCTCTCCATGGGCAGCTCTCCCAGGCTCAGCTCACTCACTCCGGACACCACAACCGAGGACATAGTGAGCTCCAGCGTCTGCAGCCCATCAGCAAACACACATTTAATCAATGGTGGAGGAAGTACTCAGATCATTTACTTCAGTAAAAGTACCAACACAGCAGTGTAGAAACACTCCATTATACGTAAAAGTCCTACTTCAGTAAGTATTATGAGCTTGATGTAATTAAAGTATTACAGTAAAAGTAATGGTTTGCTCCCTCTGACTGACATCATTAGATTATTAATAGTGAAGCATCAGTGTTAGAGCAGCATGTTACTGTTGTAGCTGCTGGAGGTTAAACTAGTTTCAACTACTTTACATACAGTTAGCTAGTTAAGTCCAGTGGTTCCAAACCTAGGGGTGGGGCCCCTCCAAAGGGTCAGCAGATAAATGTGAGGGGTGGTGAGATGATTAATGGGAGAGGAAAGAGGAAAAAACTAAGTTCTGATACACAAATGTGTTTTCAGTTTTAGGAATTTTTCCTCTAATCTTTGATTTTTGGTGAAATATTGGATCATTTGAACATTTATTGAAATGAAACCATGTGAGAAGTTTAGAGGGAAAAATCACTATATAACAACTCATAGACATCTGAAATGTGAGCCCGACTACACACTGCTTTTTGGAAAAGGTCAAAAGACAAAAGGGACACCACTGGTTACAATAATGTGTTGTAGCAAAAGCTTGTTATATTATGCAGTTGAAAATAGGATATTTCTATTGTAGTGGAGTGGAAGTATAAAATAGCATTAAACACAAATATTTAAGTAAAACACAAGTACCTCAAAATTGTACTGGAGTAAATGTACTTAGTTACTTCCCAGCACTGCATTTAATGGTAGCCTCTCACTACAGTGTGTTTCCATACAGGGATGCTGCTATTGTGTCAAAATGAAACTACATAAAGGCAGTCTTATTTGTGTGGAGGGCTAATTCATAGACGTGCATGAAGAGGAACTTGTGCATATAGAGGAACTTGTGCACCGTGTTCACAGTCACACACATACAGTCAGTGGAGCAGTGCTCCTGTTTATCTCACACTTACTTGATCAAACTGACGCTTCCTCCAGTCGCCAAACCAGCTGAACCAGCCCAACAGGCACAGAGGACAAATGCGATGCTGACTACAATTAAAGACGTGTACAAGGAGAAGCGGTACATCCCAACGCTGTAGGAAATGTCATGGCTGTACATAAAACATGTATGATGGGATCCAGGCAAAAAAAAAGAAAGAAGAAGCGTGGCCATGCACGTCTCTCCCCGGCAGCTCCGTCTGGTTACCTTTTCCACCTGCACAGCCCGGGATGCTGAGGACGCTGGGCCCGGCTCATTTTGAGTTCAGCTATTGATTATCCATAGCGATGACCGATTATCCACGTGCGATCTGCCGGCTGCTCGTGTGCATGAGTGCTCAGTGGGTCCCCTCAGCTCCCTGCGGTGCAGCGGCGGGATGTGCGGGCAGGGCGGGCGGGTAGCACCGCGCCCGCTGACAGATCAGCAGATGTAGAGAGTCTCTGTTCTTAAAGAGCCCGCTTACATGTGGAGATGAGAGTTCACTGTTGACTCACAGAGGACAGAGAAGTGATGTTCAATTGCTGCTTTCTGTGGATAGAAACTACCTAAACTCCCGCTATACTGGTGCTCTGCCCTCACCTGTAGGTACCCCACCTGTCCCAGCAGGTTCCCCTACACCTGCTGATACGTCACAGATGGGGCGTGGCCAAAAATACAACCTACTCCGGGCATTGGTTCAGCATTGATTGATTGATTTAAAAAAAAAAAAAGATGAATACTGTCATCATAATGTGAAATGTCAGTTTCAGGTACTAATATAACCATGGTCTGTGGTTTTCAACCTGGGGTCTGGGACACTCCAAGGGGTCACCAGATAGCACAGCTGCCCTGTGCAGTTTTCCTGTTAACAAAATAAGTTATGTATTCAGTATAACTCATCACTACATATATTGTGAATCCTTAAAACATGTTTCCTTCCTTTTTCTTTAATCATCTGCACATTTTAAAACACACATCTCTTTCTTCCTTGCCTTTGTTAGCACATTGCTAAGTTTCTTTGCATTTCTTACCACCACTGGTATTGATCAGAGTGTGAAACTGGAGACAGGAGTGTGTATTTTGCTGACAGTGTGCTCACACACATGTGATTAATAAAAACAAAAGGATCCACTCATAAAAACATGCCTTCATAGTCTTACTGGTGGTGAAAAACTCCACAGGGTAACTTTAACAGACATAACGAATTGTGTTTATTTTTCTGAGAGTCCTTTATTTTCTCTTCTCTATGGTAACATTTTAGAAGTTTCTCAAATTCAAATGAAACAAAGTGAAAAGGAAGAAGTGCTTACTGAAACTGAACTGCTTGTGACTACACATTGATTTACTTTGAAGGGTCATAAGTCATAAGATTAGGAACTGCTGACCTACCTCATGGAGCCTGTCAAGGAAACAGTAGTTGTCCATTCTGCAAAAAAATGTGTATTAGATGTGTGCAGGCAGTATCAGTATTTTATCTCATATACCAACTATGTTTCAGATGGTCCAATGTGTTATTTGTGTGTTCATAATTGCTGTTACACATTAAACAGTGACTCTTAAAATGTCTTGAAATCTACCAAACTGGAGACTGGTAATGATACATGGATTTTTTGGTTGAATGACACATAAGCGTTGAAATATATTTACACCAGAAGTTGACCTTTGCACTAAAATAGACTTCAAGAGAAGAAACTGATGAAGTTGTCAGTTTGCTTGTGATCATTTGGTCTTTCTCAGCTTCTTCAGCAGGTCAATAAACTCTGAAACAGCACTAACCAGCGTGGTGAAGCAAACTACACAAGCTGCTCCCCCACCTTGCTGACTTTAGATTTAATCACAACAGCTTTCCCTTCTGTACTGCTTTCTATAGATATTTTTCACCATGTAGCCGGTTACAGCCTCAGTATTGTTCACGCCGCCTCACTGAGTGCAGTCATCATTAATTAATGTAATTAGTTGCGTCTGTGCTTTTCCTGCAAGAATGGCTTGTTCACACATGCTGGATACAGGCTACCTGCTCCTCTGTAGTGCTGCTTTTAGTTAATAGTGTAGTTATGCTGCCATCTAGCTTCAAATCCAAAAAAAGTGATGGAGAAGGAAATGATAACCAATAGCACTATTATATAGAGCCTCCTGTTTCTACCACTATTCATCTTGTATTTTCTTTTTTTCCCCTATGACTCAACCTTTTTATAAACTTATCTGAAACAATTGGTTGCTGCAAATGTTGCTACTTGCAGCTTACAATGGGAGTTTCGTATTTTATCAACTAGCTGGCATAAAATAGCTCGACATCTATCCGCACAAGGTGCACAATTTTAATTTTTAAATGTATCTTCAAAAAATATTGTATATGCACATGAAAATGCATATCTGGATCCTTATTTATCTCATTAGTGTGCTCCTGTTTTTGCGATTTACAACCAACCTTAAGTCAGAATCACACAACATATCTAAAAGTTGCAAGTGCTTCCAGTCAGTGTTCATTCATGCTGTACAGGGGGTGCATTTGCATATGACTGCAACGCTCTACTTAATGCATTCTCTGTGATGATTCCTCAGCAGAGCCTCAAACCCCTCCACAGCAGCATGTGTTAACAGCAGAGTGTGCATTTGTAAAAACGATTACAGTGATGTAGGTCAGGCATGAAAGCCGTGTCTCACTTTGGCATGACATTTCTGGTTCATGAAAATGTATGTAGCGCTGCCTTTAAAGGCTGGTAACGCTGCCACTTCTGTCTGCTTTCACTCGTCTAGACTCCCACTCTCTTAAATGCGTTTCACAAGGCGAGGTGAATGATTGGATGCCCTCTGCTTTCTCTGACCTCATCTGACAAAGTGGCTCGGTCTTGTTCTGAGAGGTCAGCTCAGGTTAAGGAGTTAAATGTCTGTAAGAGGGCATTGGAAGTAGTGAATGTGAATACTTGAAGCAACAACTGAGATATGGATGACCAATCAGTGAAAAGGCATTAAATGCTTGTCAGATGATTTCAAATAATTTTTCATTTTATAACAAGGCAAAGTTCTACAGCTGTTAGTATAAAAACACAATTAAACAGTCAAATTTGAGAAGTTTTTCATAAAAATAAAATAAAAATGTGTTTCTCACTTGTGCATCTGTATAAAAAAAAATACAACAATATCCAGCCCTAGTGACCCAGCTGTGCCACAGTGTTTATTATCAAATCAGGGACACAAGTAACAGCAAAGACTGCAAATATGCAAAGTATGCACATTTCAAAATAAAAGTCTGTGGTGATGAAGGCTGATCAGTGAGTCTCTCTAACCGAAGGACACATCGGGGAATGTTATTACACTTTCTTACACGTGTTTCTTCACATGATCCACAACATACTGTAACCTGCGAACTTCACGGTACTAATATAGTGAAACTGCATTCCTACTGCACAAAAGGCATGTTGTTAAAAAAAAGAGAAGAAAAAAAAAGACTCAGCTACTTTACAAATGTAAAAAGGTTCATCGAGCCGGTTTATCACCTGTGTGTGTGTGTGTGTGTGTGTGTGTGTGTGTGTGTGTGTGTGTGTGTGTGTGTGTGTGTGTGTGTGTGTGTGTGTGTGCATGTGTGTGTTTTGCAGGTTGACTGTAACAGACAGTGTGCGACAAAACAGGTGCAGGAGATGCTCGGATTCGCTACAGGACTTCCACCTGGCGTGTCAGTTATAATTTGTGGCCGCGGTGATGTTGGGAGTGTCGGCGGAGTGGAACATTTTGTGATTCGGTTGTTATTTACACGCCAATTTCAACATCGTATGTACAAATGTTTTAGTCAAAGGCGAATTAAACCGGTTTCACACAAAGTTGTGCGGAGTACAAATGTAACTCAGGAATGACAGATGTGTTCCTCTCAAACTAACACTGACGCGCTTTTTTTTTTTTTGACGGCGATATCCTTCGTGCATCTTCTCCTGCTTTCGTGTGTACAGCACCGTTGGCACTGTGGCGTGTTCTGGTCCCTGATAGAGACGTGTTCAGAGAAACGGCCCCGGCACTTAGGAAGACTGCCAAGAGGGTGCGCGGAGAACAGCGGCGGCGGCGTTGGTGAGCGGATTCTACGAGCAAACGGCCGTCACCTCTGCACCGGGTGTCTGGAGCCCAGCGACTGCTTCCCTCTGCTCACTCCTTTCTGACAGTCCCGCCGAGGAGCGTCCGGCTGCGGAAGCCCGACCTGCCGCCGGTGCCTCCCTTTGGCCTCTGGCTCTGAGTCACTGAGCTCCAGGTCGGGACAGTAACCGTCGCTGTCCTGGTAAGAGCGTGCACTTTTCACTTTGTGTTCGGATACGGGTTTAACCCATAGTCTCTCCTTGGTGGAGCCCTTACGGGACAGTTTGTCCGAGGCCCGCAGGTCCTCTGTGGTCCGTACTAAGTTAATAGTCGCCTCTTTGAAGGACCTGCCAAAGTGCTCCATGGCAGACTTGCGAAAGCTGCTCTTGTCCAAAGCCTCGTTTGAAGCGTCCTGGTTGCCGGCCGTCTGGCAGGAGCTGTCCTTCTGAGCCACGAACTTCTCCAAGAGGCCGTTGGGTTTGGCTCGCTCTTGGTCGAGTTTGCCGTTGCTGTGGGACGAGTGGCCATGGAGGGCGGCGTGCAGGGCTAAGGGTTTGCCGCTGGGTTTGACCGCCAACGCCGAGCCGCTCGAGGCGGACAGGCGGCCGTTGGAGCGCTCCTCTCTCCGGCTGCGACCATGCATCTGAGGCTTCCCCTGGCCCAACCCTTCACCGCCATGTTCAGTCAGGTTCCCACTATGGTCCGGGCAGAGCGGACCATTACCAGATTTGGAGCTGGGGTTCCCGTTTCCAAGTGCTGAGGCTTTGGGCATTTTCAGCTTCAGAGTTATCCTCGGGGGAGGACGAAACAGTATACCCTCCACTGGAAATGAAGCAGGAAGGCCTTAAAGAGGACAAAGAGACACAAATATGTTCAATTTACACAACAAAACATGACCAAAAAAACTGAAAATGATCAGAATTATAGTTATAAATTGTAAAACGTGTGCTTGTGGTGACAAAGCGATAAGCAAGCTGAAACACAACAGATGTCTCACCAGCAGAGAGCTCCTGGTTCAACAGCTTCACATGAAGGTTGAACATCTGCTCCTGAGCTTTACTCTGCAGCAGCTTCAGCTTCTCCCGCCGACTCACCATGTAGCACAAGTTCCTCACCTGCAGAAGGAAAAAATGATGTCAAGTCATACTGACTCTTTAGTTTTCTTCGTTTCTAAACTGTTCTGACAGTTGGTTTGAGATCTGGACCCTGACTGGAACATTTCAGGACATTAATATTGTTTTGAAGTCGTTCCCGTGTCGCTTCGGCTGTCTGTTCGGGGTTGTTTGATTTGCTGGGAAGGAAATGTAAATCTTTCCGTGTGTGGCAGTTCTCTTGAGGACTGCAGCAGGTTCCCTTTCAGCATATCTCTGTAGTTTTTGGCACAGTTTTACCTTCAGCAGCCTTTCAGCCCTTGCAGAGTCTTTCTGCTGATGTGTGTGGATTGATTTGTAGAGATTTGATTTACTGCGATTCCTCGTAGAACAGTCACACAGGCAGAAACTCCCCTGGGTCTCATCTCAACAGACCCAAATAAACACATAAAATATGTTTGAAATATACTCAGAATGTGCTAAACTCAAATTAGAGCATGAATCGAGGAGCACAAGCACCACGGTTATGTAAACTAATGACGTGATTTTGAGTTTACAGGCCAAATTATGAATTCTAACACAGAGAATATCAGGCATAAAGAACGCTCACAAAGCAACCATCATCATATTATGAATAAAAATTAAGTTCAAACACAGTATATAGTGTGAAACACTCTGAACTTGCTCTGTAAACAGAAAAAAACAAGACTCAGCACTAAAGACTCAAACACTGCAGTCTATATAAAAAAAAAACCTACCCTCTCTAAATCCTGTCGCAGATGCATGAACATGCGCATGCGAGTGTGGATGGTGTCCTCCTGAGGCTGCAGCACCAGATTCTCCTCCTCCTCTTTAGGGGGCAGCAGAGCTTTGTTAAAGTTGGCTTTCCTCTTCATCTTCCAGTACTGGTAGATGAAGTCAGCCAGGTGCTCGGAGAGTCCCAGGACCTGGGCCAGCTCCCCCAGCTGGATTAGAGTGAAGAACTCCTCCTCCAGCTCCTGCAGTCTCTGCGCCCGCTGGCCAACCTTACCCGATTCACCGGGTGGTTTGGAGCGAGCTGGGCTCAGGCCAGCCTCGCCAGATTTGGACTTGCTGTGCTTCAGGCAGTAAGACTTGAACTTGACTTCGTCGCCTTCGTCCAGGATCGTCTTCATCTCCAAGCTGTGCTCAAAGGCGCATGTCACATGGAAAGGAGTGGTGCAGTTCTTTACCGAGCACTGAGCAGAGAAAAAGAACAGCAAGTGTGTTTACATGGACTCCAGTAAAAGGGAATAACAAGATTATGGTAAGAGTAGGATTTAAACTTATACATTTTTTGCAGAAACCCAACTTCCCCACTAACCTGGGTTTACATGATTAGTTTCATAATTGGATTACTGTGTGGGAAGTTGTGTGTAGCTACAAATAGCATCTCATCAGTGCCGCCAAGTAAAAAAAAAAAAAAAAAGGAAAATGGAGGCAGTCGGAGACACATTCAGATAAACATTGTAAAGGAATAGTTTGACATATATTAGCTTTTCCTTTAAATAATTGGGTTAAGATTAATACCAGTTTTAATGGTTTTGATAAAAATGAAGCTACAACAAGCTGTTTGTTAGCTTAGCTTAGCACAAAGAATAGAAAGAGCTAGTCTTTCAGCACCAAAGCTCACTAATTAACATGTTATATCTTATTTGCTTAGTACACACACACACACACACACACACACACACACACACACACACACACACACACACACACACACACACACACACACACACACACACACACACACACACACACACACACACACCTTCACTGGTGCGCGACTGTATCTTGGCTGGATACATGAATGTGTCCTCTGGTTGCCTAGCAACCTCAAGCTGACAACAAAACACCCCTGATTTCCTGTCTTTATGCTAGTCTAACCATGGGTGTAATCTTCACTGTGGGAAAGTATTCAAAATGATATTTTTCTACTCTTTGAGGGTTGATTTCAGTCCTCTTACTGTCTGTACTCTGAGCTAAATCTTCTTCTATCTTATCTCTGCTATACACCACTGTATGAATGGTACATTTTAGCACTTCATGTGTTTTTGGGGGGAAAAATAGATACATGGAACAAGTATCAACACATTATTTGGACCTTTTCCCCAATAAAACTGTTCAATATTAAACTTCCACACATTTTTTTACCACTTTACAACTTTCCCGAGGGTCAGATTTTGATACTCAAAGGGTAAATTTAGGGTGAAGTATCCCTTTAATTCAATAAACATAACCTTAAATGAATAACATTTCTATAACTGTGACCCTCACTCACCTGGATACATGCGCCTGTCTTCACTTTGCACAGACTGCAGATGAGAGACCAGCGGCTGGGTGGGATGTGGGACACCTTGGTGATGGGCTCCATCCTCTCGGGACAAGCAATGCTCACCTACAGAGGAGTAACGTTTACAGCGTGATGAGACGTTATTCATCTTTCAATGCGCATTGATATAAAGAGCAAATATAAGATATACACTCACTCCCACTTCGTTAGGTACACCTGTTCAACTGCTATGCAAATATCTAATCAGCCAATCAGGTGACAGCAACTCAATGCATTGAGGCATGTAGATGTGGTCAAGATGATATGCTGGGGTTCAAATCGAGCATCAGAACAGGAAAGAAAGCCGACTTTGAACATACCATGGGTGTTGGTGCCAGACAAGGTTGGTTTGAGTATTTCAGAAACTGCAGATCTGCTGGTATTTTAATGCAAATCCATCTCTAAGGTTTACAGAGAATGGATCAAAAAAGAGAAATGATCCAGTGAGCTGCGGTGCTCTGAGAGAAAATGTGTTGCTGATGGCAGAGGTCAAAGGTCAGAGGAGAATGCCCAGACTTGTCTAAGCTGATAGAAAAGCAACAGTAACTCAAATAAGCCCTCGTTCCAGTCGAGTATGCAGAAGAGCATCTCTGAGCGCACAACATGTTGAACGTTGGAGCAGATGGTCTACAGCAGCAGGAGAGCGCACCAGGTGCCACTGCTGTCAGCTTAGAACAGGAAAGCAAGGCTACAATTCACACAGGCTCATCAAAATTCAACAACAGAAGATTATAAAAATGCTGCCCAGACTGATCAGCCTCCAATTCTGCTGCGACATTCAGATGGTCGGGTCAGAATTTTGCATAAATAACATGAAAGCATGGATCCATCGTGCCTTGTATCAACGGTTCAGGCTGTTGGTGGTGTAATGGTGTGGGGGATATTTCCTTTGCACACTTTGGGCTCCTTAGTATCAACCGTCACTTCATTTTCTTACTACTTCATGTAAGATAACGCACCATGTCTCAAAACTCAAATCATCTCAAACTGTTTTTTTTAAAGAGTTCACTGTATTCAAATGACCTCCACAGTCAACAGATCTCACCACACAATTGGGATGTGGTGGAATGGGAGATTCACATTATAGATGTGCAGGTGACAAATCTGCAGCAACTGCGTGATGTTATCATGTTAATATGGACCAAATCCACTGAGGAATGTCTTGGAAAGATTGGTCCAACCCGGTAGTAACAAGGTGCACCTAATAAAGTGGCCGGTGAATGTGTGTGTGTGAGTGTGTGATGGTTTACCTCTGGTATCCACAGGGCGCAGCTTACATGCGCCCACTTGGTGCCGGCTCGTGTGGCCTTCATGGCTCCGCCCTTCAGGGGACACAGAAGGCACTGCGGGTCGATGCTGAGGACGCACGTTCTGCACAGCCAGTTCCCAACAGGCACTTTGACTATACCGTAGCAGGCCTGAGAGGAGAGAGGGAGGTTGATACAGTCTGTCATTAATGCGATTCTTAAATTACCATAAAAACAGGTTTATAAGACACACCTTTAAAGCAATATTTTTTCATTTAAAAATTAGGTGTGTCTTATACGCCAGTAAAATACAGAGAGAGGTTGGATCTGGATGTGATCATAGGTATGTAAAAGGCGACCCACACTAAGAACGATAACTATAACTTTAAATGTGAGCGTCAAACATTTACGAACTATAACGTCCTATACACACAGTGTCAAGCACACACTGCGCACTCCAGCTGTTTTGGCAGCTAATGAAAATAGACCTGTCACCTCTGCATGTTTTACAGAAAAATGATTGTGTGTTGATCAGAAGTATTTCGGGACATTAGTTGCTGTGATGTTTCAGTATTTACAGACCAAATTATGTTGAAGTGCGACTCGGGTGCAGTATTCTATTTACGCACAGTGACAGCTGTGATGAAGAGTTTCTGAGACTTGAGTAAGCACACAGCTACACACTGTATCAAATATGTAAAGTTACTGTGTTCTTTTAAAAGTTCCAGTTCAGTTAAGCAAATCATTACCAGACCATTAACCATTAACCTGACACACTGTTTCAGGTGTAATGTGTGTGTTTTGATTGTGTTTCAAATAGAAGTAAATTGAGGAAGTTTTGGAGTATAAACATATGTGTTAATAAATGAATAACTACTGGTGCATTCAAATAAACCAGTCTTTAATGGGAAAGTGTTTTTCCCAGCAGACAAAAAAAATAGACTGCTTCTTATACACCGGTTTTTACGGTAAGTCAATGTGGAAGAAGACAAGAAATTATGATTAGTAATTAAGTGAAATAGACTAAATGTATCTTTAGATCAAATAAAGAAACAGAAAAAACTCTTCTATACAAATAAGTAGTGGCCATGTTTAACTGGAGTAATTTCCTTATTGATCATTTGGCAGATTATTTTCTCTGATTGATCGGAGCAGGCATCCAAGGTAGCATCTTCAAACATTTTGTTTGACCAACAAGCAAAAACAAAAAAAGATATTAAATTTAAAATCACATAAAACGGAGAACACATTTTTGCTTGAAAAACGACTAAAACACAGCTTTAGAAATAGTTTTCATACTAGTTTGCCAATTCATTTTCCTTTGATGCTGTTGCCACTCTAGAATTGTATTCAATAATAAAGTGACTTCTATTACTAAGACTATTATTATTATTTAGCTATTTTATTTGATAAAGTGTTAATAGAGAATCAAGATTAATATAGTTTCTGTTACATAACTAAATGTGAGGTGTGCTCATGTCTACCTGGTGCACGCAGATGTTGCACTTGTCACAGAACACCATGTCGTTCCCTTCCTCGCTGTCGGGCGAGCGGCACACGTCGCAGATGACGTCCTCATCGTACTCGATCCCCAGACCCTCCACCGTCTCGATGGCGTGCTTCATGTTGTCGTGGCACTGGCTCTCCAGGGCCTCCATGGCACGCTCCATCGTCAGCTCGTCTATGGGCTCCTCACCTGGAAGACAGACAGGGACAAACAAAACCCGGCAGACTGTCAGAACCACATCAGTTGAAATCTTAATGCTCTTATTTCCAATTTAAGGACACAGACGTCCTCTGCTGCAGATATCGACTACACCCTCCAATTTTACAGTGGATTATCCTTTCACGACCCCGCTCCTCACCCATGCAGTCCAGCTCTCTGTTGAGCGCATGCAGCCAGTAGAGGTCCATGTCGTCCAGGTCGTAGCGACACATGGCCTCTGCCAGCTCTTTGATGTTGACATATCCCGGCTCTATCGACTCCTGGCTCGAGCACTGAATGTACTTCCTCTGGTGGGAGTAAAGCACTTCCTTGGATTTCTCCGCTATAATTCTGAACACAGAAGATCAAAAAGAAACCTGTCAGTGCTACAGAGCTCTTTGAAGGCTGTAACTAGTTATAATAACATATTTATCTCAGAGCTTCAGGACTGCAGCTTTACCTGACTGACGGCTGTGGGATGGTATCCGGACTGGCCGGGACCTGGACCCCCTTCTCCCACTCCTGCTTCCAGGTGTCCGCCAGCAGGTAGTAGTCCTCAGGGGAGACGTGGTGGGAGTCTGGCAGCTTCATGGCACTGATCAGGTCTTTTCTGAACACCTGTAGGAGAGGACGAGCCACACAGTTAAATCAGACGCCGGCGCTGATGTTTAGCAGTGCGTCGTTCTTGTGGAGGGAGGGTTACTCACTTCAGCCGGTTTCTTCGGGTCGGAGGCGGGGGTTCCCAATTTACTGCCATATTTGTTGGAAGAGCAGAATGAAGTTGAGGGACCTAAATCAAGACAGAAAGGGAGAGAGAGGGGGTTAAAAAAGCTGCAGAAAATATTTTAAAAAACAGTCTGTGTAAGGTTACAGCAGGTGACTCACTCTCATTGTCAGAACTGTCGCTGCTGCTTGAGGACCTGAGACGTTTCATCCTGTTACATCCTGCAGAAGACGAGAGGTGCGGCATTAAAACATGAAGGAAAAAGGGAATTTAAGACCCTTTAGAAACTGAAATGAGTGCTTAAATCATTATAAAAGTCAAGCTTAAATAAAAACCAACAATGTGTGTTCACAGGAGAGAGCTACTCACCATAAATTTCAAATTGAAAAGCATGCTAGTGGATTCCTCTGATAAACCTTTAACCACTAAATGTTATACCTGCAAAATAAGAAATACAGCAGTAAGAAATATGGCAGTGCAGTCAACAAAAGATGAAGGTGTAAAAAGATGCAATAAAACCCCCCAAAACACTGTTCACTATATTGCACAAGTTTCATTTCTCTGGTTCTTTTAATCTTTTTTTTCTTCCTTCGTGAATTGGACAGCTTATAGCGAGGAGAAATAGAGCAGGCAGACGCCGCAGATTCACAATACGCCCCTCTAGTCTCCTAAACCGCCGGGACGACTCATTAAAAGGTCTCAAAATACTGAGGGACTCAAACCCCGAGTAGCCCCAAATACAGTACGCTGTTTCAACAGACAGGACATGCCTCACATTCCCCATGAGGACAGGAGGGGTGGGTAGGTGGGTGAGAGCGTGAAACTCACTCCACTCCATACTGAAGTATAAGTAAAATACAGTAATGCAAACTCCTGAGGAAAGAGTGGACGTAGTTTTAAAGTAGTTACAAAGTCCAAACTAGATCTCAGTGATTCCTCAGTGAAATTACAGAGGATGGGTGATACACAAAAATTATAAAAACCTGATTTACTCTGTGGTGTGTAAATCTGACCACAGAGCTATAACGTCATTGGTTGTTCTGAGATCTTTCTTGACTTTAAACTCAGTGCTGTTTTAAACAGTGAAATCCAAGCACAGTAAACAGTGTGTCCGGCCTTTACAGCAGAGTCTGTTGTTGTTGTTGCTGCACTCAGAGCGTCCGGCATCTGCTACTGACACCACCGAGTTCACCTGTGAGTGCAGATCACTCAGGACTGCTACATAAACAACACGATTAATAAATTATGAGTAGACGTGAGAGTAACCGTCTCAAATATAAACCTACAACTCTGACTTGTTGTGGAGAACTGGAGGGAACTTTTAGATGACATCAGACAAAGGGTGCACATAATCTGAGGGAGGACAATAGTGTTAAACTGCCAGTGATTTAGGAGGCAGGTAATAAAAATGTGTTTAATGAAATAAAAAGTTTTGAATCATTATACAAAAAAAACAAGTTCTCTTGGCATGATTCTATGTTTTCTGCTCTTACTGAACTCTGTCTTTAAGATGTTTTACTATCTACTTCACCCAACTACTACTTTATGGCTTAGGTGAGACATCATTATAAAATGTAATGAGACTGTGTCTGTGTCATAACTCTACTCCAGACTTCCTCATACTGCTAATGTTAATATACTCACATTTAGGGGGAGCAGGAAGCCCCTCATATACAGTATAAAGTGGACGGATATGACATCACTCTGATATGAGACTACTGGATAAGAGGCGACAATGAGCAAACTGCTGTTACCACTTTGTTTACATTTCTCTCCTCATTTTCTTCTGTATGTAATAAAGTCAGGCTGCTAGCTGTACTTAGCTTAACTACAGAGACGTTGGGGGCGCTTTTACAGACATAAACCCTTTAAACAGCTACACAAAGTGCCCTGCCCTGAGAGCATTGGCGCCAAACACACACACACACGCACACATACATAGAGAGGCCTGTTAGCGGGCTGCAGGCTGTGGAGAAATCAAACATGAGCGCCACCGTCGTACAAAGATGTCACTTCCTACACACATTAAAGACGAATATTTCTGGAGTTCGGAGGGGTTAATTACACGCTGCAGTGAGAAGAGAAGTATCACAAACATTTACTCTCCTGTCGTTAACGTCAATGTAGTAAAGAGGCAGGAAGAGTCCCAGAAAAGGAGCAGGCCCCGTGGCCTGGAAACACCATCCAGGGCAAATCCTGGCACACTGAACCCCCCCTGTTCTTTCATTCCTGCCATCTTACCTCCAGTCCTCGCTCTGCTGTCCGCTTTATTCCCACAAACAACCCAATCTTCAACATACACTTAGAAACACAGAGCCAGGCCCTCTATCTGCGCATTCATTTGATGTTTTTTGTGTCCCACCACAGTAGGAACCTCCTGGGCTGCAATCTGTCCACCACCACGGCACAACAGCTCTATTGTACCGCGCGTCCCGCCGGGTCCTAAACCCCGCCGATTTCCCTCCAAGCTGTGTGCGCTCGATTTACGCACCGGTGTGTAGCCTGAGACACTAACCGCAAAGCAACTCCTACACAACTGTAACATAGTGATTAAAAAACAAAACAAAAGCAAATAACAGTCCAACATTCATCTGTGTGCTTTCAGATACCGTACAGCTTTTAATGTGACTACATATTTAAGTTTAGAAGTTAGACATTACACATACATGTGCATGCATGGAGACAAATTGCTAAAAAAAACCCTCCAAACTACGCTCAAGTACAAAAGGTTTACAAGTACAATAGTACATCACAAGAAGTCCCTATGTATTTTTTTTTTTTTAAAGGCAACTGTACAAAACTATCCCTCCAGACATATTTCAATATGTATAAAATACGAAGAAAGTTCCATTATCTTGTTAAAATCCTTAAAATGACATCTCTTCATTCCCCCTCATTAAAAATTGACAATATATAAATATGCAAATATTGTTCATTTCAGAAGTTTAACTGCTGAACAAAAGATGTCTCATGTAAATGAATAAATGAAACACAGTCTGGGTGTCACACTGTGACTTAATAGTGAGTCAACTGATAGAAATGTTGTTTAAGAAGGTGGAAGTCAAATAGCTGAAGTGAAAGCTGCTATGTGGGATTAACTGAGCTGTGAATGAGAGGAAGACAGCATATTGTTACTGAGGTCATCATTGCAATACACACGACTCATTCTGCCTGAAGGAAACAATGGCATGAGGGTTTTTCCATTAGACACTGATCTCTAATATGTAACCACTGTGTCTGCTAAAACACCACAGAAAATATTTCACTAATTTGACGAGTGATATTCACGAATCACGCTTTTTCCCCCACAGTCTAACACAACACAGAAGCCAGTCAAACATTGAGAGCTTGTTCGAGAATTTTGATCAAGTTACAAAACGGAAGAAGAAAGTTTCCCCTTTACCATTTTGGTGGTTTTCTCATAGTAAATGGAAACCTTAAAATAATGTGGATGTGCTGGTGACTATAGAAACTAAACTAAACCATTTACCACATTGTGATTATAGACTGTTGTTACCTTCATTTCATGTCTACAATCATTATCAGAATATATATAAAAAGCATGATAACAAAACAACAAAAGTCACACAAAAAGAAACGTTTACTAAAAATTATAACGAACATCAATTTGTTTCTATACAAAAACATTCAGTAGAGAGTATAAAACAAATATTACAAAATAAAAAAAAAACTGATCACATGAATTGCCTACATCAAAAAAACAACAGCAATTTTGAACTTGTTTACATTTACACGTATTCAGCATAAACTGATCAGTTCAGACATGCGCTCAGCCTTTCACGATTCAACTTTGGCCTAGCATATAATCAGTAAAGATGTAGTTATCATCTACACAGCTTGTTTCAAATATACACAACTTAAACACAGTCCATTATCTAAACCACATACACACATTAATCCTCATCAGAGTTAAAAATATTGATTTATATATAAAATATTTTATCCTCAGGCATTGTTGTGCCCCCCCACCCCACCCGCCCCCCACACTGCAGAGATTGTTTCAGGCATGTTTACATGAAAACAAAGCTTTAAATTAAGAATCACATTTACAGCAAAGAGCTACATTCACAGTTGATAAAAGCAACAGAACGAGCACATACATTCAGAGAAATATAAATATTCACAGCACGCTTAGTTAGCAACTAATGGACGTTATGTGGTTTACAGCGAATGTTTTACTCCTAGTTTTTAGATGATGATGCAATGACAGACTCATGGTTGATGAACTTCTTGTTCTATCAAAGGCGTTATCAAACACAGTCCTTAATGGTTTCCTTTTCTACCTAGTTTTTTTTTGTTTTAGGATAAAAAGAGGCAAATAATTGGATGCTACTTATAAAACAACCCAAACTGGACGGCAGGGTTTTTTTTAGACATTCTAAATCAGTCTGATGAGAGCTTTGTTCTGAAACTCATTTACAAGCCCATCTGCATGTCAGCAAAGTTGAAGAAGTTGTCCACGTCTCGAGAGGATGTGTTCTTATTATCAGAGACGTAAACCTGCGAGAGAAACCAAAGTTAAATGTTCCGGGCTTGGTGGAGGAATTTTAACTAGAGAAAGTGAAGCTATGTGAGTAAAACTGCTTACCTTGGTCCCACTGAACACTTCGCTTGCAGTGTTCTTGCAGGCTTCTACCACTCCGTCACCGTTGAGCTCCAGAGCGATGACGGGACCTTTAGTGATAAAGATACAAGAGTCACGACTCTGCAGTGCAACGACAACCACCTCCAACTGCTCTAACTTTCTATAAGCAAAAACCGGGATTCCTGTTGTTTTTAAATATAATGACCAAATCTGAGTGCTGACTCAGTAGATTTTTGCAATGTGGTGGCACTGGAAAGTTAGCAGTCAGCAGATTTATCATCATAAGAATCATGTGAGGTTATAGGCCACAAGTCTTTCTTAACTTCTGAGAAATGCCATAATGCTGCTTCTAAGTATTTGGGTGTAAAAAAGAAAGAAAAGAAAGCCAAAAAAAACAGATTTTGATATAATAGATAAAAAAAATATGCATTATTAGTAGCATTGTTTCAGAATTAGAATCGGCTTCATTGGACAAGTATGTTAATGCATGAAAGGAATTTGACTCTGGTTTCTAGTGGCTATCAATACCCTTAATGTTCAGGAGATACATGCGGACAAACAGTCAAAACAGAGATATATAAATATAAACGTGACTACTATGTACAAGAAAGTAGATGGGAAAATATTTGTGTCCAGTTTAAACCTGTTAAAACACACCACGATATTCATTCTGCTCTGCTGCAATATGTACAAAGCAACTTGAAGCTTGAGAGTGTGAACGTGTGTTTTATCTTTTAGGCATCTTGACAATCTACTGATTAACATCAGGCATGACGGGCCAGCTCTTGAGCAGCATGAATTTGAGAGATATTATGGAGCAATAACAACACAAGGAGAAAAAAGAAAGACTGCAAAAAACAGAAGATTACCTTTGGTGATCCACTCTACCAGGTCGTCTGCGTTATTCTGAAACACCCTCTTCACATCTTCTGGTCGCATTGAGACTTCCTTTGTCTGAATCAGCGTGAAACCTTTAGCGGTCGCCTGTGGTGGGGAGATCATAGCAACAAAGAAACTGTAACTGCCCCAGATCTGGATACACAGTCTCATGCTTGAGTGATAGAGTAATGCATATTTGGGCGATAACACAAACATAACTGGAATGTTTGAATGGCAACGCAGCCGGCTTAGCATGTTATTT
Source organism: Scomber scombrus (assembly GCF_963691925.1). Lineage (NCBI taxonomy): Eukaryota > Metazoa > Chordata > Actinopteri > Scombriformes > Scombridae > Scomber > Scomber scombrus. The sequence goes on along the minus strand of NC_084977.1, from coordinate 7,818,593 downwards.
TAGCATCTCAGATACTTTACAAGTAGTCAGAGTAAACAGAAATGTGGCTCAGACTACCTTCATCTGTCCTGAAAATCACATTATTTGGAATAAATCTGTCTCGTGCAAGCAGATGATAACATGTTTATCTGAATGCAATATGTCGATATAGCAGATATTTAAAGGAATGTTGAGGTGTTTACTTCACAGAGCTAAAAAGACACAGTGAAGTGAAATTTTAAACAAGTTCTACATTTCACAAGAAGTCATTGGATGGTTTGAGATGAGCACAACATCAGCTGAGCTTCAGTGATGATGCATCTCGTCTGATTTGGCCGACAAACATCTTAAAAATCCTCTAAATGTTTTAAAATGACTCCACTGAGGACGGGTGCGGCTGCTTGATCAAAAATCCCCATGTGTAAATTCAAAAAAGTGCAGCTTCTGTCAGTTAACGCTGTGGTTTCGCTTTTCTTTCGATTCATACTGCAGCTATTTAAAGACTGACCCCTATTTCAGTTTTATCAGCAGGTTTTTATGCATCATTGCCGCCACCGTGTTTCTAATACTACAGAGAAAAACCTCACTTCCCCACACTCCTCTCTCTCTCTTTTTAATCCTCCTCACCTCGTCAATCAGTTTGCGGGCGTTGGCAGTCGTGTACTCTCCAGCAAAGAAAACAAAAAGGCAGGACTCTTCGCTGTCTTTACGCCTTCCTCCTTTCGTCAAAGGCACAATGCTGCGTGCGGGTTCGGTGGAGATTCGCACCGACTTGAACTCAGACTCGGAGCCCGGGGCCGGCACGAAATCCAGGACAGCTGAAGTCTCCGGCAACAGGCTCCAGTTGTTCTCTCCGGACACCGGAGTGAAGTCGTGTATGTTGCTCCAGTTGTTGTTGAATATACTCAGCCCGGCGTCTTTGAAGTGGAAGGCAAGCTCGGGGTAGAAGTACTGAAAGCAAGCAAATTTCATACCTGTGGATGACTCGATGATGGGCTGGGTGGCGCAGCACAAGAACACCTCCATCTTTTTACAGTCCCGCGTGCGGAACTGCTGACAGGCCACCACGCACTTGATGTCCTTACAGTCTCTGAAAAACACGCTGCCCTTGATGGGCCCGAGAACGATGCGGCAGTTGACGCAGTCGTCGATGGTGATGGTGGCCGAGTGGTCGAACACGTAGATGTCGCAGTTCTCGCACTCTTGTATGACAAACTGCTGCCCGTTCAGTTTGCCAGGCAGGCGGCCCACCGTCACATCTTTGAGCCCTGTCAGCATGTAGTCTTTGGGATCAACCTGTGCAAAGACAACGGAGAATAGATGAATATTCAACATTGCTTTTATGCTCCTTTTAGGCCCTTTTAATGTGAAGCAATTGTTGTATATAATTTATTTTGTTGTTGAGCACTTTGAGCTGCATTTCTTGTATGAAAGGTGCTTTACAAATTCAATCATTATTTATTTTAAGTGTCTAACTTTTAGAAACATGCATGCAGAAGCTTTAAAGCTTCTCAAACATGCTTATACAAATAATGCACTATATTTCTTCTACACCTCTTTTATTATTTAAGTTTATTTAAGGCATTATATTTAACTTGCAGGTGTGAATTCAACTATTTTAAGACTTGTAAACCGGATGTTGCATGTTGTCCTGCATTTGGTGGCAGACTACTTTTAAAGGTGCAACATCCCATGAGTCAAAACGGAAGTTTAACCAAGGCTGTTGACGCCCATGTCTACACACACACATATACACACAGTACAGGCCATGTAAAAGTGTGGTCAGCTGCTGCAGAACAGTGAACCACACAGTGTTGTGTAGTAATCCGCTAATGAGATAACGTGGGATACACGGAGAGGCAGAGACTGAGAGAGGAAAAGGGCTTTGAGCCTAAAACTCAAAGAGCGTTGTCCATGTGCAATGAGCATTACACGCAGGTCCTGGCTGGTTAGATAACAGTTGAGTACCTGAAGGCTGCACAGTGAATCTCAGCACCGAGGAAATCACTGTAAAGCAAATGTCAATAATGTTGTTTTCTCACAACAGTCACTGATACTTTTTAGATGTCGGCATAGTAACGCTCTGCTAGCATTTAGACTATTTTACCTTTTTACCTATAGGCGAGATGTGTAAATGTAGCTCCCATTAATTGCACCTCTTGGGGGGAAACACAGTATCTAGCTGCCTGGAAGCGACTCAACACACGCGTTAAGAGGTGTTTAAAGCGTGCAGACGAGCTGAAGTTAGCTGGTTAAGTCCCCAATTTAACATTCAGCTATAGGTTTGTGTCATTTCATCACTTTATTTTGCATTTTCGCCGTTCCTTTCAGCGTTACCTTTTCCCTCTTATCCCAGCTGTACTGCTTTGGTGGCTCGTCGGTGTTGTTGCCAAGGGGAACCGCGTTGCTTGTCGTCGTAGTTTCGACCGTCGTTGTTGTAGGTGTGCGTTCCTCTTTTTCCGACGACTTTCTTTTTGATTTTTTCGAAAAGAAGCACCCCATTTTGCTCTCTCAGTGGTGGCCAGATGAGACCTGTTCTCTAGGTGTAACGTTTGCGAGAAGAAACCGAGATATGTGACTCAGGAGCTTACGTGCACTTTTAGTTGACAAGATTTTTTTTTTTTTTTGGTTCCCGTTTCCCAGTGTCGCTCCACAACCAATCGATGCCGTGCTGGTCGTTATAACAGCCAATCACAGAGCTTTACAGAGTGACGAGCTCATGGAGATGAGGCGTGCACTCACGGTGCGTTCATGTACTATCACAAAACAGAACTTCAGCAATCAGTTCTTATTTAAAGACATTTTAATGCTTGTTTATTCAAAACTACTGGCATTTTTTTTTTTTTTGCAAGTTTAACACTTTTCGTATAATGTATAGCTTGATCCGGCATCAGTAGGGTCGGTCCAGTTGCATCAAAGGACAGTTACCATGGTGGTACCTTGTACATTTTTTGTTTATAAGTCAGAGGAAGGTATAGACATTTTAATTTTTTATTGTTCTATCTATGAACTGTGATTTTCATAAATTGAATACACTGTTTGCAAAACCGTTCAAATATTCAAACTAATATGACAGGTTAAATAAAAAGTAAGTTAATGAATACCATTGTAGTGTATGCTGCAACTGTCCCTGTCCCTAAGTGTAGAATCAGTTGCAACACCTGACTTCTTCTTTTCAAATGTAAAATATGAGATTTTATCATACGTAAACATATTTCGATGACATGGGGAACTAAGCTGGTAGATATCAAAATTTTGCAATGCAAAAAGTGTTGCAACTGTCTCCACCCACAGTCTGTAGCCACTACTCAGGAATACAATGGCGTTGCTAAGTTCATAAGTTCAACACGTCTTATGTATTATGTTCCTGTGGCAGCAATCCAGTCATATGTTGTGCATTATGAAGTAGGGTGCCCTCAAAGTAGACCAACCACAGCTAAAATCGTATCAGCTTGTATTTTTCAGAGTACCATGAACGCACCGTCACCAACACATTGGACACACCTCTCTGGGTGTTGCCTTGTACCCATAACAAGCAGCTTACTGTACAATGTGGAAATAACATGTCTCATATAAAATAATTATAATACTGTGGGATTAAATGATTGAGAATAGTAGTGAGTCATTTATGCAAATGTGCTGAGATGTCTGTGTTTTTTGTTTTTTATTTTTTATTTCAACAAGTCTATATTTGCAATGTTATGAAGTTTGAGCTATAGTGAAAAAGCACACAATCCTACGACACACAACATGTAACCGTGCCCGATCAGACATCAGATTACCTTGCAACTTAAGCTACAAGGTCACTCTAATAATAGGTAATAATCCCACATCCTGCCTTATGTGAAAGATGCTGTGAGGCCTGGCCTTTCTGTAGGTACACCCACTTTTCATTCATAACCACAACGTGACAGACACAGAATATCCCCTCCAGGCATGTTTTAACACTTATACAAAATATGTGTCTGATATGGTTTTCCTAGAAGTTCAGTTACCTCGTTAAAATCCTTAAAATGTCTCCTTCTACCTCATTGAAAGATCCACAACCTATGATCATGCAACTATTTATCATGTAAGATGTCTCCTTCTTTTCAGTTGTCACGTCACATCTCATGTAAGTTGCATACTGGACCAAGATTGGCTCTAGACTAGTTGTGATGTCACAAATCATGCTCACAGGTACAGTACATGTGTTGAACTCAGATTTAAGGAGAGCAACAGTCCTCCTTTAGCAGACGAAAGTGGTAAACAGAACAGTGAAGTTCAAACATCCAACAATAAGTAGTTATAACTATTATATTTAATAGTTCCTGGGGTGAGACACAGGACAGAAAGTCGCCCATTGTGAGAATAAAAGATTAAATTACTGCAAAGGTGGAAGGATTTTGGTGGAGAAGTCTTGTGAACAGCAACAGTAATTATTTCCCTCTAATAATGAATATACCAGTCATTCATTGTTGTATCATGGCTGCCACTGTTAGAAAACGTGTCATTGTGGTGAATGACTGCATGAAATGTATTTTCAGTCACTGATGCATCATTTTTGTATTCAGTTGAAAGAAACTGACACTTCTCACTCTCAGGGGACTTTATTTTGCTGTCACTGCTGCAACGCATGGCTGGATTGACCTGTTAGGGGACCTCGGGGCAAATATTTGAGCCCCATCCTACACACACACACACACACACGCCCAATATTAAAATGAATCATAATAATAGTCACTAATAGACTTTCTGACATTTGCTGCTGAGCGGTTACCATATCAGGGCTTATTCTGTGAAAACAGCTGTGTGTTGCTGCTGCAGCAGCAGCTGGAAATGAGGTTGATGAGAGGAGTAATGGTGAATCAAAACAGGAAAGTGGTGGGTCATAAGACAAAAACAGCAAGTTGGAGGAAGCTAAAAAACTCTCTGGTCACAATTGTCTGTAGGTTTGACAATATGCTCCACCACTTCCACATTACAAACAGTCATTAGGCCCCATTCCTAACTTAAACTTCTTATCATAAAAATATTGATTGGAGCAACTTTGAGGTTAACTGTCACTTATCTGCTATACTAGAGGGGCCAGATAACATTTCCACTTTGAATTCAAAAGCAGATGTTGAGTATGGTGGTGATTATCTTTGAGTATCAGTTCATCTTTCACTTTACACAAGTAGTTTGATCTATTTTCAATGAAAATGTAAAAAAAAAAAAAAAAAAAAAAAAATTGAGTAGTGCAGCTTCAAAGTTTTAACACTAGACTTAGAAACAGGTGCATCAGAGTGTGCTTTTTGTGTGCATTTTGTGAACTAATGTATAATTGATGAAATGATGTGCATTTGACAGAATGTGAATCTGCTATTTCTGGGGCCTATGGGGCAGTTCTTGGCTTTGCTCAGCCTTTCCAGCTGCGAACCCCCCCCCCCCCCCACCCCCCCACCCCCCACCTACACTACCTCTCACCCCCACTAGTGTCACTACCAAGGCCACATCACCCCACAGCGGATATTTGTTCCTTCTCTTCTTGCAGTAGTTCGACTTTTAACGTCCAAGCACACTCCGTGTCAATTTCCTGTTTTGAGGACTGAATTGCAAAATCATCAAAAAAATCCCAGGACAATGACTCAGTAGCTTTAAATCGGCCGACTTGGTGTGTGTGTGTGTGTGTGTGTGTCTGTGCCTGTGTGATTTGGTCTCCTCCACAACAAGGACAGCGCAATCTCCCTCCGGATCGGCTCCATCGCCTTTCTTTTTTTTTTAAACACCGCGCAGTGTACCTTTAAAAGGTTGACCTCGCCGATCTACAATCTGCGAGCTGTGGATTGTTTTCCCACTCGGCTCAGCTGTGTGTAGACTACCTTCCAGCAGTGACATGGCATAGAGGTGGTTTGCTGTCAGCAGCAACAGCAACAGCAGCAGCAGCAGCAGCAGCATCATCCTGCGCCATGGAGGCTCTCCGACAGCCGCTGAAGACGATGCTGCCGCCCGTGTGGATCTTACTGATCACGGTGTACGGATTGAACGCGGAGGGCGACGGAATGGAAGAACTTGCCACGGAGAAGGAGGCAGAGGAAAGTCACCGACAGGACAGCGTTAATTTGCTGACATTCATTTTACTGCTGACCTTAACCATTCTTACCATATGGCTCTTTAAGCACAGAAGGGTCCGTTTCCTTCACGAAACCGGACTGGCAATGATTTACGGTGAGTCTTTATATCTACTAGGTTACATGTTGAGTACACACACACACACACACACACACACACACACACACACACACACACACACACACACACACACACACACACTGGCTACACACACACACAGGCTACATACACACTCCTTCACTACCACCACCTTCCCGCAGGCTTTGGTATGATTCAGTCAGCCTAGTGGTTGCAAAGAGGCTGCACACAGGCGATGAGGAGATAAAAACCTTAGCAGATGATTTAAGTCTGAACAAATGCACCGACGCGCCTCCGCATTTCCACCCCGCTCACATTGCTTCTAATTGGCTGGGCCGGCGCTAATTTAATTCTAGAAGGTGCTTTCGGCTGATCAGCCCCGTCTATACTCTCCTCACCACCAGGCTGCTGCTGCCGCTGCTTGTGCAGCTTTATCCCTGACTGACCGGGGATCAGTGCTCTGACATATCTGAAGGCACTTACGCAATCTCTGTGCTATCATGAATTAGATTACAGTGACCCTAATGTATTTTATATTATCTCATCCCCCTGTTATGATATTATACTCTGCTAAAAATAGATCTTGCACATTTTTTGTTGTTGTAGGATATCATCTTGAAATGTTTTGATGTTTGATTTAGCATCTTAAAAGCCTCTGGAAGTACTTCACATAGAAAAAGAAAAGGATAGAGAATAGAAAAAGAAGCAGTTTTGCATGATTTATAGTAACACTCATTGCCTGCTCAGACTGCAGTCAGTAAAAGCCTCTATCTCACCAGCATAAGCAGCAGACATATTTTTTTTTTAAAAGGAAAAAAGAGAGATTATCTCGGTTGTTAAAAGCCACAAATTTAGAAAAATGAGACGCAGAGTTCCTCATATTCGTCAACCTGTCATGAGCTGGGGTCTGGATGTTTTTCTGTGCCAGTGAGCTTCTGTTGATTTCTACTGGGACATGTAGATAATAAACACAGGAGATTGACTGAATAGATGCCAAATACAGTGTAAAGTTGCCCAGGAAGCAAATCTATCTGAGCAGGAGAGATATATCAGAGAATAAACTCTTCAGTCAACAAATCAAAGTCTGTCTTTATCATCTGAATGAATGAAAACAAAACCACGGTCAGTGTCAATGGCCGCTGTCTGCGACAACATGTGGCAAGTCATGCTGAGCTGATCCAGGTGGGACAAGGTGGAAGAATGTAACAGTGCAACATCTGTATTGTGTTTCTCTGGATTCCAGTCACTTATTAACCAGATATCAGACGAAAAAGATAGACTTTGGTTTGTTCTGTGCATGTGTTTCATGGAGGTTTTCCTGTTAATCGGCCTTCATGGTTGAATTAAAACCAGTTTCAGTGCTTTCAGCTTTTAGCAATGACCTAACACTGAATTGAAAACAGAAAGTAAGGGTAGCATTAGTTGTGTTTGACTATTTCCTGCTACTGGAAACTACCTGCCCTTCTGGCTTAGATACGGGTTATGGTATGTGTTATGTGCTTCAGTAAGACAGGTTCTATCAGTATGTCAATTTCATATCATTATTTCCTTTTAAGCTGCTTTTCATAAACTCAACATTCATTTCATACTCTTAAACATTGCTTTGGTTTTGTTTAGTTTGATAATATGAAGTTTAATCTATATCAGACTGTTTGTACTTTTTGGACTGTCACCACGATGGATGTGCTGCCAAGTTGGCATCCTGTTACAATATTGATTCAGTGTATAAAGAGCAACCTCTAAAAGAAATCCCTTTTTTTTTCTCCAGTTGGCTACCGTGGAGTAATTATCAGGACAAATTCACAAATTGCCAACACAAAGTCTGTTGTGTCAGTTCTGAGAGATAAAAACATGACAAATTGCAGGATCACATGATGCTTATTTTCCTTTCATGGAGCTCCCCTTTTTTAAAAAACATGAAAAGTCCCCCCCCCCAGGTGGAAAGAACCTAAAGTTTTTGATGGTGAAATCTCTTTTTTTCCCTTTTTTAAAAATGTAATAGATACAACAGGCAGTTTATTCTCAATTCTTACTCAGAGTCAACACTGTGTCAATATACCTATGCCTGCAGCAAAACTGTCATCGTGTGTATATATGTGTCTGTGTGTGTGTGTGTGTGTGTGTGTGGTTTGGCCGTAGCCAGAGTGTGATGTACATGGTTAACTCTCTTCTAGGAGGAATGAATGCAGTGCTGGCAGCTTTGCCAGAGGATTTATGTTCTCTGACTGCCTGCCTGCCTCATCTCTTCCTCCTGGCTTTAGCTCTCCCCACAAGCTCCTGCTTACCATCTCCCCATTTCTCTTCCTTGCTCTGCTGCTTTTCTTGCGTTGTCACAGCCTCAACCTTCGGGCTTGTACAGCAGAAGCACCTAGACAAATGATCCGGCGCCGAGCAATCGACTTAATGAGTTTGCCTTGGCAGCATTTTAGTTTTGGATAATTGTAGATTCTTTGTCATTATTATCTGTGTAATTGAAAAGGTTCTACTGGTGGATGATAGATGCTAAAAATGTACGCATTCTTATCTCTCTTCTTCTTTCTTTCTTTTTTCTTTCTCAGGTTTGCTGGTAGGTGTAATCCTGCGTTACGGCATCCCTGCTACCAGCTACAACCACAAAACCCCACCGAGCTGCTCGCTGAAGGAAGGGCCTGTCAGCACCCTGCTGCTTAATGTCAGCGGCAAGTTCTTTGAGTACACCCTCAAAGGAGAGATCAACTCCCGCGAGATTCACAATGTGGAGCAGAACGACATGCTGCGCAAAGTAAGACGAAAACATCAAAATCTTATTTTTTTTATTTGTCAGATTGACCCAATTAACTTGTTATTTTCCTCTCCAGGTGACATTTGACCCTGAAGTATTCTTCAACATATTGCTGCCTCCGATTATTTTCCACGCTGGCTACAGTCTAAAGAAGGTGAGACGTAATATTTTGTGGATATTTCAATTTTCAGTCCGAGGCTTTGGTTTGTATGAGACACGGTAACATGAGATGATGTTGTAGGGCCAGGTGGACGCACTGTGCCTGCTGCCACAAACTGCTGTCTCATTGGACAGATGGTAAGCTAAGAAAAGCTCTCATTGGCCAGACTGTGACAGCGTCCAGTTTTCACTGTACATAAGTGGCCCTTTTGAGGGGAAGTCCAGAGCAGATGTCTTTCGTTTCCTCTCTGGTGTTTGGCTGCAACCTAAAAAAAAAAACGGCTGACGCTGACAATATGAACAGTTTCTTCTTTCAACTGTTGTGGAAGGGGATCTGATCCTCAGTATGTCTGTGCACTCTTCATTATTATTCCATCTCTAAATATATGTAAAAATTCAGATTATGGCTGAAATATACTTTCTCCATATTAGAATTACAGGTTACAGATCTCCAGTGCAGGTGCTTGAGTGTCCCGACTTTGAAATAATAGAGAGTGAAACGTGTTTAAACAGCTGGTGACATCTGATTAATAGTCGTAGCATGAGGGCGTAGCTCAGCCAATTATACTGTGATAGATAATATCAAGGAGCAGGGGGGATGAGGAGGAGGGGGGACGGCTGTGTGCTTTGCTACTGAGCAGAAGTGATTGTGCAGTGGTTGAGTTTTAATTCTTTATCTTTATTTAATGTTTCGCAGGGCTTCACCTAATGATTATTTTCATTATGAGTTCATCTATGTTTTTTAATTAATAGCTTATCTTATAAAAATTACAGAAAAAACTCATCAAAATTCAACCAAATGAGCCCAAATTGCTTGTTTTGTCCAACCAACAATCCAAAATGTAAATATAGCCAATATGAAATAATATGTGTGAAGCTGAAATTGTTCCCAAGCAATTTTCTGTTGATTTGAGTAAACAGATACACTAATACACAAACTATGTGAATTCTCAAAATTCCTCAATTCGGTCTTTTGATACAATCAGTCTCTACAATGTTTTTTATCCACTGAAGCTACAAAGAGTCCTGTCTTCGCAAGCTTCTCTGTTTTTCTAGCGAAACTGCCTTTCAGGAATTCGCTGAGTACATCTGGCCTCAGGAAATAGGAAGCAGGAGGTCGTGGCAGCCTTTAAGTGGACTATTTTTTTCTTATCATCTGTTGCAATTCAGCTTTAGAGAGCGAAAACCGGGAGAAATGCTCACTGATGGTCTGTGTGATACTGTTGTGCTTCTTTCTCTCCTTACCTTCTCCATTCGGTTAATCGTCTACTTTAGATCATCTCAGTGAAACCAGCAGGATTGTAACTGGTGTGCAAGTGTTTGCATAATAGTATCATTGAACTGAGCTATCCTGAACCTAATCTGTCTTCCATTAAAACATCACTCCTGGCAGTCACTGAGGGAAAAGACACGTTTCCCGGGAAGAAATTAGCATTTTTTTGTTTCATATAGACATTGATGGATTTTTAGAAGGAGCTCAGCTATGGAAGTGATCCAGAGAGGCTTTTGTGTTGTGCTGTTAGTTTGCTGTACAACCAGTCAGACAGCTGAACCACCGGCACCGTCTCTGACCTGAAACCTAATTTTGTACATTTTAATTACATTCCCCTTTTCTTTTTCTTTGTCTTTTTCCAGAGACACTTCTTCAGGAACTTGGGCTCCATCATAACATATGCATTTCTGGGCACTGCCATCTCATGCTTTGTTATCGGGTGAGTGTCCACTTTCACTTTTCATGCTATGTCATAGTTTCAAATCTGGAACTTACCGGATATCCTTCTGTTGTGGGCTCGGGTTAGTTACCCTTAATTTTGTTCTATCTATCTCCAGGAACTTGATGTACGGTGTGGTCAAACTCATGCAAATGGTCGGACAGCTGACTGACAAGTTCTACTACACTGACTGCCTTTTCTTTGGTGCCATCATCTCCGCCACAGATCCAGGTATGACACACATGTGCTGACAATCAGCCAAGAAGATCTGATGCAGTTTACATCCATGTATCTGAAATTAAATGATCATATTCATGTGTGTGCAGTGACGGTGTTGGCCATCTTCAATGAGCTGCACGCAGATGGGGATCTGTACGCTCTGCTTTTCGGAGAAAGCGTCATGAATGATGCAGTGGCCATTGTGCTTTCCTCGTAAGTCACATTTCTGTCACACTTTCCTACCTCCTGCACCAGATACAGGTCTTTATAGTAATTTCCTAGCCCCCTTTTCCCCCTTCTGATGCTGAAAGTCAACGCAGAAGTGTGACACAGAGCAGACAGCACTCTGCTGCCCTCTGCTGGAACATTACAGTTCACCTCCTAGTGGATGTGAAAGGATATTACAACCAATTCTTTTACAACATTTTGGTAGATTTATATGAAAATTAACAAATCATGAATCTAAAAAAAAAAAAGCACTCAAAATGAGATATATTATATTGTAAAGAGTTGAATTCATTCAAATCCATGTTGGAAAATTGGATTCATTTATGTTAAATAGTGAAAATAACTTTCTCAACCTGTGTTTCACTTGTATTTCAGGTCTATTGTGGCTTACCAGCCTAGCGGAGCAAACACACACATGTTTGATGCTTCGGCCTTTTTCAAGTCAGTAGGGGTTTTCCTGGGTATTTTCAGCGGCTCCTTCGTGATGGGTGCAGCCACAGGAGTCGTCACCGCTCTCATATCCTTCTCTGACCCATACTTTAAACAAATGAAATAACTTGTATCAACATCAGTCTTTGGTGGGTAGCTGTGATCTAGTTGTGGTGAATAATAAAATACCCCGATGAGTGTTTTTCTTTAACTCTACTCCTACGTCACCAAATTCACCAAGCTGCACTGCTTCCCCTTGCTGGAGACGGCCCTCTTCTTCCTCATGTCCTGGAGCACGTTCCTGCTGGCAGAGGCCTGCGGCTTTACAGGTGAGCAGTGCCATTGCATGGCCTAGGGGGAAGTGGATGCAATTTTGAGAAGCAGGCACTAGACGTCTGTGGTCAGAATGCAAAACTACAGAAGCCCACATGTTCGGCACCTGTGTGACCTGAAACTATCAGAATTTGACATTTAAAAAAAGGTGAAATAAGCACCTGAACCCAAGCATCTGGTGTGAGTAGGCAAGGTGGAAAAAAAGCTTGAGTGTTTTCAAGGGGAAATACAAAAGATATGATGATAAACTATGAAAGAAGAAGGGTTTTGATCACCATCAGTACAAATGTAATGATTTTCTTATTATAATTGAACCAGAAATGTTGCATATATATGACCATTTGCCTATTTGGACACTTTTTGGATGAGAAGATCTGAAGAAGAAGATCTTTTTACATCTGAAGAGCTTCTTCAAGTTCTTTCTTCTATATGACAACTCATTAAAAAGAAGATCTGTGCTTTCAACAGCATGTTAAGTATGTAAATATATGTCTACATACTAAACTGTGAATCTTCTGGTTCTCAATCACAACCGCAGTTTACCCACACAGAGCCCTTTTTTAATTACATTTAAATTCTCGATTATATCGAATAACATAATTAAGAGCCGTTCACGCCAGCCGATGTTAAACCATCCTCAGAGAGCTGAAACTGTCTGTTGGACAAATGAAATGTGACAGGGACTTTAATAGAGATTATGCAGCAGATGTGCAGCAGATGAAATGAACAGACACAGCGCAGCAACAAGAGGATTAAAAAGCTAATCTTTAGTGATCATGTTTCCAGATAGGTAAATTGTTCTATTGCATGTCCAAATTATTCAGCTCAACCTCTGCGATACACTGTCTGGTGGAATATTGAGCTCTCTAATTGTGTGTGTGTGTGTGTGTGTGTGTGTGTGTGTTGTTTTACAGGTGTCGTGGCCGTGCTCTTCTGTGGCATCACGCAGGCTCACTACACCTACAACAACCTCTCCGAAGAGTCCACAAAGCGCACCAAGCAGGTAGCATCTGGCCGCCTCTTGCACGTGTCCCCGTGTTTTGATTCGGACTGTTTTGAACCCCCCTGATAGTATGAACCCGCTGCCAGATGGCTCAATGATCAGCCTGCTGTGACCTTAATCGGGGCTGTCTGAGGACATCCCTCCTGACTGTTTTGTATCCCAGAGGGGGGTTCAGTCTTGAGGACAGGGTACAGATTAACACATAGACAACACGCAGCGTGACACATTTGGGCTCCGAACTCCAAGTATCTTGTTATTCGGTTTCAAAGAAAGCAGAAAACTTGTAGTGCATTGGCAAGGTTCAAGTACACATAGATTAAAACAAGATTATTCTGTCTACACATGTTGGCTTTTTTTGTGAGAATTTTTCAATGCATTTTTAAAATTGAATTCATGATGTATGTGATGTTTTCCACACAGCTCTTTGAGGTTCTTCACTTCCTGGCGGAGAATTTCATCTTCTCCTACATGGGTTTGGCTCTGTTCACATTCCAGAATCACATTTTCAGCCCCATCTTCATCATCGGGGCTTTTGTATCCTTTTCTCGAAGCATGTGTTTTTTCTGTTTCCAGTTGGGACAATTAGAATCACCCTTAAGCTGTATTAGTGGGACATAGCTGATGATTTGGAGACTGCTGTGGTGTCCCTGCTGTTAGGCCAGAGTTTTGGTTAATGTTCCAGTCTTTTAAGCCCAAAATCAAGGTCAAGATAAGTCAGAGAAAAACTTTAATGTATTACTTGTTCTATATGAGTGTACAGTTACACATTTCTTGACTGCTCCCTGTGTGCCAGCTCTCTATATTCATCGGAAGAGCCTTCAACATTTACCCGCTCTCCTTCCTGCTCAACCTCGGTAGAAGGCACAAAATCAAAGGAAATTTCCAGCACATGATGATGTTTGCAGGTATGGAGAAAAAAAACACATTGTTTATTTCTTCATCACGTCAGGCCGGATGTGTGATTTGATTTTCCTGGATGTGACTCTCTACAGGTCTGCGCGGGGCGATGGCGTTCGCCCTGGCCATCAGGGATACGGCCACCTACGCCCGCCAGATGATGTTCACCACAACGCTGCTCATTGTTTTCTTCACTGTTTGGGTATTTGGTGGCGGGACCACACCCATGCTGTCTTGGCTACACATCAGGTAACGTAGACATTTTTTCCCCCCATTTGTTTTTTACTTTTTTTTTTTTTATAAATGAGACATAATACAGCTGCCAAGATTGAGACACAAACATCTGCCCACCATTTCCACAAAGTTTGTCAGTAGTGTCGCAACAAGCAGTAGCAAAAATAGCAATTGACACATGAAAAAGCACAAATCCTTAAAAGAAAAGACTATTTTGTGTCTTAGAACAAAGTGAATGAACTATTCAACATTCCCCTCAATATTTGTACAAATTTACATGTTGTCTCATGTGAACATTTTTTTAAATATGCAAGAAAAGGGGCATACAAATCTTCAAAAATACGCCCACGGTTATGCCTCTCTTGAATTAGTCTCTCAAAATGAATTTATTTGCAAAATAAGTAATCATATTTAGTATTCTACATATTCTGTTTTCTAAAGAAAGATCGAGTGTGGCGTTTAAATTATACAGACATGGATTAAAAATAAAAGACAAGAAAAAACCCCAGCTAGACTCCTGCCAAGAGTTACTAGCGGCAAGCATCAGCTCAGCTTTTGACTCATGTAACTAATTCACCCTTGAGCCTCCTTTTTAAATTACAAATTCAGATGCATGAAAAAATATATTAAAATATTCTATTAATTTCAATAAATGTTAATAATAGATAGGCAGACACCTTGAAAAACAGAGCTACATTTAATTCCTATAAAAAATCAAGATACAGTGAATTATTTATTATTATTTATTCCTCCTTGTATTCCTTGAAGATTATCCACAGGCAGGTTAAAATATCTACATTGTTTGGAATAATTTAGGCTAAATAGAAATGATTTTTGTGGGGGTAAAATCCGCCTGAAAAGACTTATAAAGAATGCATCACTGCTTGTCTATCTGCTACAGAGTGTGCCAGCCAGTCATTTAAACATTAAACCCCTCTCAATTTCACTGCTCCTGTAGTTATTGCTCTCTGCTTTTGTGTGACAGTTGCATGCTGAGCTTTAATTATGCATTGCTGATCTCTTCTATGACATGTAGCTCAGTTCCCATTGACGTTATAAGATTTATCTTCAGCTGCCAGTAGATGGGGCCAGAGTGCTCCACTCCTGCTAACTTTCCATCTTTCATTTCTTCCTCCCACAGCTTGAAGTCACTCTGATTTATTGTCTCTTACGTCTTTGAAGGAATTCACTGTGTTTTCTACTGGCAGCACTAAAAGTCCTCTGCTCTCAGATTGAACACATGAACGTTAACTCTTATTATTATTCCTGAGACGATGGTGACACTGAATCTATAATTATATCAGGTATTTATCACCAGGCTGCCACAATATGAGCTGCCCCAACTTGAGATGTTATTAGTAATGGGGTGGATCCTTGCTCCTACTTGTCTATTTGGAGCCCAGCCTCAAATATTTTTGTCTGACCATGATGCAATGAGAGGCTCTATTTGTCATGATAAAGCGGATTATGTGGCGTGATGTGTGTGTGTGTGTGTGTGACAGCAGCCGCAGCCGCAGCAGCATGAGTGAGCAGGCTCTGTTTAATATGAGTAATGCCTCCTCAGTCCGAGCAGGAACTATTGTGTTTGGTGGTGGTTGGTTCAGAGCGCTGCCAAAATCTCCCCCGTGAACTTGTCGCCATGGTAACTGGGACATGTGGCGTACGGCAGGCGGGTATCAGCCGTGCTCCTCTGTGATCCTTGTATCATCCTCTGTATATGTGCATAAATTTGCACATTTTTTCGGCTATATGGGAGGTACTTTAAAAGCACTGTGACGACATGCCTGTTTACAATACAACCAATCAGTTACTGAACAGTATTTTCTCCTTTTTTATTTAAAACTGGAGATTACATTTGGAAGATGGTATTTGCTTCTTTTTTATTTATTTATTTATTTATTTATTTATTTATGTATGACTCCTCTGGCCGGGAAGCCAAAAAGAAGCATTGCCTGTGAGACAGTGATGATGATGATGATGAGGAGCAGGCTGTGATGGAGGACTGTTGCTGGGATAGAAAGCGTTTTGGTGTGAGGGGCTCTGAGGCGCTGCTGCTTTCTGTTATTGGCTTTTGATGGATGGTCTGTAAGCAGGGAGGCGTGCAGCTTATCACCAAACCCCGGCAGAGCAGCCACCAGGAGAGGAAGAGATCACTCTGTGCTCACACTCGGTTAATAGTTGCTGGAGACATTTAGGTTGGACTGTGGTGGAACATTACTGTATAATCTATAATCAAAGTGGGGTCTGGAGACCTCCAGGTGGCCATTGAGGCGATAAAGGAGAATCATTTATTTTCAGTATAACGTCATCCATAATTAGAACAATGACAATGTGTGACTATTTTTGGTCATGGGTTTCATACACGGTCTGTAATAAAACATCTTAAATAAACAATCTTATCGAATGTGGGGCCGTGGTCAGTTTAGGGCAGACAAATATTGGCCCTGGGACAAATCTGGCCCTACGATAACATGATTTGGCCCTTTAACTAAAGTTTTCCCTTTTAAACATTACATCAATTCTTTTACATGACTTTTCATAACAATGTAAACATCAGAGTCTGTGTATATTCTACTAAATTAATTCTTATGAGATGAATAAAACAGGCACACCGCTAAATTTGGCCTCATTTTATTGTCAGTTGTGAGTATTAACATGTGTGCTCTATACACAAGTTTTGGTCTTGAATGAATTGAAGGAAATAAACAAAAAACCGAGGACGTTGCCTGTAAATCATCGGCCACCCAAATAAACAGAGCTGAAAAAACTGGCTCATGGTTGAACATAGTTGCTGACCCTTGCTTTGGAGGTCCTTAATGTGAAAACTGTAGCGTGCTCGCTGCTGAAAATGTGTTTTTTAAAGATTTTTGAAATATGTGAAATACTGTAAGCAGTTAAAGTGGCAGTTTAGGTGTAAGTTCTGGAAGAAGTGCACATTTGAAGTCCTGCTCCACTAAAAAATGTGTTTTTCTTCTTGTTCCTTCAGTTTCATGTTGGATGTCATCTGTGGAGAATGATGGACTTGCAGAGTTTTATATGCTTTCTGTAGATTTTTGGAGCCAATTGAGTATCAGTAAACAACTTACCCAAGTGTGATGTGTAAAATCGAAACGTCCAGTGCACTTTGTGGTCGGCGGTTAAACTTTTGAAAGGGAAGGGAAAAATGTTCATAGATTCTGGATTTTAAGACTTTTATTACACCAAGCAGAACAGTTTTCTATGTCCTAAAATGTCTGGAGGGGGGTCTTTAAGTTTAAGAACCGAGTGAAGTGAGTGAAAATGCTGAAAGGAGATGATGATTCAAATGAAGTTCAAGCACTGACAGGAACTTAGTGAGATGACTTCACCTGGGAGTATCATATGTAGTCTATTCTAATCACTGAGAGCAGATGAAGGAGATACAAGCAGCGGAAATGTTAGTTGACACGTAAGCGCCGAAATCAGTCGAATTGTTCCTTTACGAGCTCTACTTCTTTCATCCAACATTTTTTTTATTATCATTATTTTATGATGTTTATGCCTGAACATCTGCTCAGCCTCTGCGCCAAGTTGGAGGATTAGTGCATGTCCCCAAAACAGAGGATCATATTTGGCTGAGACTGTTGCCACTTACTGTTGGAAAAAACACCCACTGAGTGCTCACTGTTAACTACTTAAACTCTCATTTATTCTTCGCCCCCTTTTAAACTAACGCTGACACTGACATGACTTTTGATCTGGAAAATGATGCAGATGATTTTTTTTTTTTTAATCCAGTTTGTGAGAATATAGAAGCTTTTCATGCACAGAACACTTTCATTATTAGGGAAAAAACTCAATTAACAGCAGTTCATTTGCATCTGCATCTGATGTTAACATCAAATGGGGGATTTCACAGATGTGCTTTTATGAGAATCTTAATATATGACAAGTCTAGTCTTTTTACACGCAGATAAAAATATAAATGTACCACTTCATACTTTTCTCTTCGACTCTTACGAGCCTTTTTTTGTCTCGTTTTAATGTGCTTGATCCTGTACGTGTTTATGATGTGACAGAGTCGGTGATGACGAAGCATTGCAGGAGCCGCAACGTCACCGTGGATACGTCAGGTGCCGTATCTGAGCAGTGAACTCTGGTGGTGTTGGGAAACCGTGCAGTTGCTTAAGATGGGGCTCTTTTTTACGCTGTGTACTTCTGTTTTTCTGGTGATGGGGAACATGGGGTTAAAAGAGAAGTTGGGACTCTCAAGAATTATATGGTTATATATATTTTCCAGAGAATGAGTTTGGTGTTTTTTTGTCTGAATTTAAAAAAAAAAAACAAAAAAAAAAAACAATTCATTTTTGAGAAAGAAGCTGTTTTCTGTCTGTGAAAATCACATTGTCTCAGCTCTGGTGGAGCTAAATGCTGGTTACTGTAGCGTGATCAAGTGCTTTGTTCAAGGTTTTCTCTGGATGATGTGAAAACAAGAGGTTGTTTTCTCTTGTGTCTCTTGGGACTGTGCACAAGTTTATCACACAGCGGCGCGAAAAACACATCACGAGCTGTGTTCCCCTAGAAACAGCACGACAGACCTGTGTGAGCTGATCTGAAAACTATTTGGTAATGAGAGCCAGAAACCGAGCAAACTAAATAGCTTTAAAGGAATATTTGATAGATTAATGTTAAGAAGAAGGGGATGTATTCAGGAGAGGGATCCAGGGTTAGTGGGTGAACTACAGTCAGTGGAACACTCTCTAATGTGTGTGTGTGTGTGTGTGTGTGCACGCGCGTTTGAGCACGTGTGGCTGTGCGGTATTGTTCTTATCAGAGGAAACGTGTTTTAGGCTGGGCCTCACTCTTCTTGGGGCCCCAGCAGTGTGTCCTAATGCTTAATTCCTCCCAGATCCTTCCTGACGTAGCGCCATTGGAGTTTGCACCTCTTTGTTTTTGCAGGTCCTTTGACCTCTGTGCAGCCCCCCCCCCCCCTGAAGATCCTCTGTATATATATATTTGTGTGTGTGTGTGTGTGTGTGTGTAGTTTAGATAGGAAAAAGTCCTTCCAGGCTCAAAGTTTTCAAGCTATCAGACACTCTTGGCCCTGCTCTTTTTTTAAAGCAGCCGGGGCGGAAAACGGAAATAAATGCGCTGTTCCTCATTGACTCCGAAGTGACGTTTATGTACGGCTGTCATGGAAAAGTCTAAAGATAACCGTCCACATTAGCTGAACCGTCAACTGCACAGCACTGCTCTTCAGTTCAGATGTAACCGTGAAAGGCTACACTTCTCCGCCTTGGCCCATGTCCATAAGGATTAGACTCAACTGCTCCAGAGCTTATGTGAATTAAAAGTGCCCCTTTTTAAAATCTGCTTGTGTTCAGTTTTAATCCTTCCCTGTTGGTAAGAGACACCAGGAGGAAATTATTCATGCCCTGGCTGTGAACGCTAAAAACGTGCTGTTGTAACTTCAGTGGAACAGTTTGAAATAAGATGTTCACTGAGAGTTACATGACATTGATAGCGATCTCAGGTCTGTACAATAAAGGTGAAGATCTTATCATTTAACTCTGCAACAAAAGAAAGAAAAGAAGCAGGTTGTGGTTTAAGTTGTAATAGTTTAAATATGGTAATTAATTAGTTATGCTTTTCTGGTTTAAGAGACAAACACGCATAATTAGTTCAATCATGTTATGTTTCTTGCTTTCTGTATGATGATCTGTCTCTCTGGCACGGGATCAATTATGACTACATGGAACTTGTTTATAAGGTTGTGGTTTTCTGTTTTGATTCATGAACTACTAAAATGATTTCGGTGATTTTCTTATCTTCCTTCATCTCCTTTCCTTCCAGTGAGTTACACAATCTTTTGTAGCGTTTTTCAGCCTTCTAGGAAAGGTCTACCAAACAGAGCTTTGATGTGCAGGTTTGTAAAGTAACCGAGCCGCAAAGAGGCCAAATGTGACTTCTTGCAGGTGCAGTAGTCGCACACAAAAAAAAACACACACACACACACACACACACACACACACACACACACACACACACACACACACACACACACACACACACACACACACACACACACACAGGACTTTCTGTGTGAAAGGGAACCATCTGAAAACAAAGAAAAGAGGTCAAAAGTAGGGGAATTACATGGAAACAGTTTAAAAGAGGGCTGACAAATACTGCTGCTTGTAATTAGCATTTAACCAAATATGAGCCACGTTTGAAGCACTTATCTAAAGTTAAACCACTTTTTTTATTTTTTTATTAGTTGTTAATATTATCTTTCTACTTTCTTCCTGTGTTGCAGGGTTGGCGTGGACCCAGATCAGGACCTGCAGCCCTCAACAGACAGCTTCCAGGTCTTACAAGGGGTGAGGATCTTGCTCAAAACTCATTTTTATTATTGCCTGTCCTGAAACTGAAACTCCTCTACTTCTGCAATTTGATGTTGATGCCAAGCAGAATCAGCAAGTCTGAGCACATAGTTCCGTTTGTTGTCAGAAACGGAGACAAATGTCCTGAACGCCAAATGAACGGAAGCAGGATGTCGCTATTAGTTGCGTGAGATATGACCGGAATTACTTTTCAGCAGATGATGATGACGAATAATATTGCTGGTTTAGTGCCGTCTTCCCTGTTGAATGCATCAAGTGTCCCATACAGTTATAGAATTACCGTGAGCCCAGGCTTGGGATTATGTCTGTGGGGGTGGGTGCAGGTTACTATGGAGCTAGGATGTGATTTTAGTACTTACATTGCTCAGATTGCTACAGATTTACAGTATTATTAAGGTGAGCTTGCTAGTCATTTTATATGTACTTTAAAGCCGCTGAAAATATGGTGTTCCATTTTAGAAGATTAATGCACTGATAAGTAGACTTTGTTGTGTAAAATTGGTGCACTTACCCTTTAAGTATTTCTCTGTGTCATTACATACTAAGTGCTAAATATGCAAAAGTTAAATAAGGGCTCTGTTTGCCTTCTTGCTGACACACACATACTTATACAGAAATCTCTCATGTGAAATAACCCAAAAGGCTTATTGAGAAAAGAAGTTTTGTTTATCACAGAGTTATTATAATCCCAGACATTATTACATCTTTTATGCTCCATGTGATTTTTGGATGCAGACCTTATCTTTATCTCATGCAGCCTGTCTAGAATGTCTAGATGAGAATATAATGACTTTTCCATGTTTTTCCTCAGGATGGCCCCCAGGCTGAAGGTCAAAGTAAAACCAAACAGGAGAGTGCCTGGCTGTTCAGAATGTGGTACACATTTGATCACAAGTATCCTTTGTGCACCCTGCTCTACAGAAACAATGAAAAGTACGAGTTTATTAATAGTTTAAACTAATTGGCATCTCTATCGAACCACCTTACTTTACAACACAATGAAAATATTAACCATCTCCTCTCTGCCTGCCTGCAAAAACAGATTGAAGTGAATGTGTTTAGCAGCTCTCCTCCCTTCTTCCCTCTCTGGTGAACAACTGCATCCCCAGGTGGCTGATTGTGTAGCTGCTTGTGAGCGTAGCAGCTGTGCTTTGGAGTGGAGACTCTCTCCATGATGCAGCTGAAGCGAGCAGGGGTTGCATATTTCTCACATCTGAAATGCGACGTAGAGCTTTGGTGTGGAGAGTTCTGTGACTTGTGGTGACACATCAGGGGATTTACCTTTGGGTAGCTGATGGTGTACCTCAACCGGGTGTTGTTTTTGTTTTTTTGCAGCTGCAGCGAAGCTCTCGATTCCGCTTTAAACAATACAAATGTTCTGACAGGGCGCAGACTGCCTCTCTACCCACAGGGACCCATGACCTGACTGGTTGAACGGTGTGTCAGGTTTTTCCCAGAGTGCAATACAGCCTGACTAATTATAAACAAGAGGCAGAGAAGCCTGCTGTTTCACTCTCTGCTGCGCTCCCCGCCAAGCATCGCAAAACGACTTTACCCTCAGTTGCTCGCAGAATCCCATGCAGATTTAAACTCCAAATATATCCTGCTGGCAGACAGCCTCTACAATATTAAGCCATAATTCATCCGCTGAAATGTATTGATGTTTCTGGAGGGAAAAGCCTCTTGTAGGAAATGACCTCAAGGTGTGTTTTGATTAAAATACACAGCTAGTTTAAACAGTTTTATATTGGATTTACCTTATGTAAACTGTGTTTTAAGAGTTGTTTGGCTACCACTTTTGAGTAAGGCGCTATTTCTAAAGTGTTTATAACCTGTGACTAATGGTTTTTATTAATGGGTAAGGAATGAATAATGAATAAAGTTAGATAGTTGTAAGCCATTAAAAAAGGAGCAACTTTTGAGATGCCAGATTGTGGAAAATTCTCCTCCAGACACTTGCTTTGTGTTTTTTAGCTTTTAAAGTTGATCATATCGGTTCATCTTCATCCACTTACCTTTTGGAAAAGGCTGAAGGGCATCTAAACCAAAATTAACACATTACCATTTACACCTGCACTAATGACTTTTTTAGTGGTTCTTATTAGCCAGTGAGAATCTCAGTACCCTTTATTAATGACTTTAATAACTGCTCATACTCACCTTTTTTAATAATTGTTGTAGAGCTCTTTGGGTCACTCTCCTTAACAACCTCTCAGTTACCTTAAACCGATCCTGACACACAGCGGCCCGCCGCTCACCTCCACTCTGCCCAGCTACTGTGGCCCGCTGGCGAGCTGTCTGACCAGCCCCCAGGCGTACGAGGTGAGTGTCCGCACGCACCTCCACAAATAAACAGCAGGCACACCGCAAACACACAGTGACACTCCTACATGACCACCGATCTGTGAAAAATACATGTTCACATTGCAGAAGCTGCAGTTCACTGCATGGTATCTGGTCAAAGGTTTTTAAAGGGATAGTTTGACACTTTGGGAAGTTTTTACAAATGCAAATTTTCTCCTTATTATGGTCCATCTCATTTTTAACTTTCTCTACAACATATATAGGTAATTATGTGATTGTGAACTGTGTATGTGAACATGCTTTCATGAGAAAATCTATCTTTTTATGCATATATCTTGAGTTCTCTTTTTAGGCAGTGAACTGACTTCCTGATTTCTATACACAATGACAATAAAGTGATCTTGAATCTTGAAATATGCCCATTCACTGAGGCTGAGAAGATTCATACCACTCTCATTTGCACACTAAATAAACAGCCAGCTTAGCTTGTATCTTAGCTTAGCATAAAGACTGGGAACAGCTAGCCAGGTTCTGTCTGATAGTAACAAAATCCACCTAATGTTAGAGATAGCTTGGCATGTAACTTCTTTTAAAACAGCAAATGGTCATTTTCACACATTTGTTTTTGTGCGGGTTAAAAAGATAACAAAGAAGATATAATGTATTCTATATAACAGTTAGCTTTAGAGGTGCTGGTAGGCAGATTTTATTGTTTTTGGACTGAGCCAGATAAGACATTTCCTCCTGTTTCAGGCTATGCTAAGCTAACTCAATTTTTCTTTACAAATTATGTGACTAAAAATATTTGAAAAAAAATCTATGTTTTGATGCTTAAATAAAAGGATTGATCCCAACTATTGTTCACATCAGTTAGAGGGGTGAGGTCTGTTCCTGAGTCCGGTGCCTCAGGAAAGCCCTGCTTGAATACTGAAGGTTTTTCTCTCAGGAGAATTGTAATATCGTCAAAGTATTCTCAGTGCCTGCCAGTAAACGCACAAAGCAGCGAGGCCTACGGCTAGAGAGAAAATGGACGGTCAAGAAGCCTTTTTGCATTCAGCGGGCACAAAAAACCCTTTTCAGCACCACCTCAATGATGATCGGGTTGTGAAAGACGCTGCGCTCCGATATTTTAAACACACAGACTCCCATTGAGGGCCCGGTCACACTCGGATTCACTCTTGCAAGTTTTTCCTATTCTTTTCATGTGACATAGTTTCACATTGGGGCTTTTTACTATTATAGACTGCTTTCACAGTAACCCACAGAGCCTGTCACAATCAGGCTGCAAAATCTAAAACTGCATTTCTTCACTGTGACATTTTTCCCCCACTTTAAAAATCTCTGAAAGTTTAGTTCTGTCTTCTGCTCTGCATCCCTAAATATTCCTCTCTCCTGGTATGTCGGAGTTGGTTTGCCTGTGTAGGGCTGGCTGGCAGGCGTGCTGAGAATTTAGGTAGTTGCTCATATAATCAGGACCGTCCAGTGTTGCCAAGCGGAGAGAAACAGGATTAAATAAAGCTCCTTGCCTGGTTCTTTTTTGGTTATGGATATTATGAAACCTGGAGGGAATAAAATGCCCCACAAACAAAGGAGATTTTCGGTTCCTGCTGACCTCATACTGTATAAAATTTTAAAAATGTGATTATAGATGTATTCCCCAAGCTAGGTAGTTGTGAAATAATACTTAACACAGATTTAACAATCCTTTTCAAGCTTTTTATGTAAAATAAACTGAAGGCCTCAAACCAGAAATGTGTTTCAGTACCAGTCTGTGCCCACTGCTTCCTACGGTGTTAATATTTTAAAATGGGCCAAAAATATATACTTTAAAAGGAAAAAACATGTATAATTTAATAAAAGAGGTGAGCACTGTAGTTTTTAACACATTTTTTTTTAGCAAATGTTACTCAAACATTAAGTGCATTTATTGGGGACTATTTTAACCTCAGATTTTTCCCCCTCTTTCTTTATTTAAAAAAAAACATTTTTACACTGGCTTTTTAAAATGATATATATTCCTTTTACACATTATAACAGTGTGTCACTATTTTAATTTAAAAATGACCCATACTCGTTTATCTACATAAAACTGATGGATTCATTTTGAGTGTTTTTTCCTCTGCCCAGTTAATTGTCGGAGAGAAGTGGTTATGTAATTTCTTTTTTTCTTTTTTTATCCCTTCATCTGAGTAATCCCTGTATTGACCCGACGTTAACTCGTGCTGTTCTCCCCGGGGACATAGCCAGACTATTGATTGTCAGTCAGTCAATTATAGCTGTGAGAGCCTCATGCCATAGTTTGAGAGCTTCTACATACTCCAAATGCAATATGCACATTTAAATTAAGTGTCTAACTTTTAGACTTGAAGTGTGTGTTCATAACATCACGTATGCTGCTTTGCTGTGGGGGTAGGTTGTATGTTTATGCACATCTTGTGGTTTCCTGTGTTACTGCTATTTAATGAAGTTGCTACACTAAAGGCTGCTAAGTGAAAGTCTCCTTCCTTCCCTTATGTAAATCCATAGTGTCCCTTATGAGCCTTTGCACTGTTAATGTCAGTCTGTTCATCTGTTCCCACCACATGCACCCACACTGTACACCGTCCTGCGTCTGTCCCTCACCCCCATGTTCGCCATCCCTCCCCTCATGTTCCACTGTGGATGTGTTTGCAGAACCACGAGCAGCTGAGGGACCACGACTCTGACCTCATTCACAACGATGGCAACCTGACCTTCATGTTCGGGGACACGTCCATCACAGCCAACGGGGCGTCCGGCAGTGGGGTGGACGGTGCCGGGGGGTCGGGCTGGAGCGCCAATGGAAAAAGGAGCGGCAGCACCTCAGAGGAGGCGCTGGAGCGAGAGTTGGACTCGAGGGAGCAGGAGCTGCTGAGCCGCGGCACGCGCCTGGTTTTCCCCATCGAGGATCACGTCTGACCCTGCCTTCCTCCCGCCTGTGCTGTCAAACCTCCCTGACCTCACCCCTAGACCGCCTCGCCCTCAGCTCTCTTCTCATCCTGCGGGCAGAGCGTCCAGTCCTTCAGAGATAAGACAGAGTGGAGATGGGAGTAGACGAGAGGGGAGGGTTCAGAGTGACTCTGAGCTCCAGGCCCGAGAGCAGAGTTCAAGGAGCATTTTCATCCTCATCACAGAGACGCAGTTTATCCTCTAGGAGACATATGACCTCTTGTGCGTCAGGGGACTAATTCTCCATGCTGTTATACTGTGATTCAGTTTGACTGACTCTTTTGTTGTTTTCATTTTTTTTGTTTTGTTTCATCTGCATAAACGGGATTGAAACTTTTATGCAGGACAAGATGCGAGATTCAAACTGCACTACTGAAAATGTGACACTTTGTGTGTTCAGCTGGAGTGTAAAAGTAGTAGAAAAATGAAAAATATTGCCCAACAGCACTCTGTCATCATGTGATCTGACCAGTTTTATGCCTTCAAAGTTACATTAGTTAGAACTGAAACGATGCTAAGTGACTTCTTTGCCATCGTCCCCCATCTATATGCTAAAAACGAGTCCAAACAAACCAAATGTTAATGGTTTATAGATTAAACATGTCCTCTCTGGTCAATTTGTACCATTTGTCTGAAGCTGCTCAGTGTGTTAATGAAGCTTTGTGCAGTTTCACACAAAAGCATCTGTGTGGAGGAGATTCTGGCATCTGAGTGGTGCAGAGAGGGACAACAAACCTTTTACCCTCTCCACCACCAACAACAACAACACCACCACCACCACAGCCCGTCATGTGTGAAGTTACATGGGTGAAGAATACAAGCATGTAAATAGCTACAATGCCAAGCTTTGTTTCTCCTTTCAGTGCGTTACATCTCATGACTGATACAAAAAGCATCTGTTGTCTTTGAGCTGGCCCGGATCATTTTCTGTGTTAAGGGCTGGTTTTCATATCAATAACAGGAACAAGCAATGGGAGTGTTTCAATGCTGATTACATTGTTTCGTCCTTAGATGATGCTGATTTCCCGAAACTTCAAATATCATCATTAATTATAAACTCTAACACAGTTAAAAAGGAATTTGAACACTGTCAAATAAATGGCAGGCCTTTATAGTTATCATTTTGATTCCTTTGCACCATTACTACATTGTCTGCAGCTTGAAAAATGTTTAGAATTATTAATTAAGATGCATCCATTTAGGGAAAATGTGATGTAATGTTTGCACAGGTTGGATTTCTGAGTCCCCACAAGAGCTTTACAGCAAAGCTTGAGGAGGGAAACGTTCTTGAAAGACCACAAGATTCACCTGACCCACAGTGTTTAGACATTCTAACGTCCTGAATATAAAAAGAGAAGCTCTGAATGCTAAACGCTTATTACTGAGGATTAACACTCATACATAACCTCACAAAGCAGAACCCACCTTTTACCTGCATTAGCATCATCTATATTCTTTAAACTGTGGTGTCTCTGGACTGTTTAGCCTTTATATACTCACATCAAATGCTTGTCGAACTTGCTAGCACTTTAAATGAATTATGGACTGAGTTGGGTCTCATAAATTACTAATGTCAAGTATTTTAATGGGATATTTTTTTAAACTAGTGTCTCGCCTGTTGTTCGAAAACCTTAAGTTCCTGGGTTAACTGCAATATTTATTAACACTTATATTCAAATTTGTCTAGTCCTGTTTCTTGTTTGGAGACATTTTTTTTAACATACGTTTCCATTTTACAAGAAAGAAAATTCATGTTTGAATGTTGTTGGATAAGACGGTCTTAAAGTAGTAGTTAAACATGCGCTTCTTCACTTAGATAAGAAGATAAGTGCCACTCTCATATCTTTCCTTTTTAAATGTGAAGCTACAGCCAGAAACCAGTTAGCATAGCTTAGCACAAAGACTGCTAAACAGCTAGCCGAGCTCTATCTGCTGACAACAAATCTGCTTGCCAGTACCTCTAAAGCTAACCAGTTAGCATATTGCATTTTTTTTTGTTTAATTTAAACAAAAACAGCAGAGTAAAAATGAAAATTTGACAGTTTTACACATGTTGAATTTTGGGCCAATGTATTTTGAATTAGGCTACTATAAGGCTAATTTTGTTACCTTTACACAACTTTGGCTAGCTGTTATCCTGTTTTCAGGCTAAGCTAAGCTAAGCAGCTGCTAGCTGTGGCTTCATCTAACTCTCTGCCAAACAATGTATAAGTGAAGTTGCTTATTACTTCTCTGGCAGTCACTGCTCAAAAAGAATCAAAATCTACAAACTTCCCTAAACATGTGACCTGAATTCCTTTATTATATTAAATTGGACTGATAATAAATAGGAACACATGTTGCTTCCTTTAATCGATCAATCAACCAAAAAAAAACATTTTTTTTTTATTTGTCTCATGTATTCATATACAGGTACAGTCACAGTGAAATGTAATCTCATCACTGTGATTGTACCTTTAAGTGGGCTGATGGTATCCTGCATTGTTGGAGAAAATGAGGTGAACCTCTTGCGGTTAACGCATGTCATCACAGCATTAGATCAATTCTTGTGCACAGCAGGTGGATAACATCAAATACAGCATATAATACATGACATCAGTTCACCTGTGGCCCAGTTAGCAGCTACACAGAGCAGTTTAACCGATAAGAGGCTCAAATCCAGCATGCAAATCCTTGATAAGCGATTGTGGGCTTTTTGAATTTCACTTGCCTCACAACTCTGTGTTGGCATTTTTCCACAATGAACCACTGAGCCCTATTGTTTTTTTTTCTACAGGATGATTTGTGTCACTCCCACATAAACTACAGCAATGTTTCAATATTTCTCATGCATTAATTACTCCATGGCGACCTTCTACAGTTCTTCACTGTTAATAGGCCCTGTGGGATTTCCTCCCACACAGCATGATTAAGAGGGGAAGTATTTGGTCATTTTCCTTCAAGATGTCAGCTCTTATCCAACAAATGTAAATAGTAGCACATTATCTGGTGTCGTTTTCTGGATCTAAAGAGCTCTGTCAGCCCTGATCCAGCATACACATACCCATGCCCTATCTGGGAGTAGGAAGAGGTTCCTCTGTTGTTTCTTTCTCATGTTCCCCTTTCCTAAGTCTAGGCATTTGAACTGCTCCCGGTTTGAAATTCACCACATAGCACGTGTCGCCTTTGTTTTTCTCCTTCGACTGCACACAGCGGCTCCTGCATTTATGTATGAGTACACAAGGCCAGGTGTGAAAGGCGTGATTGTGTAAGTTGAAATCTCAGGCTTCCACAGGAGGGAAGAAGGCCTGCACAAGTTTTATGGTTTCACCGGGGACCTCCAAGAGGAAATGAATCTAGTTATGTAAGCTGTTGCCAAGCAGTACTGACTGTGGGTCATTTAAACTTGAGCTGAAGTGAGAAGTAATGTGAAGCGCGGCGCTGTGATTTCTGATGAACATGTCTGCAGTGCGATGACAGGGAAGCTTGTCTGTATCTAGGGCATTAAAATAATCACTTTCACCATTTTTGTCTCAACAATCCATTAATGTTAGACTCCATGATCCTCACACTGCCTCTTCTGTTATACGGATAGGTAACGCAGGCATTCTACATGCTGTGTGATTATGGTATGAATGTGAAAAACAGACCAAACTGTGATTTTTGATCATATCTGTTAAGGATTTCCACACATTTACTGCTGTATTTACTAACAAAAGTGCATAAAAAAAGGCAGAAAATTAGCTACTGTATGTCAACACTCAAGTTCAAACTGACTTTGTGTTTTCTTCAAGATGTTGGAGCACTTTATAGACAGCAACTTAAATGTTGGGTACAGGAAAACAAATTAGCAGAGTTTGGCACTTTACCTCGAGCAGAGGACACTCGTGGGACTCTTATATAACCTTCATGCGCACTCATCTCTCTCCAGACTGTTGTGCTGTCAGTTGTCTTTGCTGGCTATATTTACTTGCTCTCTTTACCTGAGAAATATGAGATGTAGCTCAGTTGTCAATATGTGCACCTGTTGTTTCTAGTAGCAACTGGCTGCAAGGTTCTACCTGCCATGGTTTGCATGTCAACATGTTAATAAAAATTGTTCAACTATAAGTCGCCTGGTTGTCTTTGATTTTGCTCTAAGAATCCGTCACATGAGGTTTGCTTTTAGTGGTAACTGGAATGCATCACATCACATTGCTGTCATGCATACTTTTACGTGCTTTTTTTCTCCTCACTTACAGCTAACAATTTCACGCAGTTTCATCAGCTGTTTGCATATTGTATGAGCAGTTCCTGAAAACAAGATTTAAAAAAAGACACTTCTGCTTTGTAAATTCTTCTAGAGTTTATATGCTGAAATGACGATTCATGTCAAAATGTGAGCCATTTTCTGTAGCTGTCTGCTACGATTTTTCATTTTGATAACGTTAACATTAAATTTCAATCCCCACTGACAATCCATTGGATTTACATTTCAGCCAGTAACTTTGCTGATATTTTTAAATGATTATTATTGCCAGCTGATCAACTCTGTGTACATGATTTCATTATGATGACATGTAAAGATTAAGGTTATATCTGGCATTTAAAAGATGGGTTCACAATTTTTCAAGTGTGTGTTAAAACAACAGTCAGGTGCCCAAATGATCATGGAAATAGTTGTTTCATGCTGTAATCATTCCTCATTTTCATACTGACAATTAGAAGATCCTGTCAGAATGAATTTAAGTGATGACTCATTTGCACAGAAAGGAGGGCTGTGGATTTCAGCCCTCCTTTCTGTGCAAATGAGTCAAATCAAGTAGATATCTTTAACATAACATTCATTTTTGTGCCAAAGTCGCTCTTTGTTAATCTATTTCCACTACATCTGATTTTTCTTTACTAAAAAGGCTGTAACTATGGAGGATACCATCTAATTCTGTTGGCTAAAGCCTTTAAATACATTTTTGCTAAAAGGAGGACTGTGAATTTTATCCCCCATCACTTACATTAAAAGTGCATTATGAAGAAGATCTTTAAATAGCCAGTATGAACAGGAGGAAGGATTACAGGGAGGAAAAACTTATTTCACTGTTCATTTCATACACCTGACTGCTGTTTTAAAACTCACTTGAAAACCTGTGGACTTATCCTGTAGAAATATGGAGACCCATTCATCAATCCCATAACATTTCAAACTCAGGACCTGCATAGAGTCCATTCAAATATCAGCTGATCATCATCACCCCCTGGTCAACTGTACATAAGCTCATTATGATGAGATGTACAGTGCATGAGTAATTATCATTTACATAATACATTATAATCTGTGGCGGACCATTCGCTACCATTGTATCTGTAACTTACTGTGCATAAGCTTGTTATGATAACACGTACGGTTTGATGCATTCATTTCTGATCAAGCAATCACACTCACTTCCTTCAAGACAGGCTTCTCTAGTTTTCACTAACTCTTTATTGTCAGTTTAAATAAGTCTAAACGTTATTTCCTTCTTTAACAAGAGAACTTCTTCAGGTATTCCACCCACAACAAATATGAACCAACTTCTAAAGTTGAACACATGGATGCTGGTAAACATTTTACCCCTCCTCAGCCCATCCTTAAGCGGAGAGATATCACAGCATTTTAACAATATTTTAGACAAAAAAACAACTAAAAAACAATAAAAATGGCAGATAAAATAAATCAGTACCATCTGTGCTGAAAACTTGCTAAAAAGTTCGTTGGCAGAGGACGGAGACAGCTTTCCAACACGCGCCCGTGGGATACTTGAAAATTTCACACCCATGTGAGTGTTTTGTCAGTGGGGCGCTGCAGCTGTCCAGATTCCTGAGGGGCCGGGGGTGGGGTGGGGTTGGTGGGGGGGGGACAATAGCTCCTCAGTCAGGCCTCTTTTAAAGAAAATACTGTAATTTCTCCTTTCAAAAGTTCTACATTAGCATTGTTAGTGAGCCAAATGCAGTTAAGTATCAGTAATGTTCGCGATTACTGCCGCGCTTATTCATAGGCTGGACGGATAATAAGTCGGGCAGGTGAGAGCTACGACCTGACACTGCCATCCTGTACGGTGCCAGTTGTCTCCCAAGAAGGACCCATCTCTGGCTTTTTATGGCCCTCGCCTGCAGGGGATTTGTGGAGGGATTAGTGCTACTAAAAGGACGGAAGGATAGAGAGGGTGGTGAGCACGGTGGCAGCACACACACCAGCCTCATCTCTCTGTCTCTCTCTTCTTGTTTATTTCTCCTCCCCGTGTTCTCTCTATCTGTATAGACCTCACTGGCGTTGAGCAGGCTACACTGTAAAAAAAAGAAGAAGAAAAAAAGCTGTCGGCTCCTCGTTTCAAATTCATCTGTCTCTGACTGGCTGCTCTTTCCACTCGGCTTCTCTCCAGTTCATTGACCTGGGCTCGGCTGAGGGAAAACAACCCGAGAAGGCCGTGCTCACACCTCCCAGTGGACCATATTCCAGCTGCTCACGTTGTTATTCCGCCTTTTTTTGCCCTCCGCCTTGAATACCAGGCCCCTGAAAGAGAGAGAGAGAGAGAGGGAGAGAGAGAGAGAGAGAGAGAGAAAAAAAAAGTCAGCTGAGCATTAAAATTAAAGCCTGAAGTTATGACCAAAGTGTACACAGAAACAGATACTGGAAGCATGAGGACAAGCTCAAGCATTCCACAGGATTAATAATGCTGGTGAGCTCTATTAATAACACTACTGATAGAGCAATGCTACGGGCTAGAGTCAGTGAGACAAGGGGCACCCGCTGCCACCACCCTGTGTCTTGCTCCGTACTTTGACGGCTTGCAGGCCACACAGCCCTAAAGGGTCTGCTTGTGAGAGCTGGCGGTGACAGGCTGCTGGTAACCCTGGGAGCTCTATGCCGTCACGGACAGCCGCGCACAATGATCCCCTTCTCGACGGCGCAGTCTGAGGCCCAGTGACTCTCTGCCAGCACCCCCCGCTATCCATGAGAGGAGCCGGCAATGCCAGGGAGAAAACAATGAGGCCTCTATTAAAAACAGCAGATCAGTCACTCATTAAGGGGGGAGAAATATTTCTGACTGTCCCGCTCTGATAGCCCCCCCCCCCAAAAAAAAATCAGTCACAGTGGTGTCACTTGTATTATTGATCTTTTAGAGCACCCAAATACATTATGTTCATTTAACCTCAACGTTAGTGTGCGGTTGTGGTTTTTACGTGTTAAATCTGTAAAGTGTGATTCATTGCCTAGTATGAAAAGGGAAAGCGAAGCCAGATTTTGATGGGTGACAGCAACAAAGTGACATATTAATAGATTATGAGGATCCGACACAGCTGTTATCTACAACATAAGAGCAGAGTCCGATATAACAGATCACACGAGGAGGGGCTGCAATGGGGAAAGTAATGAGCAAATGGACACAAGCAACAGATATATTTTGTCACAGACTCGATCTAATTCGATCAAAGACCCCCTCCAGATGTGTCTCAGGACAAACCAAAAAAGTTAGTTGCAGTTATGTGTATGTGCACATTTTGAACCTTGACTTGTGATGTCACAAAATCCTGCTTTTAAGCTTAAATCTCCATTACGACTCAAAATTGATGATAAAGAGAGAGAAATTGCAGCTCAAACAGAAAAGCCCTCTATTGTTAAACTCTGTAACCTACATACATACATAGATCTAGCACAGTGAAACTCACACATACAAAAATAGTGATGATTCATTTATGAGTGTAGAGGGGTCTTTAAATCCATCAAATCCCCACTGCCCGCCTGATCCTGCAGAGTTAAATGAATAAGAATGTGATACTCTACTGATCCCTGTATGGACTCTGCTTTCAATTCGCCTCATTCAAAAGGGAGGTCAAAGGTCAAGGATCAGCCTCAGTATACACAGCAGCAGGCATGGAGCTTGCTGGATGGTTTCTGTTAAACCACAAACATCCTGTACTGGCGGGGTACATGTTCAGAAAACGAGATGAGCATTTGCAGCAGAGTTACACATTCACAGTTAAACAAAAAAAAACACTCTTGACTTAACGCTCATTTAGTGTGATGTCACATACCTTAACCCAATGATTCTTCATGGCGCATCCTCATGTGGTTTTGTCCACGCTGTTCTTCTCATACCCCAGGTGTCTCATGACTTCGCTGCAGTAGGCCTCCACCTGATTTATCTGCTCAACATTGAGTCGCTCCCTCCAGGCGTATATGGCCTCTTTCGCGTCCCTGGATGATATCAAGAAGGGCTTGTCTGAGGAGTAACCATGGCCGTGCGTCATGTTCAGCGCAAACCTCTCCAAAGCAGGGGAGCTGGAGAGGTTGGAGAAACGGAACAGCCTCTGGAGCTCCTCCATGGGGTGCAGGACTAAGTCCTCGTAACGAATCCGGAGGTAGTTCCTCTTTACCCAAGGTGGAGAGTTCACCACCAGCATCATGTCACTCAGCCAGTTGTCACAGATGAGCTCCATGGCGCTGGAGACGTAGCTCTCCGCCCGGTTCACCCTGTTGCTCGGCACCAGCAGGCGCTTGTACTTGTCATTCTGCTTCTTACTCCTCAGCACCTGGATGCTCTCCTTCACCAGGGCCTGCTTGGATTTCAGCCGCGAGTTGTGCACGGCCCTCGGATCTCTGAAGAGCTGAATGATTTGGAGGTTTATCGCCGGGTCTTTCATCAAAGGAACCAGCGTGCTCAGGTCCAAAACGCGGACTCCTTTGATCACCACCACCTTGTACTTTTTACACTCCCTTTCCAGATCCCTGATGTCTCTCTTTTGGCACTTTGCGCACTGGTCCTCTTTCACCAGCCCGATCTCGTGTCGCTTGTGCGCTTCACACAGCGGCTCCGAGCATATCACCTTGTTCATCTTCCAGCCGAAGATGAACGACGTGGTGATGTTTTGCGAGCCTGCGTAAAGTTTGAGGACGGAGAAGTCGCAGCGGTACAGGGCGTTCATCATGTCCCGCACTGCGCCCTGCAGACTGCCCGCGTCCCCCGGGTACAGAGCCTGCCATATGTGCCACATCGGCTCATACAGGTAGAAAACATCGGGGTGCTGGTTAAACAGCTCCCCCAAAAAAGACGAGCCCGTCCTCCAGGTGGCATGCAGGTAGATGTGTATCCGAGACTGGCTCCTGTTGACGGCGTACTCCGCCCCGTCGCTGCTGCCGTTGAGTTTGTAGCCGGCGTCCCACAGCAGAGCCACTGTGTTCTCCAGATCTGGGCATCTGGGCTGTTGCTGCGGCAGTCCTTGTTTACCGTGTTGAGCGGATTTGTCCCGGTAATCTAACACATAAGGGATTAGAAGAAGTAAACCTGAATATGCTAATATCAAAATTAAGTATTTCTTATGTAGCCTCCTCTTCATTTCCTTTTGCCGTGTGAGGGGGGGCAGGCTAGCTGCTGGTGAAGAGTCGGCGCAGCGATGTGTGGAGTACCGCGGCGGCGACTGTAAAGTTATGTGAGAGGAGGGGGTGTTAGCCACGCCCATTAAAGACTAAATAACATTAGTTCTCCTTCTGGTTCGTAGAAAACGCCGCCTGTTAACGCTGCTTGATAAAATAAGTGCTACAGAAGCGTTATTAAATACGTAGCTTTCATCTATTTCTGTGACAACACTCAGAAGAAAAGTGTGATGCCGCGTGAAGAGGAGCACCGTTAAATCTCAACATCAGAGAGCCTTTGAAGGAGAGAGGCACCAACAGACACCACTTCCCGTAACCGACCGTATTGCATTATGGGAGAAGTGTTACACCCAGTGCTCCCGAATGAAATAACGTTTCAGTAACGACGCTGAAGTAAACTGCAGATTATTGTTTCTCATATATATACATGTATATATATGTTTACACTTACACTTGTTAAACATCGTAGTAAAAGCTTTGCTACGACGTTTAACACTTTTTCATTAGTGTAAGTGATGAAAAAACGGAGAATAAGCCGCTAAATATAATTTATGTTTCCTATAACTTTGCCCTTAACCCCGAATTTGAAGCTAACCTCAGCGTCGTATTTCGGTAGTATTTTGTAGTTATAACTAAATATGAAACTTATTGGCTGAATAAGTGGAATTTCCAAAGAAAATTAATTTAAAAACTCTTCTTAAATCGAATTTGAAGTCGCGCGTGCGCACTCCTCTGTTGTGGGAGTCAAGCGCAGCAGCGCGGCATTAGCTGGATGAATCAATGAAGAGATAACTACAGCTTTCCTACCATTTACAACAAAGCACATTTAGCTAACATTTTCTTACTCGTGTTAGCACTTTAGCCTCAACTAGTTGTGTACCAAGCCTTAACAGAAAGACAGCTACATGCAGCTAACATCAAGCTAACAGCAGCAGCACTGTCAACATCAGTATGGCTTACTGGAGCACCTTCGAAAAGGAGACAGAGAAAGAAATCAAGACGTTGATCCGGTGTGTCAGCGGGATTGAGGATGAGGAGGACCAGAACTTTCAGCTGGCATTGAAATTCGCCTGGTCAAATTTCAAGTGAGTGAATGTTAGTCACTGACAGGATTGGGAGCTAGCTTGTCGTCTGCTAACTTGTAACCCAGTGTTTACCTCAAATGGTGATGCTAGGAAGCTAATAATGTGATATCTTGTCAGGTTTCATCGTTTCCTGGACGCAGACAGCCATAAAATCCAACGCAGTATAACTGGGTGAGTGTGTGGTGCTTGTTGCTCTGGCACTGTCTTTTGCAGAAGTGGAAGTGTTATTTTGTAATACAAGGGGTCTATTAGGGTCCTCTCAGAAAGTGTCCTGCTGCATTACCTGATACTCTTCATGCTGTACCATGGCTGCAATATGAATGTATATTTGAATGAAAGATTATTCCATGACAGAAAAGTAAAGAACAACATGGATTAAGCCCCCACAAGTTTGTTCATCTTGATTGATTTAGCCATTTCCTCAACCCAAATATACAATATAAGTGTTTCAGATGCCACTCTCATGCCTAATCTGCTGTGTTTTTCAGAATCTATGAAAAGCTCATGGTCCACTCAGACTTAAGTAAAGCAGAAAGCTGGTTGAGGCTCACTGACGAGTTCCTGAACTCACCGTTATCTCTTACAGATGGAACAAAGGTATGGCACAGAAAATGGACTCATTAATAGAGTGAGGGTCCATTAAGTAAAACCACTCTAAAGAAACAATACCCAATAGATACTTTCAGGGCTGTGAGCCTGCGACTAACAGTTATTTTCATTATTGATTAATTGTTTTATCTATAAAATGTCAGAAAATAATGAAATATGCCTTCTATGTTTTCTTAGAGCTCAAGGTGACTTCCTCAAATGACTACAGTCCAAAGATTACTATCACATATGTCACATAAAGCTTTAAATCCTTACACTTGAGAAGCTGCCAAACAATGATTTAAATGAGAGCACTCTGGTAGTCGAGTGGTTACAGCGCATGCTGTATACTTTCAACGTCCCTGCTTTGAGTTTGGCAAGAGACCTTTGTAATACCCCTTTCTCTCTCTCCTCTTGTTTCTTGTCAGCCTCTCTGCCACCAACTATCCAATAACAGAGAATTATTATTATTTTTTTTTAAAAGACTGGAACGATTATCAAATAGTTGACGATTAATTTTCTTTCGATCAATAAACTAACTGATCCTTGCAGTACTTGATACTTTTCTTTGTGGTTCATGTTTCCTTTTGGCTTTATCTATTTTCGCAGACTGATGTGCACCACAGCATACTGTCCCTGCTCCTCTCCTTGTCGGAGTCGCCCTCCAACACAAACTTCACCGAGAGACCCAGGGTGAAGGAAGCCGGTGAGCCAACGTTTCCAAAATGTTTAGTTTCATGTTTAATGTTGAAGAATCGTGTTGAAACGCTCACCTGTTTAAATGTATTTTTTCCACTTGTTTCTCTGCAGAACAAGAGGACAACTTTGACTGGGCCCAATATCTGATGGAGGGTGAGGACATAGACATGGGACCATATCCAGATACCCCTGTGAGTAAATCAGAACCAACCTACTATTCAAGATATTTGTGCTCTAAAAATGTCCTTTTGGATGCCTGATGAATGTATTTTTAATGTAATTTATGAAATATCAAGTGGTATGTAATTTTTAGGAATGGTCTGAGGAGGAGAGTGAGGATGAGGACAGCCAACAGCCAATCAGCAGGGAGGACTCTGGGATCCAGTTGGACAGAACCCCCCAGGAAGACCAGGACCACACTAATAAAACAGTTGCAGTGGCATGGACGGGTGCGAACCAATCAAATTGTATTTAATAGAGAATGTAACTTCAAATCATGAAATCCTTATAAATAATAATAATAATAATAACAATGCAATAAGTTGAAATACACAAATGACTGAGGCAAGTCACTATGTGTTTGTTTGTCCGCTCTGTTGTTGAAAGTGAGAATAATTCCAGTTTGTGTATCATACAGTGGGGGAGCCTGATGCCCGAGCCTGGCTTGAACAACATGTAGTGACACCATACTGGGTGCCTCACGCTCCTCGTTTTCCTCACAGCTTGCATTTACACTCCAACTTGCTCAATGTGTGGTAAGACTCCAGCACTTGTACGTACTTCACTTTAAGACACAGTTGTAAGGTAACGCTTTCAAACTAAATCACAAGTTTTAAGAATTAAAATGTGAAAATGTGATAGTTTTGAATGAAAAAGTCACGTCAGTAGAAAAAAAAAGAATATTAAGATGATAACAATGAGAAAAAAGTAATATTATAGGAATAACGTCATAAATCACAGTTACAGTAATTATAAGGGAACAACTATTATAAAACAAAGCTGTAATATTAGGAGAAGATGCTCACAATATTTTAATAAAAAATATATATTTTTGAACTTTTAGAGCTCATAACCAATATCCAGTATTTTCATAAAAGTTGTAGTACAGATGCAGGTTCCATAAAATATAAAAATTGCTTTAAAAATATAATAAAAATGACCATGATGCTGCACTTTTAATGATGATTTGTTGACTTGTTGCTGATTTAACAGTTTAAGAGAAAGGGAAAAAATATCACAAAATGCACATTCCATAAATAACAAAATATCATTTATAAAATAAATATTTAATTGATAGTAACATTGTTTTTTCAAACAAGTTTATAGCAGCTCAGACTAATAGTTTATCTTTATAAACTAGAAGGGTTTACTTGAAGTTATTTATGAATGAGTATGATTTTAAATGAACATAAAGACATTAATGCTCTGTGTTTCTCTCTACAGGGATCAGCACTTGTACAACACTGATCCATTGTATCTACCAGAAGAAAAAGCCTTTGTCACAGAGTCCCAAGTAATACGGGAGACACTGTGGTAAGATGTAATGATGGGATGGTGTCAACATTTGAGTCATTGTTGGATTATAAAGGAAATTATCTTGTTCTTTACACGCTGATGTTAACATAATTATGTTTTGTTGTCATTCATTTGAGCTGTTGTGATTATGTTGCAGGCTTCTGTCTGGGGTTAAGAAACACTTTATATTCCAACATCATGATGGAAAAGTGTCAGTAAGGAATAACGTGGTTGTAACTCATCTGACCAGCGTAAGTTAAAAATCAGAAAATTCCTTGTCTTATATTTTTTTAAAAACGTGTCCTCTGTTTGCTGAAGGAAGCAATCTTTCTCCCTCTGTATTGCAGAACTGTCTGCGCTCTGTTCTGGAGCATATTGCTGTTTACGGGCAGGCCGTGTTCAGGCTGCAGAGGTTCATAGACGAGGTGACGGGGTATAACTCGGAACCGTGCCCACCAGGCTCCGGTTCCTCCCACGGCTCCAAAAAGGGTTCCGAGCCTCCCTTCAGGACCTACCAGGCCTTTGTCTGGGCCCTCAACAAGTACTTCACCAGCTTCAAAGAGGAGCTGACTACAATTGAGAGAGAGCTGATATGCAATGGCAAGTATAAGTATGTTTATGAGATCCAAAAACCATTTGGTAAGATAGTAAAACTCTACATTCACAGTAATTCTAACTTAAGATGTTGGTATAACAACACAGGTGATCTGGTGAAATATATGGCACAACTCGTGACATAGTACGTAGAATCTTAACCTTTTTAACACACACATCAGCATGTAATGTATGCGTGATCTTGTCAGTGCCATAAACTGACAGATGGCTGAAATGATAGAAAGTCAGACAGTTTCAAAGTCCAGTTAAAAGAATGTATTGCGATATCGTTGCCGGTGTATCAATCCAAATGTAAAAGAAATCTCAAATATAATGCATAGAAAAAGTTAAATAACCCAAGAAGCATATGCAGCTATTATCATGTAGTGATCAGCATGTAGTGGATTTTTAATAAGGTGGTGGAGAGTTTCATGCAGTCACTAGTGAACAAGAAACAACTTTTACAGTGTGTTTATGGCTTTTGGCTTATTAATAATTAATACAATAGGAAGACATTTTGACACGTCAGAGTATGAGAAACACTGGTGTACATGCTAGAATGAATGATGGCTGAATTCCATTTAGTTTCCCCAGTCATTAGTAATTAGTGGTGTTCGGT
Organism: Scomber scombrus; assembly: GCF_963691925.1. NCBI lineage: Eukaryota > Metazoa > Chordata > Actinopteri > Scombriformes > Scombridae > Scomber > Scomber scombrus. The sequence continues at coordinate 7,778,368 of NC_084977.1, read as the reverse complement.
TTGTCTCTTACATCAGCTGGTATTTGACGATTCGTCCTCTTTTGCAGATGAGACGGTGACTCTGTCTGGGGTCCTGGAGCGGCTCAGCCCTCACCTGGCACAGATCAAAGTGCTGCACAAAGTCTTTTGCACCGGGGTCGCTGAAGTCCCACCGGAGACCCCGAACGTTGTGCGGGCCTCTCACTTGCTCAACACTCTGTACAAGGCCATCATTGAGTATGACAGCGTTGGGGAAGCTTCAGAGCAAGCTGTGAGTTGCTTAGCTCAGCAGGTTTCCACACAAGGAAGAGTTCTTGGATGTTAAGGTGATCATTCCTGTGTGTCCTTTTCTCTTATTGTAGGTGGCCTTATTGTTTTCACTGTGGACAGAGACAGTCAGACCATATCTGGAGATTGTGGATGAATGGATAGTTCACGGCCACCTGTTTGATCCTGCCAAAGAGTTCATCATCCAAAGGTTTGCACCCCAAAGACCACAAAACATCAATTCCAACATGACCTATAAACCTAACATTTTGGCAGCTATGCTACAATAAATGACATTTGATTGGCTGAATTTATTGCGTAGGAACAAGGATGTCCCAGTGAACCACAGGGACTTCTGGTACGCCACCTACACCCTGTACAGCGTGTCTGAGACGGTGGACAACGAGGAGAAGCTGAACGACGCGGCCAGTGGGAGCTCCGGAGGCGATCAGGGCTCCAGCAACAGGCAGCTCACCATGGTGTCCTTCCTCAAGCCTGTCCTCAAGCAGATCATCATGGCCGGGAAGTCCATGCAGCTGCTCAAAAACCTGGACTGTAAGGATGAGGAGCAGTCGGAGAGATCCTCCAGAGGTCAGTGTTATCCCTGCAAGCGTTACTGTACCTTATTACACTTGGAACAGTTTTTAGGAGTCTGCAAAATGAAAATCTTAAAAAATGCCAACATATTACATTGCAGATGCAGAGAGGAAGAGTTTATACGCGCTGTTCCTGGAGTCAGTGCAGTCACGCCTCTGCAGCCAAGATTCATCTCCAACCGACACAGTGACTGAGCGGCAGGCCACAGAGAGGAGCCTCATAAAGATGCAGTCCATCATCGCGCAGCATCTGGAGGTCGATCACGTCAATGATCCACTGTTGGCCATCAACTTTGCCAGGTGAGCAGTAATCTCAACACACTGAATATTGGCTAACAAGATGCCAGAATACCTACTGACATACCAATACAAACTTTAAAATCCTGAAGTTTTACTACCAATCTTTGAGGTGAATGTCCACGTTTAAATATCAAGACTCCACTGCTGGTGATAGAAGTAAACATGGATGTATAATGAAACGCCAGAATTTTAAAACAAAAAACACTTTTGTAGTCCACAACTCAAGAATAAAACATTCATTTCATGTCATAAATTTGTAATTTAAAAAAAAAAGAAAACATTATATAATGCCTTTTTGCAGCTGCTGCTTTCATAATCTCACAAAAGGCACTGTCTAAAGATGATAAGATTTTCAAAGGGATTATTTATTTTTTATGTCAGACCTACATGGATAAAATCTGAAGTGATCTGTGTTTTCTTTCAGACTCTACTTGGAGCAGAGGGACTTCCACGAGCGCTTCTCAGGAGGTGATGTCATCGTGGACCGCTCCTCTCAGTCCGTCACCTGCCAGACGTTTGAGCTCACCCTGCGCTCCTGCCTCTACCCGCACATCGAGAGGAGGTACATCGAATGCTGCGGGAACCTCATGAAGACTTTGAAAAAAGACTACAAGTAAGCATCACATTCAGGGGTTACATAATTGAACATTAATATTAAGTAATGACTTTTTTTTTGTTGCTGCGTATAGAGAATTTGAGCTCCTTGATGTCTCCGCAGGCTGCTGGAATACCTCCAAGCTATGAGGAACTATTTCCTGCTGGAAGCCGGAGACACCATGTATGACTTTTACACGGCCATCTTTGAAAAGGTGCAGGAGAAGGAGAGCTGGCAGCAGCTGTCTTTTCTCAACGTTCAGCTGCAGGAGGCAGTAGGACAGCGCCACCCTGAGGACAGCGGCAGGTACTGCATGTATTTGCGTGTGAAGAATTCAATTGATTAAAAAAAAAAAGATGAATGTGTTTTATTAAAAACGTGGGTATTTTTTCACTGTTTTTTCACATTTTCTCAGATTGTCGATCTTCTTGGAGACCATCGACCCTGCAAGGAAAAAACACCCTGTAAATAATCTAGAAGTGCTTACCCTCAGTTACAAGGTAGACACCATGAATGTGTTTGTTTAGATTTTATTAAGAATTTTTTAAAATGCTGAGCTGACAGTGACTTATTTTTCCTCATAGGTTCCCTGGCCTGTTGACATTGTGATCAGCTCAGAGTGTCAGAAGATATACAATCAGGTGTTTCTCCTCCTGCTGCAGATCAAATGGGCCAAATATAGTCTGGACACGCTTCGATTCAATGGTATGACTTACCACGTGTCTACACAGCAAGTGGTCAGATGTGTTTTTACACGCACACCACACGCAACATATATGCTTCTGTTTTAATTTATGCAGCTGTCTGCACCGGCCGTGTGCAAGTCGCGTGTCAGCTGCGTCTCGCAGGCGTCTTTTCAACCTAAGCATACATTTATGCTTCAAGTCTATTTTCCTCACATTTTGCATGCGCCACTACAGTTGTGTATATTGAGCTACGACTGCTTCTAAAACGCGGGTGACCCATGCTCAACATTGTACCTGAACTCCACACAGACAGAGCACTTGCCGCTGCTACATGCTCTGCTGATGTGCTGCTCACACTACGCTTGCCATGTAGTTAGTATGGCACTTAAAAAGCAGCATATATTTTAATGCATTCTCCAAAATAGGGCTCAATTCAGTGATATGTATAAAAACATGTCAGTTGTTTATGACGCATGAATATCTTCAGTATGCAGAGAATTTCCCCTTTTACCGCATTGATACTGCTAGTTTTCTCTAATATCTAAAATATGTTTAATTTTCACAGAGTTCATGAACATCACTAAGAAACTTGAGGGTGCTTTGGCTGAGGAAGTAAAAGTCAAAGAGCAGATCAATCAGCAGATTCACAGGATGTGTCTGCTGCGAGTCAAACTGATGCACTTTGTCAACAGCCTTCACAACTACATCGTGACCAGGGTGAGACGAGCAATGGACATTTTGACTTTTCATGGCAAGAAAAGCACAGGTGTTACTAATAACATGAACAATGGATCTGTTAATATTTAAGTGTCCCAGTAAGCCATGACAGTGTGACTGTTATCCAGCATGTGTAACACCAGGATCCTGAAACTGAAGCAGCTACATGCAATTCAGCCATCATCCATTTCAATATTTACACCTGTGCTTTTCCTATTTTTTTTACATTATCATCAGTTTCCAAAGTATATTATTCTGACTTTAAGGTCAATGCTTGTAAAATGAGACAGTTTTTAAAATTCATCATTGTGGTGGATTTAAGGACATTCCAATTCACAAGATTTCTGATTAAACTGTCAAACGTCAACTTGCTAAAAACAAGAAACGACCAAATTTGTATCGAGCTCTTTAGAAGCAAGTTTCAAGTCTGCAGTTGATTTTCAGCAGATGTGAGAATTAACAGAAAACAGCAATTGTCTGGAAGGTAGAAAAATAATCTCGAAGTAGATGATATGCTTTGGAAAATGGTTAGAGGCATTTATTATTATTTAATTATAGAGGAATTTATGCACTGAACTGCCTTTAAATTGAACTATTATATCATCTTTTACTTGTCTGTGCTGTCTCTTGGCAGATTCTGCACAGCACGGGACTGGAGTTTCAGCACCAAGTACAGGAAGCGAAGGACCTGGACCAGCTGATCAAGATCCATTACAGATATTTAGCAACTATTCATGACCGCTGCCTACTGAGGGAGAAGGTAAAACCTCACTTCACTGATCTGTGAAATCTTGTAATGTTACCTTACTCCCTGTTCGGGTAGTAGTGTGGGAGCGGGCAGTTCATTTATCTGCTGTCGTCCTCTCCTCTTGTGTTCTCTCAGGTCAGTTTTGTGAAGGAGGCAATAATGAAGGTTCTCAATCTAGTCCTCATCTTCTCAGACCGATGGCAAGCCGGATTTGGAGCCTGGAAGTAAGAGCATTCATGTAGACAGAAGAGAAGTAACAAGCTTTAATTTATAGTGTATATTATATTTTTCTCTTTAAGAAATAAAGGTACACACACATTTATATATATAATGTCAGTATATTTGTGAAGTTGTGTACAGATGACAAGGTGTTCATGATGTTTGTTTTATTCCAAGCAATTTAAAAAGTGTCTCATTATAAAAAAAATTAAAAAAAACTATGTATCAAAGCTGTCTTGGCAAACCTTCTGTGACTAAATACTGTGTTTATCTTTTGATTACAGGATTGAGTCCATAGATAAAATGGAGTCAGATTTCAAAAACTGTCACATGTTCCTCGTCACGATACTCAATAAAGCTGTATGTCGCGGCTCCTTTCCTCATTGTAAGTAAAACACTGATTCTTGCTTGAATTATTACAGATTTTTGAACTTTTTCTAATCATATGATTGGTTAACATGGAGGTAATGAGTTTTTTCTTTGCTTTTCCTTCACAGTGGAGTCTCTGGCGCTCTCTCTGATGGCGGGGTTCGAGCAGTGCTGAGGAATGTGTCCGCTTTGGCGCGGTTGGACTGAACTCCGCCGTTTGTTCCTCTACCTCATTATCATCTCTGTTCTCTGACTGCTGTCATTGTCCCATGATGATGTGCGACATATGATGTCACTGTGCGATCAGACTGTCGGAGACGGACTTGGACTGCGTGGTGTCAGAGGACAATATGTGTCTTTTTAGGGCCGTAGTTAAACAAGCTGCTTGTAAACACACAGCACTACGCATCAGCTTACTGTAAATATTGAACAAATTGTACTTTTTGTAAAGGACTTTTTTTATAAGCTGTCATGTTGATAATGTTAATAATGTGTTATATGTGAAGCACAATAAATCTTACGCTATGATGTAAGTGTGTATGTCATATTTAACATAATCAACCTTGCTTTATGATAATGGTTTATTAATAGTATTGAGAGTGTAATCAACTAGTTTATTCAATTATATAGTTTATTTAATTATTTAAGTTGAATTGGATAGGCAAGGCATAATATACTAATATACTAAGGCATAATATAATACATATACAGTATGCACACTGCATAAGTATGCTAATGTAAGTAAGGGTCTTTATTGTTATTTATTGAACAGTGAAGTTTTGACTGCAAGTATTATTACAGCTCTGTTACACTGGTTATTTTCCAACCAACAAGTAAAATGTATTTATTATGATTAACAGTTTACTTTTGCAAGTGAAAATTTGAATTAAAAGTTTAATAAACATCCATTGGCAGGCCTATCCAAAATGTCCTAAAATGTGCATAATGCCTTTTCTTTACAAATTAAAGTCAAACGCTTTGTGCCAGGAGGAATTCAGTCTATTATAATCGGAACTTAGTTGTCTCTGCTGTAAGTGGGAGATGGCAGGCTACCAATGGTTCCTATCAAAGGGCCTAACAAAATTGCTTGTCATCAGCACACTGAGGATCATTTCTCCTGACGTTGTGATTCAGGGCAACCAACATTTGAGGTATTGCAGAATGCACGGGACACTGACAAAATGTGGTCATTCTCATGCAGCAGCCCACTGTAAGCTGTGATTTAAGGCTTTTTAAATGTGACCTTTCCAGGCAACGCCCACCTGATGACTTTTAATAGTCACGAATTACAATGCCTCATTGCACAACCTGTGTTGCTGTATGGCTTAAATCGAATAGATAACCTTAGGTAAATGTACACAACAGAATTGTCTCATTCCAGATAATGTTTACTTATGTCTGGAAAAGGAGAGAGATTAGACTTATTCTGTTCTTATTTATCTTATTTCAGTTGTGATAGTTTTGATAAATATGTGGTTAGGCACAATGGTTAGCACTGTTGCCTCACAGGCACCAAGAAGGCCCTGCATCATCAGTATGGCATTTGGAGTTCCTGTGTTTGTGTGATTTCCTGTGCTCCAAGCTTCACACCTGTATGGTCAAAGCGAAAATGGCTCCAACAACTGCTAAAAAAGTTGAATTGTATAGATCGGATAAATGAATTATCTAGATTCAATCAATCAATCTTTATTTATATAGCGCCAAATCACAACAAAAGTCATCTCAAGGCACTTTACACATAGAGCAGGTCTACACCGAGATTAACTTAATCAACTAGTTCATAAATTCAAAAATTGCAACAATTTGCACGATGGGGAATTGAGCCTTCTGCTCTGCTGCACCACACTTGTGGAACAGCCTTCCCAAACATCTGAGGGCAGCACAGAGCCTCAACTCTTTAAAAAAAAGGCCCAAAAACCTATCTCTTCAGGAAGGCATTTATTCTTATTCTTATTTGTGTTCTGTGTTCTATGTTATTAATGTTGTAGCATTTTCAGTGTTTTATTATTATTATTATTATCATTATCAAAATATAATAATAAATCTTATCATATCACCCAGTAATTGGTGGTAGCGATGAAAAGAAAAACCCTACTATTTTGGTTATTAGGCTACTTGATGAACGTAATTGCTGTAATGTTATAACTTGTCTCTGATTTGAATATTTTTCTGAAAGGTCAACCACATGGTATGCTATATTTATAAGAGAAATGGGTCAATTATGTTTGTTTGTGTTCATACGGTTTAGTCAAATTTAAAGGGGTTAAATTTTGAAAATAAACGTATAAATACTTTGCATCTTTTAATTTCTGCTTTTAATCCATTTTGAGAGAATATATTGAAGGATTATGGCAAACATGTCTAAGTGGTGTAACTCTAAAACACTAAATTCTCAATAAAACACCATATCAACTAGTTTGGCATTATCTTAGATTATAACTATTTTTATATTAAATAAAAGTAATGGAAAACCATTGTTTTAAATATTAAATTTAATATGGATAATCATGTAAATCAGGAATCATTTAATTTTTTTTTTTTAATTAAGTAATTTTAGTACACTTAAATACACATACATATTAATCATTCTTTTGTGGTTACACCATTTGACATTTTCAGGAGCATTCAGTCTTACTTTTGGTTTAAAAAATGGTGCAAATGTCATTTCAAACGACAACACAAATACAAAATGTACACCCAGCTGGTGTATTCTTGAGCTGGGTATTAACAATAAATCATGAACTAGTCTTCCCATGTCATGCATTCATGTATTTGTCATATCCCTTACAGTGTTTTTTATATATGCATTTATTATTACTATTTTATCCCTAGCATCTACAATGTGTCTTTTACTATTTAAATGATATGTATGTTACTGTATATATTTACTGACAAATTGGCATTCATGACCTTAATTATGCCATGTATTTATGCGATTGTACATCCTATTATTAATATATAATGACATTGAAATTTTTTTTTCTCTTAAATTGAGACTTTTGTCCCTTATTTACCTTCCCTGTTGCTTTTTTTTATAGAATGGATTTAATATGGTTGATATTGCTGCAAGATTCATGATATATCAGAATGATTGCTATTAATTCACTTGTTCTTTTTTCTATTTTTCACCTTTGGAGCACTTTGTGGTTACATGGATGCATAAGATTTATGGGCATTGTTATAATGTATCATTTTGTATCTTTCTAATCTTTTTAATGGTGGTCTGACTTGTGATGCATATGCTTTGATTAAGTTCAAGGTACCATCCCTATAGTCCTCTGATTGGATGATTTAGGTATATATGTAAAAAATTCTTCAAATTGTTTTCGGGTTTTTAGATTACTAAAAACAACCATCTTGAATTTTTTTTAATTAAAAAAAATTCCATAGAGGATAAATCCATGATGTCACATGTCACGCTGTGTTTGATGGATGGGGGTAGTTTTTTTTCTTTTTGGGCACTATTCACCCTCCATAACCTCCGGGCACGCTCCTACTGTACATTCCTGTGACTTCAGCTTTCCCTGCCCTAGTGGAGGAGGCCAGCACCGCAGCTCAGAGCAGAGTTTCCTGTTGAGTTTCCCTGTTTGAGGGACAGGAACTCCCTGCTCGACTTCTCTCCCCCGCCCATGATAATAACACCCACCGAGGAAACTCTCCTCTGACCGACGACTGGAAAAACTTGGAGTGAAGACTTTCAAAGACTTAGCAGCCGCTGGAAGTAATCGACTATCCGGCTAAATGGCTCTCTAGTCGGGTCAATAAACGCGCAAGTTTTCCCTGATAATAACCAGCAGCTCCGGGTGAGTAGGAGTGATTCATCGTGAAGTTAGTTTCAGAGACTATTTCCAGCTAACTCCCCCACGGAGGAGAAAAAAAGCTGTGCCGCGGTGCTTTGGGTGTAGCCGTCCTTACGTCGCTTTGTTTAAGTTCTCCGTTAAAATAAGTGTTTACTTGAAATGTTGACCAGACTTATAAGCTTTAAGTGGAGTAAACAGCTTGTTGCTTCGCCAAGCCATTTTCCTGGCTCACAGGCCCGAGCTGAGACTAATCTCAGGCCACGGCAGCGATCCTGTAACCAGCCATACCACAGCTACATGGTGGAGGCTGCTCCTCACACAACTTCTCCACTTCAAAGGCTACAAATTGTTCAAGTTTCTCAGGCTGAACTTAATTATATGTGGATTTATTTGACTAGTGTTGGAAGTGAGCAGTGTCCGTCAGGTGTGAAAGAGAGTGAAACTTCTCAGTAATCAAAACTTTTCACTCTCAGCTACCGAAAATGTTTGAAAATGAACAGTTTATGATGTTTCTGTGAACGCATCTTCTTTCTCTTTCATTTGTTGCTTTGGGAATGACAGTAGTAGGAGAGATGTTGTGTTCAGGAACCCGACTGTATCACATACACACTTCTTGATGTTGCGTTCAGGGCATAGCCGCCTCACTGTAAATACCAGAGCACTCTGCCATTTCAGACATTTCTAAACGTGTGCGTCACTTAGATATTTGAAGACATTTCTCTTTAGTGGTGTCTCAAGAATGACATGTCATTTTAGGGGAAAATCATGGCAACTGCAATGTTTATTCTCCATCAAAAACAATTGGAAACGTGTGTGCCTGTACAGTAAAATGAGGAGCCAAACATGCAAATTGTTTTTTATCAGTGTTATTTTGGAGGAGGGAAGGAAGGAAGGAATGAAGGAAGGAAGAAAGAGGGTGATGAGGCATGAAGATACTTATAGTAAAGCCACATCTTATGTCATTTGGTGAAAGTTGTCTTTTTTCTCTCTCTGTGTGGTTGAATGTCTTCTTCAAAGATGCTGTGACGTCAATTAGAAATAGCACACTTCAGGTGATATATCATTTTATAGAGCGGTGACGCCACTGAAACTAAGTTGATCTCCCACAGTTTTTCTGTATTGATCACATATTAAACTTTTGTGAGAATGTGGATTTTGTCAAAGCCCTTAAGAAGGTTCAACTACTGCATGTTTGGTGGGCTTTACTAAATACTTCACTAAGTAGGCTTGAAAGTTTTGTTTTCGACATTGAACAGCACTCTATACTTGCATTTGGAGGTTCCTTTTTAATAGATATGGGTTCAAAGAAAGTATGTTGTCAGTTTTCTCCATTGCCAACCAAATCTAGGTCATGATTTATTTAGCAGCGATAGGTAAGTAACTGTGTTGATACCTTGCAAAATATGTGTTCAAAATGTAAGGTGTGAAAACGGATTATTACACCTCAGACTAAAGAAACGTCTACAACTTCCTCCCGAGTCACTGGCACACTGCGATGGCAGTGTAACAATTTGCCATTTTCTGTGGAAAGCTAAAAATTGTGCAGAGCCTACATTGTTGTTGTTGCATCTGTTTCTCGCTTGAAAGGAATACTGTAAATGTGACTTCCTTTCACGACTTCAGATGTGTGATGTCTGCGTGATCTGTTGGTTTTATTTTGTAGCAGAACCTGTTAAAGTGTCAAATTGTTCACCCACTGAGCTGCTCTATCACGCACGAGACAGATGCAAGTCATACTGTATCACAGATTGATGTTTCCTCTTTTGGAAAGGACTTTGCACGACCACTGTTTGCATACAGTAACTGCCATTAATTAAAAGATCTGTTCGCATTAAAAATTTCACATACTGATGCTGATAGCTTCTGTTTCAGAGGTTTGGAGATTAAACATTTCTGCTGGTGCTCCACTACAATGAAAGTGAATTGAATTTCATTGATGTCACCTACAGCATAAAAGAACTGAACAGCAGCATGTCTTTAGGAACAATGTCCAAGTTAGTCTAGATCAGTAGTTCTCAACATATTTTTGCCCATATATGACCCCATGTTAGATTATTATAACACTATTCATTAAGTAAAAGTGGACATTGAATTGTCAAAGTTCAGGTCGGGTTAGTCAAGTTGCATTTATACTTTTAGATCTGCAACTATTAGTGCGATAATTGACTGAAATAAATTTAAAAAACAGCGTTTTTTTATTTCTAGCTTCTTAAATGTGGATATTTTTCTGTTTTTTTTTTTACTTTCTGTGACAGCAAACTTAAATATCAGGTTATGGGCTGTTGGTCGGGGCAAAAACAAGACATTTAAGGATGCATGTTGAGCACATTTTCACCATTTTCTGACATTTTATAGACCGGACAACTAATTAATTAACTGAAAGATGAATCAAATTGTTAGCTGCAGCCCTATACTTATTGGACTATATGGGACTATTTGTTTGGAAGAAAGTCATCACTCCTTTGACTTTCCTTTTGGTTTCTTTCTTGACACTTTACATCTCTTGGCCAATTTTGTAATTTAATCTTCTGACGTCTGACAAAACTCCACGAAGTGTCAAGAGGCTCGATTCAGCTACTAGTGGTATTATTACTACTATAGTTGTATGGTGGTGCCTTCTGGTTGACCTCTGCTTCTCACACCTAGGTTACCTACTTGAGGCTGGTTTAAGCTCCTTACCGTGTAATTACCGAGGGAGCCCGACAAACACATGCTGTGCAACTTCAGCAGTGGGCATATTGGCCGACAACCTGACAGACTACATTAAGAGACATGACTTTACTAATTTGTCCCTTGTCTGGCTCTTGATTTATCAGAGGAGACAGCTGTAGAGGCTGCAGTCTTAAGAGGAACTATGCTCTCAAACAAAAGCCAGGGTTCCCTTTTTTTTTTTTTTTTTTTTAAGTAAATGGACTTTCTTACTTTCTTAAGTTCAAGAAAACCAAAAGGTTCAACAATAGCTGACTATTCCACTGTGTGAATTTTATTTTATCTGCACTTCCATAAGAACACTATCCAAATAGCCTACAATGTTTATTTTGAATGTTGTGTACCTTTCTCATTGGCTACTTTCAGTTTCTTGGACATCAGTGTTACAGTGTTTCATGAAGTAGACCCCCCCCCCCCCCCCCCCCCCCCCCAACAAAAAAAAAATCACATGGTCTCTTTGTCTGTGACTCATACTTCCCATTTTGTTGCTAAGACTGGTCTGTACTCTCCTGTGCTGCTTGCTTGAGTGTTTGCACTTCAGTTTGTCATACTGAAAAAAGAGATTGGGCTGAATCATTAATGAGACACGATCTGAGTGCCGCTTTGCATAGTTCTCCCCATCTGACTTCCTTCCCTCTTTCAAAGACTTGTATTTTGTAACTTACCACAGCTATATATACTCTCTGATCTGTGCATAACTTCATTATGGCAGTGACACATTTATTTTGGTTTTGTTGGCTTTGTACCCTCACATATCGGATATGAAATGCTGCTTCGTGGCTTTAAATTGAAGATGTTGAACAGTGAAGGAACTGAAATATGTATCCAAAGTGTTACAATTCTTTCACTTCTCAACCAATATATACAGTCATCGTGTCACTTCAAGCTAATTGTGCTGGAGTACAGAGCTTAAATAATGTGTTATTGTCCAAATGAGGAGGTGCATTTCATTGTTAATACGTTTATGAGGTGACACATTTATATATATATATATATATATATATATATATATATATATATATATATATATATATATATATATATATATATATATATGGGTATGCAAGTTTATTGACCCCAAGTAGGTCTTCTATTGCTTTATAAAAAGGAGGGAATGGCGTTGTACTATTAAAAAGTCATTTTCAGAATTATACATTTAATGTAACATAAGCTACAAAGTACCCTTAAAGATACCCTGTGGAGTTTTTTTTGTAAACAAACAAGCTTCTGTTTGCAATGAGCATTACTCACCGAAATGCATCATGTGTACCTTTGATATCTAGCAAATGTGTGGAATGCATTTTTTTCTTAAATATTGCATTGTTTACAATCCTCTAGCTTGCGGTCTTGTTCTTCTCTGCCTTCTTTGGTGCACTGCTGTACCACCGGTAGATCGGTGAAATCCTGTGAATTTGTTGATCTTTAAAAAGGTAAACTAATTTGACTATGCAATATCTGGCAAGTGAAGTTACATAATTTCTGTCATGTCATTAAGGATTAGAGATACCATTCCAACCCATATTTGTTTCTGTGCTTCATTTTCATCCTGAAAAGCAAAGCTGCTTGTGTAATGATGTGGTTTGCTGTGGTCACTTTGTAGAGATCTTTGTAGACCACGTGTCTGGGCTTGTAGTGGCTGTCTACTGTTTTATTTGCCTAAAATCTACTAAAGTTGTATTATAGTGATATAGCTGAGGTCTTATGTCCTCATCTAGCTTTCATTTCTTCCACTATCATCTCTAACTCAGTTTATTTCTAAGAGTTTGTTTCATCACCCTTCCTGAAAAGCTGAAACATGATGTTTGAGTACCATACCCCTCTACTGGAAAATTGGAAAAAGATCTCCATTGTGTATTTAACTAAAATGATATGGTGATTAATCAACAGCCAGATCTCATAATTCAGAGGGGTGAGACTAAGACTCTATATCTGCCATGTAATCTCCAAACTAAAAGTGTCATGGCAACTGTCTTTTTTTTTCTCAGTAGACCCCCTAAACAACATGTTTTAGAAGAGCTGACAAAAGGCATGAAAGGACTACTATTCTGTAGTAGTCCTTTTTAATTATATGGATCCTTTCTCCTCTTTGCGCTCTGGGCTGTACTTCCATCTACAGAGCAGTAGGTCAGTGACCTCCTCTGACCCCAGGCCTGTGCACGCAGTCACTGCCAGGCTTTTGTGTTGGTGGATAGTCACTGTGGATTGTTTGACTCACTGTCAGTTCTGATTGCAATAGGTTTTCTGATTGTCAGCAGTCAGCAGCAGCAGCAGCCGCAGCGTGAGAATGCAAACCAAAGCATACCACGCCTCTGACCGATGCAGCCTGCAGGGCTACAGTTTGAGCATTTAACTGATTCTTTTATTGACAAACATGATCTTATCTGTTCATGAGGATTTTTTTTGTTTCAGTGATTTTTCTGCATTTGATTGCAGAAACTACACTGCTGTTGTTGCAATCATGAATTTCCCTAAAGAGCAGAAGAGCAACTTTGCACCTTCGTTTCCAGTCTGAAATGGTCTATTGGTTTATTAGCATGTAGTACACAATTGATGACACCAACATACTCATGACTTTTGGGGAAATTCCTGTCATATTCACACTAACAACAGCACATGGAGCAGTTTCTTAACATGCTTGTCCGTACATGAACTAAGCGCAGAGAATATGTCCAGGTATGTAGATGGGCATGCAGATCTCTAGACAACATGAAATAATGTGTATTTGTATGATATACACCTGCAAATATCATATATACTGTCCACTTCATTTGCAGTCGCACCAGTTTTATGCATGTTTGCAAAAGTGACACAACAGCAACAATGTGAAAGCCATGCTTGTTCTCTTTTTCATAAATTTAATCACACAATATTGATGGAGGAAGTATGTGGAAAGAAAAAGACGATAAGATACTGTTATAAATGATAATTACATAGATTAGGTTAGTTTGCAGTGCAGAGTCCATGTTTCAGCACTGACCTTGTTCCCCTGTTTGGCTGTTTGGACAGGAAGCATTGTGAAGCCTGGTCACTGTTTACATAAAGGGGAACTTAAAGCATCCTGTGAAGCTGCTTGTGAGTGATTGTTCAGAGATAAAGACGTTGTGTCTGCAGCTGAATCTGACTACTGTGGGGCAATTAGTTTTAAGCGTGAAGTTCAGTTTAGTTCCACCAAGCTATCCTCTGCTGTGCTGCTGCCTCCAGGCTGTCTAGTGACACCAGAGCCTCCTCCTTCTACCCCCAAAAGAGTCCCTCTACCCCCTCCTACACTGTCTCATGTTATCAAAGCATTAAAAAAAGCATTATGCTGTTTTTAGGCATGTGGCAGCTGGAGTCTAGGGATTTCATCTATGTCAGTTGGTTGGTTGGCCACCAATCCTACACTGACATATTTCAAACACGACTACTAAAGGCACAGTATAGAGCTGGAGTCTCATTTCTGTGCCTATTTATTTCTAAGAAAGAGTTTGTTTTATCTGCCTTCCTGAAAAGCGGAAACATGATACTGTAGTTTTTTTAATCATTATTATAAGATACTACTCTACTCTACTGGATAGCAACATTTGATCACTATTATTATACCTCCATTTGTGTATTTAACCAAAATGATATGGTGATTATTCATCAATATTTAAAAAAACTAGTGGATGGATAGCTACTAACCGTTGTGCAGATGTTCCTGGTACCAAGAGGATGAATTCTATTTACATTTGTGGTTTGGTGTGAACTCTCTAAAGCATAGGTCCTGCATTTTTGGACAACAGTTTAAACATCATTCATTTTTTGACCTTTCCAGCAGCATGGCGTCCACTGTGACCTTAGAGGATGCTTTGTCCAACGTGGACCTGCTGGAGGAATTGCCGCTCCCGGACCAGCAGCCATGCATCGAGCCTCTCCCCTCTTCGGTCATGTACCAGGTCAGTGCTGATGGTGGCGATTTGCGGTTGCCCGGCCTTTCACTTATGCAGACTGATAAAGGCACACTTATTCTGTAGGCATACAGTTATGTCATGATAATGATTGTTTCAGTCAGACACTTTTTTCACACACATTTTCTATACATCAGTTTCACCATGAACAGCTGTTCAGCTAGTTGACACTCATCACTTTATGCTAAATTTTTAAAGGAAGAGAAAATCAGGCCACATTAAACAAAGATATTTTGACATGTCACTTGTAGCAATTAATGTAAGCATTACTATATGTTAAATATCTGTACCAGTGTCATTTTCATAAACAAAATTTTCTTCCCACAGCCCAACTTCAACACCAACTTCGAGGACCGAAATGCTTTCGTCACAGGCATCGCCAGATACATCGAGCAGGCCACCGTCCACTCCAGCATGGTACAGCAGCAGGGTTGTATATACGAGAAGTGACTGATTAGCGCTTCCTCTTTAATGTCATTCCTCTCTCTCACCTCAGTAATGACTCAGTGGAGAAACAAAATTCACCAGAATGAGGTCAAAGGCTTGTTTGAAAAAGGGACAGGGACTCGCCTGTCCCATCAGAGATTTTGGCTTTGTGTAGCGGGCAGCTCATAGGATCTGGGGCCAGGAGCGAGACTCTCAAAGGGCCCGAGGACAAACGGGTGCTTTCGGGCCATCTCTAGCAGGAATACTGAGGCTTTGTGTCTAATTAGTGAGGGATAATTGCTCGGGGGGTCTGAATCAAACAGCACTTTGTACCAAAGCAAGGCTGACTTGAAAGCACCTCGCTGCCACCCACCGGGAAGAAATGACTTACAAAAGAAGCAATGGTGCATGCTTAGTTTACTGTATTTTTTTGGGGGGGGCGGTGTGACATGTGAGTGCAGTGTTGTGAGTATAAACTTAAGTTTTGTTTCTTGCATTAGAATGAAATGTTGGAGGAGGGGCAGGGGTACGCCATCATGCTCTACACCTGGAGGAGCTGCTCACGTGCAATACCACAGGTAGTCATGGTTTCCTGGTACCATTGTGTGTTCTTACACAAACAAAAGCTGCATTTTCTTTCATTCACTTAACCTCACTTCTTTGTAGCAATTATTTGTCTTTTCTCTCTTTCTGTAGGTAAAATGCAACGAACAGCCCAACAGAGTAGAAATCTACGAGAAGACAGTGGAGGTCCTTGAGCCTGAAGTCACCAAGCTGATGAATTTCATGTACTTCCAGGTAAAGTCACTTTATCAGCAGCAGGTATCCTCCTTGACTACTGCCTCAAACTAATCTACAATCTCCTTCTCTCTCTTTCTTCCAGCGCACAGCTATCGACCGTTTCTGCGGGGAGGTCCGTCGTCTCTGTCACACCGAGCGCAGGAAGGACTTTGTCTCCGAAGCCTACCTGCTAACGCTCGGAAAGTTCATCAACATGTTCGCCGTGTTGGACGAGCTGAAGAACATGAAATGCAGTGTCAAGAATGACCACTCAGCCTACAAACGGTACTCAGAAACTTTGAAAACCTCCCAGATATGAATCCTGTAATTACCAAAACAGACACTAGATGGCAGCATCGGGCAGCCCCCTTTTAGAATACTTTTTCTGTCCTCTTCTACTTCACTGACTAATGAAAGATGCTCACATTCTGTGTGTGTTTTTTAAAATGTATTATTAAAACAAAATCTCTGTCTTTCTTTCTTTTTTTCTCCCAGTGCTGCTCAGTTCCTCAGAAAAATGTCTGAGCCCTCGTCCATTCAGGAGTCTCAGAACCTGTCCATGTTCCTCGCAAACCACAACAAAATCACTCAGGTTTGTCAGATATGCATGACACTGTTCGTCCAGCATCCACGATGAAACAATTTTTATCCTAAGCAGCTGTGTTGTTGCTTTTAATCAAGTCTTTTATGGTTAAGTAAATGTACAGAATATTAAAATGGGGAGTGAGTCGATTGAAACCATATGATAGGTTGTATTATTATATTATTATTACCTTTCAATCATCTGTTCTGTACTGTCTGCCAGTCTTTGCAGCAGCAGCTGGAAGTGATTAACGGATACGAAGAGCTGCTGGCTGATATCGTCAACCTGTGCGTCGATTACTACGAGAACAAGATGTACCTCACACCCAATGAGAAACACATGCTGCTCAAAGTAAGTAAGCCCCGCACCTGCGAGCATGGATTCGCTTATGATTGCCTTTGTGATCCTGCTCAGTCTAAACAATTTACCGGAGAAATGTTGTCAGTAATGGACATCCTATATATAACCACTGTTCCACTTCTTAGGTAATGGGTTTTGGCTTGTACCTCATGGATGGGAACAGCAGCAACATCTACAAGCTAGATGCCAAGAAGAGAATTAACCTCACCAAGATTGACAAGTTTTTTAAGGTATGGAGGTGTATATGTGAATATGTAATTAATTACACTACAGTACATTGCGGTATCATCATAATACAAACCTTAAAGACAAATATTGAAGAAGCCATAAGGCAGCTTGTCAACCAGACACAGAAAAGGAGGGAGAATTAAAAAAAAAAAAAAAATTGATATCAACACCAAATGTCCATGTTTCTCAAGTACCATTAGATACAGTTGGTCTCCATTGTATTTCGTGCAAAACTATAATCTTCATGGAATTGGATTTTGGATTATAATTGCATTTTAAATTATAAGATTCCTCAGTAACCCCAGGGTGTACCTACTGTGCAGTGGTCATTAAGTAGAGCCATAAAATTCCTCCCTTCACTATTACACATTGATCCAAGCGTGAGAACCTGACTGTACTACTGATTAACTGAAGGAAGTGTTTGTAGCCAGCAAATCATGCCTTGTTACGGAAATGTAGTCTACAGCTATCTCATGGTAAATCAGTATTTACACTTTAAGACAGAATTTCAAGAGATGCTAAGTCTTACATAACGGGCCTTTTATATGCATCCTTTTCTCAATGGTAAGAAAGGATAAAATACCCCCCAAAACAAGCTAATGACCACTTTTAGTTTTACATCTGACAACTCCGGTCATCACTGTAAATGCTTGATTTAGGCAGAGTCTTCCTTTGAATTTGTTGTCTTTGTTGTTTAATATGGTATTAAACATGCATTCCTCATGTCCTCGCTGTTCACAGCAACTCCAGGTGGTTCCTTTGTTCGGTGACATGCAGATTGAGTTGTCCAGGTACATCAAGACCAGCGCTCATTTTGAGGAGAACAAATCCAGGTGAGAGTGAAAGGCACTTTGCTGCGGGGTCAGAATGTGTCTATGAGTGAGGGTCATTGACAGACACATGGATTACCAAGTAGATGTAATGAAATATGAAGAATGAACCATAGAGAGAGTGTTTTTGCTTTCGGGGTAAGTTTGTTGCTGTTTATCTGTTTCTTTATCTATTTCTTGACCTAATGCCACCTGCAGTGCAAAAACACTTTGAGTTTGTCATGCTGAGTTTGTCATATTAAGTGGATATCTGCCGTCTGCCACGCAGATACAGTTTTTTTTAAATCATATCTTTGTGTTCCTTCAAAAGAGTGTTCTTGGCACTAAAAAGACAGTAACTGTGAAAGATATCTACTTGATTTGACTTACTTGGATGGCTGACGCTTCATATTAAAGAGTACGGTCTAGACCTGCTCTATGTATTTTGATTGGGCACTATATATATATATATATATTAATTGATTGACTGATAATAGCTCAGATGAATTTTCAAGTATATGAGTGTATATATGAACAAGGACTGTGGATATTGGACCCCATCACTTACCTTGTAAATACATCATGAAGTGATCTTCTAATGGTCAGTATGAACAGGAGGAATGATTATGGCACCTTTTTTAAAGAACACATTTCAGCTTGAAACCATTTCTGGCTGTTAAATGATGAATGCGTTTACATATTAGGCCATCATATCCTCATAACTAAAGATGACTTTCTTTGACGTGCACTTATATACTATTATTACCATGTTTGAATGTTCCTTTTTATTTTATCAGGGAGATTGTCTTTTAATACGATTGTCAAATTAATAAAAAAATGAAAGACTTGTTTTTTCTGTCTTTTGTTTAACCACTTCATACCTTTTTAAAGAATAAGGTAATTCTTTTTTATTATCAACAACTCACCTGAAGAGATAAAAACAACAAAAATAAATTGATCCAGCTAATATGTATTGTCTGTGTAGCCATCCCCGAACCAACACGTCTTTCCTTATTTTGCGATTGAATAGCATCCTCCTCCTTTTTTCTTCTTTTTCTTTTCCCTAAATCCCCGGGTGGTGTTTCAGTGTTGGCACATGTTCTTAACAAGAATATATCCTTTATTATCTCCCTCATTTCCTCACTCTGCTCTCCTGTGTCTCTCCCCCCTCTCAGGTGGACTTGCACGTCTATATCCAGCAGCCCCCAGTACAACATCTGTGAGCAGATGATTCAGATCCGCGAGGATCATATGCGCTTCATCTCGGAGCTGGCTCGTTATAGCAACAGTGAGGTTAGTGTGTAATAGGGCCTGATTACGCCGCTGCTGTAAATTGGTCATCAGTGAGGTGTTAGATTGTCTTTGAGATGAGCACGTGGTAACAGAACTGAAGAGCGGATCAATACATTATGTGCTCTCGGATATTTTCCTGTTAAAAAAGGAGAAAAAACAAGAGTGTATTTTACATCCATCACCTTTACAAGTAGACAACAGACTTTTCAGCACCCCTGATCAGATGTCTTTCCCCCCCACTGGGGCAAGACATCTGCTCAGGGGTCACAATCAAGTGTGCTTCAAATGCAGATTTAAATGACTGACTCACAGATCAGAATCACTGATGTGCTGCCAATACAAATATCAAGTCATTTTAATGATCACATCCTCAACAGTGCTATTTTATACTGGGTTTTCTCATTCTGTCAGTTTCATGAAAAACGCTGAATAGTTTAATTATCTTGTCTAACAAGCACTGTGAGGAGGTCAGGATTTTATCGAGCTGGCCTTCAGTTTTCTGAGAAAGCGTGTTAATTTGTGTCCCTGTAGGTGGTGACTGGATCGGGGCGACAGGAAGCCCAAAAGACAGATTCCGAGTACAGGAAGCTGTTTGACTTGGCCCTGCAGGGTATGCAGCTGCTCTCCCAGTGGAGCGCACACGTCATGGAAGTGGTGAGGACGGACAAATTGTACAGAGAAGAAAATATATGGAGCGGATTAGTTGAGACTGTATTGATGACTGTATTATAAGTTGTTTTTTTTTTGGCACTGATTAAAGCTGCAGGAGTCGTCAAAGTCATCAAATTAAATTTTGTACTAGCTTTAAAGCTGCTTGATTTTCAATTTTTTTGTGTGTTCAAATTTTCAAAAACTTTTCGGCTTTCCCCCGCAGTACTCCTGGAAACTGGTTCATCCGACAGACAAGTACTCAAATAAGGAGTGTCCTGATAATGCCGAGGAATATGAAAGAGCCACCAGATACAACTACACAAGCGAGGAGAAGTTTGCCCTCGTGGAGGTCAGTGGTGGTGACTCATCGCATACGTGCATTTCTGATTTCACTAGCGGCCTTTTCATCGGTGAACGTTGTGTTTTTTTGGCAGGTGATGGCGATGATAAAAGGGCTGCAGGTGTTGATGGGACGCATGGAGAGTGTGTTCAATCACGCCATCCGTCACACCATCTACTCGGCTCTGCAGGACTTCTCTCAAATCACCCTGCGAGACCCGCTGCGGCAGGCCATCAAGAAGAAGAAGAACGTCATCCAGAGGTGCGGATCACATGACAAATCAGCTTTCGGTTATAGTCAGCACATCACTTCTACATACTCTGTACACTTTATACCAAATTCCCATCAGTTCTCCAGAGGAAACAAGTCCTTTCATTAAATCTACATACAATTTGGAAAGACTTTGCATGATGGGTGAAGAGTCAAATAATGTAGTTAGAATATGAATACAAGCTTTTATGTCCTTTTACAGACTACAAAGAGGGAATGATAAATAGAGCTTATTTGATTTTTTGAATGAACAGAGTCTACATTTGTTATGTTAATGACAGCTTTTGAAATCATAATTTTTCTGTCTTACAGTGTTGTCAAAACCATATTTACTGTAAACATGTTTGACACTGTTTGTTGATTGTAAATGTGATTGTGAATATGTTTTCCTGCAGATTTCCTCGATAGTTCTAGTACACTGCTGTGCAGCTGTTCCCCAGGAAATCTCTGTAGTGTATAATAGATCGAACCCTACTGAGCTGCTTAGGCCTTGCAGCAAGGCTTTCATCTTCTTCATACTTCTTCCCTTTCATTATTCACCATTGAAGCTGAATGCAACCGTCTGTGTGTGTGTGTGTAGTTGTTTGTGCTTGTACGCAAACCCCCAAGCCAATGTTTGACAACCCCACTGCCCTATTTCTGCTCATAATACTACGCTCCTAACCATATTTGTTATCTCACTCCAGCGTCCTCCAGGCCATCCGAAAGACGATCTGTGACTGGGAGGCGGGCCGCGAGCCGCACAACGATCCTGCCCTCCGCGGGGAAAAAGATCCCAAGGGTGGTTTCGACATCAAGGTTCCTCGTCGCGCCGTGGGGCCGTCCAGCACACAGGTGTCACCCTCTTGCCTCTCATTCTCTACCCCCCGACTCCCATTATCATTCCTCCCGTTATCCTTTCCCGCACCCCCCCTCTAGAGGTCTTACACACCGTGACCCGAGCAGCTGCCAGTCAACACTAATCGGGCTTATGAAGCTCACAGCGCCCCCGTAGCACACCTGATTTGAGCTCAGGTCTTCCGACGTGTCATGTCGAAGCCGAATCACCTCTGGATAGTGGGGCAGGGGGAGATAATACGAGCTCATAAGGTCTCAGGCATGGCTGCGATGCCTCATAAACCAGCCTGTTTTGTATTCTGCATTTCTCTCTCTTCACATCATAGATCTGTAGTGTTATATAGCCTTTCCTCTCAGAGCTTGTCCCTAAATCCCTCTAATGAAACACATACAAGCACAATTCTGAATAGTAATCATCGGCACAATTTTGTTATATATTCACACATGTTGTCATTTTGTTGTAGCATACCTTATGTTGCATGAACCAACCAGATTTATCCGCTTAGTGCTCGGTTCCAAGAACTAATCTTGTTTTCAGGTGCAGGACTATAAAGCCCAACTCCACAATCACCCTCTGTGTGTATCTACATTGAACAGTTTTTAAACCCCAGTAGTTTTCAGTAGTAAATGATAGGGATTATGAAAATGGGTCTAAGAAAATGTTCCCCGCTGAGGTGAAGTCAAAGCTTATTTTGAGTTAAATGTAAAAATGGACTACAGACTCCCTGCAGATGCATGTGTGCTGTTGTGGTTAGACCAGGAAAAAGAAAAACACAAGGAGACATTTCACATTCCTGGTAAATATTCAGGTAGATTTTAACGTGTAGGTTTTTTAAAATTAGATAATATTCTGTAGGTAGCAACATGGAGAAGGTCTTTTATACAAGCCACCCACCTATAAGATTAGAACTGGTATTTGAAGGATCTGTGATGTGGCTCGTAAAACCTCCGCTGTGCTACCATTTATAAGATTTCAGTCTCCTTGTGGCTCTTTTAAAGCAAACATAATCACCTACCTGGCTTTAATTTGTGCCGCTTTCATTTTACGTGCAGCTCTACATGGTGAGGACTATGCTGGAGTCTCTCATCGCTGATAAAAGTGGCTCTAAGAAGACTTTGCGCAGCAGTCTTGAAGGCCCCACCATCGTGGACATTGAGAGGTTTCACCGCGAGTCCTTCTTTTACACCCATCTGTTAAACTTCAGCGGTAAGGGGGAAATCTCTAGGAACCTTTTGTTCAACGGCTGCGTGATGTTAACTCTTTTAATAAAACCTGTGTCTCTCCACATCTTCCATGCAGAAACCTTGCAGCAATGTTGTGACCTCTCCCAGCTCTGGTTCAGGGAGTTCTTCCTGGAGCTCACCATGGGCCGCAGGATCCAGTTCCCCATTGAGATGTCCATGCCCTGGATCCTCACCGACCACATCCTAGAGACCAAGGAAGCTTCCATGATGGAGTACGGAAATCATCTTTTTATCTTTTTTCGTTGCAGGGACTGCGTGGGAAACATTATTTTTCTATTGCTCCCAACTGCTTCACACTTCTAACAAATTTAAGATTTTCATCGGGGGCTGCACAGTTAATTAAAATAAGATTACAGTGTTTGATCTTGTATTAGCTTAGAGATCCACTGCATCAAGATAAATTCTCCTAATTTCTCTTTAAGCAGCATCGACTAATAAAATGTGCATTACTCCATGTGACAAATTGCACAGGACAAAGAAAAGTTGTAAAAATGCAGCAATGGTGAGGAAGAACAAATACAGTACATTCCTCCACCCCCAGTTCTGAGAAAAACACTGAGCCTGTACTGTAAAAAGTGGGAAACAGATTAAAAGACGAGACGACGAGAGGCAAACGCAGCTGCTTAAAACTTATACAACCAACTGAAATGTCACAAAAAGTCCAATATTGTCACAATTATCTTGAGTGAGTCATCCACCTAGCACTGTTAAGCTAGATGGATGCGTGGAGCGTCTCCCGTCTCCAGACCCTGGTCGTTTAAAGTTCACTGTTGTCTGTCTGAGAAACTGTTGTCTAACTTTGAAATAATGAGACTTTTTGATACAGTGAAATAGCAACTACAGGATTTAAAAATGCCAGTGTCAGGAAATGGCACCACTAGCTTGTTTTCTCTATGAAACCAACAAAAATGTAGAGTGTCGTTTAAAGTTTGGGTGAGCAATGATGCCAAATTTAGTGCTTCAAACTTCAGTGCTTGTTTCTTCTTACCTTATATTTTCAAACAGGCCCCCTGGTAAAATCTTAAAATTAGAGATAAACCATAACACACAAACTGTCAGGAATTAAAACATTAGCTTTAATTTACCCTAAATTGCTAAAAAATAAATGAATCTGTATTTTACCCATGTAGATATTTGACTTATGATTCATGGAACCAAATTAACTTTAGATTTATGTCCTAATATCCTTGTCAGCTGTACAGTACATGGGAACAGTTGAGTTCTGCTAATATGTGAACTACATTAACAGAGAAGCTGTGCACTCACGTCCTTTATTTTAATTAAGTTTTCCATTTCTGTGCTCGCTCACATCTGAAAAGACTTTTAAAAAAATGAGTCATCAAGACAGGGAGTATTTGTATGACAGTTATAATTGTGTTTTTACCCAGCTCCAAATAAAGAGGCCTCGCTGTCTCCATCCATTAGCTTTCCATCTTTTTAACAAGTTGCTATGTTCCAATCTCAGCCTGTGTTTTTTTCTTCTTCACACCCGAATGCAAATGAAAATCTGTTGGTATTAATTTTCTTTTTTCTTGAATGTCTTCCAGGTACGTGCTGTATCCTCTGGATTTATATAATGACAGTGCACACTACGCCCTGACCAAGTTCAGGAAGCAGTTCCTCTATGATGAAATAGAAGCTGAGGTAGGTTCAAATATTTGGTGTTAACATGAGTGTCACTTGTCCATAGTATCTCCTATTATGTCAGTCATTTCTTAGTTAGGTAACTGTTAATATAATTCCAAAAAGCTTTGTTGGTGTGTGTGTATGTGAAGTTAATTTGAACTTTGGTTATTTCAGGTGAACTTGTGCTTTGATCAGTTTGTCTACAAGCTGGCTGATCAAATATTTGCCTACTACAAGATTCTAGCAGGAAGGTAGGTGAAAATCCATTTGTACCTTTTCCCTTCATACTGTAGCATTAGCGTGGATGTGGTGGATTGCATGAGTTTTAAGGCACTGATTCCCAACCATGGTTAGTTGTGCCCCAGTGGGTACTTATACACTTTCTTTAGGGTATGTGGAAAGATGGAAAGTGGATCAGTTTTACTAATCTTTTTTAATTTAAATGTATTTGTATTTAGGTGAGAATAACTACCCAAAACTGAGAGTGCATAGAAGCAAAGAAATAGAATTAGTTAGCTAAAAGTAATCAGAATTAATAGTTAACTAAAAGAGGAAATAATTAAACAGCTGAAATAGCTAGCTAGAAGTAAAGCATACAGTGTTTAAATAAGTAATAAAAGGTAATGGATCAACAGGTGAAATAGCTAAAACTAATGTATAAATGGTTGCAATATTCATATTTGTCACATGTGGTAGAAGTATGAAAGAAATTAATTCTATGAGAAAATATTGCAAGAGTATCCACTTTTTGCAGTGTTACTGTTGAAATCAACTGAAATTAACACATTAGGGACATGTATTTGATTGTGGTGGGGGGTAAAATTACACAAAAAACATTGGGAACCATGATTGTAATGTGCTTCATTCAGAAATAAATATGTGTTTAAAATGCACATTGGCACTTCTACTACACCCTGTATGTGACTCTTCCTGTGTTCATTTTAATCCCTCAGTCTTCTGCTTGACAAACGTCTGAGAACCGACTGCAAGAACCAAGGAGCCAACATTCCCTGGCCGGCCTCCAACCGCTATGAGACTCTACTGAAGCAGAGACATGTCCAGGTATTTACCAATCATACTCATATATTGTACCTCTCTCTACTCCTACCTGTATTATTTTGGCGTAATGTTGTCTATGCCTGTCTAACTGGTTGTGCACTTCAGCTTCTAGGCCGCTCCATTGATCTGAACAGACTCATCACTCAGAGGGTTTCAGCTGCCCTTTACAAGTCTCTAGAGCTGGCCATCAATCGCTTTGAGAGTGAGGACCTCACTTCAATTATGGTATGTTCATTTTAGTCTTATAAACAACATTATCTTTTATTCCATCAGTATTTT
Organism: Scomber scombrus; assembly: GCF_963691925.1. NCBI lineage: Eukaryota > Metazoa > Chordata > Actinopteri > Scombriformes > Scombridae > Scomber > Scomber scombrus. Next base: position 7,752,671 of record NC_084977.1, on the reverse strand, counting down.
TGTGTTTGCTACTATCATTTATTCATGTGTGTTCCTAGAGGCAGACTTGTGTTTTTGACTATTGTCATGTCTCTTTCTTGGTTAAAGGAACTAGAAGGTCTCTTAGACATCAACAGATTGACGCACAAGCTACTCAGTAAGTTCTTGACCCTGGACAGCTTAGACGCCATGTTCCGCGAGGCCAACCACAACGTGTCAGCCCCGTATGGACGGATAACACTGCACGTCTTCTGGGAACTCAACTATGATTTCTTGCCCAACTATTGCTACAACGGCTCCACCAACAGGTTTGAACCACTGTCTGAGTCGCATTACACTGTTGGAGTTATACTATGCCTATCACACTATATCTATCATAATAATATCATAGTGTCTATCATAATTACCAATAGCCCTAGCTTACTTTATTTGCTTATATTGTCCAACCAACACTAGTAAAATATTTGGGGTACTTTTGCTTTGAAAATGACTTATTTTGTTAATTGTCAAAATTGTTGCCTATTATTTCTGTCAATCAACTAATCAATTGATTGTCTTTTCTCGAAAGAGCTTGTTGTTTCCTGAGCTGCCATGTACAGTGAGGGTCAGCAGGGGTCCAATAGCACATTTTAACCAGGGACCCCATAGCTATAAATAGTAGCAAACGTATTGCCCACTACATTAATCAAAACGTAATGTCCTGAGTTTTAAAATTTTGAGAGATTTCTATAAATAGCAGCAAAATAAAGCTTTGCTTGTTTTAGCCCTGATGTTATTGAAAGGTCTTCTTGTGTCAAGGTTGGACCACAGTCTAATTTATGATAAATCTCCATATACAAGTACTGTATCATCTGTTTGGCTATATGCTGCTCATATAGATATCAGATCTCTGATTGCAGTAGACAATATATGTGATAAACAGATAAAATATATTTTGAGATTCTTTGGGTGTTGTATATGCGTCAAATGTTCATTTTTAATCTGTTAATATTTTATTCTTGTATGTAAGTAAAGTTTATTTGTGTTGCACCTTTCACAGATACAAAATCACATGAATACTTAATGAAAAATCCACTACTAAAGGCAATATTAAAAAATAGCAGTGATAACAAACAGCATGGGGGTGACAAGTTAAAAGCACAGCAAATCACACAAATGAGGACGGAGACACATACACAAGAACAAGAAAAACGAATAAATAAAGGGGAGCCACTATTCAGACCGGCTAATAAAAACCCTGTCTGAATAAAACTGCTTTCATAAAGACGTCACAGGAGTCCAGGGATAGCAGCGATAATGGGAGAGTGTGCCATCATTCTTTTATAGATTTGTTTTATAGTGGGTTTGAGGGACAGCTAGTAGTTAATGTTCAGCAGACCCAAGAGCTTGATTGGGCATATAAGGAAGAAAAGGTCATCAATATACTGGGGTGTTATAGGCTAGCAGCAGTGTTTTAAGGTGGATGGGAAATTTAATTGGGAGCCAGTGCAGAGAGGATGAGATTGGCTTGATATGTGATCTTTTGTCATTTCTAGTCAGTGTCACGATAATCTTAAAGAGAGGAAATGAAAGCATGAATCATCATCTCCATCTCAACCTTGGTCACCACAGATTTTAATTTAACAATGTTCCTCAAATAGAAAAAACATGAGCATATAAGCTGACATGATTACCAAACAGGGATTGGTCATAGATGACACTTAAATTTCAAAGGTTATGCTGAACACAAACACTTAATGACCACATATACTGCTTGATGTTTGGTATAAAATTTACAGGAGCAATCATAAGAGCTTTTGTCCTGTTCGCATTTAACTGACCGTTGTCAGACGTCCAAATCTTAATAGCATCCAAACATTGATGTAAAATGGACAATTGGTGTCATCAGGTTCAAAAGAGAAATACAACGGAATATCATCGGCATAAAATAAGATCCCGCTAAAATGTGTAATAATCTGTCCAAGATTTTAGCTTTTTTGTATCTCTCCACCACTTAAACACAACACTACTGTGAGGTTATCTATAGCAGGACTGGAGAGGGAACGTTTACAAGTGTGTGTGTGTTTGTCTGGATGTGTTTTAAACCTTCTTCTGTTTCCGATCACGTGCATCATATTTTGATGTCGGTGACATTAGAGATACATGTTTGAAGACTCCTCCTCATCTGTGTTCAGGTTTGTGCGCACCATCCTGCCCTTCTCTCAGGAGTTCCAGAGAGACAAGCCGCCCAATGCTCAACCCCATTATCTGTACGGGTCAAAGGTCAGTACACTTTTATTCATCATCATCACCTACAGAGAGAACATTGTCCTTTTTTAAAGGAATTTTCTTATATTTAATGAGTGGATGATCTTTTAATGATTTCTAGTATGATTTGACTGGCAGTGTATGAACTCTCCTCTGGTAAACATTCATTGCAGATTAGTAATACATGTAATGTAGATGCTGGTGGAAAAGCATCATGGTATGGGTAACAATGTCTGAAATGTCTTGTGTGTGCAAGTAAAAGGTGGGAAAATGTAGATGTTTAAATTCAGAAACATGAATGCATATCCATGGTGCATAATAAAAAAAAAAGTCCTTCATGAGCTTCTTGTTATTTACAAGAGAAACATTCACATTCAGTGGAACAAACAAATACGGACAGGCAGACAGGATGAAGCTTTTTTTCATTCAAAACATCTCAAACATCATTGAAAACTTTGAAGTGGTTCAGCAATTTAGTTTCAAATGGAAACATTTTTATTTCTGTTAAACACAAACAGGATTTCATCAGTGGGTAAAAACACTCGACAGACAATTCGTGCACAACAATACTGTGATGATGACCTCAATCCAGTTGATTCATACTGGCTCGCTGCCAGAGAGCTTAGCAAGCGTTCTCAGCTCATGGTCCTTGGTAATTATGTGGCCGGTGGTCTGCGCTGAGAGGAGCGGCGTTTGCATGATGGCGGCGTGTTTGGCGCTGCTGTCGCCACCGCCACTGCTGCTGCCGCTGGGAGTGTAGAGCTGTCTGGATCCTGAGGTGTCTTGGCGGGCCGCGTTGGTCGCGTGGCAGCTGTCGGCAGCCTGGCTGGCGATGGAGCAGGTGTTGTGGAGACAGCCCCACAACAGGATGCCAGCGATGACCAGGAGCAAGATGCAACAGGTCAGCCAGACGCCCATTGCGAGCTCCCAGCCGGCCCTGTCGTGACCTTCGTTGCTCTCTGTCAGAGTGCTGAACACCTGGCACTGGTCCCGAACCGGATTGGCGGCCTGACATGTCACGCACAAGAAGTAGGCGGTCTGAGGGAGGAGGTTGGCCAGGTGCGTGCTGGTCTGACTGACAGGGATGCGTTCCTCGTGCATGAAAGTCTTGCGCTTGTAGCCCATCAGCAGGCTGTTCCAGTTGGGGTCGTACATGACGCTGTAGAAGGTGTCCAGGCAGCCGGGAGACGACGGCCAGCTCACTCTGGCAGAGGTGGTGGAGATATTGTAGACCGCAATCCCCATGATGTCTGTCTGTCTGCTTCTGGAGGTGTGTTATACTGAGGGAAGTGTTCCCGCAATTATTTCACTCTTTGTGTGCTCACAATGTAAACTGGGCTGGAAAGAGAGATAACACGCAGAGTCAGACAGACAGAAAAGATCATTTTAAGCACAACCATTTTTTTGTGCTTATTTCCACCCAGGCGTTTGAAGCCTCCACCTCACAATTAGTCATTAAATCAGCAGGTTTTGGTCGGGGCTGTCGTGCTTGCTTCCTGTGATTACAGACTGTTTTGACCACTTTGATTACAACACCTTTTTCTCTTATGAGGGCATACGATAAAAATAATCCAAACTCGCCTGTGGCCGAATGAAATATAAAAGCAGATTCTGTCCTATACCTCCCACTCACTGAGGATTATGTTAAACACTATTAATGAACAATGTCACGGCCACCCACCACCCCGTCCCACATCATATCAAGCAGTAAACAAGAGGCATTGACATCAGAAGATAATAAGCATTGTAGAGAGGATTATCTGGAGCAAAGTGCGGCGGTAGGAGGGACGCCACGCATACGTACAGATGTTCGGCAAATTACATAATGCAGCTCATCTGTGCTGTGAAGTCACCTGTTATGGGAAAGGTGATGATCTGCTGACCTTGAAGAGCATTATATGAAATATCTATTGAAACTTAGCTCTATAGAATATAATAGCTCAGTCCTGACCTGAAATCAAGATGTCAAGTGGTGGCAGTAGAAGCCTGGGGGGAAAACTCAACAAAAGAATAATGTTCTGAAAAGCCATCATTTGACTTTCAGAGTATTTTTCATTTACATTTTATATAATGCTGTCTGGTGTAAAATACATGACTCTTTAAGTGCTCATGTTGCCTCCTCCCGTATGAAGTAATGCAGGGTGGGTGTGGTGCACATTAGAAACAAGGCAAAGTAAATGGTGTAGTTAAGTGCTGTTTTTGCCCAACAGGGTTTTCTAATTAAGCCATCATGGAAATTACCAAAGCAGACACAGATAGTATCACAAGAAGATAATAAGTCCATTGTAGAATTATTAAATTAAATCAAAACAGAGCTTACATGTGATTTATAAAGCACAAGTCACTTCAGATGTATTTCTATTTTATTCCAACTATTAAATCCAGTAAATGCATCCTTCCACAGTTTTTTTTTCTTTTTCTGTTGCATCAGCTGTAACCCGTAGCAACAAAACAGATGTGAGTTTATGGTAATAAGCCATGTTAAGATAGTCACTCGAAGTCACCCATTCAAAGCACGATTCGGAAGGAAGACTTACCGGGGAAAACGGCGCTGGCACGTGTTGAACATACCAATCTGTTGTGCCTGTGGTTGTTGAGATTATCCTGCACTCCAGCTACTCACTCATATTAGCATCTACTCCACTGTCATTGTATGAGCTGCTCTGATGCCAGATGCTGCTGCTGCTGCCGTGTAGGTTTTCAACCTCAGGACTGGACTGGAGATCGTTGTGTCCTCGTCTACGCTGCTGCCACACTAGTGGGAGTGCTGCTGGATTACGGCAGCAACTTCAACTCCCTGCCGACAGGGGAGAGAGGGAGCTGAAATCTCCTGCTGTGAATGTTAGGAAAGAAACAGTTCACCATCAAAATGGCTTATTATTTATCAGTTGTTTTTTTTTTAAATAAATAATATTAATCTGAAATACCTTGCTGTTTCATCCAGTGAGACTAATTATTCATATACCCTTGAGCAACACTTTGGAGAAGGCAGTGGTATCTTGAAAACTATTGACACAGAGCCTCTTGTGTCAGTGGAAGAGGGAGCTGAAATTTAGTTTGTCCATCTGTCAAAACATTTGGTTCAGAGCAAAATCTCTCAACAACTGCTGGCCAGATTATTGTGACATTTACTGTGGGATATTTATGGTTCCCAGAGGGGGAGTTTCTGGTGATCCCCTCACACTGACATTACCAGAAATGTCCAAAATCTCACAGAATGCTGTGAAATGTCAGTGAAATGTTCTCTGACACTTTGTGAGTTTTCCTCTTGAGCCTCCTTCAGGCCAAAATCCCAGTTTTGAACACTAGATATCTCATGATGATCTACCATGGATGTTACCATTAATTGAAAGTGATTAACCTATTTTTATTGAGGATCTCATGTTAGGACTCTGGCTACGTTAGTCAGTGAGCTGGTCAGTCGTTCTACCACTTTGGTCCTGACTGAAATATCTCAACAACTATTGGATGGATTGCCGTGAAATTTTGTACAGACATTCATAGTCACCAGAGGATGAATTTTACCAACCTCCGGCCTTCTACTCCTTTGTTTATGACCAAACAACTGGAAATGTGATGTCACTCCCATCAGCCTTAGCTGTGCTTTTGTGTTAAGGGTTAATTAGCAAATGTTAACTTGCTAACAAACCAAACTAAGATGGTGAATATGATAAACATTACTTAAACATTGTACCTCCTAAACCTCAGCATGTTAGCATCATCATTGGCTGTAGACTCCCTCCAGAGCCTCAGAGGATGTTTGGCAACCGTTTTTAGGGAGTGGTACTTCATGTGATGAATAAAGCTGAACTTCATGTATACAATGTAAAAATAGGCCTTTTTAAACTCTGTTAGCTTTTCTCTAGCACCACCCCAAGGTCAAAACTCTCATTTTGCACCCAAAAATGTTTCATAAACCACTATCATACCACTAACATGATTTACCCATTTTTTAATAAATTGTCTCACTTAGCAGAATATTGACACTAGTGCTAAGAATTACAAAATGATCTGTGTATCTGTGTTACACTTACATATTGTGTTTGATTTCCCAAACATAGAATGTGTTTTGTTGTGTTTGGGGATGATAAAGTGTTAAAAGTCTTCACTGACAAAGTGACTCATCCCTGCTGTAGACGTTAATATGCCCACGGGGCTGAATTTACCTTTAGAACCCATCTGGTCATCAGGGAGAGGAGAGTAGTGAGCAGGGGCTTGAATAGAAAAACACAATCTATTTTTTTGTTTTTTAAATACTCATCCTCATTCCCTGATGCATCACAGATGATTGAAGGTCACAATGTTTATTCAAGTGATGAAATAAGTGCCGATGCTCTAAATTGAATCATGTCTTGTCGTCGCTTCTCCTCCTCTGAATGTAGACCTTGAACCTGGCGTACAGCAGCATATATAGCTCGTACAGAAACTTCGTGGGCCCCCCGCACATAAAGGTCATGTGCAGGCTTCTGGGTTACCAGGGCATCGCCGTGGTGATGGAGGAACTGCTGAAGGTCGTCAAAAGCCTGGTGAGTGGGACTTTAATGGGTGACGTCGTGTGGAAGGCATAATTGGGGTAGCTGTTGCAGAACTGAGGACGTCACTGCTAGGAGGGGTTTAAAAGAAGAGTTTCTTAGTTGTGAATGAGAGTGATGTCATGGGAAGCTGAATGAAAAGTAGAAAAATGTGAACTTTTGTCACCTTGGTTAGTTTATGGCTTCAATGATTAGTCATATCACTTCTGGTTAACGCTTTCCTTCTCATGTGTAGCTTCAGGGAACTATAATGCAGTATGTGAAGACCCTGATGGAGGTGATGCCCAAGATCTGCCGACTTCCCCGCCACGAATACGGCTCCCCAGGTTAGTGGAAATGTGACGTCTGCATCAGTTTATTGATCTAATTTGAATTTAAAGGATCTTCTCTTTTATTTTATTTATATAAGTTATTATCAGCACCTGATTGCATTGCGTTAGATTTCCCGGAAGAAATGAAAACATTTATTTCGATCTCACATCTGTGAACTACAGCAAAGTTCCTAAAAAAACTACAAAAATGTGCCACATTGGATGCTGTGAGCCAGGAGGAAGCACCACTCCAGTTAAAAGCAACCAGCTGTGCAGCCACTGAGCAAGATATTTTAATTGAAGCTTTTCAGCAAATAAAGTGGCGTCAAATCTCCCTGAAGTAGTAGAACAAATACCAATGTTTTATACTTGCTTAGCTCAATTTGTTCCTATTCAGCTTTTTCTAAATCAAATGCAGGAGAACAGTTAGGATTAGTTTCACTGAGCGCCTTCATTTTACACAGAGCTGACGTCCAAGAAAATTAGCCGCTCTGCCACCTCAGCAGTCCGTGTTTTTATTAACTGGATAGGTTATGCCGGGTCCGCTGCTGTGACGATGGACATTTGAAGGCGATTAAACTGTGCGACTCAAAAATGAAATGAGGTGTAAGATTTGATAATTGGGGCTGTATTTGCTTTCAGGTATCTTGGAGTTCTTCCACCACCAGCTGAAGGACATTGTCGAGTACGCCGAGCTCAAGACGGTGTGTTTCCAGAACCTGAGGGAAGTTGGAAACGCCCTCCTCTTCTGTCTGCTGAGCGAGCAGAGTCTGGTACGCTTCACAGCCCAGACACACCTTGTTGAGATTATACCTGTAGATTAGTAGTAACAAATACGTCTTTGTCATCATGTGTGTAATATTGAATTTAATGCGTTTATAAGTATCATCCTCAGTCAAGCTGTTAAATCACATCCATGGTATAATCATTATGCATCTGATATTAATGAGGATAGATTATAACTTCTGCTGTATTTTCCTCCCAGTCACAGGAAGAAGTTTGTGATTTGCTGCATGCCGCACCCTTCCAGAACATTCTTCCCAGAGTTCATGTCAAAGGTAAATACAAGAAAAACATTATTATGCAGTTATATTTGAACCTTTGAATTCAAGGTGTTAGTTCATATATATATTCTATTATAGAACGTCAAAAAATCCTCCAAAATGTAATGTGAAAAGTTAGTGTCCATGGCAGGTATTCTACAAATCATACAGTTCAACACAGCACAGTTTTTAGATGAGAGTAGTAAATCAGGTGATTGCAGACACAGCCCAAAATCAACTTTCTGTCTTCTCTGCCCTGTTTGTGAATAACAACTAATGTTATTGGTTCATACAGAGGGTGTATATCTTAACAAAACAAGATAGAATATATGCTTTCACAGTTAGAAAAGACTTTTCTAAAACAGCTGGTCGTTGTAGTTTGTAGCAAATGTTACACAAACAGGAGTAGGTGGTTCATTTATTCGGGACTATTTTCAGCTGCGGATTAATACCAGCAGTGCCCATGTTAATGGTGTCGATGAGTGCAAACCTGTGGTGCACTGATGTGTTTTAAATAGTTTTGGGACAACAGTGCAGCTCTATAACACAGAGGACACTTTAAATGTATTTTTGGTTTTGGTCTTTTTTTTTTAGGGTATTTGTTGACAAAATATAGAATTTTATATACATATATATATAAATAAAAGAATATCACCAGACTCATCCCTTTATATTTGTCTTCTCTGTAATGCAGAGGGGGAGCGCCTTGATGCCAAGATGAAGCGCTTGGAAGCCAAATACACAGCGTTGCATCTGGTTCCACTGATTGAGCGCCTGGGCACTCCACAGGTATGACCTGTCCAAATATGTCAGGAGAGGACGCTGTCAACACAAGTAGAAGATACTAATAAAGTAAGGTGCTCAGTATTTGTGACTTAAATCCTCCTGCTTCACTTTCCTCTCAGCAAATCGCCATCGCTCGTGAGGGAGACCTCCTAACCAAAGAGAGGCTGTGCTGCGGTTTGTCCATGTTCGAGGTCATCCTCACACGTGTGCGCGGCTTCCTCGAGGACCCCATCTGGCGCGGCCCTCTTCCCAGCAACGGCGTGATGCACGTCGATGAGTGCGTGGAGTTCCACCGTCTCTGGAGCGCCATGCAGTTTGTGTACTGCATCCCAGTAGGAGCCCACGAGTTCACAGTGGAGTGAGTACAGCAGAGAATCGCAGACTTTTCACCACATGTGATTTGTCAGCGCCACATCTTTTATTCACACCATCTTTTTTTTTTTCTTCCCCAGGCAATGCTTCGGAGACGGCCTCCACTGGGCGGGCTGTATGATCATCGCTCTCCTGGGACAGCAGAGGCGCTTCGACATCCTCGACTTCAGCTACCACCTTCTCAAAGTGCAGAAGCACGACGGCAAGGACGAGGTCATCAAGAGCGTGGTGAGTTGGGAGAGGCGATGGAACATCAACGCCGACACACAATCTGTAAAACGGCACCTCATCGGGCGAAATGCTTGACGTGTCACAGCTGTTGTCTAATTCCTCCTATTTAATATCACGGAGCAGAGAGGCAACAGAGCATGTCAGTTTTCTCCCAACCCATGACTGTGATAACCCTGTTTATTCCGGTCATGACAGGATTATCAGTCTTACTAAGTCACACTTCCTTCTACTTTTGCCTTCATTTCATGTTTTTCCACTTAAAATTGAAACTAGAGTGTTTCTCACTTCGTATCAGCTGTATCACTTTATTTTGAACCATTCCGTTCAGTATATCGTAGCATATTTGTTGCCGTGACATGAATCTGATAAACAAGTGCTTATTTATAGACTACTTGTATCTCTTCTAGCTGAGAGTTAGAGGATAGATGCTAAACATGACGCTGAGAGCGGTATCAATCTTCTCATTTAATTCAAAGCAAGAAAGCGAATGTGTACTTTGTAAAATGTTAAACTACTTCTTAAAAGCCCAGAATCCATAAAAAGTTACCACATATAACGCTGACCACCCTTTAAAAATAACTTTAGTACATTTAAATGACAAAACCTTTATGCTCCGTTTCCCTTTTAGCCACTGAAGAAGATGGTTGACAGAATCCGCAAATTCCAAGTCCTCAACAATGAGATTTTCGCCATCCTGAACAAGTACCTGAAGTCTGGAGACGGAGAGAACATGCCGGTGGAACACGTCCGATGCTTCCAGCCACCGATACACCAGTCGCTCGCCAGCAGCTGAGGCGCCTCAGCGCGCCGTCGACACCGCGGACCAGTTTAAGTTCCAAAACACTGTCAGCATTACCAGACTATCCACAAATATTCCCATTCATTTACTTTTAGGTCTTTTAGTAGCAAATGACCATTAAATGTGAGGAAGTTGGGCCACTTTTTTTTTGTCAGAATAAATTGTTTTTGTATTCACTTGTGCCTTATCAGAAATGAATAGATATTTTCCCCCTTTTTTTGATGAACTATTCTTTGTTTTATACTTGCAGAAAGATATAGATCAGGGAGGGGAAATTAGTTTTTATCAGATAAATATTTAAAGGGTTTGCAGTGGTGGAAGATTAAGGGTGAACAGTGACCTATTTTAAGTGGGGGGTGAAGGTAAATTTGTATTTTCTATATTGTTAAAACATGCATGCTAAAACATTTTAAAAAGAAATTGAAATGTAACAAGCTCATACTCGTGTTAAGCATTTATTCACTGTGCCTTGTGTTTTCGAATGTTTTAATCATTTTAATTCAATAAATATGAAACAAATCTGTGGGTTCATCTCGAGAGCTTTTCATGTTAACGCCACATAAAAAAAGTTCGCAATGACCTCCAACAAAAATAGTTGTTACTTTCAAGTATCACGAGAATCCAAATTATAGTGACAGTCCTTTTTAAATGTTGTCATTTTTAGCAGGACTTCATATAGAATATATATATTAAAACCTTTGATTTATAGAAAGTAAGTCAGTGCATGGATATGCATGTACATATAACAAAACATTTCTTTAAAAAAAAACAAACCCAAAACATATTTACAGCGCTACAGAGGAATGAAATTAAGGTTTAAACTAAGTGAATATGAGCAGGTCATATTCTGAGAAAAGTAAGGCAAATTAAAACATTAAGTACAATCCACTGGTCTGTCCGAGTCACTTCCCCCTCACAGGTGATTGTCTTATTGTTTCATACACCATGCCTATAACAATGCCATGGCTGGTGAGTCAGAAGGAGGCTGTTTTGTTAGTGGCCTGCAAAAAGTTTCCAACATCATCCTATGATGATGTCATCGCCCCGTTTCTTCTGGAGACGTTATCGAAAGGCAAGCCCATTTCTCTGTCCTCCATGCCCTCGCTGGACTCATTATGTAGTAGTTCGTAGGTACTGTGGGATGCCATGCCGTTGGCCGCGGGAAACGCCCGATCATCCTTCCTCATGGACACAGCGAGCGTAGCCAAGCTGACGCTAATGTCTTTGAAGGCGTGGAGCAGGAAGATGCCCACGATGATTGTAAGGAAGCCACTGAGGGTGCCGATCACGTCGTCCGTGCCCATGTGCTCCCACTCCTTGAACAGGATGGCCGAGCAAGTGAGCACGGACGTGGTGAAGAACACGTAGTAGATGGGGGTCACCAGGGACGTGTTGAATATGTCCAGAGCCTTGTTCAAGTAGTTGATCTGAGTGCTCACGCAGGCAATCAGACCCAACAGCAGGATCCACGCCAACGGGTTTTGCACTACGTTTTCCCCGGCGATCGCTTCCTTGATGGCGATGCCCAGTCCTTTGACGCAGGATACTGATAGTGCCCCAATCACTGAGCAGATTGTGATGTACACGAGGATATTGGTTTGACCGTGGCGGGGACCCACAACAAAAATAAAGATGAGGGCCACGATGATGACAAGTGTGGCAAAAACGAAAAACCCTAGGAGAAAAAAAAGGGAGGATGCAAGTGTCAAACTGGGCTTCACATGAATTTAAAAGAATAAAATATGAACTTAGTGGTAATGTTTGGGCTTAAATCAAACAAAACAGGGAGCACTCTAATATGGAATAGCTCTACTTTATGTATTTCACTTCCAACTTTTAATACTTTAAATTATACATTTTGGCTCAGAAAGGAAAAGTTACAGGGCAGGATCTCTGATGTATATCTTGTTGTTTACCTGGGTCGACCAGCTTTTTGGCCATATGCTCGAGGCTGGTGATCTCTTCTTCTTTTGGAGCGTGAATTACCATGGTGGTGGAGCCTAGGATGCTGAGTAGGCAGCCGAGCTTCCCGTGCAGGTTTAACCGCTCAGTCAGGAAGTACGACGACAGCACGGCGCTGCGAAAAACACACATTTACACTCTCGTCAGCCACAGTGACTGACTGCGCTCTGCAAATCAATACGCAAATGTGAGGAAAAACGTATGTAGGCTTAACTGCCTAGTCCACACTGAGTTATCTGTACCTGACAAGCACGCTGAGGGCTCCCAATGGAGTGACGAGAGTAGCGGGAGCAAAAGCATATGCTGCAAAGTTGGCTGCTTCCCCAGCTCCCACTAGAAAAAGGACAGAAGCCCATAAAGTTAACTGCCAAGTATAGAGAGCTTAACAATGTTGTAATGGAGGCAGACAGAGTTGCCGGTAAACACAATTTGGTCTGAGGTTTAAGTGTGTTGCAACAATGAATACAAAAGATACTCTTCAAGGTAAGCACAGGTTTGGAAATTTGCAAGTCAAAAAAAACATGGAGTCTCAGTTTAAACTGGTTGTAAGTTTTTTTTTGGATTTGTAGGTTAAATGGTTTCAACTGAATTTTAATTAACATATTTCGACTGTTCCAGTAGTGCTAGAAAACAACAATTAAGTGTAGTTTAGCTGTGAAAAACATTTATTTAATTCAACCACAATGTGTGTCATCACTTACTCGATAATAAACCAGCCCACCACAGCCATTCTTTCAAATATGCATGACCACCCTGGCCTGAGGAGCAAAGAATACATATTTAAGCACATGTGATTCGACTCATATAAACAACAACACTTGAATGTATGCAAAATCTGAATTGTGCAATCATCCTAGTTAATAATTACAAGAATGCTGAGGACTCACTCTCTCACACACACACACACACACACACACACACACACACACACACACACACACACACACACACACACACACACACACACACACACACACACACACACACACACACACACAGCAAATATGAGCAAAACTGGGCAAGCCTGAAATGTAAGGCAGGTGTGCTAATGGCTTGACTTCATTACCGACTTTTGCGTGTTGCACAAGTAGCAGGGAGTGCCTCTGCTTTACTGCCAAAATTGCACCATTTGTTATTTGCTGACAGATTAGAAGGAATGATGCACATTTGACACACACACACACACACACACACACACACACACACACACACACACACACACACACACACACACACACACACACACACACACACACACACACACACAAAGCGTATTACCTGCCCGCATTGATCCCTTCCTCGCCAACCTCAGAAGTCCTTTCTTCTTGAGGATAAAACTGCCTCCGATGAAGATGCTGGAGCTGATAGCCAACCCAAGACCAAGGTAGAAATCATACTTCCCCCTGTCCTGACCCATAGTGAGGCTGGATGTGTTTGTGCGATCTGTCACATTTACTACCAAACAGTGCAGATGCTGACCCAAAGTGCAGTTCTGGCCAGCCCTGACACCTGAGAGCAGAGAACATGAGACACAACAACAAGGCGTGCATAAGCTGCTGTAAAAAAGTCAGGAAAACACAGTTGGATCTTTCTAACACCAGTTTAAAAACTAAGCTTTTACCGTTTCCACATGTGACAGTACAAGCTGGCGAACCATAATGTAATGTGTTAGAAGAATCCATGAGTTACAGCACATGTAGGAGCTCTAACTTTCACTAGCAGCTGCTCCCGTATAAACACACAGAAGTGACTGTCGCATGATATGTCACTTGTGTGGGTGTTGTACATTTTTCCCAAACGCCTTTTGAAACTCGGTCACCTGCTCTGTCAATATATTCACATGTCAAGGCTCAGGAATTCAGGAAGTGAGGTTAATGTTAACCTACACACGCTAGGTGCGGCTAACAAGCTAGCCTGAAGCAAAAGTCGCCCTTTTGCATAGTTGTAGTTTTACAATTACCCGCCTACTACATATCAGCACACTACTCTAGACTCTTCTCAGGCAGTAGCTTCACCGTGGCTACACTGTATTATATTTCAAAAACTTTGCTAGTATCTAATTGCTAGCTACTATAACCGCTCGTTAGCCAGATTAGCTTTCCCATTAACACGGCTGGCTAGCTGGTTGGCTAGCGAAGTCAATCAGCGTTCACTAAGAATTTGAGCGTCCGGTTGTTTGCGAGGTTTGAGAAGTGGTGAATGTGGGTTAAATACCTGTTCAGCAGCTGCTTGGTTTTTTTCCCTCCCAGACGCGAAGACTCTGGTAGCAGCTGGAGGGTTGCTAATAGCTCGGCTGCTTCCTGGCTCTGAGGCTAACCATCACATAGTGCCCTCCTCATACACCCAGCACCGACTCAGCCGAACGATTGCCGCACTGCCAGCCTCCTCTTCCGCCTATTATCTGGGATGTGACCGATGAGCTGTGTGCCCTCCGCAGGCTGAACGCCAGCATGTCCACAGTTCAGATAAAAACACCGCACCTCAATGCAAAGTCGACTCATGGAGTATTTATCACAAAATTATTTATTAATTATAAATGCATGATACATTATTAAAAAAAGTAACAAAAATATGATTTAAATCTTAAATCTTAGTTTCCAGAAAAAAACCATAATGTACAGTACTGATAATAAGGATTATGACATCAAAAACAAAATGTGTAGGAATTTGCAATCACCACTTTCTCAATGATAACTGCTTTATGATAACAGATTTACAATAAATGATTCCTCTAAATTATTTACTAAAACGTTAGGACTCATAGGATTAAAATAATAAGTTTAAATTTATTATTTTAATCCTATGAGTCCTAACGTTTTAGTAAATAATTTAGAGGAATCATTTATTGTAAATCTGTTATCATAAAGCAGTTATCATTGAGAAAGTGGTGATTGCAATTCATAATTTAAAGTCAGCTCATGAGTGACAAAAGCGTAAATATAATTGAAATGATCGAGTCAATTTTTAAAGCAAAAATATGAAACATGTTCAGTTTTCAGCCTTTCAAATGTGAGGATTTTCTGCTTTTCTTAATAATTTATCAGTAAAATGAAGATATTTGGGTTGTGGTCAAAGGGTAAAATAAAAAAAAAGCATTAGTAGATCTTACTTTGGGCTCTACGAAATTACAATGGATATTTTTAGACAAGAATTTGACAAAGATCATTGGCAAAACAATCATAGATTAATTAATTAAAAAAGGACTGCGTCTCACACACTTTAGTTGGACAAAACTGTTTAAGATTTCAAGTCTGCCAAGTCACAGTCATCACTGACACATACAGTAACAGAAATTAGTGTCGACACTGTAATGGAATGGTAATAAATAACCCTTTACAGTTACCTTTTTAATCACACGCCTAAAATAAGTAGCCACGTTTAATGTCATGACGAACCAGCTGTTGTTATATCAGCCTTACAAATCTTCCCATTAGAACTAAACACCTGGTCACTGTTGATACTCATCTTCTAAACAACTCCGCCACTGAAGTGACTGCTGCTGAAATTACACTGAATAATTCAAAGGCATACTGAATAAGTCACAGTGTAGGTGTTTCTGCACTGAGGCAGTCTGGCATTGGGAGAAAGGGAAACCATTCAAGAGGTCTATAAAACCCTTGAGAGGAACACTGTCTATTTGAAATGAGTAAAAACATAAAAGTCCCCAGGCTGTATTTTAAGTGTGCTGTTAAAAAGCTCTGAGACGTCAAGCAGCAGTCTCATGATAATGGTTGACGGTTATTTGTGGGTTACAGTAACTAAGAACTAGTCCAATAGAAACTGCAATAAAATTCAAGTTAATGTTGAGTGAAACCAGTTATATAACACATTGTAACTTTGGTCATTCAAGTATAGACTGTTATAAAAAAAAAGGCACAAAAGTCATATAATTATAAAAAGGCATGTCGATCACTCTGTCTTTTCCCGTAACCCCTTCTGCTTCCAAGTAAGCGAGGCCTCCTGGGATATTCGCAGTAAAACCACCCCGACGCACACTGTTGTCAAACCACAAAGCATGGCGAGGCTGTCAGTTAAAGTAAGCGCAGTCCACTCTTTGAAGAGAAGAGCAGACGCAAGAATCACAGTGGATGTGAACGTCACGTAGTAGACGGCTTCAAACATGTTGGAGCTGAACGACTCCAGGGCTTTATTGATGAAGTAGAACTGCGTGAGGACGCTGACAGCTAGCGTTCCCAGCAAGCCCAGGAACAGAGCCAGGGCCCCGCTGCTCGGAGGCCCGTCACTGAAGATGTCTTGTGCGGCCAAGCCAAGTCCTTTGCTGCTTGGAACGGTAAAGCTTCCCAAGAGGGAACATATGGCGACATACACCATGATGTTTGATGTGCCGTGAGTTGGAGCCATCCACACAATTAGCACGATGAGCATCAGGACCACCAAGAGGGCGTAAATTACAAACACTGCAGGATGAAAATGGAGATTTTTAGTGATTTCTTCATTTATAACTTTGTTCTATTGTATGCAGTACATTCAAAAAGAAGTAAAAGCTTAGAAAAGATGTTTACTTGAATTGCACATGGGCTATTGTACTTCGAATTTCACTTCAATAATCCTAGTGGCCACATTTATCTGTTACTAGAGTAGACTAAATAGGCAAAAACAAACTTGACTTATTCACCTGGGTCCCATAGCCTCTCCTCTAGCTCCAGCCTCGATGTTACAGCCTCCGCTTTAGGGGCATGAATGATGAGCATCACGGAGCCGCAGCAGCATAACACACAGCCCAGCTTCCCCAGGATATTTAAATGCTCCTCCAAGATCCAAGAAGCAAGCACAGCCCTGTAACGCATAAAAAAAGCCTCTTTTATCAAACACACCTAAGGCAATTCATAGAGTCCCGGAAGTATTTATACAAACAGGTTTATCTCTTCACTGTGCAGGTTTCTGCTCACTGATGTGAGATGTCACAGTGACATAATGAGGTTAAAGCACTTCATGATTGCTTTCATTTTCTTCTGTATGTTTGTACTTATGTGTAGATTGTTTTTGCTTAAGTTTGTTTTTTTCTTGCTTGGTGAGTTGTATTCATATTTTTATTCTATTTTATTTTTTTAGTCTCACCTGCAGGATCCTTTTTCTTCCTGCAATGTATTATGGTTTGTCTGTCTCAAATGAATAAACTAAAACTGAAGTCATGACAACAAATAAACTAAAACTAAAGTCTAGACAAGAAAATATACAATTTTAGCTTTGCACATGGCAGTGAAATAGATTGATAATTAACCATAACTTTACAGTATTTGAAAGATTAAACCTGTCCACTCATTGTCCAACACTCAAACTGATGACAAATCACAAAAAAACCACCCCAAAATTAAATAGGAAAAAAATGTTTCAAATGCAGTGCCTGTGAGTGGCAGATACTGAATAAAATCAAAAAATATGCTGCGGTTTTTGTAATGATGTTTCTCATCTAAACAAACCATATACCACAGTGTCAAACACTTCTCCAAATCCAGTTCTGTCTTGGACTTACCCAAACAACACTCCAAGGGCTCCTAGAGGTGTCACTATCACAGCAGGGGCCACATTGTAGGCCAGGAAATTCCCAATTTGACCAACAATCACTAAATGAGATTCATAAAAAGTTGCGTCATTACATTTGATATTAAGTGCATTCAATATTTAATTAAAGGTTCATTTTAATACTGAAGGAAAGGGACGATGCAAAAAAAATAAATAAAAAACTGTGAGTATGACTCGGAGTCAACAGATGGCGCTATACTCACTGGCCACTGTGCCACTCCACCACACAGCATCTACGAGGTACGACCCTCCTGGACACAAAGTACAGAGACAATTCAGTCTGTGTGGTTTAAAAGGCTTTTCTCAACTTCATGATATAATTTGTATGCTTCTCCTACTTCCTACTACATTTCATATAAGCATTGTTTAATAAAATGTCGTGTTGGTCTTCTTATCTGCTGTTTCAGTTTACCTCTGTCTCGGGAGCGTAATATTCCCTTCTTTTGCAGCACAAATGTCGACCCGTTGATGAAACTTGATATTACAGCTATCGCTATTCCAGCAACTGGTAACGAGACGGCGCTTATGTCCGAGTCTAACGCCATTTCTGCCATTTCTGGCTTTAGTTTGTTTGGTTTAACAGCACAGAGTCAACAATCCTCAATCAATGTTTGGGTTGGGAAGTGTGGTAGTGCGCATGCGCGGTTCACACAGCACCCGGCTGCAGCCCTCATGCTTTTTTGCTTTTCTCTCCAAATGAAGTGTGTCTACAGCAAACTCCCCAGTGGTATGAGATCCAGTTTCATACACGGAGAATGATTCTTCATCTATGAAATGTTAGACTTATAGAAAAGCTTCTTTGATTATTGTCACACCCCTATATATTCATTTTAACTGATCAAATGAGACTCACTGTGAGCCCATCCCAAAGATACCACATTCAAATTTCTACTGTGGATACTATACTCTATTGTGCCATTAATGCTGGAATGCTGCCTACAGTCTTCCTCCTGACTGATGAAGCAAAAATATGCCCTTCAGCTAAAAACTAAGGACACAGGCTGAACTGTGCTGAACACACATTCTTAAATATCTCCCCTTGCTGCTGGAGTCTCTTTGGGCAAGGCACTAAATGCCCACGAACAAAGTTTTATATACAAAAGTTTTTCCAGCAGATTTGTAGAGCCTAATGGTATAGTGTCACTCTGAACCCTAACTTAACTTTAAACAACATGAACCCCAATTTAACTTTTTATCAGTGTGATAAACACTGCTTGAATTAAGTAAATGTTGAGACCAAAACCAAAAGGAAATTTTACCCTGTCATTCTGTAATGAGATAACTTCAAACATACTCTAAGCACCTGTGTGTAGCCTATATGTATGTCAGATGTTTAAGTTATTAGTTGTGTATTTGTTTCAAAAGAATGTACACATTTTGAGGCTGTATTTGTATTTTCTATTAGGTATTATTCATCAACCTTGTACTGTTTCAGAACAATAAGCACATTTTTGTTCTAGTTAAAGGTATATTATACTTGATTTGTTTATGTAAATATGGTAATAAATGAAAGACATTATTGTGTGTTTAGAACCATCACTGCACATGTATTCATCTATTTATGTGTTTAATTTTTCAGTGAAGTTAGAGGGGGGGGACACCAAATATACTAGTGCCGGCCCTGCCTGTCAAATAAATACCCCCACCCTTTCCTTGAGACGAACCGCCCCCTAGTGGACAGTCGGCCTACACTCCAGGCCAACCCCGCCCCTCCTAAGTCCCGCCTCAGATACAGACGGAACGAACGTTTTATACACCCGCCAGTGCGCGGGGGCGGAGTACAGCGTGTCTAAGAAACCACAGTGCAGTGAAACCCCTCCTCCGGAGACGGCGGTGATACATATCAAACGCATCGACTCTCACAGTTACCACTACGTAATTTGTTTCCATGCATCGTGCCTCAGTCCGCGACCTGTCAATCAAGCCCATTATGCACGTCCTGTTAATGCAGCAAAGCAGCTGAGGGGACGAGAATAGCATAAGAAGAGACCGCAGGTAATTTAGAAAATCTGTCGTTAAAATACAAATGTTATCTGTTATGTTGTTGAACTTTCCTAAACGCTGCATCTCTCTCGGTTCAGTGTCACTGAGGCTGGTTCATTGCTGCCGGGATGATGAGAAGTGGTTCACCGTTAGCAAGCTAGTTAGCCTAGCCGCCAAGCTAACGTGAACGTTACCTTGCAATATGTTTTGCTTCATGAGCGTGCTGGTGCGGTGTCACTGTGTTATTAGTTGCTGCAGTGGTGTATGTAATAGTACACATATGTTAACCTGCTTATAACCAGTGTGTCAACGTTAACAGAGACGGTGTCCTTGCTAGCATTTAAATGCTCTCAACGTCATTTAACGTTACAGTAAAGGATACATCTCTGGCCCTAAACCTGAGCCTTGTATATGTAAATGAAGTCATAATACTGAATGTAATAACTTATAGATATAGGCATATTCAGGCGTATCACTGAAATAGCTTACCCAGCTTATGATAAAGCAATTTGGGTAACTTTACCTGAAACATTCATGGTGAAAAGCAGCAACATTTCGATGTAACAGTTGCAGAGTAATGTCAGCTTCTGTATCACACACCTGTCATTGAATTTTGGGAGTGGTTCAGTCCTGTGCTGAAGATATTAACGGTGGGCTAATGTTTTGTTTACATTTGGTTTCTAATATCAGTTGACTGCGGTTTACTCTGATAGTGAAAGTCAAGTAGTTCACTAGTTTGAGGTTTTGTTAGTATAAGCGTCCATTGTCAAATTTATAGATGTTGACATTTGCGGGCAATTCAAAGCAAAGCGAAAACCTGCCGTGATAAGTGCATGCTGATGTTACCCGACCTCACACTAGTAGTTTGATATATAATCATCTTACTATAATTCCTATTCCTAACAGTGACTTTGTAAGTTTGACTTGTATTAGTAACACAGCTGTTCATCTCTTCATCTTGCAGGTTGGCTGCGTTTGCAGCCAGGAGAGGAGAGGGGAAGATGCCTTCTCCATCTTTTACCCTCGATGCTCAGCTGAGATTTCATGACAAATGGCTGAAGATAGACTTACAGGTACATGTACCCAAGTGAAGGGGTGGGGGGGTCTCTTTAAAATATATGGTTTTACAGATTAAGAGGACAGCATGATATTGTGTGGGCTCAGTCACGTAAGACTACTGTAAAGCCTTTAAATGTTGATGTCTCTCTGATGAATGTTGAATAGATTCTTCTTTTCTGAAGCGATTTACTGAGTCATACCTTTCACTGTCTCAGAACTAATCAGCATAAACATCCATAATTCTGCTATTATAACCTGATCAGAGTCAAACATAAAGATGAGCTAAAGGCGCTACATTTGTTGACACATCAGATTTTCTCAGGCATTTCTAAAAGCACTAGCCTGCAAACTGTATCAAGCCTTTTGCACAGATGATTATTATTTTCCATGTGTGCTTGTGAAAAGAGGCATAACCTATAATAACACAGTAAATACAGAGAACTTTTACTTTTTATTTAAAGATCTATGTTGTGAAAACAGCCATGTGTTGGTAGTAATTATAAAGCATGTCAATATAGGATGGATTTAAAGAAGATTGATATACGAAAATCTGACTCTGCTGTCTCATATTACAAAATAGCTTCTCCTTCCTAAATTGAAGCCTGTGTGGACTCACCATGAACCTGAAAATTGTTTTTACTGACATTCAAAGCACGACTAAGACTGGAGAAGGGTGTCAAGTTTTCTCATGGTTAGATCTCTCTCCAGTGTTAAAGGCTTTATAATTGTAGTGTTGTGTGTCTGCTCTGGTGTCCTCTGTGAGCTAACATGTTTTTGACATTTGAGACATTTGATCCCCTGAAAGCAAGAGTTAACTTTCCATCTGTGTGTGTGTTTCTTAGTAAAGCAAAGCTGCCCATCAATAGTTTACTACTACGCTGATGAGCCAAACCTTATCACAGATGTGTCCTTGAGTCATTTGGAAACTAAGAGATGATGCAGCTGTTTTAAAGTCTCTATTAATCAATTACTATTGATATTAGTTTTAGTTGGGGTTCATTTCCTTGGTTGAGTTATAAAGATTGCACAACAGATTTCTTTCGACATTTGAAACAGATGGAAGAATTTAAAGAGGAATGATATACATGCAACATCACACACATTGAAATCATTATCTAAAAATGCAGCAGCGTGAGGAGACATTTTGAGCTGATACTGTAGCGCCAAAACAATCTGAGCCCCTGGTTTTTAGCTGCAATTATAAAGCCCTCATAACGGGTTAATAGCCCATCTGTGACACATTCAGATGAACTTACAAAGCAAACACATGAATGATGGGAATATATGAACATTTCAAATTTGATAAGTGACTTTCTTGCTTCTTCCGGCAGCGGGCATTCTCTCCGGAGGGACTGAGCGAGATGTGGAACGAAATGGTAAAAGATGAGGAGATAACGTTCAACGGAGAAGAATCGGCTCACCCAGGTATGCCGCTGTGAGATCGCCGCCTTCATTTAGCCGCATTTACACTGCACTGTCATTTATTTAGGATAACATACTAGGTGTCTACACACTGTTAAAGGATGACTCAGGAGCCATGAAGGAGGAGACGAAGGTTAACGTTAATGTTTTTTGGCTCTTTCAGAAGATTGCACTGATTGCTTTGGAACCCAAAAGAAGGATGAACCCAATGACAAAGAGAAGAAAGAGGAGGAGGAGACGTCGACATCAGTACATCACTCCATCATCGAGACCTGGGACTGGGGGCGGCAGCCAGGTGAGAGCGCCTGAGTTACTACACTATATATCGTCATGGCCGCTACTTCTCCTGCTGTGGCTCTCATTTCTCTTAATTTCACTTCTTATATCTGTTATTTTATGCCTTTTGGATTTCCGAGTAGGTTAATTAACACCGCGCCGACACACAACAACCGAAATGTCGGCTTGGGATACGTTGATACCGGGGCCGTCTCGCCACACATGGCCAGCCCTCTCTGTTTATCAATTTCACGTCTGTCAGGCCTCGCTGGTGTGTGTGTGTGTGTCCTGCTTGGCAAGCAATGTGTGGAAACTGCAATGACAACTTGCAGTCTGCAGGTCTGAGTGGTTATTTTTACCCCTCCGGAGTGTAATCTTGGTAGGCGTTATAATGTTGATCCAGCGCGGTGTAACGTCTCTCACCCGAGCTGAGTATGTTTACTGGCAAGGGGGGGGCGGGGGGTGGGGCTGGGTAGGATGGTGTTATGGTGGTGGGAGATAAGCTTTTGGTGTGAGGGGGTGGGGGGGCCTGCTGGGGGGCCATGCCTAGCAAAAGTAGGTTTTTGCTTGTAGCTAATTGGCTTCTCCTCTTTAGTTTTCATTTTCTTAAAAAAGAAAAAAAAAGAAAAGAATATATATATATATATATTGACTGAGCCTGGTCTGATTGTACAGCGAGTGTAACTGGATCACCTCACAGATGAGCTCTCTGTCATTGATGCTTAAAGTTCAAACAGCACACTTCCTGCTTTTCCATTGAGTGGTCCGATGTCTGGAACATGTTGATGTCAGCAGTTAGGGCTCAGACCCGACCTATTGTGTTGAAAATCAGGTTGCCGCAGGGGACACATGACAGATTCACTCTGCTTCCTTGCGGTGGATGTATTTTATGTCCCCCCCTCTCTCTCTTTACCTGTCCTGTTTATGTTAGCTCTTTTATCAAGAACTGATCAGCCCTCATCATGAATGTGGTAGTTCTCCTGTAGCAGTTAGTTTGTAGCTGAGGGTGATGTATAATAAATAGTGAGAGACTTTGTCTGAGCGGGATACATATCTATCCTGACAGCCGTGCACAGCTGACTGTAGCGCAGCTCCTACAACCTCAGGCCAGTCTGGCTTACATAAAGCTTAAGTGGATTTCAGACCTGCTATTTTGGCCCATCTTGTCTTCCCTGCAGCGCTGCCGTATAGCAACATAATGAAGACAATTTTCAGTGATGAAAGCCAGAGAGGGAAACTTTTTTTTTCTTCACATTAAAAAAAGAAACAGTCAAGGCCACAAGTAAAGCTGAAGGAGTTGTTTTGAGGCTTTCTTGAACACAGCTTTGTTAGTTTAATAAAGAGCTGTGACGTAATGATGACGCGTCATTGTAATGATGAAATGAAATATATTAACTTGAGATAGATATTTTCGTTGTTGGTGGTTTATTTTGATTGATAAACAGAAATGCACTGAACCTTGAGGGTTATATATTAAAAATTTAAGACAGTTTGAGATTGCAGATTGCAACATAAATGATTAAAAAGTAGCAGTATCTTTGTAGAATGGCAAAAAGGATTTTTAGTCATTACATGTTATTGTTTGTCATGTATCATCTGCTTTTTTTGTGTATTTTTAATCACAAAATGTGAGTTTTTGTGAGTAGTATGAAATATTTTCTAAAATGACAGTGAACGTTGTTTTGGCAAGGTCACACAAAGTGCTGAGGCTCTTTTTCTGGTGACCTATTAAAATCAGGGTGCCAAATTAACTGTTGTGTCCATTGATCTAATGGATAGTAAATGTTAAAATTTTACCAGCCACTCATAGATTACCATTGTTTTTTTGGCTAGTCAGTGAAGCAAATCTACCAGCCAGTTGCATATTGTACTGAAATGACACACAAAGTGCTGTGGCTTTTGTTCTGGTGACCTATTAAAACTGTGTTCACTAGCCAAATGACTAGTGAATGATCACATTTACCAGCTACCAGTTACAATGATTTTTTTTGGCAGGTCAGTGAAGCTAATTCACCAGCATTTGGCTTCTGTCTGGTAAATTGTTGATTTTGTGCCCTGGTTACAATATAAACTGCACATACATCTTTACATATATTTTAAGATGACTTTTGCTGCCAGAAATTGGTTTCACAACTGCAGAAGAACAACTTGAAATATAAATAAATGATATACATATATTTAATAATACATTAGTAATGCATTTGGTGTGTCTGCTCATGAAGACAATGACATGATATATTTTTATTTTAAACAAGTTTGCTCTCAGAATAAAGTTTAAATATGTTGTTGTAGAGTTTATCTACAAGTAGTAATAATCTGTAATAATAGTAGTAATTACCATTTGCTGACAGTCTTCTTCACACTGAAGCACTACTGAACTTCTTTTAAAATGTATCCACTTGATTTTATATATTGTATTTATTCTATTTTTTAATTACCTTTACTATGTACTAATTTTACTATTTTAAAATATTGACTATTTTTATTTTTCCATCTTATATTACTGATATTCTTTTTTCTTCTTTTGCTCTTTTTAACATTGCTGTATGCTCCTTTTTGGCCCTTTTTAATGTGAATCTTTTGTTGTAAAGCACTTTGAGCTGCATTTCTTGTATGAAATATGCTATACAAATAAAGTTATTATTATGATCTGTAACGACAAATAAGTTACATTATATTTATGATGATGGTGTTTTAATTGCACGTCCCTTTGTGTGTGTGTGCAGATGAGACAGAGTTGAAGGACTGTCTCATGGTCCTGGTCGACGACCAGCAGAAGCTGTCGGGCCAGATGGCCAAAAGCACCTTGTCTGCCCAACGTCTGCGCCAGCGCCTCGTCATCCTGGAGCGCTACCTCATCTCTCTCAGCCACAGCATGATGGAGGAGAAGTACAAGGTCCGCTGGAAGACGCCCCCCAGCCCCCCACTGCCTGCTGCTGACAATAAGAGGTGAGAATGATAAAGCTAGAGATGATTTAAAGCTGGCGTGGCGCTAGAAGAAGAAGAAGGTCCAGGGTTCAAATCTGATGGTCCAGCTGAGCCCTTTTGGGCGTGTGCTTAATCTTTCTATTTTTGTATATGTCTCCTGTGGGTGGGTTTTTCCCACAGTTCCGGGGTGAGGTGAATTGGAAGTATGAATGTGAGTGTGCATGTGGTGAGTCCTGTGACAGACTTCAACCCCTCACAACACTACACAGGATAAACAGATAGAGAACGAATGGAGGGATACTGGCCAGTGATTGTTACTTAAGTTGTTTACTGACAGGCCACTGAACGAGATAACTTATCAATCTATAGATTCAGCAAGTAGCGTTACAAAGTGCAAAGGACTGAACTGTTTCTCCCTGGTGTTTACAGCCCACTGACATTGATTGTTCATGCTTGTCTCGGTTAAACCCTACAGCTCAGTGTATGAATTCACACAGCTTTCCTTAAGTAGGACTCTAAAGCGCACACAAATATGCATTTCAAACATTGCATAGCCTATGTTGCACTTCGTTCCAATCCAATTGATCCAATGGAGTAACACGGTTAAGTCACAAGCTCTTTTTAACACTGTAAATTGATTCAATATTTGTGAAACCAACAGTTTTACAGACAGATGTAAAGGGTGGCCAATAGCATTGATTTATGAAAAAGAATAAAAATGACAAAATATGGATGTACGAGGTTTCTGCCCTACAGCAACGACTTGCTTGTAATCTACTATACTTTGTATTTGTGTTCCAAACTTTTTCTTGTATACTTTTTCTTCTTAAGTACTTTCTTAAGTAATTTCTTCAGTTTCATATCAGGAATGCATGATTATCTTTTGCTGTGTTTTTAACTTGTTTTCCAAGTCAGCACACCCTGTTCGTAACCCCAAAAACATGCTAACCCTGCTGCAGTGTGTGTGTTCAATGGCATTTTAAAGGGAATGATGATCATTTGCAAACAAACTTCATGAACAAACCAACCAGCAAACACACACAACTTGGCTCTTTTTTGGTACTCCCTTACACAAAACCCTATACACTGAGCAACACAGTTTACTCTGTGGCATTAAATATATTTTATTGTGAGTATCACTGAGAAAATGACATGGAGTTGTTTGATTTTGTTATTTCAGCCCTCGTCCAACCAGCAAAGGTGTAGAAGGTCTGGCCAGAGTAGGCTCCAGAGCAGCTCTCTCATTCGCCTTTGCTTTCCTGCGTCGGGCCTGGAGGTCAGGTAAGAACGTCCAGGAATACTAACAGTAGACACGTTTTTCCCCTTTAGCAGTGGTGATGATGGCTGCTGTCATGGTAATGGAGCCGTGCTCAACAGCTGGTGATGCATGTGTTGCACCATGGTACAAGTAAAGTAACAAAGTAAACAAGCCCAATGCATTTTGTAATGCTATGTTTTTAGCCTTAGCCCTGCAGTGTCCGGATGAATTATTGCATGAGTGTTTGGGATGAGGGAGACTCGTTGGTAACATTCCTGCTACTTTGGGAGAAGATATTCCCAAAATTAAAGATGACTGGGTTGAGTCTGACACTTGATCAGCACCACTAAAATATAAAAGTCCCCACTATAGATAGATGAATTTTGAACTACCCTCGAATCTCCTCTCACTTTTAAAATAACATTCAGCTGCCCAGTTTTGTAATTTGTAGCTATAACAACAGTCTGTTACCTATAATGGGGTTGCAGCTAATGATTATTTTCATTATTGATTAATCTACGAAAAATGTATTTCTAGCCATTGTTTATTCAGGGAATATTGGCTGAGCATTAAGCTCTTTTACAGCAATGATTTCACATTCATACAGGCTATATGATTTTTAAAAAAAAACACAGTAATGACAGAAAATGTCAAATCAAACAAATAACTAGCAGAGTTTGTCTAGAAGGATATACAGCAACATTAAAACAATACATTGTAAACAATGTAGAAAAAAACTGCTATTATTTCTCATCTGTAAGCATTCCATGTCTTTCTTGTTCATTGAAACAACCTTGTGGTCTAAATCAATGCAGAATACCAGTAACACAACAATAAATCCTGACTTTGGGAATGCAAAATATGTGGTTCTGACAGCCTGCATTGTATTAAAAGATGATTTTAACACAGTTCCCCTGATTTTTGTAAATGAGGATGGATTGAACTTCAATACAATACAAAGCAATCCAGTGCACTTAAAAGTTTTTTTTATTTTTAGTTTTGCAAGTAAAAACTGCTCTCTGTGTTATGTTCAGTGATTTAAGCTTGAGAGCGAGCTGCCCGTCCACAGGGACTGGGTGGGAATAAAGAGCTGGCCTCTTCTCTGTAGCTTTCTTGTAACATGAGCAGCGCACACACACACACACACACACACACACACACACACACACACACACACACACACACACACACACACACACACACTCACACACTCACACACTCACACACTCACACACTCACACACACACTCACACACACTCACACACAGAGAGAGTTAAGCCTCTCATCCTCATTCTAGCCGTGTTCCTGGAATACACTGCAAGAAAGCAGAAGTGAAAAGTGAAACAGTGTGTTCTTTCACTCGCCACCTGCTGAACGAATCCTAGTTATGATAGAACTTTATATTGTTGTGGCAGGTCCTTCAAAGGCCAGGACCTGGAACGTTCAGTCTGATTGGTTTACTAGTTAAGCTTGTGGATTGAAGGTTATAGTCTGTTAAGCGCATCCAAGGTTGAGACCAGGGCTCATATTCATCAGGTCATCACGTCAGAATCAATATCTAATGTAAAAATAGGTCTTTGATCACATTTGCTGACTATTTTTGGTGTTTTGTTAGTAAGGGAAGTCTGTGTTAGGCAAGATTGTGGTTAATGTATTATTCTAAGTGTCTGTATATGTTTATGTGCATTACAGTTTATCATTTTAAATGTAGGAAAACTGAATATATTGTAAAATAAAATAGCACAAACCTCCAATTGTTTAA
Source organism: Scomber scombrus (assembly GCF_963691925.1). NCBI lineage: Eukaryota > Metazoa > Chordata > Actinopteri > Scombriformes > Scombridae > Scomber > Scomber scombrus. The sequence goes on along the minus strand of NC_084977.1, from coordinate 7,724,177 downwards.
CTGCTGGGCTGAGCTACCCATAAACTGTATATTCTTCATACCCTCTGTGTAATATACTGTAGCCACTGCAGTTCCTTTCATAAAACAAGTTGTTTTTTTCTACAGGAGATGATGCGGATCTCTGCAGCGAGCTCCTCCAGGAGTCTCTGGATGCTCTGCGGGCTCTGCCAGAGGCCACGCTGTTCGACGAGGGAACTGTGTCATCAGTGTGGCTCGAGGTCGTCGAGAGGGCCACCAAGTTCCTCAGGTTTGTCGCTTACTGATCAGTTTCTACCTTTTAAACATTACAAGATATATTGAGATGGATAATCATGTGTCTTTCCTAAATCTTTGTCTCCCTCTGGACACAGTGATGTACATGGAAACGCCAGCACCAAAGGCAACATTCCTCTTCAGGACCAGCATTTAGCCCTGGCCATCCTGCTAGAGTTGGCTGTGCAGAGGGGAACGCTCAGGTACCCGGATACCCTTTAAAAAAAATGCTTATTTGCTCAGTTAAAATGCACCACTTCCCCCACCGATCACTCTATCTTTACGTCATTTTTTTGTCTCTCCAGTCAGTTGCTGTCCGCCGTTCTGCTGCTGCTGCGCCTGTGGGAAAGCGGCACCAGAGAGATGGACAACGAACGCTCCACGCAGGGCACCAGCGCTCCTCTGCTGCCCCTCCTGCAACGCTTTCAAAACATACACAGCAGTAAGGAAGAGCCCATCCCCGAAGAGGAAGCAGAGGTGAACATTCCCTTTTACCAGAGATAGCAATGATTCAGTTACACACCCATATGAGTAGGAAATGTGAGAAATGGAGCAATTTAACTTAATATAATTTGAAGATGAAGATCTGACCAGTGATGATCTGTTGCCTTGTGTGTTGCTCGGAAACACATGCCTTAAAATACCACTGTTCTCATACTCCTGATTAAGAGGCAAGCTAATAAGTGCTTTGTGGCTGATTTTGTGATTTCCAGATTCTAGCAGGTCCTCTCAGTCCAAACGAGAGCTTCCTGCGCTACCTGACCTTGCCTCAGGATAACGACTTGGCCATCGACCTTCGGCAAACGGCCGTGGTAATCATGGCTCACCTCGACCGCCTGGCCTCTCCCTGCAGCCCCCCACACTGCAACTCCCCGACATCACACAAGGTGACAACTCTTTTTTTTTTCTTTTTTTATAGGCTAATAAAGCTACTTGGAAGTCAGAATTTGTTTTCCAACGCTCATGCCAGTTAGCCACACAAATGTAATTCCTCCATTAGAAAAACTTGGCAAGTTGTTAAAGAAATGTGAGAAGTCAACATGTCCATCTTTTTTTGTTTTAGGGAACCCTGCAGGAGGTGATTGCCTGGGGCTTGCTGGGCTGGAAGCTCTATGCCAATGTTAATGGACCCATTCAGTGTAAAGCCCTGTCAAGCCTTGGAGTCTCACAAATAGTCTGTTCAGAAAAGGGCTTTCTCATTCTGTCCAGCAGTGGTGCTGTTTATACCCAGAACTACAAGAGCACAACCCTGGTCAGTGCTGTCATACAATGTTTCTGTTTATAATTAATCTAAAAAAAAAAAAGAAGAGAGAATAGAAGTTCCTCTCTCGCTGTAAATTGATCCACTGCATTATTTTGTTACAGGCTCCCATGCTAATCCACGGCCTGAGCTCTAGAAAGATTATGAAGCTCGCAGCTCATCCAGATGGGCAGCACTATTTGGCCTTGTCGTCCAACGGGGAAGTGTTCTCGTGGGGCTGTGGCGATGGTGGCCGCCTCGGACATGGAGACACTACGTAAGTAACTGGATTCGAGCTGATATTCATTTTCCTTAACGGCCACCCAGTGTGGTGTTTTGGCATTGTGTCATAATATAAAATACGAAGGTACCTGGAAATTATGGTGCTTTCAAATTGGAAGGACTTTGGGACACAAAATCTAATTTTTGGAAATCTATTTGAATGAAATGATTGATCTGAAATATTCCCTGATTATTTCTCAAATCGCTGACATTCCTATTAATTTGTTATGCTAATACACCACAGATCTTTAGCTGCCTACATTTTAAGCAGAGATGGAAACATCCAACCTCAACAAATTCCTTTAAACTGAATCAGTGGTATTAATATTTCCTAAAAGACTGCTTAAAACATAAATTATTCATTTTCTTCGTGATCAGAAAATTTAATTTTAGTCATTATCCATCCTATTTTTTTCTTGATTTCAGATATCTAGAAGAGCCTACAATAATTGCAGCCTTCAATGGGAAACAGACAGGAAAGAATGTGGTGCACATTGCTTGTGGGAGCACGTACAGCGCTGCGATCACAGCTGACGGCGAGCTCTACACGTGGGGTAGAGGGAACTATGGTCGCCTGGGCCACGGTAAGCTCCATCTGCTTTAAAACTGCCAGACATAGTCTCATC